>NC_140579.1:1121919747-1123285247 GCF_964204655.1 Triturus cristatus
TGATCTTCATCAGCCTGTAAAAGCTCTCTGAGTTCAGCAGAAGTAGGATTCTTGGGCTGTTTAAGGCCCCTGATATTTGCCAACTGCCTGAGCTCATTTTGATTAAGGGTAGCAAAGATGGATGGTGCCCTCTGGGGGTCACTCTCAACAGAGATGGGTACAGTGGACCCCTCTGCCCCAGCCATTGCTCTTAAGTGTGGGTGGATGTGTTGCAATCTACCTACACTTGGGTTTACCTACTAAACCTATCTAGTAGTTGTAGTCAGGGTGTGCTACTCCCTTTGCTCTACAACACTAAGTTCAGTAGAACTTAAGTATATCTAATCTTGTTTTATATGTACCTACAGGTACCTGTATGATCTTTCAATTGGTAACAAAGAGATTACAGAGGTAAAACACAGCAAGCTCAAATCCAACCGCTGCTCACCAATGTGAGAAGTTGGCCTGGTATATGATGTTCACTAGTTAAAGTGACCACCTTGTACCATGCCAAGCAACCCTTATGGTGTGGTTGTAAGTCAACCTTTTTGGACCAGCTGCCCTAGTGGTAGCATAGGCTAAGCAGTCTTTGAGGCTAAACTCGTGAAACGTGTTAAGCAGGCTGTTTTACCAAATGTAACCCCCCTTTATACCAATGAAAGGACACCACACAGATATATATTGAAAATATATATGTATTTATTTCTCAAAGTATCCCCTAGACTCTTTATGAGCACAGGAGCACAAATCGTTAAACAAGAATACGTTAGAATACACAGAAGTTGCACTTTATATGGATAGGCCCTGGTGGCCGCTCAAACCATATACTAAAATAGTGGTATAAGTACCACGAACAGGAAAGGGAAAAGGCCTAGGGCCTCTAGAATCGCTGGGCCTACAAGGAGCTAACTTTAGTTAATGACCAGGAGGTCCACGGGTTGCGTGTGCAGAGCAAATAGTCACACGCGAGCTCCCATAGGTTTTCAATGGGTGCGTAAAAGTTACAAAGTTACTGCAAAGAGGATCTTCCGGATGGACTATGAACTCAAGATTGGAAACACAGACACTAGAGATGTTACTCTACACTTGGGCACTGGAGTGCCAGCTTTACCTCACCCACAGGAAGCGGGTGCATAGGTGTCGAAGTGCGTCGGGTTTCTTCTATCTGTTCAGTGGAGCCTGAAGACAAAGGTGCTGCAGGCGGTCGGTCCAGAAGAGATGCGGTGGATCCAAGAGTGGATCGGAGTTGTAGAAGACCTGTAAGTAGAGGGGACAGTGTTCACAGTCACTAGCCAGTGACCAGCGTGGCACCAGGTGGGTACCAGGCGATGTCGGGTACAAACAGGAAGAAAGGTGTAGCTTGTCTCTGCAGCCACGTGGTCCCTGAAGGTCGACGACGTCCAGGAGTCGGTTCACGAGCTGTCCACGCAGGCTCTCGCTGTCGGCGGTGTCGGCGACTTGATCGAAGCAAACAAGCCTTGGCAAAAGCAATTGTTGTGGAAAACAAAATAAGCTGATGGTTCTGACCAGCAAGGTCAGAGGGATTGCTCCTTTGGAGGGGAGCAAGGGCCAGTCTGGAGCAACCAGACCAGCGGTGTATTTCTTGAAGTTCGTCGCAAAGATGGCCACTAGCCAGCGGGCCAGCAACCGGTTAGGCGCGTCGAGTGGCAAAATGCAGAAGGGCCCCACGCAGATCGTGGAGATGCTGGAGGGCTCACCTTTGGTGCAGATGCTGCTCGGGTGATGGGCTTCTCAGATCCCAAAGCACAACTTGGAGGGAGCCTCGGTTGTTGCGCTTGCAGCTTTTCGTGGTCTTTTCAAGATGGCTGGCTCCACGTGTCTCGGTGCCTCCACGGGTCTCCTCTTTTCAGGGACTGTGGATCGGGCGGTGGGAGGTCTGGAGGTCCAGGTCTTGTCAGTCTCTGGGCTCGGGCTCCGGCGGGAGGCGGCGGCGGCAAAGCAGACGTTGATTCGCTGGATGGTGCTTGCGTTAGCAAGGTGGTCACTCCCTGACCACAGGGGAGATTGGCTTCAGTCCTCTGTGCGGCAGAGCGTCGAAGTTCCCGTCTTCTTCTTGTAGTTAAGTTGATTCCAGGATGTCTAAAGTCTTAGGACACAGCTCCTACCTTTATTCGGATTCTAGGGGCCGGACTACCTGCTAGGTCCCTCCCTAAGGGTGGGACCAGGAAGGGGGGTGGTTACACCCCCAATCCTTTGTCCAGCTCGCCCCAGGTCCAGGGCTGGTATGCCCCAGGACCGGTTTGAACTGGCATATGCACCGAGGCTCCTTGTGAGCCTCAGGCATGTCTGGTTCCTTTCAAGCCCTACCTGACCAATACACAAAATCCTGTCTGGGGTGGTGCACGCACCTCCCCTGGCAGGATACCCTTTGTCCACACCTCCCAAACTGGAAGGACTCCCAGCAGCAGGAGGGCAGACTTGTGTCTGTGGTGGCAGCATCCATTTTGTGGAGCTGAGGCCATGTCTGATGTTACCCGGGTTTCAGGTACTGTACATGTCGTGTCCCTCTAGAAGGGTGGAATGCTAACCCCGTCGCCAGAATTGGCGAGGGGTTAGTATTCCAATTCGTATGACACCTTACTCGACATGTTTTGATAAAGCCAAACCAAAGATAGCATTTAACCGCGAGGTTCATAATGCACCTAAGAGTATATGGTATGACGATATCTGGAAACAGTAGAATGAAGTGGTTCCGACCACTGCAGACAGGCTCAGCTCATGCCAGAGCACCCTCTCACATGGAACCAAGCACTCTGCCTTCAGGATTGTTAAGGCCTGCCATAGGAGTGACTTATAGGTTAACATGTGTCCCATTTAAGGTTAGGTATAGGTATAGGTATACTACACCTAAGTAAGAGGTGGTTACACCAACTTACCCCAGCTGAGTGATCAGCCAGTTGTGTCAAATTTGTTAGGCCAGGCCAGGGGTGGCACAATACATGCTTCAGCCCCTGGTAGGCCTTAGATACACCAATGCCCTGGGTACCTAGTGTAGACTGGTACATTGGCTCAAAGGGTGATCCACTTCCAATTGGTTATGCACCTAGGGTGCATAGTGTAAATTTAGTAGAGAGAACAGCAGGCTGGGGGTCTGATTGGCAGGCCCACAGCCTCAATTTGTCAAAAACCAGTGAAGCAAAAAGCAAAAATTTGGGGTGACCATAGGATAGCAGACCCTACTCTCCTACAGGTGGTGTGCGGGTACTGTAGGGGGTCGTGCTGTGGGTGGTGTTTCAGGGTTTAAGGCAGTTCAGTGGAGTTCGGACAGTGTCAGAGGTCATGCTGGGTGTGATGTTTCAGGGTTTAGGGCAGTGGTGTTCGGGCAGTCTAGGGGGTCTTGATATAGGTGGCGTTTCAGGGTTTAGGGCAGTGGTGTTCAGGCAGCGTAGGGGGTCTTGCTGGGGGTGGCGTTTCAGGGTTTAAGGCAGTGCAGTGGTGTTTGGGCAGTGTAGGGTGTCGTGCTGGGGCTGGTGTTTCAGGGTTTAGGGCAGTGCAGTGGTGTTCGGGCAGTGTGAGGGGTCGTGCTGGGGCTGGTGTTTTAGGGTTAGGGCAGTGCAGTGGTGTTCGGGCAGTGTAGGGGGTCGTGCCGGGGCTGGTGTTTTATGGTTTAGGGTAGTGCAGAGGTGTTCGGGTAGTGTTGAGGGTCATATTGGGGGTGGTGTTTTAGGGTAGTGCAGTGGTGTTCCGGTAGTGTAGGGTGTCGTGCAGGGGGTGGTGTTTTAGGGTTTAGGGCAGTGAAGTGGTGTTTGGGCAGTGTGGGGGGTCGTGCTGGGGGTAGTGTTTTAGGGTTTAGGGCAGTGCAGGGGTGTTTGGGAAGTGTAGGGGGTCGTGCTGGGGCTGGTGTTTCAGGTTTAAGGGCAGTGCAGTAGTGTTCGAGCAGTGTAGGGTGTCGTGATGGGTTGGTGTTTTAGGGTTTAGGGCAGTGCAGTGGTGTTCGGGCAGTGTGGGGGGTCGTGCTGGGGGTGGTGTTTTAGGGTTTAGGGCAGTGCAGTAGTGTTCGGGCAGTGTAGGGGGTCATGCTGGGGGTGGTATTTAAGGGTTTAGGGCAGTGCAGCAGTGTTCGGGCAGTGTAGGAGTCGTGCTGGGGTGATGTTACAGGGTTTAGGGCAGAGCAGTGGTGTTCGGGCAGTGTAGAGGGTCTTGCAGGGGGTGGTGTTTTAGGGTTTAGAGCAGTGATGTTCGAGCAGTGTAGGGTGTCTTGCTGGGGGTGGTGTTTCAGGGTATAGAGCAGTGCAGTGGCGTGTCGGGCAGTGTAGGGGGTCCTGCTGGGGATGGTGTTTCAGGGTTTAGGGCAGTGCAGTGGTGTTCGGGCAGTGTAGGGATCGTGCTGGAGTTTCAGGGTTCAGGGCAGAGTAGTGGTGTTCAGGCAGTGTAGGGGGACGTGCTGGGGGTGGTGTTTCAGGGTTTAGGGCAGAGCAGTGGTGTTCAGGCAGTGTAGGGGGTCGTGCTGGGGATGGTATTTCAGGAATTAGTGCAGTGGTGTTCTGGCAGTGTAGGGGGACGTGGTGGGGGTGGTGTTTTAGGGTTTAGGGCAGAGCAGTGGTGTTTGGGCAGTGTAGGGGTTCGTCCTGGGAGTGGTGTTTCAGGGTTTAGGGCAGTGCAGTGGTGTTCGGGCAGTGTAGGGGATCGTGCAGGGGGTGGTGTTTCAGGGTTTAGGGCAGTGCAGTGGTGTTCGGGCAGTGCAGGGGGCCATGCAGGGGGTGGTGTTTCAGGTTTTAGGGCAGTGCAGTGGTTTTTGGGCATTCTAGGGGTTCTTGCTGGGATGGTGTTTCAGGGATTAGGGCAGTGGTGTTCAGGCAGTGTAGGGGGTACTGCTGGGAGTGGTGTTTCAGGGTTTAGGGCAGTGCGGTGGTGTGCGGGTAGTGTAGGGGGTCATGCTGTGGGTGGTGTTTCAGGGTTTAAGGCAGTTCAGTGGTGTTCGGGCAGTGTCAGGGGTCATGCTGGGTGTGATGTTTCAAGGTTTAGGGCAGTGGTGTTCGGGCAGTCTAGGGGGTCTTGATAGAGGTGGCATTTCAGGGTTTAGGGCAGTGGTGTTCAGACAGTGTAGGGGGTCTTTCTGGGGGTGGCCTTTCAGGGTTTAAGGCAGCGCAGTGGTGTTCGGGCAGTGTAGGGGGTCGTGCTGGGGCTGGTGTTTCAGGGTTTAGGGCAGTGCAGTGGTGTTTGGGCAGTGTGAGGGGTCATGCTGGGGCTGGTGTTTTAGGGTTAGGGCAGTGCAGTGGTGTTCGGCAGTATAGGGGGTCGTGCCGGGGCTGGTGTTTTATGGTTTAGGGTAGTGCAGTGGTGTTCGGGTAGTGTTGAGGGTCATATTGGGGGTGGTGTTTTAGGGTAGTGCAGTGGTGTTCCGGTAGTGTCGTGCAGGGGGTGGTGTTTTAGGGTTTAGGGCAGTGAAGTGGTGTTTGGACAGTGTGGGGGGTCATGCTGGGGGTAGTGTTTTAGGGTTTAGGGCAGTGCAGTGGTGTTCGAGCAGTGTAGGGTGTTGTGATGGGTTGGTGTTTTAGGGTTTAGGGCAGTGCAGTGGTGTTCGGGCAGGGTGGGGGGTTGTGCTGGGGGTAGTGTTT
Source organism: Triturus cristatus (assembly GCF_964204655.1). Classification (NCBI taxonomy): domain Eukaryota; kingdom Metazoa; phylum Chordata; class Amphibia; order Caudata; family Salamandridae; genus Triturus; species Triturus cristatus. The sequence continues at coordinate 1,121,925,306 of NC_140579.1, forward strand.
TAGGGTTTAGGGCAGTGCAGTAGTGTTCAGGCAGTGTAGGGGGTCATGCTGGGGGTGGTATTTCAGGGTTTAGAGCAGTGCAGAGGTGTTCGGGCAGTGTAGGAGTCGTGCTGAGGGTGATGTTACAGGGTTTAGGGCAGTGCAGTGGTGTTTGTGCAGTGTAGGGGGTCTTGCAGGGGGGGGCGTTTTAGGGTTCAGGGCAGTGGTGCAGTGGTGTTCGGGCAGTGTAGAGGGTCTTGCAGGGGGTGGCGTTTCAGGGTTTAGAGCAGTGATGTTCGAGCAGTGTAGGGTGTCTTGCTGGGGGTGGTGTTTCAGGGTATAGAGCAGTGCAGTGGCATGTCGGGCAGTGTAGGGGGACGTGCTGGGGATGGTGTTTCAGGGTTTAGGGCAGAGTGGTCGTGTTCAGGCAGTGTAGGGGGACATGCTGGGGGTGGTGTTTCAGGGTTTAGGGCAGAGCAGTGGTGTTCAGGCAGTGTAGGGGGGTCGTGCTGGGGATGGTATTTCAGGAATTAGGGCAGTGCAGTGGTGTTCTGGAAGAGTAGGGTGACGTGGTGGGGGTGGTGTTTTAGGGTTTAGGGCAGAGCAGTGGTGTTTGGGCAGTGTATGGGATCGTCCTGGGAGTGTTGTTTCAGGGTTTAGGGCAGTGCAGTGGTGTTTGGGCAGTGTAGGGGATCATGCAGGGGTGGCGTTTCAGGGTTTAGGGCAGTGCAGTGGTGTTCGGGCAGTGCAGGGAGCCGTGCAGGGGGTGGTGTTTCAGGTTTTAGGGCAGTGCAGTGGTTTTCGGGCATTCTAGAGGTTCTTGCTGGGGTGGTGTTTCAGGGATTAGGGCAGTGGTGTTCAGGCAGTGTAGGGGCTACTGCTGGGGGTGGTGTTTCAGGGTTTATGGCAGTTCAGTGGTGTTTGGGCAGTGAAGGGGGTCGTGCTGGGGTAGTGTTTCAGGGTTTAGGGCACTGCGGTGGTGTGCGGGTACTGTAGGGGGTCGTGCTGTCGGTGGTGTTTCAGGGTTTAAGGCAGTTCAGTGGTGTTCGGGCAGTGTTGGGGGTCATGCTGTGTGTGATGTTTCAGGGTTTAGGGCAGTGGTGTTCGGGCAGTCTAGGGGGTCTTGATAGACGTGGCGTTTCAGGGTTTAGGGCAGTGGTGTTCAGGCAGCGTAGGGGGTCTTGCTGGGGGTGGCGTTTCAGGGTTTAAGGCAGTGCAGTGGTGTTTGGGCAGTGTAGGGGGTCGTGCTGGTGTTTCAGGGTTTAGGGCAGTACAATGGTGTTCGGACAGTGTGAGGGGTCGTGCTGGGGCTGGTGTTTTAGGGTTAGGGCAGTGCAGTGGTGTTCGGGCAGTGTAGGGGGTCGTGCCGGGGCTGGTGTTTTATGGTTTAGGGTAGTGCAGTGGTGTTCGGGTAGTGTTGAGGGTCATATTGGGGGTGGTGTTTTAGGGTAGTGCAGTTGTGTTCCGGTAGTGTAGGGTGTTGTGCAGGGGGTGGTGTTTTAGGGTTTAGGGCAGTGAAGTGGTGTTTGGGCAGTGTGGGGGGTCGTGATGGGGGTAGTGTTTTAAGGTTGAGGGCAGTGCAGTGGTGTTTGGGAAGTGTAGGGGGTCGTGCTGGGGCTGGTGTTTCAGGGTTTAGGGCAGTGCAGTGGTGTTCGAGCATTGTAGGGTGTCGTGATGGGTTGGTGTTTTAGGGTTTAGGGCAGTGCAGTGGTGTTCGGGCAGTGTGGGGGGTCGTGCTGGGGGTGGTGTTTTAGGGTTAGGGCAGTGCAGTGGTGTTCGGGCAGTGTAGGGGGTCATGCCGGGGCTGGTGTTTTATGGTTTAGGGTAGTGCAGTGGTGTTCGGGTAGTGGTGAGGGTCATATTGGGGGTGGTGTTTTAGGGTAGTGCAGTGGTGTTCCGGTAGTGTAGGGTGTCGTGCAGGGGGTGGTGTTTTAGGGTTTAGGGCAGTGAAGTGGTGTTTGGGCAGTGTGGGGGGTCGTGATGGGGGTAGTGTTTTAGGGTTTAGGGCAGTGCAGTGGTGTTTGGGAAGTGTAGGGGGTCGTGCTGGGGCTGGTGTTTCAGGGTTTAGGGCAGTGCAGTGGTGTTCGAGCAGTGTAGGGTGTCGTGATGGGTTGGTGTTTTAGGGTTTAGGGCAGTGCAGTGGTGTTCGGGCAGTGTGGGGGGTCGTGCTGGGGGTGGTGTTTTAGGGTTTAGGGCAGTGCAGTAGTGTTCGGGCAGTGTAGGGGGTCATGCTGGGGGTTGTATTTCAGGGTTTAGGGCAGTGCAGCGGTGTTCGGGCAGTGTAGGAGTCGTGCTGGGGGTGATGTTACAGGGTTTAGGGCAGAGCAGTGGTGTTCGGGCAGTGTAGAGGGTCTTGCAGGGGGTGGCGTTTTAGGGTTTAGAGCAGTGATGTTCGAGCAGTGTAGGGTGTCTTGCTGGGGGTGGTGTTTCAGGGTATAGAGCAGTGCAGTGGCGTGTCGGGCAGTGTAGGGGGTCCTGGAGGGGATGGTGTTTCAGGGTTTAGGGCAGTGCAGTGGTGTTCGGGCAGTGTAGGGATCGTGCTGGAGTTTCAGGGTTCAGGGCAGAGTAGGGGTGTTCAGGCAGTGTAGGGGGACGTGCTGGGGGTGTTGTTTCAGGGTTTAGGGCAGAGCAGTGGTGTTCAGGCAGTGTAGGGGGTCGTGCTGGGGATGGTATTTCAGGAATTAGTGCAGTGGTGTTCTGGCAGTGTAGGGGGACGTGGTGGGGGTGGTGTTTTAGGGTTTAGGGCAGAGCAGTGGTGTTTGGGCAGTGTAGGGGTTCGTCCTGGGAGTGGGGTTTCAGGGTTTAGGGCAGTGCAGTGGTGTTCGGGCAGTGTAGGGGATCGTGCAGGGGGTGGTGTTTCAGGGTTTAGGGCAGTGCAGTGGTGTTCGGGCAGTGCAGGGGGCCGTGCAGGGGGTGGTGTTTCAGGTTTTAGGGCAGTGCAGTGGTTTTCGGGCATTCTAGGGGTTCTTGCTGGGGTGGTGTTTCAGGGATTAGGGCAGTGGTGTTCAGGCAGTGTAGGGGGTACTGCTGGGAGTGGTGTTTCAGGGTTTAGGGCAGTGCAGTGATGTTCGGGCAGTGTAGGGGGTCGTGCTGGGGTGGTGTTTCAGGGTTTAGGGAAGTGCGGGGGTGTGCGGGTAGTGTAGGGGGTCGTGCTGTGGGTGGTGTTTCAGGGTTTAAGGCAGTTCAGTGGTGTTCAGGCAGTGTCAGGGGTCATGCTGGGTGTGATGTTTCAGGGTTTAGGGCAGTGGTGTTCGGGCAGTCTAGGGGGTCTTGATAGAGGGTGCATTTCAGGGTTTAGTGCAGTGGTGTTCAGACAGTGTAGGGGGTCTTTCTGGGGGTGGCCTTTCAGGGTTTAAGGCAGCGCAGTGGTGTTCGGGCAGTGTAGGGGGTCGTGCTGGGGCTGGTGTTTCAGGGTTTAGGGCAGTGCAGTGGTGTTCGGGCAGTGTGAGGGGTCATGCTGGGGCTGGTGTTTTAGGGTTAGGGCAGTGCAGTGGTGTTCGGGCAGTATAGAGGGTCGTGCCGGGGCTGGTGTTTTATGGTTTAGGGTAGTGTAGTGGTGTTCGGGTAGTGTTGAGGGTCATATTGGGGGTGGTGTTTTAGGGTAGTGCAGTTGTGTTCCGGTAGTGTAGGGTGTCGTGCAGTGGGTGGTGTTATAGGGTTTAGGGCAGTAAAGTGGTGTTCGGGCAGTGTGGGGGGTCGTGATGGGGGTAGTGTTTTAGGGTTTAGGGCAGTGCAGTGGTGTTCGGGCAGTGTAAGAGGTCGTGCTGGAGTGGTGTTTCAGGGTTTAGGGCAGTGCAGTGGTGTTCGAGAAGTGTAGGGTGTCATGATGGGGTGGTGTTTTAGGGTTTAGGGCAGTGCAGTGGTTTTCGGGCAGTGTGGGGGGTCATGCTGGGGATGGTGTTTTAGGGTTTAGGGCAGTGCAGTGGTGTTCGGGCAGTGTAGGGGGTCATGCTGGGTGTGGTGTTTCAGGGTTTAGGGCAGTGCAGTGGTGTTCAGGCAATGTAGGGGGTCTTTCAGGGGGTGGCATTTCAGGGTTTAGGGCAGTGGTGCAGTGGTGTTCGGGCAGTGTAGGGGGTCATGCTGGGTGTGGTGTTTCAGGGTTTAGGGCAATGCAGTGGTGTTCGGGCAGTGTAGGGGGTCATGCTGGGGCTGGTGTTTCAGGGTTAAGGGCAGTGCAGTGGTGTTCGGGCAGTGTAGGCGGTCGTACAGGGGGGTGGTGTTTTAGGGTTTAGGGCAGTGCAGTGGTGTTCGGGCAGTGTAGGGGGTCATGCTGGGGCTGGTGTTTCAGGGTTTAGGGCCGTGCAGTGGTTATTGGGCAGTGTGAGGGGTCGTGCTGGGGCTGGTGCTTTAGGGTTAGGGCAGTGCAGTGGTGTTCAGGTAGTGTAGGGGGTCATGCTGGGGCTGGTGTTTTATGGTTTAGGGTAGTGCAGTGGTGTTCGGGCAGTGTTGAGGGTCATGCTGGGTGTGGTGTTGTAGGGTAGTGCAGTGGTGTTCCGGTAGTGTAGGGTGTCATGCAGGGGGTGGTGTTTTAGGGTTTAGAGCAGTGAAGTGGTGTTCGGGCAGTGTGGGGGTCGTGCTGGGGGTAGTGTTTTAGGGTTTAGGGCAGTGCAATGGTGTTCGGGCAGTGTAAGGGGTCATGCTGGGGTGGTGTTTCAGGGTTTAGGGCAGTGCAGTGGTGTTCGAGCAGTGTAGGGTGTTGTGATGGGTTGGAGTTTTAGGGTTTAGGACAGTGCAGTGGTGTTCGGGCAGTGTGGGGGGTCGTGCTGGGAGTGGTGTTTTAGGGTTCAGGGCAGTGGTGCAGTGGTGTTCGGGCAGTGTAGAGGGTCTTGCAGGGGGTGGCGTTTCAGGGTTTAGAGAAGTGATGTTCGAGCAGTGTAGGGTGTCTTGCTGGGGGTGGTGTTTCAGGGTATAGAGCAGCGCAGTGGCATGCGGGCAGTGTAGGGTGTCATGCTGGGGATGGTGTTTCAGGTTTTAGGGCAGTGCAGTGGTGTTTGGGCAGTGTAGGGGTCGTGTTGGTGTTTCAGGGTTTAGGGCAGAGCAGTGGTGTTCAGGCAGTGTAGGAGGACGTGTTGGGGGTGGTGTTTCAGGGTTTAGGGCAGAGCAGTGGTGTTCAGGCAGTGTAGGGGGTCGTGCTGGGGGTGGTATTTCAGGAATTATGGCAGTGCAGTGGTGTTCTGGCAGTGTAGGGGGACGTGGTGGGGTGGTGTTTTAGGGTTTAGGGTAGAGCAGTGGTGTTTGGGCAGTGTAGGGGTTCGTCCTGGGAGTGGTGTTTCAGGGTTTAGGGCAGTGCAGTGGTGTTCGGGCAGTGTAGGCGGTCATACAGGGGGTGGTGTTTTAGGTTTTAGTGCAGTGCAGTGGTGTTCGGGCAGTGTAGGGGGTCACGGTGGGGCTGGTGTTTCAGGGATAAGAGCTGTGCAGTGGTGTTTGGGCAGTGTGAGGGGTCGTGCTGGGGCTGGTGTTTTAGGGTTAGGGCAGTGCAGTGGTGTTCGGGTAGTGTAGGGGGTCGTGCTGGGGCAGACCTTTTGGTGGAGTCCAGAGGGTCTGGAAAGGCATTGGGGAGTGATCCCGAGAGGAGTGGTTCAGGAATCTTCAAACCCAGTGTGGTGGAAGTGGCTCAGAGTAGCCCAGCTAGGTCCTGTAGTAGTGAGAGGGGTGTAGGGTAGGGGTGGGTGGAATTTGCGAAATTAACTTTCGCAAATTATCGCGAAAATGTTTAAAATTATCGCAAACAAGAGGAAATATCGCGAAGATGCGGAAGTTTTTTTCCGGCATGTTCGCGAGATTTTCTGCATGGTTGCGGGTCGCCAACTTACCCATGTGGTTGCTTGCGGGCGCGGCCATCTTGTTTTGAGTTGTCTCGCGGTGCATGATCGCGAGAAGAAAGACGTGATCGCGCGACGCATGACGTCACTGCGGGCGCGAACTGTCGCGAGACAGCGCAAATGGCTAAAAACAATACAACATCTCATGGAGAACGCGACCGGATCAAGAAAACTTGTCGGCGAACGCAGGGATTCAGGTAAGGCGATCGCGTGAGAATGTATTATTTTACAGCGCGAGCAAGAAACAAATTATCGTCAAGCTGCGGAAACCGGAATTTTTTACATTTTCGCGCTCTCCGCGGAACGCGAAAATGTCAAATTATCGCAATTTCTGCGAACGGAACGAAATTTTCACCCAGGCCTTGTGTAGGGCCTCACATCCTGTCTTTAAGGAGAAGGAGTGAGAATGGGTTATGTCCCGGTAGTGCCCAACCTCAGTCTCAGAGCCTGGATGGTTCTTTAAGTGAACACCAGGTGGGGAGCCTAGTCTGTCCTGAGGGGCTGCCCGTTGTGCGGGATCCCCTAGTGTCTGGTGAACGGGGAGTGTCTGTAAGCAGGCCTCCCTCAGTTCTGGTGTCTGGCAGTACCGCTCCAGTTGGGAGGGTGCAGAAGTCCAGATTGAGGGGGAAGAGTCCCCAGTGGAAAAACCAGTGGGTCAGGGGCCGGCCAGAAGGGCTGCGTCACCAGTGAATGACCATGGTGACACCACTTCTGTCCTGGGGGATCTTCATGCACTGTCAGATGGACAGGGGTCGGAAGATCTGCGCCAGGCAGACTGTCACACGACACCTGAGTTATGTGTCACCCTCAGGGGGGGCATGCGTGCCCCCCGGGAAGTCCTGGTGCGCCAGGCGAGCGTTCAACCGCATGGGTTGGACCCAGGGTTGGGAAGCCAGGTTCAGGTGTTGTCTGACCTGGAGGGTGGGACCACTGTAAGCAGTGTCCTGACCCATGTTGCTTCTAGGGGTACCACGCCAGTTAGGAGTGGGCAGTACTCTGGAAGGGGTTGCAGAGGGAGGGAGTCCTCGCCTCGGACGCCGGCTCAACTGAAGGGTTTAGACCCTAGGTTGGAGGGCCAGGTTCAGGGTGTCCCCCCTGACCTGGACGCCTAGTTGCAGGATAGAACCCCTGAACTGGTGGGCGAATTGCGCAGGACACCTGCCCCAGGTGCCCTGGCAATTCTGGAAGGGGGTACCACTCCAGGTGGGAGGGTACAGACCCCCAAGAGGGAGGACCGGGTGTGGGAGAGGCCACCCCAGTCTTTAGTCCAGCCGCCGGGTACAGTCCTGGGGCTGGTGGGTCGGTGCCAGGATGTCATACCTGATATCTGACAAGGGGGAGAATGGACAAAGGGTGCCAAGCACCTGGGGCTACCGCCTCCCGCTCCCTGGCGCCACAGAGGATTGAGAGCCCTGAGAGCCCTGAGAGGCATACGGCCTGGGTCTCATCCCTGACTACTGTCAGTGGCCACTGTAGCATTTTGCTGTCTGTCTGTTGGGACACACCTATGGGCCAGTTAAGGTTAGTTGCTGCACAGGTGGTGTCCACAGGTGAGGAGAAGGGTTCCCCATGGATTGGCTTGGTGGGCCCTGAGAGTATGGACAGAGGGAGTCCAATAGGTTCAGATTGGCGTAGAACTGGAGTCTGCCCCTGCAGTTGCGGGCCAGGTCCTTGTTCTATCACCCCAAGCAGGGAAGACCATCACGGTGGTGATTGGTCTACCCTGCGTTTTGGCTGGAAGGGGGTTGTGTTGGACCTGGCCCTTTTTGCAGGGTCATCCCTAAACTTTTTGCCTTCCTCCTATATTTTTTCTGACCTGTTGTTGGCTGTTTTATGACTCTGGGCCCCTTACCACTGCTGATCAGTGCTAAGGTGCATATGCTCTCCCTATGGTAAAATGTATACATTGATTGGTGTCCATGTTTGGCTTATTTGGTTTACTATCAGCCCCTAGTAAAGTGCACCAGGAGTGCCAGGGCTTGTAAATACAAATGCTGCTGGTGGGCTTGCAGCACTGGTTGTGCCACCCACAGAAGCGGCCTAGTAAAATGTGTCTAAGGTCTGCCACTGCAGAACCTGCGTGCAGTCTGGTACTGTCGCGCTGACTGTGCAAGTGCACCCACTTGCCAGTCCCCAAACCTTCCCTTAACTACATATTAGTCACCCCTCTGGTAGGCCTAAGGGCAGGGTGCATTGTAAGCATAAGGTAGGACATGCCCTGATGTGTGTGGCATGTCCTAATAGTGAATTACAGCCATTTTTGTTTTTCACTATTGCAGGCTACCTGCTCTCCATAGGCCAGAATGGGCTGCTGGAATTATTACACGCTATAATCCCAGCGGACTCAGAGAGCATGGTAGAAAGTCAAGTTTAGTATGCCTGAACTCAGAATAATAAAATACTTCTTTTAGTAAAGTTTATTTTAATATCCTGTGTTTGTAAATACTACTTTTAGAAAGTTAGTATTTACTTGCTTAGCCATTTCAGTCCGCCTCTGCTGTGTGTGTGTGTGCTGCCTAGTTTCAGTGAGGAGCAGGGCTGGGGAATTCCAGGAGACAGGCTGGCTGCCAGGTGGTGGGTAGAGAGATTACACCAGGATGGGTGGGAGGAGTCCACCTTTGACTCTGAATAGACCTGTGCTCTCCCACCACAATGCCGGCTCCGCCCCCTGTGGAGCGGCTGATGTCTCTGCCCTGCTGCTGAAAGGAAAGACCAGAGTCACCACAACAAAGTGCTCCAAAACTGGACTGAGCCAGGCCCAGGCCCCCTGGCGACAAAGAACAAAAGAATGGTGCTATAAAAGAAGGAGCCCTGCTCCTAAGAAATCAGATCCTGTTTGCGCCAAGAAGAAACTCTGCCCGAAGAGAAGGACCTGGGAAAGCTGCATGGAGGACTACTGTCTCTGACCTGTGAGACTGGCCTGTGGTGGGTGCCTTGCCGCAAGAAGGAGAGGAAGAAAAGACTTGAGAAGAAAAGACTTTTGATCACCTTGTGCTTACAAACAATCTCCAAGGGCTTGCTTGTGAACTTTCCCCCTGAACTGCGCCCCAGGAACAGTGGGCGCTACTTTTCCCCAAGAAGAGGAGAAGCTGCTGGAGGCGATCCTGTAACGCTGACCCCAGAAGACCTGTGCGCCCCTCATCTGAGCACCGCGACATCTGCCACCGAGGCTACTGCGAGCACCGCAAAGACCTGTCCACCTGGTCCAAGCACCGTAAGCAACGGCCCCCCGAGCCGTAGCTCGCACCGCAAAGAAGAGACTGACAAGGCTCCGAGCGCCGAGCCTCTGAGACCCCCCTGGCCGTGGAAGCCCTGTAAGGACCTTCAAATCACTTTGCGTCCTCTGAGTGAAGCCGGCAGCGCGACGCGCTGAAGAAATTGCCCCCAAGCTGCCCCTCCTGCTTCTGACCTCTGGTGCGTGTGCGGAAGCCTAGATGTGCCCCACGAAGCATCGTCATCCCCTAACCTCAAGGGACAGCAGCGTGACATGGGACACCCCTCACGGACTTCTGGTGCCACCAGGAACTTTGCCCTTCAAGAATTTAAGGTACTGTGTGCAGCGCACTGAAGTACGACCCGTCCATTGCTTGGTCCGGGCCGTACTGGCGCTTTAGACCCGCTAGGCTGTTCACACATGAAGCGTGAATTTTGCAACCTTCGTAGCAGCTGTGCGAAGCGACCCGGAAAGGTACGAACCGTACTCCATTTAAAGTATAGGACGTTGCTCACGCGAGAAGCGTGAGGTTTTGAAAGAGGCGTACCGAATGTGTACGACACGTACCTATGAGGGTACGGTCCGTAAGGTTCACGTCCCGAGTACGCGTGCTCACGCGAGAAGCGCGGGAAACGGCAAGGCACGTCCAAAACTTGGTACGGCGCGTACGAGAGGCGCTACGAAGCGCACAGACACCCCAAGAGAGCTATTTGAAGTAGAACATTGCCATTTTTACATCTGTGGACTGCCTAAAAGCACTGAAAGTAACTGGAACCTTATTTAAAGAGAAAAGACTGTATTTGAAGCCTGCACAATAGATTTATATAAAGAACTATATTTTCATAAATACAGCCTTGTGTCTCTGTGTGGTGGGGTGGTGATTATTGTGTGGGATATCTTGAACGCTTAACCTAATGCCCTCTGGAAATCTAGCCTGATTGCTCGCGCCACGTTACCTAGAGGGTGAGCAGGGGTTATTTTTAAAGAGGTAATCCTACGCCTTAACTTAGATGAAAAGGGTCCCTGCTTGTCGCAAGTGTATACCTGCGCCAACCAGAGACCCCGGATTCTAACAGGGCGGTGAAGTGGTGTTTGGGCAGTGTAGGGGGTCATCCTGGGAGTGGTGTTTCAGGTTTTAGGGCAGTGCAGTGGTGTTCGGGCAGTGTAGGGGGTCGTGCAGGGGTTGGTGTTTCAGGGTTTAGGGCAGTGCAGTGGTTTTTGGGCAGTGTAGGGGGTCATGCTGGGGGTGGTGTTTCAGGGTTTAGGGAAGTGCAGTGGTGTTCGGGCAGTGTAGGGGGTCGTGCTGGGGGTGGTGTTTAAGGGTACAAGGCAGTGCAGAGGTGTTCGGGCAGTGTAGGGGGTCTTGCTGGGGGTGGTGTTTCAGGGTTTAGGGCAGTGCAGTGGTGTTCAGGCAGAGTAGTGGGTCGTGTTGGGGGTGGTGTGTCAGGGTTTAGGGAAGTGCAGTGGTGTTCGGGCAGTGTAGGGGGTCATGCTGGGGCTGGTGTTAAAGGGTTTAGGGCACTGCAGTGGTGTTCGGGCAGTGTAGGGGGTCATGGTGAGGCTGGTGTTTCAGGGTTTAGGGCCGTGCAGTGGTGTTCGGGCAGTGTGAGAGGTCGTGCTGGGGCTGGTGTTTTATGGTTTAGGGTAGTGCAGTGGTGTTCGGGCAGTGTTGATCATCATGCTTGGGGTGGTGTATTAGGGTAGTGCAGTGGTGTTCCGGTAGTGTAGGGTGTCGTGCAGGGGGTGGTATTTTTGGGTTTAGGGCAGTGAAGTGGTGTTCGGGCAGTGTGGGGGGTCATGCTGGGGGTAGTGTTTTAGGGTTTAGGGCAGTGCAGTGGTGTTCAGGCAGTGTAGGGGGTCATGCGGGGGTGGTGTTTCAGGGTTTAGGGCAGTGCAGTGGTGTTTGGGCAGTGTAGGGGGTCGTGCTGGGGGTGGTGTTTCAGGGTTTAGATGCAGTGCAGTGGTGTTCCGACAATATAGGGGGTCTTGCAGGGAAAGGCGTTTTAGGGTTTAGGGTAGTGGTGTTCGGGCAGTGGAGGGGGTCGTGCTGGGGTTGGTGTTTCAGGGTTTAGGGCAGTGCAGTGGTGTTCAGGCAGTGTAGGGGGTCATGCTGGGGCTGGTGTTTCACTGGTTAGGGCAGTGCAGTGGTTTTCGGGCAGTGTAGGGGGTCATGCTGGGGGTGGTGTTTCAGGGTTTAGGGCCCTGCAGTGGTGTTCGGGCAGTGTAGAGGGTCGTGCTGGGGGTGGTTTTTCAGGATTTAGGGCAGTGCAGTGGTGTTTGTGCAGTGTAGGGGGTCGTGCTGGGGGTGGTGTTTAAGGGTTTAGGGCTGTGCAGTGGTGTGCGGGCAGTGTAGGGGGTCGTGCTGGGGCTGGTGTTTCAGGATTTAGGGCAGTACAGTGGTGTTCGGGCAGTGTAGGGGGTCGTGCTGGTGTTTCAGGGTTTAGGGCAGTGCAGTGATGTTCGGGCAGTATAGGGATCATGCAGGGGGTGGTGTTTCAGGGTTTAGGGCAGTGCAGTGGTTTTTGGGCAGCATAGGGTGTCTTGCTGGGGTGGTGTTTAAGGGTTTAGGGCAGTGCAGTGGTGTTCGGGCAGTGTAGGGGGTCTTGGTGGGGGTGGTGTTTATGGGTATAGGGCAGTGCAGTGGTGTTCGGGCAGTGTAGGGGGTCGTGCAGGGGGTGGTGTTTCAGGGTTTAGGGCAATGCAGAGGTGTTCGGGCAGTGTAGGGGGTCTTGCTGGGGGTGGTGTTTCAGGATTAAGGGCAGTGCAGTGTTGTTCGGGCAGTGTAGGGGGTTGTGCAGGGGGTGGTGTTTCAGGGTTTAGGGCAGTGCAGTGGTGTTCAGGCAGTATAGGGGGTCGTGCAGGGGGTGGTGTTTCAGGGTTTAGGGCAGTGCAGTGGTTTTTGGGCAGCATAGGGTGTCTTGCTGGGGTGGTGTTTAAGGGTTTAGGGCAGTGGTGTTCAGGCAGTGTAGGGGGTCTTGCTGGGGGTGGTGTTTCAGGGTTCAGGGCAGTGCAGAGGTGTTCGGACAGTGTAGGGGGTCTTGCTGGGGGGGTGTTTCAGAGTTTTGGGCAGTGCAGTGGTGTTCGTGCAGTGTAGGGGGTCATGCAGGGGGGTGGTGTTTCAGGGTTTAGGGCAGTGCTGTGGTTTTCGGGCAGTGTAGAGGGCCGTGCTGGGGGTGGTGTTTCAGGGTTTAGGGCAGTGCAGTGGTGTTCGGGCAGTGTAGAGGATCGTGCTGGGGGTGGTGTTTCAGGGTTTAGGGCAGTGCAGTGGTGTGCGGGTATTGTAGGGGGTCGTGCTGTGGATGGTATTTCAGGGATTAGGGCATTGCAGTGGTGTTCGTGCAGTGTAGGGGGTCGTGCTTGGGGTGGTGTATAAGGGTTTAGGGCAGTGCAGTGCTGTGCGGGCAGTGTAGAGGGTCATGCTGGGGCTGGTGTTTCAGGATTTAGGGCAGTGCAGTGGTGTTCGGGCAGTGTAGGGGGTCGTGCTGGTGTTTTAGGGTTTAGGGCAGAGCAGTAGTGTTTGGGCAGTGTAGTGGGTCATCCTGGAAGTGGTGTTTCAGGGTTTAGGGCAGTGCAGTGGTGTTTGGGCAGTGTAGGGGGTCATGCAGGGGGTGGTGTTTCAGGGTTTAGGGCAGTGCAGTGGAGTTCGGGCAGTGTAGGGGGTCGTGCAGGGGTGGTGTTTCAGGGTTTATTGTAGTGCAGTGGTTTTCGGGCAGCGTAGGGTGTCTTGCTGGGGTGGTGTTTAAGGGTTTAGGACAGTGGTGTTCAGGCAGTGTAGGGGGTCTTGCTGAGGATGGTGTTTCAGGGTTTAGGGCAGTGCAGTGGTGTTTGGGCAGTGTAGGGGGTCCTGCAGGGGGGTGGTGTTTCAGTGTTTAGGGCAGTGCTGTGGTTTTCGGGCAGTGTAGGGGGTCGTGCTGGGGGTGGTGTTTCAGGGTTTAGGGCAGTGCAGTGGTGTTCGGGCGGTGTAGGGGGTTGTGCAGGGGTTGGTGTTTCAGGGTTTCGGGCAGTGCAGTGGTGTTTGGGCAGTGTAGGGGGTCATGCAGGGGGTGGTGTTTCAGGGTTTAGGTAAGTGCAGTGGTTTTCGGGCAGCGTAGGGTGTCTTGCTGGGGTGGTGTTTAAGGGTTTAGGGCAGTGGTGTTCAGGCAGTGTAAGGGGTTTTGCTGGAGGTGGTGTTTCAGGCTTCAGGGCAGTGCAGAGGTGTTCGGGCAGTGTAGGGGATCTTGCTGGGGATGGTGTTTCAGGGTTTAGGGCAGTGCAGTGGTGTTCGGGCAGTGTAGGGGGCCGTGCTGGTGTTTCAGGGTTTAGGGCAGAGCAGTGGTGTTCAGGCAGTGTAGGGGGATGTGCTGGGGGTGGTGTTTCAGGGTTTAGGGCAGAGCAGTGGTGTTCAGGCAGTGTAGGGGGTCGTGCTGGCGATAGTGTTTCAGGGTTTAGAGCAGTGCAGTTGTGTTCAAGCAGAGTAGGGGGTCGTGCAGGTGGTGGTGTTTCAGGGTTTACTTCAGTGGTGTTCGGGCAGTGAAGGGGTCGTGCAGGGGGTGGTGTTTCAGGGTTTAGGGCAGTGCAGTGGTGTTCGGGCAGTGTAGAGGGTCGTGCTGGGGTGGTGTTTCAGGGTTTAGGGCATTGCAGTGGTGTTCATGCAGTGTAGGGGGTAGTGCTGGGGGTGGTGTTTAATGGTTTAGGGCAGTGCAGTGGTGTGCGGGCAGTGTAGGGGGTCATGCTGGGGCTGGTGTTTCAGGATTTAGGGCAGTGCAGTGGTGTTCGGGCAGTGTAGGGGGTCGTGCTGGTGTTTTAGGGTTTAGGGCAGAGCAGTGGTGTTTGGGCAGTGTAGTGGGTCATCCTGGAAGTGGTATTTCAGGGTTTAGGGCAGTGCAGTGGTGTTCGGGCCGTGTAGGGGGTCATGCAGGGGGTGGTGTTTCAGGGTTTAGGGCAGTGCAGTAGAGTTCGGGCAGCGTAGGGGGTCGTGCAGGGGGTGGTGTTTCAGGGTTTAGGGCAGTGCAGTGGTTTTCGGGCAGCGTAGGGTGTCTTGCTGGGGTGGTGTTTAAGGGTTTAGGGCAGTGGTGTTCAGGCAGTGTAGGGGGTCTGGCTGGGGGTGGTGTTTCAGCTTTCAGGGCAGTGCAGAGGTGTTCGGGCAGTGTTGGGGGTCATGCTGGGGGTGGTATTTCAGGGTTTAGGGCAGTGCAGTGGTGTTTGGGTAATGTAGGGGGTCTTGAAGGGGGTGGCATTTCAGGGTTTAGGGTAAGTGGTGCAGTGGTTTTCGGGCAGTTTAGAGGGTCTTGCAGGGGGTGGCGTTTCAGAGTTTAGGGCATTGTTGTTCAGGCAGTGTAGGGGGTCTTGATGGAGGTGGCGTTTCAGGGTTTAGGGCAGTGGTGTTCGGGCAGTGTAGGGGGTCGTGCTGGGGCTGGTGTTTCAGGGTTTAGGGCAGTGCAGTGGTGTTTGGGCAGTGTAGGGGGTCGTGCTGGGGCTGGTGTTTCAGGGTTTAGGGAAGTGCAGTGGGGTTCGGGCAGTGTAGGGGGTCATGCTGGGGGTGGTGTTTCAGGGTTTAGGGCTGTGCAGTGGTGTTTGGGTAGTGTAGGGGGTTGTGCAGGGGGTGGTGTTTCAGGGTTTAGGGCAGTGCAGTGGTTTTCGGGCAGCGTAGGGTGTCTTGCTGGGGTGGTGTTTAAGGGTTTAGTGCAGCGGTGTTCAGGCAGTGTAGGGGGTCTTGCTGGGGGTGGTGATTCAGCTTTCAGGGCAGTGAAGAGGTGTTCGGGCAGTGTAGGGGGTTGTGCTGGGGCTGGTGTTTTATGGTTTAGGGTAGTGCGGTGGTGTTCGGGCAGTGTTAGGGGTCATGCTGGGGGTGGTGTTTAAGGGTTTAGGGCAGTGCAGTGGTGTTCGGGTAATGTAGGGGGTCTTGAAGGGGGTGGCATTTCAGGGTTTAGAGAAGTGGTGCAGTGGTTTTCGGGCAGTTTAGAGGGTATTGCAGGGGGTGGCGTTTCAGGGTTTAGGGCATTGTTGTTCAGGCAGTGTAGTGGGTCTTGCTGGAGGTGGCGTTTCAGGGTTTAGGGCAGTGGTGTTCGGGCAGTGTAGGGGGTCGTGCTGGGGCTGGTGTTTCAGGGTTTAGGGCAGTGCAGTGGTGTTCGGGCAGTGTAGGGGGTCGTGCTGGTGCTGGTGTTTCAGGGTTTAGGGAAGTGCTGTGGGGTTCGGGCAGTGTAGGGGGTCATGCAGGGGGTGGTGTTTCAGGGTTTAGGGCAGTGGTGTTCAGGCAGTGTCAGGGGTTTTGCTGGAGGTGGTGTTTCAGGGTTCGGGGCAGTGCAGAGGTGTTCGGGCAGTGTAGGGGATCTTGCTGGGGATGGTGTTTCAGTGTTTAGGGCAGTGCAGCGGTGTTCTGGCAGTGTAGGGGTCGTGCTGGTGTTTCAGGGTTTAGGGCAGAGCAGTGGTGTTCAGGCAGTGTAGGGGGATGTGCTGGGGGTGGTGTTTCAGGGTTTAGGGCAGAGCAGTGGATTTGAGGCAGTGTAGGGGGTCGTGCTGGCGGTAGTGTTTCAGGGTTTAGATCAGTGCAGTGGTGTTCGAGCAGTGTAGGGGGTCGTGCAGGTGGTAGTGTTTCAGGGTTTACGGCAGTGCAGTGGTGTTCGGGCAGTGAAGGGGGTCGTGCAGGGGGTGGTGTTTCAGGGTTTAGGGCAGTGCAGTGGTTTTCGGGCAGCGTAGGGTGTCTTGCTGGGGTGGTGTTTAAGGGTTTAGGGCAGTGGTGTTCAGGTAGTGTATGGGGTCTTGCTGGGGGTGGTGTTTCAGCTTTCAGGGCAGTGCAGAGGTGTTCGGGCAGTGTAGGGGGTTGTGCTGGGGCTGGTGTTTTATGGTTTAGGGTAGTGCGGTGGTGTTCGGGCAGTGTTGGGGGTCATGCTGGGGGTGGTGTTTCAGGGTTTAGGGCAGTGCAGTGGTGTTCGGGTAATGTAGGGGGTCTTGAAGGGGGTGGCATTTCAGGGTTTAGGGAAGTGGTGCAGTGGTTTTTGGGCAGTTTAGAGGGTGTTGCAGGGGGTGGCGTTTCAGGGTTTAGGGCATTGTTGTTCAGGCAGTGTAGGGGGTCTTGCTGGAGGTGGCGTTTCAGGGTTTAGGGCAATGATGTTCGGGCAGTGTAGGGGGTCATGCTGGGGCTGGTGTTTCAGGGTTTAGGGCAGTGCAGTGGTGTTCGGGCAGTGTAGGGGGTCGTGCTGGGGCTGGTGTTTCAGGGTTTAGGGAAGTGCAGTGGGGTTCGGGCAGTGTAGGGGGTCATGCTGGGGGTGGTGTTTCAGGGTTTAGGGCAGTGCAGTGGTGTTCGGGCAGTGTAGGGGGTCATGCTGGGGGTGGTGTTTCAAGGTTTAGGGCCGAGGATTGGTGTTCGGGCATTGTAGGGTGTCGTGCTGGTGTTTCAGAGTTTAGGGCAAAGCAGTAGTGTTCGGGGAGTATAGGGGGATGTGCTGGGGTGGTGTTTCAGGGTTTAGGGCAGAGCAGTGGTGTTCGGGCAGAGTAGGGGGTCGTGCTGGGGGTGGTGTTTCAGGATTTAGGGTAGAGCAGTGGTGTTTGGGCAATGTAGGGGGACGTGCTGGGCGTGGTGTTTGAGGGTTTAGGGCAGAGCAGTGGTGTTCGGGCAGTGTAGGGGGTTGTGCTGGGGGTGGTATTTCAGGGTTTACGGCAGTGCAGTGGTGTTCGGGTAGTGTAGGGGGACTTGCAGAGGGTGGCATTTCAGGGTTTAGGGCAGTGGTGCAGTGGTGTTCGGACAGTGTAGAGGGTCTTGTAGGGGGTGGCGTTTCAGGGTTTAGGGCAGTGGTGTTCGGGCAGTGTAGGGGGTCTTGCTGGAGGTGGCGTTTTAGGGTAGTGCAGTGGTGTTCAGGTAGTGTAGGGTGTCTTGCTGGGGGTAGTGTTTTAGGGTTTAGGGCAGTGAGGTGGTGTTCGGGCAGCGTGGAGGGTCGTGCTGGGGGTGATGTTTTAGGGTTTAGGGCAGTGCAGTGGTGTTCGGGCAGTGTAGGGGGTCATGCTGGAGGTGGTGTTTCAGAGTTAATGGCAGTGCAGTGGTGTTCGGATAGTGTAGGGTGTCGTTCTGGTGCTGGTGTTTCAGAGTTTAGGGCAGAGCAGTAGTGTTCGGGCAGTGTAGGGGGACGTGCTGGGGTGGTGTTTCAGGGTTTAGGGCAGAGCAGTGGTGTTCGGGCAGTGTGGGGTGTCGTGCTGGGGGTGGTGTTTCAGGGTTTAGGGCAGTGCAGTGGTGTTCGGGCAGTGTAGGGGGTCATGCAGGGGGTGGTGTTTCAGGGTTTAGGGCAGTGCAGTAGAGTTCGGGCAGTGTAGGGGGTCGTGCAGGGGGTGGTGTTTCAGGGTTTAGGGCAGTGCAGTGGTTTTCGGGCAGCGTAGGGTGTCTTGCTGGGGTGGTGTTTAAGGGTTTAGGGCAGTGGTGTTCAGGCAGTGTAGGGGGTCTTGTTGGGGGTGGTGTTTCAGCTTTCAGGGCAGTGCAGAGGTGTTCGGGCAGTGTAGGGGGTTGTGCTGGGGCTGGTGTTTTATGATTTAGGGAAGTGCGGTGGTGTTCGGGCAGTGTTGGGGGTCATGCTGGGGGTGGTGTTTCAGGGTTTAGGGCAGTGCAGTGGTGTTCGGGTAATGTAGGGCGTCTTAAAGGGGGTGGCATTTCAGGGTTTAGGGAAGTGGTGCAGTGGTTTTCGGGCAGTTTAGAGCGTCTTGCAGGGTGTGGCGTTTCAGGGTTTAGGGCATTGTTGTTCAGGCAGTGTAGGGGGTCTTGCTGGAGGTGGCGTTTCAGGGTTTACGGCAGTGGTGTTCGGGCAGTGTAGGGGGTCGTGCTGGGGCTGGTGTTTCAGGGTTTAGGGCAGTGCAGTGGTGTTTGGGCAGTGTAGGGGGTCGTGCTGGGGCTGGTGTTTCAGGGTTTAGGGAAGTGCAGTGGGGTTCGGGCTGTGTAGGGGGTCATGCTGGGGGTGGTGTTTCAGGGTTTAGGGCTGTGCAGAGGTGTTTGGGCAGTGTAGGGGGTCGTGCAGGGGGTGGTGTTTCAGGGTTTAGGGCAGTGCAGTGGTTTTCGGGCAGCGTAGGGTGTCTTGCTGGGGTGGTGTTTAAGGGTTTAGGGCAGTGGTGTTCAGGCAGTGTAGGGGGTCTTGCTGGGGGTGGTGTTTCAGATTTCAGGGCAGTGCAGAGGTGTTCGGGCAGTGTAGGGGGTTGTGCTGGGGCTGGTGTTTTATGGTTTAGGGTAGTGCGGTGGTGTTCGGGCAGTGTTGGGGTTCATGCTGGGGGTGGTGTTTCAGGGTTTAGGGCAGTGCAGTGGTGTTCGGGTAATGTAGGGGGTCTTGAAGGGGGTGGCAGTTCAGGATTTAGGGAAGTGGTGCAGTGGTTTTCGGGCAGTTTAGAGGGTCTTTCAGGGGGTGGCGTTTCAGGGTTTAGGGCAGTGGTGTTCTGGCAGTGTAGGGGGTCGTGCTGGGGCTGGTGTTTCAGGGTTTAGGGCAGTGCAGTGGTGTTCGGGCAGTGTAGGGGGTCATGCTGGGGCTGGTGTTTCAGGGTTAAGGGAAGTGCAGTGGGGTTCGGGCAGTGTAGGGGGTCATGCTGGGGGTGGTGTTTCAGGGTTTAGGGCAGTGCAGTGGTGTTCGGGCAGTGTAGGGGGTCGAGCTGGTGTTTCAGGGTTTAGGGCAGAGCAGTGGTGTTCAGGCAGTGTAGGGGGATGCGCTGGGGGTGGTGTTTCAGGGTTTAGGGCAGAGCAGTGGTGTTCAGGCAGTGTAGGGGGTCGTGCTGGCGTTAGTGTTTCAGGGTTTAGAGCAGTGCAGTGGTGTTCGAGCAGTGTAGGGGGTCGTGCAGGTGGTGTTGTTTCAGGGTTTACGGCAGTGCAGTGGTGTTCGGGCAGTGAAGGGGGTCGTGCAGGGGGTGGTGTTTCAGGGTTTAGGGCAGTGCATTGGTTTTCGGGCGGCGTAGGGTGTCTTGCTGGGGTGGTGTTTAAGGGTTTAGGGCAGTGGTGTTCAGGCAGTGTAGGGGGTCTTGCTGGGGGTGGTCTTTCAGGGTTTACGGCAGTGCAGTGGTGTGCGGGTAGTGTAGGGGGTCGTGCTGTGGGTAGTGTTTCATGGTTTAGGGCATTGCAGTGGTGTTCGTGCAATGTAGGGCTCGTGCTGGGGGTGGTGTTTAAGGGTTTAGGGAAGTGCAGTGGTGTGCGGGCAGTGTACGGGGTCATGCTGGGACTGGTGTTTCTGGGTTTGGGCAGTGCAATGGTGTTCGGGCAGTGTAGGGGGTCGGGCTGGTGTTTTAGGGTTTAGGGAAGTGCAGTGGGGTTTGGGCAGTGTAGGGGGTCTTGCTGGGGGTGGTGTTTCAGCTTTCAGGGCAGTGCAGAGGTGTTCGGGCAATTCAGGGGGTTGTGCTGGGGCTGGTGTTTTATGGTTTAGGGTAGTGCGGTGGTGTTTGGGCAGTGTTGGGGGTCATGATGGGGATGGTGTTTCAGGGTTTAGGGCAGTGCAGTGGTGTTCGGGCAGTGTAGGGGATCGTGCAGGGGGTGGTGTTTCAGGGTTTATGGCAGTGCAGTGGTGTTCGGGCAGTGAAGGGGGTCGTGCAGGGGGTGGTGTTTCAGGGTTAAGGGCAGTGCAGTGGTTTTCGGGCAGCGTAGGGTGTCTTGCTGGGGTGGTGTTTAAGGGTTTAGGGCAGTGGTGTTCAGGCAGTGTAGGGGGTCGTGCTGTGGGTGGTGTTTCAGGGTTTAGGGCATTGCAGTGGTGTTCGTGCAGTGTAAGGGGTCGTGCTGGGGGTGGTGTTAAAGGGTTTAGGGCAGTGCAGTGGTGTTCGGGCAGTGTAGGGGGTCGTGCTGGTGTTTTAGGGTTTAGGGCAGAGCAGTGGTGTTTGGGCAGTGTAGTAGGTCATCCTGGAAGTAGTGTTTCAGGGTTTAGGGCAGTGCAGTGGTGTTCGGGCAGTGTAGGGGGTCATGCTGGGGCTGGTGTTTCAGGATTTAGGGCAGTGCAGTGGTGTTCGGGCAGTGTAGGGGGTCGTGCTGGTGTTTTAGGGTTTAGGGCAGAGCAGTGGTGTTTGGGCAGTGTAGTGGGTCATCCTGGAAGTAGTGTTTCAGGGTTTAGGGCAGTGCAGTGGTGTTCGGGCAGTGTAGGGGGTCATGCAGGGGGTGGTGTTTCAGGGTTTAGGGCAGTGCAGTAGAGTTCGGGCAATGTAGGGGGTCCTGCAGGGGGTGGTGTTTCAGGGTTTAGGGAAGTGCAGTGGTTTTCGGGCAGCGTAGGGTGTCTTGCTGGGGTGGTGTTTAAGGGTTTAGGGCAGTGGTGTTCAGGCAGTGTAGGGGGTCTTGCTGGAGGTGGCGTTTCAGGGTTTAGGGCAGTGCAGTGGTGTTCTGGCAGTGTAGGGGGTCGTGCTGGGGCTGGTGTTTCAGGGTTTAGGGAAGTGCAGTGGGGTTCGGGCAGTGTAGGGGGTCTTGCTGGGGGTGGTGTTTCAGCTTTCAGGGCAGTGCAGAGGTGTTCGGGCAGTGTAGGGGGTTGTGCTGGGGCTGGTGTTTTATGGTTTAGGGTAGTGCGGTGGTGTTCGGGCAGTGTTGGGGGTCATGCTGGGGGTGGTGTTTCAGGGTTTAGGGCAGTGCAGTGGTGTTCGGGTAATGTAGGGGGTCTTGAAGGGGGTGGCATTTGAGGGTTTAGGGAAGTGGTGCAGTGGTTTTCGGGCAGTTTAGAGGGTCTTGCAGGGGGTGGCGTTTCAGGGTTTAGGGCATTGTTGTTCAGGCAGTGTAGGGGGTCTTGCTGGAGGTGGCGTTTCAGGGTTTAGGGCAGTGCAGTGGTGTTCGGGCAGTGTAGGGGGTCATGCTGGGGCTGGTGTTTCAGGGTTTAGGGAAGTGCAGTCGGGTTCGGGCAGTGTAGGGGGTCATGCTGGGGGTGGTGTTTCAGGGTTTATGGCTGTGCAGTGGTGTTTGGGCAGTGTAGGGGGTCGTGCAGGGGGTGGTGTTTCAGGGTTCAGGGCAGTGTAGAGGTGTTCGGGCAGTGTAGGGGATCTTGCTGGGGATGGTGTTTCAGGGTTTAGGGCAGTGCAGTGGTGTTCGGGCAGTGTAGGGGGTCGTGCTGGTGTTTCAGGGTTTAGGGCAGAGCAGTGGTGTTCAGGCAGTGTAGGGGGATGTGCTGGGGGTGGTGTTTCAGGGTTTAGGGCAGAGCAGTGGTGTTCAGGCAGTGTAGGGGGTCGTGCTGGCAGTAGTGTTTCAGGGTTTAGAGCAGTGCAGTGGTGTTCGAGCAGTGTAGGGGGTCGTGCAGGTGGTGTTGTTTCAGGGTTTACGGCAGTGCAGTGGTGTTTGGGCAGTGAAGGGGGTCGTGCAGGGGGTGGTGTTTCAGGGTTTAGGGCAGTGCAGTGGTTTTCGGGCAGCGTAGGGTGTCTTGCTGGGGTGGTGTTTAAGGGTTTAGGGCAGTGGTGTTCAGGCAGTGTAGGGGGTCTTGCTGGGGGTGGTGTTTCAGCTTTCAGGGCAGTGCAGAGGTGTTCAGGCAGTGTAGGGGGTTGTGCTGGGGCTGGTGTTTTATGGTTTAGGGTTGTGCAGTGGTGTTCGGGCAGTGTTGGGGGTCATGCTGGGGGTGGTGTTTCAGGGTTTAGGGCAGTGCAGTGGTGTTCGGGTAATGTAGGGGGTCTTGAAGGGGGTGGCATTTCAGGGTTTAGGGAAGTGGTGCAGTTGTTTTCAGGCAGTTTAGAGGGTCTTGCAGGGGGTGGCGTTTCAGGGTTTAGGGCATTGTTGTTCAGGCAGTGTAGGGGGTCTTGCTGGAGGTGGCGTTTCAGGGTTTAGGGCAGTGATGTTCGGGCAGTGTAGGGGGTCGTGCTGGGGCTGGTGTTTCAGGGTTTAGGGCAGTGCAGTGGTGTTCGGGCAGTGTAGGGGGTCGTGCTGGGGCTGGTGTTTCAGGGTTTAGGGAAGTGCAGTGGGGTTCGGGCAGTGTAGGGGGTCATGCTGGGGGTGGTGTTTCAGGGTTTAGGGCAGTGCAGTAGTGTTCGGGCAGTATAGGGGGTCATGCTGGGGGTGGTGTTTCAAGTTTTAGGGCAGAGGATTGGTGTTCGGGCAGTGTAGGGTGTCGTGCTGCTGTTGCAGAGTTTAGGGCAAAGCAGTAGTGTTCGGGGAGTATAGGGGGATGTGCTGGGGTGGTGTTTCAGGGTTTAGGGCAGAGCAGTGGTGTTCGGGCAGAGTAGGGGGTCGTGCTGGGGGTGGTGTTTCAGGATTTAGGGTAGAGCAGTGGTGTTTGGGCAATGTAGGGGGATGTGCTGGGCGTGGTGTTTGAGGGTTTAGGGCAGAGCAGTGGTGTTCGGGCAGTGTAGGGGGTTGTGCTGGGGGTGGTCTTTCAGGGTTTACGGCAGTGCAGTGGTGTTCGGGTAGTGTAGGGGGTCGTGCTGGGGCTGGTGTTTCAGGTTTTGGGGCCGTGCAGTGGTGTTTGGGCAGTGTGACGGGTAGTGCTGGGGCTGGTGTTTTAGGGTTTAGGGCAGTGGTGCAGTGGTGTTCGGGCAGTGTAGAGGGTCTTGCAGGGGGTGGCGTTTCAGGGTTTAGGGCAGTGGTGTTCAGGTAGCGTAGGGTGTCTTGCTGGGGGTAGTGTTTTAGGGTTTAGGGCAGTGAAGTGGTGTTCGGGCAGTGTGGGGGGTCGTGCTGGGGGTGGTGTTTTAGGGTTTAGGGCAGTGCAGTGGTGTTCGGGCAGTGTAGGGGGTCATGCTGGGGGTGGTGTTTCAGGGTTTATGGCAGTGCAGTGGTGTTCTGGCAGTGTAGGGTGTCGTGCTGGTGCTGTTGTTTCAGAGTTTAGGGCAGAGCAGTAGTGTTCGGCGAGTGTAGGGGGACGTGCTGGGGTGGTGTTTCAGCGTTTAGGTCAGTGAAGTGGTGTTCGGGCAGTGTGGGGGTCGTGCTGGGGGTGGTGTTTTAGGGTTTAGGGCAGAGCAGTGGTGTTCGGGCAGTGTAGGGGGTTGTGCTGGGGGTGGTCTTTCAGGGTTTACGGCAGTGCAGTGGTGTGCGGGTAGTGTAGGGGGTCGTGCTGTGGGTAGTGTTTCAGGGTTTAGGGCATTGCAGTGGTGTTCGTACAGTGTAGGGCTCGTGCTGGGTTGGGTGTTTAAGGGTTTAGGGCAGTGCAGTGGTGTGCGGGCAGTGTACGGGGTCGGGCTGGGACTGGTGTTTCTGGGTTTAGGGCAGTGCAGTGGTGTTTGGGCAGTGTAGGGGGTCGGGCTGGTGTTTCAGGGTTTAGGGCAGAGCAGTGGTGTTCAGGCAGTGTAGGGGGATGTGCTGGGGGTGGTGTTTTAGGGTTTAGGGCAGAGCAGTGGTGTTCAGGCAGTGTAGGGGGTCGTGCTGGCGGTGGTGTTTCAGGGTATACACCGTGCATTTGACACTCACTTATCTAAAAAGGCATATATCGTTTGTGAATGATAAAGCAGCTATCTGCCCTTTATTACAATTAGGATAGGGTAATCCCCATTTCCTAAATACACCAGGGGACGACATAGCCCTGAAGAAAGTCCCAGCACCACAACAGTGGGCGTACGAGGACCGAAACATGTTGGCCCAAGGGTCTTAGGACCATAACATTCCATTGGACCCTACTGTCTTTGAATTTTAATATTCCCGTTAAACCCAAGATTAAAGGGAAACTGGGGTTTAACTTTGAATTTTTAATCTTTATCCCCTGGCCTATGATATGATCGAAGAGCTCCCTGGAATATTGGTCGAGCCCACCGCGACTTGTAGGGATCGCGGTGTCCCGATGATGAAGCATGACACCACTAGGGTGTGTGAGGGAAAATAAATAAAAACAAAGGTTTTTCCCACTTGATTTTCCACTAGTAAGAGCTTCACATTGTAATCTTCCATCTAATACCTCTAGCGTCATGATATAAAGAATCAGTGAAGTACTATAAATTGTATTTGATTCATAACCAGGAGGGTGTACTTCTCCTTGTACCTCTTGACCCTTCCAATATACATGTCCACACGGTCTGTATAGTTAGTGTTTAATGATGTTTCAGGGTTTATGGCAGTCCAGTGGTGTTCGGGCAGTGTAGGGTGTCGTGCTGGTGCTGGTGTTTCAGAGTTTAGGGCAGAGCAGTAGTGTTCGGGGAGTGTAGGGGGACGTGCTGGGGTGGTGTTTCAGGGTTTAGGGCAGTGAAGTGGTGTTCGGACAGTGTGGGGGTTCGTGCTGGGGGTGGTGTTTTAGGGTTTAGGGCAGAGCAGTGGTGTTCGGGCAGTGTAGGGGGTTGTGCTGGGGGTGGTCTTTCAGGGTTTACGGCAGTGCAGTGGTGTGCGGGAAGTGTAGGGGGTCGTGCTGTGGGTAGTGTTTCAGGGTTTAGGGTATTGCAGTGGTGTTCGTGCAGTGTAGGGCTTGTGCTGGGTGTGGTGTTTAAGGGTTTAGGGCAGTGCAGTGGTGTGCGGGCAGTGTACGGGGTCATGCTGGGACTGTTGTTTCTGGGTTTAGGGCAGTGCAGTGGTGTTCGGGCAGTGTAGGGGGTCGGGCTGGTGTTTCAGGGTTTAGGGAAGTGCAGTGGGGTTCGGGCAGTGTAGGGGGTCTTGCTGGGGGTGGTGTTTCAGCTTTCAGGGCAGTGCAGAGGTGTTCGGGCAGTGTAGGGGGTTGTGCTGGGGCTGGTGTTTTATGGTTTAGGGTAGTGCGGTGGTGTTCGGGCAGTGTTGGGGGTCATGCTGGGGATGGTGTTTCAGGGTTTAGGGCAGTGCAGTGGTGTTCGGGCAGTGTAGGGGATCGTGCAGGGGGTAGTGTTTCAGGGTTTATGGCAGTGCAGTGGTGTTCGGGCAGTGAAGGGGGTCGTGCAGGGGGTGGTGTTTCAGGGTTAAGGGCAGTGCAGTGGTTTTCGGGCAGTGTAGGGTGTCTTGCTGGGGTGGTGTTTAAGGGTTTAGGGCAGTGGTGTTCAGGCAGTGTAGTGGGTCGTGCTGTGAGTGGTGTTTCAGGGTTTAGGGCATTGCAGTGGTGTTTGTGCAGTGTAGGGGGTCGTGCTGGGGGTGGTGTTTAAGGGTTTAGGGCAGTGCAGTGGTGTGCGGGCAGTGTAGGGGGTCATGCTGGGGCTGGTGTTTCAGGATTTAGGGCAGTGCAGTGGTGTTCGGGCAGTGTAGGGGGTCGTGCTGGTGTTTTAGGGTTTAGGGCAGAGCAGTGGTGTTTGGGCAGTGTAGTGGGTCATCCTGGAAGTAGTGTTTCAGGGTTTAGGGCAGTGCAGTGGTGTTCGGGCAGTGTAGGGGGTCGTGCAGGGGGTGGTGTTTCAGGGTTTAGGGCAGTGCAGTAGAGTTCGGGCAGTGTAGGGGGTCGTGCAGGGGGTGGTGTTTCAGGGTTTAGGGCAGTGCAGTGGTTTTCGGGCAGGCGTAGGGTGTCTTGCTGGGGTGGTGTTTAAGGGTTTAGGGCAGTGGTGTTCAGGCAGTGTAGGGGGTCTTGCTGGAGGTGGCGTTTCAGGGTTTAGGGCAGTGCAGTGGTGTTCGGTCAGTGTAGGGGGTCGTGCTGTGGCTGATGTTTCAGGGTTTAGAAAGTGCAGTGGGGTTCGGGCAGTGTAGGGGGTCTTGCTGGGGGTGGTGTTTCAGCTTTCAGGGCAGTGCAGAGGTGTTCGGGCAGTGTAGGGGGTTGTGCTGGGGCTGGTGTTTTATGGTTTAGGGTAGTGCGGTGGTGTTGGGGCAGTGTTGGGGGTCATGCTGGGGGTGGTGTTTCAGGGTTTAGGGCAGTGCAGTGGTGTTCGGGTAATGTAGGGGGTCTTGAAGGGGGTGGCATTTCAGGGTTTAGGGAAGTGGTGCAGTGGTTTTCGGGCAGTTTAGAGGGTCTTGCAGGGGGTGGTGTTTCAGGGTTTAGGGCATTGTTGTTCAGGCAGTGTAGGGGGTCTTGCTGGAGGTGGCGTTTCAGGGTTTAGGGCAGTGCAGTGGTGTTCGGGCAGTGGAGGGGGTCGAGCTGGGGCTGGTGTTTCAGGGTTTAGGGAAGTGCAGTGGGGTTCGGGCAGTGTAGGGGGTCATGCTGGGGGTGGTGTTTCAGGGTTTAGGGCTGTGCAGTGGTGTTTGGGCAGTGTAGGGGGTTGTGCAGGGGGTGGTGTTTCAGGGTTTAGGGAAGTGCAGTGGTTTTCGGGCAGCGTTGGGTGTCTTGCTGGGGTGGTGTTTAAGGGTTTAGGGCAGTGGTTTTCAGGCAGTGTAGGGGGTCATGCTGGGGGTGGTGTTTCAGGGTTAATGGCAGTGCAGTGGTGTTTGGGCAGTGTAGGGTGTCGTGCTGGTGCTGGTGTTTCAGAGTTTAGGGCAGAGCAGTAGTGTTCGGGGAGTGTAGGGGGACGTGCTGGGGTGGTGTTTCAGGGTTTAGGGCAGGGAAGTGGTGTTCGGGCAGTGTGGGGTGTCGTGCTGGGGGTGGTGTTTCAGGGTTTAGGGCAGAGCAGTGGTGTTCGGGCAGTGTAGGGGGTTGTGCTGGGGGTGGTCTTTTGGGTTTACGGCAGTGCAGTGGTGTGCGGGTAGTGTAGGGGGTCGTGCTGTGGGTAGTGTTTCAGGGTTTAGGGCATTGCAGTGGTGTTCGTGCAGTGTAAGGCTCGTGCTGGGGGTGGTGTTTAAGGGTTGCGGGCAGTGTACGGGGTCGTGCTGGGACTGGTGTTTCTGGGTTTAGGGCAGTGCAGTGGTGTTCGGGCAGTGTAGGGGGTCGGGCTAGTGTTTCAGGGTTTAGGGCAGAGCAGTGGTGTTCAGGCAGTGTAGGGGGATGTGCTGGGGGTGGTGTTTCAGGGTTTAGGGCAGAGCAGTGGTGTTCAGGCAGTGTAGGGGTCATGCTGGCGGTGGTGTTTCAGGGTTTAGAGCAGTGCAGTGGTGTTCGGGCAGTGTAGGGGGTCATGCAGGGGGTGGTGTTTTTAGGGTTTAGGGCAGTGCAGTGGTTTTCGGGCAGCGTAGGGTGTCTTGCTGGGGTGGTGTTTAAGGGTTTAGGGCAGTGGTGTTCTAGCAGTATATGTGGTCGTGCTGCGGCTGGTGTTTCAGGGTTTAGGGCCATGCAGTGGTGTTCGAGCAGTGTGAGGGGTCATGCTGGGGCTGATGTTTTAGGGTTTAGGGCAGTGCAGTGCAGTTCAGGCAGTGTAGGGTGTTGTGCTGGGGGTAGTGTTTTAGGGTTTAGGGCAGTGAAGTGGTGTTCGGGCAGTGTAGGGGGTCATGCAGGGGGTGGTGTTTCAGGGTTTCGGGCAGTGCATTGATTTTCTGGAGGTGTAGGGGGTCTTGCTGGGGTGGTGTTTCAGGGTTTAGGGCAGTGGTGTTCAGGCAGTGTAGGGGGTCGTGCTGGGGGTGGTGTTTCAGGGTTTAGTGCAGTGCAGTGGTGTTCGGGCAGTGTAGGGGGTCGTGCTGGGGCTGGTGTTTTAGGGTTAGGGCAGTGCAGTGGTGGTCGGGCAGCGTAGGGGGTCGTGCTGGGGCTGGTGTTTTATGGTTTAGGGTAGTGCAGTGGTGTTCGGGCAGTGTTGAGGGTCATGCTGGAGGTGGCGTTTCAGGGTTTAGGGCAGTGCAGTGGTGTTCGGGCAGTGTAGGGGGTCGTGCTGTGGCTGGTGTTTCAGGGTTTAGAAAGTGCAGTGGGGTTCGGGCAGTGTAGGGGGTCTGGCTGGGGGTGGTGTTTCAGCTTTCAGGGCAGTGCAGAGGTGTTCGGGCAGTGTAGGGGGTTGTGCTGGGGCTGGTGTTTTATGGTTTAGGGTAGTGCGGTGGTGTTCGGGCAGTGTTGGGGGTCATGCTGGGGGTGGTGTTTCAGGGTTTAGGGCAGTGCAGTGGTGTTCGGGTAATGTAGGGGGTCTTGAAGGGGGTGGCATTTCAGGGTTTAGGGAAGTGGTGCAGTGGTTTTCGGGCAGTTTAGAGGGTCTTGCAGGGGGTGGCGTTTCAGGGTTTAGGGCATTGTTGTTCAGGCAGTGTAGGGGGTCTTGCTGGAGGTGGCGTTTCAGGGTTTAGGGCAGTGCAGTGGTGTTCGGGCAGTGTAGGGGGTCGAGCTGGGGCTGGTGTTTCAGGGTTTAGGGAAGTGCAGTGGGGTTCGGGCAGTGTAGGGGATCATGCTGGGGGTGGTGTTTCAGGGTTTAGGGCTGTGCAGTGGTGTTTGGGCAGTGTAGGGGGTTGTGCAGGGGGTGGTGTTTCAGGGTTTAGGGCAGTGCAGTGGTTTTCGGGCAGCGTTGGGTGTCTTGCTGGGGTGGTGTTTAAGGGTTTAGGGCAGTGGTGTTCAGGCAGTGTAGGGGGTCATGCTGGGGGTGGTGTTTCAGGGTTAATGGCAGTGCAGTGGTGTTCGGGCAGTGTAGGGTGTCGTGCTGGTGCTGGTGTTTCAGAGTTTAGGGCAGAGCAGTAGTGTTCGGGGAGTGTAGGGGGACGTGCTGGGGTGGTGTTTCAGGGTTTAGGGCAGTGAAGTGGTGTTCGGGCAGTGTAGGGTGTCGTGCTGGGGGTGGTGTTTCAGGGTTTAGGGCAGAGCAGTGGTGTTCGGGCAGTGTAGGGGCTTGTGCTGGGGGTGGTCTTTTGGGTTTATGGCAGTGCAGTGGTGTGTGGGTAGTGTAGGGGGTCGTGCTGTGGGTAGTGTTTCATGGTTTAGGGCATTGCAGTGGTGTTCGTGCAGTGTAAGGTACGTGCTGGGGGTGGTGTTTAAGGGTTGCGGGCAGTGTACGGGGTCGTGCTGGGACTGGTGTTTCTGGGTTTAGGGCAGTGCAGTGGTGTTCGGGCATTGTAGGGGGTCGGGCTAGTGTTTCAGGCTTTAGGGCAGAGCAGTGGTGTTCAGGCAGTGTAGGGGGATGTGCTGGGGGTGGTGTTTCAGGGTTTAGGGCAGAGCAGTGGTGTTCAGGCAGTGTAGGGGGTCATGCTGGCGGTGGTGTTTCAGGGTTTAGAGCAGTGCAGTGGTGTTCGGGCAGTGTAGGGGGTCGTGCAGGGGGTGGTGTTTCAGGGTTTATGGCAGTGCAGTGGTGTTCGGGCAGTGAAGGGGGTCGTGCAGGGGGTGGTGTTTCAGGGTTTAGGGCAGTGCAGTGGTTTTCGGGCAGCGTAGGGTGTCTTGCTGGGGTGGTGTTTAAGGGTTTAGGGCAGTGGTGTTCAGGCAATGTATGTGGTCGTGCTGGGGGTGGTGTTTCAGGGTTTAATGCAGTGCAGTGGTGTTCGGGCAGTGTAGGGGCTCGTGCTGCGGCTGGTGTTTCAGGGTTTAGGGCCATGCAGTGGTGTTCGAGCAGTGTGAGGGGTCATGCTGGGGCTGATGTTTTAGGGTTTAGGGCAGTGCAGTGCAGTTCAGGCAGTGTAGGGTGTTGTGCTGGGGGTAGTGTTTTAGGGTTTAGGGCAGTGAAGTGGTGTTCGGGCAGTGTAGGGGGTCGTGCAGGGGGTGGTGTTTCATGGTTTCGGGCAGTGCATTGGTTTTCGGGAGGTGTAGGGGGTCTTGCTGGGGTGGTGTTTCAGGGTTTAGGGCAGTGGTGTTCAGGCAGTGTAGGGGGTCGTGCTGGGGGTGGTGTTTCAGGGTTTAGTGCAGTGCAGTGGTGTTCGGGCAGTGTAGGGGGTCATGCTGGGGCTGGTGTTTTAGGGTTAGTGCAGTGCAGTGGTGGTCGGGCAGTGTAGGGGGTCGTGCTGGGGCTGGTGTTTTATGGTTTAGGGTAGAGCAGTGGTGTTCGGGCAGTGTTGAGGGTCATGCTGGGGGTGGTGTTTTAGGGTAGTGCAGTGGTGTTAAAGGTTGTATATGGTGTTGTGCAGGGGGTGGTGTTTTAGGGTTTAGGGCAGTGCAGTTGTTTTCGGGTAGAGTAGGGGGTCGTGCTGGGGGTAGTGTTTCAGGGTTTAGGGCAGAGCAGTTGTATTCGGGTAGAGTAGGGGGTCGTGCTGGGGGTGGTGTTTCAGGATTTAGGGCAGAGCAGTGGTGTTCAGGCAATGTAGGGGGACGTGCTGGGTGTGGTGTTTAAGGGTTTAGGGCAGAGCAGTGCTGTTCGGGCAGCGTAGGGGGTTGTGTTAGGGGTGGTCTTTCAGGGTTTACGGCAGTGCAGTGGTGTGCGGGTAGTGTAGGGGGTCATGCTGTGGGTGGTGTTTCAGGGTTTAGGGCATTGCAGTGGTGTTCGGGCATTGTAGGGGGTCATCCTGGGAGTGGTGTTTCAGGGTTTAGGGCAGTGCAGTGGTGTTCGGGCAGAGTAGGGGGTCGTGCTGGTGCTGGTGTTTCAGAGTTTAGGGCAGTGCAGTGGTGTTCGGGCAGTGAAGGGGGTCGTGCAGGGGGTGGTGTTTCAGGGTTTAGGGCAGTGCAGTGGTGTTCGGGCAGTGTAGAGGGTCGTGCTGGGGTGGTGTTTCAGGGTTTAGGGCAGTGCAGTGGTGTGCGGGTAGTGTAGGGGGTCGTGCTGTGGGTGGTGTTTCAGGGTTTAGGGCATTGCAGTGGTGTTCGTGCAGTGTAGGGGGTCGTGCTGGGGGTGGTGTTTAAGGGTTTAGGGCAGTGCAGTGGTT
Source organism: Triturus cristatus (assembly GCF_964204655.1). Classification (NCBI taxonomy): domain Eukaryota; kingdom Metazoa; phylum Chordata; class Amphibia; order Caudata; family Salamandridae; genus Triturus; species Triturus cristatus. Next base: position 1,121,955,610 of record NC_140579.1, read on the forward strand.
TGCGGGCTGTGTAGGGGGTCATGCAGGGGGTGGTGTTTCAGGGTTTAGGGCAGTGCAGTAGAGTTCGGGCAGTGTAGGGGGTCGTGCAGGGGGTGGTGTTTCAGGGTTTAGGGCAGTGCAGTGGTTTTCGGGCAGCGTAGGGTGTCTTGCTGGGGTGGTGTTTAAGGGTTTAGGGCAGTGGTGTTCAGGCAGTGTAGGGGGTCTTGTTGGGGGTGGTGTTTCAGCTTTCAGGGCAGTGCAGAGGTGTTCGGGCAGTGTAGGGGGTTGTGCTGGGGCTGGTGTTTTATGATTTAGGGTAGTGCGGTGGTGTTCGGGCAGTGTTGGGGGTCATGCTGGGGGTGGTGTTTCAGGGTTTAGGGCAGTGCAGTGGTGTTCGGGTAATGTAGGGCGTCTTAAAGGGGGTGGCATTTCAGGGTTTAGGGGAGTGGTGCAGTGGTTTTCGGGCAGTTTAGAGCATCTTGCAGGGGGTGGCGCTTCAGGGTTTAGGGCATTGTTGTTCAGGCAGTGTAGGGGGTCTTGCTGGAGGTGGCGTTTCAGGGTTTACGGCAGTGGTGTTCGGGCAGTGTAGGGGGTCGTGCTGGGGCTGGTGTTTCAGGGTTTAGGGCAGTGCAGTGGTGTTCGGGCAGTGTAGGGGTTCGTGCTGGGGCTGGTGTTTCAGGGTTTAGGGAAGTGCAGTGGGGTTCAGGCAGTGTAGGGGGTCATGCTGGGGGTGGTGTTTCAGGGTTTAGGGCTGTGCAGTGGTGTTTGGGCAGTGTAGGGGGTCGTGCAGGGGGTGGTGTTTCAGGGTTTAGGGCTGTGCAGTGGTGTTTGGGCAGTGTAGGGGGTCGTGCAGGGGGTGGTGTTTCAGGGTTTAAGGCAGTGAAGTGGTTTTTGGGCAGCGTAGGGGGTCTTGCTGGGGTGGTGTTTAAGGGTTTAGGGCAGTGGTGTTCAGGCAGTGTAGGGGGTCTTGCTGGGGGTGGTGTTTCAGCTTTCAGGGCAGTGCAGAGGTGTTCGGGCAGTGTAGGGGGTTGTGCTGGGGCTGGTGTTTTATGGTTTAGGGTAGTGCGGTGGTGTTCGGGCAGTGTTGGGGGTCATGCTGGGGGTGGTGTTTCAGGGTTTAGGGCAGTGCAGTGGTGTTCGGGTAATGTAGGGGGTCTTGAAGGGGGTGGCAGTTCAGGATTTAGGGAAGTGGTGCAGTGGTTTTCGGGCAGTTTAGAGGGTCTTGCAGGGGGTGTCGTTTCAGGGTTTAGGGCAGTGGTGTTCTGGCAGTGTAAGGGGTCATGCTGGGGCTGGTGTTTCAGGGTTTAGGGCAGTGCAGTGGTGTTCGGGCAGTGTAGGGGGTCGTGCTGGGGCTGGTGTTTCAGGGTTTAGGGAAGTGCAGTGGGGTTCGGGCAGTGTAGGGGGTCATGTTGGGGGTGGTGTTTCAGGGTTTAGGGCTGTGCAGTGGTGTTTGGGCAGTGTAGGGGGTCGTGCAGGGGGTGGTGTTTCAGGGTTTAGGGCAGTGCAGTGGTTTTCGGGCAGCGTAGGGTGTCTTGCTGGGGTGGTGTTTAAGGTTTTAGGGCAGTGGTGATCAGGCAGTGTAAGGGGTTTTGCTGGAGGTGGTGTTTCAGGGTTCAGGGCAGTGCAAAGGTGTTCGGGCAGTGTAGGGGATCTTGCTGGGGATGGTGTTTCAGGGTTTAGGGCAGTGCAGTGGTGTTCAGGCAGTGTAGGGGGATGTGCTGGGGGTGGTGTTTCGGGGTTTAGGGCAGAGCAGTGGTGTTCAGGCAGTGTAGGGGGTCGTGCTGGCGTTAGTGTTTCAGGGTTCAGAGCAGTGCAGTGGTGTTCGAGCAGTGTAGGGGGTCGTGCAGGTGGTGTTGTTTCAGGGTTTACGGCAGTGCAGTGGTGTTCGGGCAGTGAAGGGGGTCGTGCTGTGGGTGGTGTTTCAGGGTTTAGGGCAGTGCAGTGGTTTTCGGGCAGCGTAGGGTGTCTTGCTGGGGTGGTGTTTAAGGGTTTAGGGCAGTGGTGTTCAGGCAGTGTAGGGGGTCTTGCTGGGGGTGGTGTTTCAGCTTTCAGGGCAGTGCAGAGGTGTTCGGGCAGTGTAGGGGGTTGTGCTGGGGCTGGTGTTTTATGGTTTAGGGTTGTGCGGTGGTGTTCGGGCAGTGTTGGGGGTCATGCTGGGGGTGGTGTTTCAGGGTTTAGGGCAGTGCAGTGGTGTTCGGGTAATGTAGGGGGTCTTGAAGGGGGTGGCATTTCAGGGTTTAGGGAAGTGGTCCAGTGGTTTTCAGGCAGTTTAGAGGGTCTTGCAGGGGGTGGCGTTTCAGGGTTTAGGGCATTGTTGTTCAGGCAGTGTAGGGCGTCTTGCTGGAGGTGGCGTTTCAGGGTTTAGGGCAGTGATGTTCGGGCAGTGTAGGGGTTCGTGCTGGGACTGGTGTTTTAGGGTTTAGGGCAGTGCAGTGGTGTTCGGGCAGTGTAGGGGGTCGTGCTGGGGCTGGTGTTTCAGGGTTTAGGGAAGTGCAGTGGGGTTCGGGCAGTGTAGGGGGTCACGCTGGGGGTGGTGTTTCAGGGTTTAGGGCAGTGCAGTAGTGTTTGGGCAGTGTAGGGGGTCATGCTGGGGGTGGTGTTTCAAGGTTTAGGGCAGAGGATTGGTGTTCGGGCAGTGTAGGGTGTCGTGCTGCTGTTTCAGAGTTTAGGGCAAAGCAGTATGTTCGGGGAGTATAGGGGATGTGCTGGGGTGGTGTTTCAGGGTTTAGGGCAGAGCAGTTGTGTTCGGGCAGAGTAGGGGGTCGTGCTGGGGGTGGTGTTTCAGGATTTAGGGTAGATCAGTTGTGTTTGGGCAATGTAGGGGGATGTGCTGGGCGTGGTGTTTGAGGGTTTAGGGCAGAGCAGTGGTGTTCGGGCAGTGTAGGGGTTTGTGCTGGGGGTGGTCTTTCAGGGTTTACGGCAGTGCAGTGGTGTGCGGGTAGTGTAGGGGGTCGTTCTGGGGCTGGTGTTTCAGGGTTTGGGGCAGTGCAGTGGTGTTTGGGCAGTGTGACGGGTAGTGCTGGGGCTGGTGTTTTAGGGTTTAGGGCAGTGCAGTGGTGTTCGGGCAGTGTAGGGGGTCATACTGGGGATGGTGTTTCAGGGTTTATGGCAGTGCAGTGGTGTTCGGGCAGTGTAGGGGGACTTGCAGAGGGTGGCATTTCAGGGTTTAGGGCAGTGGTGCAGTGGTGTTCGGGCAGTGTAGAGGGTCTTGCAGGGGGTGGCGTTTCATGCTTTAGGGCAGTGGTGTTCAGGTAGTGTAGGGTGTCTTGCTGGGGGTAGTGTTTTAGGGTTTAGGGCAGTGAAGTGGTGTTCGGGCAGTGTGGGGGGTAATGCTGGGGGTGGTGTTTTAGGGTTTAGGGCAGTGCAGTGGTGTTTGGGCAGTGTAGGGGGTCATGCTGGGGGTGGTGTTTCAGGGTTTATGGCAGTGCAGTGGTGTTCGGGCAGTGTAGGGTGTCGTGCTAGTGCTGGTGTTTCAGAGTTTAGGGCAGAGCAGTAGTGTTCGGGGAGTGTAGGGGGACGTGCTGGGGTGGTGTTTCAGGGTTTAGGGCAGTGAAGTGGTGTTCGGGCAGTATGGGGGTCGTGCTGGGGGTGGTATTTTAGGGTTTAGGGCAGAGCAGTGGTGTTCGGGCAGTGTAGGGGGTTGTGCTGGGGGTGGTCTTTCAGGGTTTACGGCAGTGCAGTGGTGTGCGGGTAGTGTAGAGGGTCGTGCTGTGGGTAGTGTTTCAGGGTTTAGGGCATTGCAGTGGTGTTCGTGCAGTGTAGGGCTCGTGCTGGGGGTGGTGTTTAAGGGTTTAGGGCAGTGCAGTGGTGTGCGGGCAGTGTACGGGGTCGTGCTGGGACTGGTGTTTCTGGGTTTAGGGCAGTGCAGTGGTGTTCGGGCAGTGTAGGGGGTCGGGCTGGTGTTTCAGGGTTTAGGGCAGAGCAGTGGTGTTCAGGCAGTGTAGGGGGATGTGCTGGGGGTGGTGTTTCAGGGTTTAGGGCAGAGCAGTGGTGTTCAGGCAGTGTAGGGGGTCGTGCTGGCAGTGGTGTTTCAGGGTTTAGAGCAGTGCAGTGGGGTTCGGGCAGTGTAGGGGGACTTGCAGAGGGTGGCATTTCAGGGTTTAGGGCAGTGGTGCAGTGGTGTTCGGGCAGTGTAGAGGGTCTTGCAGGGGGTGGCGTTTCAGGGTTTAGGGCAGTGGTGTTCGGGCAGTGTAGGGGGTCTTGCTGGAGGGGTCGTTTTAGGGTAGTGCAGTGGTGTTCAGGTAGTGTAGGGTGTCTTGCTGGGGGTAGTGTTTTAGGGTTTAGGGCAGTGAAGTGGTGTTCAGGCAGTGTGGGGGTCGTGCTGGGGGTGGGGTTTTAGGGTTTAGGGCAGTGCAGTGGTGTTCGGGCAGTGTAGTGGGGTCATGCTGGGGCTGGTGTTTCAGGGTTTATGGCAGTGCAGTGGTGTTCGGGCAGTGTAGGGTGTCGTGCTGGTGCTGGTGTTTCAGAGTTTAGGGCAGAGCAGTAGTGGTCGGGGAGTGTAGGGGGACGTGCTGGGGTGGTGTTTTAGGGTTTAGGGCAGTGAAGTGGTGTTCGGGCAGTGTGGGGGGTCGTGCTGGGGGTGGTGTTTTAGGGTTTAGGGCAGAGCAGTGGTGTTCGGGCAGTGTAGGGGGTTGTGCTGGGGGTGGTCTTTCAGGGTTTACGGCAATGCAGTGGTGTGCGGGTAGTGTAGGGGGTCGTGCTGTGGGTAGTGTTTCATGGTTTAGGGCATTGCAGTGGTGTTCGTGCAGTGTAGGGCTCATGCTGGGGGTGGTGTTTAAGGGTTTAGGGAAGTGCAGTGGTGTGCGGGCAGTGTACGGGGTCATGCTGGGACTGGTGTTTCTGGGTTTAGGGCAGTGCAATGGTGTTCGGGCAGTGTAGGGGGTCGGGCTGGTGTTTTAGGGTTTAGGAAAGTGCAGTGGGGTTCGGGCAGTGTAGGGGGTCTTGCTGGGGGTGGTGTTTCAGCTTTCAGGGCAGTGCAGAGGTGTTCGGGCAATTCAGGGGGTTGTGCTGGGGCTGGTGTTTTATGGTTTAGGGCAGTGCGGTGGTGTTTGGGCAGTGTTGGTGGTCATGATGGGGATGGTGTTTCAGGGTTTAGGGCAGTGCAGTGGTGTTCGGGCAGTGTAGGGGATCATGCAGGGAGTGGTGTTTCAGGGTTTATGGCAGTGCAGTGGTGTTCGGGCAGTGAAGGGGGTCGTGCAGGGGGTGGTGTTGTCGCGATCACACGAACACCACAAACAGCGGCAGTGAACTACATAACCCAGAAATCCCTGGGACAGGCCGGAAGGACTCGCGTCATCCAAGTACGCATTCACCGATCCATAAAGGACCTCCTCCACTAGGAGGAGGCGCTTGACAATCTTGCCCCAGTTTCCGGTTTGGAGCTCGCACAGAGCGAAGACCCAGAGTGCCGTGTGAGGTACTCCCCCTCCCCGTAGTACCCGGATCACGGACAACGGAAACGTTCCTCAACGACTCCACTAAGAAAAGACGCTACGTGGGACGACAGAGTCCAAGCAGCAGACGCCGCGACGGACACCGACAGATCCCCGAAGCACAACGGACATCAGGTAAACCCGCACTGGAGTACACGAAACTCCTCCTTGATCTTGAGTCATTCCCGCTGTGAAGGAACAGCGAGGAGACATCAGGCTACACGCTTGTTAGGCTTTCCACGCTCGCGCTGTGCAGGAACAGCGGTTGGGCGCTCGGTGGGGAGAAACATTACTCCTCGCATTATTGTTTGCTCCGCGGTGAAGGAACCGGGGAACAGTGCATTGTGGTTGTGGGCACTCGCTGGTATACTGGGTGTTAGGAGGAGGACAAGACGCCGGATTGTAGGGGGCTGGAGAGTCCTCCCTTGTCCTCCGTTCCTGAGCCCATACCAGCGCTCCTTGCAGCCTCCGGACACTCATTCTTTTGGGACATTGGCATCCTTTTTGTGGAGACTGTTGAGGCGGGACACCTGCGAGGGAGTAGGGTTCTAAACACCAGGCGAATCCCTTTCCGTGAAGACTGGAAGACATCCTTCATAAGAACAGTGAGTTAGCGAGAGTGGGGGAAAGGGTGTGGGAGACTCCTTCACCTATAGTGCTTCCTGACTCATTGTTTGCTTTCTCATCCATAGTATCCGTGCCAGACCCCGCCTAGAATACGTCCCTGCATTCCCTGCCTCAGATCCGAAGACCTGCCTTTGACCCAGGCCATTGTCCCTTCTCCTCCCTTTTCTCCCCGACGCTTTCCCGCACCACTCTGGTTTTATCCCTTGGTGGGGGTCAGTGGAGGGGAGAAGAAGGGGGATATACATCTCCTACATCGTTCCTGCTGGCTGGCTCAGGTTAGTGGGTTATGTAATACTGCTGACACGCTGACGCTCTCGCGACAGGTGTTTCAGGGTTAAGGGCAGTGCAGTGGTTTTCGGGCAGCGTAGGGTGTCTTGCTGGGGTGGTGTTTAAGGGTTTAGGGCAGTGGTGTTCAGGCAGTGTAGGGGGCCGTGCTGTGGGTGGTGTTTCAGGGTTTAGGGCATTGCAGTGGTGTTCGTGCAGTGTAGGGGGTCGTGCTGGGGGTGGTGTTTAAGGGTTTAGGGCAGTGCAGTGGTGTGCGGGCAGTGTAGGGGGTCGTGCTGGTGTTTTAGGGTTTAGGGCAGAGCAGTGGTGTTTGGGCAGTGTAGTGGGTCATCCTGGAAGTAGTGTTTCAGGGTTTAGGGCAGTGCAGTGGTGTTCGGGCAGTGTAGGGGGTCATGCAGGGGGTGGTGTTTCAGGATTTAGGGCAGTGCAGTGGTGTTCGTGCAGTGTAGGGGGTCGTGCTGGGGGTGGTGTTTCAGGATTTAGGGCAGTGCAGTGGTGTTCGGGCAGTGTAGGGGGTCGTGCTGGTGTTTTAGGGTTTAGGGCAGAGCAGTGGTGTTTGGGCAGTATAGTGGGTCATCCTGGAAGTAGTGTTTCAGGGTTTAGGGCAGTGCAGTGGTGTTCGGGCAGTGTAGGGGGTCATGCAGGGGGTGGTGTTTCAGGATTTAGGGCAGTGCAGTAGAGTTCGGGCAGTGTAGGGGGTCTTGCAGGGGGTGGTGTTTCAGGGTTTAGGGAAGTGCAGTGCTTTTCGGGCAGCGTAGGGTGTCTTGCTGGGGTGGTGTTGAAGGGTTTAGGGCAGTGGTGTTCAGGCAGTGTAGGGGGTCTTGCTGGAGGTGGCGTTTCAGGGTTTAGGGCAGTGCAGTGGTGTTTGGGCAGTGTAGGGGTCGTGCTGGGGCTGGTGTTTCAGGGTTTAGGGAAGTGCAGTGGGGTTCGGACAGTGTAGGGGGTCTTGCTGGGGGTGGTGTTTCAGCTTTCAGGGCAGTGCAGAGGTGTTCGGGCAGTGTAGGGGGTTGTGCTGGGGCTGGTGTTTTATGGTTTATGGTAGTGCGGTGGTGTTCGGGCAGTGTTGGGGGTCATGCTGGGGGTGGTGTTTCAGGGTTTAGGGCAGTGCAGTGGTGTTCGGGTAATGTAGGGGGTCTTGAAGGGGGTGGCATTTGAGGGTTTAGGGAAGTGGTGCAGTGGTTTTCGGGCAGTTTAGAGGGTATTGCAGGGGGTGGCGTTTCAGGGTTTAGGGCATTGTTGTTCAGGCAGTGTAGGGGGTCTTGCTGGAGGTGGCGTTTCAGGGTTTAGGGCAGTGCAGTGGTATTCGGGCAGTGTAGGGGGTCGTGCTGGGCCTGGTGTTTCAGGGTTTAGGGAAGTGCAGTGGGGTTCGGGCAGTGTAGGGGGTCATGCTGGGGGTGGTGTTTCAGGGTTTAGGGCTGTGCAGTGGTGTTTGGGCAGTGTAGGGGGTCGTGCAGGGGGTGGTGTTTCAGGGTTCAGGGCAGTGCAGAGGTGTTTGGGCAGTGTAGGGGATCTTGCTGGGGATGGTGTTTCAGGGTTTAGGGCAGTGCAGTGGTGTTCGGGCAGTGTAGGGGGTCGTGCTGGTGTTTCAGGGTTTAGGGCAGAGCAGTGGTGTTCAGGCAGTGTAGGGGGATGTGCTGGGGGTGGTGTTTCAGGGTTCAGGGCAGAGCAGTGGTGTTCAGGCAGTGTAGGGGGTCATGCTGGCAGTAGTGTTTCAGGGTTTAGAGCAGTGCAGTGGTGTTCGAGCAGTGTAGGGGGTCATGCAGGTGGTGTTGTTTCAGGGTTTACGGCAGTGCAGTGGTGTTCGGGCAGTGAAGGGGGTCGTGCAGGGGGTGGTGTTTCAGGGTTTAGGGCAGTGCAGTGGTTTTCGGGCAGCGTAGGGGGTTGTGCTGGGGCTGGTGTTTTATGGTTTAGGGTTGTGCGGTGGTGTTCGGGCAGTGTTGGGGGTCATGCTGGGGGTGGTGTTTCAGGGCTTAGGGCAGTGCAGTGGTGTTCGGGTAATGTAGGGGGTCTTGAAGGGGGTGGCATTTCAGGGTTTAGGGAAGTGGTGCAGTGGTTTTCAGGCAGTTTAGAGGGTCTTGCAGGGGGTGGCGTTTCAGGGTTTAGGGCATTGTTGTTCAGGCAGTGTAGGGGGTCTTGCTGGGGTGGTGTTTAAGGGTTTAGGGCAGTGGTGTTCAGGCAGTGTAGGGGGTCTTGCTGGGGGTGGTGTTTCAGCTTTCAGGGCAGTGCAGAGGTGTTCGGGCAGTGTAGGGGGTTGTGCTGGGGCTGGTGTTTTATGGTTTAGGGTTGTGCGGTGGTGTTCGGGCAGTGTTGGGGGTCATGCTGGGGGTGGTGTTTCAGGGTTTAGGACAGTGCAGTGGTGTTCGGGTAATGTAGGGGGTCTTGAAGGGGGTGGCATTTCAGGGTTTAGGGAAGTGGTGCAGTGGTTTTCAGGCAGTTTAGAGGGTCTTGCAGGGGGTGGCGTTTCAGGGTTTAGGGCATTGTTGTTCAGGCAGTGTAGGGGGTCTTGCTGGAGGTGGCGTTTCAGGGTTTATGGCAGTGATGTTCGGGCAGTGTAGGGGGTCGTGCTGGGGCTGGTGTTTCAGGGTTTAGGGAAGTGCAGTGGGGTTCGGGCAGTGTAGGGGGTCATGCTGGGGGTGGTGTTTCAGGGTTTAGGGCAGTGCAGTAGTGTTCGGGCAGTATAGGGGGTCATGCTGGGGGTGGTGTTTCAAGGTTTAGGGCAGAGGATTGGTGTTCGGGCAGTGTAGGGTGTCGTGCTGCTGTTGCAGAGTTTAGGGCAAAGCAGTAGTGTTCGGGGAGTATAGGGGGATGTGCTGGGGTGGTGTTTCAGGGTTTAGGGCAGAGCAGTGGTGTTCGGGCAGAGTAGGGGGTCGTGCTGGGGGTGGTGTTTCAGGATTTAGGGTAGAGCAGTGGTGTTTGGGCAATGTAGGGGGACGTGCTGGGCGTGGTGTTTGAGGGTTTAGGGCAGAGCAGTGGTGTTCGGGCAGTGTAGGGGGTTGTGCTGGGGGTGGTCTTTCAGGGTTTACGGCAGTGCAGTGGTGTTCGGGTAGTGTAGGGGGTCGTGCTGGGGCTGGTGTTTCAGGGTTTGGGGCCGTGCAGTGGTGTTTGGGCAGTGTGACGGGTAGTGCTGGGGCTGGTGTTTTAGGGTTTAGGGCAGTGGTGCAGTGGTGTTCGGGCAGTGTAGAGGGTCTTGCAGGGGGTGGCGTTTCAGGGTTTAGGGCAGTGGTGTTCAGGTAGTGTAGGGTGTCTTGCTGGGGGTAGTGTTTTAGGGTTTAGGGCAGTGAAGTGGTGTTCGGGCAGTGTGGGGGGTCATGCTGGGGGTGGTGTTTTAGGGTTTAGGGCAGTGCAGTGGTGTTCGGGCAGTGTAGGGGGTCATGCTGGAGGTGGTGTTTCAGGGTTTATGGCAGTGCAGTGGTGTTCTGGCAGTGTAGGGTGTCGTGCTGGTGCTGGTGTTTCAGAGTTTAGGGCAGAGCAGTAGTGTTCGGGGAGTGTAGGGGGACGTGCTGGGGTGGTGTTTCAGCATTTAGGGCAGTGAAGTGGTGTTCGGGCAGTGTGGGGGGTCGTGCTGGGGGTAGTGTTTTAGGGTTTAGGGCAGAGCAGTGGTGTTCGGGCAGTGGAGGGGGTTGTGCTGGGGGTGGTCTTTCAGGGTTTACGGCAGTGCAGTGGTGTTCGGGCAGTGTGGGGCTCGTGCTGGGTTGGGTGTTTAAGGGTTTAGGGCAGTGCAGTGGTGTGCGGGCAGTGTACGGGGTCGTGCTGGGACTGGTGTTTCTGGGTTTAGGGCAGTGCAGTGGAGTTCAGGCAGTGTAGGGGGTCGGGCTGGTGTTTCAGGGTTTAGGGCAGAGCAGTGGTGTTCAGGCAGTGTAGGGGGATGTGCTGGGGGTGGTGTTTTAGGGTTTAGGGCAGAGCAGTGGTGTTCAGGCAGTGTAGGGGGTCGTGCTGGCGGTGGTGTTTCAAGGTTTACACCGTGCATTTGACACTCACTTATCTAAAAAGGCATATATCGTTTGTGAATGATAAAGCAGCTATCTGCCCTTTATTACAATTAGGATAGGGTAATCCCCATTTCCTAAATACACCAGGGGACGACATAGCCCTGAAGAAAGTCCCAGCACCACAACAGTGGGCGTACGAGGACCGAAACATGTTGGCCCAAGGGTCTTCGGACCATAAAATTCCATTGGACCCTACTGTCTCCCCTGGCCTATGATATGATCGAAGAGCTCCCTGGAATATTGGTCGAGCCCACCGCGACTTGTAGGGATCGCGGTGTCCCGATGATGAAGCATGACACCACTAGGGTGTGTGAGGGAAAATAAATCAAAACAAAGGTTTTTCCCACTTGATTTTCCACTAGTAAGAGCTTCACATTGTAATCTTCCATCTAATACCTCTAGCGTCATGATATAAAGAATCAGTGAAGTACTATAAACTGTATTTGATTCATAACCAGGAGGGTGTACTTCTCCTTGTACCTCTTGACCCTTCCAATATACATGTCCACACGGTCTGTATAGTTAGTGTTTAATGATGTTTCAGGGTTTATGGCAGTGCAGTGGTGTTCGGGCAGTGTAGGGTGTCGTGCTGGTGCTGGTGTTTCAGAGTTTAGGGCAGAGCAGTAGTGTTCGGGGAGTGTAGGGGGACGTGCTGGGGTGGTGTTTCAGGGTTTAGGGCAGTGAAGTGGTGTTCAGGCAGTGTGGGGGTTCGTGCTGGGGGTGGTGTTTTAGGGTTTAGGGCAGTGCAGTGGTGTGCGGGCAGTGTACGGGGTCATGCTGGGACTGTTGTTTCTGGGTTTAGGGCAGTGCAGTGGTGTTCGGGCAGTGTAGGGGGTCGGGCTGGTGTTTCAGGGTTTAGGGAAGTGCAGTGGGGTTCGGGCAGTGTAGGGGGTCTTGCTGGGGGTGGTGTTTCAGCTTTCAGGGCAGTGCAGAGGTGTTCGGGCAGTGTATGGGGTTGTGCTGGGGCTGGTGTTTTATGGTTTAGGGGAGTGCGGTGGTGTTCGGGCAGTGTTGGGGGTCATGCTGGGGATGGTGTTTCAGGGTTTAGGGCAGTGCAGTGGTGTTCGGGCAGTGTAGGGGATCGTGCAGGGGGTGGTGTTTCAGGGTTTATGGCAGTGCAGTGGTGTTCGGGCAGTGAAGGGGGTCGTGCAGGGGTGGTGTTTCAGGGTTAAGGGCAGTGCAGTGGTTTTCGGGCAGCGTAGGGTGTCTTGCTGAGGTGGTGTTTAAGGGTTTAGGGCAGTGGTGTTCAGGCAGTGTAGTGGGTCGTGCTGTGAGTGGTGTTTTAGGGTTTAGGGCATTGCAGTGGTGTTCGTGCAGTGTAGGGGGTCGTGCTGGGGGTGGTGTTTAAGGGTTTAGGGCAGTGCAGTGGTGTGCGGGCAGTGTAGGGGGTCATGCTGGGGCTGGTGTTTCAGGATTTAGGGCAGTGCAGTGGTGTTCGGGCAGTGTAGGGGGTTGTGCTGGTGTTTTAGGGTTTAGGGCAGAGCAGTGGTGTTTGGGCAGTGTAGTGGGTCATCCTGGAAGTAGTGTTTCAGGGTTTAGGGCAGTGCAGTGGTTTTCAGGCAGTGTAGGGTGTCTTGCTGGGGTGGTGTTTAAGGGTTTAGGGCAGTGGTGTTCAGGCAGTGTAGGGGGTCTTGCTGGAGGTGGCGTTTCAGGGTTCAGGGCAGTGCAGTGGTGTTCGGGCAGTGTAGGGGGTCGTGCTGTGGCTGGTGTTTCAGGGTTTAGAAAGTGCAGTGGGGTTCGGGCAGTGTAGGGGGTCTTGCTGGGGGTGGTGTTTCAGCTTTCAGGGCAGTGCAGAGGTGTTCGGGCAGTGTAGGGGGTTGTGCTGGGGCTGGTGTTTTATGGATTAGGGTAGTGCGGTGGTGTTCGGGCAGTGTTGGGGGTCATGCTGGGGGTGGTGTTTCAGGGTTTAGGGCAGTGCAGTGGTGTTCAGGTAATGTAGGGGGTCTTGAAGGGGGTGGCATTTCAGGGTTTAGGGAAGTGGTGCAGTGGTTTTCGGGCAGTTTAGAGGGTCTTGCAGGGGGTGGCGTTTCAGGGTTTAGGGCATTGTTGTTCAGGCAGTGTAGGGGGTCTTGCTGGAGGTGGTGTTTCAGGGTTTAGGGCAGTGCAGTGGTGTTCGGGCAGTGTAGGGGGTCGAGCTGGGGCTGGTGTTTCAGGGTTTAGGGAAGTGCAGTGGGGTTCGGGCAGTGTAGGGGGTCATGCTGGGGGTGGTGTTTCAGGGTTTAGGGCTGTGCAGTGGTGTTTGGGCAGTGTAGGGGGTTGTGCAGGGGGTGGTGTTTCAGGGTTTAGGGCAGTGCAGTGGTTTTTGGGCAGCGTTGGGTGTCTTGCTGGGGTGGTGTTTAAGGGTTTAGGGCAGTGGTGTTCAGGCAGTGTAAGGGGTTTTGCTGGAGGTGGTGTTTCAGGGTTCAGGGCAGTGCAGAGGTGTTCAGGCAGTGTAGGGGATCTTGCTGGGGATGGTGTTTCAGGTTTTAGGGCAGTGCAGTGGTGTTCGGGCACTGTAGGGGGTCGTGCTGGTGTTTCAGGGTTTAGGGCAGAGCAGTGGTGTTCAGGCAGTGTAGGGGGATGTGCTGGGGGTGGTGTTTCAGGGTTTAGGGCAGAGCAGTGGCGTTCAGGCAGTGTAGGGGGTCGTGCTGGCAGTAGTGTTTCAGGGTTTAGAGCAGTGCAGTGGTGTTCGAGCAGTGTAGGGGGTCGTGCAGGTGGTGGTGTTTCAGGGTTTACGGCAGTGCAGTGGTGTTCGGGCAGTGAAGGGGGTCGTGCAGGGGGTGGTGTTTCAGGGTTTAGGGCAGTGCAGTGGTTTTCGGGCAGCGTAGGGTGTCTTGCTGGGGTGGTGTATAAGGGTTTAGGGCAGTGGTGTTCAGGCAGTGTAGGGGGTCTTGCTGGGGGTGGTGTTTCAGCTTTCAGGGCAGTGCAGAGGTGTTTGGGCAGTGTAGGGGATCTTGCTGGGGATGGTGTTTCAGGGTTTAGGGCAGTGCAGTGGTGTTCGGGCAGTGTAGGGGGTGGTGCTGGTGTTTCAGGGTTTAGGGTAGAGCAGTGGTGTTCAGGCAGTGTAGGGGAATGTGCTGGGGGTGGTTTTTCAGGGTTTAGGGCAGAGCAGTGGTGTTCAGGCAGTGTAGGGGGTCGTGCTGGCAGTAGTGTTTAAGGGTTTAGAGCAGTGCAGTGGTGTTCGAGCAGTGTAGGGGGTCGTGCAGGTGGTGGTGTTTCAGGGTTTACGGCAGTGCAGTGGTGTTCGGGCAGTGAAGGGGGTCGTGCAGGGGGTGGTGTTTCAGGGTTTAGGGCTGTGCAGTGGTGTTTGGGCAGTGTAGGGGGTCGTGCAGGGGGTGGTGTTTCAGGGTTTAAGGCAGTGAAGTGGTTTTTGGGCAGCGTAGGGGGTCTTGCTGGTGTGGTGTTTAAGGGTTTAGGGCAGTGGTGTTCAGGCAGTGTAGGGGGTCTTGCTGGGGGTGGTGTTTCAGCTTTCAGGGCAGTGCAGAGGTGTTCGGGCAGTGTAGGGGGTTGTGCTGGGGCTGGCGTTTTATGGTTTAGGGTAGTGCGGTGGTGTTCGGGCAGTGTTGGGGGTCATGCTGGGGGTGGTGTTTTAGGCTTTAGGGCAGTGCAGTGGTGTTCGGGTAATGTAGTGGGTCTTGAAGGGGGTGGCATTTCAGGGTTTAGGGCATTGTTGTTCAGGCAGTGTAGGGGGTCTTGCTGGAGGTGGCGTTTCAGGGTTTAGGGCAGTGATGTTTGGGCAGTGTAGGGGGTCGTGCTGGGGCTGGTGTTTCAGGGTTTAGGGCAGTGCAGTGGTGTTCGGGCAGTGTAGGGGTCGTGCTGGGGCTGGTGTTTCAGGGTTTAGGGAAGTGCAGTGGGGTTCAGGCAGTGTAGGGGTCATGCTGGGGGTGGTGTTTCAGGGTTTAGGGCAGTGCAGTGGTGTTCGGGCAGTGTAGGGGGTCATGCTGGGGGTGGTGTTTCAAGGTTTAGGGCAGAGGATTGGTGTTCGGGCAGTGTAGGGTGTCGTGCTGGTGTTTCAGAGTTTAGGGCAAAGCAGTAGTGTTCGTGGAGTATAGGGGGATGTGCTGGGGTGGTGTTTCAGGGTTTAGGGCAGAGCAGTGGTGTTCGGGCAGAGTAGGGGGTCGTGCTGGGGGTGGTGTTTCAGGATTTAGGGTAGAGCAGTGGTGTTTGGGCAATGTAGGGGGACGTGCTGGGCGTGGTGTTTGAGGGTTTAGGGCAGAGCAGTGGTGTTCGGGCAGTGTAGGGGGTTGTGCTGGGGGTGGTCTTTCAGGGTTTACGGCAGTGCAGTGGTGTTCGGGTAGTGTAGGGGGACTTGCAGAGGGTGGCATTTCAGGGTTTAGGGCAGTGGTGCAGTGGTGTTCGGGCAGTGTAGAGGGTCTTGCAGGGGGTGGCGTTTCAGGATTTAGGGCAGTGGTGTTCGGGCAGTGTAGGGGGTCTTGCTGGAGGTGGCGTTTTAGGGTAGTGTAGTGGTGTTCAGATAGTGTAGGGTGTCATGCTGGGGGTAGTGTTTTAGGGTTTAGGGCAGTGAAGTGGTGTTCGGGCAGTGTGGGGGGTCGTGCTGGGGGTTGTGTTTTAGGGTTTAGGGCAGTGCAGTGGTGTTCGGGCAGTGTAAGGGGTCATGCTGGGGTTGTGTTTCAGGGTTAATGGCAGTGCAGTGGTGTTCGGGCAGTGTAGGGTGTCGTGCTGGTGCTGGTGTTTCAGAGTTTAGGGCAGAGCAGTAGTGTTCGGGGAGTGTAGGGGGACGTGCTGGGGTGGTGTTTCAGGGTTTAGGGCAGTGAAGTGGTGTTCGGGCAGTGTGGGGGGTCGTGCTGGGGGTGGTTTTTTTAGGGTTTAGGGCAGAGCAGTGGTGTTCGGGCAGTGTAGGGGGTTGTGCTGGGGGTGGTCTTTTGGGTTTACGGCAGTGCAGTGGTGTGCGGGTAGTGTAGGGGTTCGTGCTGTGGGTAGTGTTTCAGGGTTTAGGGCATTGCAGTGGTGTTCGTGCAGTGTAGGGCTCGTGCTGGGGGTGGTGTTTAAGGGTTTAGGGCAGTGCAGTGGTGTGCGGCAGTGTACGGAGTCGTGCTGGGACTGGTGTTTCTGGGTTTAGGGCAGTGCAGTGGTGTTCGGGCAGTGTAGGGGGTCGGGCTGGTGTTTCAGGGTTTAGGGCAGAGCAGTGGTGTTCAGGCAGTGTAGGGGGATGTGCTGGGGGTGGTGTTTCAGGGTTTAGGGCAGAGCAGTGGTGTTCAGGCAGTGTAGGGGGATGTGCTAGGGGTGGTGTTTCAGGGTTTAGGGCAGAGCAGTGGTGTTCGGGCAGTGTAGGGGGTCATGCTGGCGGTGGTGTTTCAGGGTTTATGGCCGTGCAGTGGTGTTCAGGCAGTGAAGAGGGTCGTGCAGGGGGTGGTGTTTCAGGGTTTAGGGCAGTGCAGTGGTTTTCGGGCAGCGTAGGGTGTCTTGCTGGGGTGGTGTTCAAGGGTTTAGGGCAGTGGTGTTAAGGCAGTGTAGGTGGTCGTGCTGGGGGTGGTGTTTTAGGGTTTAGGGCAGTGATGTGGTGTTCGGGCAGTGTAGGGGGTTGTGCAGGGGGTGGTGTTTCAGGGTTTCGGGCAGTGCATTGGTTTTCGGGCGGTTTAGGGGGTCTTGCTGGGGTGGTGTTTCAGGGTTTAGTGCAGTGCAGTGGTGTTCGGGCAGTGTAGGGGGTCGTGCTGGGGCTGGTGTTTTAGGGTTAGGGCAGTGCAGTGGTGGTCGGGCAGTGTAGGGGGTCGTGCTGGGGCTGGTGTTTTATGGTTTAGGGTAGTGCAGTGGTGTTCGAGCAGTGTTGAGGGTAATGCTGGGGGTGGTGTTTTAAGGTAGTGCAGTGGTGTTAAAGGTTGTATATGGTGTTGTGCAGGGGGTGGTGTTTTAGGGTTTAGGGCAGTGAAGTGGTGTTCGGGCATTGTAGGGGGTCATCCTGGGAGTGGTGTTTCAGGGTTTAGGGCAGTGCGGTCGTGTTCGGGCAGAGTAGGGGTTTGTGCTGGTGCTGGTGTTTCAGAGTTTGGGGCAGAGCAGTAGTGTTCGGTAGGCCTGGGCAAAAATTTCGTTCCGTTTGCGGAAATTGCGATAATTTGACATTTTTGCGTTCCGCGGAGAGCGCGAAAATGTCAAAAATTCCGGTTTCCGCAGCTTGGCGATAATTTGTTTCTTGCTCGCGCTGTAAAATGATACATTCTCGCGCGCGCGCGATCGCCTTACCTGAATCCCTGCGTTCGCCGACAAGTTTTCTTGATCCGGTCGCGTTCTCCATGAGATGTTGTATTGTTTTTAGCCATTTGCGCTGTCTCGCGACAGTTCGCGCCCGCAGTGACGTCATGCGTCGCGCGATCACGTCTTTCTTCTCGCGATCATGCACCGCGAGAACAACTCAAAACAAGATGGCCGCGCCCGCAAGCAACCACATGGGTAAGTTGGCGACCCGCAACCATGCAGAAAATCTCGCGAACATGCCGGAAAAAAACTTCCGCATCTTCGCGATATTTCTGCTTGTTTGCGATAATTTTAAACATTCTCGCGATAATTTGCGAAGGTTAATTCCGCAAATTCCGCCCACCCCTAGTGTTCGGGGAGTGTAGGGGGACGTGCTGGGGTGGTGTTTCAGGGTTTAGGGCAGAGCAGTTGTGTTCGGGTAGAGTAGGGGGTCGTGCTGGGGGTGGTGTTTCAGGATTTAGGGCAGAGCAGTGGTGTTCGGGCAATGTAGGGGGACGTGCTGGGTGTGGTGTTTGAGGGTTTAGGGCAGAGCAGTGGTGTTCGGGCAGTGTAGGGGGTTTTGCTGGGGGTGGTCTTTCAGGGTTTTCGGCAGTGCAGTGGTGTGCGGGTAGTGTAGGGGGTCATGCTCTGGGTGGTGTTTCAGGGTTTAGGGCATTGCAGTGGTGTTCGGGCATTGTAGGGGGTCATCCTGGGAGTGGTGTTTCAGGGTTTAGGGCAGTGCAGTGGTGTTCGGGCAGAGTAGGGGGTCGTGCTGGTGCTGGTGTTTCCGAGTTTAGGGCAGAGCAGTAGTGTTCGGGGAGTGTAGGGGGATGTGCTGGGGTGGTGTTTCAGGGTTTAGGGCAGAGCAGGTGTGTTCGGGTAGAGTAGGGGGTCGTGCTGGGGGTGGTGTTTCAGGATTTAGGGCAGAGCAGTGGTGTTCAGGCAATGTAGGGGGACGTGCTGGGTGTGGTGTTTAAGGGTTTAGGGCAGAGCAGTGCTGTTCGGGCAGCGTAGGGGGTTGTGTTAGGGGTGGTCTTTCAGGGTTTACGGCAGTGCAGTGGTGTGCGGGTAGTGTAGGGGGTCATGCTGTGGGTGGTGTTTCAGGGTTTAGGGCATTGCAGTGGTGTTCGGGCATTGTAGGGGGTCATCCTGGGAGTGGTGTTTCAGGGTTTAGGGCAGTGCAGTGGTGTTCGGGCAGAGTAAGGGGTCGTGCTGGTGCTGGTGTTTCAGAGTTTAGGGCAGTGCAGTGGTGTTCGGGCAGTGAAGGGGGTCGTGCAGGGGGTGGTGTTTCAGGGTTTAGGGCAGTGCAGTGGTGTTCGGGCAGTGTAGAGGGTCGTGCTGGGGTGGTGTTTCAGGGTTTAGGGCAGTGCAGTGGTGTGCGGGTAGTGTAGGGGGTCGTGCTGTGGGTGGTGTTTCAGGGTTTAGGGCATTGCAGTGGTGTTCGTGCAGTGTAGGGGGTCGTGCTGGGGGTGGTGTTTAAGGGTTTAGGGCAGTGCAGTGGTTTGCGGGCTGTGTAGGGGGTCATGCAGGGGGTGGTGTTTCAGGGTTTAGGGCAGTGCAGTAGAGTTCGGGCAGTGTAGGGGGTCGTGCAGGGGGTGGTGTTTCAGGGTTTAGGGCAGTGCAGTGGTTTTCGGGCAGCGTAGGGTGTCTTGCTGGGGTGGTGTTTAAGGGTTTAGGGCAGTGGTGTTCAGGCAGTGTAGGGGGTCTTGTTGGGGGTGGTGTTTCAGCTTTCAGGGCAGTGCAGAGGTGTTCGGGCAGTGTAGGGGGTTGTGCTGGGGCTGGTGTTTTATGATTTAGGGTAGTGCGGTGGTGTTCGGGCAGTGTTGGGGGTCATGCTGGGGGTGGTGTTTCAGGGTTTAGGGCAGTGCAGTGGTGTTCGGGTAATGTAGGGCGTCTTAAAGGGGGTGGCATTTCAGGGTTTAGGGGAGTGGTGCAGTGGTTTTCGGGCAGTTTAGAGCATCTTGCAGGGGGTGGCGCTTCAGGGTTTAGGGCATTGTTGTTCAGGCAGTGTAGGGGGTCTTGCTGGAGGTGGCGTTTCAGGGTTTACGGCAGTGGTGTTCGGGCAGTGTAGGGGGTCGTGCTGGGGCTGGTGTTTCAGGGTTTAGGGCAGTGCAGTGGTGTTCGGGCAGTGTAGGGGTTCGTGCTGGGGCTGGTGTTTCAGGGTTTAGGGAAGTGCAGTGGGGTTCAGGCAGTGTAGGGGGTCATGCTGGGGGTGGTGTTTCAGGGTTTAGGGCTGTGCAGTGGTGTTTGGGCAGTGTAGGGGGTCGTGCAGGGGGTGGTGTTTCAGGGTTTAGGGCTGTGCAGTGGTGTTTGGGCAGTGTAGGGGGTCGTGCAGGGGGTGGTGTTTCAGGGTTTAAGGCAGTGAAGTGGTTTTTGGGCAGCGTAGGGGGTCTTGCTGGTGTGGTGTTTAAGGGTTTAGGGCAGTGGTGTTCAGGCAGTGTAGGGGGTCTTGCTGGGGGTGGTGTTTCAGCTTTCAGGGCAGTGCAGAGGTGTTCGGGCAGTGTAGGGGGTTGTGCTGGGGCTGGTGTTTTATGGTTTAGGGTAGTGCGGTGGTGTTCGGGCAGTGTTGGGGGTCATGCTGGGGGTGGTGTTTTAGGGTTTAGGGCAGTGCAGTGGTGTTCGGGTAATGTAGGGGGTCTTGAAGGGGGTGGCAGTTCAGGATTTAGGGAAGTGGTGCAGTGGTTTTCGGGCAGTTTAGAGGGTCTTGCAGGGGGTGTCGTTTCAGGGTTTAGGGCAGTGGTGTTCTGGCAGTGTAGGGGGTCATGCTGGGGCTGGTGTTTCAGGGTTTAGGGCAGTGCAGTGGTGTTCGGGCAGTGTAGGGGGTCGTGCTGGGGCTGGTGTTTCAGGGTTTAGGGAAGTGCAGTGGGGTTCGGGCAGTGTAGGGGGTCATGCTGGGGGTGGTGTTTCAGGGTTTAGGGCTGTGCAGTGGTGTTTGGGCAGTGTAGGGGGTCGTGCAGGGGGTGGTGTTTCAGGGTTTAGGGCAGTACAGTGGTTTTCGGGCAGCGTAGGGTGTCTTGCTGGGGTGGTGTTTAAGGTTTTAGGGCAGTGGTGATCAGGCAGTGTAAGGGGTTTTGCTGGAGGTGGTGTTTCAGGGTTCAGGGCAGTGCAAAGGTGTTCGGGCAGTGTAGGGGATCTTGCTGGGGATGGTGTTTCAGGGTTTAGGGCAGTGCAGTGGTGTTCAGGCAGTGTAGGGGGATGTGCTGGGGGTGGTGTTTCGGGGTTTAGGGCAGAGCAGTGGTGTTCAGGCAGTGTAGGGGGTCGTGCTGGCGTTAGTGTTTCAGGGTTCAGAGCAGTGCAGTGGTGTTCGAGCAGTGTAGGGGGTCGTGCAGGTGGTGTTGTTTCAGGGTTTACGGCAGTGCAGTGGTGTTCGGGCAGTGAAGGGGGTCGTGCAGTGGGTGGTGTTTCAGGGTTTAGGGCAGTGCAGTGGTTTTCGGGCAGCGTAGGGTGTCTTGCTGGGGTGGTGTTTAAGGGTTTAGGGCAGTGGTGTTCAGGCAGTGTAGGGGGTCTTGCTGGGGGTGGTGTTTCAGC
Organism: Triturus cristatus; assembly: GCF_964204655.1. Taxonomy (NCBI): domain Eukaryota; kingdom Metazoa; phylum Chordata; class Amphibia; order Caudata; family Salamandridae; genus Triturus; species Triturus cristatus. The sequence goes on from NC_140579.1 coordinate 1,121,975,618, forward strand.
TTTCAGGGCAGTGCAGAGGTGTTCGGGCAGTGTAGGGGGTTGTGCTGGGGCTGGTGTTTTATGGTTTAGGGTTGTGCGGTGGTGTTCGGGCAGTGTTGGGGGTCATGCTGGGGGTGGTGTTTCAGGGTTTAGGGCAGTGCAGTGGTGTTCGGGTAATGTAGGGGGTCTTGAAGGGGGTGGCATTTCAGGGTTTAGGGAAGTGGTCCAGTGGTTTTCAGGCAGTTTAGAGGGTCTTGCAGGGGGTGGCGTTTCAGGGTTTAGGGCATTGTTGTTCAGGCAGTGTAGGGCGTCTTGCTGGAGGTGGCGTTTCAGGGTTTAGGGCAGTGATGTTCGGGCAGTGTAGGGGTTCGTGCTGGGGCTGGTGTTTCAGGGTTTAGGGCAGTGCAGTGGTGTTCGGGCAGTGTAGGGGGTCGTGCTGGGGCTGGTGTTTCAGGGTTTAGGGAAGTGCAGTGGGGTTCGGGCAGTGTAGGGGGTCATGCTGGGGGTGGTGTTTCAGGGTTTAGGGCAGTGCAGTAGTGTTTGGGCAGTGTAGGGGGTCATGCTGGGGGTGGTGTTTCAAGGTTTAGGGCAGAGGATTGGTGTTCGGGCAGTGTAGGGTGTCGTGCTGCTGTTTCAGAGTTTAGGGCAAAGCAGTATGTTCGGGGAGTATAGGGGATGTGCTGGGGTGGTGTTTCAGGGTTTAGGGCAGAGCAGTTGTGTTCGGGCAGAGTAGGGGGTCGTGCTGGGGGTGGTGTTTCAGGATTTAGGGTAGATCAGTTGTGTTTGGGCAATGTAGGGGGATGTGCTGGGCGTGGTGTTTGAGGGTTTAGGGCAGAGCAGTGGTGTTCGGGCAGTGTAGGGGTTTGTGCTGGGGGTGGTCTTTCAGGGTTTACGGCAGTGCAGTGGTGTGCGGGTAGTGTAGGGGGTCGTTCTGGGGCTGGTGTTTCAGGGTTTGGGGCAGTGCAGTGGTGTTTGGGCAGTGTGACGGGTAGTGCTGGGGCTGGTGTTTTAGGGTTTAGGGCAGTGCAGTGGTGTTCGGGCAGTGTAGGGGGTCATACTGGGGATGGTGTTTCAGGGTTTATGGCAGTGCAGTGGTGTTCGGGCAGTGTAGGGGGACTTGCAGAGGGTGGCATTTCAGGGTTTAGGGCAGTGGTGCAGTGGTGTTCGGGCAGTGTAGAGGGTCTTGCAGGGGGTGGCGTTTCATGCTTTAGGGCAGTGGTGTTCAGGTAGTGTAGGGTGTCTTGCTGGGGGTAGTGTTTTAGGGTTTAGGGCAGTGAAGTGGTGTTCGGGCAGTGTGGGGGGTAATGCTGGGGGTGGTGTTTTAGGGTTTAGGGCAGTGCAGTGGTGTTTGGGCAGTGTAGGGGGTCATGCTGGGGGTGGTGTTTCAGGGTTTATGGCAGTGCAGTGGTGTTCGGGCAGTGTAGGGTGTCGTGCTAGTGCTGGTGTTTCAGAGTTTAGGGCAGAGCAGTAGTGTTCGGGGAGTGTAGGGGGACGTGCTGGGGTGGTGTTTCAGGGTTTAGGGCAGTGAAGTGGTGTTCGGGCAGTATGGGGGGTCGTGCTGGGGGTGGTATTTTAGGGTTTAGGGCAGAGCAGTGGTGTTCGGGCAGTGTAGGGGGTTGTGCTGGGGGTGGTCTTTCAGGGTTTACGGCAGTGCAGTGGTGTGCGGGTAGTGTAGAGGGCCGTGCTGTGGGTAGTGTTTCAGGGTTTAGGGCATTGCAGTGGTGTTCGTGCAGTGTAGGGCTCGTGCTGGGGGTGGTGTTTAAGGGTTTAGGGCAGTGCAGTGGTGTGCGGGCAGTGTACGGGGTCGTGCTGGGACTGGTGTTTCTGGGTTTAGGGCAGTGCAGTGGTGTTCGGGCAGTGTAGGGGGTCGGGCTGGTGTTTCAGGGTTAAGGGCAGAGCAGTGGTGTTCAGGCAGTGTAGGGGGATGTGCTGGGGGTGGTGTTTCAGGGTTTAGGGCAGAGCAGTGGTGTTCAGGCAGTGTAGGGGGTCGTGCTGGCAGTGGTGTTTCAGGGTTTAGAGCAGTGCAGTGGGGTTCGGGCAGTGTAGGGGGACTTGCAGAGGGTGGCATTTCAGGGTTTAGGGCAGTGGTGCAGTGGTGTTCGGGCAGTGTAGAGGGTCTTGCAGGGGGTGGCGTTTCAGGGTTTAGGGCAGTGGTGTTCGGGCAGTGTAGGGGGTCTTGCTGGAGGGGTCGTTTTAGGGTAGTGCAGTGGTGTTCAGGTAGTGTAGGGTGTCTTGCTGGGGGTAGTGTTTTAGGGTTTAGGGCAGTGAAGTGGTGTTCAGGCAGTGTGGGGGTCGTGCTGGGGGTGGTGTTTTAGGGTTTAGGGCAGTGCAGTGGTGTTCGGGCAGTGTAGTGGGGTCATGCTGGGGCTGGTGTTTCAGGGTTTATGGCAGTGCAGTGGTGTTCGGGCAGTGTAGGGTGTCGTGCTGGTGCTGGTGTTTCAGAGTTTAGGGCAGAGCAGTAGTGGTCGGGGAGTGTAGGGGGACGTGCTGGGGTGGTGTTTTAGGGTTTAGGGCAGTGAAGTGGTGTTCGGGCAGTGTGGGGGGTCGTGCTGGGGGTGGTGTTTTAGGGTTTAGGGCAGAGCAGTGGTGTTCGGGCAGTGTAGGGGGTTGTGCTGGGGGTGGTCTTTCAGGGTTTACGGCAATGCAGTGGTGTGCGGGTAGTGTAGGGGGTCGTGCTGTGGGTAGTGTTTCATGGTTTAGGGCATTGCAGTGGTGTTCGTGCAGTGTAGGGCTCATGCTGGGGGTGGTGTTTAAGGGTTTAGGGAAGTGCAGTGGTGTGCGGGCAGTGTACGGGGTCATGCTGGGACTGGTGTTTCTGGGTTTAGGGCAGTGCAATGGTGTTCGGGCAGTGTAGGGGGTCGGGCTGGTGTTTTAGGGTTTAGGAAAGTGCAGTGGGGTTCGGGCAGTGTAGGGGGTCTTGCTGGGGGTGGTGTTTCAGCTTTCAGGGCAGTGCAGAGGTGTTCGGGCAATTCAGGGGGTTGTGCTGGGGCTGGTGTTTTATGGTTTAGGGTAGTGCGGTGGTGTTCGGGCAGTGTTGGTGGTCATGATGGGGATGGTGTTTCAGGGTTTAGGGCAGTGCAGTGGTGTTCGGGCAGTGTAGGGGATCGTGCAGGGAGTGGTGTTTCAGGGTTTATGGCAGTGCAGTGGTGTTCGGGCAGTGAAGGGGGTCGTGCAGGGGGTGGTGTTGTCGCGATCACACGAACACCACAAACAGCGGCAGTGAACTACATAACCCAGAAATCCCTGGGACAGGCCGGAAGGACTCGCGTCATCCAAGTACGCATTCACCGATCCATAAAGGACCTCCTCCACTAGGAGGAGGCGCTTGACAATCTTGCCCCAGTTTCCGGTTTGGAGCTCGCACAGAGCGAAGACCCAGAGTGCCGTGTGAGGTACTCCCCCTCCCCGTAGTACCCGGATCACGGACAACGGAAACGTTCCTCAACGACTCCACTAAGAAAAGACGCTACGTGGGACGACAGAGTCCAAGCAGCAGACGCCGCGACGGACACCGACAGATCCCCGAAGCACAACGGACATCAGGTAAACCCGCACTGGAGTACACGAAACTCCTCCTTGATCTTGAGTCATTCCCGCTGTGAAGGAACAGCGAGGAGACATCAGGCTACACGCTTGTTAGGCTTTCCACGCTCGCGCTGTGCAGGAACAGCGGTTGGGCGCTCGGTGGGGAGAAACATTACTCCTCGCATTATTGTTTGCTCCGCGGTGAAGGAACCGGGGAACAGTGCATTGTGGTTGTGGGCACTCGCTGGTATACTGGGTGTTAGGAGGAGGACAAGACGCCGGATTGTAGGGGGCTGGAGAGTCCTCCCTTGTCCTCCGTTCCTGAGCCCATACCAGCGCTCCTTGCAGCCTCCGGACACTCATTCTTTTGGGACATTGGCATCCTTTTTGTGGAGACTGTTGAGGCGGGACACCTGCGAGGGAGTAGGGTTCTAAACACCAGGCGAATCCCTTTCCGTGAAGACTGGAAGACATCCTTCATAAGAACAGTGAGTTAGCGAGAGTGGGGGAAAGGGTGTGGGAGACTCCTTCACCTATAGTGCTTCCTGACTCATTGTTTGCTTTCTCATCCATAGTATCCGTGCCAGACCCCGCCTAGAATACGTCCCTGCATTCCCTGCCTCAGATCCGAAGACCTGCCTTTGACCCAGGCCATTGTCCCTTCTCCTCCCTTTTCTCCCCGACGCTTTCCCGCACCACTCTGGTTTTATCCCTTGGTGGGGGTCAGTGGAGGGGAGAAGAAGGGGGATATACATCTCCTACATCGTTCCTGCTGGCTGGCTCAGGTTAGTGGGTTATGTAATACTGCTGACACGCTGACGCTCTCGCGACAGGTGTTTCAGGGTTAAGGGCAGTGCAGTGGTTTTCGGGCAGCGTAGGGTGTCTTGCTGGGGTGGTGTTTAAGGGTTTAGGGCAGTGGTGTTCAGGCAGTGTAGGGGGTAGTGCTGTGGGTGGTGTTTCAGGGTTTAGGGCATTGCAGTGGTGTTCGTGCAGTGTAGGGGGTCGTGCTGGGGGTGGTGTTTAAGGGTTTAGGGCAGTGCAGTGGTGTGCGGGCAGTGTAGGGGGTCATGCTGGGGCTGGTGTTTCAGGATTTAGGGCAGTGCAGTGGTGTTCGGGCAGTGTAGGGGGTCGTGCTGGTGTTTTAGGGTTTAGGGCAGAGCAGTGGTGTTTGGGCAGTGTAGTGGGTCATCCTGGAAGTAGTGTTTCAGGGTTTAGGGCAGTGCAGTGGTGTTCGGGCAGTGTAGGGGGTCATGCAGGGGGTGGTGTTTCAGGATTTAGGGCAGTGCAGTAGAGTTTGGGCAGTGTAGGGGGTCTTGCAGGGGGTGGTGTTTCAGGGTTTAGGGAAGTGCAGTGCTTTTCGGGCAGCGTAGGGTGTCTTGCTGGGGTGGTGTTGAAGGGTTTAGGGCAGTGGTGTTCAGGCAGTGTAGGGGGTCTTGCTGGAGGTGGCGTTTCAGGGTTTAGGGCAGTGCAGTGGTGTTTGGGCAGTGTAGGGGGTCGTGCTGGGGCTGGTGTTTCAGGGTTTAGGGAAGTGCAGTGGGGTTCGGGCAGTGTAGGGGGTCTTGCTGGGGGTGGTGTTTCAGCTTTCAGGGCAGTGCAGAGGTGTTCGGGCAGTGTAGGGGGTTGTGCTGGGGCTGGTGTTTTATGGTTTATGGTAGTGCGGTGGTGTTCGGGCAGTGTTGGGGGTCATGCTGGGGGTGGTGTTTCAGGGTTTAGGGCAGTGCAGTGGTGTTCGGGTAATGTAGGGGGTCTTGAAGGGGGTGGCATTTGAGGGTTTAGGGAAGTGGTGCAGTGGTTTTCGGGCAGTTTAGAGGGTATTGCAGGGGGTGGCGTTTCAGGGTTTAGGGCATTGTTGTTCAGGCAGTGTAGGGGGTCTTGCTGGAGGTGGCGTTTCAGGGTTTAGGGCAGTGCAGTGGTGTTCGGGCAGTGTAGGGGGTCGTGCTGGGCCTGGTGTTTCAGGGTTTAGGGAAGTGCAGTGGGGTTCGGGCAGTGTAGGGGGTCATGCTGGGGGTGGTGTTTCAGGGTTTAGGGCTGTGCAGTGGTGTTTGGGCAGTGTAGGGGGTCGTGCAGGGGGTGGTGTTTCAGGGTTCAGGGCAGTGCAGAGGTGTTTGGGCAGTGTAGGGGATCTTGCTGGGGATGGTGTTTCAGGGTTTAGGGCAGTGCAGTGGTGTTCGGGCAGTGTAGGGGGTCGTGCTGGTGTTTCAGGGTTTAGGGCAGAGCAGTGGTGTTCAGGCAGTGTAGGGGGATGTGCTGGGGGTGGTGTTTCAGGGTTCAGGGCAGAGCAGTGGTGTTCAGGCAGTGTAGGGGGTCATGCTGGCAGTAGTGTTTCAGGGTTTAGAGCAGTGCAGTGGTGTTCGAGTAGTGTAGGGGGTCATGCAGGTGGTGTTGTTTCAGGGTTTACGGCAGTGCAGTGGTGTTCGGGCAGTGAAGGGGGTCGTGCAGGGGGTGGTGTTTCAGGGTTTAGGGCAGTGCAGTGGTTTTCGGGCAGCGTAGGGGGTTGTGCTGGGGCTGGTGTTTTATGGTTTAGGGTTGTGCGGTGGTGTTCGGGCAGTGTTGGGGGTCATGCTGGGGGTGGTGTTTCAGGGTTTAGGGCAGTGCAGTGGTGTTCGGGTAATGTAGGGGGTCTTGAAGGGGGTGGCATTTCAGGGTTTAGGGAAGTGGTGCAGTGGTTTTCAGGCAGTTTAGAGGGTCTTGCAGGGGGTGGCGTTTCAGGGTTTAGGGCATTGTTGTTCAGGCAGTGTAGGGGGTCTTGCTGGGGTGGTGTTTAAGGGTTTAGGGCAGTGGTGTTCAGGCAGTGTAGGGGGTCTTGCTGGGGGTGGTGTTTCAGCTTTCAGGGCAGTGCAGAGGTGTTCGGGCAGTGTAGGGGGTTGTGCTGGGGCTGGTGTTTTATGGTTTAGGGTTGTGCGGTGGTGTTCGGGCAGTGTTGGGGGTCATGCTGGGGGTGGTGTTTCAGGGTTTAGGACAGTGCAGTGGTGTTCGGGTAATGTAGGGGGTCTTGAAGGGGGTGGCATTTCAGGGTTTAGGGAAGTGGTGCAGTGGTTTTCAGGCAGTTTAGAGGGTCTTGCAGGGGGTGGCGTTTCAGGGTTTAGGGCATTGTTGTTCAGGCAGTGTAGGGGGTCTTGCTGGAGGTGGCGTTTCAGGGTTTATGGCAGTGATGTTCGGGCAGTGTAGGGGGTCGTGCTGGGGCTGGTGTTTCAGGGTTTAGGGAAGTGCAGTGGGGTTCGGGCAGTGTAGGGGGTCATGCTGGGGGTGGTGTTTCAGGGTTTAGGGCAGTGCAGTAGTGTTCGGGCAGTATAGGGGGTCATGCTGGGGGTGGTGTTTCAAGGTTTAGGGCAGAGGATTGGTGTTCGGGCAGTGTAGGGTGTCGTGCTGCTGTTGCAGAGTTTAGGGCAAAGCAGTAGTGTTCGGGGAGTATAGGGGGATGTGCTGGGGTGGTGTTTCAGGGTTTAGGGCAGAGCAGTGGTGTTCGGGCAGAGTAGGGGGTCGTGCTGGGGGTGGTGTTTCAGGATTTAGGGTAGAGCAGTGGTGTTTGGGCAATGTAGGGGGACGTGCTGGGCGTGGTGTTTGAGGGTTTAGGGCAGAGCAGTGGTGTTCGGGCAGTGTAGGGGGTTGTGCTGGGGGTGGTCTTTCAGGGTTTACGGCAGTGCAGTGGTGTTCGGGTAGTGTAGGGGGTCGTGCTGGGGCTGGTGTTTCAGGGTTTGGGGCCGTGCAGTGGTGTTTGGGCAGTGTGACGGGTAGTGCTGGGGCTGGTGTTTTAGGGTTTAGGGCAGTGGTGCAGTGGTGTTCGGGCAGTGTAGAGGGTCTTGCAGGGGGTGGCGTTTCAGGGTTTAGGGCAGTGGTGTTCAGGTAGTGTAGGGTGTCTTGCTGGGGGTAGTGTTTTAGGGTTTAGGGCAGTGAAGTGGTGTTCGGGCAGTGTTAGAAAAGGTAGACGGACCGGGAGGGCCGGCCGGGGTCAGGGGGAGAGGTCTCCGGGGAGAGCCGTCTCCAGTGATCGTACAGACAAGTAACTTCCCCCCCACAGACAGATATCACACACGGATAAGGTTCAGTGTTCTTTATAAGCACTTATTTAAGGTACGGTTGAATGGTACAAGGAGGTCTGGACTCAGGGGTCCCCTCGATTAGAGTCTCGCAAGGTAGGGAAGGGGGTAGCGGGACAGTCTATTTACCAATCAGGTAGTTCGGATGAGAGGATGATGAGCTCACAATCCTCGAGCTTGGTGGTTAGGTGGTACGGTCCGCGGCAGCGCCAGCAGGTCCCGGTGCGGATGGTCGTTACAACGGGCCGCGGCAGCGCCAGCAGGTCCCAGGAAGATGAAGGTTGCAGAAGGCCGCGGCAGCGCCAGCAGGTCCCGGTGAGGATGGTCGTTACAACGGGCCGCGGCAGCGCCAGCAGGTCCCAGGAAGATGAATGTTGCAGAAGGCCGCGGCAGCGCCAGCAGGTCCCGGTGAGGATGGTCGTTACAACGGGCCGCGGCAGCGCCAGCAGGTCCCAGGAAGATGAATGTTGCAGAAGGCCGCGGCAGCGCCAGCAGGTCCCGGTGAGGATGGTCGTTACAACGGGCCGCGGCAGCGCCAGCAGGTCCCAGGAAGATGAATGTTGCAGAAGGCAGCGGCAGCGCCAGCAGGCAGGACGATGGTTCACAAGAGCGGCTACGGCAGCGCCAGTAGACCGTCAAGGTTGAGTTCACTCGGTGTCTCTCGACTCCAGGATACAACTGCCTTCCTGCTCCGGAGCTGCCTCAGTTATAGGGCTGGTGCCCTTTGATGTCCGGACCCTCGCACTTGGAGGTCGGAGGGTCCGGGATGAAGGTGTCCAGACACCCAGCAGGGGGTGGAGCCAGTGCCTGGGGGAGCTGGGGGCGATCGGCACCTGGCGGGGGAGAGCCCTTGGTACTTCTTTCTCCCATTGACCTGCCAAGTGGTCCGCTCACCTCCTGGGTGGATGGTGGTGCCGGGATGTCGGGGCCGGCCAGGCCCGGGGTTAGGGTCGAGGTGAGGCCATGCGGCCGCGTGGTGCAGGGACCAAGAGGGCGGCTTGACCCGGCCGGGGAAGCCGGTGGGGCTGGACCCCGTGATGAGTAGGGGTCCGAGGGCAGAGGGTCCGTCGGAAGACGGAGTACGGGTGCTTGTCGCGGGGGTATGCCAGGTGGGCCGGAGTTCGGGCCCTGTCGTGCGGGGAGGGAGCAAACCGTCTGTGAGGCCTGTCCAACAGGCAGTGTGGGGGGTCATGCTGGGGGTGGTGTTTTAGGGTTTAGGGCAGTGCAGTGGTGTTCGGGCAGTGTAGGGGGTCATGCTGGAGGTGGTGTTTCAGGGTTTATGGCAGTGCAGTGGTGTTCTGGCAGTGTAGGGTGTCGTGCTGGTGCTGGTGTTTCAGAGTTTAGGGCAGAGCAGTAGTGTTCGGGGAGTGTAGGGGGACGTGCTGGGGTGGTGTTTCAGCATTTAGGGCAGTGAAGTGGTGTTCGGGCAGTGTGGGGGGTCGTGCTGGGGGTAGTGTTTTAGGGTTTAGGGCAGAGCAGTGGTGTTCGGGCAGTGTAGGGGGTTGTGCTGGGGGTGGTCTTTCAGGGTTTACGGCAGTGCAGTGGTGTTCGGGCAGTGTGGGGCTCGTGCTGGGTTGGGTGTTTAAGGGTTTAGGGCAGTGCAGTGGTGTGCGGGCAGTGTACGGGGTCGTGCTGGGACTGGTGTTTCTGGGTTTAGGGCAGTGCAGTGGAGTTCAGGCAGTGTAGGGGGTCGGGCTGGTGTTTCAGGGTTTAGGGCAGAGCAGTGGTGTTCAGGCAGTGTAGGGGGATGTGCTGGGGGTGGTGTTTTAGGGTTTAGGGCAGAGCAGTGGTGTTCAGGCAGTGTAGGGGGTCGTGCTGGCGGTGGTGTTTCAAGGTTTACACCGTGCATTTGACACTCACTTATCTAAAAAGGCATATATCGTTTGTGAATGATAAAGCAGCTATCTGCCCTTTATTACAATTAGGATAGGGTAATCCCCATTTCCTAAATACACCAGGGGACGACATAGCCCTGAAGAAAGTCCCAGCACCACAACAGTGGGCGTACGAGGACCGAAACATGTTGGCCCAAGGGTCTTCGGACCATAAAATTCCATTGGACCCTACTGTCTCCCCTGGCCTATGATATGATCGAAGAGCTCCCTGGAATATTGGTCGAGCCCACCGCGACTTGTAGGGATCGCGGTGTCCCGATGATGAAGCATGACACCACTAGGGTGTGTGAGGGAAAATAAATCAAAACAAAGGTTTTTCCCACTTGATTTTCCACTAGTAAGAGCTTCACATTGTAATCTTCCATCTAATACCTCTAGCGTCATGATATAAAGAATCAGTGAAGTACTATAAACTGTATTTGATTCATAACCAGGAGGGTGTACTTCTCCTTGTACCTCTTGACCCTTCCAATATACATGTCCACACGGTCTGTATAGTTAGTGTTTAATGATGTTTCAGGGTTTATGGCAGTGCAGTGGTGTTCGGGCAGTGTAGGGTGTCGTGCTGGTGCTGGTGTTTCAGAGTTTAGGGCAGAGCAGTAGTGTTCGGGGAGTGTAGGGGGACGTGCTGGGGTGGTGTTTCAGGGTTTAGGGCAGTGAAGTGGTGTTCAGGCAGTGTGGGGGTTCGTGCTGGGGGTGGTGTTTTAGGGTTTAGGGCAGAGCAGTGGTGTTCGGGCAGTGTAGGGGGTTGTGCTGGGGGTGGTCTTTCAGGGTTTACGGCAGTGCAGTGGTGTGCGGGTAGTGTAGGGGGTCGTGCTGTTGGTAGTGTTTCAGGGTTTAGGGCATTGCAGTCGTGTTCGTGCAGTGTAGGGCTCGTGCTGGGGGTGGTGTTTAAGGGTTTAGGGCAGTGCAGTGGTGTGCGGGCAGTGTACAGGGTCATGCTGGGACTGTTGTTTCTGGGTTTAGGGCAGTGCAGTGCAGTGGTGTTCGGGCAGTGTAGGGGGTCGGGCTGGTGTTTCAGGGTTTAGGGAAGTGCAGTGGGGTTCGGGCAGTGTAGGGGGTCTTGCTGGGGGTGGTGTTTCAGCTTTCAGGGCAGTGCAGAGGTGTTCGGGCAGTGTATGGGGTTGTGCTGGGGCTGGTGTTTTATGGTTTAGGGGAGTGCGGTGGTGTTCGGGCAGTGTTGGGGGTCATGCTGGGGATGGTGTTTCAGGGTTTAGGGCAGTGCAGTGGTGTTCGGGCAGTGTAGGGGATCGTGCAGGGGGTGGTGTTTCAGGGTTTATGGCAGTGCAGTGGTGTTCGGGCAGTGAAGGGGGTCGTGCAGGGGTGGTGTTTCAGGGTTAAGGGCAGTGCAGTGGTTTTCGGGCAGCGTAGGGTGTCTTGCTGAGGTGGTGTTTAAGGGTTTAGGGCAGTGGTGTTCAGGCAGTGTAGTGGGTCGTGCTGTGAGTGGTGTTTTAGGGTTTAGGGCATTGCAGTGGTGTTCGTGCAGTGTAGGGGGTCGTGCTGGGGGTGGTGTTTAAGGGTTTAGGGCAGTGCAGTGGTGTGCGGGCAGTGTAGGGGGTCATGCTGGGGCTGGTGTTTCAGGATTTAGGGCAGTGCAGTGGTGTTCGGGCAGTGTAGGGGGTTGTGCTGGTGTTTTAGGGTTTAGGGCAGAGCAGTGGTGTTTGGGCAGTGTAGTGGGTCATCCTGGAAGTAGTGTTTCAGGGTTTAGGGCAGTGCAGTGGTTTTCAGGCAGTGTAGGGTGTCTTGCTGGGGTGGTGTTTAAGGGTTTAGGGCAGTGGTGTTCAGGCAGTGTAGGGGGTCTTGCTGGAGGTGGCGTTTCAGGGTTCAGGGCAGTGCAGTGGTGTTCGGGCAGTGTAGGGGGTCGTGCTGTGGCTGGTGTTTCAGGGTTTAGAAAGTGCAGTGGGGTTCGGGCAGTGTAGGGGGTCTTGCTGGGGGTGGTGTTTCAGCTTTCAGGGCAGTGCAGAGGTGTTCGGGCAGTGTAGGGGGTTGTGCTGGGGCTGGTGTTTTATGGATTAGGGTAGTGCGGTGGTGTTCGGGCAGTGTTGGGGGTCATGCTGGGGGTGGTGTTTCAGGGTTTAGGGCAGTGCAGTGGTGTTCAGGTAATGTAGGGGGTCTTGAAGGGGGTGGCATTTCAGGGTTTAGGGAAGTGGTGCAGTGGTTTTCGGGCAGTTTAGAGGGTCTTGCAGGGGGTGGCGTTTCAGGGTTTAGGGCATTGTTGTTCAGGCAGTGTAGGGGGTCTTGCTGGAGGTGGTGTTTCAGGGTTTAGGGCAGTGCAGTGGTGTTCGGGCAGTGTAGGGGGTCGAGCTGGGGCTGGTGTTTCAGGGTTTAGGGAAGTGCAGTGGGGTTCGGGCAGTGTAGGGGGTCATGCTGGGGGAGGTGTTTCAGGGTTTAGGGCTGTGCAGTGGTGTTTGGGCAGTGTAGGGGGTTGTGCAGGGGGTGGTGTTTCAGGGTTTAGGGCAGTGCAGTGGTTTTCGGGCAGCGTTGGGTGTCTTGCTGGGGTGGTGTTTAAGGGTTTAGGGCAGTGGTGTTCAGGCAGTGTAAGGGGTTTTGCTGGAGGTGGTGTTTCAGGGTTCAGGGCAGTGCAGAGGTGTTCAGGCAGTGTAGGGGATCTTGCTGGGGATGGTGTTTCAGGTTTTAGGGCAGTGCAGTGGTGTTCGGGCACTGTAGGGGGTCGTGCTGGTGTTTCAGGGTTTAGGGCAGAGCAGTGGTGTTCAGGCAGTGTAGGGGGATGTGCTGGGGGTGGTGTTTCAGGGTTTAGGGCAGAGCAGTGGCGTTCAGGCAGTGTAGGGGGTCGTGCTGGCAGTAGTGTTTCAGGGTTTAGAGCAGTGCAGTGGTGTTCGAGCAGTGTAGGGGGTCGTGCAGGTGGTGGTGTTTCAGGGTTTACGGCAGTGCAGTGGTGTTCGGGCAGTGAAGGGGGTCGTGCAGGGGGTGGTGTTTCAGGGTTTAGGGCAGTGCAGTGGTTTTCGGGCAGCGTAGGGTGTCTTGCTGGGGTGGTGTATAAGGGTTTAGGGCAGTGGTGTTCAGGCAGTGTAGGGGGTCTTGCTGGGGGTGGTGTTTCAGCTTTCAGGGCAGTGCAGAGGTGTTCGGGCAGTGTAGGGGATCTTGCTGGGGATGGTGTTTCAGGGTTTAGGGCAGTGCAGTGGTGTTCGGGCAGTGTAGGGGGTGGTGCTGGTGTTTCAGGGTTTAGGGTAGAGCAGTGGTGTTCAGGCAGTGTAGGGGATTGTGCTGGGGGTGGTGTTTCAGAGTTTAGGGCAGAGCAGTGGTGTTCAGGCAGTGTAGGGGGTCGTGCTGGCAGTAGTGTTTCAGGGTTTAGAGCAGTGCAGTGGTGTTCGAGCAGTGTAGGGGGTCGTGCAGGTGGTGGTGTTTCAGGGTTTACGGCAGTGCAGTGGTGTTCGGGCAGTGAAGGGGGTCGTGCAGGGGGTGTTGTTTCAGGGTTTAGGGCAGTGCAGTGGTTTTCGGGCAGCGTAGGGTGTCTTGCTGGGGTGGTGTTTAAGGGTTTAGGGCAGTGGTGTTCAGGCAGTGTAGGGGGTCTTGCTGGGGGTGGTGTTTCAGCTTTCAGGGCAGTGCAGAGGTGTTCGGGCAGTGTAGGGGGTTGTGCTGGGGCTGGCGTTTTATGGTTTAGGGTAGTGCGGTGGTGTTCGGGCAGTGTTGGGGGTCATGCTGGGGGTGGTGTTTTAGGGTTTAGGGCAGTGCAGTGGTGTTCGGGTAATGTAGTGGGTCTTGAAGGGGGTGGCATTTCAGGGTTTAGGGCATTGTTGTTCAGGCAGTGTAGGGGGTCTTGCTGGAGGTGGCGTTTCAGGGTTTAGGGCAGTGATGTTCGGGCAGTGTAGGGGGTCTTGCTGGAGGTGGTGTTTCAGGGTTTAGGGCAGTGCAGTGGTGTTCGGGCAGTGTAGGGGGTCGAGCTGGGGCTGGTGTTTCAGGGTTTAGGGAAGTGCAGTGGGGTTCGGGCAGTGTAGGGGGTCATGCTGGGGGTGGTGTTTCAGGGTTTAGGGCTGTGCAGTGGTGTTTGGGCAGTGTAGGGGGTTGTGCAGGGGGTGGTGTTTCAGGGTTTAGGGCAGTGCAGTGGTTTTCGGGCAGCGTTGGGTGTCTTGCTGGGGTGGTGTTTAAGGGTTTAGGGCAGTGGTGTTCAGGCAGTGTAAGGGGTTTTGATGGAGGTGGTGTTTCAGGGTTCAGGGCAGTGCAGAGGTGTTCAGGCAGTGTAGGGGATCTTGCTGGGGATGGTGTTTCAGGTTTTAGGGCAGTGCAGTGGTGTTCGGGCACTGTAGGGGGTCGTGCTGGTGTTTCAGGGTTTAGGGCAGAGCAGTGGTGTTCAGGCAGTGTAGGGGGATGTGCTGGGGGTGGTGTTTCAGGGTTTAGGGCAGAGCAGTGGCGTTCAGGCAGTGTAGGGGGTCGTGCTGGCAGTAGTGTTTCAGGGTTTAGAGCAGTGCAGTGGTGTTCGAGCAGTGTAGGGGGTCGTGCAGGTGGTGGTGTTTCAGGGTTTACGGCAGTGCAGTGGTGTTCGGGCAGTGAAGGGGGTCGTGCAGGGGGTGGTGTTTCAGGGTTTAGGGCAGTGCAGTGATTTTCGGGCAGCGTAGGGTGTCTTGCTGGGGTGGTGTATAAGGGTTTAGGGCAGTGGTGTTCAGGCAGTGTAGGGGGTCTTGCTGGGGGTGGTGTTTCAGCTTTCAGGGCAGTGCAGAGGTGTTCGGGCAGTGTAGGGGATCTTGCTGGGGATGGTGTTTCAGGGTTTAGGGCAGTGCAGTGGTGTTCGGGCAGTGTAGGGGGTGGTGCTGGTGTTTCAGGGTTTAGGGTAGAGCAGTGGTGTTCAGGCAGTGTAGGGGAATGTGCTGGGGGTGGTGTTTCAGGGTTTAGGGCAGAGCAGTGGTGTTCAGGCAGTGTAGGGGGTCGTGCTGGCAGTAGTGTTTCAGGGTTTAGAGCAGTGCAGTGGTGTTCGAGCAGTGTAGGGGGTCGTGCAGGTGGTGGTGTTTCAGGGTTTACGGCAGTGCAGTGGTGTTCGGGCAGTGAAGGGGGTCGTGCAGGGGGTGTTGTTTCAGGGTTTAGGGCAGTGCAGTGGTTTTCGGGCAGCGTAGGGTGTCTTGCTGGGGTGGTGTTTAAGGGTTTAGGGCAGTGGTGTTCAGGCAGTGTAGGGGGTCTTGCTGGGGGTGGTGTTTCAGCTTTCAGGGCAGTGCAGAGGTGTTCGGGCAGTGTAGGGGGTTGTGCTGGGGCTGGCGTTTTATGGTTTAGGGTAGTGCGGTGGTGTTCGGGCAGTGTTGGGGGTCATGCTGGGGGTGGTGTTTTAGGGTTTAGGGCAGTGCAGTGGTGTTCGGGTAATGTAGTGGGTCTTGAAGGGGGTGGCATTTCAGGGTTTAGGGCATTGTTGTTCAGGCAGTGTAGGGGGTCTTGCTGGAGGTGGCGTTTCAGGGTTTAGGGCAGTGATGTTCGGGCAGTGTAGGGGGTCGTGCTGGGGCTGGTGTTTCAGGGTTTAGGGCAGTGCAGTGGTGTTCGGGCAGTGTAGGGGTCGTGCTGGGGCTGGTGTTTCAGGGTTTAGGGAAGTGCAGTGGGGTTCAGGCAGTGTAGGGGTCATGCTGGGGGTGGTGTTTCAGGGTTTAGGGCAGTGCAGTGGTGTTCGGGCAGTGTAGGGGGTCATGCTGGGGGTGGTGTTTCAAGGTTTAGGGCAGAGGATTGGTGTTCGGGCAGTGTAGGGTGTCGTGCTGGTGTTTCAGAGTTTAGGGCAAAGCAGTAGTGTTTGTGGAGTATAGGGGGATGTGCTGGGGTGGTGTTTCAGGGTTTAGGGCAGAGCAGTGGTGTTCGGGCAGAGTAGGGGGTCGTGCTGGGGGTGGTGTTTCAGGATTTAGGGTAGAGCAGTGGTGTTTGGGCAATGTAGGGGGACGTGCTGGGCGTGGTGTTTGAGGGTTTAGGGCAGAGCAGTGGTGTTCGGGCAGTGTAGGGGGTTGTGCTGGGGGTGGTCTTTCAGGGTTTACGGCAGTGCAGTGGTGTTCGGGTAGTGTAGGGGGACTTGCAGAGGGTGGCATTTCAGGGTTTAGGGCAGTGGTGCAGTGGTGTTCGGGCAGTGTAGAGGGTCTTGCAGGGGGTGGCGTTTCAGGATTTAGGGCAGTGGTGTTCGGGCAGTGTATGGGGTCTTGCTGGAGGTGGCGTTTTAGGGTAGTGTAGTGGTGTTCAGATAGTGTAGGGTGTCATGCTGGGGGTAGTGTTTTAGGGTTTAGGGCAGTGAAGTGGTGTTCGGGCAGTGTGGGGGGTCGTGCTGGGGGTGGTGTTTTAGGGTTTAGGGCAGTGCAGTGGTGTTCGGGCAGTGTAAGGGGTCATGCTGGGGTTGTGTTTCAGGGTTAATGGCAGTGCAGTGGTGTTCGGGCAGTGTAGGGTGTCGTGCTGGTGCTGGTGTTTCAGAGTTTAGGGCAGAGCAGTAGTGTTCGGGGAGTGTAGGGGGACGTGCTGGGGTGGTGTTTCAGGGTTTAGGGCAGTGAAGTGGTGTTCGGGCAGTGTGGGGGGTCGTGCTGGGGGTGGTTTTTTTAGGGTTTAGGGCAGAGCAGTGGTGTTCGGGCAGTGTAGGGGGTTGTGCTGGGGGTGGTCTTTTGGGTTTACGGCAGTGCAGTGGTGTGCGGGTAGTGTAGGGGTTCGTGCTGTGGGTAGTGTTTCAGGGTTTAGGGCATTGCAGTGGTGTTCGTGCAGTGTAGGGCTCGTGCTGGGGGTGGTGTTTAAGGGTTTAGGGCAGTGCAGTGGTGTGCGGCAGTGTACGGAGTCGTGCTGGGACTGGTGTTTCTGGGTTTAGGGCAGTGCAGTGGTGTTCGGGCAGTGTAGGGGGTCGGGCTGGTGTTTCAGGGTTTAGGGCAGAGCAGTGGTGTTCAGGCAGTGTAGGGGGATGTGCTGGGGGTGGTGTTTCAGGGTTTAGGGCAGAGCAGTGGTGTTCAGGCAGTGTAGGGGGATGTGCTGGGGGTGGTGTTTCAGGGTTTAGGGCAGAGCAGTGGTGTTCGGGCAGTGTAGGGGGTCATGCTGGCGGTGGTGTTTCAGGGTTTATGGCCGTGCAGTGGTGTTCAGGCAGTGAAGAGGGTCGTGCAGGGGGTGGTGTTTCAGGGTTTAGGGCAGTGCAGTGGTTTTCGGGCAGCGTAGGGTGTCTTGCTGGGGTGGTGTTCAAGGGTTTAGGGCAGTGGTGTTAAGGCAGTGTAGGTGGTCGTGCTGGGGGTGGTGTTTTAGGGTTTAGGGCAGTGATGTGGTGTTCGGGCAGTGTAGGGGGTTGTGCAGGGGGTGGTGTTTCAGGGTTTCGGGCAGTGCATTGGTTTTCGGGCGGTTTAGGGGGTCTTGCTGGGGTGGTGTTTCAGGGTTTAGTGCAGTGCAGTGGTGTTCGGGCAGTGTAGGGGGTCGTGCTGGGGCTGGTGTTTTAGGGTTAGGGCAGTGCAGTGGTGGTCGGGCAGTGTAGGGGGTCGTGCTGGGGCTGGTGTTTTATGGTTTAGGGTAGTGCAGTGGTGTTCGAGCAGTGTGGAGGGTAATGCTGGGGGTGGTGTTTTAAGGTAGTGCAGTGGTGTTAAAGGTTGTATATGGTGTTGTGCAGGGGGTGGTGTTTTAGGGTTTAGGGCAGTGAAGTGGTGTTCGGGCATTGTAGGGGGTCATCCTGGGAGTGGTGTTTCAGGGTTTAGGGCAGTGCGGTCGTGTTCGGGCAGAGTAGGGGTTTGTGCTGGTGCTGGTGTTTCAGAGTTTGGGGCAGAGCAGTAGTGTTCGGGGAGTGTAGGGGGACGTGCTGGGGTGGTGTTTCAGGGTTTAGGGCAGAGCAGTTGTGTTCGGGTAGAGTAGGGGGTCGTGCTGGGGGTGGTGTTTCAGGATTTAGGGCAGAGCAGTGGTGTTCGGGCAATGTAGGGGGACGTGCTGGGTGTGGTGTTTGAGGGTTTAGGGCAGAGCAGTGGTGTTCGGGCAGTGTAGGGGGTTTTGCTGGGGGTGGTCTTTCAGGGTTTTCGGCAGTGCAGTGGTGTGCGGGTAGTGTAGGGGTTCATGCTCTGGGTGGTGTTTCAGGGTTTAGGGCATTGCAGTGGTGTTCGGGCATTGTAGGGGGTCATCCTGGGAGTGGTGTTTCAGGGTTTAGGGCAGTGCAGTGGTGTTCGGGCAGAGTAGGGGGTCGTGCTGGTGCTGGTGTTTCAGAGTTTAGGGCAGAGCAGTAGTGTTCGGGGAGTGTAGGGGGATGTGCTGGGGTGGTGTTTCAGGGTTTAGGGCAGAGCAGGTGTGTTCGGGTAGAGTAGGGGGTCGTGCTGGGGTTGGTGTTTCAGGATTTAGGGCAGAGCAGTGGTGTTCGGGCAATGTAGGGGGACGTGCTGGGTGTGGTGTTTGAGGGTTTAGGGCAGAGCAGTGGTGTTCGGGCAGTGTAGGGGGTTGTGCTGGGGGTGGTCTTTCAGGGTTTACGGCAGTGCAGTGGTGTGCGGGTAGTGTAGGGGGTCGTGCTGTGGGTGGTGTTTCAGGGTTTAGGGCATTGCAGTGGTGTTCGTGCAGTGTAGGGGGTCATGCTGGGGGTGGTGTTTAAGGGTTCAGGGCAGTGCAGTGGTGTGCGGGCAGTGTACTGGGTCGTGCTGAGACTGGTGTTTCTGGGTTTAGGGCAGTGCAGTTTTGTTCGGGCAGTGTAGGGGGTCGTGCTGGTGTTTCAGGGTTTAGGGCAGAGCAGTGGTTTTCAGGCAGTGTAGGGGGATGTGCTGGGGGTGGTGTTTCAGGGTTTAGGTCAGAGCAGTGGTGTTCAGGCAGTGTAGGGGGTCGTGCTGGCGGTGGTGTTTCAGGGTTTAGAGCAGTGCAGTGGTGTTCGGGCAGTGAAGGGGGTCGTGCAGGGGGTGGTGTTTCAGGGTTTAGGGCAGTGCAGTGGTTTTCGGGCAGCGTAGGGTGTCTTGCTGGGGTGATTTAAGGGTTTAGGGCAGTGGTATTCAGTCAGTGTAGGGGGTTGTGCTGGGGGTGGTGTTTCAGCTTTCAGGGCAGTGCAGAGGTGTTCGGGCAGTGTAGGGGGGCTTGCTGGGGTGGTGTTTCAGGGTTTAGGGCAGTGCAGTGGTGTTTGAGCAGTGTAGGGGGGTCGTGCAGGGGGGTGGTGTTTCAGGGTTTAGGGCAGTGCAGTGGTGTTCGTGCAGTGTAGGGGGTCATGCTGGGGGTGGTGTTTAAGGGTTTAGGGCAGTGCAGTGGTGTGCGGGCAGTGTAGGGGGTCATGCTGCGGCTGGTGTTTCAGGATTTAGGGCAGTGCAGTGGTGTTCGCGTAGTGTAGGGGGTCGTGCTGGTGTTTTAGGGTTTAGGGCAGAGCAGTGGTGTTTGGGCAGTGTAGTGGGTCATCCTGGAAGTAGTGTTTCAGGGTTTAGGGCAGTGCAGTGGTGTTCGGGCAGTGTAGGGGGTCATGCAGGGGGTGGTGTTTCAGGGTTTAGGGCAGTGCAGTAGAGTTTGGGCAGTGTAGGGGGTCGTGCAGGGGGTAGTGTATCAGGGTTTAGGGCAGTGCAGTGGTTTTCGGGCAGCGTAGAGTGTCTTGCTGGGTTGGTGTTTAAGGGTTTAGGGCAGTGGTGTTCAGGCAGTGTAGGGGGTCTTGCTGGAGGTGGCGTTTCAGAGTTTAGGGCAGTGCAGTGGTGTTCGGGCAGTGTAGGGGGTAGTGCTGGGGCTGGTGTTTCAGGGTTTAGGTAAGTGCAGTGGGGTTCGGGCAGTGTAGGGGGTCTTGCTGGGGGTGGTGTTTCAGCTTTCAGGGCAGTGCAGAGGTGTTCGGGCAGTGTAGGGGGTTGTGCTGGGGCTGGTGTTTTATGGCTTAGGGTAGTGCGGTGGTGTTCGGGCAGTGTTGGGGGTCATGCTGGGGGTTGTGTTTCAGGGTTTAGGGCAGTGCAGTGGTGTTCGGGTAATGTAGGGTGTCTTGAAGGGGGTGGCATTTCAGGGTTTAGGGAAGTGGTGCAGTGGTGTTCGAGCAGTGTAGGGGGTCGTGCAGGTGGTGGTGTTTCAGGGTTTACGGCAGTGCAGTGGTGTTCGGGTAGTGTAGGGGGTCGTGCTGGTGTTTCAGGGTTTAGGTCAGAGCAGTGGTGTTCAGGCAGTGTAGGGGGTCGTGCTGGCGGTGGTGTTTCAGGGTTTAGGGCAGTGCAGTGGTTTTCGGGCAGCGAAGGGTGTCTTGCTGGGGTGGTTTAAGGGTTTAGGGCAGTGGTATTCAGTCAGTGTAGGGGGTTGTGCTGGGGGTGGTGTTTCAGCTTTCAGGGCAGTGCAGAGGTGTTCAGGCAGTGTAGGGGGGCTTGCTGGGGTGGTGTTTCAGGGTTTAGGGCAGTGCAGTGGTGTTTGAGCAGTGTAGGGGGGTCGTGCAGGGGGGTGGTGTTTCAGGGTTTAGGGCAGTGCAGTGGTGTTCGTGCAGTGTAGGGGGTCGTGCTGGGGGTGGTGTTTAAGGGTTTAGGGCAGTGCAGTGGTGTGCGGGCAGTGTAGGGGGTCATGCTGGGGCTGGTGTTTCAGGATTTAGGGCAGTGCAGTGGTGTTCGGGTAGTGTAGGGGGTCGTGCTGGTGTTTTAGGGTTTAGGGCAGAGCAGTGGTGTTTGGGCAGTGTAGTGGGTCATCCTGGAAGTAGTGTTTCAGGGTTTAGGGCAGTGCAGTGGTGTTCGGGCAGTGTAGGGGGTCATGCAGGGGGTGGTGTTTCAGGGTTTAGGGCAGTGCAGTAGAGTTCGGGCAGTGTAGGGGGTCGTGCAGGGGGTGGTGTTTCAGGGTTTAGGGCAGTGCAGTGGTTTTCGGGCAGCGTAGGGTGTCTTGCTGGGGTGGTGTTTAAGGGTTTAGGGCAGTGGTGTTCAGGCAGTGTAGGGGGTCTTGCTGGAGGTGGCGTTTCAGGGTTTAGGGCAGTGCAGTGGTGTTCGGGCAGTGTAGGGGGTCGTGCTGGGGCTGGTGTTTCAGGGTTTAGGTAAGTGCAGTGGGGTTCGGGCAGTGTAGGGGGTCTTGCTGGGGGTGGAGTTTCAGCTTTCAGGGCAGTGCAGAGGTGTTCGGGCAGTGTAGGGGGTTGTGCTGGGGCTGGTGTTTTATGGTTTAGGGTAGTGCGGTGGTGTTCGGGCAGTGTTGGGGGTCATGCTGGGGGTGGTGTTTCAGGGTTTAGGGCAGTGCAGTGGTGTTCGGGTAATGTAGGGTGTCTTGAAGGGGGTGGCATTTCAGGGTTTAGGGAAGTGGTGCAGTGGTGTTCGAGCAGTGTAGGGGGTCGAGCAGGTGGTGGTGTTTCAGGGTTTACGGCAGTGCAGTGGTGTTCGGGCAGTGAAGGGGGTCGTGCAGGGGGTGGTGTTTCAGGGTTTAGGGCAGTGCAGGGGTTTTCGGGCAGCGTAGGGTGTCTTGCTGGGGTGGTGTTTAAGGGTTTAGGGCAGTGGTGTTCAGGCAGTGTAGGGGGTCTTGCTGGGGGTGGTGTTTCAGCTTTCAGGGCAGTTCAGAGGTGTTCGGGCAGTGTAGGGGGTTGTGCTGGGGCTGGCGTTTTATGGTTTAGGGTAGTGCGGTGGTGTTCGGGCAGTGTTGGGGGTCATGATGGGGGTGGTGTTTCAGGGTTTAGGGCAGTGCAGTGGTGTTCGGGTAATGTAGTGGGTCTTGAAGGGGGTGGCATTTCAGGGTTTAGGGAAGTGGTGCAGTGGTTTTTGGGCAGTTTAGAGGGTCTTGCAGGGGGTGGCGTTTCAGGGTTTAGGGCATTGTTGTTCAGGCAGTGTAGGGGGTCTTGCTGGAGGTGGCGTTTCAGGGTTTAGGGCAGTGATGTTCGGGCAGTGTAGGGGGTCGTGCTGGGGCTGGTGTTTCTGGGTTTAGGGCAGTGCAGTGGTGTTCGGGCAGTGTAGGGCGTCGTGCTGGGGCTGGTGTTTCAGGGTTTATGGAAGTGCAGTGGTGTTCGGGCAGTGAAGGGGGTCATGCAGGGGGTGGTGTTTCAGGGTTTAGGGCAATGCAGTGGTTTTCGGGCAGCGTAGAGTGTCTTGCTGGGGTGGTGTTTAAGGGTTTAGGGCAGTGGTGTTCAGGCAGTGTAGGTGGTCGTGCTGGGGGTGGTGTTTTAGGGTTTAGGGCAGTGAAGTGGTGTTCGGGCAGTGTAGGGGGTCATGCAGGGGGTGGTGTTTCAGGGTTTCGGGCAGTGCATTGGTTTTCGGGCGGTTTAGGGGGTCTTGCTGGGGTGGTGTTTCAGGGTTTAGGGCAGTGGTGTTCAGGCAGTGTAGGGGGTCGTGCTGGGGGTGGTGTTTCAGGGTTTAGGGCAGTGCAGTGGTGTTTGGGCAGTGTAGGGGTCGTGCTGGGGGTGGTGTTTCAGGGTTTAGTTGCAGTGCAGTGGTTTTTGGGCAATATAGGGGGTCTTGCAGGGCGTGGCGTTTCAGGGTTTAGGGCAGTGGTGCAGTGGTGTTCGGGCAGTTTAGAGGGTCTTGCAGGGGGTGTTATTTCAGGGTTTAGGGCAGTGCAGTGGTGTTCGGGCAGTGTAGAGGGTCGTGCTGTGGGTGGTATTTCAGGGTTTAGGGCAGTGCAGTGGTGTGCGGGTAGTGTAGGGGGTCGTGCTGTGGATGGTGTTTCAGGGTTTAGGGCATTGCAGTGGTGTACGTGCAGTGTAGGGGGTTGTGCTGGGGGTGGTGTTTAAGGGTTTAGGGCAGTGCAGTGGTGTGCGGGCAGTGTAGGGGGTCGTGCTGGGGCTGGTGTTTCAGGATTTAGGGCAGTGCAGTGGTGTTCGGGCAGTGTAGGGTGTCGTGCTGTAGCTTTAGGGTTTAGGGCAGAGCAGTGGTGTTTGGGCAGTGTAGGGGGTCATGCTGGGGGTGGTGTTTCAGGGTTTAGGGTAGTGGTGTTCGGGCAGTGTAGGGGTCATGCTGGGGGTGGTGTTTCAGGGTTTAGGGCAGTGCAGTGGTGTTCGGGCAGTGTAGAGGGTCGTGCTGGGGGTGGTGTTTCAGGGTTTAGGGCAGTGCAGTGGTGTGCGGGTAGTGTAGGGGGTCGTGCTGTGGATGGTGTTTCAGGGTTTAGGGCATTGCAGTGGTGTACGTGCAGTGTAGGGGGTCGTGCTGGGGGTGGTGTTTAAGGGTTTAGGGCAGTGCAGTGGTGTGCGGGCAGTGTAGGGGGTCGTGCTGGGGCTGGTGTTTCAGGATTTAGGGCAGTGCAGTGGTGTTCGGGCAGTGTAGGGGGTCGTGCTGGTGTTTTAGGGTTTAGGGCAGAGCAGTGGTGTTTGGGCAGTGTAGGGGGTCATCCTGGAAGTGGTGTTTCAGGATTTAGGGCGGTGGAGTGGTATTTGGGCAGTGTAGGGGGTCATGCAGGGGGTAGTGTTTCAGGGTTTAGGGCAGTGCAGTGGTGTTCGGGCAGTGTAGGGGGTCGTGCAGGGGGTGGTGTTTCAGGGTTTAGGGCAGTGCAGTGGTTTTCAGGCAGCGTAGGGTGTCTTGCTGGGGTGGTGTTTAAGGGTTTAGGGCAGTGGGGTTCAGGCAGTGTAGGGGGTCTTGCTGGGGGGGGTGTTTCAGGGTTCAGGGCAGTGCAGAGGTGTTCGGACAGTGTAGGGGTCTTGCTGGGGGTGGTGTTTCAGGGTTTTGGGCAGGGCAGTGGTGTTCGGGCAGTGTAGGGGGTCTTGCAGGGGGGTGGTGTTTCAGGGTTTAGGGCAGTGCTGTGGTTTTCGGGCAGTGTAGAGGGTCATGCTGGGGGTGGTGTTTCAGGGTTTAGGGCAGTGCAGTGGTGTTCGGGCAGTGTAGAGGATCGTGCTGGGGTGGTGTTTCAGGGTTTAGGGCAGTGCAGTGGTGTGCGGGTAGTGTAGGGGGTCGTGCTGTGGGTGGTGTTTCAGGGTTTAGGGCATTGCAGTGGTGTTCGTGCAGTGTAGGGGATCGTGCTGGGGGTGGTGTTTAAGGGTTTAGGGCAGTGCAGTGGTGTGCGGGCAGTGTAGGGGGTCATGCTGGGGCTGGTGTTTCAGGATTTAGGGCAGTGCAGTGGTGTTCGGGCAGTGTAGGGGGTCGTGCTGGTGTTTTAGGGTTTAGGGCAGAGCAGTGGTGTTTGGTCAGTGTAGTGGGTCATCCTGGAAGTGGTTTTTCAGGGTTTAGGGCAGTGCAGTGGTGTTTGGGCAGTGTAGGGGGTCATGCTGGGGGTGGTATTTTAGGGTAGTGCAGTGGAGTTAAAGGTAGTATAGGGTGTTGTGCAGGGGGTGGTGTTTTAGGGTTTAGGGCAGTGAAGTGGTGTTTGGGCAGTGTAGGGGGTCATCCTGGGAGTGGTGTTTCAGGGTTTAGGGCAGTGCAGTGGTGTTCGGGCAGTGTAGGGGGTCATGCAAGGGGTGGTGTTTCAGGGTTTAGGGCAGTGGAGTGGTTTTCGGGCAGTGTAGGGGGTCATGCTGGGGGTGGTGTTTCAGGGTTTAGGGCAGTGCAGTGGTGTTCGGGCAGTGTAGGGGGTCGTGCTGGGGGTGGTGTTTAAGGGTACAGGGCAGTGCAGATGTGTTCGGGCAGTGTAGGGGGTCTTGCTGGGGGTGGTGCTTCAGGGTTTAGGGCAGTGCAGTGGTGTTCGGGCAGTGTTGAGGGTCATGCTGGGGGTGGTATTTTAGGGTAGTGCAGTGGAGTTAAAGGTAGTATAGGGTGTTGTGCAGGGGGTGGTGTTTTAGGGTTTAGGGCAGTGAAGTGGTGTTTGGGCAGTGTAGGGGGTCATCCTGGGAGTGGTGTTTCAGGGTTTAGGGCAGTGCAGTGGTGTTCGGGCAGTGTAGGGGGTCGTGCAAGGGGTGGTGTTTCAGGGTTTAGGGCAGTGGAGTGGTTTTCGGGCAGTGTAGGGGGTCATGCTGGGGGTGGTGTTTCAGGGTTTAGGGCAGTGCAGTAGTGTTCGGGCAGTGTAGGGGGTCGTGCTGGGGGTGGTGTTTAAGGGTACAGGGCAGTGCAGATGTGTTCGGGCAGTGTAGGGGGTCTTGCTGGGGGTGGTGCTTCAGGGTTTAGGGCAGTGCAGTGGTGTTCGGGCAGTGTAGGGGGTTGTGCAGGGGGTGCTGTTTCAGGGTTTAGGGCAGTGCAGTGGTGTTCGGGCAGTGTGGTGGGTCATGCTGGGGGTGGTGTTTCAGGGTTTAGGGCAGTGCAGTGGTGTTCGGGCAGTGTAGGGGGTCATGCTGGGGCTGGTGTTTCAGGGTTTAGGGCAGTGCAGTGGTGTTCATGCAGTGTAGGGGGTCGTGGTAGGGCTGGTGTTTCAGGGTTTAGGGCCGTGCAGTGGTGTTCGGGCAGTGTGAGGGGTTGTGCTGGGGCTGATGTTTTAGGGTTAGGGCAGTGCAGTGGTGTTCGGCAGTGTAGGGGGTCGTGCTGGGGCTGGTGTTTTATGGTTTAGGGTAGTGCAGTGGTGTTCGGGCAGTGTTGAGGGTCATGCTGGGGGTGGTGTTTTAGGGTAGTGCAGTGGTGTTCCGGTAGTGTAGGGTGTCGTGCAGGGGGTGGTGTTTTAGGGTTTAGGGCAGTGAAGTGGTGTTCGGACAGTGGGGGGGTCGTGCTGGGGGTAGTGTTTTAGGGTTTAGGGCAGTGCAGTGGTGTTCAGGCAGT
This sequence comes from Triturus cristatus, assembly GCF_964204655.1. NCBI lineage: Eukaryota > Metazoa > Chordata > Amphibia > Caudata > Salamandridae > Triturus > Triturus cristatus. The sequence goes on from NC_140579.1 coordinate 1,122,000,458, forward strand.
GTAGGGGGTCGAGCTGGGGTGGTGTTTCAGGGTTTAGGGCAGTGCAGTGGTGTTTGGGCAGTGTAGGGGTTGTGCTGGGGGTGGTGTTTCAGGGATTAGTTGCAGTGCAGTGGTTTTCGGGCAATATAGGGGGTCTTGCAGGGGGTGGCGTTTCAGGGTTTAGGGCAGTGGTGCAGTGGTGTTCGGGCAGTTTAGAGTGTCTTGCAGGGGGTGTTGTTTCAGGGTTTAGGGCAGTGCAGTGGTGTTCGGGCAGTGTAGACGGTCGTGCTGGGGGTGGTATTTCAGGGTTTAGGGCAGTGCAGTGGTGTCCGGGTAGTGTAGGGGGTCGTGCTGTGGATGGTGTTTCAGGGTTTAGGGCATTGCAGTGGTGTACGTGCAGTGTAGGGGGTCGTGCTGGGGGTGGTGTTTAAGGGTTTAGGGCAGTGCAGTGGTGTGCGGGCAGTGTAGGGGGTCGTGCTGGGGCTGGTGTTTCAGGATTTAGGGCAGTGCAGTGGTGTTCGGGCAGTGTAGGGGGTCGTGCTGGTGTTTTAGGGTTTAGGGCAGAGCAGTGGTGTTTGGGCAGTGTAGGGGGTCATGCTGGGGGTGGTGTTTCAGGGTTTAGGGTAGTGGTGTTCGGGCAGTGTAGGGGTCATGCTGGGGGTGTTGTTTCAGGGTTTAGGGCAGTGCAGTGGTGTTCGGGCAGTGTAGAGGGTCATGCTGGGGGTGGTGTTTCAGGGTTTAGGGCAGTGCAGTGGTGTGCGGGTAGTGTAGGGGGTCGTGCTGTGGATGGTGTTTCAGGGTTGAGGGCATTGCAGTGGTGTACGTGCAGTGTAGGGGGTCGTGCTGGGGGTGGTGTTTAAGGGTTTAGGGCAGTGCAGTAGTGTGCGGGCAGTGTAGGGGGTCGTGCTGGGGCTGGTGTTTCAGGATTTAGGGCAGTGCAGTGGTGTTCGGGCAGTGTAGGGGGTCGTGCTGGTGTTTTAGGGTTTAGGGCAGAGCAGTGGTGTTTGGGCAGTGTAGGGGGTCATCCTGGAAGTGGTGTTTCAGGGTTTAGGGTAGTGGTGTTCGGGCAGTGTAAGGGTCATGCTGGGGGTGTTGTTTCAGGGTTTAGGGCAGTGCAGTGGTGTTCGGGCAGTGTAGAGGGTCGTGCTGGGGGTGGTGTTTCAGGGTTTAGGGCAGTGCAGTGGTGTGCGGGTAGTGTAGGGGGTCGTGCTGTGGATGGTGTTTCAGGGTTGAGGGCATTGCAGTGGTGTAAGTGCAGTGTAGGGGGTCGTGCTGGGGGTGGTGTTTAAGGGTTTAGGGCAGTGCAGTAGTGTGCGGGCAGTGTAGGGGGTCGTGCTGGGGCTGGTGTTTCAGGATTTAGGGCAGTGCAGTGGTGTTCGGGCAGTGTAGGGGGTCGTGCTGGTGTTTTAGGGTTTAGGGCAGAGCAGTGGTGTTTGGGCAGTGTAGGGGGTCATCCTGGAAGTGGTGTTTTAGGGTTTAGGGCAGTGTAGTGGTATTTGGGCAGTGTAGGGGGTCGTGCAGGGGGTGGTGTTTCAGGGTTTAGGGCAGTGCAGTGGTTTTCGGGCAGCGTAGGGTGTCTTGCTGGGGTGGTGTTTAAGGGTTTAGGGCAGTGGGGTTCAGGCAGTGTAGGGGGTCTTGCTGGGGGGGTGTTTCAGGGTTCAGGGCAGTGCAGAGGTGTTCGGACAGTGTAGGGGGTCTTGCTGGGGGTGGTGTTTCAGGGTTTTGGGCAGTGCAGTGGTGTTCGGGCAGTGTAGGGGGTCTTGCAGGGGGGTGGTGTTTCAGGGTTTAGGGCAGTGCAGTGGTGTTCGGGCAGTGTAGAGGGTCGTGCTGGGGTGGTGTTTCAGGGTTTAGGGCAGTGCAGTAGTGTGCGGGTAGTGTAGGGGGTCGTGCTGTGGGTGGTGTTTCAGGGTTTAGGGCATTGCAGTGGTGTTCGTGCAGTGTAGGGGATCGTGCTGGGGGTGGTGTTTAAGGGTTTAGGGCAGTGCACTGGTGTGCGGGCAGTGTAGGGGGACATGCTGGGGCTGGTGTTTCAGGATTTAGGGCAGTGCAGTGGTGTTCGGGCAGTGTAGGGGGTCGTGCTGGTGTATTAGGGTTTAGGGCAGAGCAGTGGTGTTTGGGCAGTGTAGTGGGTCATCCTGGAAGTGGTGTTTCAGGGTTTAGGGCAGTGCAGTGGTGTTCGGGCAGTGTAGGGGGTCATGCAGGGGGTGGTGTTTCAGGGTTTAGGGCAGTGCAGTGGAGTTCGGGCAGTGTAGGGGGTCATGCAGGGGGTGGTGTTTCAGGGTTTAGGGCAGTGCAGTGGTTTTCGGGCAGCGTAGGGTGTCTTGCTGGGGTGGTGTTTAAGGGATTTGGGCAGTGGTGTTCAGGCAGTGTAGGGGGTCTTGCTGGGGATGGTGTTTCAGGGTTCAGGGCAGTGCAGAGGTGTTCGGGCAGTGTCGGAGGTCTTGGTGGGGTGGTGTTTCAGGGTTGAGGGCAGTGCAGTGGTGTTCAGGCAGTGTAGGGGGTCGTGCAGAGGGGTGGTGTTTCAGGGTTTAGGGCAGTGCTGTGGTTTTCGGGCAGTGTAGGGGGTCGTGCTGGGGGTGGTGTTTCAGGGTTTAGGGCAGTGCAGTGGTGTTCGGGCAGTGTAGGGGGTTGTGCAGGGGTTGGTGTTTCAGGGTTTAGGGCAGTGTGTTTGGGCACTGTAGGGGGTCGTGCAGGGGGTTGTGTTTCAGGGTTTAGGGCAGTGCAGTGGTTTTCGGGCAGCGTAGGGTGTCTTGCTGGGGTGGTGTTTAAGGGTTTAGGGCAGTATTCTTCAGGCAGTGTAAGGGGTTTTGTTGGAGGTGGTGTTTCAGGGTTCAGGGCAGTGCAGAGGTGTTCGGGCAGTGTAGGGGATCTTGCTGGGGATGGTGTTTCAGGATTTAGGGCAGTGCAGTGGTGTTCGGGCAGTGTAGGGGGTCGTGCAGGGGGGTGGTGTTTCAGGGTTTAGGGCAGTGCAGTGGTGTTCGGGCAGTATAGTGGGTCGTGTTGGGGGTGGTGTTTCAGGGTTTAGGGCAGTGCAGTGGTGTTCGGGCAGTGTAGGGGTTCATTCTGGGGCTGGTGTTTCAGGGTGTAGGGCAGTGCAGTGGTGTTCGGGCAGTGTAGGGGGTCATGGTGGGGCTGGTGTTTCAGGGTCTAGGGCCGTGCAGTGGTGTTCGGGCAGTGTGAGGGGTCGTGCTAGGACTGGTTTTTTAGGGTTAGGGCAGTGCAGTGGAGTTTGGGCAGTGTAGGGGGTCGTGCTGGGGCTGGTGTTTTATGGTTTAGGGTAGTGCAGTGGTGTTCGGGCAGTGTTGAGGGTCATGCTGGGGGGGTCTTTTAGGGTAGTGCAGTGGTGTTCCGGTAGTGTAGGGTGTCGTGCAGGGGGTGGTGTTTTAGGGTTTAGGGCAGTGAAGTGGTGTTCGGGAAGTGTGGGGGGTCGTGCTGGGGTAGAGTTTTAGGGTTTAGGGCAGTGCAGTGGTGTTGAGGCAGTGTAGGGGGTCATGCTGGGGTGGTGTTTCAGGGTTTAGGGCAGTGCAGTGGTGTTCGGGCAGTGTAGGGGGTCATGCTGGGGGTGGTGTTTCAGGGTTTAGGTCAGTGCAATGGTGTGCGGGTACTGTAGGGGTCGTGCTTTGGATGGTGTATCAGGGTTTAGGGCATTGCAGTGGTGTTCGTGCAGTGTAGGGGGTCGTGCTGGGGGTGGTGTTTAAGGGTTTAGGGCAGTGCAGTGGTGTTCAGGCAGTGTAGGGGGTCATGCTGGTGTTTTAGGTTTTAGGGCAGAGCAGTGGTGTTTGGGCAGTGTAGGGGTCGTGCTGGGCTGGTGTTTCAGGGTTTAGGGCAGTGCAGTGGTGTTTGGGCAGTGTAGGGGATCGTGCTGGGGGTGGTGTTTCAGGGTTTAAGGCAGTGCAGTGGTGTTTGAGCAATATAGGGGGTCTTTCAGGGGGTGGCATTTCAGGGTTTAGGACAGTGGTGCAGTGGTGTTCGGGCAGTGTAGAGGGTCTTGCAGGGGAAGGCGTTTCAGGGTTTAGGGTAGTGGTGTTCGGACAGTGGAGGGGGTCGTGCTGGGGGTGGTGTTTCAGGGTTTAGGGCAGTGCAGTGGTGTTCGGGCAGTGTAGGGGGTCGTGCATGGGGTGGTGTTTCAGGGTTTAGGGCAGTGGAGTGGTTTTCGGGCAGTGTAGGGGGTCATGCTGGGGGTGGTGTTTCAGGGTTTAGGGCAGTGCAGTGGTGTTCGGGCAGTGTAGGGGGTCGTGCTGGGGGTAGTGTTTAAGGGTACAGGGCAGTGCAGATGTGTTCGGGCAGTGTAGGGGGTCTTGCTGGGGGTGGTGCTTCAGGGTTTAGGGCAGTGCAGTGGTGTTCGGGCAGTGTAGGGGGTCATCCTGGGAGTGGTGTTTCAGGGTTTAGGGCAGTGCAGTGGTGTTCGGGCAGTGTAGGGGGTCGTGCAAGGGGTGGTGTTTCAGGGTTTAGGGCAGTGGAGTGGTTTTCGGGCAGTGTAGGGGGTCATGCTGGGGGTGGTGTTTCAGGGTTTAGGGCAGTGCAGTGGTGTTCGGGCAGTGTAGGGGGTCGTGCTGGGGGTGGTGTTTAAGGGTACAGGGCAGTGCAGATGTGTTCGGGCAGTGTAGGGGGTCTTGCTGGGGGTGGTGCTTCAGGGTTTAGGGCAGTGCAGTGGTGTTCGGGCAGTGTTGAGGGTCATGCTGGGGGTGGTATTTTAGGGTAGTGCAGTGGAGTTAAAGGTAGTATAGGGTGTTGTGCAGGGGGTGGTGTTTTAGGGTTTAGGGCAGTGAAGTGGTGTTTGGGCAGTGTAGGGGGTCATCCTGGGAGTGGTGTTTCAGGGTTTAGGGCAGTGCAGTGGTGTTCGGGCAGTGTAGGGGGTCGTGCAAGGGGTGGTGTTTCAGGGTTTAGGGCAGTGGAGTGGTTTTTGGGCAGTGTAGGGGGTCATGCTGGGGGTGGTGTTTCAGGGTTTAGGGCAGTGCAGATGTGTTCGGGCAGTGTAGGGGGTCGTGCTAGGGGTGGTGCTTCAGGGTTTAGGGCAGTGCAGTGGTGTTCGGGCAGTGTAGGGGGTTGTGCAGGGGGTGCTGTTTCAGGGTTTAGGGCAGTGCAGTGGTGTTCGGGCAGTGTGGTGGGTCATGCTGGGGTTGGTGTTTCAGGGTTTAGGGCAGTGCAGTGGTGTTCGGGCAGTGTAGGGGGTCATGCTGGGGCTGGTGTTTCAGGGTTTAGGGCAGTGCAGTGGTGTTCATGCAGTGTAGGGGGTCGTGGTGGGGCTGGTGTTTCAGGGTTTAGGGCCGTGCAGTGGTGTTCGGGCAGTGTGAGGGGACGTGCTGGGGCTGATGTTTTAGGGTTAGGGCAGTGCAGTGGTGTTCGGCAGTGTAGGGGGTCGTGCTGGGGCTGGTGTTTTATGGTTTAGGGTAGTGCAGTGGTGTTCGGGCAGTGTTGAGGGTCATGCTGGGGGTGGTGTTTTAGGGTAGTGCAGTGGTGTTCCGGTAGTGTAGGGTGTCGTGCAGGGGGTGGTGTTTTAGGGTTTAGGGCAGTGAAGTGGTGTTCGGGCAGTGTGGGGGGTCGTGCTGGGGGTAGTGTTTTAGGGTTTAGGGCAGTGCAGTGGTGTTCAGGCAGTGTAGGGGGTCGAGCTGGGGTGGTGTTTCAGGGTTTAGGGCAGTGCAGTGGTGTTTGGGCAGTGTAGGGGTTGTGCTGGGGGTGGTGTTTCAGGGTTTAGTTGCAGTGCAGTGGTTTTCGGGCAATATAGGGGGTCTTGCAGGGGGTGGCGTTTCAGGGTTTAGGGCAGTGGTGCAGTGGTGTTCGGGCAGTTTAGAGTGTCTTGCAGGGGGTGTTGTTTCAGGGTTTAGGGCAGTGCAGTGGTGTTCGGGCAGTGTAGAGGGTCGTGCTGGGGGTGGTATTTCAGGGTTTAGGGCAGTGCAGTGGTGTGCGGGTAGTGTAGGGGGTCGTGCTGTGGATGGTGTTTCTGGGTTTAGGGCATTGCAGTGGTGTACGTGCAATGTAGGGGGTCGTGCTGGGGGTGGTGTTTAAGGGTTTAGGGCAGTGCAGTGGTGTGCGGGCAGTGTAGGGGGTCGTGCTGGGGCTGGTGTTTCAGGATTTAGGGCAGTGCAGTGGTGTTCGGGCAGTGTAGGGGGTCATGGTGGGGCTGGTGTTTCAGGGTCTAGGGCCGTGCAGTGGTGTTCGGGCAGTGTGAGGGGTCGTGCTAGGACTGGTTTTTTAGGGTTAGGGCAGTGCAGTGGAGTTTGGGCAGTGTAGGGGGTCGTGCTGGGGCTGGTGTTTTATGGTTTAGGGTACTGCAGTGGTGTTCGGGCAGTGTTGAGGGTCATGCTGGGGGGGTCTTTTAGGGTAGTGCAGTGGTGTTCCGGTAGTGTAGGGTGTCATGCAGGGGGTGGTGTTTTAGGGTTTAGGGCAGTGAAGTGGTGTTCGGGAAGTGTGGGGGGTCGTGCTGGGGTAGAGTTTTAGGGTTTAGGGCAGTGCAGTGGTGTTCGGGCAGTGTAGGGGGTTGTGCAGGGGTTGGTGTTTCAGGGTTTAGGGCAGTGTGTTTGGGCACTGTAGGGGGTCGTGCAGGGGGTTGTGTTTCAGGGTTTAGGGCAGTGAAGTGGTGTTTGGGCAGTGTAGGGGGTCATCCTGGGAGTGGTGTTTCAGGGTTTAGGGCAGTGCAGTGGTGTTCGGGCAGTGTAGGGGGTCGTGCAAGGGGTGGTGTTTCAGGGTTTAGGGCAGTGGAGTGGTTTTTGGGCAGTGTAGGGGGTCATGCTGGGGGTGGTGTTTAAGGGTACAGGGCAGTGCAGATGTGTTCGGGCAGTGTAGGGGGTCTTGCTCGGGGTGGTGCTTCAGGGTTTAGGGCAGTGCAGTGGTGTTCGGGCAGTGTAGGGGGTTGTGCAGGGGGTGCTGTTTCAGGGTTTAGGGCAGTGCAGTGGTGTTCGGGCAGTGTGGTGGGTCATGCTGGGGGTGGTGTTTCAGGGTTTAGGGCAGTGCAGTGGTGTTCGGGCAGTGTAGGGGGTCATGCTGGGGCTGGTGTTTCAGGGTTTAGGGCAGTGCAGTGGTGTTCATGCAGTGTAGGGGGTCGTGGTGGGGCTGGTGTTTCAGGGTTTAGGGCTGTGCAGTGGTGTTCGGGCAGTGTGAGGGGTCGTGCTGGGGCTGATGTTTTAGGGTTAGGGCAGTGCAGTGGTCTTCGGCAGTGTAGGGGGTCGTGCTGGGGCTGGTGTTTTATCGTTTAGGGTAGTGCAGTGGTGTTCGGGCAGTGTTGAGGGTCATGCTGGGGGTGGTGTTTTAGGGTAGTGCAGTGGTGTTCCGGTAGTGTAGGGTGTCGTGCAGGGGGTGGTGTTTTAGGGTTTAGGGCAGTGAAGTGGTGTTCGGGCAGTGTGGGGGGTCGTGCTGGGGGTAGTGTTTTAGGGTTTAGGGCAGTGCAGTGGTGTTCAGGCAGTGTAGGGGGTCGAGCTGGGGTGGTGTTTCAGGGTTTAGGGCAGTGCAGTGGTGTTTGGGCAGTGTAGGGGTTGTGCTGGGGGTGGTGTTTCAGGGTTTAGTTGCAGTGCAGTGGTTTTCGGGCAATATAGGGGGTCTTGCAGGGGGTGGCGTTTCAGGGTTTAGGGCAGTGGTGCAGTGGTGTTCGGGCAGTTTAGAGTGTCTTGCAGGGGGTGGTGTTTCAGGGTTTAGGGCAGTGCAGTGGTGTTCGGGCAGTGTAGAGGGTCGTGCTGGGGGTGGTATTTCAGGGTTTAGGGCAGTGCAATGGTGTGCGGGTAGTGTAGGGGGTCGTGCTGTGGATGGTGTTTCAGGGTTTAGGGCATTGCAGTGGTGTACGTGCAGTGTAGGGGGTCGTGCTGGGGGTGGTGTTTAAGGGTTTAGGGCAGTGCAGTGGTGTGCGGGCAGTGTAGGGGGTCGTGCTGGGGCTGGTGTTTCAGGATTTAGGGCAGTGCAGTGGTGTTCGGGCAGTGTAGGGGGTCGTGCTGGTGTTTTAGGGTTTAGGGCAGAGCAGTGGTGTTTGGGCAGTGTAGGGGGTCATGCTGGGGGTGGTGTTTCAGGGTTTAGGGTAGTGGTGTTCGGGCAGTGTAGGGGTCATGCTGGGGGTGTTGTTTCAGGGTTTAGGGCAGTGCAGTGGTGTTTGGGCAGTTCAGGGGGTCGTGCTGGGAGTGGTGTTTCAAGGTTTAGGGCAGTGCATTGGTGTTCGGGCAGTGCAGGGGGTCATGCTGGGGGTGGTGTTTCAGGGTTTAGGGCAGTGCAGTGGTGTGCGGGTAGTGTAGGGGGTCGTGCTGTGGGTGGTGTTTCAGGGTTTAGGGCAGTGCAGTGGTGTTCGTGCAGTGTAGGGGGTCGAGTAGGGGGTGGTGGTTCAGGGTTTAGGGCAGTGCAGTGGTGTTCAGGCAGTGTAGGGGGTTATGCTAGTGTTTCAGGGTTTAGGGCAGAGAAGTAGTGTTTGGGCAGTGTAGGGGGTCATCCTGGAGGTGGCATTTTAGGGTAGTGCAGTGGTGTTCAGGTAGTGTAGTGTGTCTTGCTGGGGGCAGTGTTTTAGGGTTTAGGGTGGAGCAGTTGTGTTCGGGCAGTGTAGGGGGTCGTGCTGGGGCTGGTGTTTTGGGTTTAGGGTAGAGCAGTGGTGTTCGGGCAGTGTAGGGGGTCGTGCTGGGGGTGGTGTTTCAGGGTTTATGGCAGTGCAGTGGTGTTCGGGAAGTGTTGGGGTTCTTGCTGGAGGTGGTGTTTCATGGTTTAGGGCAGTGTAATGGTGTTCGGGCGGGGTAAGGGGTCTTGCAGACAGTGGCGTTTCAGGGTTTAGGGAAGTGGTGTTCGGGCAGTGCAGGGGGTCTTGCAGGGGGTGGTGTTTCAGGGTTTAGGGCAGTGCAGTGGTGTTCGGGCAGTGTAGGGGGTCTTGCAGGGGGTGGTGTTTCAGGGTTTAGGGCAGTGCAGTGGTGTTCGGGCAGTTTAGGGGGTCGTGCTGGGGGTGGTGTTTCAAGGTTTAGGGCAGTGCATTGGTGTTCGGGCAGTGTAGGGGGTCGTGCTGGGGGTGGTGTTTCAGGGTTTAGGGCAGTGCAGGGGTGTGCGGGTAGTGTAGGAGGTCGTGCTGTGGGTGGTGGTTCAGGGTTTAGGGCAGTGCAGTGGTGTGGTGTGCGGGCAGTGTAGGGGCTAATGCTGGGGGTGGTGTTTCAGGGCTTAGGGCAGTGCAGTAGTGTTCGTGCAGTGTAGGGGGTCGAGTAGGGGGTGGTGGTTCAGGGTTTAGGGCAGTGCAGTGGTGTGGTGTGCGGGCAGTGTAGGGGCTAATGCTGGGGGTGGTGTTTCAGGGCTTAGGGCAGTGCAGTAGTGTTCGGGCAGTGTAGGGGCTCGTGCTGGGTGTGGTGTTTCAGGGTTTAGGGCAGTGCAGTGGTGTGCGGGTAGTGTAGGGGGTCATGCTGTGGGTGGTGTTTCAGGGTTTAGGGCATTGCAGTGGTGTTCGTGCAGTGTAGGGGGTCGTGCTGGGGCTGGTGTTTCAGGGTTTAGGGCAGTGCAGTGGTGTTCAGACAGTGTAGGGGGTCATGCTAGTGTTTCAGGGTTTAGGGCAGAGCAGTGCTGTTTGGGCAGTGTAGGGGGTCATCCTGGAGGTGGCGTTTTAGGGTAGTGCAGTGGTGTTCAGATAGTGTAGGGTGTCTTGCTGGGGGTAGTGTTTTATGGTTTAGGGTGGAGCAGTGCTGTTCGGGCTGTGTAGGGGGTCGTGCTGGGGGTGGTGCTTTAGGGTTAGGGCAGTGCAGTGGTGTTCTGGCAGTGTAGGGGGTCGTGCTGGGGCTGGTGTTTTAGGGTTTAGGGTAGAGCAGTGGTGTTCGGGCAGAGTAGGGGGTCATGCTAGGGGTGGTGTTTCACGGTTTATGGCAGTGCAGGGGTGTTCGGGCTGTGTTGGGGGTCTTGCAGAGGGTGGCATTTCAGGGTTTAGGGCAGTGGTGCAGTGGTGTTCGGGCAGTGTAGAGGGTCTTGCTGGAGGTGGCGTTTTAGGGTAGTGCAGTGGTGTTCAGGTAGTGTAGGGTGTCTTACTGGGGGTAGTGTTTTAGGGTTTAGGGTGGAGCAGTGGTGTCCGGGCAGTGTAGGGGGTCATGCTGGGGGTGCTGTTTTAGGGTTAGGGCAGTGCAGTGGTGTTCTGGCAGTGTAGGGGGTCATGCTGGGGCTGGTGTTTTGGGTTTAGGGTAGAGCAGTGGTGTTCGGGCAGTGTAGGAGGTCGTGCTGGGGGTGGTGTTTCAGGGTTTAAGCAGTGCAGTGGTGTTCGGGCAGTGTTGGGGTCTTGCAGAGGGTGGCATTTCAGGGTTTAGGGCAGTGGTGCAGTGGTGTTCGGGCAGTGTAGAGGGTCTTGCAGGGAGTGGCGTTTCAGGGTTTAGGGCAGTGGTGTTCGGGCAGTTTAGGGGGTCTGGCTGGAGGTTGCGTTTTAGGGTAGTGCAGTGGTGTTCAGGTAGTGTAGGGTGTCTTGCTGTGGGTAGTGTTTTAGGGTTTAGGGCAGTGAAGTGGTGTTCAGGCAGTGTGGGGGGTCGTGCTGGGGGTGGTGGTTTAGGGCAGTGCAGTGGTGTTCGGGCAGTGTAGGGGGTCATGCTGGGGGTGGTGTTTCAGGGTTTATGGTAGTGCAGTGGTGTTCGGGCAGTATTGAGGGTCATGCTGGGGGGGTGTTTTAGGGTAGTGCAGTGGTGTTGTGGTAGAGTAGGGTGTCGTGCAGGTGGTGGTGTTTTAGGGTTTAAGGCAGTGAAGTGGTGTTCGGGCAGTGTGGGGGGTCATGCTGGTGGTAGTGTTTTAGGGTTTAGGGCAGAGTAGTGGTGTTCAGGCAGTGCAGGGGGTCATGCTGGGGTGGTGTTTCAGGGTTTAGGCCAGTGCAGTGGTGTTCGGGCAATATAGGGGGTCTTGCAGGGGGTGGCATTTCAGGGTTTAGGGCAGTGGTGCAGTGGTGTTCGGGCAGTGTAGAGGGTCTTGCAGGGGAAGGCGTTTCAGGGTTTAGGGCAGTGGTGTTTGGGCAGTGGAGGGGGTCATGCTGGGGCTGGTGTTTAGGGGTTCAGGGCAGTGCAGAGGTGTTCGGGCAGTGTAGGGGGTGTTGCTGGGGGTGGTGTTTCTGGTTTTAGGGCAGTGCAGTGGTGTTCGGGCAGTGTAGGGGGTCATGCAGGGGGGTGGTGTTTCAGGGTTTAGGGCAGTGCAGTGGTGTTCGGGCAGTGTAGGGGGTCATGCTGGGGATGGTGTTTCAGGGTTTAGGGTAGTGCAGTGGTGTTCGGGCAGTGTAGGGGGTCGTGCTGGGGTGGTGTTTCAGGGTTTAGGCCAGGGCAGTGGTGTTCGGGCAATATAGGGGGTCTTGCTGGGGGTAGTGTTTTAAGTTTAGGGCAGTGAAGTGGTGTTCAGGCAGTGTGGGGGGTCGTGCTGGAGGTGGTGGTTTAGGGCAGTGCAGTGGTGTTCGGGCAGTGTAGGGGGTCATGCTGGGGGTGGTGTTTCAAGGTTTATGGCAGTGCAGTGGTGTTCGGGCAGTGTAGGGGGTCATGCTGGGAGTGGTGTTTCAGGTTTTAAGGCAGTGCAGTGGTGTTCGGGCAATGTAGGGGGTCTTGCAGGGGGTGGCATTTCAGGGTTTAGGGCAGTGGTGCAGTGGTGTTCGCGCAGTGTAGAGGGTTTTGCAGGGGGTGGCGTTTCAGGGTTTAGGGCAGTGGTGTTCGGGCAGTGTAGGGGGTCTTGCTGGAGGTGGCATTTCAGGGTTTAGGGCAGTGGTGTTCAGGCATTGTAGGGGGTCTTGCTGGAGGTGGTGTTTCAGGGTTTAGGGCAAAGAAGTGGTGTTCGGGCAGTGTAGGGGGTCGTGCTGGGGTGGCGTTTCATGGTTTTGGGCTGTGTAATGGTGTTCGGGCAGGGTAAGGGGTTTTGCAGACAGTGGCGTTTCAGGGTTTAGGGCAGTGGTGTTCGGGCAGCGTAGGGGGTCTTGCAGGGGGTGGTGTTTCAGGGTTTACGGCAGTGCAGTGGTGTTTGGGCAGTTCAGGGGGTCGTGCTGGGAGTGGTGTTTCAAGGTTTAGGGCAGTGCATTGGTGTTCGGGCAGTGCAGGGGGTCGTGCTGGGGGTGGTGTTTCAGGGTTTAGGGCAGTGCAGTGGTGTGCGGGTAGTGTAGGGGGTCGTGCTGTGGGTGGTGTTTCAGGGTTTAGGGCAGTGCAGTGGTGTTCGTGCAGTGTAGGGGGTCGAGTAGGGGGTGGTGGTTCAGGGTTTAGGGCAGTGCAGTGGTGTTCAGGCAGTGTAGGGGGTTATGCTAGTGTTTCAGGGTTTAGGGCAGAGAAGTGGTGTTTGGGCAGTGTAGGGGGTCATCCTGGAGGTGGCATTTTAGGGTAGTGCTGTGGTGTTCAGGTAGTGTAGTGTGTCTTGCTGGGGGCAGTGTTTTAGGGTTTAGGGTGGAGCAGTTGTGTTCGGGCAGTGTATGGGGTCGTGCTGGGGCTGGTGTTTTGGGTTTAGGGTAGAGCAGTGGTGTTCGGGCAGTGTAGGGGGTCGTGCTGGGGGTGGTGTTTCAGGGTTTATGGCAGTGCAGTGGTGTTCGGGAAGTGTTGGGGTTCTTGCTGGAGGTGGTGTTTCATGGTTTAGGGCAGTGTAATGGTGTTCGGGCGGGGTAAGGGGTCTTGCAGACAGTGGCGTTTCAGGGTTTAGGGCAATGGTGTTCGGGCAGTGTAGGGGGTCTTGCAGGGGGTGGTGTTTCAGGGTTTAGGGCAGTGCAGTGGTGTTCGGGCAGTTTAGGGGGTCGTGCTGGGGGTGGTGTTTCAAGGTTTAGGGCAGTGCATTGGTGTTCGGGCAGTGTAGGGGGTCGTGCTGGGGGTGGTGTTTCAGGGTTTAGGGCAGTGCAGTGGTGTGCGGGTAGTGTAGGAGGTCGTGCTGTGGGTGGTGGTTCAGGGTTTAGGGCAGTGCAGTGGTGTGGTGTGCGGGCAGTGTAGGGGCTAATGCTGGGGGTGGTGTTTCAGGGCTTAGGGCAGTGCAGTAGTGTTCGTGCAGTGTAGGGGGTCGAGTAGGGGGTGGTGGTTCAGGGTTTAGGGCAGTGCAGTGGTGTGGTGTGCGGGCAGTGTAGGGGCTAATGCTGGGGGTGGTGTTTCAGGGCTTAGGGCAGTGCAGTAGTGTTCGGGCAGTGTAGGGGCTCGTGCTGGGTGTGGTGTTTCAGGGTTTAGGGCAGTGCAGTGGTGTGCGGGTAGTGTAGGGGGTCATGCTGTGGGTGGTGTTTCAGGGTTTAGGGCATTGCAGTGGTGTTCGTGCAGTGTAGGGGGTCGTGCTGGGGCTGGTGTTTCAGGGTTTAGGGCAGTGCAGTGGTGTTCAGACAGTGTAGGGGGTCATGCTAGTGTTTCAGGGTTTAGGGCAGAGCAGTGCTGTTTGGGCAGTGTAGGGGGTCATCCTGGAGGTGGTGTTTTAGGGTAGTGCAGTGGTGTTCAGGTAGTGTAGGGTGTCTTGCTGGGGGTAGTGTTTTAGGGTTTAGGGTGGAGCAGTGCTGTTCGGGCAGTGTAGGGGGTCGTGCTGGGGGTGGTGCTATAGGGTTAGGGCAGTGCAGTGGTGTTCTGGCAGTGTAGGGGGTCGTGCTGGGGCTGGTGTTTTAGGGTTTAGGGTAGAGCAGTGGTGTTCGGGCAGAGTAGGGGGTCATGCTAGGGGTGGTGTTTCACGGTTTATGGCAGTGCAGTGGTGTTCGGGCCGTGTTGGGGGTCTTGCAGAGGGTGGCATTTCAGGGTTTAGGGCAGTGGTGCAGTGGTGTTCGGGCAGTGTAGAGGGTCTTGCTGGAGGTGGCGTTTTAGGGTAGTGCAGTGGTGTTCAGGTAGTGTAGGGTGTCTTGCTGGGGGTAGTGTTTTAGGGTTTAGGGTGGAGCAGTGGTGTCCGGGCAGTGTAGGGGGTCGTGCTGGGGGTGCTGTTTTAGGGTTAGGGCAGGGCAGTGGTGTTCTGGCAGTGTAGGGGGTCATGCTGGGGCTGGTGTTTTGGGTTTAGGGTAGAGCAGTGGTGTTCGGGCAGTGTAGGAGGTCGTGCTGGGGGTGGTGTTTCAGGGTTTATGGCAGTGCAGTGGTGTTCGGGCAGTGTTGGGGGTCTTGCAGAGGGTGGCATTTCAGGGTTTAGGGCAGTGGTGCAGTGGTGTTCGGGCAGTGTAGAGGGACTTGCAGGGAGTGGCGTTTCAGGGTTTAGGGCAGTGGTGTTCGGGCAGTTTAGGGGGTCTGGCTGGAGGTTGCGTTTTAGGGTAGTGCAGTGGTGTTCATGTAGTGTAGGGTGTCTTGCTGGGGGTAGTGTTTTAGGGTTTAGGGCAGTGAAGTGGTGTTCAGGCAGTGTGGGGGGTCGTGCTGGGGGTGGTGGTTTAGGGCAGTGCAGTGGTGTTCGGGCAGTGTAGGGGGTCATGCTGGGGGTGGTGTTTCAGGGTTTATGGTAGTGCAGTGGTGTTCGGGCAGTGTTGAGGGTCATGCAGGGGGGGTGTTTTAGGGTAGTGCAGTGGTGTTGTGGTAGAGAAGGGTTTCGTGCAGGTGGTGGTGTTTTAGGGTTTAAGGCAGTGAAGTGGTGTTCGGGCAGTGTGGGGGGTCATGCTGGTGGTAGTGTTTTAGGGTTTAGGGCAGTGCAGTGGTGTTAGGCAGTGCAGGGGGTCATGCTGGGGTGGTGTTTTATGGTTTAGGGTAGTGCAGTGGTGTTCGGGCAGTGTTGAGGGTCATGCTGGGGGTGGTGTTTTAGGTTAGTGCAGTGGTGTTCTGGTAGTGTAGGGTGTCGTGCAGGGGGTGCTGTTTTAGGGTTTAGGGCAGTGAAGTGGTGTTCGGGCAGTGTGGGGGGTTGGGTCGTGCTGGTGGTAGTGTTTTAGGGTTTAGGGCAGTGCCGTGGTGTTCAGGCAGTGTAGGGGGTCGTGCTGGGGAGGTGTTTGAGGGTTTAGGCCAGTGCAGTGGTGTTCGGGCAATATAGGGGGTCTTGCAGGGGGTGGCATTTCAGGGTTTAGGGCAGTGGTGCAGTGGTGTTCGGGCAGTGTAGAGGGTCTTGCAGGGGAAGGCGTTTCAGGGTTTAGGGCAGTGGTGTTTGGGCAGTGGAGGGGGTCATGCTGGGGCTGGTGTTTAGGGGTTCAGGGCAGTGCAGAGGTGTTCGGGCAGTGTAGGGGGTGTTGCTGGGGGTGGTGTTTCTGGTTTTAGGGCAGTGCAGTGGTGTTCGGGCAGTATAGGGGGTCATGCAGGGGGTGGTGTTTCAGGGTTTAGGGCAGTGCAGTGGTGTTCGGGCAGTGTATTGGGTCGTGTTGGGGTTGATGTTTCAGGGTTTAGGGCAGTGCAGTGGTGTTCGGGCAGTGTAGGGGGTCATGCTGGGGATGGTGTTTCAGGGTTTAGGGCAGTGCAGTGGTGTTTGGGCAGTGTAGGGGGTCGTGGTGGGGCTGGTGTTTCAGGGTTTAGGGCCGTGTAGTGGTGTTCTGGCAGTGTGAGGGGTCGTGTTGGGGCTGGTGCTTTAGGGTTAGGGCAGTGCAGTGGTGTTCGGGCAGTGTAGGGCGTCGTGCTGGGGCTGGTGTTTTATGGTTTAGGGTAGTGCAGTGGTGTGCGGGCAGTGTTGAGGGTCATGCTGGGGGTGGTGTTTTAGGTTAGTGCAGTGGTGTTCTGGTAGTGTAGGGTGTCATGCAGGGGGTGCTGTTTTAGGGTTTAGGGCAGTGAAGTGGTGTTCGGGCAGTGTGGGGGGTCGGGTCGTGCTGGTGGTAGTGTTTTAGGGTTTAGGGCAGTGCCGTGGTGTTCAGGCAGTGTAGGGGGTCGTGCTGGGGTGGTGTTTCAGGGTTTAGGCCCGTGCAGTGGTGTTCGGGCAATATAGGGGTTCTTGCAGGGGGTGGCATTTCAGGGTTTAGGGCAGTGGTGCAGTAGTGTTCGGGCAGTGTAGAGGGTCTTGCAGGGGAAGGCGTTTCAGGGTTTAGGGCAGTGGTGTTTGGGCAGTGGAGGGGGTCGTGCTGGGGCTGGTGTTTCAGGGTTTAGGGCAGTGCAGTGGTGTTCGGACAGTGTAGGGGGTCATTCTGGGGATGGTGTTCTAGGGTTTAGGGCAGTGCAGTGGTGTTTGGGCAGTGTAGGGGGTCGTACTGGGGCTGATGTTTTAGGGTTAGGGCAGTGCAGTGGTGTTCGGGCAGTGTAGGGGGTCGTGCTGGGGCTGGTGTTTTAGGGTTTAGGGTGGAGCAGTGGTGTTCGGGCAGTGTAGGGGGTCGTGCTGGGGGTGGTGCTTTAGGGTTAGGGCAGTGCAGTGGTGTTCTGGCAGTGTAGGGGGTCGTGCTGGGGCTGGTGTTTTAGGGTTTAGGGTAGAGCAGTGGTGTTCGGGCAGAGTAGGGGGTCATGCTAGGGGTGGTGTTTCAGGGTTTATGGCAGTGCAGTGGTGTTCGGGCCGTGTTGGGGGTCTTGCAGAGGGTGGCATTTCAGGGTTTAGGGCAGTGGTGCAGTGGTGTTTGGGCAGTGTAGATGGTCTTGCTGGAGGTGGCGTTTTAGGGTAGTGCAGTGGTGTTCAGGTAGTGTAGGGTGTCTTGCTGGGGGTAGTGTTTTAGGGTTTAGGGTGGAGCAGTGGTGTCCGGGCTGTGTAGGGGGTCGTGCTGGGGGTGGTGTTTTAGGGTTAGGGCAGTGCAGTGGTGTTCTGGCAGTGTAGGGGGTCATGCTCGGGCTGGTGTTTTGGGTTTAGGGTAGAGCAGTGGTGTTCGGGCAGTGTAGGGGGTCGTGCTGGGGGTGGTGTTTCAGGGTTTATGGCAGTGCAGTGGTGTTCGGGCAGTGTTGGGGGTCTTGCAGAGGGTGGCATTTCAGGGTTTAGGGCAGTGGTGCAGTGGTGTTCGGGCAGTGTAGAGGGTCTTGCAGGGAGTGGCGTTTCAGGGTTTAGGGCAGTGGTGTTTGGGCAGTTTAGGGGGTCTTGCTGGAGGTTGCGTTTTAGGGTAGTGCAGTGGTGTTCAGGTAGTGTAGGGTGTCTTGCTGGGGGTAGTGTTTTAGGGTTTAGGGCAGTGAAGTGGTGTTCAGGCAGTGTGGGGGGTCGTGCTGGGGGTGGTGGTTTAGGGCAGTGCAGTGGTGTTTGGGCAGTGTAGGGGGTCATGCTGGGGGTGGTGTTTCAGGGTTTATGGCAGTGCAGTGGTGTTCGGGCAGTGTAGGGGGTCATGCTGGGAGTGGTGTTTCAGGGTTTAAGGCAGTGCAGTGGTGTTCGGGCAATGTAGGGGGTCTTGCAGGGGGTGGCATTTCAGGGTTTAGGGCAGTGGTGCAGTGGTGTTCACGCAGTGTAGAGGGTTTTGCAGGGGGTGGTGTTTCAGGGTTTAGGGCAGTGCAGTGGTTTTCGGGCAGCGTAGGGTGTCTTGCTGGCTTGGTGTTTAAGGGTTTAGGGCAGTGGTGTTCAGGCAGTGTAGGGGGTCTTGCTGGAGGTGGCGTTTCAGAGTTTAGGGCAGTGCAGTGGTGTTCGGGCAGTGTAGGGGGTCGTGCTGGGGCTGGTGTTTCAGGGTTTAGGTAAGTGCAGTAGGGTTCTGGCAGTGTAGGGGGTCTTGCTGGGGGTGGTGTTTCAGCTTTCAGGGCAGTGCAGAGATGTTCGGGCAGTGTAGGGGGTTGTGCTGGGGCTGGTGTTTTATGGTTTAGGGTAGTGCGGTGGTGTTCGGGCAGTGTTGGGGGTCATGCTGGGGGTGGTGTTTCAGGGTTTAGGGCAGTGCAGTGGTGTTCGGGTAATGTAGGGTGTCTTGAAGGGGGTGGCATTTCAGGCTTTAGGGAAGTGGTGCAGTGGTGTTCGAGCAGTGTAGGGGGTCGTGCAGGTGGTGGTGTTTCAGGGTTTACGGCAGTGCAGTGGTGTTCGGGCAGTGAAGGGGGTCATGCTGGGGGTGGTGTTTCAGGGTTTAGGTCAGAGCAGTGGTGTTCAGGCAGTGTAGGGGGTCGTGCTGGCGGTGGTGTTTCAGGGTTTAGAGCAGTGCAGTGGTGTTCGGGCAGTGAAGGGGGTCGTGCAGGGGGTGGTGTTTCAGGGTTTAGGGCAGTGCAGTGGTTTTCGGGCAGCGTAGGGTGTCTTGCTGGGGTGGTTTAAGGGTTTAGGGCAGTGGTATTCAGTCAGTGTAGGGGGTTGTGCTGGGGGTGGTGTTTCAGCTTTCAGGGCAGTGCAGAGGTTTTCGGGCAGTGTAGGGGGGCTTGCTGGGGTGGTGTTTCAGGGTTTAGGGCAGTGCAGTGGTGTTTGAGCAGTGTAGGGGGGTCGTGCAGGGGGGTGGTGTTTCAGGGTTTAGGGCAGTGCAGTGGTGTTCGTGCAGTGTAGGGGGTCGTGCTGGGGGTGGTGTTTAAGGGTTTAGGGCAGTGCAGTGGTGTGCGGGCAGTGTAGGGGGTCATGCTGGGGCTGGTGTTTCAGGATTTAGGGCAGTGCAGTGGTGTTCGGGTAGTGTAGGGGGTCGTGCTGGTGTTTTAGGGTTTAGGGCAGAGCAGTGGTGTTTGGGCAGTGTAGTGGGTCATCCTGGAAGTAGTGTTTCAGGGTTTAGGGCAGTGCAGTGGTGTTCGGGCAGTGTAGGGGGTCATGCAGGGGGTGGTGTTTCAGGGTTTAGGGCAGTGCAGTAGAGTTCGGGCAGTGTAGGGGGTCGTGCAGGGTGTGGTGTTTCAGGGTTTAGGGCAGTGCAGTGGTTTTCGGGCAGCGTAGGGTGTCTTGCTGGGGTGTTATTTAAGGGTTTAGGGCAGTGGTGTTCAGGCAGTGTAGGGGGTCGTGCTGGAGGTGGCGTTTCAGGGTTTAGGGCAGTGCAGTGGTGTTCGGGCGGTGTAGGGGGTCGTGCTGGGGCTGGTGTTTCAGGGTTTAGGTAAGTGCAGTGGGGTTCGGGCAGTGTAGGGGGTCTTGCTGGGGTGGAGTTTCAGCTTTCAGGGCAGTGCAGAGGTGTTCGGGCAGTGTAGGGGGTTGTGCTGGGGCTGGTGTTTTATGGTTTAGGGTAGTGCGGTGGTATTCAGGCAGTGTTGGGGGTCATGCTGGGGGTGGTGTTTCAGGGTTTAGGGCAGTGCAGTGGTGTTCGGGTAATGTAGGGTGTCTTGAAGGGGGTGGCATTTCAGCTTTCAGGGCAGTTCAGAGGTGTTCGGGCAGTGTAGGGGGTTGTGCTGGTGCTGGCGTTTTATGGTTTAGGGTAGTGCGGTGGTGTTCGGGCAGTGTTGGGGGTCATGATGGGGGTGGTGTTTCAGGGTTTAGGGCAGTGCAGTGGTGTTCGGGTAATGTAGTGGGTCTTGAAGGGGGTGGCATTTCAGGGTTTAGGGAAGTGGTGCAGTGGTTTTTGGGCAGTTTAGAGGGTCTTGCAGGGGGTGGCGTTTCAGGGTTTAGGGCATTGTTGTTGAGGCAGTGTAGGGGGTCTTGCTGGAGGTGGCGTTTCAGGGTTTAGGGCAGTGATGTTCGGGCAGTGTAGGGGGCCGTGCTGGGGCTGGTGTTTCAGGGTTTATGGAAGTGCAGTGGTGTTCAGGCAGTGTAGGTGGTCGTGCTGGGGGTGGTGTTTTAGGGTTTAGGGCAGTGAAGTGGTGTTCGGGCAGTGTAGGGGGTCATGCAGGGGGTGGTGTTTCAGGGTTTCGGGCAGTGCATTGGTTTTCGGGCGGTTTAGGGGGTCTTGCTGGGGTGGTGTTTCAGGGTTTAGGGCAGTGGTGTTCAGGCAGTTTAGGGGGTCGTGCTGGGGGTGGTGTTTCAGGGTTTAGTGCAGTGCAGTGGTGTTCGGGCAGTGTAGGGGGTCGTGCTGGGGCTGGTGTTTTAGGGTTAGGGCAGTGTAGTGGTGGTCGGGCAGTGTAGGGGGTCGTGCTGGGGCTGGTGTTTTATGGTTTAGGGTAGTGCAGTGGTGTTTGAGCAGTGTTGAGGGTCATGCTGGGGGTGGTGTTTTAGGGTAGTGCAGTGGTGTTAAAGGTTGTATATGGTGTTATGCAGGGGGTGGTGTTTTAGGGTTTAGGGCAGTGAAGTGGTGTTCGGGCATTGTAGGGGGTCATCCTGGGGGTGGTATTTCAGGGTTTAGGGCAGTGCAGTCGTGTTCGGGCAGAGTAGGGGGTCGTGCTGGTGCTGGTGTTTCAGAGTTTAGGGCAGAGCAGTAGTGTTCGGGGAGTGTAGGGGGACGTGCAGGGGTGGTGTTTCAGGGTTTAGGGCAGAGCAGTTGTGTTCGGGTAGAGTAGGGGGTTGTGCTGGGGGTGGTGTTTCAGGATTTAGGGCAGAGCAGTGGTGTTCGGGCAATGTAGGGGGACGTGCTGGGTGTTGTGTTTGAGGGTTTAGGGCAGAGCAGTGGTGTTCGGGCAGTGTAGGGGGTGTGCTGGGGGTTGTCTTTCAGGGTTTACGGCAGTGCAGTGGTGTGCGGGTAGTGTAGGGGGTCGTGCTGTGGGTGGTGTTTCAGGGTTTAGGGCATTGCAGTGTTGTTCGGGCATTGTAGGGGGTCATCCTGGGAGTGGTGTTTCAGGGTTTAGGGCAGTGCAGTGGTGTTCGGACAGAGTAGGGGGTCGTGCTGGTGCTGGTGTTTCAGTTTTTAGGGCAGAGCAGTAGTGTTCGGGGAGTGTAGGGGGACGTGCTGGGGTGGTGTTTCAGGGTTTAGGGCAGAGCAAGTGTGTTCGGGTAGAGTAGGGGGTCGTGCTGGGGGTGGTGTTTCAGGATTTAGGGCAGAGCAGTGGTGTTCGGGCAATGTAGGGGGACTTGCTGGGTGTGGTGTTTGAGGGTTTAGGGCAGAGCAGTGGCGTTCGGGCAGTGTAGGGGGTTGTGCTGGGGGTGGTCTTTCAGGGTTTACGGCAGTGCAGTGGTGTGCGGGTAGTGTAGGGGGTCGTGCTGTGGGTGGTGTTTCAGGGTTTAGGGCATTGCAGTGGTGTTCGTGCAGTGTAGGGGGTCGTGCTGGGGGTGGTGTTTAAGGGTTCAGGGCAGTGCAGTGGTGTGCGGGCAGTGTACGGGGTCATGCTGGTACTGGTGTTTCTGGGTTTAGGGCAGTGCAGTTTTGTTCGGGCAGTGTAGGGGGTCTTGCTGGTGTTTCAGGGTTTAGGGCAGAGCAGTGGTGTTCAGGCAGTGTAGGGGGATGTGCTGGGGGTGGTGTTTCAGGGTTTAGGTCAGTGCAGTGGTGTTCAGGCAGTGTAGGGGGTCGTGCTGGCGGTGGTGTTTCAGGGTTTAGGGCAGCGCAGTGGTTTTCGGGCAGCGTAGGGTGTCTTGCTGGGGTGGTTTAAGGGTTTAGGGCAGTGGTATTCAGTCAGTGTAGGGGGTCGTGCTGGGGCTGGTGTTTCAGCTTTCAGGGAAGTGCAGAAGTGTTCGGGCAGTGTAGGGGGGCTTGCTGGCGTGGTGTTTCAGGGTTTAGGGCAGTGCAGTGGTGTTTGGGCAGTGTAGGGGGGTCGTGCAGGGGGGTGGTGTTTCAGGGTTTAGGGCAGTGCAGTGGTTTTCGGGCAGTGTAGGTGGTCGTGCTGGGGTGGTGTTTCAGGGTTTAGGGCAGTGCAGTGGTGTTCGGGCAGTGTAGGGGGTCGTGCTGCGGCTGTGGTTTCAGGGTTTAGGGCCATGCAGTGGTGTTCCAGCAGTGTGAGGGATCATGCTGGGACTGATGTTTTAGGGTTTAGGGCCGTGCAGCGCTGTTCAGGCAGTGTAGTGTGTCGTGCTGGGGGTAGTGTTTTAGGGTTTAGGGCAGTGAAGTGGTGTTCGGGCAGAGTAGGGGTCGTGCAGGGGGTGGTGTTTCAGGGTTTAGGGCAGTGCAGAGGTGTTCGGGCAGTGTAGGGGGTCTTGCTGGTGGTGGTGTTTCAGCTTTCAGGGCAGTGCAGAGGTGTTCGGGCAGTGTAGTGGGACTTGCTGGGGTGGTGTTTCAGGGTTTAGGGCAGTGCAGTGGTGTTCGGGAAGTGTAGGGGGGTCGTGCAGGGGGGTGGTGTTTCAGGGTTTAGGGCAGTGCAGTGGTTTTCGGGCAGTGTAGGTGGTCGTGCTGGGGGTGGTGTTTCAAGGTCTAGGGCAGTGCAGTGGTGTTCGAGCAGTGTAGGGGGTCGTGCTGCGGCTGGTGTTTCAGGGTTTAGGGCCATGCAGTGGTGTTCGAGCAGTGTGAGGGGTCATGCTGGGGCTGATGTTTTAGGGTTCAGGGCAGTGCAGTGCTGTTCAGGCAGTGTAGGGGGGCTTGCTGGGGTGGTGTTTCAGGGTTTAGGGTTGTGCAGTGGTGTTCGGGCATTGTAGGGGGGTCGTGCAGGGCGGTGGTGTTTCAGGGTTTTGGGCAGTTCAGTGGTTTTCGGGCAGTGTAGGTGGTCGTGCTGGGGGTGGTGTTTCAGGGTTTAGGGCAGTGCAGAGGTGTTCGGGCAGTGTAGGGGGTCGTGCTGTGGCTGGTGTTTCAGGTTTTAGGGCCATGCAGTGGTGTTCGAGCAGTGTAAGGGGTGATGCTGGGGCTGATGTTTTAGGGTTTAGGGCAGTGCAGTGCTGTTCAGGCAGTGTAGGGTGTCATGCTGGGGGTAGTGTTTTAGGGTTTAGGGCAGTGAAGTGGTGTTTGGGCAGTGTAGGGGGTCTTGCTGGGGTGGTGTTTCAGGGTTTAGGGCAGTAGTGTTCAGGCAGTGTAGAAGGTCTTGCTGGGGGTGGTGTTTCAGGGTTCAGGGCAGGGCAAAGGTGTTTGGGAAATGTAGTGGGTCTTGCTGGGGGTGGTGTTTTAGGGTTTAGTGCAGTGCAGTGGTGTTCGGGCAGTGTAGGGGGTTGTACAGGGGGGTGGTGTTTCAGGGTTTAGGCCAGTGCAGTGGTGTTCGAGCAGTGTAGGGGGTCGTGCTGGGGCTGGTGTTTCAGGGTTTAGGGCCGTGCAGTGGTGTTCGGGCAGTGTGAGGGGTCGTGCTGGGACTGGTGTTTTAGGGTTAGGGCAGTGCAGTGGTGTTCGGGCAGTGTAGGGGGTCGTGCTGGGGCTGGTGTTTTATGGTTTAGGGTAGTGCAGTGTTGTTCGGGCAGTGTTGAGGGTCATGCTGGGGGTGGTATTTTAGGGTAGTGCAGTGGAGTTAAAGGTAGTATAGGGTGTTGTGCAGGGGGTGGTGTTTTAGGGTTTAGGGCAGTGAAGTGGTGTTTGGGCAGTGTAGGGGGTCGTGCAGGGGGTGGTGTTTCAGGGTTTAGGGCAGTGCAGTGGTTTTCGGGCAGCGTAGGGTGTCTTGCTGGGGTGGTGTTTAAGGGTTTAGGGCAGTGGGGTTCATGCAGTGTAGGGGGTCTTGCTGGGGGTGTTTCAGGGTTCAGGGCAGTGCAGAGGTGTTCGGACAGTGTAGGGGTCTTGCTGGGGGTGGTGTTTTAGGGTTTTGGGCAGGGCAGTGGTGTTCGGGCAGTGTAGGGGGTCTTGCAGGGGGGTGGTGTTTCAGGGTTTAGGGCAGTGCTGTGGTTTTCGGGCAGTGTAGAGGGTCATGCTGGGGGTGGTGTTTCAGGGTTTAGGGCAGTGCAGTGGTGTTCGGGCAGTGTAGAGGGTTGTGCTGGGGTGGTGTTTCAGGGTTTAGGGCAGTGCAGTGGTGTGCGGGTAGTGTAGGGGGTCGTGCTGTGGGTGGTGTTTCAGGGTTTAGGGCATTGCAGTGGTGTTCGTGCAGTGTAGGGGATCGTGCTGGGGGTGGTGTTTAAGGGTTTAGGGCAGTGCAGTGGTGTGCGGGCAGTGTAGGGGGTCATGCTGGGGCTGGTTGTTTTTCAGCATTTAGGGCAGTGCAGTGGTGTTCGGGCAGTGTAGGGGGCGTGCTGGTGTTTTAGGGTTTAGGGCAGAGCAGTGGTGTTTGGGCAGTGTAGTGGGTCATCCTGGAAGTGGTTTTTCAGGGTTTAGGGCAGTGCAGTGGTATTCGGGCAGTGTAGGGGGTCATCCTGGGAGTGGTGTTTCAGGGTTTAGGGCAGTGCAGTGGTGTTCGGGCAGTGTAGGGGGTCGTGCAAGGGGTGGTGTTTCAGGGTTTAGGGCAGTGGAGTGGTTTTCGGGCAGTGTAGGGGGTCATGCTGGGGGTGGTGTTTCAGGGTTTAGGGCAGTGCAGTGGTGTTCGGGCAGTGTAGGGGGTCGTGCTGGGGGTGGTGTTTAAGGGTACAGGGCAGTGCAGATGTGTTTGGGCAGTGTAGGGGGTCTTGCTGGGGGTGGTGCTTCAGGGTTTAGGGCAGTGCAGTGGTGTTCGGGCAGTGTTGAGGGTCATGCTGGGGGTGGTATTTTAGGGTAGTGCAGTGGAGTTAAAGGTAGTATAGGGTGTTGTGCAGGGGGTGGTGTTTTAGGGTTTAGGGCAGTGAAGTGGTGTTTGGGCAGTGTAGGGGGTCATCCTGGGAGTGGTGTTTCAGGGTTTAGGGCAGTGCAGTGGTGTTCAGGCAGTGTAGGGGGTCGTGCAAGGGGTGGTGTTTCAGGGTTTAGGGCAGTGGAGTGGTTTTCGGGCAGTGTAGGGGGTCATGCTGGGGGTGGTGTTTCAGGGTTTAGGGCAGTGCAGTAGTGTTCGGGCAGTGTAGGGGGTCGTGCTGGGGGTGGTGTTTAAGGGTACAGGGCAGTGCAGATGTGTTCGGGCAGTGTAGGGGGTCTTGCTGGGGGTGGTGCTTCAGGGTTTAGGGCAGTGCAGTGGTGTTCGGGCAGTGTAGGGGGTTGTGCAGGGGGGTGCTGTTTCAGGGTTTAGGGCAGTGCAGTGGTGTTCGGGCAGTGTGGTGGGTCATGCTGGGGGTGGTGTTTCAGGGTTTAGGGCAGTGCAGTGGTGTTCGGGCAGTGTAGGGGGTCATGCTGGGGCTGGTGTTTCAGGGTTTAGGGCAGTGCAGTGGTGTTCGTGCAGTGTAGGGGGTCGTGGTGGGGCTGGTGTTTCAGGGTTTAGGGCCGTGCAGTGGTGTTCGGGCAGTGTGAGGGGTCGTGCTGGGGCTGATGTTTTAGGGTTAGGGCAGTGCAGTGGTGTTCGGCAGTGTAGGGGGTCGTGCTGGGGCTGGTGTTTTATGGTTTAGGGTAGTGCAGTGGTGTTCGG
This sequence comes from Triturus cristatus, assembly GCF_964204655.1. Lineage (NCBI taxonomy): Eukaryota > Metazoa > Chordata > Amphibia > Caudata > Salamandridae > Triturus > Triturus cristatus. The sequence continues at coordinate 1,122,025,141 of NC_140579.1, forward strand.
GCAGTGTTGAGGGTCATGCTGGGGGTGGTGTTTTAGGGTAGTGCAGTGGTGTTCCGGTAGTGTAGGGTGTCGTGCAGGGGGTGGTGTTTTAGGGTTTAGGGCAGTGAAGTGGTGTTCGGGCAGTGTGGGGGGTCGTGCTGGGGGTAGTGTTTTAGGGTTTAGGGCAGTGCAGTGGTGTTCAGGCAGTGTAGGGGGTCGTGCTGGGGTGGTGTTTCAGGGTTTAGGGCAGTGCAGTGGTGTTTGGGCAGTGTAGGGGTTTTGCTGGGGGTGGTGTTTCAGGGTTTAGTTGCAGTGCAGTGGTTTTCGGGCAATATAGGGGGTCTTGCAGGGGGTGGCGTTTCAGGGTTTAGGGCAGTGGTGCAGTGGTGTTCGGGCAGTTTAGAGTGTCTTGCAGGGGGTGTTGTTTCAGGGTTTAGGGCAGTGCAGTGGTGTTCGGGCAGTGTAGAGGGTCGTGCTGGGGGTGGTATTTCAGGGTTTAGGGCAGTGCAGTGGTGTGCGGGTAGTGTAGGGGGTCGTGCTGTGGATGGTGTTTCAGGGTTTAGGGCATTGCAGTGGTGTACGTGCAGTGTAGGGGGTCGTGCTGGGGGTGGTGTTTAAGGGTTTAGGGCAGTGCAGTGGTGTGCGGGCAGTGTAGGGGGTCGTGCTGGGGCTGGTGTTTCAGGATTTAGGGCAGTGCAGTGGTGTTCGGGCAGTGTAGGGGGTCGTGCTGGTGTTTTAGGGTTTAGGGCAGAGCAGTGGTGTTTGGGCAGTGTAGGGGGTCATGCTGGGGGTGGTGTTTCAGGGTTTAGGGTAGTGGTGTTCGGGCAGTGTAGGGGTCATGCTGGGGGTGTTGTTTCAGGGTTTAGGGCAGTGCAGTGGTGTTCGGGCAGAGTAGAGGGTCGTGCTGGGGGTGGTGTTTCAGGGTTTAGGGCAGTGCAGTGGTGTGCGGGTAGTGTAGGGGGTCGTGCTGTGGATGGTGTTTCAGGGTTTAGGGCATTGCAGTGGTGTACGTGCAGTGTAGGGGGTCGTGCTGGGGGTGGTGTTTAAGGGTTTAGGGCAGTGCAGTGGTGTGCGGGCAGTGTAGGGGGTCGTGCTGGGGCTGGTGTTTCAGGGTTTAGGGCAGTGTAGTGGTATTTGGGCAGTGTAGGGGGTCGTGCAGGGGGTGGTGTTTCAGGGTTTAGGGCAGTGAAGTGGTTTTCGGGCAGCGTAGGGTGTCTTGCTGGGGTGGTGTTTAAGGGTTTAGGGCAGTGGGGTTCAGGCAGTGTAGGGGGTCTTGCTGGGGGGGTGTTTCAGGGTTCAGGGCAGTGCAGAGGTGTTCGGACAGTGTAGGGGGTCTTGCTGGGGGTGGTGTTTCAGGGTTTTGGGCAGTGCAGTGGTGTTCGGGCAGTGTAGGGGGTCTTGCAGGGGGGTGGTGTTTCAGGGTTTAGGGCAGTGCTGTTGTTTTCGGGCAGTGTAGAGGGTCGTGCTGGGGGTGGTGTTTCAGGGTTTAGGGCAGTGCAGTGGTGTTCGGGCAGTGTAGAGGGTCGTGCTGGGGTGGTGTTTCAGGGTTTAGGGCAGTGCAGTGGTGTGCGGGTAGTGTAGGGGGTCGTGCTGTGGGTGGTGTTTCAGGGTTTAGGGCATTGCAGTGGTGTTCGTGCAGTGTAGGGGATCGTGCTGGGGTGGTATTTAAGGGTTTAGGGCAGTGCACTGGTGTGCGGGCAGTGTAGGGGGTCATGCTGGGGCTGGTGTTTCAGGATTTAGGGCAGTGCAGTGGTGTTCGGGCAGTGTAGGGGGTCGTGCTGGTGTTTTAGGGTTTAGGGCAGAGCAGTGGTGTTTGGGCAGTGTAGTGGGTCATCCTGGAAGTGGTGTTTCAGGGTTTAGGGCAGTGCATAGGTGTTCGGGCAGTGTAGGGTGTCATGCAGGGGGTGGTGTTTCAGGGTTTAGGGCAGTGCAGTGGAGTTCGGGCAGTGTAGGGGGTCGTGCAGGGGGTGGTGTTTCAGGGTTTAGGGCAGTGCAGTGGTTTTCGGGCAGCGTAGGGTGTCTTGCTGGGGTGGTGTTTAAGGGATTTGGGCAGTGGTGTTCAGGCAGTGTAGGGGGTCTTGCTGGGGATGGTGTTTCAGGGTTCAGGGCAGTGCAGAGGTGTTCGGGCAGTGTCGGAGGTCTTGGTGGGGTGGTGTTTCAGGGTTTAGGGCAGTGCAGTGGTGTTCAGGCAGTGTAGGGGGTCGTGCAGGGGGGGGTGTTTCAGGGTTTAGGGCAGTGCTGTGGTTTTCGGGCAGTGTAGGGGGTCGTGCTGGGGGTGGTGTTTCAGGGTTTAGGGCAGTGCAGTGGTGTTCGGGCAGTGTAGGGGGTTGTGCAGGGATTGGTGTTTCAGGGTTTAGGGCAGTGTGTTTGGGCACTGTAGGGGGTCATGCAGGGGGTGGTGTTTCAGGGTTTAGGGCAGTGCAGTGATTTTCGGGCAGCGTAGGGTGTCTTGCTGGGGTGGTGTTTAAGGGTTTAGGGCAGTATTCTTCAGGCAGTGTAAGGGGTTTTGTTGAAGGTGGTGTTTCAGGGTTCAGGGCAGTGCAGAGGTGTTCGGGCAGTGTAGGGGATCTTGCTGGGGATGGTGCTTCAGGATTTAGGGCAGTGCAGTGGTGTTCGGCCAGTGTAGGGGGTCGTGCAGGGGGGTGGTGTTTCAGGGTTTAGGGCAGTGCAGTGGTGTTCGGGCAGTGTAGTGGGTCGTGTTGGGGGTGGTGTGTCAGGGTTTAGGGCAGTGCAGTGGTGTTCGGGCAGTGTAGGGGGTCATTCTGGGGCTGGTGTTTCAGGGTTTAGGGCAGTGCAGTGGTGTTCGGGCAGTGTAGGGGGTCATGGTGGGGCTGGTGTTTCAGGGTCTAGGGCCGTGCAGTGGTGTTCGGGCAGTGTGAGGGGTCGTGCTAGGACTGGTTTTTTAGGGTTAGGGCAGTGCAGTGGAGTTTGGGCAGTGTAGGGGGTCATGCTGGGGGGGTCTTTTAGGGTAGTGCAGTGGTGTTCCGGTAGTGTAGGGTGTCGTGCAGGGGGTGGTGTTTCAGGGTTTAGGTCAGTGCAATGGTGTGCGGGTACTGTAGGGGTCGTGCTTTGGATGGTGTATCAGGGTTTAGGGCATTGCAGTGGTGTTCGTGCAGTGTAGGGGGTCGTGCTGGGGGTGGTGTTTAAGGGTTTAGGGCAGTGCAGTGGTGTTCGGGCAGTGTAGGGGGTCGTGCTGGTGTTTTAGGTTTTAGGGCAGAGCAGTGGTGTTTGGGCAGTGTAGGGGGTCGTGCTGGGCTGGTGTTTCAGGGTTTAGGGCAGTGCAGAGGTGTTCGGGCAGTGTAGGGGGTCGTGCTGTGGCTGGTGTTTCAGGTTTTAGGGCCATGCAGTGGTGTTCGAGCAGTGTAAGGGGTGATGCTGGGGCTGATGTTTTAGGGTTTAGGGCAGTGCAGTGCTGTTCAGGCAGTGTAGGGTGTCATGCTGGGGGTAGTGTTTTAGGGTTTAGGGCAGTGAAGTGGTGTTTGGGCAGTGTAGGGGGTCTTGCTGGGGTGGTGTTTCAGGGTTTAGGGCAGTAGTGTTCAGGCAGTGTAGAAGGTCTTGCTGGGGGTGGTGTTTCAGGGTTCAGGGCAGGGCAAAGGTGTTTGGGAAATGTAGTGGGTCTTGCTGGGGGTGGTGTTTTAGGGTTTAGTGCAGTGCAGTGGTGTTCGGGCAGTGTAGGGGGTTGTACAGGGGGGTGGTGTTTCAGGGTTTAGGCCAGTGCAGTGGTGTTCGAGCAGTGTAGGGGGTCGTGCTGGGGCTGGTGTTTCAGGGTTTAGGGCCGTGCAGTGGTGTTCGGGCAGTGTGAGGGGTCGTGCTGGGACTGGTGTTTTAGGGTTAGGGCAGTGCAGTGGTGTTCGGGCAGTGTAGGGGGTCGTGCTGGGGCTGGTGTTTTATGGTTTAGGGTAGTGCAGTGTTGTTCGGGCAGTGTTGAGGGTCATGCTGGGGGTGGTATTTTAGGGTAGTGCAGTGGAGTTAAAGGTAGTATAGGGTGTTGTGCAGGGGGTGGTGTTTTAGGGTTTAGGGCAGTGAAGTGGTGTTTGGGCAGTGTAGGGGGTCGTGCAGGGGGTGGTGTTTCAGGGTTTAGGGCAGTGCAGTGGTTTTCGGGCAGCGTAGGGTGTCTTGCTGGGGTGGTGTTTAAGGGTTTAGGGCAGTGGGGTTCATGCAGTGTAGGGGGTCTTGCTGGGGGTGTTTCAGGGTTCAGGGCAGTGCAGAGGTGTTCGGACAGTGTAGGGGTCTTGCTGGGGGTGGTGTTTTAGGGTTTTGGGCAGGGCAGTGGTGTTCGGGCAGTGTAGGGGGTCTTGCAGGGGGGTGGTGTTTCAGGGTTTAGGGCAGTGCTGTGGTTTTCGGGCAGTGTAGAGGGTCATGCTGGGGGTGGTGTTTCAGGGTTTAGGGCAGTGCAGTGGTGTTCGGGCAGTGTAGAGGGTTGTGCTGGGGTGGTGTTTCAGGGTTTAGGGCAGTGCAGTGGTGTGCGGGTAGTGTAGGGGGTCGTGCTGTGGGTGGTGTTTCAGGGTTTAGGGCATTGCAGTGGTGTTCGTGCAGTGTAGGGGATCGTGCTGGGGGTGGTGTTTAAGGGTTTAGGGCAGTGCAGTGGTGTGCGGGCAGTGTAGGGGGTCATGCTGGGGCTGGTTGTTTTTCAGCATTTAGGGCAGTGCAGTGGTGTTCGGGCAGTGTAGGGGGCGTGCTGGTGTTTTAGGGTTTAGGGCAGAGCAGTGGTGTTTGGGCAGTGTAGTGGGTCATCCTGGAAGTGGTTTTTCAGGGTTTAGGGCAGTGCAGTGGTATTCGGGCAGTGTAGGGGGTCATCCTGGGAGTGGTGTTTCAGGGTTTAGGGCAGTGCAGTGGTGTTCGGGCAGTGTAGGGGGTCGTGCAAGGGGTGGTGTTTCAGGGTTTAGGGCAGTGGAGTGGTTTTCGGGCAGTGTAGGGGGTCATGCTGGGGGTGGTGTTTCAGGGTTTAGGGCAGTGCAGTGGTGTTCGGGCAGTGTAGGGGGTCGTGCTGGGGGTGGTGTTTAAGGGTACAGGGCAGTGCAGATGTGTTTGGGCAGTGTAGGGGGTCTTGCTGGGGGTGGTGCTTCAGGGTTTAGGGCAGTGCAGTGGTGTTCGGGCAGTGTTGAGGGTCATGCTGGGGGTGGTATTTTAGGGTAGTGCAGTGGAGTTAAAGGTAGTATAGGGTGTTGTGCAGGGGGTGGTGTTTTAGGGTTTAGGGCAGTGAAGTGGTGTTTGGGCAGTGTAGGGGGTCATCCTGGGAGTGGTGTTTCAGGGTTTAGGGCAGTGCAGTGGTGTTCAGGCAGTGTAGGGGGTCGTGCAAGGGGTGGTGTTTCAGGGTTTAGGGCAGTGGAGTGGTTTTCGGGCAGTGTAGGGGGTCATGCTGGGGGTGGTGTTTCAGGGTTTAGGGCAGTGCAGTAGTGTTCGGGCAGTGTAGGGGGTCGTGCTGGGGGTGGTGTTTAAGGGTACAGGGCAGTGCAGATGTGTTCGGGCAGTGTAGGGGGTCTTGCTGGGGGTGGTGCTTCAGGGTTTAGGGCAGTGCAGTGGTGTTCGGGCAGTGTAGGGGGTTGTGCAGGGGGGTGCTGTTTCAGGGTTTAGGGCAGTGCAGTGGTGTTCGGGCAGTGTGGTGGGTCATGCTGGGGGTGGTGTTTCAGGGTTTAGGGCAGTGCAGTGGTGTTCGGGCAGTGTAGGGGGTCATGCTGGGGCTGGTGTTTCAGGGTTTAGGGCAGTGCAGTGGTGTTCGTGCAGTGTAGGGGGTCGTGGTGGGGCTGGTGTTTCAGGGTTTAGGGCCGTGCAGTGGTGTTCGGGCAGTGTGAGGGGTCGTGCTGGGGCTGATGTTTTAGGGTTAGGGCAGTGCAGTGGTGTTCGGCAGTGTAGGGGGTCGTGCTGGGGCTGGTGTTTTATGGTTTAGGGTAGTGCAGTGGTGTTCGGGCAGTGTTGAGGGTCATGCTGGGGGTGGTGTTTTAGGGTAGTGCAGTGGTGTTCCGGTAGTGTAGGGTGTCGTGCAGGGGGTGGTGTTTTAGGGTTTAGGGCAGTGAAGTGGTGTTCGGGCAGTGTGGGGGGTCGTGCTGGGGGTAGTGTTTTAGGGTTTAGGGCAGTGCAGTGGTGTTCAGGCAGTGTAGGGGGTCGTGCTGGGGTGGTGTTTCAGGGTTTAGGGCAGTGCAGTGGTGTTTGGGCAGTGTAGGGGTTTTGCTGGGGGTGGTGTTTCAGGGTTTAGTTGCAGTGCAGTGGTTTTCGGGCAATATAGGGGGTCTTGCAGGGGGTGGCGTTTCAGGGTTTAGGGCAGTGGTGCAGTGGTGTTCGGGCAGTTTAGAGTGTCTTGCAGGGGGTGTTGTTTCAGGGTTTAGGGCAGTGCAGTGGTGTTCGGGCAGTGTAGAGGGTCGTGCTGGGGGTGGTATTTCAGGGTTTAGGGCAGTGCAGTGGTGTGCGGGTAGTGTAGGGGGTCGTGCTGTGGATGGTGTTTCAGGGTTTAGGGCATTGCAGTGGTGTACGTGCAGTGTAGGGGGTCGTGCTGGGGGTGGTGTTTAAGGGTTTAGGGCAGTGCAGTGGTGTGCGGGCAGTGTAGGGGGTCGTGCTGGGGCTGGTGTTTCAGGATTTAGGGCAGTGCAGTGGTGTTCGGGCAGTGTAGGGGGTCGTGCTGGTGTTTTAGGGTTTAGGGCAGAGCAGTGGTGTTTGGGCAGTGTAGGGGGTCATGCTGGGGGTGGTGTTTCAGGGTTTAGGGTAGTGGTGTTCGGGCAGTGTAGGGGTCATGCTGGGGGTGTTGTTTCAGGGTTTAGGGCAGTGCAGTGGTGTTCGGGCAGAGTAGAGGGTCGTGCTGGGGGTGGTGTTTCAGGGTTTAGGGCAGTGCAGTGGTGTGCGGGTAGTGTAGGGGGTCGTGCTGTGGATGGTGTTTCAGGGTTTAGGGCATTGCAGTGGTGTACGTGCAGTGTAGGGGGTCGTGCTGGGGGTGGTGTTTAAGGGTTTAGGGCAGTGCAGTGGTGTGCGGGCAGTGTAGGGGGTCGTGCTGGGGCTGGTGTTTCAGGGTTTAGGGCAGTGTAGTGGTATTTGGGCAGTGTAGGGGGTCGTGCAGGGGGTGGTGTTTCAGGGTTTAGGGCAGTGAAGTGGTTTTCGGGCAGCGTAGGGTGTCTTGCTGGGGTGGTGTTTAAGGGTTTAGGGCAGTGGGGTTCAGGCAGTGTAGGGGGTCTTGCTGGGGGGGTGTTTCAGGGTTCAGGGCAGTGCAGAGGTGTTCGGACAGTGTAGGGGGTCTTGCTGGGGGTGGTGTTTCAGGGTTTTGGGCAGTGCAGTGGTGTTCGGGCAGTGTAGGGGGTCTTGCAGGGGGGTGGTGTTTCAGGGTTTAGGGCAGTGCTGTTGTTTTCGGGCAGTGTAGAGGGTCGTGCTGGGGGTGGTGTTTCAGGGTTTAGGGCAGTGCAGTGGTGTTCGGGCAGTGTAGAGGGTCGTGCTGGGGTGGTGTTTCAGGGTTTAGGGCAGTGCAGTGGTGTGCGGGTAGTGTAGGGGGTCGTGCTGTGGGTGGTGTTTCAGGGTTTAGGGCATTGCAGTGGTGTTCGTGCAGTGTAGGGGATCGTGCTGGGGTGGTATTTAAGGGTTTAGGGCAGTGCACTGGTGTGCGGGCAGTGTAGGGGGTCATGCTGGGGCTGGTGTTTCAGGATTTAGGGCAGTGCAGTGGTGTTCGGGCAGTGTAGGGGGTCGTGCTGGTGTTTTAGGGTTTAGGGCAGAGCAGTGGTGTTTGGGCAGTGTAGTGGGTCATCCTGGAAGTGGTGTTTCAGGGTTTAGGGCAGTGCATAGGTGTTCGGGCAGTGTAGGGTGTCATGCAGGGGGTGGTGTTTCAGGGTTTAGGGCAGTGCAGTGGAGTTCGGGCAGTGTAGGGGGTCGTGCAGGGGGTGGTGTTTCAGGGTTTAGGGCAGTGCAGTGGTTTTCGGGCAGCGTAGGGTGTCTTGCTGGGGTGGTGTTTAAGGGATTTGGGCAGTGGTGTTCAGGCAGTGTAGGGGGTCTTGCTGGGGATGGTGTTTCAGGGTTCAGGGCAGTGCAGAGGTGTTCGGGCAGTGTCGGAGGTCTTGGTGGGGTGGTGTTTCAGGGTTTAGGGCAGTGCAGTGGTGTTCAGGCAGTGTAGGGGGTCGTGCAGGGGGGGGTGTTTCAGGGTTTAGGGCAGTGCTGTGGTTTTCGGGCAGTGTAGGGGGTCGTGCTGGGGGTGGTGTTTCAGGGTTTAGGGCAGTGCAGTGGTGTTCGGGCAGTGTAGGGGGTTGTGCAGGGATTGGTGTTTCAGGGTTTAGGGCAGTGTGTTTGGGCACTGTAGGGGGTCATGCAGGGGGTGGTGTTTCAGGGTTTAGGGCAGTGCAGTGATTTTCGGGCAGCGTAGGGTGTCTTGCTGGGGTGGTGTTTAAGGGTTTAGGGCAGTATTCTTCAGGCAGTGTAAGGGGTTTTGTTGAAGGTGGTGTTTCAGGGTTCAGGGCAGTGCAGAGGTGTTCGGGCAGTGTAGGGGATCTTGCTGGGGATGGTGCTTCAGGATTTAGGGCAGTGCAGTGGTGTTCGGCCAGTGTAGGGGGTCGTGCAGGGGGGTGGTGTTTCAGGGTTTAGGGCAGTGCAGTGGTGTTCGGGCAGTGTAGTGGGTCGTGTTGGGGGTGGTGTGTCAGGGTTTAGGGCAGTGCAGTGGTGTTCGGGCAGTGTAGGGGGTCATTCTGGGGCTGGTGTTTCAGGGTTTAGGGCAGTGCAGTGGTGTTCGGGCAGTGTAGGGGGTCATGGTGGGGCTGGTGTTTCAGGGTCTAGGGCCGTGCAGTGGTGTTCGGGCAGTGTGAGGGGTCGTGCTAGGACTGGTTTTTTAGGGTTAGGGCAGTGCAGTGGAGTTTGGGCAGTGTAGGGGGTCATGCTGGGGGGGTCTTTTAGGGTAGTGCAGTGGTGTTCCGGTAGTGTAGGGTGTCGTGCAGGGGGTGGTGTTTCAGGGTTTAGGTCAGTGCAATGGTGTGCGGGTACTGTAGGGGTCGTGCTTTGGATGGTGTATCAGGGTTTAGGGCATTGCAGTGGTGTTCGTGCAGTGTAGGGGGTCGTGCTGGGGGTGGTGTTTAAGGGTTTAGGGCAGTGCAGTGGTGTTCGGGCAGTGTAGGGGGTCGTGCTGGTGTTTTAGGTTTTAGGGCAGAGCAGTGGTGTTTGGGCAGTGTAGGGGGTCGTGCTGGGCTGGTGTTTCAGGGTTTAGGGCAGTGCAGTGGTGTTTTGGCAGTGTAGGGGATCGTGCTGGGGTAGTGTTTCAGGGTTTAGGGCAGTGCAGTGGTGTTTGGGCAATATAGGGGGTCTTGCAGGGGGTGGCATTTCAGGGTTTAGGACAGTGGTGCAGTGGTGTTCAGGCAGTGTAGAGGGTCTTGCAGGGGAAGGCGTTTCAGGGTTTAGGGTAGTGGTGTTCGGACAGTGGAGGGGGTCGTGCTGGGGGTGGTGTTTCAGGGTTTAGGGCAGTGCAGTGGTGTTCGGGCAGTGTAGGGGGTCGTGCTGGGGCTGGTGTTTCACGGTTTAGCGCAGTGCAGTGGTGTTCGGGCAGAATAGGGGGTCATGCTGGTGGTGGTGTTTCAGGGTTTATGGCAGGGCAGTGCAGTGGTGTTCGGGCCAGTATAGAGGGTTGTGCTGGGGGTGGTGTTTCAGGGTTTAGGGCAGTGCAGTGGTGTGCGGTAGTGTAGGGGGTCATGCTGTGGATGGTGTTTCAGGGTTTAGGGCATTGCAGTGTTGTTCGTGCAGTGTAGGGGGTCATGCTGGGGGTGGTGTTTAAGGGTTTAGGGCAGTGCAGTGGTGTGCGGGCAGTGTAGGGGGTCGTGCTGGGGCTGGTGTTTCAGGATTTTATGGCAGTGCAGTGGTGTTCGGGCAGTGTAGGGGGTTGTGCTGGTGATTTAGGGTTTAGGGCAGAGCTGTGGTGTTTGTGCAGTGTAGGGGGTCATGCTGGGGGTGGTGTTTAAGGGTTTAGGGCAGTGCAGTGGTGTGCGGGTAGTGTAGGGGGTCGTGCTGTGGGTGGTGTTTCAGGGTTTAGGGCATTGCATTGGTGTTCGTGCAGTGTAGGGGGTCGTGCTGGGGGTGGTGTTTAAGGGTTTAGGGCAGTCAACTGGTGTGCGGGCAGTGTACGGGGTCATGCTGGGACTGGTGTTTCTGGGTTTAGGGCAGTGCAATTTTGTTCGGGCAGTGTAGGGGGTCGTGCTGGTGTTTCAGGGTTTAGGGCAGAGCAGTGGTGTTCAGGCAGTGTAGGGGGATGTGCTGGGGGTGGTGTTTCAGGGCTGGGGTCAGAGCAGTGGTGTTCAGGCAGTGTAGGGGGTCGTGCAGGGGGTGGTGTTTCAGGGTTTAGGGCAGTGCAGTGGTTTTCGGGCAGCGTAGAGTGTTTTGCTGGGGTGGTGTTTAAGGGTTTAGGGCAGTGGTGTTCAGGCAGTGTAGGGGGTCTTGCTGGGGGTGGTGTTTCAGGGTTCAGGGCAGTGCAGAGGTGTTCGGGCAGTGTAGGGGGTCGTGCTGGAGTTTTAGGGTTTAGGGCAGAGCAGTGGTGTTTGGGCAGTGTAGTGGGTAATCCTGGAAGTGGTATTTCAGTGTTTAGGGCAGTGCAGTGGTATTCGGGCAGTGTAGGGGGTTGTTGGACTTGGCCCTTCTGGCAGGTTCACCCCTGAACTTTTTTGCTTTTTACTGATGACGTGGTGTGGTGATTTTTTGGTTTCCTGCGCACTTTCCCTGTGTCCCAGGGTAAAGTGCGTGCGTGCTCTGAGTGCATGTGGTGAGATAGGCCTGCCCTCCTATAGGAATGCATGGGGAATGTATGTGTCCCTAGTAGTTCCTGATGTGTGGGGTGTGCAGGCCCGAGTTTGGTATGTGCGGACTCGTGGGAGTGAATGCTGCGCGATGATGTGTGCGGCGTGCATGTACCTAGTGTGGAAGTGCCACTTCTAGAAGTGGGCACTTCTGTGTGCAGTGTGTCTGTCGCGTGATTGGCTGGTCATGTCATGTGACGGGCTAGGGATTCCCCAGAGTCAGGATGAGTCACCCAGTGGTGAATGGGGAGATCAGCAGCTAGATGGGTGGGAGGAGTACACCTGGGTCCTGAATAGGACAGGGTTTTCCACACACAATGCTGGCCCCGCCCCCTGCGGTGCGACTGACGACCCTAGCCCTGCCAATGAATAGAGTGAGGGGCTGAGCACATCAAGGGTGCTCCCCAACCCCTGAAAACTGGTTTTCCCCCTCACCCTGAACCCAGAACAAAGGGGTTTGCTGTATAAAAATGGGGCTGTGTCCCCACAGAAACTGTTCACTTCCAGGATCCTGAGGGGGGCTGCTGCTGCTGGAAGCCAGGAGGAACCGCCACTTGGGACTGCCTTCCTGCCCTGGAGGGCCCAGTGAGCTGGCCCCTGGCCCAGCCTTGTCCCCCTGCCTACCTTCCTAGGAACTTTGCTGGACTTGGTGGATTATTTTGCCCCAAAGCGCTGGGAGCGCTTTATCTGTGTCCCTAAGCGCCTGGAAGCGCTTTGATTTGCCTTAAGCGCTCAGGAGCGCTTTATTGCTGCTAGCCGGTGCCCACCCGGCGTTTACCCCGCTTATTTAATTATTTAATCAAGCGGGAGCCCACCCCGCATTGTGGTGTGCTTGCGGGTGCCCACCCCGCTTATTTGGTTATTCTTACGGCGGGTGCCCACCCCGCCGTATATTGCATCATGGAGGGAGCCCACCCCTCTTTGCCACCGTAAAGAAAGTCACCGCCGCGGCCCCTGCCGAAACCCAGGAAGTCAGGCAGGCCTTTTGGGACGTGGGCGGGACTGCTAAAACAGGAAGCGGACGGGAGCCTACCCCGCGCTCCTGTGACGGAGATCAGGAGGTGGCGCCAGCGACTCGACGCCGCGCAGGGCTCCCGTGTGTCGAGGGAAGCCCCGCGCCGGGAAGAGGAACGCCGCCGAGAAGAGGTGCGAACAGGAGCAGGCGGGAGCCTACCCCGCGCTCCAGAAGTGCTGCCGGACGAAGAAAGAGCCTTCCCCGACGAGCCCGGTGAGTGAGGGCTCCGAGGGGGGGGTCCGGCCTGCATTTCGCTCCCGCCGAGGGGGGGGAGCCAGTAACTGTGTAAAGTGCCAGAGAAGGCACTACGTCTAGAAGTTCTTGGGCGGCCCCGTCTGTTAGCGGGCCGCCCCAGCGGGGGCCTTTCTATTCTCGTCCCAGAGTGGGACTCCAATCTTTCGGGGGCATTTCTTTGGAACCGAGGGCATTTCTATGGTGCGTGGAGCCCACGAGGCTCCCACGCGCCGCAGTGTCTCTGAGCCCCCGCGAGGCTCCAACGAAGGGGCCCGCATTATTTTCTCGAGCACTGGTGTGCTCCAACGACCCGCATTGGTTTGCCCTGAGCCCCGAGAAGGCTCCAACGTTACGGGGCCATTCTTGTTCCAGAGCCCAGAGAGGCTCCAACGACAGGGGCCTAATGGTTCACGGAGCCCCGTGAGGCTCTGATGTGGTGCTTATGTGGTTCCAGAGCCTGTGAGGCTCCAACGTTTGGGCATAGTACTTCCAGAGCCTAGGTGGCTCACGTGCTGCATATTTTTGTTTTGAAAGGCACAGGGGTGCCCCGGCTCCTTGTCCACAGTTGCCCAGCACTTAGTGGGCAACTGCCACGTTTAGGTTGTGCTTTGTGTTCCTGGCTTGCGCAGCCTGCGCAAGTGCGCCCTGACTCTGCTGGACCTAGGGCGTCCTTGCCCCTGAGAGGCCAGGTTGGCCTGGGGACAGTTCTTCTTGTGTTGTGCCCTCCCCTAGGGTACCCGATCATTATTCCTTGTGTTTTTTTGCGCCTGCGCAATGTATTTAGGCGATGTCTCAGTCTAGTTGTGCCTATGCGTAGGAGAGGGTTTTTCCCGGTGTAGGTTAGGCTGATGTGTTCATGGTCCCCCCCTGCGTGATGTGTACCTAAGGTGTATTAGGATTGCGTAGGGTGTAATTGCCCAATACCAGTAGTTACTGGTTCTGTGATACCTGTGCTATTTTTGTGTGAACAGTAATTTCATATCATATTTCTACAAAGTGCTAATTCCTGACAGTGGTCCATGTGGCCCTGTCCCCTGTATATATAATCCCTTGTAAATTCTGCCCGTGCCTGTTGGCACATTGTAAAGTGTGTGTTTTTATCGAATGTGTTGTGTATAATACAAAGGTTATTTTTATATAATACCTTGTGTGGAGTTTCCTTTGTGGTGGGCCTTGGGTGTTGTTGCTGGGTGCACGCGCAAACGCTTTACACATCGCCTCAGAGATAAGCCTGACTGCTCGTGCCAAGCTACCAAGGGGGTGAGCAGGGGTTATCTTTGGCGTGTAACTCCCCAGCCCTGACTAGAGTGGTGGTTTCTGTCTGGCTTTTGGCGCAAGCCCTAGCCAACCAGAAATCCCATTTCTAACATTGGTGATCAGCGGTGGGATTTGGACTTGCGTTTGCGCTGTACCGCAGCGGCAACTGGCCGCACTACAAAACTCTGCATTTAGATAAATCACATGGTATAGGGATTATTGTTCTAAGTTTGTTTTTAATTGTCATTTCTTTGGAAATGTGTGTTTGTGCACTGTGAGTTAGGTGTCCCTAGCTCGGGAGGGTAGATCATCCCCCTTAGTGCATTGTGTTTTCTGGATTCACCAGAGGGTGGGATCCAGTGGTGGCAGCGTAATAGTGTCCTGTACATTTGTCCCCCGCCCTGCGCCCAGAGTTGGTACCTGTGTCACGTGGTGGTCAGGTTGAGGAATCAGGGGTGGTAGAAACTGCCTTACCAGTCCGAGGGGAGGGTTGTGTGTGGATGAGTGGTGTGTGGCACTAGACAAGTGAGTGTAAGTTCTCTGGGATAGAGAGCTTGCTGAATCCTTTGCGAATTGTGTACTACTGTGGTAAGCTCAGACCCCTAGGTTCCCTGTGTGATCTTTTCTCAAGAACGTCCGCCAAAATGGAGCCAGCTTTTTATTTCGGTGATCTGTTTGGGTACAGTATGTTGGAGTTGGTAAGGTTCTGTGAAGAGAGAGACATAGGGGTGGATGAGTCAGACTCTCAGTCCGAACTTAGAAGCAGCCTGATCCTATGGCAAAAGGGTCAATGGGGTCTTGAGTGCAGTAGGATAAGGGCCCGGGCCTCACACCAGGAGGGTGGTGGGTCTGTAGGGAGCCCTGAAGATTTAGAAGAGGAGGAAGAAAGTAACCTGACAGGGACGCCAGTAGATAGTGGAGACCCCATAGATAGGGAGTCCCTTGCTGGGTCCAGTGTCAGGAGCAGCACCCCATCCCTTTCCCTGTCCCCAGAGGAGTGGGTAGATAGGAGGGAAGAAAGGGAGCATCAGCTGGCCATGGAGAAGCTCAGGATAGAGCATGCCAAGCTGGAGACCGAGAGGGTCTTAGCTCAGAAACAGATGGCGGAGGCTGAGCGGGCCTTTGCCACAGAGAAATTAGCTCTGGAGGGTAAGTTGTCCCCTGAGCGCAGTTGTAGTTGTCTGGGCTCCCCAGGGAGGGTTGAGTCCAGTGGTGACAGCGAGATAAAGTCCAGTGCAGGAAGTCCCATTCCCAGTTTACCCAGTCTGGTACCTGTTTCCCAAGAAGAGGAGTATAGGTTGAAATTAAGGGGCAGTAGGAAGCTGTCTCACCAGTCTTGGGACACGTTTGTGGGTGAATGCGAGGATGCACTGGATGATTGGGTAAGAGTAAACACGAAACGGGATTTTGAAGGACTGTATGCTCTGGTTATCAAAGAGCAGCTACTCAGTAGTTTTTACCCCGGGTTGCGCCAACACCTGTTGGGATATTACGATTTGGATGCTTGGGACCTTGCAAAAAGAGCAGACCGATGGGAAGGGGTCCCAAATTCTGATGAGGAATGGGAGAGTGATTCCAACAGTAGTGGTTCAGAGATCCTCCAGCCCAGCGTGGTGGAGGAGGCTCAGTGTAGCCCAGCTAGGTCCCCGGATAGCGAGGAGGGTGTAGGGGCTTACGGCCTGGCTCAGTGGAGCGGGAGTAAGTGGGTGACCGAGGATCCCCAGACGCACGAAACCCTGCCTCATGACTTGGATGGTTTCATGAGGGAACACCAAGTCTGGGACCTAGGCTGTCCTGTTAGTCCATTTGAGGAGGATCACCTAGTGTATGGAGGACCTGGAGCATCTGTAAATAAAGCTCCAGTGGTTCTGATGTCTGGCAGTACCGCTCCAGTAGGGAGGGTACAGAAGTCCAGCGAGAGGAGTGGCATGGGGCGGTGTTCCCCGGTGGAGGAGCCAGTGGGTCAGGGACCAGCCGGGAGGGCTGAGTCTCCTCGAGGTGACCATGGTGACCACACGTCTGTCCTGGGGGATCTTCGCGTACTGTCAGGTGGACAGGGGACGGGAGATCTGCGCCAGGCAGACTGTCATGCAACATATGAGGCATATGTTCCTCTTGGTGGGATGGTGTGTAAGTCCCCCGAAGTCCTGGAGTGCCAGGCAAGTATTCCACCAAAGGTTCTAGACCCGAGGTTGGGAGGCCAGGTTCAGGATCAGCCTGACCTGAAGGGTAGGACGACTGTAACCAGTGTCCTGACCGGTTCTTCTTCCAGAGGTACCGCCCCAGTTGGTAGGGAGCAGGACTCTGGAAGGGGGTGCAGAGGGTGGGAGAGCCCACCTCTGACCCCAGTGCAACCTGAGGGGTTAAACCCTAGGTTGGGAGACCAGTTCTCAGGGAGGGGTCCTGAGCTGGTAGGTGAATTGCGTTACGGGGTCGCCTCTCAGAGGAAGAGAGGGCGGAACCCCAGAAGAAGAGGTAGGGGAGGAGAGACTCACCCGTGACTTTTGGTCAGCTTGAGGGTACAGACCCTAGGCTGGAGGATCAGTGGCAGTTTAGATCTGCCCTGATGAGGGGTAGAGTGGAGAATGGCCGCTATGTGCCAGGGGTTACTACCCCCCACTCTATGGTTAGGCAAAGACCAGTGGCACCTGGGTGGCCTAGGGCCTGGTCTTGGCCGCGGACAGCTTGGGAGTACCAGTGGGGTAGCCCAGTTGGTCCAGACAGTGGTGTTAGAAAGAATTCCATGGGTTCACCGTGGCGTAGAACCGGAGGGTGTCCCTGCAGTTGCGGGCCCGCGTCCGTGTTCTATCGCCCCAAGCAGGGAAGTCCATCACGGTGGTGATTGGGCTGCCGTGCGTTTTGGCTGGAAGGGGGTTGTGTTGGACTTGGCCCTTCTGGCAGGTTCACCCCTGAACTTTTTTGCTTTTTACTGATGACGTGGTGTGGTGATTTTTTGGTTTCCTGCGCACTTTCCCTGTGTCCCAGGGTAAAGTGCGTGCGTGCTCTGAGTGCATGTGGTGAGATAGGCCTGCCCTCCCATAGGAATGCATGGGGAATGTATGTGTCCCTAGTAGTTCCTGATGCGTGGGGTGTGCAGGCCCGAGTTTGGTATGTGCGGACTCGTGGGAGTGAATGCTGTGCGATGATGTGTGCGGCGTGCATGTACCTAGTGTGGAAGTGCCACTTCTAGAAGTGGGCACTTCTGTGTGCAGTGTGTCTGTCGCGTGATTGGCTGGTCATGTCATGTGATGGGCTAGGGATTCCCCAGAGTCAGGATGAGTCACCCAGTGGTGAATGGGGAGATCAGCAGCTAGATGGGTGGGAGGAGTACACCTGGGTCCTGAATAGGACAGGGTTTTCCACACACAATGCTGGCCCCGCCCCCTGCGGTACGACTGACGACCCTAGCCCTGCCAATGAATAGAGTGAGGGGCTGAGCACATCAAGGGTGCTCCCCAACCAGCTGCGACTGGTTTTCCCCCTCACCCTGCACCCAGAACAAAGGGGTTTGCTGTATAAAAATGGGGCTGTGTCCCCACAGAAACTGTTCACTTCCAGGATCCTGAGGGGGGCTGCTGCTGCTGGAAGCCAGGAGGAACCGCCACTTGGGACTGCCTTCCTGCCCTGGAGGGCCCAGTGAGCTGGCCCCTGGCCCAGCCTTGTCCCCCTGCCTACCTTCCTAGGAACTTTGCTGGACTTGGTGGATTATTTTGCCCCAAAGCGCTAGGAGCGCTTTATCTGTGTACCTAAGCGCCTGGAAGCGCTTTGATTTGCCTTAAGCGCTCAGGAGCGCTTTATTGCTGCTAGCCGGTGCCCACCCGGCATTTACCCCGCTTATTTAATTATTTAATCAAGCGGGAGCCCACCCCGCATTGTGGTGTGCTTGCGGGTGCCCATCCCGCTTATTTGGTTATTCTCACGGCGGGTGCCCACCCCGCCGTATATTGCATCATGGAGGGAGCCCACCCCTCTTTGCCACCGTAAAGAAAGTCACCGCCGCGGCCCCTGCCGAAACCCAGGAAGTCAGGCAGGCCTTTTGGGACGTGGGCGGGACTGCTAAAACAGGAAGCGGACGGGAGCCTACCCCGCGCTCCTGTGACGGAGATCAGGAGGTGGCGCCAGCGACTCGACGCCGCGCAGGGCTCCCGTGTGTCGAGGGAAGCCCCGCGCCGGGAAGAGGAACGCCGCCGAGAAGAGGTGCGAACAGGAGCAGGCGGGAGCCTACCCCGCGCTCCAGAAGTGCTGCCGGACGAAGAAAGAGCCTTCCCCGACGAGCCCGGGGAGTGAGGGCTCCGAGGGGGGGTCCGGCCTGCATTTCGCTCCCGCCGAGGGGGGGGAGCCAGTAACTGTGTAAAGTGCCAGAGAAGGCACTACGTCTAGAAGTTCTTGGGCGGCCCCGTCTGTTAGCGGGCCGCCCCAGCGGGGGCCTTTCTATTCTCGTCCCAGAGTGGGACTCCAACCTTTCGGGGGCATTTCTTTGGAACCGAGGGCATTTCTATGGTGCGTGGAGCCCACGAGGCTCCCATGCGCCGCAGTGTCTCTGAGCCCCCACGAGGCTCCAACGAAGGGGCCCGCATTATTTTCTCGAGCACTGGTGTGCTCCAACGACCCGCATTGGTTTGCCCTGAGCCCCGAGAAGGCTCCAACGTTACGGGGCCATTCTTGTTCCAGAGCCCAGAGAGGCTCCAACGACAGGGGCCTAATGGTTCACGGAGCCCCGTGAGGCTCTGATGTGGTGCTTATGTGGTTCCAGAGCCTGTGAGGCTCCAACGTTTGGGCATAGTACTTCCAGAGCCTAGGTGGCTCACGTGCTGCATATTTTTGTTTTGAAAGGCACAGGGGTGCCCCGGCTCCTTGTCCACAGTTGCCCAGCACTTAGTGGGCAACTGCCACGTTTAGGTTGTGCTTTGTGTTCCTGGCTTGCGCAGCCTGCGCAAGTGCGCCCTGACTCTGCTGGACCTAGGGCGTCCTTGCCCCTGAGAGGCCAGGTTGGCCTGGGGACAGTTCTTCTTGTGTTGTGCCCTCCCCTAGGGTACCCGATCATTATTCCTTGTGTATTTTTGCGCCTACGCAATGTATTTAGGCGATGTCTCAGTCTAGTTGTGCCTATGCGTAGGAGAGGGTTTTTCCCGGTGTAGGTTAGGCTGATGTGTTCATGGTCCCCCCCTGCGTGATGTGTACCTAAGGTGTATTAGGATTGCGTAGGGTGTAATTGCCCAATACCAGTAGTTACTGGTTCTGTGATACCTGTGCTATTTTTGTGTGAACAGTAATTTCATATCATATTTCTACAAAGTGCTAATTCCTGACAGTGGTCCATGTGGCCCTGTCCCCTGTATATATAATCCCTTGTAAATTCTGCCCGTGCCTGTTGGCACATTGTAAAGTGTGTGTTTTTATTGAATGTGTTGTGTATAATACAAAGGTTATTTTTATATAATACCTTGTGTGGAGTTTCCTTTGTGGTGGGCCTTGGGTGTTGTTGCTGGGTGCGCGCGCAAACGCTTTACACATCGCCTCAGAGATAAGCCTGACTGCTCGTGCCAAGCTACCAAGGGGGTGAGCAGGGGTTATCTTTGGCGTGTAACTCCCCAGCCCTGACTAGAGTGGTGGTTTCTGTCTGGCTTTTGGTGCAAGCCCTAGCCAACCAGAAATCCCATTTCTAACAGGGGTTGTGCAGGGGGGTGGTGTTTCAGGGTTTAGGGCAGTGCTATGGTTTTCGGGCAGTGTAGAGGGTCGTGCTGGGGGCGGTGTTTCAGGGTTTAGGGCAGTGCAGTGGTGTTCGGGCAGTGTAGAGTGTCGTGCTGGGGGTGGTGTTTCAGGGTTTAGGGCAGTGCAGTGGTGTGCGGGTAGTGTAGGGGGTCATGCTGTGGGTGGTGTTTCAGGGTTTAGGACATTGCAGTGGTGTTCGTGCTGTGTAGAGGGTCGTGCTGGGGGTGGTGTTTTACGGTTTAGGGCAGTGCAGTAGTGTTCGGGCAGAGTAGGGGGTCATGCTGAGGGTGGTATTTCAGGATTTAGGGCAGTGCAGTGGTGTTCAGGCGGTGTAGGATTCATGCTGGGGGTGATGTTTCAGAGTTTAGGGCACTGCAGTGGTGTTCGGGCAGTGTAGGGGGTCTTTCTGGGGGTGACATTTCAGGGTTCAGGGCAGTGGTGCAGTGGTGTTCGGGAAGTGTAGAGGGTCTTGCAAGGGGTGGCGCTTCAGGGTTTAGAGCAGTGGTGTTCGGGCAGTGTAGGGGGTCTTGCTGGGGGTGATGTTTCAGGGTTTAGAGCAGCGCAGTGGCATGTGGGCAGTGTAGGGGGTCGTGCTGGGGATGAAGTTTCAGGGTTTAGGGCAGTGCAGTGGTGTTCGGGCAGTGTAGGGGGTTGTGCTGGTGTTTCAGGGTTTAGGGCAGAGCAGTGGTGTTCAGGCAGTGTAGGGGGACGTGCTGGGGGTGGTGTTTCAGGGTTTAGGGCAGAGCAGTGGTGTTCAGGCAGTGTATGGCGTCGTGCTGGGGGTGGTGTTTCAGGAATTAGGGCAGTGCAGTGGTGTTCTGGCAGTGTAGTAGGACGTGCTGGGGGTGGTGTTTTAGGGTTTAGGGCAGAGCAGTGGTGTTTGGGCAGTGTAGGGGTTCGTCCTGGGAGTGGTGTTTCAGGGTTTAGGGCAGTGCAGTGGTGATCGGGCAGTGTAGGGGATCATGCAGGGGGTGATGTTTCAGGGTTTAGGGCAGTGTAGTGGTGTTCGGGCAGTACAGGGGGCCGTGCAGGGGGTGGTGTTTCAGGGTTTAGGGCAGTGCAGTGATTTTCGGGCATTCTAGGGTTTCTTGCTGGAGTGGTGTTTCAGGGATTAGGGCAGTGGTGTTCAGGCAGTGTAGGGGGTCCTGCTGGGGGTGGTGTTTCAGGGTTCAGGGCAGTGCAGAGGTGTTCGGGCAGTGTAGGGGGTCTTGCTGGGGGTGGTGTTTCATGGTTTATGGCAGTGCAGTGGTGTTCGGGCAGTGTAGGGGGTCGTGCAGGGGGTGGTGTTTCAGGTTTTAGGGCAGTGCAGTGGTTTTCGGGCAGTGTAGGGGGTCATGCTGGGTGGTGTTTAAGGGTTCAGGGCAGTGCAGAGGTGTTTGGGCAGTATAGGGGGTCTTGCTCGGGGTGGTGTTTCAGGATTTAGGGCAGTGCAGTGGTGTGCGGGCAGTGTACGGGGTCGTGCTGGGACTGGTGTTTCTGGGTTTAGGGCAGTGCAGTTTTGTTCGGGCAGTGTAGGGGGTCGTGCTGGTGTTTCAGGGTTTAGGACAGAGCAGTGGTGTTCAGGCAGTGTAGGGGGTCGTGCAGGGGGTGGTGTTTCAGGGTTTAGGTCAGAGCAGAGGTGTTCAGGCAGTGTAGGGGGTCGTGCAGGGGGTGGTGTTTCAGGGTTTAGGGCAGTGCAGTGGTTTTTGGGCAGTGTAGGGTGTCTTGCTGGGGTGGTGTTTAAGGGTTTAAGGCAGTGGTGTTCAGGCAGTGTAGGGGGTCTTGCTGGGTGTGGTGTTTCAGGGTTCAGGGCAGTGCAGAGGTGTTCGGACAGTGTAGGGGGTCATGCTGGGAGTGGTGTTTCAGGGTTTAAGGCAGTGCAGTGGTGTTCGGGCAGTGTAGGGGGTCGTGCAGGGGGGTGCTGTTTCAGGGTTCAGGGCAGTGCTATGGTTTTTGGGCAGTGTAGCCGGTCGTGCTGGGGGTGGTGTTTCAGGGTTTAGGGCAGTGCAGTGGTGTTCCGGCAGTGTAGAGGGTCGTGCTGGGGGTGGTGTTTCAGAGTATAGGGCAGTGCAGTGGTGTGCGGGTAGTGTAGGGGGTCATGCTGTGGGTGGTGTTTCAGGGTTTAGGACATTGCAGTGGTGTTCGTGCTGTGTAGGGGGTCGTGCTGGGGGTGGTGTTTTAGGGTTTAGGGCAGTGCAGTAGTCTTCGGGCAGAGAGGGGGTCATGTTGGTGGTGGTATTTCAGGGGTTAGGGCAGTGCAGTGGTGTTCAGGCAGTGTAGGATTCGTGCTGGGGGTGATGTTTCAGGGTTTAGGGCACTGCAGTGGTGTTCGGGCAGTGTAGGGGGTCTTTCAGGGGGTGGCGTTTCAGGGTTCAGGGCAGTGGTGCAGTCGTGTTCGGGAAGTGTAGAGGGTCTTGCAAGGGGTGGCGTTTCAGGGTTTAGAGCAGTGGTGTTTGGGCACTGTAGGGGGTCTTGCTGGGGGTGGTGTTTCAGGGATTAGGGCAGCGAAGTGGCGTGCGGGCAGTGTAGGGGGTCGTGCTGGGGATGGTGTTTCAGGGTTTAGGGCAGTGCAGTAGTGTTCGGGCAGTGTAGGGGGTTGTGCTGGTGTTTCAGGGTTTAGGGCAGAGCAGTGGTGTTCAGGCAGTGTAGGGGGACGTGCTGGGGATGGAGTTTCAGGGTTTAGGGCAGAGCAGTGGTGTTCAGGCAGTGTAGGGGGTCGTGCAGGGGGGTGCTGTTTCAGGGTTCAGGGCAGTGCTATGGTTTTTGGGCAGTGTAGAGGGTCGTGCTGGGGGTGGTGTTTCAGAGTTTAGGGCAGTGCAGTGGTGTGCGGGTAGTGTAGGGGGTCATGCTGTGGGTGGTGTTTCAGGGTTTAGGACATTGCAGTAGTGTTCGTGCTGTGTAGGGGTTCGTGCTGGGGTTGGTGTTTTAGGGTTTAGGGCAGTGCAGTAGTCTTCGGGCAGAGAGGGGG
Source organism: Triturus cristatus (assembly GCF_964204655.1). Lineage (NCBI taxonomy): Eukaryota > Metazoa > Chordata > Amphibia > Caudata > Salamandridae > Triturus > Triturus cristatus. Next base: position 1,122,047,018 of record NC_140579.1, read on the forward strand.
TCATGCTGGTGGTGGTATTTCAGGGTTTAGGGCAGTGCAGTGGTGTTCAGGCAGTGTAGGATTCGTGCTGGGGGTGATGTTTCAGGGTTTAGGGCACTGCAGTGGTGTTCGGGCAGTGTAGGGGGTCTTTCAGGGGGTGGCGTTTCAGGGTTCAGGGCAGTGGTGCAGTCGTGTTCGGGAAGTGTAGAGGGTCTTGCAAGGGGTGGCGTTTCAGGGTTTAGAGCAGTGGTGTTTGGGCACTGTAGGGGGTCTTGCTGGGGGTGGTGTTTCAGGGATTAGGGCAGCGAAGTGGCGTGCGGGCAGTGTAGGGGGTCATGCTGGGGATGGTGTTTCAGGGTTTAGGGCAGTGCAGTAGTGTTCGGGCAGTGTAGGGGGTTGTGCTGGTGTTTCAGGGTTTAGGGCAGAGCAGTGGTGTTCAGGCAGTGTAGGGGGACGTGCTGGGGATGGAGTTTCAGGGTTTAGGGCAGAGCAGTGGTGTTCAGGCAGTGTAGGGCGTCGTGCTGGGGGTGGTATTTCAGGAATTAGGGCAGTGCAGTGGTGTTCTGGCAGTGTAGGGGGACGTCCTGGGGGTGGTGTTTTAGGGTTTAGGGCAGAGCAGTGGTGTTTGGGCAGTATAGGGGTTCGTCCTGGGAGTGATGTTTCAGGGTTTAGGGCAGTGCAGTGGTGGTCGGGCAGTGTAGGGGGTCCTGCTGGGGTTGGTGCTTCAGGGTTTAAGGCAGTGCAGTGGTGTTCGGGCAGTGTAGGGGGTCGTGCAGGGGGGTGGTGTTTCAGGGTTCAGGGCAGTGCTATGGTTTTTGGCCAGTGTAGAGGGTCGTGCTGGGGGTGGTGTTTCAGGGTTTAGGGCAGTGCAGTGGTGTTCCGGCAGTGTAGAGGGTCGTGCTGGGGGTGGTGTTTCAGGGTTTAGGGCAGTGCAGTGGTGTGCAGGTAGTGTAGGGGGTCATGCTGTGGGTGGTGTTTCAGGGTTTAGGACATTGCAGTGGTGTTCGTGCTGTGTAGGGGGTCGTGCAGGGGGGTGGTGTTTCAGGGTTTAGGGCAGTGCAGTGGTATTCAGGCAGTGTAGGGGGTCGTGCAGGGGCTGATGATTCAGGGTTTAGGGCAGTGCATTGGTGTTCGGGCAGTGTAGGGGGTCATGCAGGTGGTGGTGCTTCAGGGTTTAGGACAGTGCAGTGGTTTTCAGGCAGCATAGGGTGTCTTGCTGGTGTGGTGTTTAAGGGTTTAGGGCAGTGGTGTTCAGGCAGTGTAAGGGGTTTTGCTGGGGGTGGTGTTTCAGGGTTCAGGGCAGTGCAGAGGTGTTCGGGCAGTGTAGGGGATCTTGCTGGGGATGGTGTTTCAGGCTTCAGGGCAGTGCAGTGGTGTTTGGGCAGTGTAGGGGGGCGTGCAGGGGGGTGGTGTTTCAGGATTTAGGGCAGTGCAGTGGTTTTCGGGCAGTGTAGGGGGTCATGCTGGGGGTGGTGTTTCAGGCTTTAGGGCAGTGCAGTGGTGTTCGGGCAGTGTAGGGGGTTGTGCTGGGGGTGGTGTTTAGGGGTTCAGGGCAGTGCAGAGGTGTTCGGGCAGTGTAGGGCGTGTTGCTGGGGGTGGTGTTTCCGGTTTTAGGGCAGTGCAGTGGTGTTCCGGCAGTGTAGGGGGTCGTGCAGGGGGGTGGTGTTTCAGGGTTTAGGGCAGTGCAGTGGTGTTCGGGCAGTGTAGTGGGTCGTGTTGGGGGTGGTGTTTCAGGGTTTAGGGCAGTGCAGATGTGTTCGGGCAGTGTAGGGCGTGTTGCTGGGGGTGGTGTTTCCGGTTTTAGGGCAGTGCAGTGGTGTTCGGGCAGTGTAGGGGGTCGTGCAGGGGGGTGGTGTTTCAGGGTTTAGGGCAGTGCAGTGGAGTTCGGGCAGTGTAGTGGGTCGTGTTGGGGGTGGTGTTTCAGGGTTTAGGGTAGTGCAGTGGTGTTTTGGCAGTGTAGGGGGTCATGCTGGGGATGGTGTTTCAGGGTTTAGGGCAGTGCAGTGGTGTTTGGGCAGTGTAGGGGGTCGTGGTGGGGCTGGTGTTTCAGGGGTTAGGGCCGTGTAGTGGTGTTCGGGCAGTGTGAGGAGTCGTGCTGGGGCTGGTCCTTTAGGGTTAGGGCAGTGCAGTGGTGTTCGGGCAGTGTAGGGGGTCGTGCTGGGGCTGGTGTTTTATGGTTTAGGGTAGTGCAGTGGTGTTCGGGCAGTGTTGAGGGTCATGCTGGGGGTGGTGTTTCAGGCTTTAGGGCAGTGCAGTGGTGTTCGGGCAGTGTAGGGGGTCGTTCTGGGGGTGGTGTTTAGGGGTTCAGGGCAGTGCAGAGGTGTTCGGGCAGTGTAGGGGGTGTTGCTGGGGGTGGTGTTTCCGGTTTTAGGGCAGTGCAGTGGTGTTCGGGCAGTGTAGGGGGTCGTGCAGGGGGGTGGTGTTTCAGGGTTTAGGGCAGTGTAGTGGTGTTCGGGCAGTGTAGTGGGTCATGTTGGGGGTGGTGTTTCAGGGTTTAGGGCAGTTCAGTGGTGTGCGGGCAGTGTAGGGGGTCATGCTGGGGATGGTGTTTCAGGGTTTAGGGCAGTGCAGTGGTGTTCGGGCAGTGTAGGGGGTCGTGGTGGGGCTAGTGTTTCAGGGTTTAGGGCCGTGTAGAGGTGTTCGGGCAGTGAGAGGGGTCGTGCTGGGGCTGGTGTTTTAGGGTTAGGGCAGTGCAGTGGTGTTCGGGCAGTATAGGGGGTCGTGCTGGGGCTGGAGTTTTATGGTTTAGGGTAGTGAAGTGGTGTTCGGGCAGTGTTGAGGGTCATGCTGGGGGGGTGTTTTAGGGTAGTGTAGTGGTGTTGTGGTAGAGTAGGGTGTCGTGCAGGTGGTGGTGTTTTAGGGTTTAAGGCAGTGAAGTGGTGTTCGGGCAGTGTGGGGGGTCATGCTGGTGGTAGTGTTTTAGGGTTTAGGGCAGTGCAGTGGTGTTCAGGCAGTGCAGGGGGTCGTGCTGGGGTGGTGTTTCAGGGTTTAGGCCAGTGCAGTGGTGTTCGGGCAATATAGGGGGTCTTGCAGGGTGTGGCATTTCAGGGTTTAGGGCAGTGGTGCAGTGGTGTTTGGGCAGTGTAGAGGGTCTTGCAGGGGAAGGCGTTTCAGGGTTTAGGGCAGTGGTGTTTGGGCAGTGGAGGGGGTCATGCTAGGGCTGGTGTTTAGGGGTTCAGGGCAGTGCAGAGGTGTTCGGGCAGTGTAGGGGGTGTTGCTGGGGGTGGTGTTCTGGTTTTAGGGCAGTGCAGTGGTGTTCGGGCAGTGTAGGGCGTCATGTAGGGGGGTGGTGTTTCAGGGTTTAGGGCAGTGCAGTGGTGTTCGGGCAGTGTAGTGGGTCGTGTTGGGGGTGGTGTGTCAGGGTTTAGGGCAGTGTAGTGGTGTTCGGGCAGTGTAGGGGGTCATGCTGGGGATGGTGTTTCAGGGTTTAGGGCAGTGCAGTGGTGTTTGGGCAGTGTAGGGGGTCGTGGTGGGGCTGGTGTTTCAGGGTTTAGGGCCGTGTAGTGGTGTTCTAGCAGTGTGAGGGGTCGTGCTGGGGCTGGTGCTTTAGGGTTAGGGCAGTGCAGTGGTGTTCGAGCAGTGTAGGGGGTCGTACTGGGGCTGGTGTTTTATGGTTTAGGGTAGTGCAGTGGTGTCCGGGCAGTGTTGAGGGTCATGCTGGGGGTGGTGTTTTAGGTTAGTGCAGTGGTGTTCTGGTAGTGTAGGGTGTCTTGCAGGGGGTGCTGTTTTAGGGTTTAGGGCAGTGAAGTGGTGTTCGGGCAGTGAGGGGGATTGGGTCGTGCTGGTGGTAGTGTTTCAGGGTTTAGGGCAGTGCTGTGGTGTTCAGGCAGTATAGGGGGTTGTGCTGGGGTGGTGTTTCAGGGTTTAGGCCAGTGCAGTGGTGTTTGGGCAATATAGGGGGTCTTGCAGGGGGTGGCATTTCAGGGTTTAGGGCAGTGGTGCAGTGGTGTTCGGGCAGTGTAGAGGGTCTTGCAGGGGAAGGCGTTTCAGGGTTTAGGGCAGTGGTGTTTGGGCAGTGGAGGGGGTCGTGCTGGGGCTGGTGTTTCAGGGTTTAGGGCAGTGCAGTGGTGTTCGGACAGTGTAGGAGGTCATTCTGGGGCTGGTGTTCTAGGGTTTAGGGCAGTGCAGTGGTGTTTGGGCAGTGTAGGGGGTCGTACTGGGGCTGGTGTTTTAGGGTAAAGGGCAGTGCAGTGGTGTTCGGGCAGTGTAGGGGGTCGTGCTGGGGCTGGTGTTTTAGGGTTTAGGGTGGAGCAGTGGTGTTTAGGCAGTGTAGGGGGTCATGCTGGGGGTGGTGCTTTAGGGTTAGGGCAGTGCAGTGGTGTTCTGGCAGTGTAGGGGGTCGTGCTGGGGCTGGTGTTTTAGGGTTTAGGGTAGAGCAGTGGTGTTCGGGCAGAGTAGGGGGTCATGCTAGGGGTAGTGTTTCAGGGTTTATGGCAGTGCAGTGGTGTTCGGGCCGTGTTGGGGGTCTTGCAGAGGGTGGCATTTCAGGGTTTAGGGCAGTGGTGCAGTGGTGTTCGGGCAGTGTAGAGGGTCTTGCTGGAGGTGGCGTTTTAGGGTAGTGCAGTGGTGTTCAGGTAGTGTAGGGTGTCTTGCTGGGGGTAGTGTTTTAGGGTTTAGGGTGGAGCAGTGGTGTCCGGGCAGTGTAGGGGGTCGTGCTGGGGGTGGTGTTTTAGGGTGAGGGCAGTGCAGTGGTGTTCTGGCAGTGTAGGGGGTCATGCTGGGGCTGGTGTTTTGGGTTTAGGGTAGAGCAGTGGTGTTCGGGCAGTGTAGGGGGTCGTGCTGGGGCTGGTGTTTTGGGTTTAGGGTAGAGCAGTGGTGTTCGGGCAGTGTAGGGGGTCGTGCTGGGGGTGGTGTTTCAGGGTTTATGGCAGTGCAGTGGTGTTCGGGCAGTGTTGGGGGTCTTGCAGAGGGTGGCATTTCAGGGTTTAGGGCAGTGGTGCAGTGGTGTTCGGGCAGTGTAGAGGGTCTTGCAGGGAGTGGCATTTCAGGGTTTAGGGCAGTGGTGTTCGGGCAGTTTAGGGAGTCTTGCTGGAGGTTGCGTTTTAGGGTAGTGCAGTGGTGTTCAGGTAGTGTAGGGTGTCTTGCTGGGGGTAGTGTTTTAGGGTTTAGGGCAGTGAAGTGGTGTTCAGGCAGTGTGGGGGGTCGTGCTGGGGCTGGTGTTTTATGGTTTATGGTAGTGCAGTGGTGTTCGGGCAGTGTTGAGGGTCATGCTGGGGGGGTGTTTTAGGGTAGTGCAGTGGTGTTGTGGTAGAGTAGGGTGTCGTGCAGGTGGTGGTGTTTTAGGGTTTAAGGCAGTGAAGTGGTATTCGGGCAGTGTGGGGGGTCATGCTGGTGGTTGTGTTTTAGGGTTTAGGGCAGAGCAGTGGTGTTCAGGCAGTGCAGGGGGTCATGCTGGGGTGGTGTTTCAGGGTTTAGGCCAGTGCAGTGGTGTTCGGGCAATATAGGGGGTCTTGCAGGGGGTGGCATTTCAGGGTTTAGGGCAGTGGTGCAGTGGTGTTCGGGCAGTGTATAGGGTCTTGCAGGGGAAGGCGTTTCAGGGTTTAGGGCAGTGGTGTTTGGGCAGTGGAGGAGGTCATGCTGGGGCTGGTGTTTAGGGGTTCAGGGCAGTGCAGAGGTGTTCGGGCAGTGTAGGGGGTGTTGCTGGGGGTGGTGTTTCTGGTTTTAGGGCAGTGCAGTGGTGTTCGGGCAGTGTAGGGGGTCATGCAGGGGGGTGGTGTTTCAGGGTTTAGGGCAGTGCAGTGGTGTTCGGGCAGTGTATTGGGTCGTGTTGGGGGTGATGTTTCAGGGTTTAGGGCAGTGCAGTGGTGTTCGGGCAGTTTAGGGGGTCATGCTGGGGATGGTGTTTCAGGGTTTAGGGCAGTGCAGTGGTGTTTGGGCAGTGTAGGGGGTTGTGGTGGGGCTGGTGTTTTAGGGTTTAGGGCCGTGTAGTGATGTTCTGGCAGTGTGAGGGGTCGTGCTGGGGCTGGTGCTTTAGGGTTAGGGCAGTGCAGTGGTGTTCGGGCAGTGTAGGGGGTCGTGCTGGGGCTGGTGTTTTATGGTTTAGGGTAGTGCAGTGGTGTTCGGGCAGTGTTGAGGGTCATGCTGGGGGTGGTGTTTTAGGTTAGTGCAGTGGTGTTCTGGTAGTGTAGGGTGTCGTGCAGGGGGTGCTGTTTTAGGGTTTAGGGCAGTGAAGTGGTGTTCGGGCAGTGTGGGGGGTCGGGTCGTGCTGGTGGTAGTGTTTTAGGGTTTAGGGCAGTGCCGTGGTGTTCAGGCAGAGTAGGGGGTCGTGCTGGGGTGGTGTTTCAGGGTTTAGGCCAGTGCAGTGGTGTTCGGGCAATATAGGGGGTCTTGCAGGGGGTGGCATTTCAGGGTTTAGGGCAGTGGTGCAGTGGTGTTCGGGCAGTGTAGAGGGTCTTGCAGGGGAAGGCGTTTCAGGGTTTAGGGCAGTGGTGTTTGGGCAGTGGAGGGGGTCGTGCTGGGGCTGGTGTTTCAGGGTTTAGGGCAGTGCAGTGGTGTTCGGACAGTGTAGGGGGTCATTCTTGGGATGGTGTTCTAGGGTTTAGGGCAGTGCAGTGGTGTTTGGGCAGTGTAGGGGGTCGTACTGGAGCTGGTGTTTTAGGGTTAGGGCAGTGCAGTGGTGTTCGGGCAGTGTAGGGGGTCGTGCTGGGGCTGGTGTTTTAGGGTTTAGGGTGGAGCAGTGGTGTTCGGGCAGTGTAGGGGGTCGTGCTGGGGGTGGTGTTTTAGGGTTAGGGCAGTGCAGTGGTGTTCTGGCAGTGTAGGGGGTCGTGCTGGGGCTGGTGTTTTAGGGTTTAGGGTAGAGCAGTGGTGTTCGGGCAGAGTAGGGGGTCATGCTAGGGGTGGTGTTTCAGGGTTTATGGCAGTGCAGTGGTGTTCGGGCCGTGTTGGGGGTCTTGCAGAGGGTGGCATTTCAGGGTTTAGGGCAGTGGTGCAGTGGTGTTCGGGCAGTGTAGAGGGTCTTGCTGGAGCTGGCGTTTTAGGGTAGTGCAGTGGTGTTCAGGTAGTGTAGGGTGTCTTGCTGGGGGTAGTGTTTTAGGGTTTAGGGTGGAGCAGTGGTGTCCGGGCAGTGTAGGGGGTCGTGCTGGGGGTGGTGTTTTAGGCTTAGGGCAGTGCAGTGGTGTTCTGGCAGTGTAGGGGGTCATGCTGGGGCTGGTGTTTTGGGTTTAGGGTAGAGCAGTGGTGTTCGGGCAGTGTAGGGGGTCGTGCTGGGGGTGGTGTTTCAGGGTTTATGGCAGTGCAGTGATGTTCGGGCAGTGTTGGGGGTCTTGCAGAGGGTGGCATTTCAGGGTTTAGGGCAGTGGTGCAGTGGTGTTCGGGCAGTGTAGAGGGTCTTGCAGGGAGTGGCGTTTCAGGGTTTAGAGCAGTGGTGTTCGGGCAGTTTAGGGGGTCTTGCTGGAGATTGCGTTTTAGGGTAGTGCAGTGGTGTTCAGGTAGTGTAGGGTGTCTTGCTGGGGGTAGTGTTTTAGGGTTTAGGGCAGTGAAGTGGTGTTCAGGCAGTGTGGGGGGTCGTGCTGGGGGTGGTGGTTTAGGGCAGTGCAGTGGTGTTCGGGCAGTGTAGGGGGTCATGCTGGGGGTGGTGTTTCAGGGTTTAAGGCAGTGCAGTGGTGTTCGGGCAGTGTAGGGGGTCATGCTGGGAGTGGTGTTTCAGGGTTTAAGGCAGTGCAGTGGTGTTCGGGCAATGTAGGGGGTCTTGCAGGGGGTGGCATTTCAGGGTTTAGGGCAGTGGTGCAGTGGTGTTCGCGCAGTGTAGTGGGTTTTGCAGGGGGTGGCGTTTCAGGGTTTAGGGCAGTGGTGTTTGGGCAGTGTAGGGGGTCTTGCTGGAGGTGGCATTTCAGGGTTTAGGGCAGTGGTGTTCAGGCATTGTAGGGGGTCTTGCTGGAGGTGGTGTTTCTGGGTTTAGGGCAGTGCAGTGGTGTTTGGGCAGTGTAGGGGGTCGTGCTGGGGTGGTGTTTCAGGGTTTAGGGCAGTGCAGTGGTGTTTAGGCAGTGTAGGGGGTCGTGATGGGGCTGGTGTTTCAGGCTTTAGGGCAGTGCAGTGGTGTTCGGGCAATTTAGGGGGTCATGCTGGGGCTGGTGTTTCAGGGTTTAGGGCAGTGCTGTGGTGTTCGGGCAGTGTAGGGGGTCGTGCTGGGGCTAGTTTTTCAGGGTTTAGGGCAGTGCAGTGGAGTTCGTTCAGTGTAGGGGGTCGTGCGGGACTGGTGTTTCAGGGTTTAGGGCAAAGAAGTGGTGTTCGGGCAGTGTAGGGGGTCATGCTGGGGTGGCGTTTCATGGTTTTGGGCTGTGTAATGGTGTTTGGGCAGGGTAAGGGGTCTTGCAGACAGTGGCGTTTCAGGGTTTAGGGCAGTGGTGTTCGGGCAGTGTAGGGGGTCTTGCAGGGGGTGGTGTTTCAGGGTTTACGGCAGTGCAGTGGTGTTTGGGCAGTTCAGGGGGTCGTGCTGGGAGTGGTGTTTCAAGGTTTAGGGCAGTGCATTGGTGTTCGGGCAGTGCAGGGGGTCGTGCTGGGGGTGGTGTTTCAGGGTTTAGGGCAGTGCAGTGGTGTGCGGGTAGTGTAGGGGGTCGTGCTGTGGGTGGTGTTTCAGGGTTTAGGGCAGTGCAGATGTGTTCGGGCAGTGTAGGGCGTGTTGCTGGGGGTGGTGTTTCCGGTTTTAGGGCAGTGCAGTGGTGTTCGGGCAGTGTAGGGGGTCGTGCAGGGGGGTGGTGTTTCAGGGTTTAGGGCAGTGCAGTGGTGTTCGGGCAGTGTAGTGGGTCGTGTTGGGGGTGGTGTTTCAGGGTTTAGGGTAGTGCAGTGGTGTTTTGGCAGTGTAGGGGGTCATGCTGGGGATGGTGTTTCAGGGTTTAGGGCAGTGCAGTGGTGTTCGGGCAGTGTAGGGGGTCGTGGTGGGGCTGGTGTTTCAGGGTTTAGGGCCGTGTAGTGGTGTTCGGGCAGTGTGAGGAGTCGTGCTGGGGCTGGTCCTTTAGGGTTAGGGCAGTGCAGTGGTGTTCGGGCAGTGTAGGGGGTCGTGCTGGGGCTGGTGTTTTATGGTTTAGGGTAGTGCAGTGGTGTTCGGGCAGTGTTGAGGGTCATGCTGGGGGTGGTGTTTCAGGGTTTATGGCAGTGCAGTGGTGTTCGGGCAGTTTAAGGGGTCGTGCAGGGGGGTGGTGTTTCAGGTTTTAATGCAGTGCAGTGGTTTTCGGGCAGTGTAGGGGGTCATGCTGGGTGGTGTTTCAGGGTTTAGGGCAGTGGTGTTCAGGCAGTGTAGGGGGTCTTGCTGAAGGCCGGTATTTAAGGGCTCAGGGCAGTGCAGAAGTGTTCGGGCAGTATAGGGGTCTTGCTCGGGGTGGTGTTTCAGGATTTAGGGCAGTGCAGTGGTTTTCAGGCAGTGTAGGGGGTCGTGCTGGGGGTGGTGTTTCAGGCTTTAGGGCAGTGCAGTGGTGTTCGGGCAGTGTAGGGGGTCGTTCTGGGGGTGGTGTTTAGGGGTTCAGGGCAGTGCAGAGGTGTTCGGGCAGTGTAGGGGGTGTTGCTGGGGGTGGTGTTTCCGGTTTTAGGGCAGTGCAGTGGTGTTCGGGCAGTGTAGGGGGTCGTGCAGGGGGGTGGTGTTTCAGGGTTTAGGGCAGTGTAGTGGTGTTCGGGCAGTGTAGTGGGTCATGTTGGGGGTGGTGTTTCAGGGTTTAGGGCAGTTCAGTGGTGTGCGGGCAGTATAGGGGGTCATGCTGGGGATGGTGTTTCAGGGTTTAGGGCAGTGCAGTGGTGTTCGGGCAGTGTAGGGGGTCGTGGTGGGGCTAGTGTTTCAGGGTTTAGGGCCGTGTAGAGGTGTTCGGGCAGTGAGAGGGGTCGTGCTGGGGCTGGTGTTTTAGGGTTAGGGCAGTGCAGTGGTGTTCGGGCAGTATAGGGGGTCGTGCTGGGGCTGGAGTTTTATGGTTTAGGGTAGTGCAGTGGTGTTCGGGCAGTGTTGAGGGTCATGCTGGGGGGGTGTTTTAGGGTAGTGCAGTGGTGTTGTGGTAGAGTAGGGTGTCGTGCAGGTGGTGGTGTTTTAGGGTTTAAGGCAGTGAAGTGGTGTTCGGGCAGTGTGGGGGGTCATGCTGGTGGTAGTGTTTTAGGGTTTAGGGCAGTGCAGTGGTGTTCAGGCAGTGCAGGGGGTCGTGCTGGGGTGGTGTTTCAGGGTTTAGGCCAGTGCCGTGGTGTTCGGGCAATATAGGGGGTCTTGCAGGGTGTGGCATTTCAGGGTTTAGGGCAGTGGTGCAGTGGTGTTTGGGCAGTGTAGAGGGTCTTGCAGGGGAAGGCGTTTCAGGGTTTAGGGCAGTGGTGTTTGGGTAGTGGAGGGGGTCATGCTAGGGCTGGTGTTTAGGGGTTCAGGGCAGTGCAGAGGTGTTCGGGCAGTGTAGGGGGTGTTGCTGGGGGTGGTGTTCTGGTTTTAGGGCAGTGCAGTGGTGTTCGGGCAGTGTAGGGCGTCATGTAGGGGGGTGGTGTTTCAGGGTTTAGGGCAGTGCAGTGGTGTTCGGGCAGTGTAGTGGGTCGTGTTGGGGGTGGTGTGTCAGGGTTTAGGGCAGTGTAGTGGTGTTCGGGCAGTGTAGGGGGTCATGCTGGGGATGGTGTTTCAGGGTTTAGGGCAGTGCAGTGGTGTTTGGGCAGTGTAGGGGGTCGTGGTGGGGTTGGTGTTTCAGGGTTTAGGGCCGTGTAGTGGTGTTCTGGCAGTGTGAGGGGTCGTGCTGGGGCTGGTGCTTTAGGGTTAGGGCAGTGCAGTGGTGTTCGAGCAGTGTAGGGGGTCGTACTGGGGCTGGTGTTTTAGGGTTTAGGGCAGTGAAGTGGTGTTCGGGCAGTGTGGGGGATTGGGTCGTGCTGGTGGTAGTGTTTCAGGGTTTAGGGCAGTGCCGTGGTGTTCAGGCAGTATAGGGGGTTGTGCTGGTGTGGTGTTTCAGGGTTTAGGCCAGTGCAGTGGTGTTCGGGCAATATAGGGGGTCTTGCAGGGGGTGGCATTTCAGGGTTTAGGGCAGTGGTGCAGTGGTGTTCGGGCAGTGTAGAGGGTCTTGCAGGGGAAGGCGTTTCAGGGTTTAGGGCAGTGGTGTTTGGGCAGTGGAGGGGGTCGTGCTGGGGCTGGTGTTTCAGGGTTTAGGGCAGTGCAGTGGTGTTCGGACTGTGTAGGGGGTCATTCTGGGGCTGGTGTTCTAGGGTTTAGGGCAGTGCAGTGGTGTTTGGGCAGTGTAGGGGGTCGTACTGGGGCTGGTGTTTTAGGGTTAGGGCAGTGCAGTGGTGTTCAGGCAGTGTAGGGGGTCGTGCTGGGGCTGGTGTTTTAGGGTTTAGGGTGGAGCAGTGGTGTTTGGGCAGTGTAGGGGGTCATGCTGGGGGTGGTGCTTTAGGGTTAGGGTTAGGGCAGTGCAGTGGTGTTCTGGCAGTGTAGGGGGTCGTGCTGGGGCTGGTGTTTTAGGGTTTAGGGTAGAGCAGTGGTGTTCGGGCAGAGTAGGGGGTCATGCTAGGGGTAGTGTTTCAGGGTTTATGGCAGTACAGTGGTGTTCGGGCCGTGTTGGGGGTCTTGCAGAGGGTGGCATTTCAGGGTTTAGGGCAGTGGTGCAGTGGTGTTCGGGCAGTGTAGAGGGTCTTGCTGGAGGTGGCATTTTAGGGTAGTGCAGTGGTGTTCAGGTAGTGTAGGGTGTCTTGCTGGGGGTAGTGTTTTAGGGTTTAGGGTGGAGCAGTGGTGTCCGGGCAGTGTAGGGGGTCGTGCTGGGGGTGGTGTTTTAGGGTGAGGGCAGTGCAGTGGTGTTCTGGCAGTGTAGGGGGTCATGCTGGGGCTGGTGTTTTGGGTAGAGCAGTGGTGTTCGGGCAGTGTAGGGGGTCGTGCTGGGGCTGGTGTTTTGGGTTTAGGGTAGAGCAGTGGTGTTCGGGCAGTGTAGGGGGTCGTGCTGGGGGTGGTGTTTCAGGGTTTATGGCAGTGCAGTGGTGTTCGGGCAGTGTTGGGGGTCTTGCAGAGGGTGGCATTTTAGGGTTTAGGGCAGTGGTGCAGTGGTGTTCGGGCAGTGTAGAGGGTCTTGCAGGGAGTGGCATTTCAGGGTTTAGGGCAGTGGTGTTCGGGCAGTTTAGGGAGTCTTGCTGGAGGTTGCGTTTTAGGGTAGTGCAGTGGTGTTCAGGTAGTGTAGGGTGTCTTGCTGGGGGTAGTGTTTTAGGGTTTAGGGCAGTGAAGTGGTGTTCAGGCAGTGTGGGGGGTCGTGCTGGGGGTGGTGGTTTAGGGCAGTGCAGTGGTGTTCGGCAGTGTAGGGGGTCATGCTGGGGGTGGTGTATCAGGGTTTATGGTAGTGCAGTGGTGTTCGGGCAGTGTTGAGGGTCATGCTGGGGGGGTGTTTTAGGGTAGTGCAGTGGTGTTGTGGTAGAGTAGGGTGTCGTGCAGGTGGTGGTGTTTTAGGGTTTAAGGCAGTGAAGTGGTATTCGGGCAGTGTGGGGGGTCATGCTGGTGGTTGTGTTTTAGGGTTTAGGGCAGAGCAGTGGTGTTCAGGCAGTGCAGGGGGTCATGCTGGGGTGGTGTTTCAGGGTTTAGGCCAGTGCAGTGGTGTTCGGGCAATATAGGGGGTCTTGCAGGGGGTGGCATTTCAGGGTTTAGGGCAGTGGTGCAGTGGTGTTCGGGCAGTGTATAGGGTCTTGCAGGGGAAGGCGTTTCAGGGTTTAGGGCAGTGGTGTTTGGGCAGTGGAGGAGGTCATGCTGGGGCTGGTGTTTAGGGGTTCAGGGCAGTGCAGAGGTGTTCGGGCAGTGTAGGGGGTGTTGCTGGGGGTGGTGTTTCTGGTTTTAGGGCAGTGCAGTGGTGTTCGGGCAGTGTAGGGGGTCATGCAGGGGGGTGGTGTTTCAGGGTTTAGGGCAGTGCAGTGGTGTTCGGGCAGTGTATTGGGTCGTGTTGGGGGTGATGTTTCAGGGTTTAGGGCAGTGCAGTGGTGTTCGGGCAGTTTAGGGGGTCATGCTGGGGATGGTGTTTCAGGGTTTAGGGCAGTGCAGTGGTGTTTGGGCAGTGTAGGGGGTTGTGGTGGGGCTGGTGTTTTAGGGTTTAGGGCCGTGTAGTGATGTTCTGGCAGTGTGAGGGGTCGTGCTGGGGCTGGTGCTTTAGGGTTAGGGCAGTGCAGTGGTGTTCGGGCAGTGTAGGGGGTCGTGCTGGGGCTGGTGTTTTATGGTTTAGGGTAGTGCAGTGGTGTTCGGGCAGTGTTGAGGGTCATGCTGGGGGTGGTGTTTTAGGTTAGTGCAGTGGTGTTCTGGTAGTGTAGGGTGTCGTGCAGGGGGTGCTGTTTTAGGGTTTAGGGCAGTGAAGTGGTGTTCGGGCAGTGTGGGGGGTCGGGTCGTGCTGGTGGTAGTGTTTTAGGGTTTAGGGCAGTGCCGTGGTGTTCAGGCAGAGTAGGGGGTCGTGCTGGGGTGGTGTTTCAGGGTTTAGGCCAGTGCAGTGGTGTTCGGGCAATATAGGGGGTCTTGCAGGGGGTGGCATTTCAGGGTTTAGGGCAGTGGTGCAGTGGTGTTCGGGCAGTGTAGAGGGTCTTGCAGGGGAAGGCGTTTCAGGGTTTAGGGCAGTGGTGTTTGGGCAGTGGAGGGGGTCGTGCTGGGGCTGGTGTTTCAGGGTTTAGGGCAGTGCAGTGGTGTTCGGACAGTGTAGGGGGTCATTCTTGGGATGGTGTTCTAGGGTTTAGGGCAGTGCAGTGGTGTTTGGGCAGTGTAGGGGGTCGTACTGGAGCTGGTGTTTTAGGGTTAGGGCAGTGCAGTGGTGTTCGGGCAGTGTAGGGGGTCGTGCTGGGGCTGGTGTTTTAGGGTTTAGGGTGGAGCAGTGGTGTTCGGGCAGTGTAGGGGGTCGTGCTGGGGGTGGTGTTTTAGGGTTAGGGCAGTGCAGTGGTGTTCTGGCAGTGTAGGGGGTCGTGCTGGGGCTGGTGTTTTAGGGTTTAGGGTAGAGCAGTGGTGTTCGGGCAGAGTAGGGGGTCATGCTAGGGGTGGTGTTTCAGGGTTTATGGCAGTGCAGTGGTGTTCGGGCAGTGTTGGGGGTCTTGCAGAGGGTGGCATTTCAGGGTTTAGGGCAGTGGTGCAGTGGTGTTCGGGCAGTGTAGAGGGTCTTGCTGGAGCTGGCGTTTTAGGGTAGTGCAGTGGTGTTCAGGTAGTGTAGGGTGTCTTGCTGGGGGTAGTGTTTTAGGGTTTAGGGTGGAGCAGTGGTGTCCGGGCAGTGTAGGGGGTCGTGCTGGGGGTGGTGTTTTAGGCTTAGGGCAGTGCAGTGGTGTTCTGGCAGTGTAGGGGGTCATGCTGGGGCTGGTGTTTTGGGTTTAGGGTAGAGCAGTGGTGTTCGGGCAGTGTAGGGGGTCGTGCTGGGGGTGGTGTTTCAGGGTTTATGGCAGTGCAGTGATGTTCGGGCAGTGTTGGGGGTCTTGCAGAGGGTGGCATTTCAGGGTTTAGGGCAGTGGTGCAGTGGTGTTCGGGCAGTGTAGAGGGTCTTGCAGGGAGTGGCGTTTCAATGGTTTAGGGCAGTGGTGTTCGGGCAGTTTAGGGGGTCTTGCTGGAGATTGCGTTTTAGGGTAGTGCAGTGGTGTTCAGGTAGTGTAGGGTGTCTTGCTGGGGGTAGTGTTTTAGGGTTTAGGGCAGTGAAGTGGTGTTCAGGCAGTGTGGGGGGTCGTGCTGGGGGTGGTGGTTTAGGGCAGTGCAGTGGTGTTCGGGCAGTGTAGGGGGTCATGCTGGGGGTGGTGTTTCAGGGTTTAAGGCAGTGCAGTGGTGTTCGGGCAGTGTAGGGGGTCATGCTGGGAGTGGTGTTTCAGGGTTTAAGGCAGTGCAGTGGTGTTCGGGCAATGTAGGGGGTCTTGCAGGGGGTGGCATTTCAGGGTTTAGGGCAGTGGTGCAGTGGTGTTCGCGCAGTGTAGTGGGTTTTGCAGGGGGTGGCGTTTCAGGGTTTAGGGCAGTGGTGTTCGGGCAGTGTAGGGGGTCTTGCTGGAGGTGGCATTTCAGGGTTTAGGGCAGTGGTGTTCAGGCATTGTAGGGGGTCTTGCTGGAGGTGGTGTTTCTGGGTTTAGGGCAGTGCAGTGGTGTTTGGGCAGTGTAGGGGTCGTGCTGGGGTGGTGTTTCAGGGTTTAGGGCAGTGCAGTGGTGTTTAGGCAGTGTAGGGGGTCGTGATGGGGCTGGTGTTTCAGGCTTTAGGGCAGTGCAGTGGTGTTCGGGCAATTTAGGGGGTCATGCTGGGGCTGGTGTTTCAGGGTTTAGGGCAGTGCTGTGGTGTTCGGGCAGTGTAGGGGGTCGTGCTGGGGCTAGTGTTTCAGGGTTTAGGGCAGTGCAGTGGAGTTCGGTCAGTGTAGGGGGTCGTGCGGGACTGGTGTTTCAGGGTTTAGGGCAAAGAAGTGGTGTTCCGGCAGTGTAGGGGGTCATGCTGGGGTGGCGTTTCATGGTTTTGGGCTGTGTAATGGTGTTCGGGCAGGGTAAGGGGTCTTGCAGACAGTGGCGTTTCAGGGTTTAGGGCAGTGGTGTTCGGGCAGTGTAGGGGGTCTTGCAGGGGGTGGTGTTTCAGGGTTTACGGCAGTGCAGTGGTGTTTGGGCAGTTCAGGGGGTCGTGCTGGGAGTGGTGTTTCAAGGTTTAGGGCAGTGCATTGGTGTTCGGGCAGTGCAGGGGGTCGTGCTGGGGGTGGTGTTTCAGGGTTTAGGGCAGTGCAGTGGTGTGCGGGTAGTGTAGGGGGTCGTGCTGTGGGTGGTGTTTCAGGGTTTAGGGCAGTGCAGTGGTGTTCGTGCAGTGTAGGGGGTCGAGTAGGGGGTGGTGGTTCAGGGTTTAGGGCAGTGCAGTGGTGTTCAGGCAGTGTAGGGGGTTATGCTAGTGTTTCAGGGTTTAGGGCAGAGAAGTGGTGTTTGGGCAGTGTAGAGGGTCATCCTGGAGGTGGCATTTTAGGGTAGTGCAGTGGTGTTCAGGTAGTGTAGGGTGTCTTGCTGGGGGCAGTGTTTTAGGGTTTAGGGTGGAGCAGTTGTGTTCGGGCAGTGTAGGGGGTCGTGCTGGGGCTGGTGTTTTGGGTTTAGGGTAGAGCAGTGGTGTTCGGGCAGTGTAGGGGGTCGTGCTGGGGGTGGTGTTTCAGGGTTTATGGCAGTGCAGTGGTGTTCGGGCAGTGTTGGGGTTCTTGCTGGAGGTGGTGTTTCATGGTTTAGGGCAGTGTAATGGTGTTCGGGCGGGGTAAGGGGTCTTGCAGACAGTGCGTTTCAGGGTTTAGGGCAGTGGTGTTCGGGCAGTGTAGGGGGTCTTGCAGGGGGTGGTGTTTCAGGGTTTAGGGCAGTGCAGTGGTGTTCGGGCAGTTTAGGGGGTCGTGCTGGGGGTGGTGTTTCAAGGTTTAGGGCAGTGCATTGGTGTTCGGGCAGTGTAGGGGGTCGTGCTGGGGGTGGTGTTTCAGGGTTTAGGGCAGTGCAGTGGTGTGCGGGTAGTGTAGGGGGTCCTGCTGTGGGTGGTGTTTCAGGGTTTAGGGCAGTGCAGTGGTGTTCCTGCAGTGTAGGGGGTCGAGTAGGGGGTGGTGGTTCAGGGTTTAGGGCAGTGCAGTGGTGTGCGGGCAGTGTAGAGGGTCGTGCTGGGGCTGGTGTTTCAGGGTTTAGGGCAGTGCAGTGGTGTTCAGACAGTGTAGGGGGTCATGCTAGTGTTTCAGGGTTTAGGGCAGAGCAGTGCTGTTTGGGCAGTGTAGGGGGTCATCCTGGAGGTGGCATTTTAGGGTAGTGCAGTGGTGTTCAGGTAGTGTAGGGTGTCTTGCTGGGGGTAGTGTTTTAGGGTTTAGTGTGGTGCAGTGGTGTTCGGGCAGTGTAGGGGGTCGTGCTGGGGATGGTGCTTTAGGGTTAGGGCAGTGCAGTGGTGTTCTGGCAGTGTAGGGGGTCGTGCTGGGGCTGGTGTTTTAGGGTTTAGGGTAGAGCAGTGGTGTTCGGGCAGAGTAGGGGGTCATGCTAGGGGTGGTGTTTCAGGGTTTATGGCAGTGCAGTGGTGTTCGGGCCGTGTTGGGGGTCTTGCAGAGGGTGGCATTTCAGGGTTTAGGGCAGTGGTGCAGTGGTGTTCGGGCAGTGTAGAGGGTCTTGCTGGAGGTGGCGTTTTAGGGTAGTGCAGTGGTGTTCAGGTAGTGTAGGGTGTCTTGCTGGGGGTAGTGTTTTAGGGTTTAGGGTGGAGCAGTGGTGTCCGGGCAGTGTAGGGGGTCGTGCTGGGGGTGCTGTTTTAGGGTTAGGGCAGTGCAGTGGTGTTCTGGCAGTGTAGGGGGTCATGCTGGGGCTGGTGTTTTGGGTTTAGGGTAGAGCAGTGGTGTTCGGGCAGTGTTGGGGGTCGTGCTGGGGGTGGTGTTTCAGGGTTTATGGCAGTGCAGTGGTGTTCGGGCAGTGTTGGGGGTCTTGCAGAGGGTGGCATTTCAGTGTTTAGGGCAGTGGTGCAGTGGTGTTCGGGCAGTGTAGAGGGTCTTGCAGGGAGTGGCGTTTCAGGGTTTAGGGCAGTGGTGTTCGGGCAGTTTAGGGGGTCTTGCTAGGGCTGGTGTTTAGGGGTTCAGGGCAGTGCAGAGGTGTTCGGGCAGTGTTGGGGATCGTGCTGGGGGTGCTGTTTTAGGGTTAGGGCAGTGCAGTGGTGTTCTGGCAGTGTAGGGGGTCATGCTGGGGCTGGTGTTTTGGGTTTAGGGTAGAGCAGTGGTGTTCGGGCAGTGTAGGGGGTCGTGCTGGGGGTGGTGTTTCAGGGTTTATGGCAGTGCAGTGGTGTTCGGGCAGTGTTGGGGGTCTTGCAGAGGGTGGCATTTCAGGGTTTAGGGCAGTGGTGCAGTGGTGTTCGGGCAGTGTAGAGGGTCATGCTGTGGGTGGTGTTTCAGGGTTTAGGGCAGTGCAGTGGTGTTCCTGCAGTGTAGGGGGTCGAGTAGGGGGTGGTGGTTCAGGGTTTAGGGCAGTGCAGTGGTGTGCGGGCAGTGTAGAGGGTCGTGCTGGGGCTGGTGTTTCAGGGTTTAGGGCAGTGCAGTGGTGTTCAGACAGTGTAGGGGGTCATGCTAGTGTTTCAGGGTTTAGGGCAGAGCAGTGCTGTTTGGGCAGTGTAGGGGGTCATCCTGGAGGTGGCATTTTAGGGTAGTGCAGTGGTGTTCAGGTAGTGTAGGGTGTCTTGCTGGGGGTAGTGTTTTAGGGTTTAGTGTGGAGCAGTGGTGTTCGGGCAGTGTAGGGGGTCGTGCTGGGGATGGTGCTTTAGGGTTAGGGCAGTGCAGTGGTGTTCTGGCAGTGTAGGGGGTCGTGCTGGGGCTGGTGTTTTAGGGTTTAGGGTAGAGCAGTGGTGTTCGGGCAGAGTAGGGGGTCATGCTAGGGGTGGTGTTTCAGGGTTTATGGCAGTGCAGTGGTGTTCGGGCCGTGTTGGGGGTCTTGCAGAGGGTGGCATTTCAGGGTTTAGGGCAGTGGTGCAGTGGTGTTCGGGCAGTGTAGAGGGTCTTGCTGGAGGTGGCGTTTTAGGGTAGTGCAGTGGTGTTCAGGTAGTGTAGGGTGTCTTGCTGGGGGTAGTGTTTTAGGGTTTAGGGTGGAGCAGTGGTGTCCGGGCAGTGTAGGGGGTCGTGCTGGGGGTGCTGTTTTAGGGTTAGGGCAGTGCAGTGGTGTTCTGGCAGTGTAGGGGGTCATGCTGGGGCTGGTGTTTTGGGTTTAGGGTAGAGCAGTGGTGTTCGGGCAGTGTTGGGGGTCGTGCTGGGGGTGGTGTTTCAGGGTTTATGGCAGTGCAGTGGTGTTCGGGCAGTGTTGGGGGTCTTGCAGAGGGTGGCATTTCAGGGTTTAGGGCAGTGGTGCAGTGGTGTTCGGGCAGTGTAGAGGGTCTTGCAGGGAGTGACGTTTCAGGGTTTAGGGCAGTGGTGTTCGGGCAGTTTAGGGGGTCTTGCTAGGGCTGGTGTTTAGGGGTTCAGGGCAGTGCAGAGGTGTTCGGGCAGTGTAGGGGGTCGTGCTGGGGGTGCTGTTTTAGGGTTAGGGCAGTGCAGTGGTGTTCTGGCAGTGTAGGGGGTCATGCTGGGGCTGGTGTTTTGGGTTTAGGGTAGAGCAGTGGTGTTCGGGCAGTGTAGGGGGTCGTGCTGGGGGTGGTGTTTCAGGGTTTATGGCAGTGCAGTGGTGTTTG
The DNA here is from genome assembly GCF_964204655.1 of Triturus cristatus. NCBI lineage: Eukaryota > Metazoa > Chordata > Amphibia > Caudata > Salamandridae > Triturus > Triturus cristatus. Next base: position 1,122,066,019 of record NC_140579.1, read on the forward strand.
GGCAGTGTTGGGGGTCTTGCAGAGGGTGGCATTTCAGGGTTTAGGGCAGTGGTGCAGTGGTGTTCGGGCAGTGTAGAGGGTCTTGCAGGGGAAGGCGTTTTAGGGTTTAGGGCAGTGGTGTTTGGGCAGTGGAGGGGGTCATGCTAGGGCTGGTGTTTAGGGGTTCAGGGCAGTGCAGAGGTGTTCGGGCAGTGTAGGGGGTGTTGCTGGGGGTGGTGTTCTGGTTTTAGGGCAGTGCAGTGGTGTTCGGGCAGTGTAGGGGGTCATGTAGGGGGGTGGTGTTTCAGGGTTTAGGGCAGTGCAGTGGTGTTCGGGCAGTGTAGTGGGTCGTGTTGGGGGTGGTGTGTCAGGGTTTAGGGCAGTGTAGTGGTGTTCGGGCAGTGTAGGGGGTCATGCTGGGGATGGTGTTTCAGGGTTTAGGGCAGTGCAGTGGTGTTTGGGCAGTGTAGAGGGTCGTGGTGGGGCTGGTGTTTCAGGGTTTAGGGCCGTGTAGTGGTGTTCTGGCAGTGTGAGGGGTCGTGCTGGGGCTGGTGCTTTAGGGTTAGGGCAGTGCAGTGGTGTTCGGGCAGTGTAGGGGGTCGTGCTGGGGCTGGTGTTTTATGGTTTAGGGTAGTGCAGTGGTGTTCGGGCAGTGTTGAGGGTCATGCTGGGGGTGGTGTTTTAGGGTAGTGCAGTGGTGTTGTGGTAGAGTAGGGTGTCGTGCAGGTGGTGGTGTTTTAGGGTTTAAGGCAGTGAAGTGGTGTTCGGGCAGTGTGGGGGGTCATGCTGGTGGTAGTGTTTTAGGGTTTAGGGCAGAGCAGTGGTGTTCAGGCAGTGCAGGGGGTCATGTTGGGGTGGTGTTTCAGGGTTTAGGCCAGTGCAGTGGTGTTCGGGCAATATAGGGGGTCTTGCAGGGGGTGGCATTTCAGGGTTTAGGGCAGTGGTGCAGTGGTGTTCGGGCAGTGTAGAGGGTCTTGCAGGGGAAGGCGTTTCAGGGTTTAGGGCAGTGGTGTTTGGGCAGTGGAGGGGGTCATGCTGGGGCTGGTGTTTAGGGGTTCAGGGCAGTGCAGAGGTGTTCGGGCAGTGTAGGGGGTGTTGCTGGGGGTGGTGTTTCTGGTTTTAGGGCAGTGCAGTGGTGTTCGGGCAGTGTAGGGGGTCATGCAGGGGGGTGGTGTTTCAGGGTTTAGGGCAGTGCAGTGGTGTTCGGGCAGTGTATTGGGTCGTGTTGGGGGTGATGTTTCAGGGTTTAGGGCAGTGCAGTTGTGTTCGGGCAGTGTAGGGGGTCATGCTGGGGATGGTGTTTCAGGGTTTAGGGCAGTGCAGTGGTGTTTGGGCAGTGTAGGGGGTTGTGGTGGGGCTGGTGTTTTAGGGTTTAGGGCCGTGTAGTGATGTTCTGGCAGTGTGAGGGGTCGTGCTGGGGCTGGTGCTTTAGGGTTAGGGCAGTGCAGTGGTGTTCGGGCAGTGTAGGGGGTCGTGGTGGGGCTGGTGTTTTATGGTTTAGGGTAGTGCAGTGGTGTTCGGGCAGTGTTGAGGGTCATGCTGGGGGTGGTGTTTCAGGGTTTATGGCAGTGCAGTGGTGTTCGGGCCGTGTTGGGGGTCTTGCAGAGGGTGGCATTTCAGGGTTTAGGGCAGTGGTGCAGTGGTGTTCCGGCAGTGTAGAGGGTCTTGCAGGGGAAGGCGTTTCAGGGTTTAGGGCAGTGGTGTTTGGGCAGTGGAGGGGGTCATGCTGGGGCTGGTGTTTCAGGGTTTAGGGCAGTGCAGTGGTGTTCGGACAGTGTAGGGGGTCATTCTGGGGCTGGTGTTCTAGGGTTTAGGGCAGTGCAGTGGTGTTTGGGCAGTGTAGGGGGTCGTACAATGGCTGGTGTTTTAGGGTTAGGGCAGTGCAGTGGTGTTCGGGCAGTGTAGGGGGTCGTGCTGGGGCTGGTGTTTTAGGGTTTAGGGTGGAGCAGTGGTGTTCGGGCAGTGTAGGGGGTCGTGCTGGGGGTGGTGCTTTAGGGTTAGGGCAGTGCAGTGGTGTTCTGGCAGTGTAGGGGGTCGTGCTGGGGCTGGTGTTTTAGGGTTTAGGGTAGAGTAGTGGTGTTCGGGCAGAGTAGGGGGGTCATGCTAGGGGTGGTGTTTCAGGGTTTATGGCAGTGCAGTGGTGTTCGGGCCGTGTTGGGGGTCTTGCAGAGGGTGGCATTTCAGGGTTTAGGGCAGTGGTGCAGTGGTGTTTGGGCAGTGTAGAGGGTCTTGCTGGAGCTGGCGTTTTTAGGGTAGTGCAGTGGTGTTCAGGTAGTGTAGGGTGTCTTGCTGGGGGTAGTGTTTTAGGGTTTAGGGTGGAGCAGTGGTGTCCGGGCAGTGTAGGGGGTCGTGCTGGGGGTGGTGTTTTAGGGTTAGGGCAGTGCAGTGGTGTTCTGGCAGTGTAGGGGGTCATGCTGGGGCTGTTGTTTTGGGTTTAGGGTAGAGCATTGTTGTTCGGGCAGTGTAGGGGGTCGTGCTGGGGGTGGTGTTTCAGGGTTTATGGCAGTGCAGTGATGTTCGGGCAGTGTTGGGGGTCTTGCAGAGGGTGGCATTTCAGGGTTTAGGGCAGTGGTGCAGTGGTGTTCGGGCAGTGTAGAGGGTCTTGCAGGGAGTGGCGTTTCAGGGTTTAGGGCAGTGGTGTTCAGGCAGTTTAGGGGGTCTTGCTGGAGATTGCGTTTTAGGGTAGTGCAGTGGTGTTCAGGTAGTGTAGGGTGTCTTGCTGGGGGTAGTGTTTTAGGGTTTAGGGCAGTGAAGTGGTGTTCAGGCAGTGTGGGGGGCCGTGCTAGGGGTGGTGGTTTAGGGCAGTGCAGTGGTGTTCGGGCAGTGTAGGGGGTCATGCTGGGGGTGGTGTTTCAGGGTTTATGGCAGTGCAGTGGTGTTCGGGCAGTGTAGGGGGTCATGCTGGGAGTGGTGTTTCAGGGTTTAAGGCAGTGCAGTGGTGTTCGGGCAATGTAGGGGGTCTTGTAGGGGGTGGCATTTCAGGGTTTAGGGCAGTGGTGCAGTGGTGTTCGCGCAGTGTAGAGGGTTTTGCAGGGGGTGGCGTTTCAGGGTTTAGGGCAGTGGTGTTCGGGCAGTGTAGGGGGTCTTGCTGGAGGTGGCGTTTCAGGGTTTAGGGCAGTGGTGTTCAGGCATTGTAAGGGGTCTTGCTGGAGGTGGTGTTTCTGGGTTTAGGGCAGTGCAGTGGTGTTTGGGCAGTGTAGGGGGTCGTGCTGGGGTGGTGTTTTAGGGTTTAGGGCAGTGCAGTGGTGTTTAGGCAGTGTAGGGGGTCGTGATGGGGCTGGTGTTACAGGCTTTAGGGCACTGCAGTGGTGTTCGGGCAATTTAGGGGGTCATGCTGGGGCTGGTGTTTCAGGGTTTAGGGCAGTGCTGTGGTGTTCGGGCAGTGTAGGGGGTCGTGCTGGGGCTAGTGTTTCAGGGTTTAGGGCAGTGCAGTGGAGTTCGGTCAGTGTAGGGGGTCGTGCGGGACTGGTGTTTCAGGGTTTAGGGCAAAGAATTGGTGTTCGGGCAGTGTAGGGGGTCGTGCTGGGGTGGCGTTTCATGGTTTTGGGCTGTGTAATGGTGTTCGGGCAGGGTAAGGGGTCTTGCAGACAGTGGCGTTTCAGGGTTTAGGGCAGTGGTGTTCGGGCAGTGTAGGGGGTCTTGCAGGGGGTGGTGTTTCAGGGTTTACGGCAGTGCAGTGGTGTTTGGGCAGATAAGGGGGTCGTGCTGGGAGTGGTGTTTCAAGGTTTAGGGCAGTGCATTGGTGTTCGGGCAGTGCAGGGGGTCGTGCTGGGGGTGGTGTTTCAGGGTTTAGGGCAGTGCAGTGGTGTGCGGGTAGTGTAGGGGGTCGTGCTGTGGGTGGGGTTTCAGGGTTTAGGGCAGTGCAGTGGTGTTCGTGCAGTGTAGGGGGTCGAGTAGGGGGTGGTGGTTCAGGGTTTAGGGCAGTGCAGTGGTGTTCAGGCAGTGTAGGGGGTTATGCTAGTGTTTCAGGGTTTAGGGCAGAGAAGTGGTGTTTGGGCAGTGTAGGGGGTCATCCTGGAGGTGGCATTTTAGGGTAGTGCAGTGGTGTTCAGGTAGTGTAGGGTGTCTTACTGGGGGCAGTGTTTTAGGGTTTAGGGTGGAGCAGTTGTGTTCGGGCAGTGTAGGGGGTCGTGCTGGGGCTGGTGTTTTGGGTTTAGGTTAGAGCAGTGGTGTTCAGGCAGTGTAGGGGGTCGTGCTGGGGGTGGTGTTTCAGGGTTTATGGCAGTGCAGTGGTGTTCGGGCAGTGTTGGGGTTCTTGCTGGAGGTGGTGTTTCATGGTTTAGGGCAGTGTAATGGTGTTCGGGCGGGGTAAGGGGTCTTGCAGACAGTGGCGTTTTAGGGTTTAGGGCAGTGGTGTTCGGGCAGTGTAGGGGGTCTTGCAGGGGGTGGTGTTTCAGGGTTTAGGGCAGTGCAGTGGTGTTCGGGCAGTTTAGGGGGTCGTGCTGGGGGTGGTGTTTCAAGGTTTAGGGCAGTGCATTGGTGTTCGGGCAGTGTAGGGGGTCGTGCTGGGGGTGGTGTTTCAGGGTTTAGGGCAGTGCAGTGGTGTGCGGGTAGTGTAGGGGGTCGTGCTGTGGGTGGTGTTTCAGGGTTTAGGGCAGTGCAGTGGTGTTCGTGCAGTGTAGGGGGTCAAGTAGGGGGTGGTGGTTCAGGGTTTAGGGCAGTGCAGTGGTGTGCGGGCAGTGTAGGGGGTCGTGCTGGGGCTGGTGTTTTAGGGTTTAGGGCAGTGCAGTGGTGTTCAAACAGTGTAGGGGGTCATGCTAATGTTTCAGGGTTTAGGGCAGAGCAGTGCTGTTTGGGCAGTGTAGGGGGTCATCCTGGAGGTGGCGTTTTAGGGTAGTGCAGTGGTGTTCAGGTAGTGTAGGGTGTCTTGCTGGGGGTAGTGTTTTAGGGTTTAGGGTGGAGCAGTGGTGTTCGGGCAGTGTAGGGGGTCGTGCTGGGGGTGGTGCTTTAGGGTTAGGGCAGTGCAGTGGTGTTCTGGCAGTGTAGGGGGTCGTGCTGGGGCTGGTGTTTTAGGGTTTAGGGTAGAGCAGTGGTGTTCGGGCAGAGTAGGGGGTCATGCTAGGGGTGGTGTTTCAGGGTTTATGGCAGTGCAGTGGTGTTCGGGCCGTGTTGGGGGTCTTGCAGAGGGTGGCATTTCAGGGTTTAGGGCAGTGGTGCAGTGGTGTTCGGGCAGTGTAGAGGGTCTTGCTGGAGGTGGCGTTTTAGGGTAGTGCAGTGGTGTTCAGGTAGTGTAGGGTGTCTTGCTGGGGGTAGTGTTTTAGGGTTTAGGGTGGAGCAGTGGTGTCCGGCAGTGTAGGGGGTCGTGCTGGGGGTGCTGTTTTAGGGTTAGGGCAGTGCAGTGGTGTTCTGGCAGTGTAGGGGGTCATGCTGGGGCTGGTGTTTTGGGTTTATGGCAGTGCAGTGGTGTTCGGGCAGTGTTGGGGGTCTTGCAGAGGGTGGCATTTCAGGGTTTAGGGCAGTGGTGCAGTGGTGTTCGGGCAGTGTAGAGGGTCTTGCAGGGAGTGGCGTTTCAGGGTTTAGGGCAGTGGTGTTCGGGCAGTTTAGGGGGTCTTGCTGGAGGTTGCGTTTTAGGGTAGTGCAGTGGTGTTCAGGTAGTGTAGGGTGCCTTGCTGGGGGTAGTGTTTGAGGGTTTAGGGCAGTGAAGTGGTGTTCAGGCAGTGTGGGGGGTCGTGCTGGGGGTGGTGGTTTAGGGCAGTGCAGTGGTGTTCGGGCAGTGTAGGGGGTCATGCTGGGGGTGGTGTTTCAGGGTTTATGGTAGTGCAGTGGTGTTCGGGCAGTGTTGAGGGTCATGCAGGGGGGTCGTTTTAGGGTAGTGCAGTGGTGTTGTGGTAGAGAAGGGTGTCGTGCAGGTGGTGGTGTTTTAGGGTTTAAGGCAGTGAAGTGGTGTTCGGGCAGTGTGGGGGGTCATGCTGGTGGTAGTGTTTTAGGGTTTAGGGCAGTGCAGTGGTGTTCAGGCAGTATTGAGGGTCATGCTGGGGGTGGTGTTTTAGGTTAGTGCAGTGGTGTTCTGGTAGTGTAGGGTGTCGTGCAGGGGGTGCTGTTTTAGGGTTTAGGGCAGTGAAGTGGTGGTCGGGCAGTGTGGGGGGTTGGGTCGTGCTGGTGGTAGTGTTTTAGGGTTTAGGGCAGTGCCGTGGTGTTCAGGCAGTGTAGGGGGTCGTGCTGGGGTGGTGTTTGAGGGTTTAGGCCAGTGCAGTGGTGTTCGGGCAATATAGGGGGTCTTGCAGGGGGTGGCATTTCAGGGTTTAGGGCAGTGGTGCAGTGGTGTTCGGGCAGTGTAGAGGGTCTTGCAGGGGAAGGCGTTTCAGGGTTTAGGGCAGTGGTGTTTGGGCAGTGGAGGGGGTCATGCTGGGTCTGGTGTTTAGGGGTTCAGGGCAGTGCAGAGGTGTTCGGGCAGTGTAGGGGGTGTTGCTGGGGGTTGTGTTTCTGGTTTTAGGGCAGTGCAGTGGTGTTCGGGCAGTGTAGGGGGTCATGCAGGGGGGTGGTGTTTCAGGGTTTAGGGCAGTGCAGTGGTGTTCGGGCAGTGTATTGGGTCGTGTTGGGGGTGATGTTTCAGGGTTTAGGGCAGTGCAGTGGTGTTCGGGCAGTGTAGGGGGTCATGCTGGGGATGGTGTTTCAGGGTTTAGGGCAGTGCAGTGGTGTTTGGGCAGTATTGAGGGTCATGCTGGGGGTGGTGTTTTAGGTTAGTGCAGTGGTGTTCTGGTAGTGTAGGGTGTCGTGCAGGGGGTGCTGTTTTAGGGTTTAGGGCAGTGAAGTGGTGGTCGGGCAGTGTGGGGGGTTGGGTCGTGCTGGTGGTAGTGTTTTAGGGTTTAGGGCAGTGCCGTGGTGTTCAGGCAGTGTAGGGGGTCGTGCTGGGGTGGTGTTTGAGGGTTTAGGCCAGTGCAGTGGTGTTCGGGCAATATAGGGGGTCTTGCAGGGGGTGGCATTTCAGGGTTTAGGGCAGTGGTGCAGTGGTGTTCGGGCAGTGTAGAGGGTCTTGCAGGGGAAGGCGTTTCAGGGTTTAGGGCAGTGGTGTTTGGGCAGTGGAGGGGGTCATGCTGGGTCTGGTGTTTAGGGGTTCAGGGCAGTGCAGAGGTGTTCGGGCAGTGTAGGGGGTGTTGCTGGGGGTTGTGTTTCTGGTTTTAGGGCAGTGCAGTGGTGTTCGGGCAGTGTAGGGGGTCATGCAGGGGGGTGGTGTTTCAGGGTTTAGGGCAGTGCAGTGGTGTTCGGGCAGTGTATTGGGTCGTGTTGGGGGTGATGTTTCAGGGTTTAGGGCAGTGCAGTGGTGTTCGGGCAGTGTAGGGGGTCATGCTGGGGATGGTGTTTCAGGGTTTAGGGCAGTGCAGTGGTGTTTGGGCAGTGTAGGGGGTCGTGGTGGGGCTGGTGTTTCAGGGTTTAGGGCCGTGTAGTGGTGTTCTGGCAGTTTGAGGGGTAGTGCTGGGGCTGGTGCTTTAGGGTTAGGGCAGTGCAGTGCAGTGGTGTTCGGGCAGTGTAGGGCGTCGTGCTGGGGCTGGTGTTTTATGGTTTAGGGTAGTGCAGTGGTGTTCGGGCAGTGTTTAGGGTCATGCTGGGGGTTGTGTTTTAGGTTAGTGCAGTGGTGTTCTGGTAGTGTAGGGTGTCATGCAGGGGGTGCTGTTTTAGGGTTTAGGGCAGTGAGGTGGTGTTTGGGCAGTGTGGGGAGTCGGGTCGTGCTAGTGGTAGTGTTTTAGGGTTTAGGGCAGTGCCGTGGTGTTCAGGCAGTGTAGGGGGTCGTGCTGGGGTGGTGTTTCAGGGTTTAGGGCAGTGCAGTGGTGTTCGGGCAGTGTATTGGGTCGTGTTGGGGGTGATGTTTCAGGGTTTAGGGCAGTGCAGTGGTGTTCGGGCAGTGTAGGGGGTCATGCTGGGGATGGTGTTTCAGGGTTTAGGGCAGTGCAGTGGTGTTTGGGCAGTGTAGGGGTCGTGGTGGGGCTGGTGTTTCAGGGTTTAGGGCCGTGTAGTGGTGTTCTGGCAGTGTAAGGGGTCGTGCTGGGGCTGGTGCTTTAGGGTTAGGGCAGTGCAGTGGTGTTCGGGCAGTGTAGGGCGTCGTGCTGGGGCTGGTGTTTTATGGTTTAGGGTAGTGCAGTGGTGTTCGGGCAGTGTTGAGGGTCATGCTGGGGTGGTGTTTTAGGTTAGTGCAGTGGTGTTCTGGTAGTGTAGGGTGTCATGCAGGGGTGCTGTTTTAGGGTTTAGGGCAGTGAAGTGGTGTTCGGGCAGTGTGGGGGGTCGGGTCGTGCTGGTGGTAGTGTTTTAGGGTTTAGGGCAGTGCCGTGGTGTTCAGGCAGTGTAGGGGGTCGTGCTGGGATGGTGTTTCAGGGTTTAGGCCAGTGCAGTGGTGTTCGGGCAATATAGGGGGTCTTGCAGGGGGTGGCATTTCAGGGTTTAGGGCAGTGGTGCAGTGGTGTTCGGGCAGTGTAGAGGGTCTTGCAGGGGAAGGCGTTTCAGGGTTTAGGGCAGTGGTGTTTGGGCAGTGGAGGGGGTCGTGCTGGGGCTGGTGTTTCAGGGTTTAGGGCAGTGCAGTGGTGTTCGGACAGTGTAGGGGGTCATTCTGGGGATGGTGTTCTAGGGTTTAGGGCAGTGCAGTGGTGTTTGGGCAGTGTAGGGGGTCGTACTGGGGCTGATGTTTTAGGGTTAGGGCAGTGCAGTGGTTTTCGGGCAGTGTAGGGGGTCGTGCTGGGGCTGGTGTTTTAGGGTTTAGGGTGGAGCAGTGGTGTTCGGGCAGTGGAGGGTGTCGTGCTGGGGGTGGTGCTTTAGGGTTAGGGCAGTGCAGTGGTGTTCTGGCAGTGTAGGGGGTCGTGCTGGGGCTGGTGTTTTAGGGTTTAGGGTAGAGCAGTGGTGTTCGGGCAGAGTAGGGGGTCATGCTAGGGGTGGTGTTTCAGGGTTTATGGCAGTGCAGTGGTGTTCGGGCAATGTTGGGGGTCTTGCAGAGGGTGGCATTTCAGGGTTTAGGGCAGTGGTGCAGTGGTGTTCGGGCAGTGTAGAGGGTCTTGCTAGAGGTGGTGTTTTAGGGTAGTGCAGTGGTGTTCAGGTAGTGTAGGGTGTCTTGCTGGGGGTAGTGTTTTAGGGTTTAGGGTGGAGCAGTGGTGTCCGGGCAGTGTAGGGGGTCGTGCTGGGGGTGGTGTTTTAGGGTTAGGGCAGTGCAGTGGTGTTCTGGCAGTGTAGGGGGTCATGCTCGGGCTGGTGTTTTGGGTTTAGGGTAGAGCAGTGGTGTTCGGGCAGTGTAGGGGGTCGTGCTGGGGGTGGTGTTTCAGGGTTTATGGCAGTGCAGTGGTGTTCGGGCAGTGTTGGGGGTCTTGCAGAGGGTGGCATTTCAGGGTTTAGGGCAGTGGTGCAGTGGTGTTCGGGCAGTGTAGAGGGTCTTGCAGGGAGTGGCGTTTCAAAGTTTAGGGCAGTGGTGTTCGGGCAGTTTAGGGGGTCTTGCTGGAGGTTGCGTTTTAGGGTAGTGCAGTGGTGTTCAGGTAGTGTAGGGTGTCTTGCTGGGGGTAGTGTTTTAGGGTTTAGGGCAGTGACGTGGTGTTCAGGCAGTTTGGGGGGTCGTGCTGGGGGTGGTGGTTTAGGGCAGTGCAGTGGTGTTCGGGCAGTGTAGGGGGTCATGCTGGGGGTGGTGTTTCAGGGTTTATGGCAGTGCAGTGGTGTTCGGGCAGTGTAGGGGGTCATGCTGGGAGTGGTGTTTCAGGGTTTAAGGCAGTGCAGTAGTGTTCTGGCAATGTAGGGGGTCTTGCAGGGGGTGGCATTTCAGGGTTTAGGGCAGTGGTGCAGTGGTGTTCACGCAGTGTAGAGGGTTTTGCAGGGGGTGGCGTTTCAGGGTTTAGGGCAGTGGTGTTCAGGCAGTGTAGGGGGTCTTGCTGGAGGTGGCGTTTCAGGGTTTAGGGCAGTGGTGTTCAGGCATTGTAGGGGGTCTTGCTGGAGGTGGCGTTTTAGGGTAGTGCAGTGGTGTTCAGGTAGTGTAGGGTGTCTTGCTGGGGGTAGTGTTTTAGGGTTTAGGGTGGAGCAGTGGTGTCCGGGCAGTGTAGGGGGTCGTGCTGGGGGTGATGTTTTAGGGTTAGGGCAGTGCAGTGGTGTTCTGGCAGTGTAGGGGGTCGTGCTGGGGGTGGTGTTTTAGGGTTAGGGCAGTGCAGTGGTGTTTGGGCAGTGTAGGGGGTCGTGCTGGGGTGGTGTTTCAGGGTTTAGGGCAGTGCAGTGGTGTTGAGGCAGTGTAGGGGGTCGTGATGGGGCTGGTGTTTCAGGCTTTAGGGCAGTGCAGTGGTGTTCGGGCAATTTAGGGGGTCATGCTGGGGCTGGTGTTTCAGGGTTTAGGGCAGTGCTGTGGTGTTCGGGCAGTGTAGGGGGTCGTGCTGGGGCTAGTGTTTCAGGGTTTAGGGCAGTGCAGTGGAGTTCGGTCAGTGTAGGGGGTCGTGCGGGACTGGTGTTTCAGGGTTTAGGGCAAAGAAGTGGTGTTCGGGCAGTGTAGGGGGTCGTGCTGGGGTGGCGTTTCATGGTTTTGGGCTGTGTAATGGTGTTCGGGCAGGGTAAGGGGTCTTGCAGACAGTGGCGTTTCAGGGTTTAGGGCAGTGGTGTTCGGGCAGTGTAGGGGGTCTTGCAGGGGGTGGTGTTTCAGGGTTTACAGCAGTGCAGTGGTGTTTGGGCAGTTCAGGGGGTCGTGCTGGGGGTGGTGTTTCAAGGTTTAGGGCAGTGCATTGGTGTTCGGGCAGTGTAGGGGGTCGTGCTGGGGGTGGTGTTTCAGGGTTTAGGGCAGTGCAGTGGTGTGCGGGTAGTGTAGGGGGTCGTGCTGTGGGTGGTGTTTCAGGGTTTAGGGCAGTGCAGTGGTGTTCAGGTAGTGTAGGGTGTCTTGCTGGGGGTAGTGTTTTAGGGTTTAGGGTGGAGCAGTGGTGTTCGGGCAGTGTAGGGGGTCGTGCTGGGGGTGGTGTTTTAGGGTTAGGGCAGTGCAGTGGTGTTCTGGCAGTGTAGGGGGTCGTGCTGGGGCTGGTATTTTGGGTTTAGGGTAGAGCAGTGGTGTTCGGGCAGTGCAGGGGGTCGTGCTGGGGGTGGTGTTTCAGGGTTTATGGCAGTGCAGTGGTGTTCGGGCAGTGTTGGGGGTCTTGCAGATTGTGGCGTTTCATGGTTTAGGGCAGTGTAATGGTGTTCGGGCGGGGTAAGGGGTCTTGCAGACAGTGGCGTTTCAGGGTTTAGGGCAGTGGTGTTCGGGCAGTGTAGGGGGTCTTGCAGGGGGTGGTGTTTCAGGGTTTAGGGCAGTGCAGTGGTGTTCGGGCAGTTTAGGGGGTCGTGCTGGGGGTGGTGTTTCAAGGTTTAGGGCAGTGCATTGGTGTTCGGGCAGTGTAGGGGGTCGTGCTGGGGGTGGAGTTTCAGGGTTTAGGGCAGTGTAGTGGTGTGCGGGTAGTGTAGGGGGTTGTGCTTTGGGTAGTGTTTCAGGGTTTAGGGCAGTGCAGTGGTGTTCGTGCAGTGTAGGGGGTCGAGTAGGGGGTGGTGGTTTAGGGTTTAGGGCAGTGCAGTGGTGTGCGGGCAGTGTAGGGGCTAATGCTGGGGGTGGGGTTTCAGGGCTTAGGGCAGTGCAGTAGTGTTCGGGCAGTGTAGGGGCTCGTGCTGGGTGTGGTGTTTTAGGGTTTAGGGCAGTGCAGTGGTGTGCGGGTAGTGTAGGGGGTCATGCTGTGGGTGGTGTTTCAGGGTTTAGGGCATTGCAGTGGTGTTCGTGCAGTGTAGGGGGTCGTGCTGGGGCTGGTGTTTCAGGGTTTAGGGCAGAGCAGTGGTGTTTGGGCAGTGTAGGGGGTCTTCCTGGAGGTGGCGTTTTAGGGTAGTGCAGTGGTGTTCAGGTAGTGTAGGGTGTCTTGCTGGGGGTAGTGTTTTAGGGTTTAGGGTGGAGCAGTGGTGTTCGGGCAGTGTAGGGGGTCGTGCTGGGGGTGGTGTTTTAGGGTTAGGGCAGTGCAGTGGTGTTCTGGCAGTGTAGGGGGTCGTGCTGGGGCTGGTGTTTTGGGTTTAGGGTAGAGCAGTGGTGTTCGGGCAGTGTAGGGGGTCGTGCTGGGGGTGGTGTTGCAGGGTTTATGGCAGTGCAGTGGTGTTCGGGCAGTGTTGGGGTCTTGCTGGAGGTGGCGTTTTAGGGTAGTGCAGTGGTGTTCAGGTACTGTAGGGTGTCTTGCTGGGGGTAGTGTTTTAGGGTTTAGGGTGGAGCAGTGGTGTTCGGGCAGTGAAGGGGGTCGTGCTGGGGGTGGTGTTTTAGGGTTAGGGAAGTGCAGTGGTGTTCTGGCAGTGTGGGGGGTCGTGCTGGGGCTGGTGTTTTGGGTTTAGGGTAGAGCATTGCTGTTCGGGCACTGTAGGGGGTCATCCTGGGAGTGGTGTTTCAGGGTTTAGGGCAGTGCAGTGGTGTTCGGGCAGTGTAGGGGGTCGTGCAGGGGGTGGTGTTTCAGGGTTTAGGGCAGTGCAGTGGTGTTTGGGCAGTGTAGGGGTCATCCTGGGAGTGGTGTTTCAGGGTTTAGGGCAGTGCAGTGGTGTTCGGGCAGTGTAGGGGGTCGTGCAGGGGGTGGTGTTTCAGGGTTTAGGGCAGTGCAGTGGTGTTCGGGCAGTGTAGGGGGTCGCGCAGGGGTGGTGTTTCAGGGTTTAGGGCAGTGCAGTGGTTTTCGGGCAGCGTAGGGTGACTTGCTGGGGTGGTGTTTAAGAGTTTAGGGCTGTGGTGTTCAGGCAGTGTAAGGGGTTTTGCTGGGGGTGGTGTTTCAGGGTTCAGGGCAGTGCAAAGGTGTTGGGGCAGTGCAGGGGATCTAGCTGGGGATGGTGTTTCAGGGTTTAGGGCAGTGCAGTGGTGTTCGGGCAGAGTAGAGGATCGTGCAGGGGGGTGGTGGTTCAGGGTTTAGGGCATTGCAGTGGGGTTCGGGCAGTATAGGGGGTCGTGCAGGAGGGTGGTGTGTCAGGGTTTAGGGCAGTGCAGTGGTGTTCGTGCAGTGTAGTGGGACGTGTTGGGGTGGTGTTTCAGGGTATAGGGCAGTGCAGTGGTGTTCGGGCAGTGTAGGTGGTCATGCTGGGGCTGGTGTTTCAGGGTTTAGGGCAGTGCAGTGGTGTTCCGGCAGTGTAGGGGGTCGTGGTGGGGCTATTGTTTCAGGGTTTATGGCCAAGCAGTGGTGTTCAGGAAGTGTGAGGGGTTGTGCTTCGGCTGGTGTTTTAGGGTTAGGGCAATGCAGTGGTGTTCGGGCAGTGTAGGGGGTCATGCTGGGGCTGGTGTTTTATGGTTTAGGGAAGTGCAGTGGTGTTCGGGCAGTGTTGTGGGTCATGCTGGGGGTGGTGTTTTAGGGTAGTGCAGTGGTGTTCCGGTAGTGTACGTTGTCGTGCAGGGGGTGGTGTTTTAGGGTTTAGGGCAGTGAAGTGGTGTTCAGGCAGTGTGGGGGGTCGTGCTGTGGCTAGTGTTTTAGGGTTTACGGCAGTGCAGTGGTGTTCAGGTAGTGTATGAGGTCATGCTGGGGTGGTGTTTCAGGGTTTAGGGCAGTGTAGTGGTGTTCGGGCAGTGTAGGGGGTCGTGCTGGAGGTGGTGTTTCAGGGTTTAGGGCAGTGCAGTGGTGTTCGGGCAATATAGGGGGTTTTGCAGGGGGTGGCATTTCAGGGTTTAGGGGAGTGGTGCAGTGGTGTTCGGGCAGTGTAGAGGGTCTTGCAGGGGAAGGCGTTTCAGGGTTTAGGGCAGTGGTGTTCGGGCAGTGGATGGGGTCGTGCTGGGGCTAGTGTTTCAGGGTTTAGGGCAGTGCAGTGGTGTTCAGGCAGTGTAGGGGGTCGTGCTGGGGCTGGTGTTTTATGGTTTAGGGTAGTGCAGTTGTGTTCGTGCAGTGTAGGGGGTCGTGCTGGGGGTGGTGTTTAAGGGTTTAGGGCAGTGCTGCAGTGGTGTTTGGGCAGTGTGGAGGGTCTTGCAGGGGAAGGCGTTACAGGGTTTAGAGCAGTTGCGTTCTGGCAGTGGAGGGGGTCGTTCTGGGGCTGGTGTTTCAGGGTTTAGGGCAGTGCAGTGGTGTTCGGGCAGTGTAGGGGGTCGTGCTGGGTCTGGTGTTTCACGGTTTAGGGCAGTGCAGGTGTGTTCGGGCAGTGTAGGGGGTCGTGCTGGGGATAGTGTTTCAGGGTTTAGGGCAGTGCAGTGGTGTTCGGGCAGTTTAGGGGGTCATGCTGGGGGTGGTGTTTCAGGGTTTAGGGCAGTGCAGTGGTTTTCGGGCAGTGTAGGGGGTCGTGCTGGGGGTGGTGTTTCAGGGTTTAGGGCAGTGCTGGTTTTTTTCGGCATTCTAGGGGTTCTTGCTGGGGTGGCGTTTCAGGGTTTAGGGGAGTGGTGTTCGGGCAGTGTAGGGGGACTTACAGGGAGTGGTGTTTCAGGGTTCAGGGCAGTGCAGAGGTGTTCGGGCAGTGTAGGGGATCTTGCTGGGGGTTGGTGTTTCAGGGTTTAGGGCAGTGCAGTGGTGTTCTGGCAGTGTAGGGGGTCGTGCTGGGGCTGGTATTTTGGGTTTAGGGTAGAGCAGTGGTGTTCGGGCAGTGTAGGGGGTCGTGCTGGGGGTGGTGTTTCAGGGTTTATGGCAGTGTAGTGGTGTTCGGGCAGTGTTGGGGGTCTTGCAGATTGTGGCATTTCAGGGTTTAGGGCAGTGGTGCAGTGGTGTTCGGGCAGTGTAGAGGGTCTTGCAGGGAGTGGTGTTTCAGGGTTTAGGGCAGTGGTGTTGGGGCAGTGTAGGGGGTCTTGCTGGGGTGGCATTTCATGGTTTAGGGCAGTGTAATGGTGTTCGGGCGGGGTAAGGGGTCTTGCAGACAGTGGCGTTTCAGGGTTTAGGGCAGTGTAGGGGGTCTTGCAGGGAGTGGTGTTTCAGGGTTTAGGGCAGTGCAGTGGTGTTCGTGCAGTGTAGGGGTCGAGTAGGGGGTGGTGGTTCAGGGTTTAGGGCAGTGCAGTGGTGTGCGGGCAGTGTAGGGGATAATGTTGGGGGTGGTGTTTCAGGGCTTAGGGCAGTGCAGTAGTGTTCGGGCAGTGTAGTGGCTCGTGCTGGGTGTGGTGTTTCAGGGTTTAGGGCAGTGCAGTGGTGTGCGGGTAGTGTAGGGGGTCATGCTGTGGGTGGTGTTTCAGGGTTTAGGGCATTGCAGTGGTGTTCGTGCAGTGTAGGGGGTCGTGCTGGGGCTGGTATTTCAGGGTTTAGGGCAGTGCAGTGGTGTTCAGACAGTGTAGGGGGTCATGCTAGTGTTTCAGGGTTTAGGGCAGAGCAGTGGTGTTTGGGCAGTGTAGGGGGTCATCCTGGAGGTGGCGTTTTAGGGTAGTGCAGAGGTGTTCAGGTAGTGTAGGGTGTCTTGCTGGGGGTAGTGTTTTAGGGTTTAGGGTGGAGCAGTGGTGTTCTGGCAGTGTAGGGGGTCGTGCTGCGGCTGGTGTTTTGGGTTTAGGGTAGAGCAGTGGTGTTCGGGCAGTGTAGGGGGTCGTGCTGGGGGTGGTGTTGCAGGGTTTATGGCAGTGCAGTGGTGTTCGGGCAGTGTTGGGGGTCTTGCTGGAGGTGGCGTTTTAGGGTAGTGCAGTGGTGTTCAGGTAGTGTAGGGTGTCTTGCTGGGGGTAGTGTTTTAGGGTTTAGGGTGGAGCAGTGGTGTTCGGGCAGTGAAGGGGGTCATGCTGAGGGTGGTGTTTTAGGGTTAGGGAAGTGCAGTGGGGTTCTGGCAGTGTGGGGGGTCGTGCTGGGGCTGGTGTTTTGGGTTTAGGGTAGAGCATTGGTGTTCGGGCAGTGTAGGGGGTCATCCTGGGAGTGGTGTTTCAGGGTTTAGGGCAGTGCAGTGGTGTTCGGGCAGTGTAGGGGGTCGTTCAGGGGGTAGTGTTTCAGGGTTTAGGGCAGTGCAGTGGTGTTTGGGCAGTGTAGGGGGGGATCCTGGGAGTGGTGTTTCAGGGTTTAGGGCAGTGCAGTGGTGTTCGGGCAGTGTAGGGGGTCGTGCAGGGGGTGGTGTTTCAGGGTTTACAGCAGTGCAGTGGTGTTTGGGCAGTTCAGGGGGTCGTGCTGGGGGTGGTGTTTCAAGGTTTAGGGCAGTGCATTGGTGTTCGGGCAGTGTAGGGGGTCGTGCTGGGGGTGGTGTTTCAGGGTTTAGGGCAGTGCAGTGGTGTGCGGGTAGTGTAGGGGGTCGTGCTGTGCGTGGTGTTTCAGGGTTTAGGGCAGTGCAGTGGTGTTCAGGTAGTGTAGGGTGTCTTGCTGGGGGTAGTGTTTTAGGGTTTAGGGTGGAGCAGTGGTGTTCGGGCAGTGTAGGGGGTCGTGCTGGGGGTGGTGTTTTAGGGTTAGGGCAGTGCAGTGGTGTTCTGGCAGTGTAGGGGGTCGTTCTGGGGCTGGTATTTTAGGTTTAGGGTAGAGCAGTGGTGTTCGGGCAGTGTAGGGGGTCGTGCTGGGGGTGGTGTTTCAGGGTTTATGGCAGTGCAGTGGTGTTCGGGCAGTGTTGGGGGTCTTGCAGATTGTGGCGTTTCATGGTTTAGGGCAGTGTAATGGTGTTCGGGTGGGGTAAGGGGTCTTGCAGACAGTGGCGTTTCAGGGTTTAGGGCAGTGGTGTTCGGGCAGTGTAGGGGGTCTTGCAGGGGGTGGTGTTTCAGGGTTTAGGGCAGTGCAGTGGTGTTCGGGCAGTTTAGGGGGTCGTGCTGGGGGTGGTGTTTCAAGGTTTAGGGCAGTGCATTGGTGTTCGGGCAGTGTAGGGGGTCGTGCTGGGGGTGGTGTTTCAGGGTTTAGGGCAGTGTAGTGGTGTGCGGGTAGTGTAGGGGGTTGTGCTGTGGGTAGTGTTTCAGGGTTTAGGGCAGTGCAGTGGTGTTCGTGCAGTGTAGGGGGTCGAGTAGGGGGTGGTGGTTCAGGGTTTAGGGCAGTGCAGTGGTGTGCGGGCAGTGTAGGGGCTAATGCTGGGGGTGGGGTTTCAGGGCTTAGGGCAGTGCAGTAGTGTTCGGGCAGTGTAGGGGCTCGTGCTGGGTGTGGTGTTTCAGGGTTTAGGGCAGTGCAGTGGTGTGCGGGTAGTGTAGGGGGTCATGCTGTGGGTGGTGTTTCAGGGTTTAGGGCATTGCAGTGGTGATCGTGCAGTGTAGGGGGTCATGCTGGGGCTGGTGTTTCAGGGTTTAGGGCAGTGCAGTGGTGTTCAGGCAGTGTAGGGGGTCATGCTAATGTTTCAGGGTTTAGGGCAGAGCAGTGGTGTTTGGGCAGTGTAGGGGGTCTTCCTGGAGGTGGCGTTTTAGGGTAGTGCAGTGGTGTTCAGGTAGTGTAGGGTGTCTTGCTGGGGGTAGTGTTTTAGGGTTTAGGGTGGAGCAGTGGTGTTCGGGCAGTGTAGGGGGTCGTGCTGGGGGTGGTGTTTTAGGGTTAGGGCAGTGCAGTGGTGTTCTGGCAGTGTAGGGGGTCGTGCTGGGGCTGGTGTTTTGGGTTTAGGGTAGAGCAGTGGTGTTCGGGCAGTGTAGGGGGTCGTGCTGGGGGTGGTGTTGCAGGGTTTATGGCAGTGCAGTGGTGTTCGGGCAGTGTTGGGGTCTTGCTGGAGGTGGCGTTTTAGGGTAGTGCAGTGGTGTTCAGGTAGTGTAGGGTGTCTTGCTGGGGGTAGTGTTTTAGGGTTTAGGGTGGAGCAGTGGTGTTCGGGCAGTGAAGGGGGTCGTGCTGGGGGTGGTGTTTTAGGGTTAGGGAAGTGCAGTGGTGTTCTGGCAGTGTGGGGGGTCGTGCTGGGGCTGGTGTTTTGGGTTTAGGGTAGAGCATTGGTGTTCGGGCACTGTAGGGGGTCATCCTGGGAGTGGTGTTTCAGGGTTTAGGGCAGTGCAGTGGTGTTCGGGCAGTGTAGGGGGTCGTGCAGGGGGTGGTGTTTCAGGGTTTAGGGCAGTGCAGTGTTGTTTGGGCAGTGTAGGGGGTCATCCTGGGAGTGGTGTTTCAGGGTTTAGGGCAGTGCAGTGGTGTTCGGGCAGTGTAGGGGGTCGTGCAGGGGGTGGTGTTTCAGGGTTTAGGGCAGAGCAGTGGTGTTCGGGCAGTGTAGGGGGTCGCGCAGGGGTGGTGTTTCAGGGTTTAGAGCAGTGCAGTGGTTTTCGGGCAGCGTAGGGTGACTTGCTGGGGTGGTGTTTAAGAGTTTAGGGCTGTGGTGTTCAGGCAGTGTAAGGGGTTTTGCTGGGGGTGGTGTTTCAGGGTTCAGGGCAGTGCAGAGGTGTTGGGGCAGTGCAGGGGATCTAGCTGGGGATGGTGTTTCAGGGTTTAGGGCAGTGCAGTGGTGTTCGGGCAGAGTAGAGGATCGTGCAGGGGGGTGGTGGTTCAGGGTTTAGGGCATTGTAGTGGGGTTCGGGCAGTATAGGGGGTCGTGCAGGAGGGTGGTGTGTCAGGGTTTAGGGCAGTGCAGTGGTGTTCGTGCAGTGTAGTGGGACGTGTTGGGGTGGTGTTTCAGGGTATAGGGCAGTGCAGTGGTGTTCGGGCAGTGTAGGTGGTCATGCTGGGGCTGGTGTTTCAGGGTTTAGGGCAGTGCAGTGGTGTTCCGGCAGTGTAGGGGGTCGTGGTGGGGCTATTGTTTCAGGGTTTATGGCCATGCAGTGGTGTTCAGGAAGTGTGAGGGGTCGTGCTTCGGCTGGTGTTTTAGGGTTAGGGCAATGCAGTGGTGTTCGGGCAGTGTAGGGGGTCATGCTGGGGCTGGTGTTTTATGGTTTAGGGAAGTGCAGTGGTGTTCGGGCAGTGTTGTGGGTCATGCTGGGGGTGGTGTTTTAGGGTAGTGCAGTGGTGTTCCGGTAGTGTACGTTGTCGTGCAGGGGGTGGTGTTTTAGGGTTTAGGGCAGTGAAGTGGTGTTCAGGCAGTGTGGGGGGTCGTGCTGTGGCTAGTGTTTTAGGGTTTACGGCAGTGCAGTGGTGTTCAGGTAGTGTATGAGGTCATGCTGGGGTGGTGTTTCAGGGTTTAGGGCAGTGTAGTGGTGTTCGGGCAGTGTAGGGGGTCGTGCTGGAGGTGGTGTTTCAGGGTTTAGGGCAGTGCAGTGGTCTTCGGGCAATATAGGGGGTTTTGCAGGGGGTGGCATTTCAGGGTTTAGGGGAGTGGTGCAGTGGTGTTCGGGCAGTGTAGAGGGTCTTGCAGGGGAAGGCGTTTCAGGGTTTAGGGCAGTGGTGTTCGGGCAGTGGATGGGGTCGTGCTGGGGCTAGTGTTTCAGGGTTTAGGGCAGTGCAGTGGTGTTCAGGCAGTGTAGGGGGTCGTGCTGGGGCTGGTGTTTTATGGTTTAGGGTAGTGCAGTTGTGTTCGTGCAGTGTAGGGGGTCGTGCTGGGGGTGGTGTTTAAGGGTTTAGGGCAGTGCTGCAGTGGTGTTTGGGCAGTGTGGAGGGTCTTGCAGGGGAAGGCGTTACAGGGTTTAGAGCAGTTGCGTTCTGGCAGTGGAGGGGGTCGTTCTGGGGCTGGTGTTTCAGGGTTTAGGGCAGTGCAGTGGTGTTCGGGCAGTGTAGGGGGTCGTGCTGGGTCTGGTGTTTCACGGTTTAGGGCAGTGCAGGTGTGTTCGGGCAGTGTAGGGGGTCGTGCTGGGGATAGTGTTTCAGGGTTTAGGGCAGTGCAGTGGTGTTCGGGCAGTTTAGGGGGTCATGCTGGGGGTGGTGTTTCAGGGTTTAGGGCAGTGCAGTGGTTTTCGGGCAGTGTAGGGGGTCGTGCTGGGGGTGGTGTTTCAGGGTTTAGGGCAGTGCTGTTTTTTTCCGGCATTCTAGGGGTTCTTGCTGGGGTGGCGTTTCAGGGTTTAGGGGAGTGGTGTTCGGGCAGTGTAGGGGGACTTACAGGGAGTGGTGTTTCAGGGTTCAGGGCAGTGCAGAGGTGTTCGGGCAGTGTAGGGGATCTTGCTGGGGGTTGGTGTTTCAGGGTTTAGGGCAGTGCAGTGGTGTTCTGGCAGTGTAGGGGGTCATGCTGGGGCTGGTATTTTGGGTTTAGGGTAGAGCAGTGGTGTTCGGGCAGTGTAGGGGGTCGTGCTGGGGGTGGTGTTTCAGGGTTTATGGCAGTGCAGTGGTGTTCGGGCAGTGTTGGGGGTCTTGCAGATTTTGGCATTTCAGGGTTTAGGGCAGTGGTGCAGTGGTGTTCGGGCAGTGTAGAGGGTCTTGCAGGGAGTGGTGTTTCAGGGTTTAGGGCAGTGGTGTTCGGGCAGTGTAGGGGGTCTTGCTGGGGTGGCATTTCATGGTTTAGGGCAGTGTAATGGTGTTCGGGCGGGGTAAGGGGTCTTGCAGACAGTGGCGTTTCAGGGTTTAGGGCAGTGTAGGGGGTCTTGCAGGGGGTGGTGTTTCAGGGTTTAGGGCAGTGCAGTGGTGTTCGTGCAGTGTAGGGGTCGAGTAGGGGGTGGTGGTTCAGGGTTTAGGGCAGTGCAGTGGTGTGCGGGCAGTGTAGGGGCTAATGTTGGGGGTGGTGTTTCAGGGCTTAGGGCAGTGCAGTAGTGTTCGGGCAGTGTAGTGGCTCGTGCTGGGTGTGGTGTTTCAGGGTTTAGGGCAGTGCAGTGGTGTGCGGGTAGTGTAGGGGGTCATGCTGTGGGTGGTGTTTCAGGGTTTAGGGCATTGCAGTGGTGTTCGTGCAGTGTAGGGGGTCGTGCTGGGGCTGGTGTTTCAGGGTTTAGGGCAGTGCAGTGGTGTTCAGACAGTGTAGGGGGTCATGCTAGTGTTTCAGGGTTTAGGGCAGAGCAGTGGTGTTTGGGCAGTGTAGGGGGTCATCCTGGAGGTGGCATTTTAGGGTAGTGCAGAGGTGTTCAGGTAGTGTAGGGTGTCTTGCTGGGGGTAGTGTTTTAGGGTTTAGGGTGGAGCGGTGGTGTTCGGGCAGTGTAGGGGGTCGTGCTGGGGGTGGTGTTTTAGGGTTAAGGCAGTGCAGTGGTGTTCTGGCAGTGTAGGGGGTCGTGCTGCGGCTGGTGTTTTGGGTTTAGGGTAGAGCAGTGGTGTTCGGGCAGTGTAGGGGGTCGTGCTGGGGGTGGTGTTGCAGGGTTTATGGCAGTGCAGTGGTGTTCGGGCAGTGTTGGGGGTCTTGCTGGAGGTGGCGTTTTAGGGTAGTGCAGTGGTGTTCAGGTAGTGTAGGGTGTCTTGCTGGGGGTAGTGTTTTAGGGTTTAGGGTGGAGCAGTGGTGTTCGGGCAGTGAAGGGGGTCGTGCTGGGGGTGGTGTTTTAGGGTTAGGGAAGTGCAGTGGGGTTCTGGCAGTGTGGGGGGTCGTGCTGGGGCTGGTGTTTTGGGTTTAGGGTAGAGCATTGGTGTTCGGGCAGTGTAGGGGGTCATCCTGGGAGTGGTGTTTCAGGGTTTAGGGCAGTGCAGTGGTGTTCGGGCAGTGTAGGGGGTCGTTCAGGGGGTAGTGTTTCAGGGTTTAGGGCAGTGCAGTGGTGTTTGGGCAGTGTAGGGGGGATCCTGGGAGTGGTGTTTCAGGGTTTAGGGCAGTGCAGTGGTGTTCGGGCAGTGTGGGGGGTCGTGCAGGGGGTGGTGTTTCAGGGTTTAGGGCAGTGCAGCGGTGTTCGGGCAGTGTAGGGGTTCGCGCAGGGGTGGTGTTTCAGGGTTTAGGGCAGTGCAGTGGTTTTCGGGCAGCGTAGGGTGTCTTGCTGGGGTGGTGTTTAAGAGTTTAGGGCAGTGGTGTTCAGGCAGTGTAAGGGGTTTTGCTGGGGGTGGTGTTTCAGGGTTCAGGGCAGTGCAGAGGTGTTGGGGCAGTGCAGGGGATCTTGCTGGGGATGGTGTTTCAGGGTTTAGGGCAGTGCAGTGGTGTTCGGGCAGAGTAGAAGATCGTGCAGGGGGTGGTGGTTCAGGGTTTAGGGCAGTGCAGTGGGGTTCGGGCAGTGTAGGGGGTCGTGCAGGAGGGTGGTGTGTCAGGATTTAGGGCAGTGCAGTGGTGTTCGGGCAGTGTAGTAGGACGTGTTGGGGGTGGTGTTTCAGGGTATAGGGCAGTGCAGTGGTGTTCGGGCAGTGTAGGTGGTCATGCTGGGGCTGGTGTTTCAGGGTTTAGGGCAGTGCAGTGGTGTTCCGGCAGTGTAGGGGGTCGTGGTGGGGCTATTGTTTCAGGGTTTATGGCTGTGCAGTGGTGTTCAGGAAGTGTGAGGGGTCGTGCTTCGGCTGGTGTTTTAGGGTTAGGGCAATGCAGTGGTGTTCGGGCAGTGTAGGGGGTCATGCTGGGGCTGGTGTTTTATGGTTTAGGGTAGTGCAGTGGTGTTCGGGCAGTGTTGCGGGTCATGCTGGGGGTGGTGTTTTAGGGTAGTGCAGTGGTGTTCCGGTAGTGTACGGTGTCGTGCAGGGGGTGGTGTTTTAGGGTTTAGGGCAGTGAAGTGGTGTTCAGGCAGTGTGGGGGGTCGTGCTGTGGCTAGTGTTTTAGGGTTTACGGCAGTGCAGTGTGTTCAGGTAGTGTATGAGGTCATGCTGGGGTGGTGTTTCAGGGTTTAGGGCAGTGTAGTGGTGTTCGGGCAGTGTAGGGGGTCGTGCTGGGGGTGGTGTTTCAGGGTTTAGGGCAGTGCAGTGGTGTTCGGGCAATATAGGGGGTTTTGCAGGGGGTGGCATTTCATGGTTTAGGGGAGTGGTGCAGTGGTGTTCGGGCAGTGTAGAGGGTCTTGCAGGGGAAGGCGTTTTAGGGTTTAGGGCAGTGGTGTTCGGGCAGTGGATGGGGTCGTGCTGGGGCTAGTGTTTCAGGGTTTAGGGCAGTGCAGTGGTGTTCAGGCAGTGTAGGGGTTCGTGCTGGGGCTGGTGTTTTATGGTTTAGGGCAGTGCAGTTGTGTTCGTGCAGTGTAGGGGGTCGTGCTGGGGGTGGTGTTTAAGGGTTTAGGGCAGTGCAGTGGTGTGTGGGCAGTGTAAGGGGTCGTGCTGGGGCTGCTTTTTCAGGGTTTAGGGCAGTGTAGAGGTATTTGGGCAGTGTAGGGGGTCGTGCAGGGGGTGGTGTTTCAGGGTTTAGGGCAGTGCAGTAGTTTTCAGGCAGCGTGGGGTGTCTTGCTGGGGTGGTGTTTAAGGGTTTAGGGCAATGGTGTTCAGGCAGTGTAGGGGGTCTTGCTGGGGGTGGTGTTTCAGGGTTCAGGGCAGTGCAGAGGTGTTCGGGCAGTGTAGGGGGTCTTACTGGGAGTGGTGTTTCAGGGTTTAGGGCAGTGCAGTGGTGTTCGGGCAGTGTAGGGGGTCGTGCAGGGGGTGGTGTGTCAGGGTTTAGGGCAGCGCAGTGGTTTTCGGGCAGCGTAGGGTGTCTTGCTGGTGTGGTGTTTAAGGGTTTAGGGCAGTGGTGTTCAGGCAGTGTAAGGGGTTTCGCTGGGGGTGGTGTTTCAGGGTTCAGGGCAGTGCAGAGGTGTTCGGCAGTGTAGGGGATCTTGCTGGGAATGGTGTTTCAGGGTTTAGGGCAGTGCAGTGGTGTTCGGGCAGTGTAGTGGGTCGTGTTGGGGGTGGTGTTTCAGGGTTTAGGGAAGTGCAGTGGTGTTCGGGCAGTGTAGGTGGTCATGCTGGGGCTGGTGTTTCAGGGTTTAGGGCAGTGCAGTGGTGTTCCGGCAGTGTAGGGTGTCGAGGTAGGGCTGGTGTTTCAGGGTTTATGGCCGTGCAGTGGTGATCGGGCAGTGTGAGGGGTCATGCTGGGGCTGGTGTTTTATGGTTTAGGGTAGTGCAGTGGTGTTCAGGCAGTGTTGAGGGTCATGCTGGGGGTGGTGTTTTAGGGTTTAGGGCAGTGCAGTGCAGTGGTGTTCGGGCAGTATAGGGGGTCATGCTGGGGGTGGTATTAAAGGGTTTAGGGCAGTGCAGTGGTGCTCGGACAGTGTAGGGGGTCATGCTGGGGGTGGTGTTTCAGGGTTTATGGCAGTGCAGTGGTGTTCGGGCAGTGTAGGGGGTCTTGCAAGGGGTGGCTTTTCAGGGTTTAGGGCAGTGGTGTTCGGGCAGTGTAGGGGGTCTTGCTGGGGGTGGTGTTTCAGGGTTTAGGATGGTGCAGTGGTGTTCGGGCAGTTTAGGGGGTCATGCTGGTGGTGGTGTTTCAGGGTTTAGGGCAGTGCAATGGTGTTCGGAGAATATAGGGGGTCTTGCAGGGGGTGGCATTTCAGGGTTTAGGGCAGTGGTGCAGTGGTGTTCGGGCAGTGTAGAGGGTCTTGCAGGAGAAGGCGTTTCAGGTTTTAGGGCAGTGGTGTTCGGGCAGTGGAGGGGGTCGTGCTGGGGCTGGTGTTTTACGGTTTAGGTCAGTGCAGTGGTGTTCGGGCAGTGTAGGGGGTCATGCTGGGGATGGTGTTTCAGGGTTTAGGGCAGTGCAGTGGTGTTTGGGCAGTGTAGGGGGTCATGCTGGGGGTGGTGTTTCAGGGTTTAGGGCAGTGCAGTGGTGTGCGGGTAGTGTAGGGGGTCGTTCTGTGGGTGGTGTTTCAGCGT
Source organism: Triturus cristatus (assembly GCF_964204655.1). NCBI lineage: Eukaryota > Metazoa > Chordata > Amphibia > Caudata > Salamandridae > Triturus > Triturus cristatus. Next base: position 1,122,090,213 of record NC_140579.1, read on the forward strand.
TTAGGGCATTGCAGTGCTGTTCGTGCAGTGTAGGGGGTCGTGCTGTAGGTGGTGTTTAAGGGTTTAGGGCAGAGCAGTGCTGTTTGGGCAGTGTAGGGGGTCATCCTGGGAGTGGTATTTCAGGGTTTAGGGCAGTGCAGTGGTGTTCGGGCAGTGTAGGGGGTCATGCAGGGGGTGGTGTTTCAGGGTTTAGGGCAGTGCAGTGGTGTTTGGGCGGTGTAGGGGGTCGTGCAGGGGGTGGTGTTTCAGGGTAAGGGTAGTGCAGTGGTTTTCGGGCAGCATAGGGTGTCTTGCTGCGGGTGGTGTTTCAGGGTTCAGGGAAGTGCAGAGGTGTTCGGGCAGTGTAGGGGGTCTTGCTGGGAGTGGTGTTTCAGGGTTTAGGGCAGTGCAGGGGTGTTCGGGCAGTGCAGGGGGGTGGTGATTCAGGGTTTAGGGCAGTGCAGTGGTTTTCTGACAGTGTAGGGGGTCGTGCTGGGGTTGGTGTTTCGGGGTTTAGGGCAGTGCAGTGGTGTATGGGCAGTGTAGGGGGTCGTGCTGCAGCTGGTGTTATAGGGTTTAGGGCCGTGCAGTGGTGTTCGAGCAGTGTGAGGGGTCAAATCTGGGGCTGGTGTTTTAGGGTTAGGGCAGTGCAGTGTGTTCGGGCAGTGTAGGGGGTTGTGCTGGGGCTGGTGTTTTATGGTTTAGGGTAGTGCAGTGGTGTTCGGGCAGTGTTGGGGGTCATGCTGGGGGTGGTGTTTCAGGGTTTAGGGCAGTGCAGTGGTATTCTGGCAATGTAGGGGGTCTTGCAGGGGGTGGCATTTCAGGTGTTAGGGCAGTGGTTCAGGGGTGTTCGGGCAGTGTAGAGGGTCTTGCAAGGGGTGGCGTTTCAGGGTTTAGGGCAGTGGTGTTCAGGCAGTGTAGGGGGTCTTGCTGGAGGTGGCGTTTCAGCGTTTAGGGCAGTGGTGTTCGGGCAGTGTAGGGGGTCGTGGTGGGGCTGGTGTTTCAGGGTTTAGGGCAGTGCAGTGGTGTTCGGGCAGTGTAGGGGGTCATCCTGGGGCTGGTGTTTCAGGGTTTAGGGAAGTGCAGTAAGGTTCGGGCAGTGTAGGCGGTCATGCTGGGGGTAGTGTTTCAGGGTTTAGAGCAGTGCAGTGGTGTTCGGGCAGTGTAGGGTGTCATGCTGGTGTTGGTGTTTCAAGGTTTAGGGCAGAGGAGTGGTGTTCGGGCAGTGTAGGGTGTTGTGCTGGTGCTGGTGTTTCAGAGTTTAGGGCAAAGCAGTAGTGTTCGGGGAGTGTAGGGGACGTGCTGGGGTGGTGTTTTAGGGTTTAGGGCAGAGCAGTGGTGTTCGGGCAGAGTAGGGGGTCGTGCTGGGTGTTGTGTTTCAGGGTTTAGGGCAGTGGTGTTCGGGCAGTGTAGGGGGTCTTGCAGGGGGTGGTGTTTCAGGGTTTAGGGCAGTGCAGTGGTGTTCGGGCAGTTTAGGGGGTCATGCTGGGGGTGGTGTTTCAAAGTTTAGGGCAGTGCAGTGGTGTTCAGGCAGTATAGGGGGTCATGCTGGGGGTGGTGTTTCAGGGTTTAGGGCAGTGCAGTGGTGTTCGGGCAATATAGGGGGTTTTGCAGGGGGTGGCATTTCAGGGTTTAGGGGAGTGGTGCAGTGGTGTTCGGGCAGTGTGGAGGGTCTTGCAGGGGAAGGCATTTCAGGGTTTCAGGGTTTAGGGCAGTGGTGTTCGGGCAGTGGATGGGGTCGTGCTGGGGCTGGTGTTTCAGGGTTTAGGGCAGTGCAGTGGTGTTTGGGCAGTGTAGGGGGTCGTGATGGGGCTGGTGTTTTATGGTTTAGGGCAGTGCAGTTGTGTTCGTGCAGTGTAGGGGGTCATGCTGGGGTGGTGTTTAAGGGTTTAGGGCAGTGCAGTGGTGTGCGGGCAGTGTAGGGGGTCGTGCTGGGGCTGCTGTTTCAGGGTTTAGGGCAGTGTAGTGGTGTTCGGGCAGTGTAGGGGGTCGTGCTGGTGTTTTAGGGTTTAGGACAGAGCAGGGCTGTTTGGGCAGTGTAGGGGGTCATCCTGGGAGTGGTGTTTCAGGGTTTAGGGCAGTGCAGTGGTGTTCGGGCAGTGTGGGGGGTCATGCAGGGGGTGGTGTTTAAGGGTTCAGGGCAGTGGTGTTCAGGCAGTGTAGGGGGTCTTGCTAGGGGTGGTGTTTCAGGGTTCAGGGCAGTGCAGAGGTGTTCGGGCAGTGTAGGGGGTCTTACTGGGAGTGGTGTTTCAGGGTTTAGGGCAGTGCAGTGGTGTTCGGGCAGTTTAGGGGTTCGTGCAGGGGTTGGCGTTTCGGGGTTCAGGGCAGCGCAGTGGTTTTCGGGCAGCGTAGGGTGTCTTGCTGGGGTGGTGTTTAAGGGTTTAGGGCAATGGTGTTCAGGCAGTGTAAGGGGTTTCGCTGGGGGTGGTGTTTCAGGGTTCAGGGCAGTGCAGAGGTGTTCGGGCAGTGTAGGGGATCTTGCTGGGAATAGTGTTTCTGGGTTTAGGGCAGTGCAGTGGTGTTCGGGCAGTGTAGGGGATCGTGCAGGGGGTGGTGTTTCAGGGTTTAGGGCAGTGCAGTGGGGTTTGGTCAGTGTAGGGGGTCATGCAGGGGGGTGGTGTTTCAGGGTTTAGGGCAGTGCAGTGGTGTTCGGGCAGTGTAGTGGGTCGTGTTGGGGGTGGTGTTTCAGGGTTTAGGGCAGTGCAGTGGTGTTCGGGCAGTGTAGGTGGTCATGCTGGGGCTGGTGTTTCAGGGTTTAGGGCAGTGCAGTGGTGTTCCGGCAGTGTAGGGGGTCGAGGTGGGGCTGGTGTTTCAGGGTTTATGGCCGTGCAGTGGTGATCGGGCAGTGTGAGGGGTCATGCTGGGGCTGGTGTTTTAGGGTTAGGGCAATGCAGTGGTGTTCGGGCAGTGTAGGGTTCGTGCTGGGGCTGGTGTTTTATGGTTTAGGGTAGTGCAGTGGTGTTCGGGCAGTGTTGAGGGTCATGCTGGAGGTGGTGTTTTAGGGTTTAGGGCAGTGCAGTGCAGTGGTGTTCGGGCAGTATAGGGGGTCATGCTGGTGGTGGTATTACAGGGTTTAGGGCAGTGCAGTGGTGTTCGGGCAGTTTAGGGGTTCGTGCAGGGGTTGGCGTTTCGGGGTTCAGGGCAGCGCAGTGGTTTTCGGGCAGCGTAGGGTGTCTTGCTGGGGTGGTGTTTAAGGGTTTAGGGCAGTGGTGTTCAGGCAGTGTAAGGGGTTTCGCTGGGGGTGGTGTTTCAGGGTTCAGGGCAGTGCAGAGGTGTTCGGGCAGTGTAGGGGATCTTGCTGGGAATAGTGTTTCTGGGTTTAGGGCAGTGCAGTGGTGTTCGGGCAGTGTAGGGGATCGTGCAGGGGGTGGTGTTTCAGGGTTTAGGGCAGTGCAGTGGGGTTTGGTCAGTGTAGGGGGTCATGCAGGGGGGTGGTGTTTCAGGGTTTAGGGCAGTGCAGTGGTGTTCGGGCAGTGTAGTGGGTCGTGTTGGGGGTGGTGTTTCAGGGTTTAGGGCAGTGCAGTGGTGTTCGGGCAGTGTAGGTGGTCATGCTGGGGCTGGTGTTTCAGGGTTTAGGGCAGTGCAGTGGTGTTCCGGCAGTGTAGGGGGTCGAGGTGGGGCTGGTGTTTCAGGGTTTATGGCCGTGCAGTGGTGATCGGGCAGTGTGAGGGGTCATGCTGGGGCTGGTGTTTTAGGGTTAGGGCAATGCAGTGGTGTTCGGGCAGTGTAGGGTTCGTGCTGGGGCTGGTGTTTTATGGTTTAGGGTAGTGCAGTGGTGTTCGGGCAGTGTTGAGGGTCATGCTGGAGGTGGTGTTTTAGGGTTTAGGGCAGTGCAGTGCAGTGGTGTTCGGGCAGTATAGGGGGTCATGCTGGTGGTGGTATTACAGGGTTTAGGGCAGTGCAGTGGTGTTCGGGCAGTGTAGGGGGTCATGCTGGGGGTGGTGTTTCAGGGTTTATGGCAGTGCAGTGGTGTTCGGGCAGTGTAGGGGTCTTGCAAGGGGTGGTGTTTCAGGATTTAGGACGGTGCAGTGGTGTTTGGGCAGTTTAGGGGGTCATGCTGGTGGTGGTGTTTCAGGGTTTAGGGCAGTGCAGTGGTGTTCGGGGAATATAGGGGGTCTTGCAGAGGGTGGCATTTCAGGGTTTAGGGCAGTGGTGCAGTGGTGTTCGGGCAGTGGAGGGGGTCGTGCTGGGGCTGGTCTTTCAGGGTTTAGGGCAGTGCAGTGGTATTCGGGCAGTGTAGGGGGTCGTGCTGGGGCTGGTGTTTTACGGTTTAGGTCAGTGCAGTGGTGTTCGGGCAGTGTAGGGGGTCATGCTGGGGGTGGTGTTTCAGGGTTTAGGGCAGTGGTGTTCGGGCAGTGGAGGGGGTCGTGCTGGGGCTGGTCTTTCAGGGTTTAGGGCAGTGCAGTGGTATTCGGGCAGTGTAGGGGGTCGTGCTGGGGCTGGTGTTTTACGGTTTAGGTCAGTGCAGTGGTGTTCGGGCAGTGTAGGGGGTCATGCTGGGGGTGGTGTTTCAGGGTTTAGGGCAGTGCAGTGGTGTTCGGGCAGTGTAGGGGGTCATGCTGGGGGTGGTGTTTCAGGGTTTAGGGCAGTGCAGTGGTGTGCGGGTAGTGTACGGGGTCGTGCTGTGGGTGGTGTTTCAGCGTTTAGGGCATTGCAGTGCTGTTCGTGCAGTGTAGGGGGTCGTGCTGGAGGTGGTGTTTAAGGGTTTAGGGCAATGCAGTGGTGTGCGGGCAGTGTAGGGGACGTACTGGGGCTGGTGTTTCAGGGTTTAGGGCAGTGCAGTGGTGTTCGGGCAGTGTAGGGGGTTGTGCTGGTGTTTTAGGGTTTAGGGCAGAGCAGTGCTGTTTGGGCAGTGTAGGGGGTCATCCTGGGAGTGGTGTTTCAGGGTTTAGGGCAGTGCAGTGGTGTTCGGGCAGTGTAGGGGGTCATGCAGGGGGTGGTGTTTCAGGGTTTAGGGCATTGCAGTGGTGTTTGGGCGGTGTTGGGGGTCGTGCAGGGGGTGGTGTTTCAGGGTTTAGGGCAGTGCAGTGGTTTTCGGGCAGTGTAGGGTGTCTTGCTGGGGGTGGTGTTTCAGGGTTCAGGGAAGTGCAGAGGTGTTCGGGCAGTGTAGGGGGTCTTGCTGGGAGTGGTGTTTCAGGGTTTAGGGCAGTGCAGGGGTGTTCGGGCAGTGCAGGAGGGTGGTGTTTCAGGGTTTAGGGCAGTGCAGTGGTTTTCTGGCAGTGTAGGGGGTCGTGCTGGGGGTGGTGTTTTGGGGTTTAGGGCAGTGCAGTGGTGTTCGGGCAGTGTAGGGGGTTGTGCTGCAGCTGGTGTTTCAGGGTTTAGGGCCGTGCAGTGGTGTTCGAGCAGTGTGAGGGGTCATGCTGGGTGTTGGACTTGGCCCTTCTGGCAGGTTCACCCCTGAACTTTTTTCTTTTTATTGGTGACTTGGTGTGGTGATTTTTGGTTTCTGCGCACTTTCCCTGTGTCCCAGAGGAAAGTGCGTGCACATTCTGAGTGCATGTGGTGAGATAGGCCTGCCCTCCCATAGGAATGCATGGGGAATGTATGTGTCCCTGGTAGTTCCTGATGCGTGGGGTGTGGAGGCTCGAGTTTGGTATGTGCGGACTCGTGTGATTGAATGCTGCGCGATCATGTGTGCGGCGTGCATGTACCTAGTGTGGAAGTGCCACTTCTAGAAGTGGGCACTTCGGTGTGCAGTGTAAAATGTGTGCCTTGTCGCGTGATTGGCTGGCTGAGGTCATGTGACGGGCTAGGGATTCCCCAGAGTCAGGAGGAGTCACCCGGTGGTGAATAGGGAGATTAGCATGCTGATGGCTGGGGAGGTGTGCACCCTGGACCTGAATAGGGCAGGGCTTTCCCCACACAATCCTGTGGTGCGACTGACGACCCTAGCCCTGCCAGTGAATAGAGTGAGGGGCTGAGCACATTAAGGGTGCTCCCCAACCAGCTGCGGCTGGTTTTCCCCCTCACCCTGAACCAAGAACAAAGGGTTTTACTGTATAAAAATGGGGCTGTGTCCCCACAGAAGTTGTTCTCTGCCAGGATCTTACCTGAGGGGGGCTGCTGCTGGACCAGAGGACCGCCACTTGGACTACCTCCCTGCCTGGAGGCCCAGTGAGCTGGCTCTGGGTCCAGCCTTGCCCCCCACCCCTGCCCTGCTGTATGCAGGGAAGAACTTTGCCGGACTTTGTGGTTCTTTTGTCCCTAAAGCGCTGGGAGCGCTTTATTTGTGTCCCCAAAGCGCCTGGAAGCGCTTTTATTCGCCCTTAGCGCTCAGGAGCGCTTTATTACTGCCAGCCGGTGCCCACCCGGCATTTGCCCCGTCTTTACCGACCGAGCGGGAGCCACCCCACTCATTTGATTATTTAATTGGCGGGTGCCCACCCCGCATTGGGGTGTGCTTGCGGGTGCCCACCCCGCTTATTTGATTATACTTACGGCGGGTGCCCACCCCGCCGGATATCTCATCTAACGAGGGAGCCTACCCCTCTGTGGACCGAGTTTGGAGATCACCGCCGCGGCTGGGCTTGCAGGAAGTCAGGCAGGCCGAGGGCGGGACTCCGGGACAACCGGAAACGGATCTAGGAGGGCGGGAGCCTACCCCGCCTCCTTCCAAAGCATCGCGGCTGCCCTGAGCCCCGGAGCCGGCAGGAGCCTACCCTGCACCCCGGGGCACTCTGCCTAGAAGAGGAAGCAGCGCCGTGACTGCCCCAGCCCCGCCGCGAGAGAAGTGACGGTGAGTGCTGCCGGCCCCGGAGCGGAGACAACAGAGGCGACGCGGGAGTCCCCAGAACAACAGCCCGGTGAGATGCGGAAGGTCTGGGGGGGGGACTCCGTGTGCGCACTGGCTGGGAGCGCTAGTGCGCTCCAAAGACGAGGCCCGCATCCCAAAGAGTCCCCCGTGTGGGACTCCGACGTCTAGGGGGCCTGTCATTTGTTTCTCGAGCACCAGGAAGTCTCCACCAACGAACGGCAGATATTTGTTCAGAGCCGTGGAGGCTCCAACGAACGGCAGATATTTGTTCAGAGCCTAGAGGGCTCCAACGTTACCGGGGCATTTCTTACGTGTTTGAGTGGCCCCAGATGGCAGCGGGCCACTCCCACCTTGCCCCACATTAGTTACAGAGCCACAGAGGCTTAGGGGGCTTGTGTTGTTGTTTAGAGCCCCGAGGCTCCAAAAAGGCGCACTGTTTGGATTAGAGAGTCCCGAGAGGCCCCACGTGACTGTGATTTGTGTTCAAAGGGCACAGTGGTGCCCACGCTCCTTTTCCCAGCTGCCCAGCACTTAGTGGGCAGCTGCAACGTTTAGGTTGTGCGCCCTGGTTTGCGCAGCCTGCGCAGGCGCGCCCTGACTCTGCTGGACACAGGGCGTCCTTGCCCCTTCACGGCCAGTTGGCCTAGGGACTGCCACAGTGGTGGCTAATGTGAGTTTGGCACTTTTCTTGTCCTGCACCTCTGAATGTATTTTATGCATCATGTGTTTTCCTTTCCTACACCTCTGAATGTGATGCATCATGTGTAATGTGCGTTTACCCCTATAGGTATTGTGATACTTAGGTGGTTGTTTTCTCCCTAGTACAGGTGGTGCTAGTGAGGTCCTGATTCCCTGCGTAATATTTTCCTAAGGTGGTTAGAGTTGCGTAGGTGGTACTTGCCTGATACCAGTAGTTACTGGTTGTGTGCTACATGTTATTTGGTGCTACAGTAGTTTTCTATGCTAAGTTCTAAGAGTGCTAATTCCTGACAGCGGTCCCTGTGGCCCTGTCCCCTGTACATATAATCCCTTGTAAATTCTGCCTGTGCCTGTTGGCACATTGTAGAGTGTGTGTTTTTTATCTAATGTATTGTGGTATAATACAAAGGTTATTTTTATATAATACCTTGTGTGGAGTTTCCTTTGTGGTGGCCCTTGGGTGTTGTTGCTGGGTGCGCGCGCAAACGCTTTACACATCGCCTCCGGGATAAGCCTGACTGCTCGTGCCAAGCTACCAAGGGGGTGAGCAGGGGTTATATTTGGCGTGTAACTTCCTTGCCCTGACTAGAGTGGTGGTTTCTGCCTGGCTTTGGCGCAAGCCCTAGCCAACCAGAAATCCCATTTCTAACATTGGTGATCAGCGGTGGGATTTGGACTTGCGTTTGCGCTGTACCGCAGCAGCAACTGGCCGCACTACAAAACTCTGCATTTAGATAATTACATGGTATAGGGATTATTGTTCTAAGTTTGCTTTTAAGTGTCATTTCTGTGGAAATGTGTTGCTGGATTCCCCAGTAAGGGTGGGATCCAGTGCTGGCAGCATAATAGTGTCCTGTACATTTGTCCCCCGCCCTGCGCCCAGAGTTTGGTACCTGTGTCACTTGTGGTCAGGTTGAGGAATCAGGGGTGGTAGAAACTGCCTTACCAGTCCGAGGGGAGGGTTGTGTGTGGATGAAGGGTGTGTGGCACTAGGCAAGTGAGTGTGAGTTCTCTGGGTTAGAGAGCTTGCTGAATCCTTTTTGTGAATTGTGTACCCTGTGTTGAAGCTCAGACCCCTAGGTTCCCTGTATAATCTTTTCACCAGAACGTCCGCCAGAATGGAGCCTGCTTTTGAGCCCTGTGATGTGTTTGGGTACAGTAGGCAGGAGTTGGAAAGGGCCTGTAGAGAGAGAGGTATTAGGGTGAGAGAGTCAGAAACCCTGTACGAACTTAGGGACCACCTGTTCCTAGGCCCAGAGGGTCAATGGGTTCTTGAGCTCAGTGAGGAAGAAAGGGCCCGGGCCTCACACCTGGAGGGTGGTGGGTCTGTGGGGAGCCCTGAAGATTCAGAGGAGGAAGAAGATGACAGTACCTGGACGCCAGTAGAGAGTGAAGACCTCATAGGTAGGGCGTCCCTTGCTGGGTCCAGCGTAGGAGGCAGCGCCTCATCCCTTTCCCTGTCCCCAAAGGAGTGGGAAGATAGGAGGAAAGAAAGGGAACACCAGCTGGCGTTAGAAAAGCTCAGGTTAGAGCATGCTCAGGCTATGGCGCAGCTGGAGGTCAAGAAGCAACAGCTAGAGACCGAGAGGGTCTTGGCGCAGGAGAGGATAGAGGAGGCTGAGAGGGCCTCCACCAGAGGCAAAGTAGCTCTGGAGGGTAGACTATCCCCTGCGCGCAGTTTTAATTTTCTGGGCTCCCCAGGGAGGGTTGAGTCCAGTGGTGGTAGCAATATAGATTCCAGTGTAGGAAATCCCAATCCCAGTCCCCCCAGTCTGGTACCTGTTTCCCAGGAGGAGGAGTTAAGGTTGAAATTCAGGGGCAGTAGGAAGCTTTCTCACCAGTCTTGGGAGGAGTTTGTGGATGACTGTCAGGATGCACTGGTGGAGTGGCTGATGGTTAACCCGGAAGAGGATTTGAAGGCAGTGGTCAAAATGATTATCAAAGAGCAGATGCTCAGTAGTTGTTCTCCAGGGTTGCGCCAACACCTGCAGAGGTACGACTCTTTTTGTCCTTGGGAGCTTGCAGAGGAAGCAGAGCGCTGGGAAAGTGCTAGAGGTTCTCTAGAGTCATTAGGGAGTGACTCCAAAAGTAGTGGGTCAGGTATCTTCCAGCCCAGCGTGGTGGAAGAGGCTCAGTGTAGCCCAGCTAGGTCCCAGGATAGCGAGGAGGGTGTAGGGGCTTATGGCCTGGCTCAGCGGAGCGGGAGTAAGTGGGTGACCGAGGGTCCCCAGACGTACGAAACCCTGCCTCGGGACTTGGATGGTTTCATGAGGGAACACCAAGTTGGGGACCTAGGCTGTCCTGTTACTCCACTTGAGGAAGATCTCTTAGTGAGTAGAGGACCTGGAGCACCTGTAACCAGGGCTCCTGTGGTTCTAGAGGCTGGCAGTACAGCTCCGGTAGGGAGGGTACAGGAGTCCAGTGTGAGGAGTGATTGGGGGATGAGTTCGCCAGTGGAAGAACCAGTGGGTCAGGGACTTCCCAGTTGAGCTAGGATCCCGTGTAGTGACCATGGGGACACCACTTCTGTTCTGGGGGATCTCCGCGCACTGTCAGGTGGACAGGGGACGGGAGATCAGCGCCAGACAGACAGTCGCTCGACATATGTGTCATTTGATAGCCTCAGGGGGATGGAGTGTAAATCCCCCAAAGTCCTGGAGTGCCAGGCGATTATTCCACCAAAGGTTCTAAGCCGGAGGTTGGAAGGCCAGGTTCAGGATTAGCCTGACCTGAAGAGTGGGACGTCTGTAACCAGCGTCCCGACCGGTTCTTCTTCCATAGGTACCGCCCCAGTTGGTAGGGAGCAGGGCTCTGGAAGGGGGTGCAGAGGGTGGGAGAGCCCACCTCTGGCCCAGGTACAACCTGAGGGGTTAAACCCTGGGTTGGAATGGTGTTCTAGGTGTACCCCTCGCCAGAGGAGGAGGAACCGTAGGAGAAGAGGTAGGGGGAGGAGAGCCTTCCCTGAGATTCCTGGTCCGCCTGAGGGTGCAGACCCTAGGCTGGAGAACCAGTGGCAGTCTAGTCCTGTCTTGCAGACAGGAAGAGTGGAGAATGGACGCTATGTGCCAGGGGTTCCTACCCCCCACTCTATGGTTAGGCAAAGACCGGTGGCACCTGGGTGGCCTAGGGCCTGGTCTTGGCCGCGGACAGCTTGGGAGTACCAGTAGGGTAGCCCAGTTGGTCCAGACAGTGGTGTTAGAAAGAATTCCATGGGTTCACCGTGGCGTAGAACCGGAGGGTGTCCCTGCAGTTGCGGGCCCGCGTCCGTGTTCTATCGCCCCAAGCAGGGAAGTCCATCACGGTGGTGATTGGTCTGCCCTGCGTTTTGGCTGGAAGGGGGTTGTGTTGGACTTGGCCCTTCTGGCAGGTTCACCCCTGAACCTTTTGCTTTTTATTGGTGACTTGGTGTGGTGATTTTTGGTTTCTGCGCACTTTCCCTGTGTCCCAGAGGAAAGTGCGTGCGCATTCTGAGTGCATGTGGTGAGATAGGCCTGCACTCCCATAGGAATGCATGGGGAATGTATGTGTCCCTGGTAGTTCCTGATGCGTGGGGTGTGGAGGCTCGAGTTTGGTATGTGCGGACTCGTGTGATTGAATGCTGCGCGATGATGTGTGCGGCGTGCATGTACCTAGTGTGGAAGTGCCACTTCTAGAAGTGGGCACTTCGGTGTGCAGTGTAAAATGTGTGCCTTGTCGCGTGATTGGCTGGCTGAGGTCAGGTGACGGGCTAGGGATTCCCCAGAGTCAGGAGGAGTCACCCGGTGGTGAATAGGGAGATTAGCATGCTGATGGCTGGGGAGGAGTGCACCCTGGACCTGAATAGGGCAGGGCTTTCCCCACACAATGCTGGCTCTGCCCCCTGTGGTGCGACTGACGACCCTAGCCCTGCCAGTGAATAGAGTGAGGGGCTGAGCACATCAAGGGTGCTCCCCAACCAGCTGCGACTGGTTTTCCCCCTCACCCTGAACCAAGAACAAAGGGTTTTACTGTATAAAAATGGGGCTGTGTCCCCACAGAAGTTGTTCTCTGCCAGGATCTTACCTGAGGGGGGCTGCTGCTGGATCAGAGGACCGCGACTTGGACTACCTCCCTGCCTGGAGGCCCAGTGAGCTGGCTCTGGGTCCAGCTTTGCCCCCCACCCCTGCCCTGCTGTATGCAGGGAAGAACTTTGCCGGACTTTGTGGTTCTTTTGTCCCTAAAGCGCTGGGAGCGCTTTATTTGTGTCCCCAAAGCGCCTGGAAGCGCTTTTATTCACTCTTAGCGCTCAGGAGCGCTTTATTACTGCCAGCCGGTGCCCACCCGGCATTTGCCCCGTCTTTACCGACCGAGCGGGAGCCACCCCGCTCATTTAATTATTTAATTGGCGGGTGCCCACCCCGCATTGTGGTGTGCTTGCGGGTGCCCACCCCGCCTATTTGATTATACTTACGGCGGGTGCCCACACCGCCGGATATCACATCTAACGAGGGAGCCTACCCCTCTGTGGACCGAGTTTGGAGATCACCGCCGCGGCCGGGCTTGCAGGAAGTCAGGCAGGCCGAAGGCAGGACTCCGGGACAACCGGAAACGGATCTAGGAGGGCGGGAGCCTACCCCGCCTCCTTCCAAAGCATCGCGGCTGCCCTGAGCCCCGGAGCCGGCAGGAGCCTACCCTGCGCCCCGGGGCACTCTGCCTAGAAGAGGAAGCAGCGCCGTGACTGCCCCAGCCCCGCCGCGAGAGAAGTGACGGTGAGTGCTGCCGGCCCGGGAGCGGAGAAAACAGAGGCGACGCGGGAGTCCCCAGAGCGACAGCCCGGTGAGTGCGGAAGGGCTGGGGGGGGGGACTCCGTGTGCGCACTGGCTGGGAGCGCTAGTGCGCTCCAAAGACGAGGCCCGCATCCCAAAGAGTCCCCCGTGTGGGACTCCGACGTCTAGGGGGCCTGTCATTTGTTTCTCGAGCCCCAGGAAGTCTCCACCAACGAACGGCAGATATTTGTTCAGAGCCGTGAAGGCTCCAACAAACGGCAGATATTTGTTCAGAGCCTAGAGGGCTCCAACGTTACCGGGGCATTTCTTACGTGTTTGAGTGGCCCCAGATGGCAGCGGGCCACTCCCACCTTGCCCCACATTAGTTACAGAGCCACAGAGGCTTAGGGGGCTTGTGTTGTTGTTTAGAGACCCGAGGCTCCAAAAAGGCGCACTGTTTGGATTAGAGAGTCCCGAGAGGCCCCACGTGACTGTGATTTGTGTTCAAAGGGCACAGTGGTGCCCACGCTCCTTTTCCCAGCTGCCCAGCACTTAGTGGGCAGCTGCAACGTTTAGGTTGTGCGCCCTGGTTTGCGCAGCCTGCGCAGGCGCGCCCTGACTCTGCTGGACACAGGGCGTCCTTGCCCCTTCACGGCCAGTTGGCCTAGGGACTGCCACAGTGGTGGCTAATGTGAGTTTGGCACTTTTCTTGTCCTGCACCTCTGAATGTATTTTATGCATCATGTGTTTTCCTTTCCTACACCTCTGAATGTGATGCATCATGTGTAATGTGCGTTTACCCCTATAGGTATTGTGATACTTAGGTGGTTGTTTTCTCCCTAGTACAGGTGGTGCTAGTGAGGTCCTGATTCCCTGCGTAATATTTTCCTAAGGTGGTTAGAGTTGCGTAGGTGGTACTTGCCTGATACCAGTAGTTACTGGTTGTGTGCTACATGTTATTTGGTGCTACAGTTGTTTTCTATGCTAAGTTCTAAGAGTGCTAATTCCTGACAGCGGTCCCTGTGGCCCTGTCCCCTGTACATATAATCCCTTGTAAATTCTGCCTGTGCCTGTTGGCACATTGTAGAGTGTGTGTTTTTTATCTAATGTATTGTGGTATAATACAAAGGTTATTTTTATATAATACCTTGTGTGGAGTTTCCTTTGTGGTGGGCCTTGGGTGTTGTTGCTGGGTGCGCGCGCAAACGCTTTACACATCGCCTCCGGGATAAGCCTGACTGCTCGTGCCAAGCTACCAAGGGGGTGAGCAGGGGTTATCTTTGGCGTGTAACTTCCTTGCCCTGACTAGAGTGGTGGTTTCTGCCTGGCTTTGGCGCAAGCCCTAGCCAACCAGAAATCCCATTTCTAACACTGGGTCTCATGTTTTAGGGTTTAGGGCAGGGCAGTGGTGTTCGGGCAGTGTAGGGGGTCAAATCTGGGGCTGGTGTTTTAGGGTTAGGGCAGTGCAGTGGTGTTCGGGCAGTGTAGGGGGTTGTGCTGGGGCTGGTGTTTTATGGTTTAGGGTAGTGCAGTGGTGTTTAGGCAGTGTTGGGGGTCATGCTGGGGGTGGTGTTTCAGGGTTTAGGGCAGTGCAGTGGTATTCGGGCAATGTAGGGGGTCTTGCAGGGGGTGGCATTTCAGGGTTTAGGGCAGTGGTTCAGTGGTGTTTGGGCAGTGTAGAGGGTCTTGAAGGGGGTGGCGTTTCAGGGTTTAGGGCAGTGGTGTTCAGGCAGTGTAGGGGGTCTTGCTGGAGGTGGCGTTTCAGGGTTTAGGGCAGTGGTGTTCGGGCAGTGTAGGGGGTCGTGGTGGGGATGGTGTTTCAGGGTTTAGGGCAGTGCAGTGGGGTTCGGGCAGTGTAGGGGGTCATGCTGGGGGTGGTGTTTCAGGGTTTAGGGCAGTGCAGTGGTGTTCGGGCAGTGTAGGGTGTCATGCTGGGGTTGGTGTTTCAAGGTTTAGGGCAGAGGTGTGGTGTTCGGGCAGTGTAGGGTGTTGTGCTGGTGCTGGTGTTTCAGAGTTTAGGGCAAAGCAGTTGTGTTCGGGGAGTGTAGGGGGACGTGCTGGGGTGGTGTTTTAGTGTTTAGGGCAGAGCAGTGGTGTTCGGGCAGAGTAGGGGGTCGTGCTGGGGGTTGTGTTTCAGGGTTTAGGGCAGTGGTGTTCGGGCAGTGTAGGGGGTCTTGCAGGGGGTGGTGTTTCAGGGTTTAGGGCAGTGCAGTGGTGTTCGGGCAGTTTAGGAGGTCATGCTGGGGGTGGTGTTTCAAAGTTTAGGGCAGTGCAGTGGTGTTCAGGCAGTGTAGGGGGTCATGCTGGGGGTGGTGTTTCAGGGTTTAGGTCAGTGCAGTGGTGTGCAGGTAGTGTAGGGGGTCGTGCTGAGGGTGGTGTTTTAGGGTTAAGGGCAGTGAAGTGGTGTTCAGGCAGTGTGGGGGGTCGTGCTGGGGCTAGTGTTTTAGGGTTTACGGCAGTGCAGTGGTGTTCAGGTACTGTATGAGGTCATGCTGGGGTGGTGTTTCAGGGTTTAGGGCAGTGTAGTGGTGTTCGGGCAGTGTAGGGGGTCGTGCTGGGGGTGGTGTTTCAGGGTTTAGGGCAGTGCAGTGGTGTTCGGGCAATATAGGGGGTTTTGCAGGGGGTGGCATTTCAGGGTTTAGGGGAGTGGTGCAGTGGTGTTCGGGCAGTGTAGAGGGTCTTGCAGGGGAAGGCATTTCAGGGTTTAGGGCAGTGGTGTTCGGGCAGTGGATGGGGTCGTGCTGGGGCTAGTGTTTCAGGGTTTAGGGCAGTGCAGTGGTGTTCGGGCAGTGTAGGGGGTCGTGCTGGGGCTGGTGTTTTATGGTTTAGGGCAGTGCAGTTGTGTTCGTGCAGTGTAGGGGGTCGTGCTGGGGGTGGTGTTTAAGGGTTTAGGGCAGTGCAGTGGTGTGCAGGCAGTTTAGGGGGTCGTGCTGGGGCTGCTGTTTCAGGGTTTAGGGCAGTGTAGTGGTGTTTGGGCAGTGTAGGGGGTCGTGCTGGTGTTTTAGGGTTTAGGGCAGAGCAGGGCTGTTTGGGCAGTGTAGGGGGTCATCCTGGGAGTGGTGTTTCAGGGTTTAGGGCAGTGCAGTGGTGTTCGGGCAGTGTGGGGGGTCATGCAGGGGGTGGTGTTTCAGGGTTTAGGGCAGTGCAGTGGTGTTCGGGCGGTGTAGGGGGTCGTGCAGGGGGTGGTGTTTCAGGGTTTAGGGCAGTGCAGTGGTTTTCAGGCAGCGTAGGGTGTCTTGCTGGGGTGGTGTTTAAGGGTTTAGGGTAATGGTGTTCAGGCAGTGTAGGGGGTCTTGCTGGGGGTGGTGTTTCAGGGTTCAGGGCAGTGCAGAGGTGTTCGGGCAGTGTAGGGGGTCTTACTGGGAGTGGTGTTTCAGGGTTTAGGGCAGTGCAGTGGTGTTCGGGCAGTGTAGGGGGTCATGCAGGGGGTGGTGTTTCAGGGTTTAGGGCAGCGCAGTGGTTTTCGGGCAGCGTAGGGTGTCTTCCTGGTGTGGTGTTTAAGGGTTTAGGGCAGTGGTGTTCAGGCAGTGTAAGGGGTTTCGCTGGGGGTGGTGTTTCAGGGTTCAGGGCAGTGCAGAGGTGTTCAGGCAGTGTAGGGGATCTTGCTGGGAATGGTGTTTCAGGATTTAGGGTAGTGCAGTGGTGTTCGGGCAGTGTAGGGGATCGTGCAGGGGGTGGCGTTTCAGGGTTTAGGGCAGTGCAGTGGGGTTTGGTCAGTGTAGGGGGTCATGCAGGGGGGTGGTGTTTCAGGGTTTGGACAGTGCAGTGGTGTTCAGGCAGTGTAGTGGGTCGTGTTGGGGGTGGTGTTTCAGGGTTTAGGGCAGTGCAGTGGTGTTCGGGCAGTGTAGGTGGTCATGCTGGGGCTGGTGTTTCAGGGTTTAGGGCAGTGCAGTGGTGTTCCGGCAGTGTAGGGTGTCGAGGTGGGGCTGGTGTTTCAGGGTTTATGGCCGTGCAGTGGTGATCGGGCAGTGTGAGGGGTCATGCTGGGGCTGGTGTTTTAGGGTTAGGGTAATGCAGTGGTGTTCGGGCAGTGTAGGGGGTCGTGCTGGGGCTGGTGTTTTATGGTTTAGGGTAGTGCAGTGGTGTTCGGGCAGTGTTGAGGGTCATGCTGGGGGTGGTGTTTTAGGGTTTAGGGCAGTGCAGTGCAGTGGTGTTCGGGCAGTATAGGGGGTCATGCTGGGGGTGGTATTACAGGGTTTAGGGCAGTGCAGTGGTGTTCGGGCAGTGTAAGGGGTCATGCGGGGGGTGGTGTTTCAGGGTTTATGGCAGTGCAGTGGTGTTCGGGCAGTGTAGGGGGTCTTGCAAGGGGTGGCTTTTCAGAGTTTAGGGCAGTGGTGTTCAGGCAGTGTAGGGGGTCTTGCTGGGGGTGGTGTTTCAGGGTTTAGGATGGTGCAGTGGTGTTTGGGCAGTTTAGGGGGTCATGCTGGTGGTGATGTTTCAGGGTTTAGGGCAGTGCAGTGGTGTTCGGAGAATATAGGGGGTCTTGCAGGGGGTGGCATTTCAGGGTTTAGGGCAGTGGTGCAGTGGTGTTCGGGCAGTGTAGAGGGTCTTGCAGGAGAAGGCGTTTCAGGTTTTAGGGCAGTGGTGTTCGGGCAGTGGAGGGGGTCGTGCTGGGGCTGGTCTTTCAGGGTTTAGGGCAGTGCAGTGGTGTTCGGGCAGTGTAGGGGGTCGTGCTGGGGCTGGTGTTTTACGGTTTAGGTCAGTGCAGTGGTATTCGGGCAGTGTAGGGGGTCATGCTGGGGGTGGTGTTTCAGGGTTTAGGGCAGTGCAGTGGTGTTCGGGCAGTGTAGGGGGTCATGCTGGGGGTGGTGTTTCAGGGTTTAGGGCAGTGCAGTGGTGTGCGGGTAGTGTAGGGGGTCGTGCTGTGGGTGGTGTTTCAGCGTTTAGGGCATTGCAGTGCTGTTTGTGCAGTGTAGGGGGTCGTGCTGTAGGTGGTGTTTAAGGGTTTAGGGCAGAGCAGTGCTGTTTGGGCAGTGTAGGGGGTCATCCTGGGAGTGGTATTTCAGGGTTTAGGGCAGTGCAGTGGTGTTCGGGCAGTGTAGGGGGTCATGCAGGGGGTGGTGTTTCAGGGTTTAGGGCAGTGCAGTGGTGTTTGGGCAGTGTAGGGGGTCGTGCAGGGGGTGGTGTTTCAGGGTTTAGGGCAGTGCAGTGGTTTTCGGGCAGCATAGGGTGTCTTGCTGGGGGTGGTGTTTCAGGGTTCAGGGAAGTGCAGAGGTGTTCGGGCAGTGTAGGGGTTCTTGCTGGGAGTGGTGTTTCAGGGTTTAGGGCAGTGCAGGGGTGTTCGGGCAGTGCAGGGGGGTGGTGTTTCAGGGTTTAGGGCAGTGCAGTGGTTTTCTGGCAGTGTAGGGGGTCGTGCTGGGGGTGGTGTTTCGGGGTTTAGGGCAGTGTAGTGGTGTACGGGCAGTGTAGGGGGTCGTGCTGCAGCTGGTGTTTCAGGGTTTAGGGCCGTGCAGTGGTGTTCGAGCAGTGTGAGGGGTCATGCTGGGTCTGATGTTTTAGGGTTTAGGGCAGTGCAGTGGTGTTCGGGCAGTGTAGGGGGTCAAATCTGGGGCTGGTGTTTTAGGGTTAGGGCAGTGCAGTGGGTTCGGGCAGTGTAGGGGGTTGTGCTGGGGCTGGTGTTTTATGGTTTAGGGTAGTGCAGTAGTGTTTGGGCAGTGTTGGGGGTCATGCTGGGGGTGGTGTTTCAGGGTTTAGGGCAGTGCAGTGGTATTCGGGCAATGTAGGGGGTGGCATTTCAGGGTTTAGGGCAGTGGTTTAGTGGTGTTCGGGCAGTGTAGAGGGTCTTGCAGGGGGTGGCGTTTCAGGGTTTAGGGCAGTGGTGTTCAGGCAGTGTAGGGGGTCTTGCTGGAGGTGGCGTTTCAGGGTTTAGGGCAGTGGTGTTCGGGCAGTGTAGGGGGTCGTGGTGGGGCTGGTGTTTCAGGGTTTAGGGCAGTGCAGTGGTGTTCGGGCAGTGTAGGGGTCATCCTGGGGCTGGTGTTTCAGGGTTTAGGGAAGTGCAGTGGGGTTCGGGCAGTGTAGGGGGTCATGCTGGGGGTGGTGTTTCAGGGTTTAGGACAGTGCAGTGGTGTTCGGGCAGTGTAGAGGGCTGGTGTACCCCAGGACCGGATTGAACTGGCATATGCACCGAGGCTCTTGTGAGCCTCAGGCATGTCTGGTTTCTTTCAAGCCCTACCTGACCAATACACAAAATCCTGTCTGGGGTGGTGCTCGCACCTCCCCTGGCAGGAAACCCTTTGTCCACGTCTCCCAAGCTGGAAGGACTCCCAGCAGCAGGAGGGCAGACTTGTGTCTGTGGTGGCAGCATCCATTTTGTGGAGCTGAGGCTATGTCTGATTTTACCCGGGTTTCAGGTACTGTACATGTCGTGTCCCTCTAGAAGGGTGGAATGCTAACCCCGTCGCCAGAATTAGCGAGGGGTTAGTATTCCAATTCGTATGACACCTTACTCGACATGTTTTGATAAAGCCAAACCAAAGATAGCATTTAACCGCGAGGTTCATAATGCACTTAAGAGTATATGGTATGACGATATCTGGAAACAGTAGTAGGAAGTGGTTCCGACCACTGCAGACAGGCTCAGCTCATGCCAGATCACTATCTCACATGGAACCAAGCACTCTGCCTTCAGGATTGTCAAGGCCTGCCATAGGAGTGACTTATAGCTTACCAGGTGTCCCATTTAAGGTTAGGTATAGGTATACTACACCTAAGTAAAGGTGGTTACACCAACTTACCCCAGCTGAGTGATCAGCCAGTTGTGTCAAATTTGTTAGGCCAGGCCAGGGGTGGCATAATACATGCTTCAGCCCCTGGTAGGCCTTAGATACACCAATGCCCTGGGTACCTAGTGTACACTGGTACAGGGGCTCACAGGGTGATCCACTTCCAATTGGTTATGCACCTAGGGTGCATAGTGTCAATTTAGTTAGAGAGAACAGCAGGCTGGGGGTCTGATTAGCAGGCCCACAGCCTTAATATGTCAAAAACCAGTGAAGCAAAAAGCAAAAATTTGGGGTGACCATAGGATAGCAGACCCTACTCTCCTACACAACCCCCCCCCCAAACGCAGGGACATTAAACTAGCCTTGACCAGTCTCGTCTTCATGTCCTAAGTGGAAGTACCTGGAGAGACCATCTGCATTCCCATGGTCTGTACCTGGCCGGTGCTCCACTGTAAAGTCCATACCCTGTAGGGAAATGGACCACCTAAGCAGTTTGGGGTTTTCACCCTTCATCTGATTTAGCCACAAGAGGGGCTTATGGTCGGTCTGAATCTTGAAGGGAGTGCCAAACAAGTATGGCCTCAGCTTCTTCAGGGCCCACACCACAGCAAAGGCCTCCCTCTCAATAGCTGACCAATTCTTCTCTCTGGGGGTCAACCTTCTGCTAATAAAAGCAATGGGTTGGTCTTGACCATCTACATTAAGTTGTGACAGCACAGCTCCCACACCCAACTCAGAAGCATCTGTTTGGACAATAAACTCTTTGGAGTAGTCAGGACTTTTCAGGATAGGTGCAGAGCACATGGCCTTCTTCAGGTCATCAAATACCTTTTGACAGCTTACTGTCCACTGAACCTTTTTGGGCATCTTCTTGGATGTCAGATTATTAAGAGGAGTCACAATGGACCCATAGTTCTTAACAAACTTCCTGTAGTACCCAGTCAAGCCCAAGAAAGCTCTAACTTGAGTCTGGGTGGTTGGAGGGGACCAGTCATTGATGGATTGTATCTTACTCTCCAGTGGTTGAACTTGGCCTCCACCTACAAGGTGGCCCAAGTACACAACCTTACTCTGCCCTATCTGGCACTTAGTAGCCTTGATAGTGAGGCCTGCCTTTTGCAGAGCCTCAAGTACCTTCTTCAGGTGGATCAGGTGATCCTCCCAGGTGGAGCTAAAGACAGCAATGTCATCAAGATATGCTGCACAAAAGTCATCCAACCCAGTAAGGACTTAATTCACCAACCTTTGGAAGGTGGCAGGTGCATTGTTCAGACCAAAGGGCATCACCAAAAATTGATAATGCCCACCTGGAGTTGAGAATGCTGTTTTGGCCTTAGACTCCTCAGCTAATCTGATTTGCCAATAGCCAGCTGTCAAGTCAAATGTGCTCAAAAACTTAGCAGAAGCTAGTTTGTCTATGAGCTCATCTGCCCTTGGAATAGGATGTGCATCTGTCCTAGTGACAGCATTGAGTCCTCTGTAATCCACACAGAACCTCATCTCTCTCTTGCCATCTTTGGTGTGAGGTTTGGGGACCAGAACCACTGGGCTAGCCCAGGGGCTCTCTGAGGGTTCAATGACACCCAGTTCCAGCATTTTTTGTACCTCAGCCTTTATACAGTCCCTGACGTGGTCAGGTTGTCTGTAAAGTTTGTTCTTTACAGGCAGACTGTCACCAGTGTCCACCACATGGGTACACCAGTCAGTTTGACTAGGTATCAAGGAAAACATGTGTTGAAATGATTGTAGAACCTGTCTACATTCCATCTGCTGATGATCAGTGAGGTTGCCTCCAAGGGTCACTCCTTCAACTGAGCCATCTTCAGGGTTCTGAGACAACAAGTCTGGGAGAGGGTCGCTCTCTTCCTCCTGTCCCTCATCTGTAGACATGAGCAAGCCCATGTCTGCCCTGTCAACATATGCTTTTAACCTGTTAACATGGAGTACCCTGTGGGGACTCCTGGGAGTTCCTAGGTCCACCAAGAAGGTGACCTCTCCCTTCTTTTCCAGGATTGTATGGGGTCCAGACCATTTGTCTTGGAGTGCTGCTGGGGCCACTGGCTCCAACACCCATACCTTCTGTCCTGGCTGAAACTCAACCAAGACAGCCTTTTGGTCATGCCAAGCTTTCTGTAAGGCCTGGCTTGCATCAAGGTTTTTGTATGCCTTCTCCATATACTCATCCATCCTGGAGCGGAGACCAAGTGCATAGTCCACTATGTCTTGTTTAGGCTTTTTGAGAGGTAACTCCCATCCTTCCTTCACTAAACACAGTGGGCCTCTTACAGGGTGCCCAAACAACAATTCAAAGGGGCTGTAGCCAACTCCTTTTTGTGGGACCTCTCTGTAAGCAAACAGAAGGCAGGGTAGAAGGATGTCCCATCTTCGCCTGAGCTTTTCAGGTAATCCTTTGATCATACCCTTTAGGGTCTTGTTGAATCTCTCAACAAGCCCATTGCATTGTGGGTGATAAGGAGTGGTGAACTTGTAGTTGACACCACATTCCTTCCACATAGCTGTCAAGTATCCTGACATGAAGTTGGTACCTCTGTCAGAAACCACCTCCTTAGGAAACCCCACTCTGGAGAATACTCCCAGCAGGGCCCTGGCCACAACAGGAGCTGTAGTGGTCCTAAGGGGAATTGCCTCTGGATACCTGGTGGCATGATCCACTACCACCAGTATAAACCTGTGCCCAGATGCAGTGGGAGGATCCATGGGACCCACTATATCTATTCCCACTCTTTCAAAGGGGACCCCCACCACAGGTAGAGGTATTAGGGGGGCCTTTGTTGTGCCACCTGATTTGCCACTGGCTTGGCAGGTCTCACAGGAGCGACAAAACTCCTTGGTATCTTCATTCATGTGAGGCCAGTGAAAGTGAGGGACAAGCCTGTCCCAAGTCTTGTTCTGGCCTAAGTGTCCTGCTAGAGGAATATCATGGGCCAAGGTAAGAAGGAAGCCCCTAAATTGCAGAGGTATAACCAACCTCCTGGTTGCACCAGGTTTTGGGTCTCTAGCCTCTGAATAAAGGAGCCCTTCATCCCAATACACTTTATGGGTACCTTGAGCATTCCCAGCAGCCTCAGCAGCAGCCAGCTGTCTGAGGGGTTCAAGAGATGGACAGGTTAACTGAGCCTGCCCCAAGTCAGCACTGGAAGGTCCCCCTGTCCCCAGAAACACAACCTGATCAGGTTCAAGCTCTTCAGGGACAGTTCCTTCAGGGTCCTCTAGATCATCTTCCTGGGAAGGCTGATCATCACCTTGAGGCAGGGGGGAAGGCACAGCCTTAACCCTCCTGTTCTTCTTCTTGGTAGGTGCTTGGTCCATTGTTCCAGGATCCAAGACCTGTGGTTCAGTAAGGCACTTTTTGGCCTGTGACCTGGTCACAGCAAGGACATGTGATGATATACCTAACATCTCTGCATGTGTCCTGTACTCCACTTCTGACCATAGAGAACTCTCTAGGTCATTGCCCAACAAACATTCTACTGGGAGGTCTGCACTAACCACAACCCTTTTGAGGCCAGTTACCCCTCCCCATGAGAAGTTAACAACTGCCACACTATGTGAAGTAGTGGCATTGCTGGCATTGGTCACCAGGTAATTCTCACCTGGTATGTACTGTCCAGGATCCACAAATCCTGGTGTCACCATAGTGACACTGGCACATGTGTCCCTGTAGGCTTGAGCCACTTTTTCATTAATTAAAGGAGTCTGTCTGTACTTGCCCAGGTTACTGGGGCTCACAGTCAGGGACAAATCCATGTCTCCATCACAGATCAAGACTGCCTGTGTCAGGGTTCTGTCTAAGTCAGAATCTCCTTCAGTTCCCATAGTGATTCCCACTACACCCTTTGTTTGGGTACCAACACTGCTAACAGTAGTACTGGGAGCAGGTGTCTTAGGGGCAACAGTGTTCGGGGGCTCCACCCTTCCTACAATCACTAGTCCAGTGAGTTGTATTCTTGCAATGTTTGCACCAGGGTTTCTTTGGACCTTCTTTCTTCTTCCCTTTAGGCTGGGACCCACCCTCGTTAGTACTAGTTTGGGGCCCTGTTGAAGACTTCTGGCCTTTAGATTTCTGATCTCCACCCTTCTGGTCTGTTTTCTTCTGATCACCCCCTTGGCCCTGGTTCTGGTTCTTTTGCTTAACCCTGGTTCTGACCCATTTGTCTGCCTTCTTTCCCAATTCTTGGGGAGAGGTCAGATCTGAGTCAACCAAGTGTTGATGCAGTTGCTGGTTCTGACAGTTATTTAAAATCTGTTCTCTCATCATCAAATTGTACAATCCTGTATAATCAGATACCTTACTTCCCAGCAACCAACCCTCCAAAGCCTTAGTGGCACATTCAATGTATTCAGACCAGTCCTGAGTCTGTGTCTTCTGGGTGTCTCTGAACATTAACATGTACTTTTCAGTGGTTAAGCCTAACCCATCAACTAGGACACTCTTCAGGACTCTGTAGTTTCTGACATCCTCCTCCCTAACAGTGAGGAGTCTATCTCTGCCTCTTCCTTCAAAGGAGAGCCAGAGGATTGCTGCCCACTGGTCTTCAGGAACCTGCTGCACTTTGCAGGCTCTCTCAAGAGCAGTCATCCATTTGTGGATGTCATCCCTACTTTTGTAGGGGGGCACAACCTTGGACAGGTTCCTATTGTCAAAGACCCTATCCTTGTCCTTAGGGACAATGCTGCCACCAGTGGGTATAGACCCACTCTCTTTAGGTTGCCTAGCCTTACTCAGTTTCTCCTCCATGAGAGCTACTTCTAGCTCCTGTTTCCTGATTCTCAGCTGAGCTTCCTGCATTCTGGCCTCATGCTCCCTCCTCTGAGGGGTGGTCATCCTTCTCCTGGGGTGACCTTGAGAGCCTCTAGAGGTATGAGAAGCATTAGATTCACCTGAGTGATTCCTTTGCCTCCCAAGCCCCTGGTTAAGTCCACTGGGGAGATCCAATGGGATGATCCCATTGTCAGCCCCCAATAGCCTTAGGTTAGCTGGGCCACGTATAACACTTGGCACTGGGCTAGTTCTCCCTTCATCCTCACTACCTTCTGTATCAGTACCCTTCTGACTTTCATCCTCTGTAGTATGAATCTCATCTAAGGGGTGACTATTGGAAAGGGGTACCTCAGTAGCATCTTCAGAAGGGGGGCCTCCTGTTCTAGTCCCTAAGGGGCCTAACTGGGAGGCTTTCTTGAGAGCTTTTTGATCTTCATCAGCTTGTAAAAGCTCCCTGAGTTCAGCAGAAGTAGGATTCTTGGGCTGTTTAAGGCCCCTGATATTTGCCAACTGCCTGAGCTCATTTTGATTTAGGGTAGCAAAGAGAGTTGGTGCCCTCTGGGGGTCACTCTCGACAGAGATGGGTACCTTGGACCCCTCTGCCCCCTCCATTGCTCTTAAGTGTGGGTGGATGTGTTGCAATCTACCTACACTTGGGTTTACCTACTAAACCTACCTAGTAGTTGTAGTCAGGGTGTGCTACTCCCTTTGCTCTACAACAACTAAGTTCAGTAGAACTTAAGTATATCTATCTTGTTTTATATGTACCTACAGGTACCTATGTGATCTTTCAATTGGTAACCAAGAGATTACAATGGTAAAACACAGCAAGCTCAAATCCAACCGCTGCTCACCAATGTAAGAAGTTGGCCTGGTATATGATGTTCACTAGTTAAAGTGACCACCTTGTACCATGCCAAGCAACCCTTATGGTGTGGTTGTAAATCAACCTTTTCGGACTAGCTGCCCTAGTGGTAGAGTAGGCTAAGCAGTCTTTGAGGCTAAACTCGTTAAAGCGTGTTAAGCAGGCTGTTTTACCAAATGTAACCCCCTTTTATATCAATGAAAGGACACCACACAGATATATTCAAAATATATATGTATTTATTTCTCAAAGTAACTCCTAGACTCTTTATGAGCACAGGAGCACAAATCGTTAATCAAGACAATGTTATAATACACAGAAGTTGCACTTTATATGGATGGGCCCTGGTGGCCACTCAAACCATATACTAAAATAGTGGTATAAGTACCACGAACAGGAAAGGGAAAAGGCCTAGGGCCTCTAGAATCGCTGGGCCTACAAGGAGCTAACTTTAGTTAGTGACCAGGAGGTCCACGGGTTGCGTGTGCAGTGAGGAAAGTCACACGCGTGCTCCCATAGGTTTTCAATGGGTGCGTAAAAGTTATAAAGTTACTGCAGAAAGGGTCTTCTGGTTGGACTACGATCTCAAGATTCGAAACACAGACACTAGAGATGATTCTCTACACTTGGGCACCGGAGTGCCAGCTTTACCTCACCCACAGGAAGCGGGTAAATAGGTCTCGAAGTGCGTCGGGTTTCTTCTATCGATTCAATGGAGCCTGATGACAAAGATGCTGCAGGCGGTCGGTCCAGAAGAGATGCGTTGGATCCAAGGGTGGATCGGAGTTGTAGAAGACCTGAAAGCAGAGGGGACAGTGTTCACAGTCACTAGCCAGTGACCGGCGTGGCACCAGGTAGGTACCAGGCGATGTCGGGTGCAAACAGGTGGTTAGGTGTAGCTTGTCTCCGCAGCCACGTGGTCCCTGAAGGTCGACGACGTCCAGGAGTCGAGTCACAAGCTGTCCCACGCAGGCTCTCGCTGTCGGCGGTGTCAGCGACTCGAAAGAAGCAAACAAGCCTTGGCAAAGGCAGGAGTCGTGGAAAGAGAGGAAAGCTGATTGTTCTGACCAGCAAGGTCAGAGGGGCTGCTCTTTTGGAGAGCAGCTAGGGCCAGTCTGGAGCAACCAGACCAGCATTGTTAGTTTCAAGTTTCGTCGCCAAAATGGCCACTAGCCAACGGGCCAGTGACCGGGCAGGTGCGTCGAGGTGCAAAGTGCAGAGGGGCCCCACGCAGATCGTGGAGATGCTGGAGGGCTCACCTTTGGTGCAGATGCTGCTCGATGGTTGGGCTTCTCAGGACCCAAAGCACAACTTGGAGGGAGCATCTGTTGTTGCGCTTGCAGCTTGTCGTCGGTCTTCCAAGATGGCTGGCTCCACGTGTCTCGGTGCCTCCACGGGTTCCTTCTTTGCAGGGACTGTGGATCGGGCGGTGAGAGGTCTGGAGGTCCAGGTCTTGTCGGGCCCTGGGCTCAGGCTCCGGCAGGAGGCGGCGGCAAAGCAGACGTTCAATAGCTGTTTGGTGCTTGCGTTAGCAAGATGGTCACTCCCTGACCATAGGGGAGATTTCCTTCAGTCCTCTGTGCAGCAGAGCGTCAAAGTTCCCGTCTTCTTCTTGTGGTTAAGTTGATTGCAGGATGTCTGAAGTTTTAGGACACAGCTCCTACCATTAAGCGGATTATAGGGGCCGGACTACCTGCTAGGTCCCTCCCTAAGGGTGGGACCAGGAAGGGGGGTGGTTACACCCCCAATCCTTTGTCCAGCTCACCCCAGGTCCAGGGCTGGTGTGCCCCAGGACCGGATTGAACTGGCATATGCACCGAGGCTCCTTGTGAGCCTCAGGCATGTCTGGTTTCTTTCAAGCCCTACCTGACCAATACACAAAATCCTGTCTGGGGTGGTGCTCGCACCTCCCCTGGCAGGAAACCCTTTGTCCACGTCTCCCAAGCTGGAAGGACTCCCAGCAGCAGGAGGGCAGACTTGTGTCTGTGGTGGCAGCATCCATTTTGTGGAGCTGAGGCTATGTCTGATTTTACTCGGGTTTCAGGTACTGTACATGTTGTGTCCCTCTAGAAGGGTGGAATGCTAACCCCGTCGCCAGAATTGGCGAGGGGTTAGTATTCCAATTCGTATGACACCTTACTCGACATGTTTTGATAAAGCCAAACCAAAGATAGCATTTAACCGCGAGGTTCATAATGCACTTAAGAGTATATGGTATGACGATATCTGGAAACAGTAGTAGGAAGTGGTTCCGACCACTGCAGACAGGCTCAGCTCATGCCAGAGAACTATCTCACATGGAACCAAGCACTCTGCCTTCAGGATTGTCAAGTCCTGCCATAGGAGTGACTTATAGGTTACCAGGTGTCCCATTTAAGGTTAGGTATAGGTATACTACACCTAAGTAAGAGGTGGTTACACCAACTTACCCCAGCTGAGTGATCAGCCAGTTGTGTCAAATTTGTTAGGCCAGGCCAGGGGTGGCATAATACATGCTTCAGCCCCTGGTAGGCCTTAGATACACCAATGCCCTGGGTACCTAGTGTACACTGGTACAGGGGCTCACAGGGTGATCCACTTCCAATTGGTTATGCACCTAGGGTGCATAGTGTCAATTTAGTTAGAGAGAACAGCAGGCTGGGGGTCTGATTAGCAGGCCCACAGCCTCAATATGTCAAAAACCAGTGAAGCAAAAAGCAAAAATTTGGGGTGACCATAGGATAGCAGACCCTACTCTCCTACACAACCCCCCCCCCCAAACGCAGGGACATTAAACTAGCCTTGACCAGTCTCGTCTTCATGTCCTAAGTGGAAGTACCTGGAGAGACCATCTGCATTCCCATGGTCTGTACCTGGCCGGTGCTCCACTGTAAAGTCCATACCCTGTAGGGAAATGGACCACCTAAGCAGTTTGGGGTTTTCACCCTTCATCTGATTTAGCCACAAGAGGGGCTTATGGTCGGTCTGAATCTTGAAGTGAGTGCCAAACAAGTATGGCCTCAGCTTCTTCAGGGCCCACACCACAGCAAAGGCCTCCCTCTCAATAGCTGACCAATTCTTCTCTCTGGGGGTCAACCTTCTGCTAATAAAAGCAATGGGTTGGTCTTGACCATCTACATTAAGTTGTGACAGCACAGCTCCCACACCCAACTCAGAAGCATCTGTTTGGACAATAAACTCTTTGGAGTAGTCAGGACTTTTCAGGATAGGTGCAGAGCAAATGGCCTTCTTCAGGTCATCAAATACCTTTTGACAGCTTACTGTCCACTGAACCTTTTTGGGCATCTTCTTGGATGTCAGATCATTAAGAGGAGTCACAATGGACCCATAGTTCTTAACAAACTTCCTGTAGTACCCAGTCAAGCCCAAGAAAGCTCGAACATGAGTCTGGGTGGTTGGAGGGGACCAGTCCTCGATGGATTGTATCTTACTCTCCAGTGGTTGAACTTGGCCTCCACCTACAAGGTGGCCCAAGTACACAACCTTACTCTGCCCTATCTGGCACTTAGTAGCCTTGATAGTGAGGCCTGCCTTTTGCAGAGCCTCAAGTACCTTCTTCAGGTGGATCAGGTGATCCTCCCAGGTGGAGCTAAAGACAGCAATGTCATCAAGATATGCTGCACAAAAGTCATCCAACCCAGTAAGGACTTGATTCACCAACCTTTGGAAGGTGGCAGGTGCATTCTTCAGACCAAAGGGCATCACCAAAAATTGATAATGCCCACCTGGGGTTGAGAATGCTGTTTTGGCCTTAGACTCCTCAGCTAATCTGATTTGCCAATAGCCAGCTGTCAAGTCAAATGTGCTCAAAAACTTAGCAGAAGCTAGTTTGTCTATGAGCTCATCTGCCCTTGGAATAGGATGTGCATCTGTCCTAGTGACAGCATTGAGTCCTCTGTAATCCACACAGAACCTCATCTCTCTCTTGCCATCTTTGGTGTGAGGTTTGGGGACCAGAACCACTGGGCTAGCCCAGGGGCTCTCTGAGGGTTCAATGACACCCAGTTCCAGCATTTTGTGTACCTCAGCCTTTATACAGTCCCTGACGTGGTCAGGTTGTCTGTAAAGTTTGTTCTTTACAGGCAGACTGTCACCAGTGTCCACCACATGGATACACCAGTCAGTTTGACTAGGTATCAAGGAAAACATGTGTTGAAATGATTGTAGAACCTGTCTACATTCCATCTGCTGATGATCAGTGAGGTTGCCTCCAAGGGTCACTCCTTCAACTGAGCCATCTTCAGGGTTCTGAGACAACAAGTCTGGGAGAGGGTCGCTCTCTTCCTCCTGTCCCTCATCTGTAGCCATGAGCAAGCCCATGTCTGCCCTGTCAACATATGCTTTTAACCTGTTAACATGGAGTACCCTGTGGGGACTCCTGGGAGTTCCTAGGTCCACCAAGTAGTTGACCTCTCCCTTCTTTTCCAGGATTGTATGGGGTCCAGACCATTTGTCTTGGAGTGCTGCTGGGGCCACTGGCTCCAACACCCATACCTTCTGTCCTGGCTGAAACTCAACCAAGACAGCCTTTTGGCCATGCCAAGCTTTCTGTAAGGCCTGGCTTGCCTCAAGGTTTTTGGATGCCTTCTCCATATGCTCAGCCATCCTGGAGCGGAGACCAAGTACATAGTCCACTATGTCTTGTTTAGGCTTTTTGAGAGGTAACTCCCATCCTTCCTTCACTAAACACAGTGGGCCTCTTACAGGGTGCCCAAACAACAATTCAAAGGGGCTGTAGCCAACTCCTTTTTGTGGGACCTCTCTGTAAGCAAACAGAAGGCAGGGTAGAAGGATGTCCCATCTTCGCCTGAGCTTTTCAGGTAATCCTTTGATCATACCCTTTAGGGTCTTGTTGAATCTCTCAACAAGCCCATTGCATTGTGGGTGATAAGGAGTGGTGAACTTGTAGTTGACACCACATTCCTTCCACATAGCTGTCAAGTATCCTGACATGAAGTTGGTACCTCTGTCAGAAACCACCTCCTTAGGAAACCCCACTCTGGAGAATACTCCCAGCAGGGCCCTGGCCACAACAGGAGCTGTAGTGGTCCTAAGGGGAATTGCCTCTGGATACTTGGTGGCATGATCCACTACCACCAGTATAAACCTGTGCCCAGATGAAGTGGGAGGATCCATGGGACCCACTATATCTATTCCCACTCTTTCAAAGGGGACCCCCACCACAGGTAGTGGTATTAGGGGGGCCTTTGTTGTGCCACCTGATTTGCCACTGGCTTGGCAGGTCACACAGGAGCGACAAAACTCCTTGGTATCTTCATTCATGTGAGGCCAGTGAAAGTGAGGGACAAGCCTGTCCCAAGTCTTGTTCTGGCCTAAGTGTCCTGCTAGAGGAATATCATGGGCCAAGGTAAGAAGGAAGCCCCTAAATTGCAGAGGTATAACCAACCTCCTGGTTGCACCAGGTTTTGGGTCTCTAGCCTCTGAATAAAGGAGCCCTTCATCCCAATACACTTTATGGGTACCTTGAGCATTCCCAGCAGCCTCAGCAGCAGCCAGCTGTCTGAGGGGTTCAAGAGATGGACAGGTTAACTGAGCCTGCCCCAAGTCATCCCTGGAAGGCCCCCCTGTCCCCAGAAACTCAACCTGATCAGGTTCAAGCTCTTCAGGGACAGTTCCTTCAGGGTCCTCTAGATCATCTTCCTGGGAAGGCTGATCATCACCTTGAGGCAGGGGGGACGGCACAGCCTTAACCCTCCTGTTCTTCTTCTTGGTAGGTGCTTGGTCCATTGTTCCAGGATCCAAGACCTGTGGTTCAGTAAGGCACTTTTTGGCCTGTGACCTGGTCACAGCAAGGACAGTGGTGATATACCTAACATCTCTGCATGTGTCCTGTACTCCACTTCTGACCATAGAGAACTCTCTAGGTCATTGCCCAACAAACATTCTACTGGGAGGTCTGCACTAACCACAACCCTTTTGAGGCCAGTTACCCCTCCCCATGAGAAGTTAACAACTGCCACACTATGTGAAGTAGTGGCATTGCTGGCATTGGTCACCAGGTAATTTTCACCTGGTATGTACTGTCCAGGATCCACAAAGCCTGGTGTCACCATAGTGACACTGGCACATGTGTCCCTGTAGGCTTGAGCCACTTTTTCATTAATTAAAGGAGTCTGTCTGTACTTGCCCAGGTTACTGGGGCTCACAGTCAGGGACAAATCCATGTCTCCATCACAGATCAAGACTGCCTGTGTCAGGGTTCTGTCTAAGTCAGAATCTCCTTCAGTTCCCATAGTGATTCCCACTACACCCTTTGTTTGGGGACCAACACTGCTAACAGTAGTACTGGGAGCAGGTGCCTTAGGGGCAACAGTGTTCGGGGGCTCCACCCTTCCTACAATCACTAGTCCAGTGAGTTGTATTCTTGCAATGTTTGCACCAGGGTTTCTTTGGACCTTCTTTCTTCTTCCCTTTAGGCTGGGACCCACCCTCGTTAGTACTAGTTTGGGGCCCTGTTGAAGACTTCTGGTCTTTAGATTTCTGATCTCCACCCTTCTGGTCTGTTTTCTTCTGATCACCCCCTTGGCCCTGGTTCTGGTTCTTTTGCTTAACCCTGGTTCTGACCCATTTGTCTGCCTTCTTTCCCAATTCTTGGGGAGAGGTCAGATCTGAGTCAACCAAGTGTTGATGCAGTTGCTGGTTCTGACAGTTATTTAAAATCTGTTCTCTCATCATCAAATTGTACAATCCTGTATAATCAGATACCTTACTTCCCAGCAACCAACCTTCCAAAGCCTTAGTGGCACATTCAATGTATTCAGACCAGTCCTGAGTCTGTGTCTTCTGGGTGTCTCTGAACATTAACATGTACTTTTCAGTGGTTAAGCCTAACCCATCAACTAGGACACTCTTCAGGACTCTGTAGTTTCTGACATCCTCCTCCCTAACAGTTAGGAGTCTATCTCTGCCTCTTCCTTCAAAGGAGAGCCAGAGGATTGCTGCCCACTGGTCTTCAGGAACCTGCTGCACTTTGCAGGCTCTCTCAAGAGCAGTCATCTATTTGTGGATGTCATCCCCACTTTTGTAGGGGGGCACAACCTTGGACAGGTTCCTATTGTCAAAGACCCTATCCTTGTCCTTAGGGACAATGCTGCCACCAGTGGGTATAGACCCACTCTCTTTAGGTTGCCTAGCCTTACTCAGTTTCTCCTCCATGAGAGCTACTTCTAGCTCCTGTTTCCTGATTCTCAGCTGAGCTTCCTGCATTCTGGCCTCATGCTCCCTCCTCTGAGGGGTGGTCATCCTTCTCCTGGAGTGACCTTGAGAGCCTCTAGAGGTATGAGAAGCATTAGATTCACCTGAGTGATTCCTTTGCCTCCCAAGCCCCTGGTTAAGTCCACTGGGGAGATCCAATGGGATGATCCCATTGTCAGCCCCCAATAGCCTTAGGTTAGCTGGGCCACGTATAACACTTGGCACTGGGCTAGTTCTCCCTTCATCCTCACTACCTTCTGTATCAGTACCCTTCTCACTTTCATCCTCTGTAGTATGAATCTCATCTAAGGGGTGACTATTGGAAAGGGGTACCTCAGTAGCATCTTCAGAAGGGGGGCCTCCTGTTCTAGTCCCTAAGGGGCCTAACTGGGAGGCTTTCTTGAGAGCTTTTTGATCTTCATCAGCTTGTAAAAGCTCCCTGAGTTCAGCAGAAGTAGGATTCTTGGGCTGTTTAAGGCCCCTGATATTTGCCAACTGCCTGAGCTCATTTTGATTTAGGGTAGCAAAGAGAGTTGGTGCCCTCTGGGGGTCACTCTCGACAGAGATGGGTACCTTGGACCCCTCTGCCCCCTCCATTGCTCTTAAGTGTAGGTGGATGTGTTGCAATCTACCTACACTTGGGTTTACCTACTAAACCTATCTAGTAGTTGTAGTCAGGGTGTGCTACTCCCTTTGCTCTACAACAACTAAGTTCAGTAGAACTTAAGTATATCTATCTTGTTTTATATGTACCTACAGGTACCTATGTGATCTTTCAATTGGTAACCAAGAGATTACAATGGTAAAACACAGCAAGCTCAAATCCAACCGCTGCTCACCAATGTGATAAGTTGGCCTGGTATATGATGTTCACTAGTTAAAGTGACCACCTTGTACCATGCCAAGCAACCCTTATGGTGTGATTGTAAGTCAACCTTTTCGGACTAGCTGCCCTAGTGGCAGCGTAGGCTAAGCAGTCTTTGAGGCTAAACTCGTTAAAGCGTGTTAAGCAGGCTGTTTTACCAAATGTAACCCCCTTTTATACCAATGAAAGGACACCACACAGATATATTCAAAATATATATGTATTTATTTCTCAAAGTAACCCCTAGACTCTTTATGAGCACAGGAGCACAAATCGTTAAACAAGACAATATTATAATACACAGAAGTTGCACTTTATATGGATGGGCCCTGGTGGCCACTCAAACCATATACTAAAATAGTGGTATAAGTACCACGAACAGGAAAGGGAAAAGGCCTAGGGCCTCTAGAATCGCTGGGCCTACAAGGAGCTAACTTTAGTTAGTGACCAGGAGGTCCACGGGTTGCGTGTGCAGTGAGGAAAGTCACACGCGTGCTCCCATAGGTTTTCAATGGGTGCGTAAAAGTTATAAAGTTACTGCAGAAAGGGTCTTCTGGTTGGACTACGATCTCAAGATTCGAAACACAGACACTAGAGATGATTCTCTACACTTGGGCACCGGAGTGCCAGCTTTACCTCACCCACAGGAAGCGGGTGCATAGGTCTCGAAGTGCGTCGGGTTTCTTCTATCGATTCAATGGAGCCTGATGACAAAGATGCTGCAGGCGGTCGGTCCAGAAGAGATGCGTTGGATCCAAGGGTGGATCGGAGTTGTAGAAGACCTGAAAGCAGAGGGGACAGTGTTCACAGTCACTAGCCAGTGACCGGCGTGGCACCAGGTAGGTACCAGGCGATGTTGGGTGCAAACAGGTGGTTAGGTGTAGCTTTTCTCCGCAGCCACGTGGTCCCTGAAGGTCGACGACGTCCAGGAGTCGAGTCACGAGCTGTCCCACGCAGGCTCTCGCTGTCGGCGGTGTCGGCGACTCGAAAGAAGCAAACAAGCCTTGGCAAAGGCAGGAGTCGTGGAAAGAGAGGAAAGCTGATTGTTCTGACCAGCAAGGTCAGAGGGGCTGCTCTTTTGGAGAGCAGCTAGGGCCAGTCTGGAGCAACCAGACCAGCATTGTTAGTTTCAAGTTTCGTCGCCAAAATGGCCACTAGCCAACGGGCCAGGGACCGGGCAGGCGCGTCGAGGTGCAAAGTGCAGAGGGGCCCCACGCAGATCGTGGAGATGCTGGAGGGCTCACCTTTGGTGCAGATGCTGCTCGATGGTTGGGCTTCTCAGGACCCAAAGCACAACTTGGAGGGAGCATCTGTTGTTGCGCTTGCAGCTTGTCGTCGGTCTTTCAAGATGGCTGGCTCCACGTGTTTCGGTGCCTCCACGGGTTCCTTCTTTGCAGGGACTGTGGATCGGGCGGTGAGAGGTCTGGAGGTCCAGGTCTTGTCGGGCCCTGGGCTCGGGCTCCGGCAGGAGGCGGCGGCAAAGCAGACGTTCAATAGCTGGTTGGTGCTTGCGTTAGCAAGATGGTCACTCCCTAACCATAGGGGAGATTTCCTTCAGTCCTCTGTGCAGCAGAGCGTCAAAGTTCCCGTCTTCTTCTTGTGGTTAAGTTGATTCCAGGATGTCTGAAGTCTTAGGACACAGCTCCTACATTTAAGCGGATTCTAGGGGCCGGACTACCTGCTAGGTCCCTCCCTAAGGGTGGGACCAGGAAGGGGGGTGGTTACACCCCCAATCCTTTGTCCAGCTCGCCCCAGGTCCAGGGCTGGTGTGCCCCAGGACCGGATTGAACTGGCATATGCACCGAGGCTCCTTGTGAGCCTCAGGCATGTCTGGTTTCTTTCAAGCCCTACCTGACCAATACACAAAATCCTGTCTGGGGTGGTGCTCGCACCTCCCCTGGCAGGAAACCCTTTGTCCACGTCTCCCAAGCTGGAAGGACTCCCAGCAGCAGGAGGGCAGACTTGTGTCTGTGGTGGCAGCATCCATTTTGTGGAGCTGAGGCCATGTCTGATGTTACCCGGGTTTCAGGTACTGTACATGTCGTGTCCCTCTAGAAGGGTGGAATGCTAACCCCGTCGCCAGAATTGGCGAGGGGTTAGTATTCCAATTCGTATGACACCTTACTCGACATGTTTTGATAAAGCCAAACCAAAGATAGCATTTAACCGCGAGGTTCATAATGCACTTAAGAGTATATGGTATGACGATATCTGAAAACAGTAGAAGGAAGTGGTTCCGACCACTGCAGACAGGTTCATCTCATGCCAGAGCACTATCTCACATGGAACCAAGCACTCTGCCTTCAGGATTGTCAAGGCCTGCCATAGGAGTGACTTATAGGTTACCAGGTGTCCCATTTAAGGTTAGGTATAGGTATACTACACCTAAGTAAGAGGTGGTTACACCAACTTACCCCAGCTGAGTGATCAGCCAGTTGTGTCAAATTTGTTAGGCCAGGCCAGGGGTGGCATAATACATGCTTCAGCCCCTGGTAGGCCTTAGATACACCAATGCCCTATGTACCTAGTGTACACTGGTACAGGGGCTCACAGGGTGATCCACTTCCAATTGGTTATGCACCTAGGGTGCATAGTGTCAATTTAGTTAGAGAGAACAGCAGGCTGGGGGTCTGATTAGCAGGCCCACAGCCTCAATATGTCAAAAACCAGTGAAGCAAAAAGCAAAAATTTGGGGTGACCATAGGATAGCAGACCCTACTCTCCTACACAACCCCCCCCCCCAAACGCAGGGACATTAAACTAGCCTTGACCAGTCTCGTCTTCATGTCCTAAGTGGAAGTACCTGGAGAGACCATCTGCATTCCCATGGTCTGTACCTGGCCGGTGCTCCACTGTAAAGTCCATACCCTGTAGGGAAATGGACCACCTAAGCAGTTTGGGGTTTTCACCCTTCATCTGATTTAGCCACAAGAGGGGCTTATGGTCGGTCTGAATCTTGAAGTGAGTGCCAAACAAGTATGGCCTCAGCTTCTTCAGGGCCCACACCACAGCAAAGGCCTCCCTCTCAATAGCTGACCAATTCTTCTCTCTGGGGGTCAACCTTCTGCTAATAAAAGCAATGGGTTGGTCTTGACCATCTACATTAAGTTGTGACAGCACAGCTCCCACACCCAACTCAGAAGCATCTGTTTGGACAATAAACTCTTTGGAGTAGTCAGGACTTTTCAGGATAGGTGCAGAGCACATGGCCTTCTTCAGGTCATCAAATGCCTTTTGACAGCTTACTGTCCACTGAACCTTTTTGGGCATCTTCTTGGATGTCAGATCATTAAGAGGAGTCACAATGGACCCATAGTTCTTAACAAACTTCCTGTAGTACCCAGTCAAGCCCAAGAAAGCTCGAACTTGAGTCTGGGTGGTTGGAGGGGACCAGTCCTTGATGGATTGTATCTTACTCTCCAGTGGTTGAACTTGGCCTCCACCTACAAGGTGGCCCAAGTACACAACCTTACTCTGCCCTATCTGGCACTTAGTAGCCTTGATAGTGAGGCCTGCCTTTTGCAGAGCCTCAAGTACCTTCTTCAGGTGGATCAGGTGATCCTCCCAGGTGGAGCTAAAGACAGCAATGTCATCAAGATATGCTGCACAAAAGTCATTCAACCCAGTAAGGACTTGATTCACCAACCTTTGGAAGGTGGCAGGTGCATTCTTCAGACCAAAGGGCATCACCAAAAATTGATAATGCCCACCTGGGGTTGAGAATGCTGTTTTGGCCTTAGACTCCTCAGCTAATCTGATTTGCCAATAGCCAGCTGTCAAGTCAAATGTGCTCAAAAACTTAGCAGAAGCTAGTTTGTCCATGAGCTCATCTGCCCTTGGAATAGGATGTGCATCTGTCCTAGTGACAGCATTGAGTCCTCTGTAATCCACACAGAACCTCATCTCTCTCTTGCCATCTTTGGTGTGAGGTTTGGGGACCAGAACCACTGGGCTAGCCCAGGGGCTCTCTGAGGGTTCAATGACACCCAGTTCCAGCATTTTGTGTACCTCAGCCTTTATACAGTCCCTGACGTGGTCAGGTTGTCTGTAAAGTTTGTTCTTTACAGGCAGACTGTCATCAGTGTCCACCACATGGGTACACCAGTCAGTTTGACTAGGTATCAAGGAAAACATGTGTTGAAATGATTGTAGAACCTGTCTACATTCCATCTGCTGATGATCAGTGAGGTTGCCTCCAAGGGTCACTCCTTCAACTGAGCCATCTTCAGGGTTCTGAGACAACAAGTCTGGGAGAGAGTCGCTCTCTTCCTCCTGTCCCTCATCTGTAGCCATGAGCAAGCCCATGTCTGCCCTGTCAACATATGCTTTTAACCTGTTAACATGGAGTACCCTGTGGGGACTCCTGGGAGTTCCTAGGTCCACCAAGTAGGTGACCTCTCCCTTCTTTTCCAGGATTGTATGGGGTCCAGACCATTTGTCTTGGAGTGCTGCTGGGGCCACTGGCTCCAACACCCATACCTTCTGTCCTGGCTGAAACTCAACCAAGACAGCCTTTTGGTCATGCCAAGCTTTCTGTAAGGCCTGGCTTGCCTCAAGGTTTTTGGATGCCTTCTCCATATGCTCAGCCATCCTGGAGCGGAGACCAAGTACATAGTCCACTATGTCTTGTTTAGGCTTTTTGAGAGGTAACTCCCATCCTTCCTTCACTAAACACAGTAGGCCTCTTACAGGGTGCCCAAACAACAATTCAAAGGGGCTGTAGCCAACTCCTTTTTGTGGGACCTCTCTGTAAGCAAACAGAAGGCAGGGTAGAAGGATGTCCCATCTTCGCCTGAGCTTTTCAGGTAATCCTTTGATCATACCCTTTAGGGTCTTGTTGAATCTCTCAACAAGCCCATTGCATTGTGGGTGATAAGGAGTGGTGAACTTGTAGTTGACACCACATTCCTTCCACATAGCTATCAAGTATCCTGACTTGAAGTTGGTACCTCTGTCAGAAACCACCTCCTTAGGAAACCCCACTCTGGAGAATACTCCCAGCAGGGCCCTGGCCACAACAGGAGCTGTAGTGGTCCTAAGGGGAATTGCCTCTGGATACCTGGTGGCATGATCCACTACCACCAGTATAAACCTGTGCCCAGATGCAGTGGGAGGATCCATGGGACCCACTATATCTATTCCCACTCTTTCAAAGGGGACCCCCACCACAGGTAGTGGTATTAGGGGGGCCTTTGTTGTGCCACCTGATTTGCCACTGGCTTGGCAGGTCACACAGGAGCGACAAAACTCCTTGGTATCTTCATTCATGTGAGGCCAGTGAAAGTGAGGGACAAGCCTGTCCCAAGTCTTGTTCTGGCCTAAGTGTCCTGCTAGAGGAATATCATGGGCCAAGGTAAGAAGGAAGCCCCTAAATTGCAGAGGTATAACCAACCTCCTGGTTGCACCAGGTTTTGGGTCTCTAGCCTCTGAATAAAGGAGCCCTTCATCCCAATACACTTTATGGGTACCTTGAGCATTCCCAGCAGCCTCAGCAGCAGCCAGCTGTCTGAGGGGTTCAAGAGATGGACAGGTTAACTGAGCCTGCCCCAAGTCAGCCCTGGAAGGTCCCCCTGTCCCCAGAAACTCAACCTGATCAGGTTCAAGCTCTTCAGGGACAGTTCCTTCAGGATCCTCTAGATCATCTTCCTGGGAAGGCTGATCATCACCTTGAGGCAGGGGGGAAGGCACAGCCTTAACCCTCCTGTTCTTCTTCTTGGTAGGTGCTTGGTCCATTGTTCCAGGATCCAAGACCTGTGGTTCAGTAAGGCACTTTTTGGCCTGTGACCTGGTCACAGCAAGGACATGTGGTGATATACCTAACATCTCTGCATGTGTCCTGTACTCCACTTCTGACCATAGAGAACTCTCTAGGTCATTGCCCAACAAACATTCTACTGGGAGGTCTGCACTAACCACAACCCTTTTGAGGCCAGTTACCCCTCCCCATGAGAAGTTAACAACTGCCACACTATGTGAAGTAGTGGCATTGCTGGCATTGGTCACCAGGTAATTCTCACCTGGTATGTACTGTCCAGGATCCACAAAGCCTGGTGTTACCATAGTGACACTGGCACATGTGTCCCTGTAGGCTTGAGCCACTTTTTCATTAATTAAAGGAGTCTGTCTGTACTTGCCCAAGTTACTGGGGCTCACAGTCAGGGACAAATCCATGTCTCCATCACAGATCAAGACTGCCTGTGTCAGGGTTCTGTCTAAGTCAGAATCTCCTTCAGTTCCCATAGTGATTCCCACTACACCCTTTGTTTGGGGACCAACACTGCTAACAGTAGTACTGGGAGCAGGTGCCTTAGGGGCAACAGTGTTCGGGGGCTCCACCCTTCCTACAATCACTAGTCCAGTGAGTTGTATTCTTGCAATGTTTGCACCAGGGTTTCTTTGGACCTTCTTTCTTCTTCCCTTTAGGCTGGGACCCACCCTCGTTAGTACTAGTTTGGGGCCCTGTTGAAGACTTCTGGCCTTTAGATTTCTGATCTCCACCCTTCTGGTCTGTTTTCTTCTGATCACCCCCTTGGCCCTGGTTCTGGTTCTTTTGCTTAACCCTGGTTCTGACCCATTTGTCTGCCTTCTTTCCCAATTCTTGGGGAGAGGTCAGATCTGAGTCAACCAAGTGTTGATGCAGTTGCTGGTTCTGACAGTTATTTAAAATCTGTTCTCTCATCATCAAATTGTACAATCCTGTATAATCAAATACCTTACTTCCCAGCAACCAACCCTCCAAAGCCTTAGTGGCACATTCAATGTATTCAGACCAGTCCTGAGTCTGTGTCTTCTGGGTGTCTCTGAACATTAACCTGTACTGTTCAGTGGTTAAGCCTAACCCATCAACTAGGACACTCTTCAGGACTCTGTAATTTCTGACATCCTCCTCCCTAACTGTGAGGAGTCTATCTCTGCCTCTTCCTTCAAAGGTTTGGGAATGAATCTCGTAATTCTCTGTATTTCTCTAATGACTGTCTTTTCAAAAATGCTGACTTCGGGGCCTACCATGTCAAGGGTCGGTGTAAAATTCGATGGAGGTTTAAAGCCTGAGTAGTTTGTATCTTGTTCTTCTAAGTCTGCAATAGAAAAGTATTTTTTTTACCTTATTTTTCGAAAAAACGAAAAATTTTCCTGATTTAGTCTGAAGGATTTAAGTGGTGTACTGGGTACAATTGACAGGCCTTTACTAAGAAGTTTGATTTCTTCTGAAGAAAGCTCATGTTTGGATAGATTGAAGATTGGTATTTGCTCATTTGTGGAGGATTTTATCATTTCCAATACTGCTGGTTCCTTGTCCTCATATGTGGCTGCTGATGTGGAGGGTCTGTTGGTTGGTAGTAATTTCTCTCTGGTCTCAAGAATCTTACCCTCATTCTGCCTCTGCCTCTCGATAAAAAAGGCGAGGATTGTTGGCCTCTGTGGTATTGCTCTGTGATATGGCCTCTTTGGTTCCTATCATTATAATGAGGGTCTTCTCCTGTACTGTGTCCCTCTAGATCAGAGTCAGACGAGTTAGTTTAGGGCAGTGGTGTTCAGGCAGTGTAGGGGGTCTTGCAGGGGGTGGTGTTTCAGTGTTTAGGGCAGTGCAGTGGTGTTCGGGCAGTTTAGGGAGTGGTGCTGGGTTTGGTGTTTCAAGGTTTAGACAGTGCAGTGGTGTTCGGGCAGTGTAGGGGGTCATGCTGGGGTGGTGTTTCAGGGTTTAGGGCAGTGCAGTGGTGTGCGGGTAGTGTAGGGGGTCGTGCTGTGGGTGGTGTTGCAAGGTTTAGGGCAGTGCAGTGCTGTTCTGGCATTGTAGGGGGACATGCTGGGGGTGGTGTTTTAGGGATTAGGGCAGAGCAGTGGTATTTGAGCAGTGTAGGGGGTCATCCTGGGAATGGTGTTTCAGGGTTTAGGGCAGTGCAGTGGTGTTCAGGCAGTGTAGGGGATCGTGCTGGCAGTGGTGTTTCAGGAATTAGGGCAGTGCAGTGGTGTTCTGGCAGTGTAGGGGGTCGTGCAGGGGGTGGTGTTTCAGGGTTTATGGCAGTGCATTGGTTTTTGGGCGGTGTAGGGGATCTTGCTGGGGTGGTGTTTCAGGGTTTAGGGCAGTGGTGTTCAGGCAATGTAGAGGGTCTTGCTGGGGGTGGTGTTTCAGGGTTCAGGGCTGTGCAGAGGTGTTCGGAAAATGTAGGGGGTCTTGCTTGGGGTGGTGTTTCAGGGTTTAGGGCAGTGCAGTGGTGTTCGGACAGTGTAGGGGGTCGTGCAGGGGGTGGTGTTTCAGGGTTTATGGCAGTGCACTGGTTTTCGGGCAGTGTAGGGGGTCTTGCTGGGGTGGTGTTTCAGGGTTTATGGCAGTGGTGTTCAGGCAAGGTAGAGGGTCTTGTTGGGGGTGGTGTTTCAGGGTTCAGGGCTGGGCAGAGGTGTTTGGGCAATGTAGGGGGTCTTGCTGGGGGTGGTGTTTCAGGGTTTAGGGCAGTACAGTGGTGTTCGGGCAGTGTCGGTGGTAGTGCTGGGGCTGGTGTTTCAGGTTTTAGGGGAGTGAAGGGGTGTTCGGGCAGTGTTGAGGGTCATATTGGGGGTGGTGTTTTAGGGCAGTGCAGTGGTGTTCGGGCAGTGTAGGGGGTCGTGCTGGGGGTGGTGTTTCAGGGTTTAGGGCAGTGCAGTGGTGTTCGGGCAATATAGGGGTCTTGCAGGGGTTGCATTTCAGGGTTTAGGGCAGTGGTGCAGTGGTGTTCAGGCAGTGTAGAGGGTCTTGCAGGGGAAAGCGTTTCAGGGTTTAGGGCAGTGGTTTTCGGGCAGTGGAGGGGGTCGTTCTGAGGCTGGTGTTTCAGGATTTAGGGCAGTGCAGTGGTGTTCGGGCAGTGTAGGAGGTCGTGATGGGGGTGGTGTTTCAGGTCTTAGGGCAGAGCAGTGGTGTTCAGGCAGTGTAGTGGTCGTGCTGGCGGTGGTGTTTCAGGGTTTAGAGCAGTGCAGTGGTGTTCGGGCAGTGTAGGGGGTCATGCAGGGAGTGGTGTTTCAGGGTTTAGGGCAGTGCAGTGGTGTTCTGGCAGTGTAGGGGGTCATGCAGGGGGTGGTGTTTCAGGGTTTAGGGTAGTGCAGTGATTTTCGGGGAGCGTAGGGTGTCTTGCTGGGGTGGTGTTTAAGGGTTTAGGGCAGTGTTGTTCAGGCAGTGTAGGGGGTCTTGCTGGGGGTGGTGTTTTATCTTTCAGGGCAGTGCAGAGGTGTTCGGGCAGTGTAGGGGGTCTTGCTGGGGTGGTGTTTCAGGGTTTAGGGCAGTGCAGTGGCGTTCGGGCAGTTTAGGGGGGTCGTGCAGGGGGTGGTGTTTCAGTGTTTAGGGCAGTGCACTGGTTTTCGGGCAGTGTAGGTGGTCTTGCTGGGGGTGGTGTTTCAGGGTTTAGGGCAGTGCAGTGGTGTTCAGGCAGTGTAGGGGGTCATGCTGCGGCTGGTGTTTCAGGGTTTAGGGCCGTGCAGTGGTTTTCGAGCAGTGTGAGGGGTCATGATGAGGCTGATGTTTTAGGGTTTAGGGCAGTGCAGTGGTGTTCGGGCAGTGTAGGGGCTCATGCTGGGGCTGGTGTTTAAGGGTTAGGGCAGTGCAGTGGTGTTCGGGCAGTGTAGGGGTTGTGCTGGGGCTGGTGTTTTATGGTTTAGGGTAGTGCAGTGGTGTTCGGGCATTGTTGGGGTTCATGCTGGGGTGGTGTTTTAGGGTAGTGCAGTGGTGTTCAGGTAGTGTAGGGGGTCGTGCTTGGGGTAGTGTTTTAGGGTTTAGGGCAGTGAAGTGGTGTTCCGGCAGTGTAGGGGGTCGTGCAGGGGGTGGTGTTTCAGGGTTTAGGGCAGTGCATTGGTTTTTGGGCAGTGTAGGGGGTCTTGCTGGGGTGGTGTTTCAGGGTTTAGGGCAGTGGTGTTCAGGCAATGTAGAGGGTCTTGCTGGGGGTGGTGTTTCAGGGTTCAGGGCTGTGCAGAGGTGTTCGGAAAATGTAGGCGGTCTTGCTTGGGGTGGTGTTTCAGGGTTTAGGGCAGAGCAGTGGTGTTCGGACAGTGTAGGGGGTCGTGCAGGGGGTGGTGTTTCAGGGTTTATGGCAGTGCACTGGTTTTCGGGCAGTGTAGGGGGTCTTGCTGGGGTGGTGTTTCAGGGTTTAGGGCAGTGGTGTTCAGGCAAGGTAGAGGGTCTTGTTGGGGGTGGTGTTTCAGGGTTCAGGGCTGTGCAGAGGTGTTTGGGCAATGTAGGGGGTCTTGCTGGGGGTGGTGTTTCAGGGTTTAGGGCAGTGCAGTAGTGTTCGGGCAGTGTGGGGGGTCGTGTAGGGGGGTGGTGATTCAGGGTTTAGGGCAGTGCAGTGTTGTTCGGGCAGTGTAGGGGGTCATGCTGGGGGTGGTGTTTCAGGGTTTAGGGCAGTACAGTGGTGTTCGGGCAGTGTCGGTGGTAGTGCTGGGGCTGGTGTTTCAGGTTTTAGGGGAGTGAAGGGGTGTTCGGGCAGTGTTGAGGATCATATTGGGGGTGGTGTTTTAGGGCAGTGCAGTGGTGTTCGGGCAGTGTAGGGGGTCGTGGTGGGGGTGGTGTTTCAGGGTTTAGGGCAGTGCAGTGGTGTTCGGGCAATATAGGGGTCTTGCAGGGGTTGCATTTCAGGGTTTAGGGCAGTGGTGCAGTGGTGTTCGGGCTGTGTAGAGGGTCTTGCAGGGTAAAGCATTTCAGGGTTTAGGGCAGTGGTTTTCGGGCAGTGGAGGGGGTCGTTCTGGGGCTGGTGTTTCAGGATTTAGGGCAGTG
Organism: Triturus cristatus; assembly: GCF_964204655.1. Classification (NCBI taxonomy): domain Eukaryota; kingdom Metazoa; phylum Chordata; class Amphibia; order Caudata; family Salamandridae; genus Triturus; species Triturus cristatus. The sequence goes on from NC_140579.1 coordinate 1,122,133,554, forward strand.
CAGTGGTGTTTGGGCAGTGTAGGGGGTCGTGATGGGGGTGGTGTTTCAGGTCTTAGGGCAGAGCAGTGGTGTTCAGGCAGTGTAGTGGTCGTGCTGGCGGTGGTGTTTCAGGGTTTAGAGCAGTGCAGTGGTGTTCGGGCAGTGTAGGGGGTCATGCAGGGAGTGGTGTTTCAGGGTTTAGGGCAGTGCAGTGGTGTTCTGGCAGTGTAGGGGGTCATGCAGGGGGTGGTGTTTCAGGGTTTAGGGTAGTGCAGTGATTTTCGGGGAGCGTAGGGTGTCTTGCTGGGGTGGTGTTTAAGGGTTTAGGGCAGTGTTGTTCAGGCAGTGTAGGGGGTCTTGCTGGGGGTGGTGTTTTATCTTTCAGGGCAGTGCAGAGGTGTTCGGGCAGTGTAGGGGGTCTTGCTGGGGTGGTGTTTCAGGGTTTAGGGCAGTGCAGTGGCGTTCAGGCAGTTTAGGGGGGTCGTGCAGGGGGTGGTGTTTCAGTGTTTAGGGCAGTGCAGTGGTTTTCGGGCAGTGTAGGTGGTCTTGCTGGGGGTGGTGTTTCAGGGTTTAGGGCAGTGCAGTAGTGTTCAGGCAGTGTAGGGGGTCATGCTGCGGCTGGTGTTTCAGGGTTTAGGGCCGTGCAGTGGTTTTCGAGCAGTGTGAGGGGTCATGCTGGGGCTGATGTTTTAGGGTTTAGGGTAGTGCAGTGATGTTCAGGTAGTGTAGGGGGTCGTGCTTGGGGTAGTGTTTTAGGGTTTAGGGCAGTGAAGTGGTGTTCCGGCAGTGTAGGGGGTCGTGCAGGGGGTGGTGTTTCAGGGTTTAGGGCAGTGCATTGGTTTTTGGGCGGTGTAGGGGGTCTTGCTGGGGTGGTGTTTCAGGGTTTAGGGCGGTGGTGTTCAGGCAGTGTAGAGGGTCTTGCTGGGGGTGGTGTTTCAGGGTTCAGGGCAGTGCAGAGGTGTTCGGGCAATGTAGGGGGTCTTGCTGGGGGTGGTGTTTCAGGGTTTAGGGCAGTGCAGTAGCGTTCGGGCAGTGTAGAGGGTCGTACAGGGGGGTGGTGTTTTAGGGTTTAGGGCAGTGCAGTGGTGTTCGGGCAGTGTAGGGGGTCGTGCTGGGGGTGGTGTTTCAGGGTTTAGGACAGTGCAGTGGTGTTCGGGCAGTGTAGGGGGCCGTGCTGGGGCTGGTGTTTTAGGGTTTAGGGCAGTGCAGTGGTGTTCGGGCAGTGTAGGGGGTCATGCTGGGGCTGGTGTTTTATGGTTTGGGGTAGTGCAGTCATGTTCGGGCAGTGTAGGGTGTCGTGATGGGGTGGTGTTTTAGGGTTTAGGGCAGTGCAGTAGTGTTCGGGCAGTGTAGGGGGTCATGCTGGGGAAGGTATTTCAGGGTTTAGGGCAGTGCAGTGGTGTTCGGGCAGTGAAGGAGTCCTGCTGGGGGTTATGTTTCAGGGTTTAGGGCAGTGCAGTGGTGTTCAGCCAGTGTAGGGGGTCATGCTGCGGCTGGTGTTTCAGGGTTTAGGGCCGTGCAGTGGAGTTCGAGCAGAGTGAGGGGTCATGCTGGGGCTGATGTTTTAGGGTTTAGGGCAGTGCATTGGTGTTCAGGCAGTGTAGAGGGTCTTACTGGGAGTGGTGTTTCAGGGTTCAGGGCAGTGCAGAGGTGTTCGGGCAATGTAGGGGGTCTTGCTGGGGGTGGTGTTTCAGGGTTTAGGGCAGTGCAGTGGTGTTCGGGCAGTGTAGGGGGTTGTGCTGGGGGTGGCGTTTCAGGGTTTAGCACAGTGCAGTGGTGTTCGGGCAGTGTAGGGGGCTGCGCTGGGGCTGGTGTTTTAGGGTTTAGGGCAGTGCAGTGGTGTTCTGGCAGTGTAGTGGGTCGTGCTGGGGCTGATTTTTCAGGGTTTAGGGCCGTGCAGTGGTGTTCGGGCAGTGTGAGGGGTCGTGCTGGGGCTGGTGTTTTAGGGTTAGGGCAGTTCAGTGGTGTTCGGGCAGTGTAGGGGGTCGTGCTGGGGCTGGTGTTTTATGGTTTAGGGTAGTGCAGTGGTGTTCGGGCAGTGTAGGGTGTCGTGATGGGGTGGTGTTTTAGGGTTTAGGGCAGTGCAGTGGTGTTCGGGCAGTGTGGGGGGTCGTGCTGGGGGTAGTGTTTTAGGGTTAAGGCAGTGCAGTAGTGTTCGGGGCATGTAGGGGGTCATGCTGGGGGTGGTATTTCAGGGTTTAGGGCAGGGCAGTGGTGTCCGGGCAGTGTAGGGGGTTGTGCTGGTGTTTCAGGGTTTAGGGCAGAGCAGTGGTGTTCAGGCAGTGTAGTGGGACGTGCTGGGGGTGGTGTTTCAGGGTTTAGGGCAGAGCAGTGGTGTTCAGGCAGTGTAGGGGGTCGTGCTGGGGGTGGTGTTTCAGGAATTAGGGCAGTGCAGTGGTGTTATGGCAGTGTAGGGAGACGTGGTGGGGGTGGTGTTTTAGGGTTTAGGGCAGAGCAGTGGTGTTTGGGCAGTGTAGGGGTTCGTCCTGGGAGTGGTGTTTCAGGGTTTAGGGCAGTGCAGTGGTGTTCTGGCAGTGTAGGGGGATCGTGCAGGGGGTGGTGTTTCAGGATTTAGGGCAGTGCAGTGGTGTTCGGGCAGTGCAGGGGGCCGTGCAGGGGGTGGTGTTTTAGGGTTTAGGGCAGTGCAGTTGTTTTCGGGCAGTGTAGGGGGTCATGCTGGGGGAGGTATTTCAGGAATTAGGGCAGTGCAGTGGTGTTCTGGCAGTGTAGGGGGACATGCTGGGGGTGGTGTTTTAGGGTTTAGGGCAGAGCAGTGGTGTTTGAGCAGTGTAGGGGGTCATCCTGGGAATGGTGTTTCAGGGTTTAGGGCAGTGCAGTGGTGTTCAGGCAGTGTAGGGGGTCGTGCAGGGGGTGGTGTTTCAGGGTTTATGGCAGTGCATTGGTTTTTGGGCGGTGTAGGGGATCTTGCTGGGTTGGTGTTTCAGGGTTTAGGGCAGTGGTGTTCAGGCAATGTAGAGGGTCTTGCTGGGGGTGGTGTTTCAGGGTTTAGGGCTGTGCAGAGGTGTTCGGGAAATGTAGGGGGTCTTGCTTGTGGTGGTGTTTCAGGGTTTAGGGCAGTGCAGTGGTGTTCGGACAGTGTAGGGGGTCGTGCAGGGGGTGGTGTTTCAGGGTTTATGGCAGTTCACTGGTTTTCGGGCAGTGTAGGGGGTCTTGCGGGGGTGGTGTTTCAGGGTTTAGGGCAGTGGTGTTCAGGCAATGTAGAGGGTCTTGTTGGGGGTGGTGTTTCAGGGTTCAGGGCTGTGCAGAGGTGTTTGGGCAATGTAGGGGGTCTTGCTGGGGGTGGTGTTTCAGGGTTTAGGGCAGTGCAGTGGTGTTCGGGCAGTGTGGGGGGTCGTGTAGGGGGGTGGTGATTCAGGGTTTAGGGCAGTGCAGTGGTGTTCGGGCAGTGTAGGGGGTCATGCTGTGGGTGGTGTTTCAGGGTTTAGGGCAGTACAGTGGTGTTCGGGCAGTGTCGGTTGTAGTGCTGGGGCTGGTGTTTCAGGTTTTAGGGTAGTGAAGGGGTGTTCAGGCAGTGTTGAGGGTCATATTGGGGGTGGTGTTTTAGGGCAGTGCAGTGGTGTTCGGGCAGTGTAGGGGGTCGTGCTGGGGGTGGTGTTTCAGGGTTTAGGGCAGTGCAGTGGTGTTCGGGCAATATAGGGGTCTTGCAGGGGTTGCATTTCAGGGTTTAGGGCAGTGGTGCAGTGGTGTTCAGGCAGTGTAGAGGGTCTTGCAGGGGAAAGCGTTTCAGGGTTTAGGGCAGTGGTTTTCGGGCAGTGGAGGGGGTCGTTCTGAGGCTGGTGTTTCAGGATTTAGGGCAGTGCAGTGGTGTTCGGGCAGTGTAGGAGGTCGTGATGGGGGTGGTGTTTCAGGTCTTAGGGCAGAGCAGTGGTGTTCAGGCAGTGTAGTGGTCGTGCTGGCGGTGGTGTTTCAGGGTTTAGAGCAGTGCAGTGGTGTTCGGGCAGTGTAGGGGGTCATGCAGGGAGTGGTGTTTCAGGGTTTAGGGCAGTGCAGTGGTGTTCGGGCAGTGTAGGGGGTCGTGCTGGGGGTGGTGTTTCAGGAATTAGGGCAGTGCAGTGGTGTTATGGCAGTGTAGGGAGACGTGGTGGGGGTGGTGTTTTAGGGTTTAGGGCAGAGCAGTGGTGTTTGGGCAGTGTAGGGGTTCGTCCTGGGAGTGGTGTTTCAGGGTTTAGGGCAGTGCAGTGGTGTTCTGGCAGTGTAGGGGGATCGTGCAGGGGGTGGTGTTTCAGGATTTAGGGCAGTGCAGTGGTGTTCGGGCAGTGCAGGGGGCCGTGCAGGGGGTGGTGTTTTAGGGTTTAGGGCAGTGCAGTTGTTTTCGGGCAGTGTAGGGGGTCATGCTGGGGGAGGTATTTCAGGAATTAGGGCAGTGCAGTGGTGTTCTGGCAGTGTAGGGGGACATGCTGGGGGTGGTGTTTTAGGGTTTAGGGCAGAGCAGTGGTGTTTGAGCAGTGTAGGGGGTCATCCTGGGAATGGTGTTTCAGGGTTTAGGGCAGTGCAGTGGTGTTCAGGCAGTGTAGGGGGTCGTGCAGGGGGTGGTGTTTCAGGGTTTATGGCAGTGCATTGGTTTTTGGGCGGTGTAGGGGATCTTGCTGGGTTGGTGTTTCAGGGTTTAGGGCAGTGGTGTTCAGGCAATGTAGAGGGTCTTGCTGGGGGTGGTGTTTCAGGGTTTAGGGCTGTGCAGAGGTGTTCGGGAAATGTAGGGGGTCTTGCTTGTGGTGGTGTTTCAGGGTTTAGGGCAGTGCAGTGGTGTTCGGACAGTGTAGGGGGTCGTGCAGGGGGTGGTGTTTCAGGGTTTATGGCAGTTCACTGGTTTTCGGGCAGTGTAGGGGGTCTTGCGGGGGTGGTGTTTCAGGGTTTAGGGCAGTGGTGTTCAGGCAATGTAGAGGGTCTTGTTGGGGGTGGTGTTTCAGGGTTCAGGGCTGTGCAGAGGTGTTTGGGCAATGTAGGGGGTCTTGCTGGGGGTGGTGTTTCAGGGTTTAGGGCAGTGCAGTGGTGTTCGGGCAGTGTGGGGGGTCGTGTAGGGGGGTGGTGATTCAGAGTTTAGGGCAGTGCAGTGGTGTTCGGGCAGTGTAGGGGGTCATGCTGTGGGTGGTGTTTCAGGGTTTAGGGCAGTACAGTGGTGTTCGGGCAGTGTCGGTTGTAGTGCTGGGGCTGGTGTTTCAGGTTTTAGGGTAGTGAAGGGGTGTTCAGGCAGTGTTGAGGGTCATATTGGGGGTGGTGTTTTAGGGCAGTGCAGTGGTGTTCGGGCAGTGTAGGGGGTCGTGCTGGGGGTGGTGTTTCAGGGTTTAGGGCAGTGCAGTGGTGTTCGGGCAATATAGGGGTCTTGCAGGGGTTGCATTTCAGGGTTTAGGGCAGTGGTGCAGTGGTGTTCGGGCAGTGTAGAGGGTCTTGCAGGGGAAAGCGTTTTAGGGTTTAGGGCAGTGGTGTTCGGGCAGTGGAGGGGGTCGTGCTGGGGCTGGTGTTTCAGGGTTTAGGGCAGTGCAGTGGTGTTCGGGCAGTGTGGGGGGTCGTCTAGGGGGGTGGTGATTCAGGGTTTAGGGCAGTGCAGTGTTGTTCGGGCAGTGTAGGGGGTCATGCTGGGGGTGGTGTTTCAGGGTTTAGGGCAGTACAGTGGTGTTCGGGCAGTGTCGGTGGTAGTGCTGGGGCTGGTGTTTCAGGTTTTAGGGGAGTGAAGGGGTGTTCGGGCAGTGTTGAAGGTCATATTGGGGGTGGTGTTTTAGGGCAGTGCAGTGGTGTTCGGGCAGTGTAGGGGGTCGTGCTGGGGGTGGTGTTTCAGGGTTTAGGGCAGTGCAGTGGTGTTCGGGCAATATAGGGGTCTTGCAGGGGTTGCATTTCAGGGTTTAGGGCAGTGGTGCAGTGGTGTTCGGGCAGTGTAGAGGGTCTTGCAGGGGAAAGCGTTTCAGGGTTTAGGGCAGTGGTTTTCGGGCAGTGGAGGGGGTCGTTCTGGGGCTGGTGTTTCAGGATTTAGGGCAGTGCAGTGGTGTTCGGGCAGTGTAGGGGGTCGTGATGGGGGTGGTGTTTCAGGTCTTAGGGCAGAGCAGTGGTGTTCAGGCAGTGTAGTGGTCGTGCTGGCGGTGGTGTTTCAGGGTTTAGAGCAGTGCAGTGGTGTTCGGGCAGTGTAGGGGGTCATGCAGGGAGTGGTGTTTCAGGGTTTAGGGCAGTGCAGTGGTGTTCTGGCAGTGTAGGGGGTCATGCAGGGGGTGGTGTTTCAGGGTTTAGGGTAGTGCAGTGATTTTCGGGGAGCGTAGGGTGTCTTGCTGGGGTGGTGTTTAAGGGTTTAGGGCAGTGTTGTTCAGGCAGTGTAGGGGGTCTTGCTGGGGGTGGTGTTTTATCTTTCAGGGCAGTGCAGAGGTGTTCGGGCAGTGTAGGGGGTCTTGCTGGGGTGGTGTTTCAGGGTTTAGGGCAGTGCAGTGGCGTTCGGGCAGTTTAGGGGGGTCGTGCAGGGGGTTTTGTTTCAGTGTTTAGGGCAGTGCAGTGGTTTTCGGGCAGTGTAGGTGGTCTTGCTGGGGGTGGTGTTTCAGGGTTTAGGGCAGTGCAGTGGTGTTCAGGCAGTGTAGGGGGTCATGCTGCGGCTGGTGTTTCAGGGTTTAGGGCCATGCAGTGGTTTTCGAGCAGTGTGAGGGGACATGCTGGGGCTGATGTTTTAGGGTTTAGGGCAGTGCAGTGGTGTTCGGGCAGTGTAGGGGCTCATGCTGGGGCTGGTGTTTAAGGGTTAGGGCAGTGCAGTGGTGTTCGGGCAGTGTAGGGGTTGTGCTGGGGCTGGTGTTTTATGGTTTAGGGTAGTGCAGTGGTGTTCGGGCATTGTTGGGGTTCATGCTGGGGTGGTGTTTTAGGGTAGTGCAGTGGTGTTCAGGTAGTGTAGGGGGTCGTGCTTGGGGTAGTGTTTTAGGGTTTAGGGCAGTGAAGTGGTGTTCCGGCAGTGTAGGGGGTCGTGCAGGGGGTGGTGTTTCAGGGTTTAGGGCAGTGCATTGGTTTTTGGGCGGTGTAGGGGGTCTTGCTGGGGTGGTGTTTCAGGGTTTAGGGCAGTGGTGTTCAGGCAATGTAGATGGTCTTGCTGGGGGTGGTGTTTCAGGGTTCAGGGCTGTGCAGAGGTGTTCAGAAAATGTAGGGGGTCTTGCTTGGGGTGGTGTTTCAGGGTTTAGGGCAGTGCAGTGGTGTTCGGACAGTGTAGGGGGTCGTGCAGGGGGTGGTGTTTCAGGGTTTATGGCAGTGCACTGGTTTTCGGGCAGTGTAGGGGGTCTTGCTGGGGTGGTGTTTCAGGGTTTAGGGCAGTGGTGTTCAGGCAAGGTAGAGGGTCTTGTTGGGGGTGGTGTTTCAGGGTTCAGGGCTGTGCAGAGGTGTTTGGGCAATGTAGGGGGTCTTGCTGGGGGTGGTGTTTCAGGGTTTAGGGCAATGCAGTGGTATTCGGGCAGTGTGGGGGGTCGTGTAGGGGGTGGTGATTCAGGGTTTAGGGCAGTGCAGTGTTGTTCGGGCAGTGTAGGGGGTCATGCTGGGGGTGGTGTTTCAGGGTTTAGGGCAGTACAGTGGTGTTCGGGCAGTGTCGGTGGTAGTGCTGGGGCTGGTGTTTCAGGTTTTAGGGGAGTGAAGGGGTGTTCGGGCAGTGTTGAGGGCCATATTGGGGGTGGTGTTTTAGGGCAGTGCAGTGGTGTTCGGGCAGTGTAGGGGGTCGTGCTGGGGGTGGTGTTTCAGGGTTTAGGGCAGTGCAGTGGTGTTCGGGCAATATAGGGGTCTTGCAGGGGTTGCATTTCAGGGTTTAGGGCAGTGGTGCAGTGGTGTTCGGGCAGTGTAGAGGGTCTTGCAGGGGAAAGCGTTTCAGGGTTTAGGGCAGTGGTTTTCGGGCAGTGGAGGGGGTCGTTCTGGGGCTGGTGTTTCAGGATTTAGGGCAGTGCAGTGGTGTTCGGGCAGTGTAGGGGGTCGTGATGGGGGTGGTGTTTCAGGTCTTAGGGCAGAGCAGTGGTGTTCAGGCAGTGTAGTGGTCGTGCTGGCGGTGGTGTTTCAGGGTTTAGAGCAGTGCAGTGGTGTTCGGGCAGTGTAGGGGGTCATGCAGGGAGTGGTGTTTCAGGGTTTAGGGCAGTGCAGTGGTGTTCTGGCAGTGTAGGGGGTCATGCAGGGGGTGGTGTTTCAGGGTTTAGGGTAGTGCAGTGATTTTCGGGGAGCGTAGGGTGTCTTGCTGGGGTGGTGTTTAAGGGTTTAGGGCAGTGTTGTTCAGGCAGTGTAGGGGGTCTTGCTGGGGGTGGTGTTTTATCTTTCAGGGCAGTGCAGAGGTGTTCGGGCAGTGCAGGGGGTCTTGCTGGGGTGGTGTTTCAGGGTTTAGGGCAGTGCAGTGGCGTTCGGGCAGTTTAGGGGGGTCGTGCAGGGGGTGGTGTTTCAGTGTTTAGGGCAGTGCAGTGGTTTTCGGGCAGTGTAGGTGGTCTTGCTGGGGGTGGTGTTTCAGGGTTTAGGGCAGTGCAGTGGTGTTCAGGCAGTGTAGAGGGTCATGCTGCGGCTGGTGTTTCAGGGTTTAGGGCCGTGCAGTGGCTTTCGAGCAGTGTGAGGGGTCATGCTGGGGCTGATGTTTTAGGGTTTAGGGCAGTGCAGTGGTGTTCAGGCAGTGTAGGGGCTCATGCTGGGGCTGGTGTTTAAGGGTTAGGGCAGTGCAGTGGTGTTCGGGCAGTGTAGGGGTTGTGCTGGGGCTGGTGTTTTATGGTTTAGGGTAGTGCAGTGGTGTTCGGGCATTGTTGGGGTTCATGCTGGGGTGGTGTTTTAGGGTAGTGCAGTGGTGTTCAGGTAGTGTAGGGGGTCGTGCTTGGGGTAGTGTTTTAGGGTTTAGGGCAGTGAAGTGGTGTTCCGGCAGTGTATGGGGTCGTGCAGGGGGTGGTGTTTCAGGGTTTAGGGCAGTGCATTGGTTTTTGGGCGGTGTAGGGGGTCTTGCTGGGGTGGTGTTTCAGGGTTTAGGGCAGTGGTGTTCAGGCAGTGTAGAGGGTCTTGCTGGGGGTGGTGTTTCACGGTTCAGGGCAGTGCAGAGGTGTTCGGGCAATGTAGGGGGTCTTGCTGGGGGTGGTGTTTCAGGGTTTAGGGCAGTGCAGTAGCGTTCGGGCAGTGTAGAGGGTCGTACAGGGGGGTGGTGTTTCAGGGTTTAGGGCAGTGCAGTGGTGTTCGGGCAGTGTAGGGGGTCGTGCTGGGGGTGGTGTTTCAGGGTTCAGGACAGTGCAGTGGTGTTCGGGCAGTGTAGGGGGCCGTGCTGGGGCTGGTGTTTTAGGGTTTAGGGCAGTGTAGTGGTGTTCGGGCAGTGTGAGGGGTCGTGCTGGGTGTGGAATTTCAGGGTTTAGGGCAGTGCAGTGGTGTTCGGGCAGTGTAGGAGTCCTGCTGGGGGTGATGTTTCAGGGTTTAGGGCAGTGCAGTGGTGTTTGGGCAGTGTAGAGGGTCTTGCAGGGGGTGGCGTTTCAGGGTTTTAGAACAGTGGTGTTCGAGCAGTGTAGGGGGTCTTGCTGGGGGTGGTGTTTCAGGGTATAGAGCAGCGCAGTGGCGTGCGGGCAGTGTAGGGGGTCGTGCTGGGGATGGTGTTTCAGGGTTTAGGGCAGTGCAGTGGTGTCCGGGCAGTGTAGGGGGTCGTGCTGGTGTTTCAGGGTTTAGGGCAGAGCAGTGGTGTTTGGGCAGTGTAGGGGTTCGTCCTGGGAGTGGTGTTTCAGGGTTTAGGTCAGTGCAGTGGTGTTCGGGCAGTGTAGGGGATCGTGCAGGGGGTGGTGTTTCAGGGTTTAGGGCAGTGCAGTGGTGTTCGGGCAGTGCAGGGGGCCGTGCAGGGGGTGGTGTTTCAGGGTTTAGGGCAGTGCAGTGGTTTTCGGGCATTCTAGGGGTTCTTGCTGGGGTGGTGTTTCAGGGATTAGGGCAGTGGTATTCAGGCAGTGTAGGGGGTACTGCTGGGGGTGGAGTTTCAGGGTTCAGGGCATTGCAGAGGTGTTCGGGCAGTGTAGGGGGTCTTGCTGGGGGTGGTGTTTCAGGGTTTATGGCAGTGCAGTGGTGTTCGGGCAGTGTAGAGGGTCGTGCTGGGGGTGGTGTTTCAGGGTTTAGGGCAGTGCAGTGGTGTTCGGGCAGTGTAGGGGGTCGTGCTGGGGGTGGTGTTTTAGGGTTTAGGGCAGTGCAGTGGTGTTCGGGCAGTGTAGGGGGTCGTGCTGGGGCTGGTGTTTCAGGGTTTAGGGCCGTGCAGTGGTGTTCGGGCAGTGTGAGGGGTGGTGCTGGGGCTGGTGTTTTAGGGTTAGGTCAGTGCAGTGGTGTTCGGGCAGTGTAGGGGGTCGTGCTGGGGCTGGTGTTTTATGGTTTAGGGTAGTGCAGTCATGTTCGGGCAGTGTAGGGGGTCATGCTGGGTGTGGTGTTTCAGGGTTTAGGGCAGTGCAGTAGGGTTCGGGCAGTGTAGGGGGTCGTGCTGGGGATGGTGTTTCAGGGTTCAGGGCAGTGCAGAGGTGTTCGGGCAATGTAGGGGGTCTTGCTGGGGGTGGTGTTTCAGGGTTTAGGGCAGTGCAGTAGTGTTCGGGCAGTGTAGGGGGTCGTGCTGGGGATGGTGTTTCAGGGTTTAGCACAGTGCAGTGGTGTTCGGGCAGTGTAGGGGGCCGTGCTGGGGCTGGTGTTTTAGGGTTTAGGGCTGTGCAGTGGTGTTTGGGAAGTGTAGGGGGTCATGCTGGGGCTGGTGTTTCAGGGTTTAGGGCCGTGCAGTGGTGTTCGGGCAGTGTGAGGGGTCGTACTGGGGCTGGTGTTTTAGGGTTAGGGCAGTGCAGTGTTGTTCGGGCAGTGTAGGGGGTCATGCTGGGGCTGGTGTTTTATGGTTTGGGGTAGTGCAGTCATGTTCGGGCAGTGTAGGGTGTCGTGATGGGGTGGTGTTTTAGGGTTTAGGGCAGTGCAGTAGTGTTCGGGCAGTGTAGGGGGTCATGCTGGGGGAGGTATTTCAGGGTTTAGGGCAGTGCAGTGGTGTTCGGGCAGTGAAGGAGTCCTGCTGGGGGTTATGTTTCAGTGTTTAGGGCAGTGCAGTGGTGTTCAGCCAGTGTAGGGGGTCATGCTGCGGCTGGTGTTTTAGGGTTTAGGGCCGTGCAGTGGTGTTCGAGCAGAGTGAGGGGTCATGCTGGGGCTTATGTTTTAGGGTTTCGGGCAGTGCATTGGTGTTCAGGCAGTGTAGAGGGTCTTGCTGGGGGTGGTGTTTCAGGGTTTATGGCAGTGCAGTGGTGTTCGGGCAGTGTAGAGGGTCGTGCTGGGGGTGGTGTTTCAGGGTTTAGGGCAGTGCAGTGGTGTTCGGGCAGTGTAGGGGGTCGTGCTGGGGGTGGTGTTTTAGGGTTTAGGGCAGTGCAGTGGTGTTCGGGCAGTGTAGGGGGTCGTGCTGGGGCTGGTGTTTCAGGGTTTAGGGCCATGCAGTGGTGTTCGGGCAGTGTGAGGGGTGGTGCTGGGGCTGGTGTTTTAGGGTTAGGTCAGTGCAGTGGTGTTCGGGCAGTGTAGGGGGTCGTGCTGGGGCTGGTGTTTTATGGTTTAGGGTAGTGCAGTCATGTTCGGGCAGTGTAGGGGGTCATGCTGGGTGTGGTGTTTCAGGGTTTAGGGCAGTGCAGTAGGGTTCGGGCAGTGTAGGGGGTCGTGCTGGGGATGGTGTTTCAGGGTTCAGGGCAGTGCAGAGGTGTTCGGGCAATGTAGGGGGTCTTGCTGGGGGTGGTGTTTCAGGGTTTAGGGCAGTGCAGTAGTGTTCGGGCAGTGTAGGGGGTCGTGCTGGGGATGGTGTTTCAGGGTTTAGCACAGTGCAGTGGTGTTCGGGCAGTGTAGGGGGCCGTGCTGGGGCTGGTGTTTTAGGGTTTAGGGCTGTGCAGTGGTGTTTGGGAAGTGTAGGGGGTCATGCTGGGGCTGGTGTTTCAGGGTTTAGGGCCGTGCAGTGGTGTTCGGGCAGTGTGAGGGGTCGTACTGGGGCTGGTGTTTTAGGGTTAGGGCAGTGCAGTGTTGTTCGGGCAGTGTAGGGGGTCATGCTGGGGCTGGTGTTTTATGGTTTGGGGTAGTGCAGTCATGTTCGGGCAGTGTAGGGTGTCGTGATGGGGTGGTGTTTTAGGGTTTAGGGCAGTGCAGTAGTGTTCGGGCAGTGTAGGGGGTCATGCTGGGGGAGGTATTTCAGGGTTTAGGGCAGTGCAGTGGTGTTCGGGCAGTGAAGGAGTCCTGCTGGGGGTTATGTTTCAGTGTTTAGGGCAGTGCAGTGGTGTTCAGCCAGTGTAGGGGGTCATGCTGCGGCTGGTGTTTCAGGGTTTAGGGCCGTGCAGTGGTGTTCGAGCAGAGTGAGGGGTCATGCTGGGGCTTATGTTTTAGGGTTTCGGGCAGTGCATTGGTGTTCAGGCAGTGTAGAGGGTCTTACTGGGAGTGGTGTTTCAGTGTTCAGGGCAGTGCAGAGGTGTTCGGGCAATGTAGGGGGTCTTGCTGGGGGTGGTGTTTCAGGGTTTAGGGCAGTGCAGTAGTGTTCGGGCAATGTAGGGGGTCGTTTAGGGGGGTGGTGTTTCAGGGTTTAGGGCAGTGCAGTGGTGTTCGGGCAGTGTAGGGGGTTGTGCTGGGGGTGGCGTTTCAGGGTTTAGCACAGTGCAGTGGTGTTCTGGCAGTGTAGGGGGTCGTGCTGGGGCTGATTTTTCAGGGTTTAGGGCCGTGCAGTGGTGTTCGGGCAGTGTGAGGGGTCGTGCTGGGGCTGGTGTTTTAGGGTTAGGGCTGTTCAGTGGTGTTCGGGCAGTGTAGGGGGTCGTGCTGGGGCTGGTGTTTTATGGTTTAGGGTAGTGCAGTGGTGTTCGGGCAGTGTAGGGTGTCGTGATGGGGTGGTGTTTTAGGGTTTAGGGCAGTGCAGTGGTGTTCGGGCAGTGTGGGGGGTTGTGCTGGGGTAGTGTTTTAGGGTTAAGGCAGTGCAGTAGTGTTCGGGGCATGTAGGGGGTCATGCTGGGGGTGGTATTTCAGGGATTAGGGCAGTGCAGTGGTGTTCGGGCAGTGTAGGAGTCCTGCTGGGGGTGATGTTTCAGGTTTTAGGGCAGTGCAGTGGTGTTTGGGCAGTGTAGGGGGTCTTGCAGGGGGTGGCGTTTTAGGGTTCAGGGCAGTGGTGCAGTGGTGTTAGGGCAGTGTAGAGGGTCTTGCAGGGGGTGGCGTTTCAGGGTTTAGAGCAGTGGTGTTCGAGCAGTGGAGGGGGTCTTGTTGGGGTGGTGTTTCAGAGTATAGAGCAGCGTAGTGGCGTGCGGGCAGTTTAGGGGGTCGTGCTGGGCATGGTGTTTCAGGGTTTAGGGCAGTGCAGTGGTGTCCGGGCAGTGTAGGGGGTTGTGCTGGTGTTTCAGGGTTTAGGGCAGAGCAGTGGTGTTCAGGCAGTGTAGTGGGACGTGCTGGGGGTGGTGTTTCAGGGTTTAGGGCAGAGCAGTGGTGTTCAGGCAGTGTAGGGGGTCGTGCTGGGGGTGGTGTTTCAGGAATTAGGGCAGTGCAGTGGTGTTATGGCAGTGTAGGGAGACGTGGTGGGGGTGGTGTTTTAGGGTTTAGGGCAGAGCAGTGGTGTTTGGGCAGAGTAGGGGTTCGTCCTGGTAGTGGTGTTTCAGGGTTTAGGGCAGTGCAGTGGTGTTCTGGCAGTGTATTGGGATCGTGCAGGGGGTGGTGTTTCAGGATTTAGGGCAGTGCAGTGGTGTTCGGGCAGTGTAGGGGGTCGTGCTGGGGCTGGTGTTTTATGGTTTAGGGTAGTGCAGTCATGTTCGGGCAGTGTAGGGGGTCATGCTGGGTGTGGTGTTTCAGGGTTTAGGGCAGTGCAGTAGGGTTCGGGCAGTGTAGGGGGTCGTGCTGGGGATGGTGTTTCAGGGTTCAGGGCAGTGCAGAGGTGTTCGGGCAATGTAGGGGGTCTTGCTGGGGGTGGTGTTTCAGGGTTTAGGGCAGTGCAGTAGTGTTCGGGCAGTGTAGGGGGTCGTGCTGGGGATGGTGTTTCAGGGTTTAGCACAGTGCAGTGGTGTTCGGGCAGTGTAGGGGGCCGTGCTGGGGCTGGTGTTTTAGGGTTTAGGGCTGTGCAGTGGTGTTTGGGAAGTGTAGGGGGTCATGCTGGGGCTGGTGTTTCAGGGTTTAGGGCCGTGCAGTGGTGTTCGGGCAGTGTGAGGGGTCGTACTGGGGCTGGTGTTTTAGGGTTAGGGCAGTGCAGTGTTGTTCGGGCAGTGTAGGGGGTCATGCTGGGGCTGGTGTTTTATGGTTTGGGGTAGTGCAGTCATGTTCGGGCAGTGTAGGGTGTCGTGATGGGGTGGTGTTTTAGGGTTTAGGGCAGTGCAGTAGTGTTCGGGCAGTGTAGGGGGTCATGCTGGGGGAGGTATTTCAGGGTTTAGGGCAGTGCAGTGGTGTTCGGGCAGTGAAGGAGTCCTGCTGGGGTTTATGTTTCAGTGTTTAGGGCAGTGCAGTGGTGTTCAGCCAGTGTAGGGGGTCATGCTGCGGCTGGTGTTTCAGGGTTTAGGGCCGTGCAGTGGTGTTCGAGCAGAGTGAGGGGTCATGCTGGGGTTTATGTTTTAGGGTTTCGGGCAGTGCATTGGTGTTCAGGCAGTGTAGAGGGTCTTACTGGGAGTGGTGTTTCAGTGTTCAGGGCAGTGCAGAGGTGTTCGGGCAATGTAGGGGGTCTTGCTGGGGGTGGTGTTTCAGGGTTTAGGGCAGTGCAGTAGTGTTCGGGCAATGTAGGGGGTCGTTTAGGGGGGTGGTGTTTCAGGGTTTAGGGCAGTGCAGTGGTGTTCGGGCAGTGTAGGGGGTTGTGCTGGGGGTGGCGTTTCAGGGTTTAGCACAGTGCAGTGGTGTTCTGGCAGTGTAGGGGGTCGTGCTGGGGCTGATTTTTCAGGGTTTAGGGCCGTGCAGTGGTGTTCGGGCAGTGTGAGGGGTCGTGCTGGGGCTGGTGTTTTAGGGTTAGGGCTGTTCAGTGGTGTTCGGGCAGTGTAGGGGGTCGTGCTGGGGCTGGTGTTTTATGGTTTAGGGTAGTGCAGTGGTGTTCGGGCAGTGTAGGGTGTCGTGATGGGGTGGTGTTTTAGGGTTTAGGGCAGTGCAGTGGTGTTCGGGCAGTGTGGGGGGTTGTGCTGGGGTAGTGTTTTAGGGTTAAGGCAGTGCAGTAGTGTTCGGGGCATGTAGGGGGTCATGCTGGGGGTGGTATTTCAGGGATTAGGGCAGTGCAGTGGTGTTCGGGCAGTGTAGGAGTCCTGCTGGGGGTGATGTTTCAGGTTTTAGGGCAGTGCAGTGGTGTTTGGGCAGTGTAGGGGGTCTTGCAGGGGGTGGCGTTTTAGGGTTCAGGGCAGTGGTGCAGTGGTGTTAGGGCAGTGTAGAGGGTCTTGCAGGGGGTGGCGTTTCAGGGTTTAGAGCAGTGGTGTTCGAGCAGTGGAGGGGGTCTTGTTGGGGGTGGTGTTTCAGAGTATAGAGCAGCGTAGTGGCGTGCGGGCAGTTTAGGGGGTCGTGCTGGGCATGGTGTTTCAGGGTTTAGGGCAGTGCAGTGGTGTCCGGGCAGTGTAGGGGGTTGTGCTGGTGTTTCAGGGTTTAGGGCAGAGCAGTGGTGTTCAGGCAGTGTAGTGGGACGTGCTGGGGGTGGTGTTTCAGGGTTTAGGGCAGAGCAGTGGTGTTCAGGCAGTGTAGGGGGTCGTGCTGGGGGTGGTGTTTCAGGATTTAGGGCAGTGCAGTGGTGTTCGGGCAGTGCAGGGGGCCGTGCAGGGGGTGGTGTTTTAGGGTTTAGGGCAGTGCAGTTGTTTTCGGGCAGTGTAGGGGGTCATGCTGGGGGAGGTATTTCAGGAATTAGGGCAGTGCAGTGGTGTTCTGGCAGTGTAGGGGGACATGCTGGGGGTGGTGTTTTAGGGTTTAGGGCAGAGCAGTGGTGTTTGAGCAGTGTAGGGGGTCATCCTGGGAATGGTGTTTCAGGGTTTAGGGCAGTGCAGTGGTGTTCAGGCAGTGTAGGGGGTCGTGCAGGGGGTGGTGTTTCAGGGTTTATGGCAGTGCATTGGTTTTTGGGCGGTGTAGGGGATCTTGCTGGGTTGGTGTTTCAGTGTTTAGGGCAGTGCAGTGGTGTTCAGCCAGTGTAGGGGGTCATGCTGCGGCTGGTGTTTCAGGGTTTAGGGCCGTGCAGTGGTGTTCGAGCAGAGTGAGGGGTCATGCTGGGGCTTATGTTTTAGGGTTTCGGGCAGTGCATTGGTGTTCAGGCAGTGTAGAGGGTCTTACTGGGAGTGGTGTTTCAGTGTTCAGGGCAGTGCAGAGGTGTTCGGGCAGTGTAGGGGGTCTTGCAGGGGGTGGCGTTTTAGGGTTCAGGGCAGTGGTGCAGTGGTGTTAGGGCAGTGTAGAGGGTCTTGCAGGGGGTGGCGTTTCAGGGTTTAGAGCAGTGGTGTTCGAGCAGTGGAGGGGGTCTTGTTGGGGGTGGTGTTTCAGAGTATAGAGCAGCGTAGTGGCGTGCGGGCAGTTTAGGGGGTCGTGCTGGGCATGGTGTTTCAGGGTTTAGGGCAGTGCAGTGGTGTCCGGGCAGTGTAGGGGGTTGTGCTGGTGTTTCAGGGTTTAGGGCAGAGCAGTGGTGTTCAGGCAGTGTAGTGGGACGTGCTGGGGGTGGTGTTTCAGGGTTTAGGGCAGAGCAGTGGTGTTCAGGCAGTGTAGGGGGTCGTGCTGGAGGTGGTGTTTCAGGAATTAGGGCAGTGCAGTGGTGTTATGGCAGTGTAGGGAGATGTGGTGGGGGTGGTGTTTTAGGGTTTAGGGCAGAGCAGTGGTGTTTGGGCAGTGTAGGGGTTCGTCCTGGTAGTGGTGTTTCAGGGTTTAGGGCAGTGCAGTGGTGTTCTGGCAGTGTATTGGGATCGTGCAGGGGGTGGTGTTTCAGGATTTAGGGCAGTGCAGTGGTGTTCGGGCAGTGCAGGGGGCCGTGCAGGGGGTGGTGTTTTAGGGTTTAGGGCAGTGCAGTTGTTTTCGGGCAGTGTAGGGGGTCATGCTGGGGGAGGTATTTCAGGAATTAGGGCAGTGCAGTGGTGTTCTGGCAGTGTAGGGGGACATGCTGGGGGTGGTGTTTTAGGGTTTAGGGCAGAGCAGTGGTGTTTGAGCAGTGTAGGGGGTCATCCTGGGAATGGTGTTTCAGGGTTTAGGGCAGTGCAGTGGTGTTCAGGCAGTGTAGGGGGTCGTGCAGGGGGTGGTGTTTCAGGGTTTATGGCAGTGCATTGGTTTTTGGGCGGTGTAGGGGATCTTGCTGGGTTGGTGTTTCAGGGTTTAGGGCAGTGGTGTTCAGGCAATGTAGAGGGTCTTGCTGGGGGTGGTGTTTCAGGGTTCAGGGCTGTGCAGAGGTGTTCGGGAAATGTAGGGGGTCATGCTGGGGGAGGTATTTCAGGGTTTAGGGCAGTGCAGTGGTGTTCGGGCAGTGAAGGAGTCCTGCTGGGGGTTATGTTTCAGTGTTTAGGGCAGTGCAGTGGTGTTCAGCCAGTGTAGGGGGTCATGCTGCGGCTGGTGTTTCAGGGTTTAGGGCCGTGCAGTGGTGTTCGAGCAGAGTGAGGGGTCATGCTGGGGCTTATGTTTTAGGGTTTCGGGCAGTGCATTGGTGTTCAGGCAGTGTAGAGGGTCTTACTGGGAGTGGTGTTTCAGTGTTCAGGGCAGTGCAGAGGTGTTCGGGCAATGTAGGGGGTCTTGCTGGGGGTGGTGTTTCAGGGTTTAGGGCAGTGCAGTAGTGTTCGGGCAATGTAGGGGGTCGTTTAGGGGGGTGGTGTTTCAGGGTTTAGGGCAGTGCAGTGGTGTTCGGGCAGTGTAGGGGGTTGTGCTGGGGGTGGCGTTTCAGGGTTTAGCACAGTGCAGTGGTGTTCTGGCAGTGTAGGGGGTCGTGCTGGGGCTGATTTTTCAGGGTTTAGGGCCGTGCAGTGGTGTTCGGGCAGTGTGAGGGGTCGTGCTGGGGCTGGTGTTTTAGGGTTAGGGCTGTTCAGTGGTGTTCGGGCAGTGTAGGGGGTCGTGCTGGGGCTGGTGTTTTATGGTTTAGGGTAGTGCAGTGGTGTTCGGGCAGTGTAGGGTGTCGTGATGGGGTGGTGTTTTAGGGTTTAGGGCAGTGCAGTGGTGTTCGGGCAGTGTGGGGGGTTGTGCTGGGGTAGTGTTTTAGGGTTAAGGCAGTGCAGTAGTGTTCGGGGCATGTAGGGGGTCATGCTGGGGGTGGTATTTCAGGGATTAGGGCAGTGCAGTGGTGTTCGGGCAGTGTAGGAGTCCTGCTGGGGGTGATGTTTCAGGTTTTAGGGCAGTGCAGTGGTGTTTGGGCAGTGTAGGGGGTCTTGCAGGGGGTGGCGTTTTAGGGTTCAGGGCAGTGGTGCAGTGGTGTTAGGGCAGTGTAGAGGGTCTTGCAGGGGGTGGCGTTTCAGGGTTTAGAGCAGTGGTGTTCGAGCAGTGGAGGGGGTCTTGTTGGGGGTGGTGTTTCAGAGTATAGAGCAGCGTAGTGGCGTGCGGGCAGTTTAGGGGGTCGTGCTGGGCATGGTGTTTCAGGGTTTAGGGCAGTGCAGTGGTGTCCGGGCAGTGTAGGGGGTTGTGCTGGTGTTTCAGGGTTTAGGGCAGAGCAGTGGTGTTCAGGCAGTGTAGTGGGACGTGCTGGGGGTGGTGTTTCAGGGTTTAGGGCAGAGCAGTGGTGTTCAGGCAGTGTAGGGGGTCGTGCTGGAGGTGGTGTTTCAGGAATTAGGGCAGTGCAGTGGTGTTATGGCAGTGTAGGGAGACGTGGTGGGGGTGGTGTTTTAGGGTTTAGGGCAGAGCAGTGGTGTTTGGGCAGTGTAGGGGTTCGTCCTGGTAGTGGTGTTTCAGGGTTTAGGGCAGTGCAGTGGTGTTCTGGCAGTGTATTGGGATCGTGCAGGGGGTGGTGCTTCAGGATTTAGGGCAGTGCAGTGGTGTTCGGGCAGTGCAGGGGGCCGTGCAGGGGGTGGTGTTTTAGGGTTTAGGGCAGTGCAGTTGTTTTCGGGCAGTGTAGGGGGTCATGCTGGGGGAGGTATTTCAGGAATTAGGGCAGTGCAGTGGTGTTCTGGCAGTGTAGGGGGACATGCTGGGGGTGGTGTTTTAGGGTTTAGGGCAGAGCAGTGGTGTTTGAGCAGTGTAGGGGGTCATCCTGGGAATGG
Source organism: Triturus cristatus (assembly GCF_964204655.1). Lineage (NCBI taxonomy): Eukaryota > Metazoa > Chordata > Amphibia > Caudata > Salamandridae > Triturus > Triturus cristatus. The sequence goes on from NC_140579.1 coordinate 1,122,152,594, forward strand.
TGTTTCAGGGTTTAGGGCAGTGCAGTGGTGTTCAGGCAGTGTAGGGGGTCGTGCAGGGGGTGGTGTTTCAGGGTTTATGGCAGTGCATTGGTTTTTGGGCGGTGTAGGGGATCTTGCTGGGTTGGTGTTTCAGGGTTTAGGGCAGTGGTGTTCAGGCAATGTAGAGGGTCTTGCTGGGGGTGGTGTTTCAGGGTTCAGGGCTGTGCAGAGGTGTTCGGGAAATGTAGGGGGTCATGCTGGGGGAGGTATTTCAGGGTTTAGGGCAGTGCAGTGGTGTTCGGGCAGTGAAGGAGTCCTGCTGGGGGTTATGTTTCAGTGTTTAGGGCAGTGCAGTGGTGTTCAGCCAGTGTAGGGGGTCATGCTGCGGCTGGTGTTTCAGGGTTTAGGGCCGTGCAGTGGTGTTCGAGCAGAGTGAGGGGTCATGCTGGGGCTTATGTTTTAGGGTTTCGGGCAGTGCATTGGTGTTCAGGCAGTGTAGAGGGTCTTACTGGGAGGGGTGTTTCAGTGTTCAGGGCAGTGCAGAGGTGTTCGGGCAATGTAGGGGGTCTTGCTGGGGGTGGTGTTTCAGGGTTTAGGGCAGTGCAGTAGTGTTCGGGCAATGTAGGGGGTCGTTTAGGGGGGTGGTGTTTCAGGGTTTAGGGCAGTGCAGTGGTGTTCGGGCAGTGTAGGGGGTTGTGCTGGGGGTGGCGTTTCAGGGTTTAGCACAGTGCAGTGGTGTTCTGGCAGTGTAGGGGGTCGTGCTGGGGCTGATTTTTCAGGGTTTAGGGCCGTGCAGTGGTGTTCGGGCAGTGTGAGGGGTCGTGCTGGGGCTGGTGTTTTAGGGTTAGGGCTGTTCAGTGGTGTTCGGGCAGTGTAGGGGGTCGTGCTGGGGCTGGTGTTTTATGGTTTAGGGTAGTGCAGTGGTGTTCGGGCAGTGTAGGGTGTCGTGATGGGGTGGTGTTTTAGGGTTTAGGGCAGTGCAGTGGTGTTCGGGCAGTGTGGGGGGTTGTGCTGGGGTAGTGTTTTAGGGTTAAGGCAGTGCAGTAGTGTTCGGGGCATGTAGGGGGTCATGCTGGGGGTGGTATTTCAGGGATTAGGGCAGTGCAGTGGTGTTCGGGCAGTGTAGGAGTCCTGCTGGGGGTGATGTTTCAGGTTTTAGGGCAGTGCAGTGGTGTTTGGGCAGTGTAGGGGGTCTTGCAGGGGGTGGCGTTTTAGGGTTCAGGGCAGTGGTGCAGTGGTGTTAGGGCAGTGTAGAGGGTCTTGCAGGGGGTGGCGTTTCAGGGTTTAGAGCAGTGGTGTTCGAGCAGTGGAGGGGGTCTTGTTGGGGGTGGTGTTTCAGAGTATAGAGCAGCGTAGTGGCGTGCGGGCAGTTTAGGGGGTCGTGCTGGGCATGGTGTTTCAGGGTTTAGGGCAGTGCAGTGGTGTCCGGGCAGTGTAGGGGGTTGTGCTGGTGTTTCAGGGTTTAGGGCAGAGCAGTGGTGTTCAGGCAGTGTAGTGGGACGTGCTGGGGGTGGTGTTTCAGGGTTTAGGGCAGAGCAGTGGTGTTCAGGCAGTGTAGGGGGTCGTGCTGGGGGTGGTGTTTCAGGATTTAGGGCAGTGCAGTGGTGTTCGGGCAGTGCAGGGGGCCGTGCAGGGGGTGGTGTTTTAGGGTTTAGGGCAGTGCAGTTGTTTTCGGGCAGTGTAGGGGGTCATGCTGGGGGAGGTATTTCAGGAATTAGGGCAGTGCAGTGGTGTTCTGGCAGTGTAGGGGGACATGCTGGGGGTGGTGTTTTAGGGTTTAGGGCAGAGCAGTGGTGTTTGAGCAGTGTAGGGGGTCATCCTGGGAATGGTGTTTCAGGGTTTAGGGCAGTGCAGTGGTGTTCAGGCAGTGTAGGGGGTCGTGCAGGGGGTGGTGTTTCAGGGTTTATGGCAGTGCATTGGTTTTTGGGCGGTGTAGGGGATCTTGCTGGGTTGGTGTTTCAGGGTTTAGGGCAGTGGTGTTCAGGCAATGTAGAGGGTCTTGCTGGGGGTGGTGTTTCAGGGTTCAGGGCTGTGCAGAGGTGTTCGGGAAATGTAGGGGGTCTTGCTTGTGGTGGTGTTTCAGGGTTTAGGGCAGTGCAGTGGTGTTCGGACAGTGTAGGGGGTCGTGCAGGGGGAGGTGTTTCAGGGTTTATGGCAGTTCACTGGTTTTCGGGCAGTGTAGGGGGTCTTGCTGGGGTGGTGTTTCAGGGTTTAGGGCAGTGGTGTTCAGGCAATGTAGAGGGTCTTGTTGGGGGTGGTGTTTCAGGGTTCAGGGCTGTGCAGAGGTGTTTGGGCAATGTAGGGGGTCTTGCTGGGGGTGGTGTTTCAGGGTTTAGGGCAGTGCAGTGGTGTTCGGGCAGTGTGGGGGGTCATGTAGGGGGGTGGTGATTCAGGGTTTAGGGCAGTGCAGTGGTGTTCGGGCAGTGTAGGGGGTCATGCTGTGGGTGGTGTTTCAGGGTTTAGGGCAGTACAGTGGTGTTCGGGCAGTGTCGGTTGTAGTGCTGGGGCTGGTGTTTCAGGTTTTAGGGTAGTGAAGGGGTGTTCAGGCAGTGTTGAGGGTCATATTGGGGGTGGTGTTTTAGGGCAGTGCAGTGGTGTTCGGGCAGTGTAGGGGGTCGTGCTGGGGGTGGTGTTTCAGGGTTTAGGGCAGTGCAGTGGTGTTCGGGCAATATAGGGGTCTTGCAGGGGTTGCATTTCAGGGTTTAGGGCAGTGGTGCAGTGGTGTTCGGGCAGTGTAGAGAGTCTTGCAGGGGAAAGCGTTTCAGGGTTTAGGGCAGTGGTGTTCGGGCAGTGGAGGGGGTCGTGCTGGGGCTGGTGTTTCAGGGTTTAGGGCAGTGCAGTGGTGTTCTGGCAGTGTAGGGGGTCGTGCTGGGGGTGGTGTTTCAGGGTTTAGGGAAGAGCAGTGATGTTCAGGCAGTGTAGTGGTCGTGCTGGCGGTGGTGTTTCAGGGTTTAGAGCAGTGCAGTGGTGTTCGGGCAGTGTAGGGGGTCGTGCAGGGAGTGGTGTTTCAGGGTTTAGGGCAGTGCAGTGGTGTTCTGGCAGTGTAGGGGGTCATGCAGGGGGTGGTGTTTCAGGGTTTAGGGTAGTGCAGTGATTTTCGGGGAGCGTAGGGTGTCTTGCTGGGGTGGTGTTTAAGGGTTTAGGGCAGTGTTGTTCAGGCAGTGTAGGGGGTCTTGCTGGGGGTGGTGTTTTAAATTTCAGGGCAGTGCAGAGGTGTTCGGGCAGTGTAGGAGGTCTTGCTGGGGTGGTGTTTCACGGTTTAGGGCAGTGCAGTGGCGTTCGGGCAGTTTAGGGGGGTCGTGCAGGGGGGTGGTGTTTCAGTGTTTCGGGCAGTGCAGTGGTTTTCGGGCAGTGTAGGTGGTCGTGCTGGGGGTGGTGTTTCAGGGTTTAGGGCAGTGCAGTGGTGTTCAGGCAGTGTAGGGGGTCATGCTGCGGCTGGTGTTTCAGGGTTTAGGGCCGTGCAGTGGTTTTCGAGCAGTGTAGGGGTCATGCTGGGGCTGATGTTTTAGGGTTTAGGGCAGTGCAGTGGTGTTCGGGCAGTGTAGGGGCTCATGCTGGGGCTGGTGTTTAAGGGTTAGGGCAGTGCAGTAGTGTTCGGGCAGTGTAGGGGGTTGTGCTGGGGCTGGTGTTTTATGGTTTAGGGTAGTGCAGTGGTGTTCGGGCAGTGTTGGGGTTCATGCTGGGGTGGTGTTTTAGTGTAGTGCAGTGGTGTTCAGGTAGTGTAGGGGGTCGTGCTTGGGGTAGTGTTTTAGGGTTTAGGGCAGTGAAGTGGTGTTCCGGCAGTGTAGGGGGTCGTGCAGGGGGTGGTATTTCAGGGTTTAGGGCAGTGCATTGGTTTTTGGGCGGTGTAGGGGGTCTTGCTGGGGTGGTGTTTCAGGGTTTAGGGCAGTGGTGTTCAGGCAGTGTAGAGGGTCTTGCTGGGGGTGGTGTTTCAGGGTTCAGGGCAGTGCAGAGGTGTTCGGGCAATGTAGGGGGTCTTGCTGGGGGTGGTGTTTCAGGGTTTAGGGCAGTGCAGTAGTGTTCGGGCAGTGTAGAGGGTCGTACAGGGGGTGGTGTTTCAGGGTTTAGGGCAGTGCAGTGGTGTTCGGGCAGTGTAGGGGGTCGTGCTGGCGGTGGTGTTTCAGGGTTTAGGACAGTGCAGTGGTGTTCGGGCAGTGTAGGGGGCCGTGCTGGGGCTGGTGTTTTAGAGTTTAGGGCAGTGCAGTGGTGTTCGGGCAGTGTGAGGGGTCGTGCTGGGTGTGGAATTTCAGGGTTTAGGGCAGTGCAGTGGTGTTCGGGCAGTGTAGGAGTCCTGCTGGGGGTGATGTTTCAGGGTTTAGGGCAGTGCAGTGGTGTTTGGGCAGTGTAGAGGGTCTTGCAGGGGGTGGCATTTCAGGGTTTTAGAGCAGTGGTGTTCGAGCAGTGTAGGGGGTCTTGCTGGGGTGGTTTTTCAGGGTATAGAGCAGCGCAGTGGCGTGCGGGCAGTGTAGGGGGTCGTGCTGGGGATGGTGTTTCAGGGTTTAGGGCAGTGCAGTGGTGTCCGGGCAGTGTAGGGGGTCGTGCTGGTGTTTCAGGGTTTAGGGCAAAGCAGTGGTGTTTGGGCAGTGTAGGGGTTCGTCCTGGGAGTGGTGTTTCAGGGTTTAGGTCAGTGCAGTGGTGTTCGGGCAGTGTAGGGGATCGTGCAGGCGGTGGTGTTTCAGGGTTTAGGGCAGTGCAGTGGTGTTCGGGCAGTGCAGGGGGCCGTGCAGGGGGTGGTGTTTCAGGGTTTAGGGCAGTGCAGTGGTTTTCGGGCATTCTATTGGTTCTTGCTGGGGTGGTGTTTCAGGGATTAGGGCAGTGGTATTCAGGCAGTGTAGGGGTCCTGCTGGGGGTGGTGTTTCAGGGTTTATGGCAGTGCAGTGGTGTTCGGGCAGTGTAGGGGGTCGTGCTGGGGGTGGTGTTTCAGGGTTTAGGGCCGTGCAGTGGTGTTCGGGCAGTGTGAGGGGTGGTGCTGGGGCTGGTGTTTTAGGGTTAGGGCAGTGCAGTGGTGTTCGGGCAGTGTAGGGGGTCGTGCTGGGGCTGGTGTTTTATGGTTTAGGGTAGTGCAGTCATGTTCGGGCAGTGTAGGGTGTCGTGATGGGGTGGTGTTTTAGGGTTTAGGGCAGTGCAGTGGTGTTCGGGCAGTGTGGGAGGTCGTGCTGGGGGTGGTGTTTTAGGGTTTAGGGCAGTGCAGTAGTGTTCGGGCAGTGTAGGGGGTCATGCTGGGGGTGATGTTTCAGGGTTTAGGGCAGTGCAGTGGTGTTCGGGCAGTGTAGGAGTCCTGCTGGGGGTGATGTTTCAGGGTTTAGGGCAGTGCAGTGGTGTTCAGGCAGTGTAGTGGGTCATGCTGCGGCTGGTGTTTCAGGGTTTAGGGCCGTGCAGTGGTGTTCGAGCAGTGTGAGGGGTCATGCTGGGGCTGATGTTTTAGGGTTTAGGGCAGTGCATTGGTGTTCAGGCAGTGTAGAGGGTCTTACTGGGAGTGGTGTTTCAGGGTTCAGGGCAGTGCAGAGGTGTTTGGGCAATGTAGGGGGTCTTGCTGGGGGTGGTGTTTCAGGGTTTAGGGCAGTGCAGTAGTGTTCGGGCAGTGTAGGGGGTCGTACAGGGGGGTGGTGTTTCAGGGTTTAGGGCAGTGCAGTGGTGTTCGGGCAGTGTAGGGGGTTGTGCTGGGGGTGGTGTTTCAGGGTTTAGCACAGTGCAGTGGTGTTCGGGCAGTGTGAGGGGTCGTGCTGGGGCTGGTGTTTTAGGGTTAGGGCAGTTCAGTGGTGTTCGGGCAGTGTAGGGGGTCGTGCTGGGGCTGGTGTTTTATGGTTTAGGGTAGTGCAGTGGTGTTCGGGCAGTGTAGGGTGTCGTGATGGGGTGGTGTTTTAGGGTTTAGGGCAGTGCAGTGGTGTTCGGGCAGTGTGGGGGGTTATGCTGGGGGTAGTGTTTTAGGGTTTAGGTCAGTGCAGTAGTGTTCGGGGCATGTAGGGGGTGATGCTGGGGGTGGTATTTCAGGGTTTAGGGCAGTGCAGTGGTGTTTGGGCAGTGTAGGAGTCCTGCTGGGGGTGATGTTTCAGGGTTTAGGGCAGTGCAGTGGTGTTTGGGCAGTGTAGGGGGTCTTGCAGGGGGTGGCGTTTTAGGGTTCAGGGCAGTGGTGCAGTGGTGTTCGGGCAGTGTAGAGGGTCTTGCAGGGGGTGGCGTTTCAGGGTTTAGAGCAGTGGTGTTCGAGCAGTTTAGGGGGTCTTGTTGGGGGTGGTGTTTCAGAGTATAGAGCAGCGTAGTGGCGTGCGGGCAGTTTAGGGGGTCTTGCTGGGCATGGTGTTTCAGGGTTTAGGGCAGTGCAGTGGTGTCCGGGCAGTGTGGGGGGTTGTGCTGGTGTTTCAGGGTTTAGGGCAGAGCAGTGGTGTTCGGGCAGTGTAGGGGGTCGTACAGGGGGGTGGTGTTTCAGGGTTTAGGGCAGTGCAGTGGTGTTCGGGCAGTGTAGGGGGTCGTGCTGGGGATGGTGTTTCAGGGTTTAGCACAGTGCAGTGGTGTTCGGGCAGTGTAGGGGGCCATGCTGGGGCTGGTGTTTTAGGGTTTAGGGCTGTGCAGTGGTGTTCGGGAAGTGTAGGGGGTCGTGCTGGGGCTGGTGTTTCAGGGTTTAGGGCCATGCAGTGGTGTTCAGGCAGTGTGGGGGGTCGTACTGGGGCTGGTGTTTTAGGGTTAGGGCAGTGCAGTGGTGTTCGGGCAGTGTAGGGGGTCGTGCTGGGGCTGGTGTTTTATGGTTTAGGGTAGTGCAGTGGTGTTCGGGCAGTGTAGGGTGTCGTGATGGGGAGGTGTTTTAGGGTTTAGGGCAGTGCTGTGGTGTTCGGGCAGTGTAGGGGGTCTTGCAGGGGGTGGCGATTTAGGGTTCAGGGCAATGGTGCAGTGGTGTTCGGGCAGTGTAGAGTGTCTTGCAGGGGGTGGCGTTTCAGGGTTTAGAGCAGTGGTGTTCGAGCAGTGTAGGAGGTCTTGCTGGGGGTGGTCTTCAGGGTATAGAGCAGCGTAGTGGCGTGCGGGCAGTGTAGGGCTTCGTGCTGGGCACTGTGTTTCAGGGTTTAGGGCAGTGCAGTGGTGTCCGGGCAGTGTAGGGGGTCGTGCTGGTGTTTCAGGGTTTAGGGCAGAGCAGTGGTGTTCAGGCAGTGTAGGGGGACGTGCTGGGGGTGGTGTTTCGGGGTTTAGGGCAGAGCAGTGGTGTTCAGGCAGTGTAGGGGGTCGTGATGGGGTGGTGTTTCAGGAATTAGGGCAGTGCCGTGGTGTTATGGCAGTGTAGGGGGACGTGGTGGGGGTGGTGTTTTAGGGTTTAGGGCAGAGCAGTGGTGTTTGGGCAGTGTAGGGGTTCGTCCTGGGAGTGGTGTTTCAGGGTTTAGGACAGTGCAGTGGTGTTCGGGCAGTGTAGGAGGTCGTGCTGGGGGTGGTGTTTCAGGGTCTAGGGCAGTACAGTGGTGTTCGGGCAGTGTAGGGGGTCGTGCTGGGGGTGGTGTTTTAGGGTTTAGGGCAGTGCAGTGGTGTTTGGGCAGGGTAGGGGGTCGTGCTGGGGCTGGTGTTTCAGGGTTTAGGGCAGTGCAGTGGTGTTCGGGCATTGTAGGAGGTCGTGCTGGGGGTGGTGTTTCAGGGTTTAGGGCAGTGCAGTGGTGTTCGGGCAGTGTAGGGGGTCATGCTGGGGCTGGTGTTTCAGGGTTTAGGGCAGTGCAGTGGTGTTCGGGCAGTGTAGGGGGTCGTAAAGGGGGGTGGTGTTTCAGGGTTTTGGGCAGTGCAGTGGTGTTCGGGCAGTGTAGGGGGTCATGGTGGGGCTGGTGTTTCAGGGTTTAGAGCCGTGCAGTGGTGTTCGGGCAGTGTGAGTGGTCGTGCTGGAGCTGGTGTTTTAGGGTTAGGGCAGTGTTAGAATCCGGGGTCTCTGGTTGGCGCAGGTATGCACTTGCGACAAGCAGGGACCCTTTCCTCTAAGTCAGGGCAAAGGATCACCTCTTTAAAAATAACCCCTGCTCACCCTCTAGGTAACGTGGCGCGAGCAGTCAGGCTAAACTTCCAGAGGGCATATAGGTTAAGCGTTCAAATTGTCCCACACAATAATCACCTCCCCACCACACAAAGACACAAGGCTGTATTTATCAAAAATATGATTCTTTATATAAAAGGTTTTCTTTCAGGCAGGTTGCATAAATACAGTTCTCTTGGTAAAATAATCCAGTTACTCTCAAAATGCTTTAAGGGCAGTCCACAGTTGTAAAAATGGCACAGTTATAATTAAAATCAGTTCTTTGGGTCTTCTGCGCACTTCGTAGCGCCTTTGGGATGCTCTGGGCAAGGTTTTTGTCAGTACCTTGCCGTTTCTCACGCTTCTCGCGTGAGCACGAGTACGCTTGCCGTACCTCACGCTTCTCGCGTGAGCACCGGCAATGGTTTTCTATGCGGGTACGGTTCGGACTGTCAGGGACGCTCCGTACCTGGAGGGAAGCACCGGTACGGTGCGAACACGGCTTCCTCAGTACGGTGCGAACTCAGAGCGGGTCAAAAGGCAGTACAGTGCGAACCAAGCTATTATTACAGCGCGAACCAGGATATTGGTACAGTCAGTACGGGGCAAATGTACGAGGCAAACCAGGTGATTCCCGGCGTCAGTACGGTGCAAACTTGCTTCCAGGCAGTAAATACGCTCAAACTTAAAAGGCAGTACGCTTCAAACTAACACTTGGACTCAACCCTGGGACGATCGGTACGGTCCGTACGAAAGCAAGTACGGGTACTACTTTTCACGCGCTGGCACAATACCTTGTAGAATTCACGGCAAAGGTGCGTGGCGGCCTCGCGGTCCAGTCCAGGGGTGTCCCACGTCGCGCTGGCGTCCCAAGTGTCCAGGGGACAGCGGAGCTTCGTGGGGCGCTCGGGCAGGATGCAGGTCGCCGCGAAGGGGGGTCAGAAGCAGGAGGGCAGTCTCGGGGGTGATTTCACAGCGCAGCGCGCTGTCAGCTTCGCACGGCGAACCAGGGCACGGTCCTCACAAGAGCCTCCACAACCCGGCGGGGTCACAGGGGGCTCGGCGCTCAGACGCAGGACTCTCCTCCTTATTTTGTGTAGTAATCAAGTCAATTCAGTAGAGATGATTTAAGTAGGTTTATTGAAGATGGTACAAGATCACAGGTAGATTAAATTAAGATGAAATAAAGACCAAGTCTAGATCAGATAAAGACCCCACCAGGAGCAGCCAGCAGGCAGCTCAGCCCCAGTCAACTGACATTACTCACTGGAGATTCCCAACATTCTGACTGCATCATCACATGAACATTCCACTGGTGGTAGACTGGCATTGCATCAACATTAGCAAGATATAACATATCTCCCTTTCTTTACCGAAAAACAGAAAACTAGAAACATAAGAGAAAATCTGAGAAAGTGAAAGCAAAGCGATTATACAAAAACAAGGAGAACAACGATCATAAGAAAAGCAGTGTGAGAACAACCATAGAGAAAAGCAAACAGAGAGAAAAATTAAGACACAGAGAAGAATAAAACATAGAAACCATCCTCCCTTCTTACACAACAGCGAAGAAGAAAAAAAAACAACGTAAGAGAAAAGGATAAAAGAAAAGGCAACAGACTGCCCCAAAACATACCCACTGGCCAGAACAGGAATGAAATGGAGGCTGAAAATAGTAAATCGAAAAAAACACAGAGCAACAGATAGCGACACACGCAGAGGAAGATAACACGAAAGAACACCCAGAATCCACAAGAGACACGAGAAGAAGACCTCAGAAGGAAACAGAAAAGAAGAAAGAAACCAGAAAAAATGAGGAAAAAGAATAATGGTAATTCCCCATCTAAACACCACTATCTTAAAGCAATGACAAAATTGCAACGCAAAGATAACAGTGCAAAAACAGCAATAAAAATATAATATCAACAGAACATACCTAGCAATGAAAATATGGAAAACATTGAAATAAGGTATAAACCTAAGCTAAGTATGTGAACTAAATTGCATGGGTGAGAACCCACGACTGATCTCTTGGGAAAGAGATGACCAGTGCACCAAACTGGGAAAACTCCCCACACACATATAAGAGTAAAAACAAACTTTGTGTGGAAAAGCCACACCGTGCACTATAGTGATGCAACCGGTAATGCAAAAGGACTGTAACCTTTGCATGAAATCCCTATAAAAAGGAAGAATTGACAGTGTTAGAGTGGGAACCCACACTTATGCAATAGGACTGTAACCTTTGCATGGATCCTCTGTGAGAGGGAAACAAAATAGTGCACCAGTGAAAAATTGTATAAACGTGCAACAAACAGATGGGACTAATGCCCATAAAGTACACCCTGTGAAGGGTAAACTAGAATGTGAAAGTAAAATAAAATAAAAAATAAACAACCTGACTGGTTATAATGCTTGACAAGTCGCATTATTTTAAAAGTTACTTAGCAGTTTTAGAAAATGTAGAATCAACTACAATACAGGAGGTTGAAACGATGTAAAACTGTAATAAATAAAAGTTTGAAATTGCCATTGAAATTGGCATATAAATAATGAATGCTTTTTGAAATAAACACTAGATGGCAGCAAAAGTGTGAATAAAGCACGTAACCTTTGAAATTGTCAAAATAAAATGACACCTCCAATGCCACGTCTTAAAAAAAAACCAGTCACATTGTTAATCCAAACTCACAGGTACAGAGGTTGATGAATGTAGCCACTGTGCTCATAACGTAGATAAACTACTCCCAACTGTTTTAAGAAAACTAGTACCTCAGTCCAACAAGAGTCTTAAAAGAAGAGCGTCACGAAAGTCTTAACTGCAGAGCGTCCCTTCCCTTTTGGTGGAAAACAGACTTCCGTAGTTGCCAGCATTTCCACGTTATTGATGCGTGATCAGAATGGCAGTGAAATGTGCAATAAAGTTCATGTATATAAAAAAAACGTGGTTGGCAAAATACCGGAAAGGAATGAAGATCGTGATGCATTAAAGGTAGCTTGAATGCTTTTTCACGCCATTTCCAAGATGGAGGTACGTATCTTTGACGCAATGCCGGGTGGCTACAGGCACGTTGGAGCATGCGGGCGTGAGTCGACAGCAGACCAGGAAACAGAATGATGAGCGTCACAAAGAACTGAGGAAAGGAAGACGCACTGCTTGCACGCGACATTAGAAGGTGAGGAGAGCGTGCTTGTATTTTGAATTTGAAGGTTGAAGTGCCGTTAGTAGCGGAGAAGGGGGTCGTGCTGGGGTGGTGTTTCAGGGTTTAGGGCAGTGCGGTGGTGTGCGGGTAGTGTAGGGGGTTGTATTGTGGGTGGTGTTTCAGGGTTTAAGGCAGTGCAGTGGTGTTCGGGCAGTGTAGGGGGTCATGTTGGGTGTGGTGTTTCAGGGTTTAGGGCAGTGCAGTGGTGTTCGGGCAATGTAGGGGGTCTTGCAGGGGGTGGCGTTTCAGGGTTTAGGGCAGTGGTGTTCGGGCAGTGTAGGGGGTCTTGCTGGGGGTGGCCTTTCAGGGTTTAGGGCAGTGCAGTGGTGTTCGGGCAGTGTAGGGGTTCGTGCTGGGGCTGGTGTTTCAGGGTTTAGGGCAGTGCAGTGGTGTTCGGGCAGTGTGAGGGGTCGTGCTGGGGCTGGTGTTTTAGGGTTAGGGCAGTGCAGTGGTGTTTGGGCAGTGTAGTGGGTCCTGCTGGGGGTGGTGTTTCAGGGTTCAGGGCTTTGCAGAGGTGTTCGGGCAGTATAGGGGGTCTTGCTGGGGGTGACGTTTCAGGGTTTATGGCAGTGCAGTGATGTTCGGGCAGTGTAGGGGGTCGTGCTGGGGGTGGTGTTTGAGGGTTTAGGGCAGTGCAGTGGTGTTTGGGCAGTGTAGGGGGTCATGCTGGGGTGGTGTTTCAGGGTTTAAGGCAGTGCAGTGGTGTTCGGGCAGTGTAGGGGGTCATGCTGGGTGTGGTGTTTCAGGGTTTAGGGCAGTGCAGTGGTGTTCGGGCAATGTAGGGGGTCTTTCAGGGAGTGGCATTTCAGGGTTTAGGGCAGTGGTGCAGTGGTGTTCGGGCAGTGAAGAGGGTCTTGCAGGGGCTGGCGTTTCAGGGTTTAGGGCAGTGGTGTTCGGGCAGTGTAGGGGGTCTTGCTGGGGGTGGCATTTCAGGGTTTAGGGCAGTGCAGTGGTGTTCGGACAGTGTAGGGGGTCATGCTGGGGCTGGTGTTTCAGGGTTTAGGGCAGTGCAGTGGTGTTCGGGCAGTGTAGGGGGTCGTACAGGGGGGTGGTGTTTCAGGGTTTAGGGCAGTGCAGTGGTGTTCGGGCAGTGTAGGGGGTCATGCTGGGGCTGGTGTTTCAGTGTTTAGAGCAGTGCAGTGGTGTTCGGGCAGTGTGAGGGGTCGTGCTGGGGCTGGTGTTTTAGGGTTAGGGCAGTGCAGTGGTATTCGGGTAGTGTAGGGGGTCGCGCTGGGGCTGGTGTTTTATGGTTTAGGGTAGTGCAGTGGTGTTCGGGCAGTGTTGAGGGTCATGCTGGGGGTGGTGTTTTAGGTTAGTGCAGTGGTGTTCCGGTAGTGTAGGGTGTCGTGCAGGGGGTCGTGTTTTAGGGTTTAGGGCAGTGAAGCGGTGTTCGGGCAGTGTGGGGGGTCGTGCTGGGGGTAGTGTTTTAGGGTTTAGGGCAGTGCAGTGTTGTTAAGGCAGTGTATGGGGTCGTGCTGGGGTGGTGTTTCAGGGTTTAGGGCAGTGCAGTGGTGTTCGAGCAGTGTAGGGTGTCGTGAATCGTGATGGGGTGGTGTTTTAGGGTTTAGGGCAGTGCAGTGGTGTTTGGGCAGTGTGGGGGTCATGCTGGGGGTGGTGTTTTAGGGTATAGGGTTGTGCAGTAGTGTTTGGGCAGTGTAGGGGATCATGCTGGGGGTGGTATTTCAGGGTTTAGGGCAGTGCAGTGGTGTTCGGGCAGTGTAGGAGTCGTGCTGGGGGTGATGTGTCAGGGTTTAGGGCAGTGCAGTGGTGTTCGGGCAGTGTAGGGGGTCTTGCAAGGGGTGGCGTTTTAGGGTTCAGGGCAGTGGTGCAGTGGTGTTTGGGCAGTGTAGAGGGTCTTGCAGGGGGTGGCGTTTAAGGGTTTAGAGCAGTGGTGTTCGAGCAGTGTAGGGGGTATTGCTGGGGGTGGTGTTTCAGGGTATAGAGCAGCGCAGTGGCGTGCGGGCAGTGTAGGGGGTCGTGCTGGGGATGGTGTTTCAGGGTTTACGGCAGTGCAGTGGTGTTCGGGCAGTGTAGGGGTCGTGCTGGTGTTTCAGGGTTCAGGGCAGAGCAGTGGTGTTCAGGCAGTGTAGGGGGACGTGCTGGGGTGGTGTTTCAGGGTTTAGAGCAGAGCAGTGGTGTTCAGGCAGTGTAGGGGGTTGTGCTAGGGGTGGTATTTCAGGAATTAGGGCAGTGCAGTGGTGTTCTGGCAGTGTAGGGGGTCGTGCTGGGGGTAATGTTTTAGGGTTTAGGGCAGTGCAGTGGTGTTTGGGCAGTGTAGGGGGTCGTGCTGGGGCTGGTGTTTCAGGGTTTAGGGCGTGCAGTGGTGTTTGGGCAGTGTGAGGGGTCGTGCTGGGGCTGGTGTTTTATGGTTTAGGGTAGTGCAGTGGTATTCGGGCAGTGTTGAGGGTCATGCTGGGGGTGGTGTTTTAGGGTAGTGCAGTGGTGTTCCGGTAGTGTAGGGTGTCGTGCAGGAGGGGTGTTTTAGTGTTTTGGGCAGTGCAGTGGTGTTCGGGCAGTGTAAGCGGTCGTGCTGGGGTGGCGTTTCAGGGTTTAGGGCAGTGCAGTGGTGTTCGAGCAGTGTAGGGTGTCGCGATGGGGTGGTGTTTTACGGTTTAGGGCTGTGCAGTGGCGTTCGGGCAGTGTAGGGGGTCATGCTGGGTGTGGTGTTTCAGGGTTTAGGGCAGTGCAGTGGTGTTCGGGCAGTGTAGGGGGTCATGCTGGGTGTGGTGTTTCAGGGTTTAGGGCAGTGCAGTGGTGTTCGGTGAATGTAGGGGGTCTTTCAGGGGTGGCATTTCAGGGTTTAGGGCAGTGGTGCAGTGATGTTCGGGCAGTGTAGAGGGTCTTGCAGGGGGTGGTGTTTCAGGGTTTAGGGCAGTGGTGTTCAGGCAGTGTAGGGGGTCTTGCTAGAGGTGGCGTTTCAGGGTTTAGGGCAGTGGTGTTCAGTCAGTGTAGGGGGTCTTGCTGGGGGTGATGTTTCAGGGTTTAGGGCAGTGCAGTGGTGTTCGGGCAGTGTAGGGGGTCGTGCTGGGGCTGGTGTTTCAGGGTTTAGGGCAGTGCAGTGGTTTTCGGGCAGTGTAGGGGGTCGAACAGGGGGGTGGTGTTTCAGGGTTTAGGGCAGTGCAGTGGTGTTCGAGCAGTGTAGGGGGTCGTGCTGGGGCTCGTGTTTCAGTGTTTAGGGCTGTGCAGTGGTGTTCGGGCAGTGTGAGGGGTCGTGCTGGGGCTGGTGTTTTAGGGTTAGGGCAGTGCTGTGGTATTCGGGTAGTGTAGGGGGTCGTGCTGGGGCTGGTGTTTTATGGTTTAGGGTAGTGCAGTTGTGTTCGGGCAGTGTTGAGGGTCATGCTGGGGGTGGTGTTTTAGGATAGTGCAGTGGTGTTCCGGTAGTGTAGGGTGTCATGCAGGGGGTGGTGTTTTAGGGTTTAGGGCAGTGAAGTGGTGTTCGGGCAGAGTGGGGGTCGTGCTGGGGGTAGTGTTTTAGGGATTAGGGCAGTGCAGTGGAGTTCGGGCAGTGTAAGGGGTCGTGCTGGGGTGGTGTTTCAGGGTTTAGGGCAGTGCAGTGGTGTTCAAGCAGTGTAGGGTGTCGTGATGGGGTGGTGTTTTAGGGTTTAGGGCAGTGCAGTGGTGTTCGGGCAGTGTGGGGGGTCATGCTGGGGGTGGTGTTTTAGGGTTTACGGCAGTGCAGTAGTGTTCGGGCCGTGTAGGGGGTCATGCTGGGGGTGGTATTTCAGGGTTTAGGGCAGTGCAGTGGTGTTCGAGCAGTGTAAGAGTCGTGCTGGGGGTGATGTTTCAGGATTTAGGGCAGTGCAGTGGTGTTCGGGCAGTGTAGGGGGTCTTGCAGGGGGTGGCGTTTTAGGGTTCAGGGCAGTGGTGCAGTGGTGTTTGGGCAGTGTAGAGCATCTTGCAGGGGGTGGCGTTTCAAGGTTTAGAGCAGTGGTGTTCGAGCAGTGTAGGGGGCCTTGCTGGGGGTGGTGTTTCAGGGTATAGAGCAGCGCAGTGGCGTGCGGGCAGTGTAGGGGGTCATGCTGGGGATGGTGTTTCAGGGTTTAGGGCAGTGCAGTGGTGTTCGGGCAGTGTAGGGGTCGTGCTGGTGTTTCAGGGTTCAGGGCAGAGCAGTGGTGTTCAGGCAGTGTAGGAGGTTGTGCTGGGGGTGGTATTTCAGTAATTAGGGCAGTGCAGTGGTGTTCTGGCAGTGTTGGTGGATGTGGTGGGGGTGGTGTTTTAGGGTTTAGGGCAGTACAGTGGTGTTCGGGCAGTGTAGGGGGTCTTGCTGAGGGTGGTGTTTCAGGGTTTATGGCAGTGCAGTGGTGTTCAGGCAGTGTAGGGGGTCGTGCTGGGGTGGTGTTTCAGGGTTTAGGGCAGTGCGGTGGTGTGCAGGTAGTGTAGGGGGTCAAGCTGTGGGTGGTGTTTTAGGGTTTAAGGCAGTGCAGTGGTGTTCGAGTAGTATAGGGTGTCCTGCTGGATGTGGTGTTTCAGGGTTTTGGGCAGTGCAGTGGTGTTCGGGCAATGTAGGGGGTCTTGCAGGGGGTGGCATTTCAGGGTTTAGGGCAGTGGTGCAGTGGTGTTCGGGCAGTGTAGAGGGCTTTGCAGGGGGTGGCATTACAGGGTTTAGGGCAGTGGTGTTCGGGCAGTGTAGGGGGTCTTGCTGGGGGTGGTGTTTCAGTGTTTAGGGCAGTGCAGAGGTGTTTGGGCAGTGTAGGGGGTCATGCTGGGGCTGGTGTTTCAGGGTTTAGGGCCGTGCAGTGGTGTTCGGGCAGTGTGAGGGGTTGGCTGGGGCTGGTGTTTTATGGTTTAGGGTAGTGCAGTGGTATTCAGGCAGTGTTGAGGGTCATGCTGGGGGTGGTGTTTTAGGGTAGTGCAGTGGTGTTCCGGTAGTGTAGGGTGTCGTGCAGGGGGAGGGTTTTAAGGGTTTAGGGCAGTAAAGTGGTGTTCGGGCAGTGTAGGGGTTCGTGCTGGGGCTGGTGTTTCAGGGTTTAGGGCAGTGCAGTGGTGTTCGGGCAGTGTGAGGGGTCGTGCTGGGGCTGCTGTTTTAGGGTTAGGGCAGTGCAATGGTGTTCGGGCAGTGTAGGGGGTTGTGCTGGGGCTGGTGTTTTATGGTTTAGGGTAGTGCAGAGGTGTTCAGGCAGTGTTGAGGGTCATATTGGGGGTCGTGTTTTAGGGTAGTGCAGTGGTGTTCCAGTAGTGTAGGGTGTCGTGCAGGGGGTGGTGTTTTAGGGTTTAGGGCAGTGAAGTGGTGTTCGGGCAGTGTGGGGGGTCGTGCAGGGGCTGGTGTTTCAGGGTTTAGGGCCGTGCAGTGGTGTTTGGGCAGTGTGAGGGGTCATGCTGGGGCTGGTGTTTTATGGTTTAGGGTAGTGCAGTGTTATTCGGGCAGTGTTGAGGGTCATGCTGGGGGTGGTGTTTTAGGGTAGTGCAGTGGTGTTCCGGTAGTGTAGGGTGTCGTGCAGGGGGGTGTTTTAGGGTTTAGGGCAGTAAAGTGGTGTTCAGGCAGTGTGGGGGGTCGTGCTGGGGGTAGTGTTTTAGGGTTTAGGGCAGTGCAGTGGTGTTCGGGCAGTGTAAGGGGTCGTGCTGGGGTGGTGTTTCAGGGTTTAGGTCAGTGCAGTGGTGTTCGAGCAGTGTAGGGTGTCGTGATGGGGTGGTGTTTTAGGGTTTAGGGCAGTGCAGTGGTGTTCGGGCAGTGTAGGGGGTCATGCTGGGTGTGGTGTTTCAGGGTTTAGGGCAGTGCAGTGGTGTTCGGGCAGTGTAGGGGGTCATGCTGGGTGTGGTGCTTCAGGGTTTAGGGCAGTGAAGTTGTGTTCAGGGAATGTAGGGGGTGTTTCAGAGGTGGCATTTCAGGGTTTAGGGCAGTGGTGCAGTGGTGTTCGGGCAGTGTAGAGGGTCTTGCAGTGGGTGGCGTTTCAGGGTTTAGGGTAGTGGTGTTCGTGCAGTGTAGGGCGTCTTGCTAGAGGTGGCGTTTCAGGGTTTAGGGCAGTGGTGTTCAGGCAGTGTAGGGGGTCTTGCTGGGGGTGGCGTTTCAGGGTTTAGGGCAGTGCAGTGGTGTTCGGGCAGTGTAGGGGGTCGTGCTGGGGCTGGTGTTTCAGGGTTTAGGGCAGTGCAGTGGTGTTCGGGCAGTGTAGGGGGTCATACAGGGGGGTGGTGTTTCAGGGTTTAGGGCAGTGCAGTGGTGTTCGGGCAGTGTAGGGGGTCGTGCTGGGGCTGGTGTTTCAGGGTTTATGGCCGTGCAGTGGTTTTCGGGCAGTGTGAGTTGTCGTGCTGGGGCTGGTGTTTTAGGGTTAGGGCAGTGCAGTGGTATTCGGGTAGTGTAGGGGGTCGTGCTGGGGCTGGTGTTTTATGGTTTAGGGTAGTGCAGTGGTGTTCGGGCAGTGTTGAGGGTCATGCTGGGGGTGGTGTTTTAGGGTAGTGCAGTGGTGTTCCGGTAGTGTAGGGTGTCATGCAGGGGGTGGTGTTTTAGGGTTTAGGGCAGTGAAGTGGTGTTCGGGCAGTGTGGGGGTCGTGCTGGGGGTAGTTTTTTAGGGTTTAGGGCAGTGCAGTGGTGTTCAGGCAGTGTAAGGGGTTGTGCTGGGGTGGTGTTTCAGGGTTTAGGGCAGTGCAGTGGTGTTCAAGCAGTGTAGGGTGTCGTGATGGGGTGGTGTTTTAGGGTTTAGGGCAGTGCAGTGGTGTTCGGGCAGTGTGGGGGGTCATGCTGGGGGTGGTGTTTTAGGGTTTAGGGCAGTGCAGTAGTGTTCGGGCAGTGTAGGGGGTCATGCTGGGGTGATATTTCAGGGTTAAGGATGGTGCAGTGGTGTTCGGGCAGTTTAGGGGGTCATGCTGGGGGTGGTGTTTCAGGGTTTAGGGCAGTGCAGTGGTGTTCGGAGAATATAGGGGGTCTTGCAGGGGGTGGCATTTCAGGGTTTAGGGCAGTGGTGCAGTGGTGTTCGGGCAGTGTAGAGGGTCTTGCAGGAGAAGGCGTTTCAGGTTTTAGGGCAGTGGTGTTCGGGCAGTGGAGGGGGTCGTGCTGGGGCTGGTCTTTCAGGGTTTAGGGCAGTGCAGTGGTGTTCGGGCAGTGTAGGGGGTCTTGCAGGGGGTGGCGTTTTAGGGTTCAGGGCAGTGGTGCAGTGGTGTTCGGGCAGTGTAGAGCGTCTTGCAAGGGGTGGCGTTTCAGGGTTTAGAGCAGTGGTGTTCGAGCAGTGTAGGGGGTCTTGCTGGGTGTGGTGTTTCAGGGAATAGAGCAGCGCAGTGGCGTGCGGGCAGTGTAGGGGGTCGTGCTGGGGATGGTGTTTTAGGGTTTAGGGCAGTGCAGTGGTTTTCGGGCAGTGTAGGGGTCGTTCTGGTGTTTCAGGGTTCAGGGCAGAGCAGTGGTGTTCAGGCAGTGTATGGGGACTTGCTGGGGGTGGTGTTTCAGGGTTTAGGGCAGAACAGTGGTGTTCAGGCAGTGTAGAGGGTTGTGCTGGGGGTGGTATTTCAGGAATTAGGGCAGTGCAGTGGTGTTCTGGCAGTGTAGGGGGACGTGGTGGGGGTGGTGTTTTAGGGTTTAGGGCCGTGGTGCAGTGGTGTTCGGGCAGTGTAGAGGGTCTTGCAGGGGGTGGTGTTTCAGGGTTTAGGGCAGTGGTGTTCGGGCAGTGTAGGGGGTCTTACTGGGGGTGGTGTTTCAGGGTTTAGGGCAGTGCAGTGGTGTTCGGGCAGTGTTGGGGGTCGTGCTGGGGAGGTATTCCAGGGTTTAGGGCAGTGCAGTGGTGTTCGAGCAGTGTAGGTTGTCGTGATGGGGTGGTGTTTTAGGGTTTAGAGCAGTGCAGTGGTGTTCGGGCAGTGTAGGGGGTCGTGCTGGGGGTGGTGTTTTAGGGATTAGGGCAGTGCAGTGGTGTTCGGGCAGTGTAGGGGGTCATGCTGGGTGTGGTGTTTCAGGGTTTAGGGCAGTGTAGTGGTGTTCGGGCAATGTAGGGGGTCTTTCAGGGGTGGCGTTTCAGGGTTTAGGGCAGTGGTGCAGTGGTGTTCGGGCAGTGTAGAGGGTCTTGCAGGGGGTGGCGTTTCAGGGTTTAGGGCAGTGGTGTTCGGGCAGTGTAAGGGGTCTTGCTAGAGGTGGCGTTTCAGGGTTAAGGGCAGTGGTGTTCAGGCAGTGAAGGGGGTCTTGCTGGGGGTGGAGTTTCAGGGTTTAGGGCAGTGCAGTGGTGTTCGGGCAGTGTAGGGGGTCATGCCGGGGCTGGTGTTCATGGTTTAGGGCAGTGCAGTGGTGTTCGGGCAGTGTAGGGGGTCGTACAGGGGGGTGGTGTTTCAGGGTTTAGGGCAGTGCAGGGGTGTTCGGGCAGTGTAGGGGGTCGTGCTGGGGCTGGTGTTTCAGGGTTTAGGGCCGTGCAGTTGTGTTCGGGCAGTGTGAGGGGTCATGCTGTGGCTGGTGTTTTAGGGTTAGGGCAGTGCAGTGTTGTTCGGGTAGTGTAGGGGGTCGTGCTGGGGCTGATGTTTTATGGTTTAGGGTAGTGCAGTGGTGTTTGGGCAGTGTTGAGGGTCATGCTGGGGGTGGTGTTTTAGGGTAGTGCAGTGGTGTTCCGGTAGTGTAAGGTGTCGTGCAGGGAGTGGTGTTTTAGAGTTTAGGGCAGTGGTGTTCGGGCAGTGTAGGGGGTCTTGCTAGAGATGGCGTTTCAGGGTTTAGGGCAGTGGTGTTCAGGCAGTGTAGGGGGTCTTGCTGGGGGTGGCGTTTCAGGGTTTAGGGCAGTGCAGTGGTGTTCGGGCAGTGTAGGGGGTCGTGCTGGGGCTGGTGTTTTAGGGTTAGGGCAGTGGAGTGGTGTTCGGGCAGTGTAGGGGCTCGTGCTGGGGCTGATGTTTTATGGTTTAGGGTAGTGCTTGGGTTTTCAGGCAGTGTTGAGGGTAATATTGGGGGTGGTATTTTAGGGTAGTGCAGTGGTGTTCGGGTAGTGTAGGGTGTCGTGCAGGGGTGGTGTTTTAGGGTTTAGGGCAGTGAAGTGGTATTCGGGCAGTGTAGGGGGTCTTGCTGGGGGTGGTGTTTCAGGGTTTATGGCAGTGCAGTGGTGTTCGGGCAGTGTAGGGGGTCGTGCTGGGGGTGCTGTTTCAGGGTTTAGGGCCGTGCAGTGGTGTTCGGGCAGTGTAAGGGGTCATGCTGGGGTGGTGTTTCAGGGTTTAGGGCAGTGCGGTGGTGTGCGGGTAGTGTAAGGGGTCGTGCTGTGGGTGGTGTTTCAGGGTTTAAGGCAGTGCAGTGGTGTTCGGGCAGTGTAGGGGGTCATGCTGGGTGTGGTGTTTCAGGGTTTAGGGCAGTGCAGTGGTGTTCGGGCAATGTAGGGGGTCTTGCAGGGGGTGGCATTTTAGGGTTTAGGGCAGTGGTGCAGTGGTGTTCAGGCAGTGTAGAGGGTCTTGCAGGGGGTGGCGTTTCAGGGTTTAGGGCAGTGGTGTTCGGGCAGTGTAGGGGGTCTTGCTGGGGGTGGCCTTTCAGGGTTTAGGGCAGTGCAGTGGTGTTCGGGCAGTGTAGGGGGTCATGCTGGGGCTGGTGTTTCAGGCTTTAGGGCAGTGCAGTGGTGTTAGGGCAGTGAGCGGGGTCATGCTGGGGCTGGTGTTTTAGGGTTAGGGCAGTGCAGTGGTGTTCGGGCAGTGTAGGGGGTCGTGCTGGGGCTGGTGTTTTATGGTTTAGGGTAGTGCAGTGGTGTTCGGGCAGTATTGAGGGTCATATTGGGGGTGGTGTTTTAGGGTAGTGCAGTGGTGTTCCGGTAGTGTAGGGTGTCGTGCAGGGGGTGGTGTTTTAGGGTTTAGGGCAGTGAAGTGGTGTTCGGGCAGTGTAAGGGGTCATGCTGGGGAGGTATTCCAGGGTTAAGGGCAGTGCAGTGGTGTTCGAGCAGTGTAGGGTGTCTTGATGGGGTGGTGTTTTAGGGTTTAGGGCAGTGCAGTGGTGTTCGGGCAGTGTGGGGGGTCGTGCTGGGGGTGGTGTTTTAGGGTTTAGGGCAGTGCAGTGGTGTTCGGGCAGTGTAGGGGGTCATGCTGGGTGTGGTGTTTCAGGGTTTAGGGCAGTGCAGTGGTGTTCAGGCAATATAGGGGGTCTTTAAGGAGTGGCGTTTCAGGGTTTAGGGCAGTGGTGCAGTGGTGTTCGGGCAGTGTAGAGGGTCTTGCAGGGGGTGGCGTTTCAGGGTTTAGGGCAGTGGTGTTCGGGCAGTGTAGGGGGTCTTGCTAGAGGTGGCGTTTCAGGGTTTAGGGCAGTGGTGTTCAGGCAGTGTAGGGGGTCTTGCTGGGGGTGGCGTTTCAGGGTTTAGGGCAGTGCAGTGGTGTTCGGGCAGTGTAGGGGGTCGTGCCGGGGCTGGTGTTTCAGGGTTTAGGGCAGTGCAGTGGTGTTCGGGCAGTGTAGGGGGTCGTACAGGGGGGTGGTGTTTCAGGGTTTAGGGCCATGCAGTGGTGTTCGGGCAGTGTGAGGGGTCATGCTGGGGCTGGTGTTTTAGGGTTAGGGCAGTGCAGTGGTGTTCGGGTAGTGTAGGGGGTCGTGCTGGGGCTAGTGTTTTATGGTTTAGGGTAGTGCAGTGGTGTTCGGGCAGTGTTGAGGGTCATGCTGGGGGTGGTGTTTTAGGGTAGTGCAGTGGTGTTCCGGTAGAGTAGGGTGTCGTGCAGGGAGTGGTGTTTTAGAGTTTAGGGCAGTGGTGTTCGGGCAGTGTAGGGGGTCTTGCTAGAGGTGGCGTTTCAGGGTTTAGGGCAGTGGTGTTCAGGCAGTGTAGGGGGTCTTGCTGGGGGTGGCGTTTCAGGGTTTAGGGCAGTGCAGTGGTGTTCGGGCAGTGTAGGGGGTCGTGCTGGGGCTGGTGTTTTAGGGTTAGGGCAGTGCAGTGGTGTTTGGGCAGTGTAGGGGCTCGTGCTGGGGCTGGTGTTTTATGGTTTAGGGTAGTGCTTGGGTGTTTGGGCAGTGTTGAGGGTAATATTGGGGGTGGTGTTTTAGGGTAGTGCAGTGGTGTTCCGGTAGTGTAGGGTGTCGTGCAGGGGGTGGTGTTTTAGGGTTAGGGCAGTTAAGTGGTGTTCGGGCAGTGTGGGGGGTCGTGCTGGGGGTAGTGTTTTAGGGTTTAAGGCAGTGCAGTGGTGTTTGGGCAGTGTAGGGGGTTGTGCTGGGGCTGGTGTTTTATGGTTTAGGGTAGTGCAGTGGTGTTCGGGCAGTGTTGGGGGTCATGCTGGGGGTGGTGTTTTAGGGTAGTGCAGTGGTGTTCAGGTAGTGTAGGGTGTTGTGCTGGGGGTAGTGTTTTAGGGTTTAGGGCAGTGAAGTTGTGTTTGGGCAGTGTAGGTGGTCGTGCAAGGGGTGGTGTTTCAGGGTTTAGGGCAGTGTAGGGGGTCATGCTGCGGCTGGTGTTTCAGGGCTTACGGCTGTGCAGTGATATTCAAGCAGTGTGAGGGGTAATGCTTGGGCTGATGTTTTAGGGTTTAGGGCAGTGCAGTGGTGTTCGGGCAGTGTAGGGGGTCGTGCTGGGGCTGGTGTTTAAGGGTTAGGGCAGTGCAGTGGTGTTCGGGCAGTGTAGGGGGTTGTGCTGGGGCTGGTGTTTTATGGTTTAGGGTAGTGCAGTGGTGTTCGGGCAGTGTTGGGGGTCAGGCTGGGGGTGGTGTTTTAGGGTAGTGCAGTGGTGTTCAGGTAGTGTAGGGTGTTGTGCTGGGGGTAGTGTTTTAGGGTTTAGGGCAGTGAAGTTGTGTTTGGGCAGTGTAGGTGGTCGTGCAAGGGGTGGTGTTTCAGGGTTTAGGGCAGTGCATTGGTTTTCGGGCGGTGTAGGGGGTCTTGCTGGGGTGGTGTTTCAGGGTTTAGGGCAGTGGTGTTCGGGCAGTGTTGAGGGTCATGCTGGGGTGGTGTTTTAGGGTAGTGCAGTGGTGTTCCGGTAGTGTAGGGTGTTGTGCAGGGGGTGGTGTTTTAGGGTTTAGGGCAGTGAAGTGGTGTTCGGGCAGTGTGGAGGGTCATGCTGGGGGTAGTGTTTTAGGGTTTAGGGCAGTGCAGTGGTGTTCGGGCAGTGTAAGGGGTCGTGCTGGGGTGGTGTTTCAGGGTTTAGGGCAGTGCAGTGGTGTTCGAGCAGTGTAGGGTGTCGTGATGGGGTGGTGTTTTAGGGTTTAGGGCAGTGCAGTGGTGTTAGGGCAGTGTGGGGGGTCGTGCTGGGGGTGGTGTTTTAGGGTTTAGGGCAGTGCAGTAGTGAAGTAAAATCACAGGGCTAGCAGAATCCCACTGAGACAGCACCGGATTTAAGAATGACTCAATCTAGTAATAAGGTGAAAACATTTTTTTACTTATTCACCAGGAGTGTGCACTATTGGTTAGCACCCGCCAGCACAATGCCGTTCCAATACTTGGAATATACATATGAAAAAACACAGCACCAAATGCACCACTCAATTCATATAATACAAATAAGTCCAAGTCTTCAAAGTAGTACGTATTCCAAAAAGGTTCTTCTTTATTGTTCAATTTAAAATGTGAATTTTTTGACAACAGCAAAAGCAGCCGACGCGTTTTGTCCAACTTTGGACTTCTTCAGGGCTGCAACAAATTTATATACACAAAACACGAAAAGTAAGTGACATACATAAAGACAGAAGCACAAATAGCACATGCAGTACATTTATAAATATTAAAAAAACATGTTAAACAAGAGCATATTGTTATCAAATAGTGACAGGCTCGTATGAGCACATCATAATGCGGCTAAAAAGGCTACAACGATAACCAACAACATTACAGTAAAATACTGTATACATTGAAATATCAAATCAATGTTATAGTGAGGCATAGGGGCACTCCTCAGCATATGTCACATGTTTAGGATGACCCTTGAAACATATTACGGGGAACGAAGGACTGGGGAAAAAATATGGGTGAAAGAACGAGAAAAAAGGAAAGACATCACCCAAGTGAGATAAGGAGAAAGCAGTCAAGTGAAGGGAAACCAGCTAGTGGTGATAAAACTAACAAATAAGAAAGAGACGAAGACAGCGTCTATAGCCAGATAAACACTCAATCTGTACCCACCTAAGATCGTAGTTTGAAATATAAGCACATATGGTTCTGATTGGCTCAAATAGAGAGTCTAACACAATCCAGTCGGATATGGTATATCCTTGGTATAAGATCACAGTCCCTGAAAGGGAAAGAGGGTCACATCAGAGGTTCTATGGGGAAACAAGAAAATTCACCAGAACGATTGTCGTAACAGGGTCAGAGTATAAACCTACTTACTGTGTAAAAAAGGAAATGAATAATACTAATTAGAATTTGGATGTTCAGAAACGATGTTCCTAAACCATCAGTGACAAGCCATAGTCGAATGGTCGGTATAAACGTAAATTCCTCCAATGATAAGAACGAATTTGTCTTATCGTGGGATACCTATGAAAAAAGGGGGACATGTTTGAGGCATGTTTCTCACGAGGGATGGACGTTTTACAGTTAAAATGAAACGAGGCAGAGAGAGTCTAGCCAGAGTCCTTGAAGGTCAAGAACGTGAACAAGGGTAAAAAGGTGTGTAACAATAACATCAATGTCAGTGATAGCCATGAATTAAGCCTATCCTGCGCAAGGCAAGATAAAAAGTGCCAAGAATTCTGTAAAACCTACGTTTAGCAAACAGGGAGTGTCTAAGAGGTGACGGTTATTTAAATAAATAAAACATAACCTCAAAAACTATCCGTAACGCGCTATTATCATCATGCACCATGACCCTCCATGAAGGCATGATAGAAAGCTTCTTACCCGATTCAGTATCCAAGAACGAAGTCAAAGGGAAGCGTCCGCCCCGTCCGGTAATAGCGACATCAACTAGTCAGGAAAACTTGTTTAAATAGTGTAAGGTATAAGGCTGAGATAGATAACACCTGTGAGCAATTCCCATGTGTCGGGAGTCCAAACCATGGGTCTGGCGTCAGCCGAAGGGGCAAAGTATCGAACAGCCGGTCGCCATGATGGAACGATGACCAAAGCCTGTAAACTAGTTACCCGTATCGTCCACAGAGCACCTGGGAGGCTGGAGAAGGCCTGTTCAATGGCAGAAGAGACCCAACTGGCCCGGACGCTTGTACCTTCTGCATGCATGTCAAAGCCAGCCGTGCAATAACATGTGACCATGAGAAGTATTCATCGCAGAACTCCATATCATAGGAATTCGCCATCACATAAGGAGCTTATTCAATATATACATGAGCCCTGAAGAAGTCTCGTGTGAGACGAAACGCGTTGGCTACGGTTATGAGAATATATGAATTACAAGATATCTGCGATCAAGATAAATAAAGAAGAAAAACTCTACAATTTGTGTCACATGCTCTGATTATATGAGAAGTGTATAGTGTATAGTGCTGAACCACTTGTGTTCATATAGTCAGGAAAACTTGTTTAAATAGTGTAAGGTATCAGGCTGAGATAGATAACACCTGTGAGCAATTCCCATGTGTCGGGAGTCCAAACCATGGGTCTGGCGTCAGCCGAAGGGGCAAAGTATCGAACAGCCGGTCGCCATGATGGAACGATGACCAAAGCCTGTAAACTAGTTACCCGTATCGTCACGTTAACGGAAAAATCATAATCATAAGTATGCAGAAACACTCTCCATTACACCTAATGTAAGTTCCCAGAATAGTGTAGGGTCACCTGTAAGCAGTGCAGTAATAAAAGAAACTTTGATTCAATTAGTATATATATTATAACAAAAACGAACTGCTTTTCTAGACACGACCATTATAAGCCGTCCATACCCAAGTCTGAACCGGGTTAATATCTGAAACTACTAATCATCATAAAGTATGTGTGAAGCGTACGTGGTTGTATGGAGAAAAAACGGTCGCCACAAACGTGTGTCCTAAGTCCGCCGCCATCTTTAAGTGGCCAGAATACAGATAGTATATATATTATTACAAAAACGAACTGCTTTTCTAGACACGACCATTATAAGCTGTCCATACCCATGTGTGAACCGGGTTAATATCTGGAACTACTAATCATCCTAGAGTATGTGTGAAGCGTGCGTGGTTGTATGGAGAAACAACGGTCTCCACCAACATATGTCCTAAGTCCGCCGCCATCTTAAGTGGCCAGAATACAGATCGCTTCCGTATAATTGATGCCTCAAAAGCGTCGAGTGCGCTACCCTGAAGGGGTAAATCCATGATTAACAATAACCCAATAATTGATGCCTCAAGTGCGTCGAGTGCGCTACCCTAGAGAGGTGGCGGACGCCCATAAGTTTGCCAACGTAAGGGAAGAGAATAAGCTGGATATATCTTAGTAAGCAGGCATGACAAAAAAGGAAACCAAGTTGAGAAACACGGTCAGTCACAGGTAGACCAGGTGCAAAATATCAGGGGGGCGAATGAAACCAGAAAGCCCACCGGGGAAACGGTAAGGGGACAATCAAGAAATATCCCCAAAACCGGTCATGTACATTGCAGGGCAACAGTCCCAAAGTTATAGTACCCATGAGTCATATGTCATATGGCAAGGGGTGCCCAGAGGAACAAAATGGGACGGGACGGGAATACAATTAAGGGAACAGAGCATGGTTAAAGAATGGAATGTCATCACATAAATATGTTAAGCATTGTGTCCAGCAAGGACATTAGTGACGTCATTAGAAAACATATCTGATTCGAATACAGATTAGAAACACAGAGGTCATCTGGAGAGGGAAACGGTTGGGTGGTCTTGTAGATTTCAGAGAAAATAATGCATTTCGGATTCAGTGTTGTGACCCATCTCTACGCATCGAAGTCTACAAATCCAACTTGCTTCATTTCTCCTCAGGTCCTGTTCCCTATTCCCACCCCTAGGGGAGATCCGTATGTGATCAATGCCAAAAAACCACAGCTCATCCAAATTATGTTGCTGTTCCTGGCAGTGCAATGTTAGAGGGTATCTCAGATCCCCATTCTTGACTGCCCTCAGATGTTCCTGTATCCTGACTTTTAATTCTCTCTTCGTGCTACCTACATATATCTTATTGCATGGGCATCCCAGTATATATGTCACGAATTTAGTTCTGCACGTAATGATGTGTTTAATCGTATGCACTCTGCCGGTGTTAAATTCAAAGGTGCGAGTTCTGTTTTTACCTACTTTGCAGACGGAACACTGGGTACATGTGAAAAACCCACCCTGGCCATCCCTCATCCAATTAGGGGCTTTGGGTGACAGAACCAAGCTGGGGCAAAGCATATTTCTTAAGTTTTTTCCCCGTCTGTAGGTAACCTTTGGGTGTTTGGTGATCTCATTCCTGAGGCCTGGGACCTCCTCAAGTAATCTCCAATGTTTACGTAGGATGTTATAAATTCTGCTACTGTCCCTGTTGTAACCCGTTACTAGGGCAGTAGGTGAGCTTCTCCCTGTCATACTTGGTGTTCTCACTGCAAGTGTGCTTTCCCGCTTGATATTCAATGCCCTTTTTTCAGTTTTATCCATCAGGCTGGCAGGATAACCTCTTTCCAAGAACCTTTTTTTTCGTTTCTGTTAGATTTTGAACAAATGACTCATGGGTACTACAGACCCTTCTCATTCTCACCATTTCACCGAATGGGATGTTGTTAACCACATGTCGGGGGTGAGCACTGTCATAGTGTAAAACACTGTTGCAGGCTGTAGATTTGCGATGGATAGTACTTTGTATTGTATTGTTGTTAATAAAAAATTGGATGTCTAGGAAATCAATCCTCTCTTTGTTCCAGTTTATGGTCAGTCGGATATTGTACGGATTATCATTTAGATAGTTATAGTATTCCATGTGTTCTGGGACAGGTCCATTCCAGATGATGATAATATCGTCGATGTACCTGCCCCAGAATAATACATAATCCGTCCATGCAGAAGAGTGTCTGCCCCAGGCATGCACCCGCTCATACCAGCCCATAAAAAGGCCGGCATAAGCGGGCGCAAACCTAGAGCCCATTGCAGTGCCCTGTATCTGTTGGTACCACCCATTGTCATGCATGAAATAGTTTTTAGAGAGAATTATGTCCGTCATCTCCATCAACATCTCATTGTGGCCCAGGTGGTCGGCCGTTCTTTGTCCCAGAAAGAACTCCATGGCCCTAACGCCAAACTCCTTTTTGATGCTGGTGTAGAGGCTAGTGACATCAAAGGTCACAAAAATCATTGAATCCAACCACTCCAGGCCCTCAAATTTCGAAAGGATATCCTTACTGTCCTTTATATATGCAGGCAGTTGTTGTACCAGTGGTTGGAGAAAGCCATCCACGTACTCAGATAATCTTTCCGTGGGGGAATTGATACCTGAGATTATTGGGCGCCCCGGGGGGAAGGGGCCACCCTTGTGGACCTTGGGTAGGATGTATATACATGGAAAGGTGGGTTCCATGACCGTCAGATATCTACACTCTTTCTCGTCAATGAGCCCAATCTCAGTGCAGTAGTGTTCGGTCAGTGTAGGGGGTCATGCTGGGGGTGGTATTTCAGGGTTTAGGGCAGTGCAGTGGTTTTCGGGCAGTGTAGGGGGTCTTGCACGGGGTGGCGTTTTAGGGTTCAGGGCAGTGGTGCAGTGGTGTTCGGGCAGTGTAGGGGGTCTTGGTGGGGTGGTGTTTCAGGGTATAGGGCAGCGCAGCGGGGTGCGGGCAGTGTAGGGGGTCATGCTGGGGATGGTGTTTCAGGGTTTAGGGCAGAGCAGTGGTGTTCTGGCAGTGTAGGGGGACCTGCTGGGGGTGGTGTTTTAGGGTTTAGGGCAGAGCAGTGGTGTTTGGGCAGTGTAGGGGTTCGTCCTGGGAGTGGTGTTTCAGGGTTTAGGGCAGTGCAGTGGTGTTCGGGCAGTGTAGGGGATTGTGCTGGGGGTGGTGTTTTAGGGTTTAGGGCAGAGCAGTGGTGTTTGGGCAGTGTAGGGGTTCGTCCTGGGAGTGGTGTTTCAGGTTTTAGGGCAGTGCAGTGGTGTTCGGGCAGTGTAGGGGATCGTGCAGGGGGTGGTGTTTTAGGGTTTAGGGCAGTGCAGTGGTGTTCAGGCAGTGTAGGTGGTCCTGCTGGGGGTGGTGTTTCAGGGTTCAGGGCAGTGCAGAGGTGTTCGGGCAGTGTAGGGGGTCTTACTGGGGATGGTGTTTCAGGGTGTAGGGCAGTGCAGTGGTGTTCGGGCAGTGTAGGGGGTCTTGCAGGGGGTGGCGTTTTAGGGTTCAGGGCAGTGGTGCAGTGGTGTTCGGGCAATGTAGGGGGTCTTGGTGGGGGTGGTGTTTCAGGGTATAGGGCAGCGCAGTGGGGTGCGGGCAGTGTAGGGGGTCATGCTGGGGATGGTGTTTCAGGGTTTAGGGCAGAGCAGTGGTGTTCTGGCAGTGTAGGGGGACCTGCTGGGGGTGGTGTTTTAGGGTTTAGGGCAGAGCAGTGGTGTTTGGGCAGTGTAGGGGTTCGTCCTGGGAGTGGTGTTTCAGGGTTTAGGGCAGTGCAGTGGTGTTCGGGCAGTGTAGGGGATTGTGCTGGGGGTGGTGTTTTAGGGTTTAGGGCAGAGCAGTGGTGTTTGGGCAGTGTAGGGGTTCGTCCTGGGAGTGGTGTTTCAGGTTTTAGGGCAGTGCAGTGGTGTTCGGGCAGTGTAGGGGATCGTGCAGGGGGTGGTGTTTTAGGGTTTAGGGCAGTGCAGTGGTGTTCAGGCAGTGTAGGTGGTCCTGCTGGGGGTGGTGTTTCAGGGTTCAGGGCAGTGCAGAGGTGTTCGGGCAGTGTAGGGGGTCTTACTGGGGGTGGTGTTTCAGAGTTTATGGCAGTGCAGTGGTGTTCGGGCAGTGTAGGGTGTCGTGCTGGGGCTGGTGTTTCAGGCTTTAGGGCAGTGCAGTGGTGTTCGGGCAGTGAGCGGGGTCATGCTGGGGCTGGTGTTTTAGGGTTAGGGCAGTGCAGTGGTGTTCGGGCAGTGTAGGGGGTCGTGCTGGGGCTGGTGTTTTATGGTTTAGGGTAGTGCAGTGGTGTTCGGGCAGTGTTGAGGGTCATATTGGGGGTGGTGTTTTAGGGTAGTGCAGTGGTGTTCCGGTAGTGTAGGGTGTCGTGCAGGGGGTGGTGTTTTAGGGTTTAGGGCAGTGAAGTGGTGTTCGGGCAGTGTAAGGGGTCATGCTGGGGAGGTATTCCAGGGTTTAGGGCAGTGCAGTGGTGTTCGAGCAGTGTAGGGTGTCGTGATGGGGTGGTGTTTTAGGGTTTAGGGCAGTGCAGTGGTGTTCGGGCAGTGTGGGGGGTCGTGCTGGGGGTGGTGTTTTAGGGTTTAGGGCAGTGCAGTGGTGTTCGGGCAGTGTAGGGGGTCATGCTGGGTGTGGTGTTTCAGGGTTTAGGGCAGTGCAGTGGTGTTCAGGCAATATAGGGGGTCTTTAAGGAGTGGCGTTTCAGGGTTTAGGGCAGTGGTGCAGTGGTGTTCGGGCAGAGTAGAGGGTCTTGCAGGGGGTGGCGTTTCAGGGTTTAGGGCAGTGGTGTTCGGGCAGTGTAGGGGGTCTTGCTAGAGGTGGCGTTTCAGGGTTTAGGGCAGTGGTGTTCAGGAAGTGTAGGAGGTCTTGCTGGGGGTGGCGTTTCAGGGTTTAGGGCAGTGCAGTGGTGTTCGGGCAGTGTAGGGGTTCATGCCGGGGCTGGTGTTTCAGGGTTTAGGGCAGTGCAGTGGTGTTCGGGCAGTGTAGGGGGTCGTACAGGGGGGTGGTGTTTCAGGGTTTAGGGCAGTGCAGGTGTGTTCGGGCAGTGTAGGGGGTCGTGCTGGGGCTGGTGTTTCAGGGTTTAGGGCCATGCAGTGGTGTTCGGGCAGTGTGAGGGGTCATGCTGGGGCTGGTGTTTTAGGGTTAGGGCAGTGCAGTGGTGTTCGGGTAGTGTAGGGGGTCGTGCTGGGGCTGGTGTTTTATGGTTTAGGGTAGTGCAGTGGTGTTCGGGCAGTGTTGAGGGTCATGCTGGGGGTGGTGTTTTAGGGTAGTGCAGTGGTGTTCCGGTAGAGTAGGGTGTCGTGCAGGGAGTGGTGTTTTAGAGTTTAGGGCAGTGGTGTTCGGGCAGTGTAGGGGGTCTTGCTAGAGGTGGCGTTTCAGGGTTTAGGGCAGTGGTGTTCAGGCAGTGTAGGGGGTCTTGCTAGGGGTGGCGTTTCAGGGTTTAGGGCAGTGCAGTGGTGTTCGGGCAGTGTAGGGGGTCGTGCTGGGGCTGGTGTTTTAGGGTTAGGGCAGTGCAGTGGTGTTCGGGCAGTGTAGGGGCTCGTGCTGGGGCTGGTGTTTTATGGTTTAGGGTAGTGCTTGGGTGTTTGGGCAGTGTTGAGGGTAATATTGGGGGTGGTGTTTTAGGGTAGTGCAGTGGTGTTCCGGTAGTGTAGGGTGTCGTGCAGGGGGTGGTGTTTTAGGGTTAGGGCAGTGAAGTGGTGTTCGGGCAGTGTGGGGGGTCGTGCTGGGGGTAGTGTTTTAGGGTTTAAGGCAGGGCAGTGGTGTTTGGGCAGTGTAGGGGGTTGTGCCGGGGCTGGTGTTTTATGGTTTAGGGTAGTGCAGTGGTGTTCGGGCAGTATTGGGGGTCATGCTGGGGGTGGTGTTTTAGGGTAGTGCAGTGGTGTTCAGGGAGTGTAGGGTGTCGTGCTGGGGGTAGTTTTTTAGGGTTTAGGGCAGTGCAGTGGTGTTCAGGCAGTGTAGGGGGTCATGCTGCAGCTGGTGTTTCAGGGCTAACGGCTGTGCAGTGGTGTTCGGGCAGTGTAGGGGGTTGTGCTGGGGCTGGTGTTTTATGGTTTAGGGTAGTGCAGTGGTGTTCGGGCAGTGTTGGGGGTCATGCTGGGGGTGGTGTTTTAGGGTAGTGCAGTGGTGTTCAGGTAGTGTAGGGTGTTGTGCTGGGGGTAGTGTTTTAGGGTTTAGGGCAGTGAAGTTGTGTTTGGGCAGTGTAGGTGGTCGTGCAAGGGGTGGTGTTTCAGGGTTTAGGGCAGTGCATTGGTTTTCGGGCGGTGTAGGGGGTCTTGCTGGGGTGGTATTTCAGGGTTTAGGGCAGTGGTGTTCGGGCAGTGTTGAGGGTCATGCTGGGGTGGTGTTTTAGGGTAGTGCAGTGGTGTTCCGGTAGTGTAGGGTGTTGTGCAGGGGGTGGTGTTTTAGGGTTTAGGGCAGTGAAGTGGTGTTCGGGCAGTGTGGGGGGTCATGCTGGGGGTAGTGTTTCAGGGTTTAGGGCAGTGCAGTGGTGTTCGAGCAGTGTAGGGTGTCGTGATGGGGTGGTGTTTTAGGGTTTAGGGCAGTGCAGTGGTGTTAGGGCAGTGTGGGGGGTCGTGCTGGGGGTGGTGTTTTAGGGTTTAGGGCAGTGCAGTAGTGTTCGGTCAGTGTAGGGGGTCATGCTGGGGGTGGTATTTCAGGGTTTAGGGCAGTGCAGTGGTGTTCGGGCAGTGTAGGGGGTCTTGCACGGGGTGGCGTTTTAGGGTTCAGGGCAGTGGTGCAGTGGTGTTCGGGCAGTGTAGGGGGTCTTGGTGGGGGTGGTGTTTCAGGGTATAGGGCAGCGCAGCGGGGTGCGGGCAGTGTAGGGGGTCATGCTGGGGATGGTGTTTCAGGGTTTAGGGCAGAGCAGTGGTGTTCTGGCAGTGTAGGGGGACCTGCTGGGGGTGGTGTTTTAGGGTTTAGGGCAGAGCAGTGGTGTTTGGGCAGTGGAGGGGTTCGTCCTGGGAGTGGTGTTTCAGGGTTTAGGACAGTGCAGTGGTGTTCGGGCAGTGTAGGGGATTGTGCTGGGGGTGGTGTTTTAGGGTTTAGGGCAGAGCAGTGGTGTTTGGGCAGTGTAGGGGTTCGTCCTGGGAGTGGTGTTTCAGGTTTTAGGGCAGTGCAGTGGTGTTCGGGCAGTGTAGGGGATCGTGCAGGGGGTGGTGTTTTAGGGTTTAGGGCAGTGCAGTGGTGTTCAGGCAGTGTAGGTGGTCCTGCTGGGGGTGGTGTTTCAGGGTTCAGGGCAGTGCAGAGGTGTTCGGGCAGTGTAGGGGGTCTTACTGGGGATGGTGTTTCAGGGTGTAGGGCAGTGCAGTGGTGTTCGGGCAGTGTAGGGGGTCTTGCAGGGGGTGGCGTTTTAGGGTTCAGGGCAGTGGTGCAGTGGTTTTCGGGCAGTGTAGGGGGTCTTGGTGGGGGTGGTGTTTCAGGGTATAGGGCAGCGCAGTGGGGTGCGGGCAGTGTAGGGGGTCATGCTGGGGATGGTGTTTCAGGGTTTAGGGCAGAGCAGTGGTGTTCTGGCAGTGTAGGGGGACCTGCTGGGGGTGGTGTTTTAATGTTTAGGGCAGAGCAGTGGTGTTTGGGCAGTGTAGGGGTTCGTCCTGGGAGTGGTGTTTCAGGGTTTAGGGCAGTGCAGTGGTGTTCGGGCAGTGTAGGGATTGTGCTGGGGGTGGTGTTTTAGGGTTTAGGGCAGAGCAGTGGTGTTTGGGCAGTGTAGGGGTTCGTCCTGGGAGTGGTGTTTCAGGTTTTAGGGCAGTGCAGTGGTGTTCGGGCAGTGTAGGGGATCGTGCAGGGGGTGGTGTTTTAGGGTTTAGGGCAGTGCAGTGGTGTTCAGGCAGTGTAGGTGGTCCTGCTGGAAGTGGTGTTTCAGGGTTCAGGGCAGTGCAGAGGTGTTCGGGCAGTGTAGGGGGTCTTACTGGGGGTGGTGTTTCAGAGTTTATGGCAGTGCAGTGGTGTTCGGGCAGTGTAGGGTGTCGTGCTGGGGGTGGTGTTTCAGGGTTTAAGGCAGTGCAGTGGTGTTCAGGCAGTGTAGGGGGTCGTGCTGGGGTGGTGTTTCAGGGTTTAGGGCAGTGCAGTGGTGTGCGGGTAGTGTAGTGGGTCATGCTGTGGGTGGTGCTTCAGGGTTTAAGGCAGTGCAGTCATGTTCGGGCAATGTAGGGGGTCTTTTAGGGGGTGGCATTTCAAGGTTTAGGACAGTGGTGCAGTGGTGTTCGGGCAGTGTAGAAGGTCTTGCAGGGGGTGGCGTTTCAGGGTTTAGGGTAGTGCAGTGGTGTTCGGGCAGTGTAGGTGGGTCATGCAGGGGGGTGGTGTTTCAGTGTTTAGGGCAGTGCAGTGGTTTTCGGGCAGTGTAGGTGGTCGTGCTGTGGGTGGTGTTTGAGGGTTTAGGGCAGTGCAGTGGTGTTCAGGCAGTGTAGGTGGTCCTGCTGGGGGTGGTGTTTCAGGGTTCAGGGCAGTGCAGAGGTGTTCGGGCAGTGTAGGGGGTCTTACTGGGGATGGTGTTTCAGGGTGTAGGGCAGTGCAGTGGTGTTCGGGCAGTGTAGGGGGTCTTGCAGGGGGTGGCGTTTTAGGGTTCAGGGCAGTGGTGCAGTGGTTTTCGGGCAGTGTAGGGGGTCTTGGTGGGGGTGGTGTTTCAGGGTATAGGGCAGCGCAGTGGGGTGCGGGCAGTGTAGGGGGTCATGCTGGGGATGGTGTTTCAGGGTTTAGGGCAGAGCAGTGGTGTTCTGGCAGTGTAGGGGGACCTGCTGGGGGTGGTGTTTTAGGGTTTAGGGCAGAGCAGTGGTGTTTGGGCAGTGTAGGGATTGTGCTGGGGGTGGTGTTTTAGGGTTTAGGGCAGAGCAGTGGTGTTTGGGCAGTGTAGGGGTTCGTCCTGGGAGTGGTGTTTCAGGTTTTAGGGCAGTGCAGTGGTGTTCGGGCAGTGTAGGGATTGTGCTGGGGGTGGTGTTTTAGGGTTTAGGGCAGAGCAGTGGTGTTTGGGCAGTGTAGGGGTTCGTCCTGGGAGTGGTGTTTCAGGTTTTAGGGCAGTGCAGTGGTGTTCGGGCAGTGTAGGGGATCGTGCAGGGGGTGGTGTTTTAGGGTTTAGGGCAGTGCAGTGGTGTTCAGGCAGTGTAGGTGGTCCTGCTGGAAGTGGTGTTTCAGGGTTCAGGGCAGTGCAGAGGTGTTCGGGCAGTGTAGGGGGTCTTACTGGGGGTGGTGTTTCAGAGTTTATGGCAGTGTAGTGGTGTTCGGGCAGTGTAGGGTGTCGTGCTGGGGGTGGTGTTTCAGGGTTTAAGGCAGTGCAGTGGTGTTCAGGCAGTGTAGGGGGTCGTGCTGGGGTGGTGTTTCAGGGTTTAGGGCAGTGCAGTGGTGTGCGGGTAGTGTAGTGGGTCATGCTGTGGGTGGTGCTTCAGGGTTTAAGGCAGTGCAGTCATGTTCGGGCAATGTAGGGGGTCTTTTAGGGGGTGGCATTTCAAGGTTTAGGACAGTGGTGCAGTGGTGTTCGGGCAGTGTAGAAGGTCTTGCAGGGGGTGGCATTTCAGGGTTTAGGGTAGTGCAGTGGTGTTCGGGCAGTGTAGGTGGGTCATGCAGGGGGGTGGTGTTTCAGTGTTTAGGGCAGTGCAGTGGTTTTCGGGCAGTGTAGGTGGTCGTGCTGGGGGTGGTGTTTCAGGGTTTAGGGCAGTGCAGTGGTGTTCAGGCAGTGTAGGGGGTCATGCTGCAGCTGGTGTTTCAGGGTTTAGGGCCGTGCAGTGGTGTTTGAGCAGTGTTTGGTGTCATGCTGGGGCTGATTTTAGGAGTGTAGGATCTGCACTTGTGTTGCCCCCACTTTTTTTCTGATGTATACACTGGTTTCTGGCTGTAGTCTGGCTGGGTCCCTGCTAATCAGGGCCCCAGTCTAACTGATCTCTCTAAACAACTTGGTGTGCATATTAGATGCACTAGTGATTGGATACTGTGGTACCTTATGAGCCCCTAGTATATGGTACCTTAGGTACCTAGGGCATTGGTACTTCACAGGCCTACCAGGGGCTGCAGCATGTATTATGCCACCCCTGGGAAGCACTCACAATCTGACACCACAGGCCTGCTACTGCAGCCTGTGTGAGGTAGTGTTAGCACTCCTCACTGAGGTATAGGTTCCTATATCTCACCATACACACACATATAAACCTATCAGTCACCCCTATGGTAGGCCCTATCAATCCCAAGGGCAGGGTGCATGGTTTACTATGTGAGGGGGTGCTTCTGCCTGAGCAGGACCCCTCTGCAGCTGGCAGAGTCTATTCTCTGCTGCTGTTTGTGGATGCGGTTAAACCATATACTCTTAAGTGCATTATAACCTCGCGGTAAATGCTAACTTTGGAATGACTGCATCAAAACATGTCGTGTTTGGTGTCAAACAACTTGGAATCCTACCCCCACACCAGTAACTGGTGTGGGAGTAGGATCCCACCCTTCTAGAGGGGTGACATGTGTACACTGTACTACACGGTAGAAATCATCTAGAGCCCTGGCATCACAAAATGGATGCCACCAGCACAGACACCGGGCTGCCCTCCTGCTGCTGACCGAAACTCGCAGTGGAGGGAGCTCAACAAAGGGTTTCCTGTCACAGGGAGGTGTCACCACCTCCCAGACAGGATTTAGTGTATTGGAGCTGGGTGGGTGCACTCTTAGAGTGCTTTGAAGTCCTGCACTGGGGGAGCAGTAGGCTCCTCTGTGCATATGCCAGCTCAAACCTGTTCAGGGTCTACCTGCCCCTGCTCTGGCACGAAACTGAACAAAGGGAAGTGGGTGTAACCACCCACTACCCTGACCCTCCTAGAGGAGTGGTCATAGAGCTAGTCCCTCCCATCTTTTCACTATAAGATACCACACATTGCCAATGCAATTTAGATTACACCTGGACGACGCTCTACGAAGAAGAATCCTAGCCCTTCAACTTTCTACTATCTCTAGAAAACCGAAGGATCTCCCTTGGAGTCAAGGAGTGACTCCCCTGCTTGGCAGGCACCAAAACTACTGAACTACGGTTGCAAACTTTACCGCTCCCGCCGGAGCCCGAAGTCCCTGCGTCCCCTGAAGCAGATTTCCTGACCTCTCGATGGCCATTTTGAGTCCCCAGCGAAGCTGTGGCATCTGGACCCCACGAGTGACGAGGAACAGCAATACCAGGGAACCGTGCACTGAATTCGAGTGCAAGCCCTAATCTATGTG
The DNA here is from genome assembly GCF_964204655.1 of Triturus cristatus. NCBI lineage: Eukaryota > Metazoa > Chordata > Amphibia > Caudata > Salamandridae > Triturus > Triturus cristatus. The sequence continues at coordinate 1,122,189,476 of NC_140579.1, forward strand.
CTACAACTTTGTGCTTTTGGCCACTTGATGTCCAAGTCCCTAGCAGGTCTAGTCCCGAAAATCAGCTGCCTACCTCGTCCCGAGTGACCGTGGGCTACTGGTCAACTTTTCCTGCAAAGGCATTGTGAGAAGTTGGCCTGGTATATGATGCTCACTAGTTAAAGTGATCACCTTGTACCATGCCAAGCAACCCTTATGGTGTGGTTGTAAGTCAACCTTTTCGGACTAGCTGCCCTAGTGGTAGCGTAGGCTAAGCAGTCTTTGAGGCTAAACTCGTGAAGCGTGTTAAGCCAGCTGTTTTACCAAATGCAACCCCCTTTTATACCAATGAAAGGACACCACACAGATATATATTCAAAATATATATGTATTTATTTCTCAAAGTAACCCCTAGTCTCTTTATGAGCACAGGAGCACAAATCGTCAAACAAGATTATCACAGAATACACAGAAGTTGCACGTTATATGGATAGGCCCTGGTGGCCACTCAAACCATATACTAAAATAGTGGTATAAGTACCACGAACAGAAAAGGAAAAAGGCCTAGGGCCTCTAGAATCGCTGGGCCTACAAGGAGCTAACGTCAGTTAGTGACCAGGAGGTCCACGGGTGGCGTGTGCAGAGCAAATAGTCACACGCGTGCTCCCATAGGTTTCAATGGGTGCGTAAAAAGTACAAAGTTACTGCAAAAGGAATCTTCCGGGTGACCTAGGAACTTAAGATTTGGAACACAGGCACTAGAGATGTAATACTACACTTGGGCACAGGAGTGCCAGCTTTACCTCACCCACAGGAAGCGGGTGCATAGGCCTCGAAGTGCGTCGGGTTTCTTCTATCGGTTCCGTGGGGCCTGTAGACAAAAGTGCTGCAGGCGGTCGGTCGGGAAGAGATGCAGTGGATCCAAGAGTGGATCGGAGATGTTGAAGACCTGTAAGCAGAGGGGACAGTGTTCACAGTCACTAGCCAGTGACCAGCGTGGCACCAGGGGGGTACCAGGCGATGTCGGGTGCAAACAGGAAGGAAGGTGTAGCTTGACTCTGCAGCCATGTGGTCCCTGAAGGTCGACGACGTCCAGGAGTCGAGTCACGAGCTGTCCCACGCAGGCTCTCGCTGTCGGCGGTGTCGGCGACTTGATCGAAGCAAACAAGCCTTGGCAAAAGCAATTGTTGTAGGCAAGGAGTTTAAGCTGATGGTTCTGACCAGCAAGGTCAAAGGAACTGCTCCTTTGGAGGGGAGCAAGGGCCAGTCTGGAGCAACCAGACCAGCGGTGTTTGTCGTAGATTTCGTCGCCAAGATGGCCACTAGCCAGCGGGCCAGCAACCGGTTAGGCGCGTCGAGTGGCAAAATGCAGAAGGGCCCCACGCAGATCGTGGAGATGCTGGAGGGCTCACCTTTGGTGCAGATGCTGCTCGAGGATTGGGCTTCTTAGGACCCAAAGCACAACTTGGAGGGAGCCTCGGTTGTTGCACTGGTCAGCTTGTCGTAGACGTTTCAAGATGGCTGGCTCCACGTGTCTCGGTGCCTCCACGGGTCTCCTCTTTGCAGGGACTGTGGATCGGGCGGTGAGAGGTCTGGAGGTCCAGGTCTTGTCAGTCTCTGGGCTCGGGCTCCGGCGGGAGGCGGCGGCAAAGCAGACGTTGATTCGCTGGATGGTGCTTGCGTTAGCAAGGTGGTCACTCCCTGACCACAGGGGAGATTTTCTTCAGTCTTCTGTGCAGCAGAATGTCGAAGTTCCCGTCTTCTTCTTAGTTTCAAGTTGATTCCAGGATGTCTGAAGTCTTAGGACACAGCTCCTACCTTTATTCGGATTCTAGGGGCCGGACTACCTGCTAGGTCCCTCCCTATGGGTGGGACCAGGAAGGGGGGTGGTTACACCCCCAACCCTTTGTCCAGCTCGCCCCAGGCCCGGGACTGGTGTGCCCCAGGACCGGTTTGAACTGGCATATGCACCGAGGCTCCTTGTGAGCCACAGGCATGTCTGGTTTCTTTCAAGCCCTACCTGACCAATACACAAAATCCTGTCTGGGGTGGTGCACGCACCTCCCCTGGCAGGAAACCCTTTGTCCACACCTCCCAAGCTGGAAGGACTCCCAGCAGCAGGAGGGCAGACTTGTGTCTGTGGTGGCAGCATCCATTTTGTGGAGCTGAGGCTATGTCTGATTTTACCCGGGTTTCAGGTACTGTACATGTCGTGTCCCTCTAGAAGGGTGGAATGCTAACCCCGTCGCCAGAATTGGCGAGGGGTTAGTATTCCAATTCGTATGACACCTTACTCGACATGTTTTGATAAAGCCAAACCAAAGATAGCATTTAACCGCGAGGTTCATAATGCACTTAAGAGTATATGGTATGACGATATCTGGAAACAGTAGAAGGAAGTTGTTCCGACCACTGCAGACAGGCTCAGCTCATGCCAGAGCACCATCTCACATGGAACCAAGCACTCTGCCTTCAGGATTGTTAAGGCCTGCCATAGGAGTGACTTATAGGTTACCAGGTGTCCCATTTAAGGTTAGGTATAGGTATACTACACCTAAGTAAGAGGTGATTACACCAACTTACCCCAGCTGAGTGATCAGCCAGTTGTGTCAGATTGTTAGGCCAAGCCTGGGGTGGCATAATACATGCTGCAGCCCTTGGCAGGCCTTGGGTACACCAATGCCCTGGGTACCTAGTGTACACTGGTACAGGGGCTGACAGGGTGATCCAACCAATTGGGTATGTACCTAGGGTACATGGAGTCCATTTTAAAGAGAGAACAGCCAGGCTGAGATCCTGAATAGCAGGATCTCAGGCCAACTAAGTCGAAAAACCAGCTAGACACTAGGCAAAAATTTGGGGGTAACCATAGTCAGATATCCACCTTCCTACACAACCCCCCCCCAAACGAAGGGAGATAAGGCTGACCTTGACCAGGTAAGCCTATATTGCCCAAGTGGCCATATAAGGAGGAACCAGCACTGGCATGGTTACCCCCTGTCTCATGGTCCACTAAGCAATCCCTCACCCTAAGGGTATCAGAGGGTCTCCACCATAGGGAATCTCTACCTTTGGTGTGTCTTGGCAAAGTAAAAGGCTGGTGTTGAGATGGAGTACTGAAGTGAGTGTCCTCAAAGTGAGGCCTCAGCTTCCTCCAATCCCCCTCCACCATGGATGCCTTTCTTTCCTTAACTGAGTTGCACTGTGCTCTCAGGGTCAGCCTCTGGCTACCTAAAGCTGGAGGCTGGGTCCCTTTTGTGGGCTTACTGGAGGGACAGGTCAGGTTTGGGGCCCTAAGGTCCCAGGTTTGCCTGTGCCCAACAGAATCCCTCTGGGGGGGGTCCCTAACTACCTGTAAAGGAGATCCCTCAGGAATGTTTTTACCCATCACCTGACTAGGGCTACTAGCCAGGCAATCCTCATTCTTTTGATGGGGGGGTTCTTGTGGACAGGGGCCCTCTGGGGGTCCACTGGCCTCCCTGACCTCTGCAGCCCTGGGCTGACTGAGGCAGGGTAGAGAGAGGCAGGCTACCTGCACCAGACTGGGTCCCACCTTGGAAGGGGCCACTGACATCAGAGGCTCTGCCAGGCCAGGCCTGGCTACCTCTGGGGCAGTTCCTTCACAAGGGGTGAGGTCAGATCCCTGAGGAGGCTGACCTTTTCCTAATGTCTGGGGAGAGGGAGACTTTTCTTCCTCCCCACTACTCTCAGTTTGTGTGGAGTGATCCATTGTTTCAGGCTTCACTACACCTATGTCAGTCTGAGTATAGGCTGAGACCATTACAGCCTTGCCAACCTTTTCAGGGGGGCACTCAGTTTGTGTTTGAGCTGTGACTGTCACAGCTCTGCCAGTCTCTACAGGGAAGTCTGTCTGTGCCTGGGCTGTGGCTACCACTGCCCTTCCAACCTTTTCAGGGAGGAAATCTATTTGGACAGGGGTTGTGAATGGCACAACCCCCCTACCCTTTTGTGACAGGCCTACCATTTTAGAATGGGTGTCTTGTTCAACTCCAGCCCAAGCTGAGAGTTCTAAGTCATTCCCCAGTAAGCAGTCTATAGGCAAGGTTGGGGACACTGCCACCCTTTTAGGGCCAGTGACACCTCCCCAGCTGAGACATACCTCTGCCATGGGATGACTGTTCTGTTTGCCATCAATGTTGGTCACCTGGTAGGAGAAACCAGGCAAAAGCTGCTCAGAGGGAACTAGCCAATGGGCCACCATTGTGATGCTAGCTCCAGTGTCTCTGTAGGCCTCAGCTTTTGTACCATTGATGTAGGGCTCCTGTCTGTACCTACCCAAAGTGTTGGGACAGGCAGTGAAGTTGGCAAACCCCATGCCACCATCACAGACAAGAGTATCTGCTGCAGGGGAATTGGCTAAGCCAGGGTCCCCCTGTGTTCCCCAAGTAAACCCACCCAGATTTCTGGGGGCACTCCCACCACCTGGGGGATTACTGCTGACAGTAATAGGTGGTGTGACAGGAGTAATTGGAGGAACAGTTTTGTTTTTAGCCCTTGGGCAACCGCTGTCAGTTTTCCAATGCCCAGGAGTTTTACACTCATGGCAGTAGGGCTTTTTGGCTGTGGTAGAGGAGGGAGCTTGGGACCCACCACCCTGTGTGGAGTTTTGGGGCCCTGAGGAAGGTTTCTCTTTTTCTTTATCCCCACCCTTCTCTTGAGGCTTGGTGGTATCTTTCTTTTGGTCACCACCCTGGTTTTTAGGCCTGATCCTGGTCCTGACCCATTTATCTGCCCTCTTTCCCAATTCTTGGGGAGAGGTCAAATCTGAGTCTACCAGGTGTTGATGGAGAAGCTGGTTTTGACAATTACTTAAAATCTGCTCTCTCATCATCAAATTGTACAATCCTGTATAATCAGACACCTTACTTCCCAGCAACCAACCCTCCAAAGCCTTAGTGGCACATTCCACATATTCAGACCAGTCCTGAGTCTGTGTCTTCTGGGTGTCTCTGAACATTAACCTGTACTGTTCAGTGGTTAAGCCTAACCCATCAACTAGGACACTCTTCAGGACTCTGTAATTTCTGACATCCTCTTCTCTAACAGTGAGGAGTCTATCTCTGCCTCTCCCCTCAAAGGAGAGCCATAAGATTGCTGCCCACTGGTCTTCAGGAACCTGCTGCACTTTGCAGGCTCTCTCAAGAGCAGTCATCCATTTGTGGATGTCATCCCCACCTTTGTAGGGGGGCACAATCTTGGACAGGTTCCTATTGTCAAAGACCCTATCTTTGTCCCTAGGGACATTGCTGCCACCAGTGGGTATAGACCCACTCTCTCTATGCTGCCTAGCCTTGCTCAGTTTTTCTTCCATCAGGGCTACTTCTAGCTCCTGCTTCCTGATCCTCAGCTGGGCTTCTTGCATCTTGGCCTCATGTTCCCTCCTCTGAGGGGTGGTCATCCTTCTCCTGGAGTGACCTTGAGAGCCTCTAGAGCCATGGGAAGCATTGGAGTCACCTGAGCGATTCCTTTGCCTTCCAAGCCCTGTGTTAAGTCCACTGGGGAGATCCAGTGGGGTGAACCCACTGTCAGTCCCCAATAGCCTTAGTTTAGCTGGGCCAAGTATAACACTTGGCACTGGGCTAGTTCTCCCTTCATCCTCACTACTGTCAGTATCCTTTTCACTCTCATCCTCTGTGGTAGGCATCCCATCTAAGGGGTGACTATTGGGAAGGGGTACTTCAGTGGCATCTTCAGAAGGGGGGCCTCCTGTTCCTGTCCCTAAGGGGGCTAACTGGGAAGCTTTCTTGAGTGCTCTCTGATTCTCATCATTCTGTAAGAGCTCTCTGAGCTCAGCAGAGTTTGGGTTCTTGGGCTGTTTAAGGCCTCTAAGAGTTGCCAAATGCCTGAGCTCATTCTGATTAAGGGTAGCAAAGCTGGTTGGTGCCCTCTGGGGGTCACTCTCGACAGAGATGGGTACAGTGGACCCCTCTGCCCCGGCCATTGCTCTTAAGTGTGGGTGGATGTGTTGCAATCTACCTACACTTGGGTTTACCTACTAAACCTATCTAGTAGTTGTAGTCAGGGTGTGCTACTCCCTTTGCTCTACAACAACTAAGTTCAGTAGAACTTAAGTATATCTAATCTTGTTTTATATGTACCTACAGGTACCTATGTGATCTTTCAATTGGTAACCAAGAGATTACAATGGTAAAACACAGCAAGCTCAAATCCAACCGCTGCTCACCAATGTGAGAAGTTGGCCTGGTATATGATGCTCACTAGTTAAAGTGATCACCTTGTACCATGCCAAGCAACCCTTATGGTGTGGTTGTAAGTCAACCTTTTCGGACTAGCTGCCCTAGTGGTAGCGTAGGCTAGTCTTTGAGGCTAAACTCGTGAAGCGTGTTAAGCCAGCTGTTTTACCAAATGCAACCCCCTTTTATACCAATGAAAGGACACCACACAGATATATATTCAAAATATATATGTATTTATTTCTCAAAGTAACCCCTAGTCTCTTTATGAGCACAGGAGCACAAATCGTCAAACAAGATTATCACAGAATACACAGAAGTTGCACGTTATATGGATAGGCCCTGGTGGCCACTCAAACCATATACTAAAATAGTGGTATAAGTACCACGAACAGAAAAGGAAAAAGGCCTAGGGCCTCTAGAATCGCTGGGCCTACAAGGAGCTAACGTCAGTTAGTGACCAGGAGGTCCACGGGTGGCGTGTGCAGAGCAAATAGTCACACGCGTGCTCCCATAGGTTTCAATGGGTGCGTAAAAAGTACAAAGTTACTGCAAAAGGAATCTTCCGGGTGACCTAGGAACTTAAGATTTGGAACACAGGCACTAGAGATGTAATACTACACTTGGGCACAGGAGTGCCAGCTTTACCTCACCCACAGGAAGCGGGTGCATAGGCCTCGAAGTGCGTCGGGTTTCTTCTATCGGTTCCGTGGGGCCTGTAGACAAAAGTGCTGCAGGCGGTCGGTCGGGAAGAGATGCAGTGGATCCAAGAGTGGATCGGAGATGTTGAAGACCTGTAAGCAGAGGGGACAGTGTTCACAGTCACTAGCCAGTGACCAGCGTGGCACCAGGGGGGTACCAGGCGATGTCGGGTGCAAACAGGAAGGAAGGTGTAGCTTGACTCTGCAGCCACGTGGTCCCTGAAGGTCGACGACGTCCAGGAGTCGAGTCACGAGCTGTCCCACGCAGGCTCTCGCTGTCGGCGGTGTCGGCGACTTGATCGAAGCAAACAAGCCTTGGCAAAAGCAATTGTTGTAGGCAAGGAGTTTAAGCTGATGGTTCTGACCAGCAAGGTCAAAGGAACTGCTCCTTTGGAGGGGAGCAAGGGCCAGTCTGGAGCAACCAGACCAGCGGTGTTTGTCGTAGATTTCGTTGCCAAGATGGCCACTAGCCAGCGGGCCAGCGGGCCAGCAACCGGTTAGGCGCGTCGAGTGGCAAAATGCAGAAGGGCCCCACGCAGATCGTGGAGATGCTGGAGGGCTCACCTTTGGTGCAGATGCTGCTCGAGGGTTGGGCTTCTCAGGACCCAAAGCACAACTTGGAGGGAGCCTCGGTTGTTGCACTGGTCAGCTTGTTGTAGTCGTTTCAAGATGGCTGGCTCCACGTGTCTCGGTGCCTCCACGGGTCTCCTCTTTGCAGGGACTGTGGATCGGGCGGTGAGAGGTCTGGAGGTCCAGGTCTTGTCAGTCTCTGGGCTCGGGCTCCGGCGGGAGGCGGCGGCAAAGCAGACGTTGATTCGCTGGATGGTGCTTGCGTTAGCAAGGTGGTCACTCCCTGACCACAGGGGAGATTTTCTTCAGTCTTCTGTGCAGCAGAATGTCGAAGTTCCCGTCTTCTTCTTAGTTTCAAGTTGATTCCAGGATGTCTGAAGTCTTAGGACACAGCTCCTACCTTTATTCGGATTCTAGGGGCCGGACTACCTGCTAGGTCCCTCCCTATGGGTGGGACCAGGAAGGGGGGTGGTTACACCCCCAACCCTTTGTCCAGCTCGCCCCAGGCCCGGGACTGGTGTGCCCCAGGACCGGTTTGAACTGGCATATGCACCGAGGCTCCTTGTGAGCCACAGGCATGTCTGGTTTCTTTCAAGCCCTACCTGACCAATACACAAAATCCTGTCTGGGGTGGTGCACGCACCTCCCCTGGCAGGAAACCCTTTGTCCACACCTCCCAAGCTGGAAGGACTCCCAGCAGCAGGAGGGCAGACTTGTGTCTGTGGTGGCAGCATCCATTTTGTGGAGCTGAGGCTATGTCTGATTTTACCCGGGTTTCAGGTACTGTACATGTCGTGTCCCTCTAGAAGGGTGGAATGCTAACCCCGTCGCCAGAATTGGCGAGGGGTTAGTATTCCAATTCGTATGACACCTTACTCGACATGTTTTGATAAAGCCAAACCAAAGATAGCATTTAACCGCGAGGTTCATAATGCACTTAAGAGTATATGGTATGACGATATCTGGAAACAGTAGAAGGAAGTTGTTCCGACCACTGCAGACAGGCTCAGCTCATGCCAGAGCACCATCTCACATGGAACCAAGCACTCTGCCTTCAGGATTGTTAAGGCCTGCCATAGGAGTGACTTATAGGTTACCAGGTGTCCCATTTAAGGTTAGGTATAGGTATACTACACCTAAGTAAGAGGTGATTACACCAACTTACCCCAGCTGAGTGATCAGCCAGTTGTGTCAGATTGTTAGGCCAAGCCTGGGGTGGCATAATACATGCTGCAGCCCTTGGCAGGCCTTGGGTACACCAATGCCCTGGGTACCTAGTGTACACTGGTACAGGGGCTGACAGGGTGATCCAACCAATTGGGTATGTACCTAGGGTACATGGAGTCCATTTTAAAGAGAGAACAGCCAGGCTGAGATCCTGAATAGCAGGATCTCAGGCCAACTAAGTCGAAAAACCAGCTAGACACTAGGCAAAAATTTGGGGGTAACCATAGTCAGATATCCACCTTCCTACAGGCATCTTTGCGGTTGCTTGCCTGTTGGCTAGTAACTCTCCAGAAGACTTCTGCTTCAACTTCAAGGGCTCGCCTAGTTGCTCTGGGCCTGCCCTCACTTACCCTCACTGGGTAAGTCCATCGGACCTTGCTGGTCTGATCCATTGACAATCTTCTATCCACACAAGAATTGCAGTTGCCAAGGCTTGTTGGCTCCAAACTGAGTGCCGACACCGTCAACAGCTGCAGACGATGTAGGACCCTCCGAATCCAGCTGCTGGTCATCCTCAATCCCTCCTGGACATCGTGAGTGAAGATACAAAACAACATCAGCAACCTGAAGCGACGCGACAGCTGTGGTCATCCATCTCGCTGGCCACCGGTCACTGGCAAGTGACTTTGAACTCTGTCCCCTCAATTTCTAGGTCTTCTACAACTCCAATCCATCTTTGGATTCCAGCGGACACTTCTCTCGACGACACAAGCAGCAAGTCTTCAGTGATTCCCATTGAAAACAGCATCGCGACCCGACACCAAAGGACACCTATGCACCCGGCTTCCCTGGGTGAGGTAACTCTTGCATGAAGGTGTCCAAGTGTGCATTGGCTATCGAAATACTTACCCTGTAAGTTGTTTGCTTGTTGTCCACTCCGAAGTGCCCTAGAACTATAAAATACAAACCGCGACATTTGCCATTGAAACGTATGAGAATCCCGCGTGTGTGTTTAGACACTGCACGCTTCTCCTGTGGGCTGATTACTTACCTGCTAACACTGCAGAAGTGAAGCCCCAGTGATTCCCAAGGCCCTAGGCCTCTTACTTTTGCAAGTCGAGTTTGTTAACCCACTATTTTAGTATATGGTCTGGTACGCCCCTAGGGCTACAGCCATATTTGTGCTCAATTTATTGAGAACTGTTGGTCTTTTGAATGTTTACCTGACTCTAATCTCATAAAGAGATTAGTAGAGTATATTTAGAAATAAATACATATATATTTGATATATATACCTGTGTGGTGTCTTTTCATTTGGTAATTCAAGAGATTATAAGGTAAAACAAGCTGCTTTACATTCCTCAGAGACTTAGCCTGAAGGCTGCTCTCCACAGCTACCACTAGGATAGCTTTCTTTAAAAGGTTGTCTTTAACCCTTTCCGTGCTTGTGACGGAGCGGTTCCGTCATGCGCGACTGTCGCGCTGTGCGCATGACGGAACCGCTCCGTCATGGCCACGCCCGCGCACGGAACCTTCAGCGTGGCGCGGAAATCCGCGCCGCGCTGAAGGGGTTAAACCTATCTACCAAGAGTCGAATTGGACTGGTGCAAGGTGGCCACTATAACTAGTGACCAGCATATGCCAGGCCAACTTCTCACATTGGTGGGCAGCGTGTGGGATTCCAGCTTGCCATTGCTTTACCAGAAAATCTCTATTTGAATTACAAACTGAAAACCACTTAAGGTACTCAAGGTACATATAAAGTCAAGCTAGTATCAATAAGTTCTACTGAACTTAGAGCTGTTTGTGAAGGGACAAGCACACCCTTGCTACAGCTCAAGCTAGGTCCAGTAGGCCTCAACTAGTGTAGGTAGTACAACACTGCACAACACTAGTATGTCTCACCAGGGTGGAGCCAGTGGGTCCACCCCATCTCAGTACAAAGATATAGCCTACACTGAACTGATGGCTTTATGCTTTGAAAGAAATCTGAGGGTGGGCAGGAGTCCCTCATCACAACACCTGATAGATCTGTTAGTAGCAGATGACCTGAGACAAGCTCTAGGAGCTAGTGGGTCTGCATCAGGGGGTGGGTCACACATAGTCTCTGGGTCTGATGATGACAATCAAGATGACCTGGACTCTGTGGGTGAAGGGCCAGACCCAGAAGGGTCTGAAGAGAATAGAGGAAATCTCCCTAAGAGAGCTGAAAGAGTTGGAGACAGGCCTAGGTCCCTCTCAAGGGACTCTGACAGGTCATATCACTCTGGAAGAGAATCTATTCCACAGAGGAACTCCAACTTTCCCAGGGAGACCTCCTCTGAAAGAAGGTTCAAGATGCTCCAGTATGAGGAAGCTAGGCTTGCCCTCAGAACCAAGCAATTGGCCTTAGATAGGGAAGCCTTCGAGCTCCAAAGAGCTTCAAAGAAGGAGGGGTTAGATGCCCTTGGTGGCAGCAACAGTGTCCCTAGAGGCAGAGATTACATGCCAGATCATAGGAACCTGTCCAAGGTTGTTCCTCCCTACCAGAGTGGGGATGATATCCACAAATGGATAACTGCTATGGAGAGGGCCTGTAAAGTTCAACAGGTCCCTCAGAAACAGTGGGCAGCAATCTTGTGGCTCTCCTTTTCAGACAAAGGGAGAGACAAGCTCCTCACTGTTAGAGAAGAGGATGCTAATGATTATGAAGCCCTGAAGAGTGCTTTGATAGATGGGTTTGGCTTAACCACTGAACAGTACAGGTTGAAGTTCAGAGACACTCAGAAAGCACAGACTCAGGATTGGACTGACTTTGTTGATTGTGCAACCAAGGCTCTAGAAGGTTGGCTGGTGGGTAGTAGAGTAACTGATTTTAAGGGATTGTATAATCTTATAATGAGAGAACAGATCCTTAATAATTGCCAGAACCAGTTGTTGCATCAGTACCTGGTGGACTCTGATCTGACCTCTCCCCAAGAATTGGGAAAGAAGGCAGACAAATGGGTCAGAACCAGGGTGAGGACACTAAGAAGCAAGATCCTAAAGGCTCAGATAAGGGTGGGGATAAATCTAAAGATCAGAAGTCTTCACAAGGGCCCCAAAAATCTGCATCTGGTGGGGAGTCACAATCTGCAAAGGGAAAGGCCAAAAGAAGCCCTGGTGCAAATTCTGTAAACAGAAAGGGCACTGGACTTCTGACTGTACAAAGTCCAAAGACCAAACCACCACCACTCCAGCCCCTAAGGCAACTGTTCCCCCTAGTACAGCAAGTGGTGGAGGTAATACTCAGAATAAGGGTGTAGTAGGGTTGACCCTGGGTTCTGATGTGGACTCTGGCCTAGTCAGAGTACCAACACAGGCAATGCTAGTTTGTGAGGGAGACCTTGATATGTCCTTCCTAGTGAGCCCCAGTAATCTGGGCCAATACAAACAGCAGCCTATCATAAATGGCAAACAGGCTTTGGCATTTAGGGACACAGGTGCTAGTGTCACCATGGTGGCAGAGGACCTAGTGGACCCTACACAGATCATCCTGGGTGAAATGTACCAGGTAACCAACGCAAGCAACACCAGGGCCAACCATAGCCTGGCTGTTGTGAATTTCTCCTGGGGAGGGGTAACTGGCCTCAAAAAGGTAGTAGTCAGTGCAGACCTCCCTGTCGAATGTTTGTTGGGCAATGATCTAGAGACTTCAGCCTGGTCTGAAGTAGAATTATGGACTCATGCTGAGATGTTGGGCATAACTGCAGAGGTATTTGCTGTGACCAGGTCACAAGCCAAAATGCATAAAGCTGAACCAGCTCTGGATCCTGAAACTATGGACCAGGTGCTACCCAAGAGGAAGAGCAGTAGGGTTAAGGCTGGGCCTTCCCCTCTGTCTCAGATCTCAGATTCCCCCCCTGAGGGAGGAGCAGCAGAGCCTGTAGAAGGAACTGCCCCAGAGGAACTTGAGCCTGGTCAGGTTGAGTTCTTGGGGGCAGGGGGCCCTTCCAGGGAAGATCTGAGCAAAGAGCAACAGTGCTGCTCCACTCTTGAACCCCTCAGACTGCTGGCTGCTGCTGAGGCTGCTGGGAGTGCTAGTGGGTCCCATAAGGTTTATTGGGATGAGGGGCTCCTATATTCTGAGGCTAGAGATCCTACCCCTGGAGCCACCAGGAGGCTGGTAATTCCTCAGAAGTTTAGGGGGTTCCTCTTGACCCTAGCACATGATATCCCATTGGCAGGTCACTTGGGCCAAAACAAGACCTGGGACAGGCTTGTACCACATTTTCATTGGCCACACATGTCTGAAGACACAAAGGAGTTGTGTCGCTCCTGTGTCACTTGTCAAGCCAGTGGCAAGACAGGTGGCACCACAAAGGCCCCCTGATACCACTACCTGTGGTGGGGGTTCCCTTTGAAAGGGTAGGGATTGACATTGTTGGTCCCCTTGACCCACCAACAGCATCTGGGCACAGATGTATACTGGTGGTAGTGGACCATGCCACCAGGTATCCAGAAGCTATACCCCTAAGGACTACCACAGCTCCTGTGGTAGCAAGAGCCCTCATTGGAGTCTTCTCCAGGGTGGGTTTTCCAAAGGAGGTCATCTCTGACAGAGGTTCTAACTTTATATCAGGATATCTAACTGCAATGTGGAAGGAGTGTGGTGTAAACTACAAATTCACTACTCCCTATCACCCACAATGCAATGGGTTAGTTGAGAGATTCAACAAAACCCTAAAGGGAATGATTAAAGGACTCCGAGAGAAGCTTAGGTGAAAATGGGACCTTTTACTTCCCTGCCTTCTGTTTGCATACAGGGAGGTTCCTCAGAAGGGGGTTGGCTACAGCCCTTTTGAACTTCTGTTTGGGCACCCTGTTAGAGGACCATTATGTCTGGTGAAGGAGGGATGGGAGTTACCTCTCAAACCTCCCAAGCAAGATGTAGTGGGCTATGTACTTGGTCTCCGCTCCAGGATGGCTGAGTACATGAAGAAGGCCAGTAAAAACCTTGAGGCAAGCCAAGAACTCCAAAAAGCTTGGCATGACCAAAAGGCTGTCTTGACTGTTTACCAGCCAGGCCAGAAAGTGTGGGTGTTGGAGCCTGTGACCCCAGCAGCTCTCCAGGACAAATGGAGTGGCCCCCATACAATTGTTGAAAAGAAGGGAGAGGTCACCTACTTGGTAGATCTTGGCACTCCCATGGAGCTCCAATGTGAGCTCTCTGTGGTCAGAGAACTCACCCTCACACAGGTGTTGTCATAGCTCTGGAAAACAGGGACTTACAATATGCTCTTCCACAATTGGATCACACAGCCCCCTAGCAGGGTTAACCAAACTATCCTTCACCTTACCATCCAGTGCCTCACACACGTACTCCACACCACTCTCCTGAGACTGGCAAGACAGTATCTGACTGTCTCTGTCACACAACCCACACTCTTCTGGGCGGTCTTCACACTCACCCACCAGGACTTCAATTTTGGGGGAACCCCTCTCCCTGCACCTCTCAGCTAGAGTCAGTAGAGTGTCCCTCCCTCCACTAGGACCATGAACCCCTGCGCCAGTTACCCTATTCCCTTCAGGCATACTGCGCACTACTGGAGCTACCTCATGCCCTTGAACCTCCTGGTGTATGTTAACCCCCTCCTTCAAGTCAGGCGCCATATCTCTGGGTGTGCGTACTACTCTCTCAGCACTAGAAAATTCAATATTGCTGCCACCATCTGAGCTGGATTCCTCTTCCCACTCAGAAAAGCTCAATCTCTGAGCTACGCTCATTTCTTGTTGCTGGGCTGAGACACTCATGGCCTCAAGCCTCTGGAGCTCCATATCATATTTCCTCATTATAAAGTCATGCTCCATTTGCATTTTCTTTTCTTCCAGAGCCAGCTTCTTGCTTTCTAGCTCCAATTGGCTTTTTACTTCCAGCTCTGCCAACTTCAATTCATGATCCCTGGTGGCCTGTCTGTCTGCCAGCTCCTCTGGCGACAGGCCTCTGCCAAAACTGCGACCGCTTTCCGCTGGTTTCAATGGTGTAACTTCCTTAGTTGCACCCCTTGATTCAATCCAGGCTTTAAACGCCTTGTAAAGATCTGATTTGTTCTTGCATCCTGCATGTGGAACCTTGAGCTTCCTGCAGAAGTGCTTGAGTTCAGTTTTCTTGTAGCTATCCAGTTTTGACTCATCCCATTCCATCTCTCCTCCTTCAGAGGTTTCAGAGGTCGTTTTCTCAATGCTGTTTGGGCCAGGCATGACTCCAAACACAAGGGATCTTTTTTCTTGGCAAGCAAAATTAAATTTTTAAAAGTTCTGTGGCTCAAGCTACTGGACTGTCCTCACAGTGCAATGGCTAGTAACTACTGCGTAGACACCAAGAACGCAAATCCGTAAATCCACACCGCTGCCACCAATGTTAGAATCCGGGGTCTCTGGTTGGCGCAGGTATACACTTGCGACAAGCAGGGACCCTTTTCATCTAAGTCAGGGCGTAGGATTACCTCTTTAAAAATAACCCCTGCTTACCCTCTAGGTAACGTGGCGCGAGCAGTCAGGCTAGATTTCCAGAGGGCATTAGGTTAAGCGATCAAGATATCCCACACAATAATCACCACCCCACCACACAGAGATACAAGGCTGTATTTATGGAAATATAGTTATTTATATAAATCTCTTATGCAGGCTTCAAATACAGTCTTTTCTCTTTAAATAAGGTTCCTGTTACTTTCAATGCTTTTAGGCAGTCCACAGATGTAAAAATGGCAATGTTCTACTTCAAATAGCTCTCTTAGGGTGTCTGTGCGCTTCGTAGCGCCTCTAGTACGCTCCGTACCAAGTTTTGGACGTCCTTGCCGTTTCCCACGCTTCTCGCGTGAGCACGCGTACTCGGGACGTGAACCGTACGGACCATACCCTCGTAGGTACGTGTCGTACACGTTCGGTACGCCTCTTTCAAAACCTCACGCTTCTTGCGTGAGCAACGTCCTATACTTTAAATGGAGTACGGTTCGTACCTTTCCGGGTCGCCTCGCACAGCTGCTACGAAGGTTGCAAAACTTCACGCTTCACGCGTGAACAGCGTAGCGGGTCTAAAGCGCCAGTACGGCCTGGAACAAGCAACGGACGGGTCGTACTTCAGCGCGCTGCACACAGTACCTTAAATTCTTGAAGGGCAAAGTTCCTGGCGGCACCAGAAGTCTGTGAGGGGTGTCCCACGTCGCGCTGCTGTCCCTTGAGGTTAGGGGATGGCGATGCTTCATGGGGCACGTCTAGGCTTCCGGACTCGCACCAGAGGTCAGAAGCAGGAGGGGAAGCTCGGGGGCAATTTCTTCAGCGCATCGCGCTGCCGGTTTCACTCAGAGGACGCACAGTGATTCGAAGGTCCTTACAGGGCTTCCACGGCCAGGGGGGTCGCAGAGGCTCGGCGCTCTGAGCCTAGTCAGTCTCTTCTTTGCGGTGCGAGCTACGGCTCGGGGGGCAGTTGCTTGCGGTGCTTAGACCAGGTGGACAGGTCTTTGCGGTGCTCGCAGTAGCCCCGGTGGCAGATGTCCCGGTGCTCAGATGAGGGGCGCACAGGTCTTCTGGGGTCAGCGTTACAGGATCGCCTCCAGCAGCTTCTCCTCTTCTTGGGGAAAGGTAGCGCCCACTGTTCCTGGGGCGCAGTTCAGGGGGCAAGTTCACAAGCAAGCCCTTGGAGATTGTTTGTAAGCACAAGGTGATCAAAAGTCTTTTCTTCTCAAGTCTTTTCTTCCTCTCCTTCTTGCAGCAAGGCACCCACCACAGGCCAGTCTCACAGGTCAGAGACAGTATTCCTCCATGCAGCTTTCCCAGGTCCTTCTCTTCGGGCAGAGTTTCTTCTTGGCGCAAACAGGATCTGATTTCTTAGGAGCAGGGCTCCTTCTTTTATAGCACCATTTTTTTGTTCTTTGTCGCCAGGGGGCCAGGGCCTGGCTCAGTCCAGTTTTGGAGCACTTTGTTATGGTGACTCTGCTCTTTCCTTTCAGCAGCAGGGCAGAGACATCAGCCGCTCCACAGGGGGCGGAGCCGGCATTGTGGTGGCAGAGCACAGGTCCATTCAGAGTCAAAGGTGTACTCCTCCCACCCATCCTGGTGTAATCTCTCTACCCACCACCTGGCAGCCAGCCTGTCTCCTGGAATTCCCCAGCCCTGCTCCTCACTGAAACTAGGCAGCACACACACACACAGCAGAGGCGGACTGAAATGGCTAAGCAAGTAAATACTAACTTTCTAAAAGTAGTATTTACAAACACAGGATATTAAAATAAACTTTACTAAAAGAAGTATTTTATTATTCTGAGTTCAGGCATACTAAACTTGACTTTCTACCATGCTCTCTGAGTCCGCTGGGATTATAGCGTGTAATAATTCCAGCAGCCCATTCTGGCCTATGGAGAGCAGGTAGCCTGCAATAGTGAAAAACGAAAATGGCTGTAATTCACTATTAGGACATGCCACACACATCAGGGCATGTCCTACCTTATGCTTACAATGCACCCTGCCCTTGGGCCTACCAGAGGGGTGACTAATATGTAGTTAAAGGAAGGTTTGGGGACTGGCAAGTGGGTGCACTTGCGCAGTCAGCGCGACAGTACCAGACTGCACGCAGTTTCTGCAGTGGCAGACCTTAGACACATTTTACTAGGCCGCTTCTGTGGGTGGCACAACCAGTGCTGCAAGCCCACCAGCAGCATTTGTATTTACAAGCCCTAGCACTCCTGGTGCACTTTACTAGGGGCTGATAGTAAACCAAATAAGCCAAACATGGACACCAATCAATGTATACATTTTACCATAGGGAGAGCATATGCACCTTAGCACTGATCAGCAGTGGTAAGGTGCCCAGAGTCATAAAACAGCCAACAACAGGTCAGAAAAAATAAAGGAGGAAGGCAACAAGTTTAGGGATGACCCTGAAAAAACGGCCAGGTCTAACACGCCCTAAACCCTAAAACACCACCCCCTGCACAACACCCTATACTACCTTTAACTCCACTGCACTACCCTAAAACACCAGCCCCAGCACGAACCCCTACACTGCCCGAACACCACTGCACTGCCCTAACCCTAAAACACCAGCCCCAGCATGACCCCTCACACTGCCCTCACACTACTGCACTGCCCTAAACCCTGAAACATCACCCCCAGCACGACCCCCTACACTGCCCGAACACCACTGCACTGCCCTAAACACTGAAATACCACCCCCAGCATGACCCCCTACACTGCCCGAACACTACTGCACTGCCCTAAATCCTAAAACACCACCCCCATCACGACCCCCCCACACTACCCGAACACCACTGCACTGCCCTAAACCCTAAAATACCACCCCATCACGACACCCTACACTGCCCGAACACCACTGCACTTCCCTAAACCATAAAACACCAGCCCCAGCACGACCCCCTACACTGCCGAACACCACTCCACTGCCCTAACCCTCAAACACCAGCCCCAGCACGACCCCTCACACTGCTCGAACACCACTGCACTGTCCTAAACCCTCAAACACCACCCCCAGCAAGACCCCCCACACTGCCCGAACACCTCTGCACTGCCCTAAACCCTGAAACACCACCCCCTGCACGACCCCTACACTGCCCAAACACCACTTCACTGCCCTAAACCCTAAATCATCAGCCCCAGCACGACCCCTACACTGCCCGAACACCACTGCACTGCCCTAAACACTGAAACACCACCCCCAGCAAGACCCTCTACACTGCCTGAACACCACTGCCTTAAACCCTGAAACACCACCCCAGCATGACCCCCTATGCCGCCCAAACACCACTTCACTGCCCTAAACCCTAAAACACTACCCCCAGCACGACACCCTACACTGCCTGAACAGCACTGCACTACCCTAAACCCTAAAACATCAGCCCCAGCATGACCCCTCACACTGCTCGAACACCACTGCATGGCCCTAAACCCTGAAACACCAGCCGCAGCACGACCCCCTACACTACCTGAACACCACTGCACTGCCCTAAACCCTGAAACACCACCCCCAGCACGGCCACCGACACTGCCCGAAAACCACTGCACTGCCCTAAACCCTGAAACAGCACCCCCCTGCACGACCCCCCTTCACTGCCCGAACACCACTGCACTGCCCTAAACCCTGAAACACCACCCCAGGAAGCCCCCCTACACTGCCCGAACACCTCTGCACTGCCCTGAAAGTTGAAACACCACCCCCAGCAAGACCCCCTACACTGCCCAAACACCTCTGCACTGCCCTAAACCCTGAAACACCACCCCCTGCACGACCCCTACACTGCCCAAACACCACTTCACTGCCCTAAACCCTAAAACATCAGCCCCAGAACGACCCCTACACTGCCCAAACACCACTGCACTGCCCTAAACCCTGAAAAACCACCCACTGCACGACCCCTACACTGCCCAAACACCACTTCACTGCCCTAAACCCTAAAACATCAGCCCCAGCAGGACCACCTACACTGCCTGAAAAACACTGCACTGCCCTAATCCCTGAAACACCACCCCCTGCACGACCCCTACACTGCTCAAACACCACTTCACTGCCCTAAACCCTAAAACATCAGCCCCAGCACGACCACCTACACTGCCCGAAAACCACCTACACTGCCCGAAAACCACTGCACTGCCATAAACCCTGAAACACCACCCCCCTGCACGACCCCCCTACACTGCCCAAACACCACTGCACTGCCCTAAACCCTGAAATACCACCCCAGCAAGCACCCCTACACTGCCTGAACACCTCTGCACTGCCCTGAAAGCTGAAACACCACCCCCAGCAAGACCCCCTACACTGCCTGAACACCACTGCCCTAAACCCTTAAACACCACCCCAGGAAGACACCCTACGCTGCCCGAAAACCACTGCACTGCCCTAAACCCTGAAACACCACCCCCTGCACGACCCCCTTCACTACCCGAACACCACTGCACTGCTCTTAACCCTGAAACACCACCCCCAGCACATCCCCCTACACTGCCTGAACACCACTGCTCTGCCCAAACCCTGAAACACCAGCACGACCCCCTACACTGCCCGAACAAAACTGCACTGCCCTAAACCCAGAAACACCAGTCCCAGCATGACCCCGTAAACTGCCCGCACACCACTGCACTGCCCTAAACCCTTAAACACCACCCCCAGCATGACCCCCTACACTGCACGAACACCACTGCAATGCCCTAAACCCTGAAACACCACCCACAGCACGACCCCCTACATTACCCGCACACCACTGCACTGCCCTAAACCCTGAAAGGCCACCCCCAGCCCAACCCCCTACACTGTCCGAACACCACTGCTCTGCCCTAAACCCTCAAACACCACACCCAGGACGTCCCCCTACATTGCCTGAACACCACTGCTCTGCCCTAAGCCCTTAAACACCACCCCAGCACCTCCACCTACACTGCCCGAACACCACTGCACTGCCCTAACCTTAAAACACCTGCCCCAGCACGACCCCTCACACTGCCCGAACACCACTGCACAGCCCTAAACCCTGAAACACCAGCCCCAGCACAACCCCCTACACTGCCCGAACACCACTGCACTGTCCTAAACCCTGAAACACCAGCCACAGCATGACCCCCTACACTGCCCGAACACCACTGCACTGCCCTAAACCCTGAAACACCACCCCCCTTTACGACGCCCTACACTGCCCGAACACCACTGCACTGCACTAAACCCTGAAACATCACCCGCAGCAAGACCCCCTACATTGACCAAACACCTCTGCACTGCCCTGAACCCTGAAACACCACCCCCAGCAAGACCCTCTACACTGCCTGAACACCACTGCCCTAAACCCTGAAACACCACCCCAGCACGACCCCCTACACCGCCCGAACACCACTTCACTGCCCTAAACCCTAAAACACTACCCCCAGCACGACACCCTACACTGCCTGAACAGCACTGCACTACCCTAAACCCTAAAACATCAGCCCCAGCATGACCCCTCACACTGCTCGAACACCACTGCATGGCCCTAAACCCTGAAACACCAGCCGCAGCACGACCCCCTACACTGCCTGAACACCACTGCACTGCCCTAAACCATGAAACACCACCCCCAGCACGGCCACCTACACTACCCGAAAACCATTGCACTGCCCTAAACCCCGAAACACCACCCCCCTGCACGACCCCCTTCACTGCCCGAACACCACTGCACTGCCCTAAACCCTGAAACACCACCCCAGCAAGCCCCCCTACACTGCCCGAACACCTCTGCACTGCCCTGAAAGCTGAAACACCACCCCAGCAAGACCCCCTACACTGCCCGAACACCTCTGCACTGCCCTAAACCCTGAAACACCACCTCTGCACGACCCCTACACTGCCCAAACACCACTTCACTGCCCTAAACCCTAAAACAGCAGCCCCAGCATGACCCCTACACTGCCCGAACACCACTGCACTGCCCTAAACCCTGAAACACCACCCCAGCACGACCCCCTACGCCGCCCGAACAACACTTCACTGCCCTAAACCCTAAAACACTACCCCCAGCACGACACCCTACACTGCCTGAACAGCACTACACTACCATAAACTCTAAAACATCAGCCCCAGCATGATCCCTCACACTGCTCGAACACCACTGCATGGCCCTAAACCCTGAAACACCAGCCGCAGCACGACCCCCTACACTGCCTGAACACCACTGTACTGCCCTAAACCCTGAAACACCACCCCCAGCACGGCCACCGACACTGCCCGAAAACCACTGCACTGCCCTAAACCCTGAAACACCACCCCCCTGCACGACCCCCCTTCACTGCCCGAACACCACTGCACTGCCCTAAACCCTGAAACACCACCCCAGCAAGCCCCCCTACACTGCCCGAACACCTCTGCACTGCCCTGCAAGCTAAAACACCACCCCCAGCAAGACCCCCTACACTGCCCGAACACTTCTCCACTGCCCTAAACCCTGAAACACCACCCACTGCACGACCCCTACACTGCCCAAACACCACTTCACTGCCCTAAACCCTAAAACATCAGCCCCAGCACGACCCCTACACTGCCCGAACACCACTGCATTGCCCCAAACCCTGAAACACCACCCCCTGCACGACCCCTACACTGCCCAAACACCACTTCACTGCCATAAACCCTAAAACATCAGCCCCAGCACGACCACCTACACTGCCCGAAAAACACAGCACTGCCCTAATCCCTGAAACACCACCCCCTGCACGACCCCTACACTGCCCAAACACCACTTCACTGCCCTAAACCATAAAACATCAGCCCCAGTACGACCACCTACACTGCCCGAAAACCACCTACACTGCCCGAAAACCACTGCACTGCCCTAAACCCTGAAACACCACCCCTGCACGACCCCCCTACACTGCCAAAACACCACTGCACTACTCTAAACCCTGAAACACCACCCCAGAAAGCCCGCCAAACTGCCTGAACACCTCTGCACTGCCCTGAAAGATGAAACACCAACCCCAGCAAGACCCCCTACACTGTCTGAACACCACTGCCCTAAACCCTTAAACACCACCCCAGGAAGACACCCTACGCTGCCCGAACACCACTGCACTGCTCTAAACCCTGAAACACCACCCCCAGCACATCCCCCTACACTGCCTGAACACCACTGCTCTGCCCAAACCCTGAAACACCAGCACGACCCCCTACACTGCCCGAACAAAACTGCACTGCCCTAAACCCAGAAACACCAGTCCCAGCACGACCCCGTACACTGCCCGCACACCACTGCACTGCCCTACACCCTTAAACACCACCCCCAGCATGACCCCCTACACTGCACGAACACCACTGCAATGCCCTAAACCCTGAAACACCAACCACAGCACGACCCCCTGCACTACCCGCACACCACTGCACTGCCCTAAACCCTGAAACACCACCCCCCTGCACGACCCCCCTTCACTGCCCGAACACCACTGCACTGCCCTAAACCCTGAAACACCACCCCAGCAAGCCCCCCTACACTGCCCGAACACCTCTGCACTGCCCTGAAAGCTGAAACACCACCCCAGCAAGACCCCCTACACTGCCCGAACACCTCTGCACTGCCCTAAACCCTGAAACACCACCTCTGCACGACCCCTACACTGCCCAAACACCACTTCACTGCCCTAAACCCTAAAACAGCAGCCCCAGCATGACCCCTACACTGCCCGAACACCACTGCACTGCCCTAAACCCTGAAACACCACCCCAGCACGACCCCCTACGCCGCCCGAACAACACTTCACTGCCCTAAACCCTAAAACACTACCCCCAGCACGACACCCTACACTGCCTGAACAGCACTACACTACCATAAACTCTAAAACATCAGCCCCAGCATGATCCCTCACACTGCTCGAACACCACTGCATGGCCCTAAACCCTGAAACACTAGCCGCAGCACGACCCCCTACACTGCCTGAACACCACTGTACTGCCCTAAACCCTGAAACACCACCCCCAGCACGGCCACCGACACTGCCCGAAAACCACTGCACTGCCCTAAACCCTGAAACACCACCCCCCTGCACGACCCCCCTTCACTGCCCGAACACCACTGCACTGCCCTAAACCCTGAAACACCACCCCAGCAAGCCCCCCTACACTGCCCGAACACCTCTGCACTGCCCTGCAAGCTAAAACACCACCCCCAGCAAGACCCCCTACACTGCCCGAACACTTCTCCACTGCCCTAAACCCTGAAACACCACCCACTGCACGACCCCTACACTGCCCAAACACCACTTCACTGCCCTAAACCCTAAAACATCAGCCCCAGCACGACCCCTACACTGCCCGAACACCACTGCATTGCCCCAAACCCTGAAACACCACCCCCTGCACGACCCCTACACTGCCCAAACACCACTTCACTGCCATAAACCCTAAAACATCAGCCCCAGCACGACCACCTACACTGCCCGAAAAACACTGCACTGCCCTAATCCCTGAAACACCACCCCCTGCACGACCCCTACACTGCCCAAACACCACTTCACTGCCCTAAACCATAAAACATCAGCCCCAGTACGACCACCTACACTGCCCGAAAACCACCTACACTGCCCGAAAACCACTGCACTGCCCTAAACCCTGAAACACCACCCCCTGCATGACCCCCCTACACTGCCAAAACACCACTGCACTGCTCTAAACCCTGAAACACCACCCCAGAAAGCCCGCCAAACTGCCTGAACACCTCTGCACTGCCCTGAAAGATGAAACACCAACCCCAGCAAGACCCCCTACACTGTCTGAACACCACTGCCCTAAACCCTTAAACACCACCCCAGGAAGACACCCTACGCTGCCCGAACACCACTGCACTGCTCTAAACCCTGAAACACCACCCCCAGCACATCCCCCTACACTGCCTGAACACCACTGCTCTGCCCAAACCCTGAAACACCAGCACGACCCCCTACACTGCCCGAACAAAACTGCACTGCCCTAAACCCAGAAACACCAGTCCCAGCACGACCCCGTACACTGCCCGCACACCACTGCACTGCCCTACACCCTTAAACACCACCCCCAGCATGACCCCCTACACTGCACGAACACCACTGCAATGCCCTAAACCCTGAAACACCAACCACAGCACGACCCCCTACACTACCCGCACACCACTGCACTGCCCTAAACCCTGAAACACCACCCCAGCATGTCCCTCTACACTCCCCGAACACTACTGCTCTGCCCTAAACTCTGAAACACCAGCACCAGCACGACCCCCTACTCTGCCCGAACACCACTGCACTGCCCTAAACCCTTTAACACCACTCACAGGATGACCCCCTACAATGCCCGAACACCACTTCACTGCCCTAAACCCTAAAACACCACCCCCTGCACAACACCCTATACAACCTTTAACACCACTGCACTACTTTAAAACACCACCCCCAGCATGACCCTCAACACTGCCCGAACACCACTGCACTACCAAAAACCATAATACACCAGCCCCAGCACGACCCCCTACACTGCCCGACCACCACTGCACTGCCCTAACCCTAAAACATCAGCCCCAGCATGACCCCTCACACTGCCCGAACACCACTACACGGCCCTAAACCCTGAAACACCAGCCCCAGCACGACCCCCTACACTGCCCGAACACCACTGCACTGCCCTAAACCCTGAAACACCAGCCACAGCATGACCCCCTACAATGCCTGAACACCACTGCACTGCCCTAAACCCTGAAACACCAGCCACAGCATGACCCTCTACACTGCCTGAACACCGCTGCCCTAAACCCTGAAACACCACCCCAGCAAGACCCCCTACACCACCCGAAAACCAATGCACTGCCCGAAACCCTGAAACACCACCCCCTGCATGACCCCCTACACTGCCCGAACACCACTTCACTGCCCTAAACCCTAAAACTCTACCCCCAGCACGACACCCTACACTGCCTGAACAGCACTGCACTGCCCTAAACCCTAAAACATCAGCCCCAGCATGACTCCTCACACTGCTCGAACACCACTGCACGGCCCTAAACCCTGAAACACCATCCGCAGCATGACCCCCTACACTGCCCGAACACCACTGCACTGCCCTAAACCCTGAAACACCACCCCCAGCATGACCACCTACACTGCCCGAAAACCACTGCAGTGCCCTAAACCCTGAAACACCACCCCCCTGCACGACCCCCCTACACTGCCCGAACACCACTGCACTGCCCTAAACCCTGAAACACCACCCCAGCAAGCCCCCCTACACTGCCCGAACACCTCTGCACTGCCCTGAAAGCTGAAACACCACCCCCAGCAAGAACCCCTACACTGCCTGAACACCACTGCCCTACACCCTTAAACACCACCCCAGCAAGACACCCTACGATGCCCGAAAACCACTGCACTGCCCTAAACCCTGAAACACCACCCCCTGCATGACCCCCTTCACTGCCCGAACACCACTGCACTGCCATAAACCCTGAAACACCACCCCCTGCACGACCCCCTACACTGCCCGAACACCACTGCACTGCTCTAAACCCTGAAACAGCACCGCCAGCACAACCCCCTACACTGCCTGAACACCACTGCTCTACCCTATACCCTGAAACACCACCCCCAGCACATCCCCCTACACTGCCTGAACACTACTGCTCTGCCCTAAACCCTGAAACACCAGCCCGACCCCCTACACTGCCCGAACACCACTGCACTGCCCTAAACCCAGAAACACCAGTCCCAGCATGACCCCGTACACTGCCCGCACACCACTGCAATGCCCTAAACCCTGAAACACCACCCACAGCATGACCACCTACACTGCCCGAAAACCACTGCAGTGCCCTAAACCCTGAAACACCACCCCCCTGCACGACCCCCCTACACTGCCCGAACACCACTGCACTGCCCTAAACCCTGAAACACCACCCCAGCAAGCCCCCCTACACTGCCCGAACACCTCTGCACTGCCCTGAAAGCTGAAACACCACCCCCAGCAAGAACCCCTACACTGCCTGAACACCACTGCCCTACACCCTTAAACACCACCCCAGCAAGACACCCTACGATGCCCGAAAACCACTGCACTGCCCTAAACCCTGAAACACCACCCCCTGCATGACCCCCTTCACTGCCCGAACACCACTGCACTGCCATAAACCCTGAAACACCACCCCCTGCACGACCCCCTACACTGCCCGAACACCACTGCACTGCTCTAAACCCTGAAACAGCACCGCCAGCACAACCCCCTACACTGCCTGAACACCACTGCTCTAACCTATACCCTGAAACACCACCCCCAGCACATCCCCCTACACTGCCTGAACACTACTGCTCTGCCCTAAACCCTGAAACACCAGCCCGACCCCCTACACTGCCCGAACACCACTGCACTGCCCTAAACCCAGAAACACCAGTCCCAGCATGACCCCGTACACTGCCCGCACACCACTGCAATGCCCTAAACCCTGAAACACCACCCACAGAGCGACCCCCTACACTATTCGCACACCACTGCACTGTCGTAAACCCTGAAAGACCACCCCCAGCACAACCCCCTACACTGCCTGAACACCACTACTCTGCCCTAAATCCTAAAACACCACTCCCAGCACGTCCCCCTACATTGCCCGAACACCAATGCTCTGCCCTTAATCCTGAAACACCACCCTCAGCACGAACCCCTACTCTGCCCGAAGACCACTGCTCTGCCCTAAACCCTGAAACACCACCCCAGCACGTCCCCCTACACTCCCCGAACACTACTGCTCTGCCCTAAACTCTGAAACACCAGCACCAGCACGACACCCTACACTGCCTGAACACCACTGCACTGCCATAAACCCTGAAACACCACCCCCAGCATGACCCCCTACACTGCCCGAACACCACTGCACTGCCCTAAACCCTAAAACACCACCCCCAGCACGACCCCCCACACTGCCCGAACACCACTTCACTGCCCTAAAACCTAAAACACTACCCCAAGCAAGACACCCTACACTACCTGAAAACCACTGCACTACCCTAAAACGCCACCTCCAGCAAGACCCCCTACACTGCCCGAACACCACTGCCTTACACCCTTAAACACCACCCCAGCAAGACACCCTACGATGCCCGAAAACCACTGCACTGCCCCAAACCCTGAAACACCACCCCCTGCATGACTCCCTTCACTGCCCGAACACCACTGCACTGCCATAAACCCTGAAACACCACCCCCTGCAGGACCCCCCTACACTGCCCAAACACCACTGCACTGCCCTAAACCCTGAAACACCACCCCAGCAAGCCCCCCTACACTGCCTGAACACCTCTGCACTGCCCTGAAAGCTGAAACACCACCCCCAGCAAGACCCCCTACACTGCCTGAACACCACTGCCCTAAACCCTTAAACACCACCCCAGGAAGACACCCTACTCTGCCCGAAAACCACTGCACTGCCCTAAACCCTGAAACACCACCCCCTGCACGACCCCCTTCACTACCCGAACACCACTGCACTGCTCTAAACCCTGAATCACCACCCCCAGCACATCCCCCTACACTGCCTGAACACCACTGCTCTGCCCAAACCCTGAAACACCAGCACGACCCCCTACACTGCCCGAACAAAACTGCGCTGCCCTAAACCCAGAAACAGCAGTCCCAGCACGACCCCGTACACTGCCCGCACACCACTGCACTGCCCTAAACCCTTAAACACCACCCCCAGCACGACCCCCTACACTGCACGAACACCACTGCAATGCCCTAAACCCTGAAACACCACCCACAGCACGACCCCCTACACTACCCGCACACCACTGCACTGCCCTAAACCCTGAAAGACCACCCCCAGCACAACCCCCTACACTGTCCGAACACCACTGCTCTGCCCTAAACCCTCAAACACCACACCCAGCACGTCCCCTACATTGCCCGAACACCACTGCTCTGCCCTAAACCCTGAAACACCAGCCCCAGCACGACCCCCTACACTGCCCGAACACCACTGCGCTGCCCTAAACCCTGAAACACCAGCCACAGCATGACCCCCTACAATGCCTGAACACCACTGCACTGCCCTAAACCCTGAAACACCACCCCCCTGTACGACCCCCTACACTGACTGAACACCACTGCACTGCACTAAACCCTGAAACACCACCCCCAGCAAGACCCCCTACATTGCCCGAACACCTCTGCACTGCCCTGAACCCTGAAACACCACCCCCAGCAAGACCCTCTACACTGCCTGAACACCGCTGCACTAAACCCTGAAACACCACCCCAGCAAGACCCCCTACACCGCCCGAAAACCAATGCACTGCCCGAAACCCTGAAACACCACCCCCTGCATGACCCCCTACACTGCCCGAACACCACTTCACTGCCCTAAACCCTAAAACTCTACCCCCAGCACGACACCCTACACTGCCTGAACAGCACTGCACTGCCCTAAACCCTAAAACATCAGCCCCAGCATGACTCCTCACACTGCTCGAACACCACTGCACGGCCCTAAACCCTGAAACACCATCCGCAGCATGACCCCCTACACTGCCCGAACACCACTGCACTGCCCTAAACCCTGAAACACCACCCCCAGCATGACCACCTACACTGCCCGAAAACCACTGCAGTGCCCTAAACCCTGAAACACCACCCCCCTGCACGACCCCCCTACACTGCCCGAACACCACTGCACTGCCCTAAACCCTGAAACACCACCCCAGCAAGCCCCCCTACACTGCCCGAACACCTCTGCACTGCCCTGAAAGCTGAAACACCACCCCCAGCAAGAACCCCTACACTGCCTGAACACCACTGCCCTACACCCTTAAACACCACCCCAGCAAGACACCCTACGATGCCCGAAAACCACTGCACTGCCCTAAACCCTGAAACACCACCCCCTGCATGACCCCCTTCACTGCCCGAACACCACTGCACTGCCATAAACCCTGAAACACCACCCCCTGCACGACCCCCTACACTGCCCGAACACCACTGCACTGCTCTAAACCCTGAAACAGCACCGCCAGCACAACCCCCTACATTGCCTGAACACCACTGCTCTACCCTTCACCCTGAAACACCACCCCCAGCACATCCCCCTACACTGCCTGAACACTACTGCTCTGCCCTAAACCCTGAAACACCAGCCCGACCCCCTACACTGCCCGAACACCACTGCACTGCCCTAAACCCAGAAACACCAGTCCCAGCATGACCCCGTACACTGCCCGCACACCACTGCAATGCCCTAAACCCTGAAACACCACCCACAGAGCGACCCCCTACACTATTCGCACACCACTGCACTGTCGTAAACCCTGAAAGACCACCCCCAGCACAACCCCCTACACTGCCTGAACACCACTACTCTGCCCTAAACCCTAAAACACCACTCCCAGCACGTCCCCCTACATTGCCCGAACACCAATGCTCTGCCCTTAATCCTGAAACACCACCCTCAGCACGAACCCCTACTCTGCCCGAACACCACTGCTCTGCCCTAAACCCTGAAACACCACCCCAGCACGTCCCCCTACACTCCCCGAACACTACTGCTCTGCCCTAAACTCTGAAACACCAGCACCAGCACGACACCCTACACTGCCTGAACACCACTGCACTGCCATAAACCCTGAAACACCACCCCCAGCATGACCCCCTACACTGCCCGAACACCACTGCACTGCCCTAAACCCTAAAACACCACCCCCAGCACGACCCCCCACACTGCCTGAACACCACTTCACTGCCCTAAAACCTAAAACACTACCCCAAGCAAGACACCCTACACTACCTGAAAACCACTGCACTACCCTAAAACGCCACCTCCAGCAAGACCCCCTACACTGCCCGAACACCACTGCCTTACACCCTTAAACACCACCCCAGCAAGACACCCTACGATGCCCGAAAACCCCTGCACTGCCCCAAACCCTGAAACACCACCCCCTGCATGACCCCCTTCACTGCCCGAACACCACTGCACTGCCATAAACCCTGAAACACCACCCCCTGCAGGACCCCCCTACACTGCCCAAACACCACTGCACTGCCCTAAACCCTGAAACACCACCCCAGCAAGCCCCCCTACACTGCCTGAACACCTCTGCACTGCCCTGAAAGCTGAAACACCACCCCCAGCAAGACCCCCTACACTGCCTGAACACCACTGCCCTAAACCCTTAAACACCACCCCAGGAAGACACCCTACTCTGCCCGAAAACCACTGCACTGCCCTAAACCCTGAAACACCACCCCCTGCACGACCCCCTTCACTACCCGAACACCACTGCACTGCTCTAAACCCTGAATCACCACCCCCAGCACATCCCCCTACACTGCCTGAACACCACTGCTCTGCCCAAACCCTGAAACACCAGCACGACCCCCTACACTGCCCGAACAAAACTGCGCTGCCCTAAACCCAGAAACAGCAGTCCCAGCACGACCCCGTACACTGCCCGCACACCACTGCACTGCCCTAAACCCTTAAACACCACCCCCAGCACGACCCCCTACACTGCACGAACACCACTGCAATGCCCTAAACCCTGAAACACCACCCACAGCACGACCCCCTACACTACCCGCACACCACTGCACTGCCCTAAACCCTGAAAGACCACCCCCAGCACAACCCCCTACACTGTCCGAACACCACTGCTCTGCCCTAAACCCTCAAACACCACACCCAGCACGTCCCCTACATTGCCCGAACACCACTGCTCTGCCCTAAACCCTGAAACACCACCCGAGCACGTCCCCCTACACTGCCCGAACACCACTGCACTGCTCTAACCCTAAAACACCAGCCCCAGCACGACCCCTCACACTGCCCGAACACCACTACACAGCACTAAACCCTGAAACACCAACCCGAGCACGACCCCCTACACTGCCCGAACACCACTGCACTGTCCTAAACCCTGAAACACCAGCCACAGCATGACCCCCTACACTGCCCGAACACCAATGCACTGCCCTAAACCCTGAAACACCACCCCCCTGTACGACCCCCTACACTGGCCGAACACCACTGCACTGCACTAAACCCTGAAACACCACCCCAGCAAGACCCCCTACATTGACCAAACACCTCTGCACTGCCCTGAACCCTGAAACACCACCCCCAGCAAGACCCTCTACACTGCCTGAACACCACTGCCCTAAACCCTGAAACACCACCCCATCACGACCCCTTACACCTCCCGAACACCACTTCACTGCCCTAAACCCTAAAACACTACCCCCAGCACGACACCCTACACTGCCTGAACAGCACTGCACTACCCTAAACCCTAAAACATCAGCCCCAGCATGACCCCTCACACTGCTCGAACACCACCGCATGGCCCTAAACCCTGAAACACCACCCACAGAACGACCCCCTACACTATTCGCACACCACTGCACTGTCGTAAACCCTGAAAGACCACCCCCAGCACAACCCTCTACACTGCCCAAACACAACTACTCTGCCCTAAACCCTAAAACACCACTCCCAGCACGTCCCCCTACATTGCCCGAACACCACTGCTCTGCCCTAAATCCAGAAACACCACCCTTAGCACGACCCCCTACTCTGCCCGAACACCACTGCTCTGCCCTAAACCCTGAAACACCACCCCAGCACATCCCCCTACATTCCCCGAACACTACTGCTCTGCCCTAAACTCTGAAACACCAGCACCAGCACGACACCCTACACTGCCCAAACACCACTGCACTGCCATAAACCCTGAAACACCACCCCAAGAATGACCCCTACACTGCCCGAACACCACTGCACTGCCCTAAACCCTAAAACACCACCCCCAGCACGACCCCCACACTGCCCGAACACCACTTCACTGCCCTAAAGCCTAAAACACTACCCCAAGCAAGACACCCTACACTACCTGAAAACCACTGCACTACCCTAAAACGACACCTCCAGCAAGACCCCCTACACTGCCCGAACACCACTGCCTTACACCCTTAAACACCACCCCAGCAAGACACCCTACGATGCCCGAAAACCACTGCACTGCCCCAAACCCTGAAACACCACCCCCTGCATGACCCCCTTCACTGCCCGAACACCACTGCACTGCCATAAACCCTGAAACACTACCCCCTGCAGGACCCCCCTACACTGCCCAAACACCACTGCACTGCCCTAAACCCTGAAACACCACCCCAGCAAGCCCCCCTACACTGCCTGAACACCTCTGCACTGCCCTGAAAGCTGAAATACCACCCCCAGCAAGACCCCCTACACTGCCTGAACACCACTGCCCTAAACCCTTAAACACCACCCCAGGAAGACACCCTACGCTGCCAGAAAACCACTGCACTGCCCTAAACCCTGAAACACCACCCCCTGCACGACCCCCTTCACTACACGAACACCACTGCACTGCTCTAAACCCTGAAACACCACCCCCAGCACATCCCCCTACAATGCCTGAACACCACTGCTCTGCCCAAACCCTGAAACACCAGCACGACCCCCTACACTGCCCGAACAAAACTGCACTGCCCTAAACCCAGAAACACCAGTCCCAGCACGACCCCGTACACTGCCCGCACACCACTGCACTGCCCTAAACCCTTAAACACCACCCCCAGTGCGACCCCCTACACTGCACGAACACCACTGCAATGCCCTAAACCCTGAAACACAACCCACAGCACGACCCCCTACACTACCCGCACACCACTGCACTGCCCTAAACCCTGAAACACCACCCCCAGCACAACCCCCTACACTGTCCGAACACCACTGCTCTGCCCTAAACCCTCAAACACCACACCCAGCCCTTCCCCCTACATTGCCCGAACACCACTGCTCTGCCCTAAACCCTGAAACACCACCCCAGCACGTCCCCCTACACTGCCCGAACACCACTGCACTGCCCTAACCCTAAAACACCAGCCCCAGCACGACCCCTCACACTGCCCGAACACCACTGCACAGCCCTAAACCCTGAAACACCAGCCCGAGCACGACCCCCTACACTGCCCGAACACCACTGCACTGTCCTAAACCCTGAAACACCATCCACAGCATGACCCCCTACACTGCCCGAACACCGATGCACTGCCCTAAACCCTGAAACACCACCCCCCTGTACGACCCCCTACACTGCCCGAACACCACTGCACTGCACTAAACCCTGAAATACCACCCCCAGCAAGACCCCCTACATTGCCCAAACACCTCTGCACTGCCCTGAACCCTGAAACACCACCCCCAGCAAGACCCTCTACACTGCCTGAACACCACTGCCCTAAACCCTGAAACACCACCTCAGCACGACCCCTTACACCGCCCGAACACCACTTCACTGCCCTAAACCCTAAAACACTACCCCCAGCACGACACCCTGCACTGCCTGAACAGCACTGCACAACCCTAAACCCTAAAACATCAGCCCCAGCATGACCCCTCACACTGCTCGAACACCACTGCATGGCCCTAAACCATGAAACACCAGCCGCAGCACGACCCCCTACACTGTCTGAACACCACTGCACTGCCCTAAACCCTGAAACACCACCCCCAGCATGGCCACCTACACTGCCTGAAAACCATTGCATGGCCCTAAACCCTGAAACACCAGCCGCAGCACGACCCCCTACACTGTCTGAACACCACTGCACTGCCCTAAACCCTGAAACACCACCCCCAGCACGGCCACCTACACTGCCCGAACACCTCTGCACTGCCCTAAACCCTGAAAAACCACCCCCTGCACGACCCCTACACTGCCCAAACACCACTTCACTGCCCTAAACCCTAAAACATCAGACTCAGCACGACCCCTACACTGCCCGAACACCACTGCACTGCCCCAAACCCTGAAACACCACCCGCTGCACGACCTCTACACTGCCCAAACACCACTTCACTGCCATAAACCCTAAAACATCAGCCCCAGCACGACCACCTACACTGCCCGAAAAACACTGCACTGCCCTAATCCCTGAAACACCACCCCCTGCACGACCCCTACACTGCCCAAACACCACTTCACTGCCCTAAACCCTAAAACATCAGCCCCAGCACGACCACCTACACTGCCCGAAAACCACCTACACTGCCCGAAAACCACTGCACTGCCCTTAACCCTGAAACACCACCCCCCTGCACGACCCCCCTACACTGCCAAAACACCACTGCACTGCCCTAAACCCTGAAACACCACCCCAGCAAGCCCCCCTACACTGCCTGAACACCTCTGCACTGCACTGAAAGCTGAAACACCACCCCCAGCAAGACCCCCTACACTGCCTGAACACCACTGCCCTAAACCCTGAAACACCACCCAAGGAAGACACCCTACGCTGCCCGAAAACCACTGCACTGCCCTAAACCCTGAAACACCACCCCCTGCACGACCCCCTTCACTACCCAAAAACCACTGCACTGCTCTAAACCCTGAAACACCACCCCCAGCACATCCCCCTACACTGCCTGAACACCACTGCTCTGCCCAAACCCTGAAACACCAGCACGACCCCCTACACTGCCCGAACAAAACTGCACTGCCCTAAACCCAGAAACACCAGTCCCAGCACGACCCCGTACACTGCCCGCACACCACTGCACTGCCCTAAACCCTTAAACACCACCCCCAGCACGACCCCCTACACTGCACGAACACCACTGCAATGCCCTAAACCCTGAAACACCACCCACAGCACGACCCCCTACACTACCCGCACACCACTGCACTGCCCTAAACCCTGAAAGACCACCCCCAGCACAACCCCCTACACTGTCCGAACACCACTGCTCTGCCCTAAACCCTGAAACACCAGCCCGACCCCCTAACCTGCCCGAACACCACTGCACTGCCCTAAACCCAGAAACACCAGTCCCAGCATGACCCGTACACTGCCCGCACACCACTGCAATGCCCTAAACCCTGAAACACCACCCCCTGCATGACCCCCTTCACTGCCCGAACACCACTGCACTGCCATAAACCCTGAAACACCACCCCCTGCATGACCCCCTACACTGCCTGAACACCACTGCACTGCTCTAAACCCTAAAACACCACCACCAGCACAACCCCCTACACTGCCTGAACACCACTGCTCTACCCTAAACCCTGAAACACCACCCCCAGCACATCCCCCTACACTGCCTGAACACCACTGCTCTGCCCTAAACTCTGAAACACCAGCCCGACCCCCTACACTGCCCGAACACCACTGCACTGCCCTAAACCCAGAAACACCAGTCCCAGCATGACCCCGTACACTGCCCGCACACCACTGCAATGCCCTAAACCCTGAAACACCACACACAGCATGACCCCCTACACTATTCGCACACCACTGCACTGTCGTAAACCCTGAAAGACCACCCCCAGCACAACCCCCTACACTGCCCGAACACCACTACTCTGCCCTAAACCCTAAAACACCAGTCTCAGCATGTCCCCCTACATTACCCGAACACCACTGCTCTGCCCTAAATCCTGAAACACCACCCCCAGCACGACCCCCTACTCTGCCCGAACACCACTGCTCTGCCCTAAACCCTGAAACACCACCCCAGCACGTCCCCCTACACTCCCCGAACACTACTGCTCTGCTCTAAACTCTGAAACACCAGCACCAGCACGACACCCTACACTGCCCGAACACCACTGCACTGCCATAAACCCTGAAACACCACCCCCAGCATGACCCCCTACACTGCCCGAACACCACTGCACTGCCCTAAACCCTAAAACAGCACCCCCAGCACGACCCCCCACACTGCCCGAACACCACTTCTCTCCCTAAAGCCTAAAACACTACCCCAAGCAAGACACCCTACACTACCGGAACACCACTGCACTACCCTAAAACTCCACCTCCAGCAAGACCCCCTACACTGCCCGAACACCACTGCCTTACACCCTTAAACACCACCCCAGCAAGACACCCTACGATGCCCGAAAACCACTGCACTGCCCTAAACCCTGAAACACCACCCCCTGCATGACCCCCTTCACTGCCCGAACACCACTGCACTGCCATAAACCCTGAAACAAAACCCCCTGCACGACCCCCTACACGGCCCGAACACCACTGCACTGCTCTAAACCCTGAAACACCACCGCCAGCAAAACCCCCTACACTGCCTGAACACCACTGCTCTACCCTAAACCCTGAAACACCACCCCCAGCACATCCCCCTACACTGCCTGAACACCACTGCTCTGCCCTAAACCCTGAAACACCAGCCCGACCCCCGACACTGCCCGAACACCACTGCACTGCCCTAAACCCAGAAACACCAGTCCCAGTATGACCCCGTACACTGCCCGCACACCACTGCACTGCCCTAAACCCTTAAACACCACCCCAGCACGAGCCCTACACTGCACAAACACCACTGCAATGCCCTAAACCCTGAAACACCACCCACAGCACGACCCCCTACACTATTCGCACACCACTGCACTGTCGTAAACCCTGAAAGACCACCCCCAGCACAACCCCCTACACTGCCCGAACACCACTGCTCTGCCCTACACCCTCAAACACCACTCCCAGCACATCCCCCTACATTGCCCGAACACCACTGCTCTGCCCTAAATCCTGAAACACCACCCCCAGCACGACCCCCTACTCTGCCCGAACACCACTGCTCTGCCCTAAACCCTGAAACACCACCCCAGCACGTCCCCCTACACTCCCAGAACACTACTGCTCTGCCCTAAACTCTGAAACACCAGCACCAGCACGACACCCTACACTGCCCGAACACCACTGCACTGCCATAAACCCTGAAACACCACCCCAGCAAGCCCCCTTATACTGCCTGAACACCTCTGCACTGCCCTGAAAGCTGAAACACCACCCCCAGCAAGACCCCCTACACTGCCTGAACACCACTGCCCTAAACCCTTAAACACCACCCCAGCAAGACACCCTACGCTGCCCGAAAACCACTGCACTGCCCTAAACCCTGAAACACCACCCCCTGCACGACCCCCTTCACTACCCGAACACCACTGCACTGCTCTAAACCCTGAAACACCACTGCCAGCACGACCCCCTACACTGCCTGAACACCACTGCTTTGACCAAAACGCTGAAACACCACCCCCAGCACATCCCCCTACACTGCCTGAACACCACTGCTCAGCCCTAAATCCTGAAACACCACCCCCAGCATGACCCCCTACTTTGCCCGAACACCACTGCTCTGCCCTAAACCCTAAAACACCACCCCAGCACATCCCCTACACTCCCCGAACACTACTGCTCTGCCCTAAACTCTGAAACACCAGCACCAGCACGACAACCTACACTGCCCGAACACCACTGCACTGCCATAAATTCTGAAACACCACCCCCAGCATGACCCCCTACACTGCCCGAACACCACTGCACTGCCCTAAACCCTAAAACACCACCCCCAGCACGACCCCCCACACTGCCCGAACACCACATCACTGCCCTAAACCCTAAAACACTACCCCAAGCAAGACACCCTACACTACCTGAACACCACTGCACTACCCTAAAACGCCACCTCCAGCAAGACCCCCTACACTGCCCGAACACCACTGCCCTAAACCCTGAAATGCCACCCCCTGCAAGACCCTCTACACTGCTCGAACACCACTGCACCACTGCCCTAAACCCTGAAATGCCATCCTCTGCAAGACCCCCTACACTGCCCGAACACCACTGCATTGCCCTAAACCCTAAAACACTACCCCAGCACGAAACCCTACACTGCCTGAACAGCACTGCACTGCCCAACACCCTAAAACATCAGCCCCAGCATGACCCCTCACACTGCTTGAACACCTCTGCACGGCCCTAAACCCTGAAACACCAGCCGCAGCACGACCCCCTACACTGCCCGAACACCACTGCACTGCCCTAAACCCTGAAAAACCACCCCCAGCACGACCACCTACACTGCCCCAAAACCACTGCACTGCCCTAAACCCTGAAACACCACCCCCCTGCACGACCCCCCTACACTGCCCGAACACCACTGCACTGCCCTGAACCCTGAAACACCACCCCAGCAAGCCCCCCTACACTGCCCGAACATCTATGCACTGCCCTGAAAGCTGAAACACCACCACCAGCAAGACCCCCTACACTGCCTGAACACCAATGCCCTAAACCCTTAAACACCACCCCAGCAAGACACCCTACGCTGCCCGAAAACCACTGCACTGCCCTAAACCCTGAAACACCACCCCCTGCACAACCCCCTTCACTACCCGAACACCACTGCACTGCTCTAAACCCTGAAACACCACTGCCAGCATGACCCCCTACACTGCCTGAACACCACTGCTCTGACTTAAACCCTGAAACACCACCCCCAGCACATCCCCCTACACTGCCTGAACACCACTGCTCTGCCCTAAACCCTGAAACACCAGCACGACACCCTACACTGCCCGAACAAAACTGCACTGCCCTAAACCCAGAAACACCAGTCCCAGCACAACCCCGTACACTGCCCGCACACCACTGCACTGCCCTAAACCCTTAAACACCACCCCCAGCACGACCCCCTACACTACCCACACACCACTGCACTGCCGTAAACCCTGAAAGACCACCCCCAGCACAACCCCCTACACTGCCCGAACACCACTGCTCTGCCCTAAACCCTCAAACACCACACCCAGCACGTCCCCCTACATTGCCCGAACACCACTGCTCTGCCCTAAAACCTGAAATGCCACCCTCTGCAAGAACCCCTACACTGCCCGACCACCACTGCACTGCCCTAAACCCTGAAACACCACCCCAGCACGTCCCCCTACACTCCCCGAACACTACTGCTCTGCCCTAATCTCTGAAACACCAGCCACAGCATGACCCCCTACACTGCCCGAACACCACTGCACTGCCCTAAACCCTGAAACACCACTCCCCTGTACGACCCCCTACACTGCCCACACACCACTGCACTGCACTAAACCCTGAAACACCACCCCCAGCAAGACCCCCTACATTGCCCGAACACCTCTGCACTGCCCTGAACCCTGAAACACCACCCCCAGCAAGACCCTCTACACTGCCTGAACACCACTGCCCTAAACCCTGAAACACTACCCCAGCAAGACCCCCTGCACCGCCCGAAAACCAATGCACTGCCCTAAACCCTGAAACACCACCCCTTGCATGACCCCCTACATTGCCCGAACACCACTTCACTGCCCTAAACCCTAAAACACTACCCCCAGCACAACATCCTACACTGCCTGAACACCACTGCTCTACCCTAAACCCTGAAACACCACCCCCAGCACATCCCCCTACACTGCCTGAACCCCACCGCTCTGCCCTAAACCCTGAAACACCAGCCCGACCCCCTACACTGCCCGAACACCACTGCACTGCCCTATACCCTAAAACATCAGCCCCAGCATGACCCCTCACACTGCTCAAACACCACTGCACGGCCCTAAACCCTGAAACACCAGCCGCAGCACGACCCCCTCCAATGCCCGAACACCACTGCACTGCCCTAAACCCTGAAACACCACCCCAGCAAGCCCCCTACACTGCCCGAACACCTCTGCACTGCCCTGAAAGCTGAAACACCACCCCCAGCAAGAACCCCTACACTGCCTGAACACCACTGCCCTAAACCCTTAAACACCACCCCAGCAAGACACCCTACGATGCCCGAAAACCACTGCACTGCCCTAAACCCTGAAACACCACCCCCTGCACGATCCCCTACACTGCCCGAACACCACTGCACTGCTCTAAACCCTGAAACACCACCCCCAGCACATCCCCCTACACTGCCTGAACACCACCGCTCTGCCCTAAACCCTGAAACACCAGCCCGACCCCCTACACTGCCCGAACACCACTGCACTGCCCTAAACCCAGAAACACCAGTCCCAGCATGACCCCGTACACTGCCCGCACACCACTGCACTGCCCTAAACCCTTAAACACCACCCCAGGACGAGCCCTACACTGCACGAACACCACTGCAATGCCCTAAACCCTGAAACACCACCCACAGCAGGACCCACTACACTATTCGCACACCACTGCACTGTCGTAAACCCTGAAAGACCACCCCAAGCACAACCCCCTACACTGCCCAAACACCACTGCTCTGCCCTAAACCCTCAAACACCACTCCCAGCACATCCCCCTACATTGCCCGAACACCACTGCTCTGCCCTAAACCCTGAAACACCACCCCTATATGACCCCCTTCACTGCCCGAACACCACTGCACTGCCATAAACCCTGAAACACCACCCCCTGCACGATCCCCTACACTGCCCGAACACCACTGCACTGCTCTAAACCCTGAAACACCACCGCCAGCACAACCCCCTACACTGCCTGAACACCACTGCTCTGCCCTAAACCCTGAAACACCACCCCCAGCACATCCCCCTACACTGCCTGAACACCACTGCTCTGCCCTAAACCCTGAAACACCAGCCCGACCCCCTACACTGCCCGAACACCACTGCACTGCCATAAACCCAGAAACACCAGTCCCAGCACGACCCCGTACACTGCCCGCACACCACTGCACTGCCCTAAACCCTTAAACACCACCCCCAGCACGAGCCCTACACTGCACGAACACCACTGCAATGCCCTAAACCCTGAAACACCACCCACAGCACAACCCCCTACACTATTCGCACACCACTGCACTGTTGTAAACCCTGAAAGACCACCCCCAGCACAACCCCCTACACTGCCCGAACACCACTGCTCTGCCCTAAACCCTCAAACACCACTCCCAGCACATCCCCCTACATTGCCCGAACACCACTGCTCTGCCCTAAATCCTGAAACACCACCCCCAGCACGACCCCCTACTCTGCCCGAACACCACTGCTCTGCCCTAAACCCTGAAAC
This sequence comes from Triturus cristatus, assembly GCF_964204655.1. NCBI lineage: Eukaryota > Metazoa > Chordata > Amphibia > Caudata > Salamandridae > Triturus > Triturus cristatus. The sequence goes on from NC_140579.1 coordinate 1,122,230,458, forward strand.
ACCACCCCAGCACGTCCCCCTACACTCCCCGAACACAACTGCTCTGCCCTAAACTCTGAAACACCAGCACCAGCACGACACCCTACACTGCCCGAACACCACTGCACTGCCATAAACCCTGAAACACCACCCCCAGCATGACCCTCTACACTGCCCGAACACCACTGCACTGCCCTAAACCCAAAAAAAACCACCACCCCCAGCACAACCCCCCACACTACCCGAACAACACTACACTGCATTAAACCCTAAAACACTACCCCCAGCAAGACACCCTACATTACCTGAACACCACTGCACTACCCTAAAACGCCACCTCCAGCAAGACCCCCTACACTACCCGAACACTACTGCCCTAAACTATGAAACGCCACCCCCTGCAAGACCCTCTACACTGCCCGAACACCACTGCACCACTGCCCTAAACCCTGAAATGCCACCCTCTGCAAGACCCCCTACACTGCCCGAACACCACTGCACTGCCATAATCCCTGAAACACCAGCCCCAGTACGACCCCCTACACTGCCCGAACACCACAGCACTGCCCTAAACCCTAAAGCACCAGCCCCAGCATGACCCGTCACACTGCCCGAACACCACTGCACGGCCCCAAACGCTGAAACACCAGCCCCAGCACGACCCCCTACACTACCCGAACACCACGGCACTGCCATAAACCCTGAAAGACCACCCCCAGCACAACCACCTACACTGTCCGAACACCACTGCTCTGCCCTAAACCCTCAAACACCACGCCCAGCACATCCCCCTACATTACCCAAACACCACTGCTCTGCCCTAAACCCTGAAACACCACCCCAGCACATCCCCCTACACTCCCCAAACACTACTGCTTTGCCCTAAACTCTGAAACACCAGCACGACACCCTACACTGCCCGAACACCAATACTCTGCCCTAAACCTTGAAACACCACGCCCAGCATGACCCCCTATACTGCCCGAAAACCACTGCACTGTCCTAAACCCTGAAACACCACCCCCAGCACGACCCCCTACACTGCCCGAACACCACTGCACTGCCCTAAACCCTGAAACACCAACCCAGCACGACCCCCTACACTGCCCGAACACCACTGCCCTAAACCCTGAAACGCCACCTCCAGCAAGACCCCCTACACTGCCTGAAAACCACTTCCCAAAACACTGAAACGCCACCCCCTGCAAGACCCTCTAAACTGCCCGAACACCACTGCACCACTTCCCTAAACCCTGAAATGCCACCCCCTGCAAGACCCCCTACATTACCCGAACACTACTGCACTGCCCTAAACCCTGAAACACCACCCCCAGCATGACCCCCAACACTGCCCGAACACCACCGCACTACCCTAAACCATAAAACACCAGCCCCAGCACAACCCCCTACACTGCCCGAACACCTCTGCACTGCCCTGAAAGCTGAAACACCACCCCCAGCAAGACCCCCTACACTGCTTGAACACCACTGCCCTAAACCCTTAAACACCACCCCAGCAAGATACCCTACGCTGCCCGAAAACCACTGCACTGCCCTAAACCCTGCAACACCACCCCCTGCATGACCCCCTTCACTGCCTGATAACCAATGCACTGCTCTAAACCCTGAAACACCAGCGCCATCATGACCCCCTACACTGCCTGAACACCACTGCTCTGCCCTAAACCCTGAAACACCACCCCAGCACATCCCCCTACACTGCCCGAACACCACTGCACTGCTCTAAACCCTGAAACACCAGCGCCAGCATGACCCCCTATACTGCCTGAACACCACTGCTCTGCCCTAAACCCTGAAACACCACCCCAGCACATCCCCCTACACTGCCTGAACACCACTGCTCTGCCCTAAACTCTGAAACACCACCACAACCCCCTACACTGCCCGAACACCACTGCACTGCCCTGAACTACCAGTCCCAGCAAGACCGCGTACACTGCCCGCACACCACTGCACTGCCCTAAACCCTTAAACAACACCCCCAGCACGACCCCCTACACTGCCCACACACCACTGCTCTGCCCTAAATCCTGAAACACCACCCCCAGCACGACCCCCTACTCTGCCCGAACACCACTGCTCTGCCCTAAACCCTGAAACACCACCCCAGCACGTCCCCCTACACTCCCCGAACACTACTGCTCTGCCCTAAACTCTGAAACACCAGCACCAGCACGACACCCTACACTGCCCGAACACCACTGCACTGCCATAAACCCTAAAACACCACCCCCAGCATGACACCCTACACTGCCCGAACACCACTGTACTGCCCTAAACCCTAAAACACCACCTCCAGCACGACCCCCCACACTGCCCGAACACCAGTTCACTGCCCTAAAGCCTAAAACACTACCCCAAGCAAGACACCCTACACTCCCTGAACACCACTGCACTACCCTAAAACGCCACCTTCAGCAAGACCCCCTACACTGCCCGAACACCACTGCCCTAAACCCTGAAACGCCACCCCCTGCAAGACCCTCTACACTGCCCGAACACCACTGCACTACTGCCCTAAACCCTGAAATGCCACCCTCTGCAAGACCCCCTACACTGCCCGAACACCACTGCATTGCCATAATCACTGAAACACCAGCCCCAGTACAACCCCCTACACTGCCCGAACACTACTGCACTGCCCTAAACCCTAAAACACTACCCCCAGCACGACACCCTACACTGCCTGAACAGCACTGCACTGCCCTAACCCTAAAACACCAGCCCCAGCACGACCCCTCACACTGCCCGAACACCACTGCACGGCCCTAAACCCTGAAACACCAGCCCCAGCACGACCCCCTACACTGCCCGAACACCACTGCACTGCCCTAACCCTAAAACACCAGCCCCAGCACGACCCCTCACACTGCCCGAACACCACTGCACGGCCCTAAAACCTGAAACACCAGCCCCAGCACGACCCCCTACACTGCCCGAACACCACTGCACTGCCCTAAACCCTGAAACACCACCCCAGCAAGACCCCCTGCACCGCCCAAACACCAATGCACTGCCCGAAACCCTGAAACACCACCCCTTGCATGACCCCCTACATTGCCCGAACACCACTTCACTGCCCTAAACCCTAAAACACTACCCCCAGCACGACACCTTACACTGCCTGAACAGCACTGCACTGCCCTATACCCTAAAACATCAGCCCCAGCATGACTCCTCACACTGCACGAACACCACTGCACGGCCCTAAACCCTGAAACACCAGCCGCAGCACGACCCCCTACACTGCCCGAACACCACTGCACTGCCCTAAACCCTGAAACACCACCCCAGCATGACCACCTACACTGCCCGAAAACCACTGCACTGCCCTAATCCCTGAAACACCACCCCCCTGCACGACCCCCCTACACTGCCCGAACACCACTGCACTGCCCTAAACCCTGAAACACCACCCCAGCAAGCCCCCCTACACTGCCCAAACACCTCTGCACTGCCCAGAAAGCTGAAACACCACCCCCAGCAAGAACCCCTACACTGCCTGAACACCACTGCCCTAAACCCTTAAACACCACCCCAGCAAAACACCCTACGCTGCCCGAAAACCACTGCACTGCCCTAAAGCCTTAAACACCACCCCCTGCATGACCCCCTTCACTACCCGAACACCACTGCTCTGACCTAAACCCTGAAACACCACCACCAGCACATCCCCCTACACTGCCTGAACACCACTGCTCTGCCCTAAACCCTGAAACACCAGCACAACCCCCTATACTGCCCGAACACCACTGCTCTGCCCTAAACCCTCAAACACCACGCGCAGCACGTCCCCCTACATTGCTCAAACACCACTGCTCTACCCTAAATCCTGAAACACCACCCCTAGCACAACCCCCTACTCTGCCCGAACACCACTGCTCTGCCCTAAACCCTAAAACACTACCCCAGCACGTCCCCCTACACTCCCCAAACACTACTGCTCTGCCCTAAACTCTGAAACACCAGCACCAGCAAGACACCCTACACTGCCCGAACACCACTGCACTGCCATACATCCTGAAACACCACCCCCAGCATGACCCCCTACACTGCCCGAACACCACTGCACTGCCCTAAACCCTAAAACACCACCCCCAGCAAGACCCCCTACACTGCCCGAACACCACTGCCCTAAACCCTGACATGCCACCCCCTGCAAGACCCTCTACACTGCTTGAACACCACTGCACCACTGCCCTACACCTTGAAATGCCACCCTCTGCAAGACCGCCTACACTGCCCGAACACCACTGCATTGCCATAATCCCTGAAACACCAGCCCCAGTATGACCCCCTACACTGCCTGAACACCACTGCACTGCCCTAAACCCTAAAACACTACCCCCAGCACGACACCCTACACTGCCTGAACAGCACTGAACTGCCCTAAACCCTAAAACATCAGCCCCAGCATGACCCCTCACACTGCTCGAACACCACTGCACGGCCCTAAACCCTGAAACACCACCCCCAGCACGACCACCTACACTGCCCGAAAACCACTGCACTGCCCTGAAAGCTGAAACACCACCCCCAGCAAGACCCCCTACACTGCCTGAACACCAATGCCCTAAACCCTTAAACACCACCCCAGCAAGACACCCTACGCTGCCCGAAAACCACTGCACTGCCCTAAACCCTGAAACACCACCCCCTGCACGACCCCCTTCACTAACGGAACACCACTGCACTGTTTTAAACCCTGAAGCAACACTGCCAGCATGACCCCCTACACTGCCTGAACACCACTGCTCTGCCCTAAACCCTGAAACACCAGCACGACCCCCTACACTGCCCGAACAAAACTGCACTGCCCTAAACCCAGAAACACCAGTCCCAGCACGACCCCGTACACTGCCCGCACACCACTGCACTGCCCTAAACCCTTAAACACCACCCCCAGCACGACCCCCTACACTGCACAAACACCACTGCAATGCCCTAAACCCTGAAACACCACCCACAGCGTGACCCCCTACACTACCTGCACACCACTGCACTGCCGTAAACCCTGAAAGATCACCCCCAGCACAACCCCCTACACTGTCCGAACACCACTACTCTGCCCTAAACCCTCAAACACCACACCCAGCACGTCCCCCTACATTGCCCGAACACCACTGCTCTGCCCTAAATCCTAAAACACCACCCCCTGCACGACCCCCCTACACTGCCCGAACACCACTGCACTGCCCTAAACCCTGAAACACCACCCCAGCAAGCCCCCCTACACTGCCCAAACACCTCTGCACTGCCCAGAAAGCTGAAACACCACCCCCAGCAAGAACCCCTACACTGCCTGAACACCACTGCCCTAAACCCTTAAACACCACCCCAGCAAAACACCCTACGCTGCCCGAAAACCACTGCACTGCCCTAAAGCCTTAAACACCACCCCCTGCATGACCCCCTTCACTACCCGAACACCACTGCACTGCTCTAAACCCTGAAACACCACTGCCAGCACGACCCCCTACACTGCCTGAACACCACTGCTCTGACCTAAACCCTGAAACACCACCCCCAGCACATCCCCCTACACTGCCTGAACACCACTGCTCTGCCCTAAACCCTGAAACACCAGCCCGACCCCCTAGACTGCCCGAACACCACTGCACTGCCATAAACCCAGAAACACCAGTCCCAGCACGAACCCGTACACTGCCCGCACACCACTGCACTGCCCTAAACCCTTAAACACCACCCCCAGCACGAGCCCTACACTGCACGAACACCACTGCAATGCCCTAAACCCTGAAACACCACCCACAGCACAACCCCCTACACTATTCGCACACCACTGCACTGTTGTAAACCCTGAAAGACCACCCCCAGCACAACCCCCTACACTGCCCGAACACCACTGCTCTGCCCTAAACCCTCAAACACCTCTCCCAGCACATCCCCCTACATTGCCCGAACACCACTGCTCTGCCCTAAATCCTGAAACACCACCCCCAGCACGACCCCCTACTCTGCCCGAACACCACTGCTCTGCCCTAAACCCTGAAACACCACCCCAGCACGTCCCCCTACACTCCCCGAACACTACTGCTCTGCCCTAAACTCTGAAACACCAGCACCAGCACGACACCCTACACTGCCCGAACACCACTGCACTGCCATAAACCCTAAAACACCACCCCCAGCATGACACCCTACACTGCCCGAACACCACTGTACTGCCCTAAACCCTAAAACACCACCTCCAGCACGACCCCCCACACTGCCCGAACACCAGTTCACTGCCCTAAAGCCTAAAACACTACCCCAAGCAAGACACCCTACACTCCCTGAACACCACTGCACTACCCTAAAACGCCACCTTCAGCAAGACCCCCTACACTGCCCGAACACCACTGCCCTAAACCCTGAAACGCCACCCCCTGCAAGACCCTCTACACTGCCCGAACACCACTGCACTACTGCCCTAAACCCTGAAATGCCACCCTCTGCAAGAACCCCTACACTGCCCGAACACCACTGCATTGCCATAATCACTGAAACACCAGCCCCAGTACAACCCCCTACACTGCCCGAACACCACTGCACTGCCCTAAACCCTAAAACACCAGCCCCAGCACGACCCCCTACACTGCCTGAACAGCACTGCACTGCCCTAACCCTAAAACACCAGCCCCAGCACGACCCCTCACACTGCCCGAACACCACTGCACGGCCCTAAACCCTGAAACACCAGCCCCAGCACGACCCCCTACACTGCCCGAACACCACTGCACTGCCCTAACCCTAAAACACCAGCCCCAGCACGACCCCTCACACTGCCCGAACACCACCGCACGGCCCTAAAACCTGAAACACCAGCCCCAGCACGACCCCCTACACTGCCCGAACACCACTGCACTGCCCTAAACCCTGAAACACCACCCCAGCAAGACCCCCTGCACCGCCCGAAAACCAATGCACTGCCCGAAACCCTGAAACACCACCCCTTGCATGACCCCCTACATTGCCCGAACACCACTTCACTGCCCTAAACCCTAAAACACTACCCCCAGCACGACACCTTACACTGCCTGAACAGCACTGCACTGCCCTATACCCTAAAACATCAGCCCCAGCATGACTCCTCACACTGCACGAACACCACTGCACGGCCCTAAACCCTGAAACACCAGCCGCAGCACGACCCCCTACACTGCCCGAACACCACTGCACTGCCCTAAACCCTGAAACACCACCCCAGCATGACCACCTACACTGCCCGAAAACCACTGCACTGCCCTAATCCCTGAAACACCACCCCCCTGCACGACCCCCCTACACTGCCCGAACACCACTGCACTGCCCTAAACCCTGAAACACCACCCCAGCAAGCCCCCCTACACTGCCCAAACACCTCTGCACTGCCCAGAAAGCTGAAACACCACCCCCAGCAAGAACCCCTACACTGCCTGAACACCACTGCCCTAAACCCTTAAACACCACCCCAGCAAAACACCCTACGCTGCCCGAAAACCACTGCACTGCCCTAAAGCCTTAAACACCACCCCCTGCATGACCCCCTTCACTACCCGAACACCACTGCACTGCTCTAAACCCTGAAACACCACTGCCAGCACGACCCCCTACACTGCCTGAACACCACTGCTCTGACCTAAACCCTGAAACACCACCACCAGCACATCCCCCTACACTGCCTGAACACCACTGCTCTGCCCTAAACCCTGAAACACCAGCACAACCCCCTATACTGCCCGAACACCACTGCTCTGCCCTAAACCCTCAAACACCACGCCCAGCACGTCCCCCTACATTGCTCAAACACCACTGCTCTACCCTAAATCCTGAAACACCACCCCTAGCACAACCCCCTACTCTGCCCGAACACCACTGCTCTGCCCTAAACCCTAAAACACCACCCCAGCACGTCCCCCTACACTCCCCAAACACTACTGCTCTGCCCTAAACTCTGAAACACCAGCACCAGCAAGACACCCTACACTGCCCGAACACCACTGCACTGCCATACATCCTGAAACACCACCCCCAGCATGACCCCCTACACTGCCCGAACACCACTGCACTGCCCTAAACCCTAAAACACCACCCCCAGCAAGACCCCCTACACTGCCCGAACACCACTGCCCTAAACCCTGACATGCCACCCCCTGCAAGACCCTCTACACTGCTTGAACACCACTGCACCACTGCCCTACACCTTGAAATGCCACCCTCTGCAAGACCCCCTACACTGCCCGAACACCACTGCATTGCCATAATCCCTGAAACACCAGCCCCAGTATGACCCCCTACACTGCCTGAACACCACTGCACTGCCCTAAACCCTAAAACACTACCCCCAGCACGACACCCTACACTGCCTGAACAGCACTGAACTGCCCTAAACCCTAAAACATCAGCCCCAGCATGACCCCTCACACTGCTCGAACACCACTGCACGGCCCTAAACCCTGAAACACCACCCCCAGCACGACCACCTACACTGCCCGAAAACCACTGCACTGCCCTGAAAGCTGAAACACCACCCCCAGCAAGACCCCCTACACTGCCTGAACACCAATGCCCTAAACCCTTAAACACCACCCCAGCAAGACACCCTACGCTGCCCGAAAACCACTGCACTGCCCTAAACCCTGAAACACCACCCCCTGCACGACCCCCTTCACTAACCGAACACCACTGCACTGTTTTAAACCCTGAAGCAACACTGCCAGCATGACCCCCTACACTGCCTGAACACCACTGCTCTGCCCTAAACCCTGAAACACCAGCACGACCCCCTACACTGCCCGAACAAAACTGCACTGCCCTAAACCCAGAAACACCAGTCCCAGCACGACCCCGTACACTGCCCGCACACCACTGCACTGCCCTAAACCCTTAAACACCACCCCCAGCACGACCCCCTACACTGCACAAACACCACTGCAATGCCCTAAACCCTGAAACACCACCCACAGCGTGACCCCCTACACTACCTGCACACCACTGCACTGCCGTAAACCCTGAAAGATCACCCCCAGCACAACCCCCTACACTGTCCGAACACCACTACTCTGCCCTAAACCCTCAAACACCACACCCAGCACGTCCCCCTACATTGCCCGAACACCACTGCTCTGCCCTAAATCCTAAAACACCACCCCCTGCACGACCCCCCTACACTGCCCGAACACCACTGCACTGCCCTAAACCCTGAAACACCACCCCAGCAAGCCCCCCTACACCGCCCAAACACCTCTGCACTGCCCAGAAAGCTGAAACACCACCCCCAGCAAGAACCCCTACACTGCCTGAACACCACTGCCCTAAACCCTTAAACACCACCCCAGCAAAACACCCTACGCTGCCCGAAAACCACTGCACTGCCCTAAAGCCTTAAACACCACCCCCTGCATGACCCCCTTCACTACCCGAACACCACTGCACTGCTCTAAACCCTGAAACACCACTGCCAGCACGACCCCCTACACTGCCTGAACACCACTGCTCTGACCTAAACCCTGAAACACCACCCCCAGCACATCCCCCTACACTGCCTGAACACCACTGCTCTGCCCTAAACCCTGAAACACCAGCACAACCCCCTATACTGCCCGAACACCACTGCTCTGCCCTAAACCCTCAAACACCTCGCCCAGCACGTCCCCCTACATTGCTCAAACACCACTGCTCTACCCTAAATCCTGAAACACCACCCCTAGCACAACCCCCTACTCTGCCTGAACACCACTGCTCTGCCCTAAACCCTAAAACACCACCCCAGCACGTCCCCCTACACTCCCCAAACACTACTGCTCTGCCCTAAACTCTGAAACACCAGCACCAGCAAGACACCCTACACTGCCCGAACACCACTGCACTGCCATACATCCTGAAACAACACCCCCAGTATGACCCCCTACACTGCCCGAACACCACTGCACTGCCCTAAACCCTAAAACACCACCCCCAGCATGACCACCCACACTGCCCGAACACCACTTCACTGCCCTAAACCCTAAAACACTACCCGAAGCAAGACACCCTACACTACCTGAACACCACTGCACTACCCTAAAACGCCACCTCCAGCAAGACCCCCTACACTGCCCGAACACCACTGCCCTAAACCCTGACATGCCACCCCCTGCAAGACCCTCTACACTGCTTGAACACCACTGCACCACTGCCCTACACCTTGAAATGCCACCCTCTGCAAGACCCCCTACACTGCCCAAACACCACTGCATTGCCATAATCCCTGAAACACCAGCCCCAGTATGACCCCCTACACTGCCTGAACACCACTGCACTGCCCTAAACCCTAAAACACTACCCCCAGCACGACACCCTACACTGCCTGAACAGCACTGAACTGCCCTAAACCCTAAAACATCAGCCCCAGCATGACCCCTCACACTGCTCGAACACCACTGCACGGCCCTAAACCCTGAAACACCACCCCCAGCACGACCACCTACACTGCCCGAAAACCACTGCACTGCCCTGAAAGCTGAAACACCACCCCCAGCAAGACCCCCTACACTGCCTGAACACCAATGCCCTAAACCCTTAAACACCACCCCAGCAAGACACCCTACGCTGCCCGAAAACCACTGCACTGCCCTAAACCCTGAAACACCACCCCCTGCACGACCCCCTTCACTAACCGAACACCACTGCACTGTTTTAAACCCTGAAGCAACACTGCCAGCATGACCCCCTACACTGCCTGAACACCACTGCTCTGCCCTAAACCCTGAAACACCAGCACGACCCCCTACACTGCCCGAACAAAACTGCACTGCCCTAAACCCAGAAACACCAGTCCCAGCACGACCCCATACACTGCCCGCACACCACTGCACTGCCCTAAACCCTTAAACACCACCCCCAGCACGACCCCCTACACTGCACAAACACCACTGCAATGCCCTAAACCCTGAAACACCACCCACAGCGTGACCCCCTACACTACCTGCACACCACTGCACTGCCGTAAACCCTGAAAGATCACCCCCAGCACAACCCCCTACACTGTCCGAACACCACTACTCTGCCCTAAACCCTCAAACACCACACCCAGCACGTCCCCCTACATTGCCCGAACACCACTGCTCTGCCCTAAATCCTAAAACACCACCCCCTGCATGACCCCCTACTCTGCCCGAACACCACTGCTCTGCCCTAAACCCTGAAACACCACCACAGCACGTCCCCCTACACTCCCCGAACACTACTGCTCTGCCCTAAACTCTGAAACACCAGCACCAGCCCGACCCCCTACTCTGCCCGAACACCACTGCACTGCCCTAAACCCTTTAACACCACTCCCAGGATGACCCCCTACAATGCCCGAACACCACTTCACTGCCCTAAACCCTAAAACACCACCACCCGGAAAACAACACCCTATACAACCTTTAACACCACTGCACTACTCTAAAACACCACCCCCAGCATGACCCTCAACACTGCCCGAACACCACTGCACTACCCAAAACCATAAAACACCAGCCCCAGTACGACCCCCTACACTGCCCGACCACAACTGCACTGCCCTAACCCTAAAACACCAGCCCCAGCACGACCCCTCACACTGCCCGAACACCACTGCACGGCCCTAAACCCTGAAACACCAGCCCCAGCACGACCCCCTACACTGCCCGATCACTGCACTGCCCTAAACCCTGAAACACCACCCCAGCAAGACCCCCTACACCGCCCAAAAACCAATGCACTGCCCAAAACCCTGAAACACCACCCCTTGCATGACCCCCTACATTGCCCGAACACCACTTCACTGCCCTAAACCCTAAAACACTACCCCCAGCACGAAACCCTACACTGCCTGAACAGCACTGCACTGCCCTATACCCTAAAACATCAGCCCCAGCATGACCCCTCACACTGCTCGAACACCACTGCACGGCCCTAAAGCCTGAAACACCAGCCGCAGCACGACCCCCTACACTGCCCGAACACCACTGCACTGCCCTAAACCCTGAAACACCACCCCCAGCACGACCACCTACACTGCCCAAAAACCACTGCACTGCCCTAAACCCTGAAACACCACCCCCCTGCACGACCCCCCTACACTGCCCGAACACCACTGCACTGCCCTAAACCCTAAAACACCACCCCAGCAAGCCCCCCTACACTGCCCGAACACCTCTGCACTGCCCTGAAAGCTGAAACACCACCCCCAGCAAGAACCCCTACACTGCCTGAACACCACTGCCCTAAACCCTTAAACACCACCCCAGCAAGACACCCTACGATGCCCGAAAACCACTGCACTGCCCTAAACCCTGAAACACCACCCCTATATGACCCCCTTCACTGCCCGAACACCACTGCACTGCCATAAACCCTGAAACACCCCCCCCTGCACGATCCCCTACACTGCCCGAACACCACTGCACTGCTCTAAACCCTGAAACACCACCGCCAGCACAACCCCCTACACTGCCTGAACACCACTGCTCTGCCCTAAACCCTGAAACACCACCCCCAGCACATCCCCCTACACTGCCTGAACACCACTGATCTGCCCTAAACCCTGAAACACCAGCCCGACCCCCTACACTGCCCGAACACCACTGCACTGCCATAAACCCAGAAACACCAGTCCCAGCACGACCCCGTACACTGCCCGCACACCACTGCACTGCCCTAAACCCTTAAACACCACCCCCAGCACGAGCCCTACACTGCACGAACACCACTGCAATGCCCTAAACCCTGAAACACCACCCACAGCACAACCCCCTACACTATTCGCACACCACTGCACTGTTGTAAACCCTGAAAGACCACCCCCAGCACAACCCCCTACACTGCCCGAACACCACTGCTCTGCCCTAAACCCTCAAACACCACTCCCAGCACATCCCCCTACATTGCCCGAACACCACTGCTCTGCCCTAAATCCTGAAACACCACCCCCAGCACGACCCCCTACTCTGCCCGAACACCACTGCTCTGCCCTAAACCCTGAAACACCACCCCAGCACGTCCCCCTACACTCCCTGAACACAACTGCTCTGCCCTAAACTCTGAAACACCAGCACCAGCACGACACCCTACACTGCCCGAACACCACTGCACTGCCATAAACCCTGAAACACCACCCCCAGCATGACCCTCTACACTGCCCGAACACCACTGCACTGCCCTAAACCCCAAAAAAAACACCACCCCCAGCACAACCCCCCACACTGCCCGAACAACACTTCACTGCATTAAACCCTAAAACACTACCCCCAGCAAGACACCCTACCTTACCTGAACACCACTGCACTACCCTAAAACGCCACCTCCAGCAAGACCCCCTACACTACCCGAACACTACTGCCCTAAACGATGAAACGCCACCCCCTGCAAGACCCTCTACACTGCCCAAACACCACTGCACCACTGCCCTAAACCCTGAAATGCCACCCTCTGCAAGACCCCCTACACTGCCCGAACACCACTGCACTGCCATAATCCCTGAAACACCAGCCCCAGTACGACCCCCTACACTGCCCGAACACCACTGCACTGCCCTAAACCCTAAAGCACCAGCCCCAGCATGACCCGTCACACTGCCCGAACACCACTGCACGGCCCCAAACGCTGAAACACCAGCCCCAGCACGACCCCCTACACTACCCGAACACCACGGCACTGCCATAAACCCTGAAAGACCACCCCCAGCACAACCACCTACACTGTCCGAACACCACTGCTCTGCCCTAAACCCTCAAACACCACGCCCAGCACGTCCCCCTACATTACCCAAACACCACTGCTCTGCCCTAAACCCTGAAACACCACCCCAGCACATCCCCCTACACTCCCCGAACACTACTGCTTTGCCCTAAACTCTGAAACACCAGCACGACACCCTACACTGCCCGAACACCAATACTCTGCCCTAAACCTTGAAACACCACGCCCAGCATGACCCCCTATACTGCCCGAACACCACTGCACTGTCCTAAACCCTGAAACACCACCCCCAGCACGACCCCCTACACTGCCCGAACACCACTGCACTGCCCTAAACCCTGAAACACCAGCCCCAGCACGACCCCCTACACTGCCCGAACACCACTGCCCTAAACCCTGAAACGCCACCTCCAGCAAGACCCCCTACACTGCCTGAAAACCACTTCCCAAAACACTGAAACGCCACCCCCTGCAAGACCCTCTAAACTGCCCGAACACCACTGCACCACTTCCCTAAACCCTGAAATGCCACCCCCTGCAAGACCCCCTACATTACCCGAACACTACTGCACTGCCCTAAACCCTGAAACACCACCCCCAGCATGACCCCCAACACTGCCCGAACACCACCGCACTACCCTAAACCATAAAACACCAGCCCCAGCACAACCCCCTACACTGCCCGAACACCTCTGCACTGCCCTGAAAGCTGAAACACCACCCCCAGCAAGACCCCCTACACTGCTTGAACACCACTGCCCTAAACCCTTAAACACCACCCCAGCAAGATACCCTACGCTGCCCGAAAACCACTGCACTGCCCTAAACCCTGAAACACCACCCCCTGCACGACCCCCTTCACTGCCTGATAACCAATGCACTGCTCTAAACCCTGAAACACCAGCGCCATCATGACCCCCTACACTGCCTGAACACCACTGCTCTGCCCTAAACCCTGAAACACCACCCCAGCACATCCCCCTACACTGCCCGAACACCACTGCACTGCTCTAAACCCTGAAACACCAGCGCCAGCATGACCCCCTACACTGCCTGAACACCACTGCTCTGCCCTAAACCCTGAAACACCACCCCAGCACATCCCCCTACACTGCCTGAACACCACTGCTCTGCCCTACACCCTGAAACACCACCACAACCCCCTACACTGCCCGAACACCACTGCACTGCCCTGAACCACCAGTCCCAGCAAGACCGCGTACACTGCCCGCACACCACTGCACTGCCCTAAACCCTTAAACAACACCCCCAGCACGACCCCCTACACTGCACGAACACCACTGCAATGCCCTAAACCCTGAAACACCACCCACAGCACGACCCTCTACACTACCCACACACCACTGCACTGCCGTAAACCCTGAAAGACCAACCCAAGCACAACCCCCTACACTGCCCGAACACCACTGCTCTGCCCCAAACCCTCAAACACCACGCCCAGCACGACCCCCTACTCTGCCCGAACACCACTGCTCTGCCCTAAACCCTGAAACACCACCCCAGCACGTCCCCCTACACTCCCTGAACACTACTGCTCTGCCCTAAGCTCTGAAACACCAGCACCAGCACGACCCCCTACTCTGCCCGAACACCACTGCACTGCCCTAAACCCTGAAACACCACTCCCAGGATGACCCCCTACATTGCCGAACACCACTTAACTGCCCTAAACCCTAAAACACCCCCCCTGCACAACACCCTATACTACCTTTAACACCATTGCACTACCCTAAAGCACCACCCCCAGCATGACCCTCAACACTGCCCGAACACCACTGCACTGCCCTAACCCTAAAACACCAGCCCCAGCACGATCACTCACACTGCCTGAACACCACTGCACAGCCCTAAACCCTGAAACACCAGCCCCAGCACGACCCCCTACACTGCCCGAACACCACTGCACTGTCCTAAACCCTGAAACACCAGCCACAGCATGACCCCCTACACTGCCCGAACACCACTGCACTGCCCTAAACCCTGAAACACCACCCCCTGTACGAACCCCTACACTGCCCGAACACCACTGCACTGCACTAAACCCTGAAACACCACCCCCAGCTAGACCCCCTACATTGCCTGAACACCTCTGCACTGTCCTGAACCCTGAAACACCACCCCCAGCAAGACCCTCTACACTGCCTGAACACCACTGCCCTAAACCCTGAAACACCACCCCAGCAAGACCCCCTACACCGCCCGAAAACCAATGCACTGCCCTAAACCCTGAAACACAACCCCCTGCATGACCCCCTACACTGCCCGAACACCACTTCACTGCCCTAAGCCCTAAAACACTACCCCTAGCACGACACCCTACACTGCCTGAACAGCACTTTACTGCCCTAAACCCTAAAACATCAGCCTCAGCATGACCCCTCACACTGCTCGAACACAACTGCATGGCCCTAAACCCTGAAACACCAGCCGCAGCACGACCCCCTACACTGCCCGAACACCACTGCACTGCCCTAAACCCGGAAACACCACCCCCAGCACGACCACCTACACTGCCCGAAAACCACTGCACTGCCCTAAACCCTAAAACACCACACCCCTGCACGACCCCTCTACACTGCCCGAACACCACTGCACTGCCCTAAACCCTGAAACACCACCCCAGCAAGCCCCCCTACACTGCCCTGAAAGCTGAAACACCACCCCCAGCAAGAACCCCTACACTGCCTGAACACCACTGCCCTAAACCCTTAAACACCACCCCAGCAAGACACCCTACGCTGCCCGAAAACCACTGCACTGCTCTAAACCCTGAAACACCACCCCCTGCACGACCCCCTTCACTGCCCGAACACCACTGCACTGCCATAAACCCTGAAGCACCACCCCCTGCACGACCCCCTACACTGCCCGAACACCACTGCACTGCTCTAAACCCTGAAACACCACCGCCAGCACGACACCCTACACTGCCTGAACATCACTGCTCTGCCCTAAACCCTGAAACACCACCCCCAGCACATCCCCCTACACTGCCTGAACACCACTGCTCTGCCCTAAACCCTGAAACACCAGCCCGACCCCCTACACTGCCCGAACACCACTGCACTGCCCTAAACCCAGAAACACCAGTCCCAGCACGACCCCGTACACTGCCCGCACACCACTGCACTGCCCTAAACCCTTAAACACCACCCCCAGCACAAGCGCTACACTGCACGAACACCACTGCAATGCCCTAAACCCTGAAACACCACCCACAGCATGACCCCCTACACTACCGGCACACAACTGCACTGCCGTAAACCCTGAAATACCACCCCCAGCACAACCCCCTACACTGCCCGAACACCACTGCTCTGCCCTAAACCCTCAAACACCACTCCCAGCACGTTCCCCTACATTGCCCGAACACAACTGCTCTGCCCTAAATCCTGAAACACCACCCCCAGCACTACCCCCTACTCTGCCCGAACACCACTGCTCTGCCCTAAACCCTGAAACACCACTCCCAGCACGTCCCCCTACATTGCCCGAACACCACTGCTCTGCCCTAAATCCTGAAACACCACCCCCAGCACTACCCCTACTCTGCCCGAACACCACTGCTCTGCCCTAAACCCTGAAACACCAACCCAGCATGTCCCCCTACACTCCCCGAACACTACTGCTCTGCCCTAAACTCTGAAACACCAGCACTAGCACAACACCCTACACTGCCCGAACACCACTGCACTACCATAAACCCTGAAACACCACCCCCAGCATGACCCCCTACACTGCCCGAACACCACTGCACTGCCCTAAACCCTAAAACACCACCCCCAGCACGACCCCCCACACTGCCCGAACACAACTTCACTGCCCTAAACCCTAAAACACTACCCCCAGCAAGACACCCTACACTACCTGAACACCACTGCACTACCCTAAAACGCCACCTCCAGCAAGACCCCCTACACTGTCCGAACACCACTGACTGAAACCCTGAAATGCCACCCCCTGCAAGACCCCCTACACTGCCCGAACACCACTGCACCACTGCCCTAAACCCTGAACTGCCACCCTCTGCAAGACCCCCTACACTGCCCGAACACCACTGCACTGCCATAAATCCTAAAACACCAGCCCCAGCACGACCCGTCACACTGTCCGAACACCACTGCACGGCCCCAAACCCTGAAACACCAGCCCCAGCACGACCCCCTATGCTACCCGAACACCACTGCACTGCCGTAAACCCTGAAAGACCACCCCCAGCACAACCCCCTACACTGCCCGAACACCACTGCTCTGCCCTCAACCCTCAAACACCACGCCCAGCATGTCCCCCTACATTGCCAAAACACCACTGCTCTACCCTAAATCCTGAAACACCACCCCCAGCATGACCCCCTACTCTGCCCGAATACCACTGCTCTGCCCTAAACCCTGAAACACCACCCCAGCACATCCCCCTACACTCCCCGAACACTACTGCTTTGCCCTAAACTCTGAAACACCAGCACGACACCCTACACTGCCCGAACACCAATCCTCTGCCCTAAACCTTGAAACACCACCCCCAGCATGACCCCCTACACTGCCCGAACACCACTGCACTGCCCTAAATCCTGAAACACCACCCACAGCATGACCCCCTACACTGCCCGAACCCCACTGCACTTCCCTAAACCCTAAAACACCAGCCCCAGCATGACCCCCTACACTGCCCGAACACCACTGCACTGCCCTAAACCCTGAAACACCGACCCCAGCATGACCCCCTACACTGCCCGAACACCACTGCCCTAAACCCTGAAACGCCACCTCCAGCAAGACCCCCTACACTGCCTGAACACCACTGCCCTAAACACTGAAACGCCACCCCCTGCAAGACCCTTTAAACTGCCCGAACACCACTGCACCACTTCCCTAAACCCTGAAATGCCACCCCCCTGCAAGACCCCCTACATTACCCGAACACCACTGCACTGCCCTAAACCCTGAAACACCACCCCCAGCATGAACCCCAACACTGCCCGAAAACCACCGCACTACCCTAAACCATAAAACACCAGCCCCAGCACAACCCCCTACACTGCCCGAACACCTCTGCACTGCCCTGAAAGCTGAAACACCATCCCCAGCAAGACCCCCTACACTGCCTGAACACCACTGCCCTAAACCCTTAAACACCACCCCAGCAAGACACCCTACTCTGCCCGAAAACCACTGCACTGCCCTAAACCCTGATACACCACCCCCTGCATGACCCCCTTCACTGCCCGAACACCACTGCACTGCCGTAAACCCTGAAACACCACCACCTGCACGACCGCCTACACTGCCCCAACACCACTGCACTGCTCTAAACCCTGAAACACCACCGCCAGCACGACCCCCTACACTGCCTGAACACCACTGCTCTGCCCTAAACCCTGAAACACCCCCCAGCACATCCCCCTACACTGCCTGAACACCACTGCTCTGCCCTAAACCCTGAAACACCAGCACGACCTCCTACACTGCCCGAACACCACTGCACTGCCCTAAACCCAGAAACACCAGTCCCAGCACGACCCCGTACACTGCCCGCACACCACTGCACTGCCCTAAACCATTAAACACCACCCACAGTACGACCCCCTACACTGCACGAACACCACTGCAATGCCCTAAACCCTGAAACACCACCCACAGCACGACCCCCTACACTGCCCGAACACCACTGCTCTGCCATAAACCCTCAAACACCACGCCCAGCACATCCCCCTACATTGCTCGAACGCCACTGTTCTGCCCTAAATCCTGAAACACAACCCCCAGCACGACCTCCTACTCTGCCTGAACAACACTGCTCTGCCCTAAACCCTGAAACACCACCCCAGCACGTCCCCCTACACTCCCCGAACACTACTGCTCTGCCCTAAACTCTGAAACACCAGCACCAGCACGACCACCTTCTCTGCCGAACACCACTGCACTGCAATAAACCCTGAAACACCACTCCCAGGATGACCCCCTACATTGCCGAACACCACTGCACTGCCATAAACCCTGAAAGACCACCCCCAGCACAACCCCCTACACTGCCCGAACACCACTGCTCTGCCCTAAACCCTCAAACACCACGCCCAGCACGTCCCCCTACATTGCCCGAACACAACTGCTCTGCCCTAAATCCTGAAGCACCACCCCCAGCGCGACCCCCTACTCTGCCCGAACACCGCTGCTCTGCCCTAAACCCTGAAACACCAAGCCAGCACGTCCCCCTACACTCCCCGAACACTACTGCTCTGCCCTAAACTCTGAAATACCAGCACTAGCACGACCACCTTCTCTGCCCGAACACCACTGCACTGCAATAAACCCTGAAACACCACTCCCAGGATGACCCCCTACATTGCCGAACACCACTTCACTGCCCTAAACCCTAAAACACCATCCCCTGCACAACACCCTATACTACCTTTAACACCACTGCACTACCCTAAAACACCACCCCAGCATGACCCTCAACACTGCCCGAACATCACTGCACTACCCTAAACCATAAAACACCAGCCCCAGCACGACCCCCTACACTGCCCGAACACCACTGCACTGCTCTAACCCTAAAACACCATCCCCAGCATGACCCCTGACACTGCCCGAACACCACTGCACGGCCCTAAACCCTGAAATACCAGCCCCAGCACGACCCCCTACACTGCCCGAACACCACTGCACTGCCCTAAACCCTGAAACACCAGCCACAGCATGACCCCCTACATTGCCCGAACACCTCTGCACTGCCCTGAACCCTGAAACACCACCCCCAGCAAGACCCTCTACACTGCCTGAACACCACTCCCCTAAACCCTGAAACGCCAACCCCTGCAAGACCCTCTAAACTGCCCGAACACCTCTGCACTGCTCTAAACCCTGAAACACCACCGCCAGCACGACCCCCTACACTGCCTGAACACCACTGCTCTGCCTTAAACCCTGAAACACCACCCCCAGCACATCCCCCTACACTGCCTGAACACCACTGCTCTGCCCTAAATCCTGAATCACCAGCACGACCCCCTACACTGCCCGAACACCACTGCACTGCCCTAAACCCAGAAACACCTGTCCCAGCACGACCCCATACACTGCCCGCACACCACTGCACTGCCCTAAACCTTTAAACACCACCCACAGTACAACCTCCTACACTGCAAAAACAGCACTGCAATGCCCAATACCCTGAAACACCACCCACAGCACGATCCCCTACACTACCCGCACACCACTGCATTGCCGTAAACCCTGAAAGACCACCCCAAGCACAACCCCCTACACTGCCCGAACACCACTGCTCTGCCCTAAACCCTCAAACACCATGCCCAGCACATTCCCCTACATTGCTCGAACGCCACTGCTCTGCCCTAAATCCTGAAACACAACCCCGAGCACGACCTCCTACTCTGCCTGAACAACACTGCTCTGCCCTAAACCCTGAAACACCACCCCAGCACGTCCCCCTACACTCCCCGAACACTACTGCTCTGCCCTAAACTCTGAAACACCAGCACCAGCACGACCCCCTTCTCTGCCCGAACACCACTGCACTGCAATAAACCCTGAAACACCACTCCCAGGATGACCCCCTACATTGCTGAACACCACTTCACTGCCCTAAACCCTAAAACACCATCCCCTGCACAACACCCTATACTACCTTTAACACCACTGCACTACCCTAAAACACCACCCCCAGCATGACCCTCAACACTGCCCGAACATCACTGCACTACCTTAAACCATAAAACACCAGCCCCAGCACGACCCCCTACACTGCCCGAACACCACTGCACTGCCCTAACCCTAAAACACCAGCCCCAGCACGACCCCTGACACTTCCCGAACACCACTGCACGGCCCTAAACCCTGAAATACAAGCCCCAGCACGACCCCCTACACTGCCCGAACTCCACTGCACTGCCCTAAACCCTGAAACACCAGCCACAGCATGACCCCCTACATTGCCCGAACACCTCTGCACTGCCCTGAACCCTGAAACACCACCCCCAGCAAGACCCTCTACACTGCCTTAACACCACTCCCCTAAACCCTGAAACGCCAACCCCTGCAAGACCTTCTAAACTGCCCGAACACCACTGCACTGCACTAAACACTGAAACACCACCCCCAGCAAGACCCCCTACATTGCCCGAATACCTCTGCACTGCACTGCCCTGAACCCTGAAACACCACCCCCAGCAAGACCCTCTACACTGCCTGAACACCACTACCCTAAACCCTGAAACACCACCCCAGCAAGACCCCCTACACCGCCCGAAAACCAATGCACTGCCCTAAACCCTGAAACACCACCCCCTGCATGACCCCCTACACTGCCCGAACACCACTTCACTGCTCTAAACCCTAACACACTTCCCCCAGCACGACACCCTACACTGCCTGAACAGCACTGCACTGCCCTAAACCCTAAAACATCAGCCCCAGCATGACCCCTCACACTGCTCGAACACCAATGCACGGCCCTAAACCCTGAAACACCAGCCGCAGCACGACCCCCTACACTGCCCGAACACCACTGCACTGCCCTAAACCCTGAAACACCACCCCCAGCACGACCCCCTACACTGCCCGAACACCACTGCACTGCCCTAAACCCTGAAACACCAGCCCCAGCACGACCCTCTACACTGCCCGAACACCACTGCCCTAAACCCTGAAACGCCACCTCCAGCAAGACCCCCTACACTGCCTGAAAACCACTTCCCAAAACACTGAAACGCCACCCCCTGCAAGACCCTCTAAACTGCCCGAACACCACTGCACCACTTCCCTAAACCCTGAAATGCCACCCCCTGCAAGACCCCCTACATTACCCGAACACTACTGCACTGCCCTAAACCCTGAAACACCACACCCAGCATGACCCCCAACACTGCCCGAACACCACCGCACTACCCTAAACCATAAAACACCAGCCCCAGCACAACCCCCTACACTGCCCGAACACCTCTGCACTGCCCTGAAAGCTGAAACACCACCCCCAGCAAGACCCCCTACACTGCTTGAACACCACTGCCCTAAACCCTTAAACACCACCCCAGCAAGATACCCTACGCTGCCCGAAAACCACTGCACTGCCCTAAACCCTGAAACACCACCCCCTGCACGACCCCCTTCACTGCCTGATAACCAATGCACTGCTCTAAACCCTGAAACACCAGCGCCATCATGACCCCCTACACTGCCTGAACGCCACTGCTCTGCCCTAAACCCTGAAACACCACCCCAGCACATCCCCCTACACTGCCCGAACACCACTGCACTGCTGTAAACCCTGAAACACCAGCGCCAGCATGACCCTCTACACTGCCTGAACACCACTGCTCTGCCCTAAACCCTGAAACACCACCCCAGCACATCCCCCTACACTGCCTGAACACCACTGCTCTGCCCTAAACCCTGAAACACCACCACAACCCCCTACACTGCCCGAACACCACTGCACTGCCCTGAACCACCAGTCCCAGCAAGACCGCGTACACTGCCCGCACACCACTGCACTGCCCTAAACCCTTAAACAACACCCCCAGCACGACCCCCTACACTGCACGAACACCACTGCAATGCCCTAAACCCTGAAACACCACCCACAGCACGACCCTCTACACTACCCACACACCACTGCACTGCCGTAAACCCTGAAAGACCAACCCAAGCACAACCCCCTACACTGCCCGAACACCACTGCTCTGCCCCAAACCCTCAAACACCACGCCCAGCACGTCCCCCTACATTGCCCAAACGCCATTGCTCTGCCCTAAATCCTGAAACACCACCCCCAGCACGACCCCCTACTCTGCCCGAACACCACTGCTCTGCCCTAAACCCTGAAACACCACCCCAGCACGTCCCCCTACACTCCCTGAACACTACTGCTCTGCCCTAAGCTCTGAAACACCAGCACCAGCACGACCCCCTACTCTGCCCGAACACCACTGCACTGCCCTAAACCCTGAAACACCACTCCCAGGATGACCCCCTACATTGCCGAACACCACTTAACTGCCCTAAACCCTAAAACACCCCCCCTGCACAACACCCTATACTACCTTTAACACCATTGCACTACCCTAAAACACCACCCCCAGCATGACCCTCAACACTGCCCGAACACCACTGCACTGCCCTAACCCTAAAACACCAGCCCCAGCACGATCACTCACACTGCCTGAACACCACTGCACAGCCCTAAACCCTGAAACACCAGCCCCAGCACGACCCCCTACACTGCCCGAACACCACTGCACTGTCCTAAACCCTGAAACACCAGCCACAGCATGACCCCCTACACTGCCCGAACACCACTGCACTGCCCTAAACCCTGAAACACCACCCCCTGTACGAACCCCTACACTGCCCGAACACCACTGCAATGCACTAAACCCTGAAACACCACCCCCAGCTAGACCCCCTACATTGCCTGAACACCTCTGCACTGTCCTGAACCCTGAAACACCACCCCCAGCAAGACCCTCTACACTGCCTGAACACCACTGCCCTAAACCCTGAAACACCACCCCAGCAAGACCCCCTACACCGCCCGAAAACCAATGCACTGCCCTAAACCCTGAAACACAACCCCCTGCATGACCCCCTACACTGCCCGAACACCACTTCACTGCCCTAAGCCCTAAAACACTACCCCTAGCACGACACCCTACACTGCCTGAACAGCACTTTACTGCCCTAAACCCTAAAACATCAGCCTCAGCATGACCCCTCACACTGCTCGAACACAACTGCATGGCCCTAAACCCTGAAACACCAGCCGCAGCACGACCCCCTACACTGCCCGAACACCACTGCACTGCCCTAAACCCGGAAACACCACCCCCAGCACGACCACCTACACTGCCCGAAAACCACTGCACTGCCCTAAACCCTAAAACACCACACCCCTGCACGACCCCTCTACACTGCCCGAACACCACTGCACTGCCCTAAACCCTGAAACACCACCCCAGCAAGCCCCCCTACACTGCCCTGAAAGCTGAAACACCACCCCCAGCAAGAACCCCTACACTGCCTGAACACCACTGCCCTAAACCCTTAAACACCACCCCAGCAAGACACCCTACGCTGCCCGAAAACCACTGCACTGCTCTAAACCCTGAAACACCACCCCCTGCACGACCCCCTTCACTGCCCGAACACCACTGCACTGCCATAAACCCTGAAGCACCACCCCCTGCACGACCCCCTACACTGCCCGAACACCACTGCACTGCTCTAAACCCTGAAACACCACCGCCAGCACGACACCCTACACTGCCTGAACATCACTGCTCTGCCCTAAACCCTGAAACACCACCCCCAGCACATCCCCCTACACTGCCTGAACACCACTGCTCTGCCCTAAACCCTGAAACACCAGCCCGACCCCCTACACTGCCCGAACACCACTGCACTGCCCTAAACCCAGAAACACCAGTCCCAGCACGACCCCGTACACTGCCCGCACACCACTGCACTGCCCTAAACCCTTAAACACCACCCCCAGCACAAGCGCTACACTGCACGAACACCACTGCAATGCCCTAAACCCTGAAACACCACCCACAGCATGACCCCCTACACTACCGGCACACCACTGCACTGCCGTAAACCCTGAAATACCACCCCCAGCACAACCCCCTACACTGCCCGAACACCACTGCTCTGCCCTAAACCCTCAAACACCACTCCCAGCACGTTCCCCTACATTGCCCGAACACAACTGCTCTGCCCTAAATCCTGAAACACCACCCCCAGCACTACCCCCTACTCTGCCCGAACACCACTGCTCTGCCCTAAACCCTGAAACACCACTCCCAGCACGTCCCCCTACATTGCCCGAACACCACTGCTCTGCCCTAAATCCTGAAACACCACCCCCAGCACTACCCCTACTCTGCCCGAACACCACTGCTCTGCCCTAAACCCTGAAACACCAACCCAGCATGTCCCCCTACACTCCCCGAACACTACTGCTCTGCCCTAAACTCTGAAACACCAGCACTAGCACAACACCCTACACTGCCCGAACACCACTGCACTACCATAAACCCTGAAACACCACCCCCAGCATGACCCCCTACACTGCCCGAACACCACTGCACTGCCCTAAACCCTAAAACACCACCCCCAGCACGACCCCCCACACTGCCCGAACACAACTTCACTGCCCTAAACCCTAAAACACTACCCCCAGCAAGACACCCTACACTACCTGAACACCACTGCACTACCCTAAAACGCCACCTCCAGCAAGACCCCCTACACTGTCCGAACACCACTGACCGAAACCCTGAAATGCCACCCCCTGCAAGACCCCCTACACTGCCCGAACACCACTGCACCACTGCCCTAAACCCTGAAATGCCACCCTCTGCAAGACCCCCTACACTGCCCGAACACCACTGCACTGCCATAAATCCTAAAACACCAGCCCCAGCACGACCCGTCACACTGTCCGAACACCACTGCACGGCCCCAAACCCTGAAACACCAGCCCCAGCACGACCCCCTATGCTACCCGAACACCACTGCACTGCCGTAAACCCTGAAAGACCACCCCCAGCACAACCCCCTACACTGCCCGAACACCACTGCTCTGCCCTCAACCCTCAAACACCACGCCCAGCATGTCCCCCTACATTGCCAAAACACCACTGCTCTACCCTAAATCCTGAAACACCACCCCCAGCATGACCCCCTACTCTGCCCGAATACCACTGCTCTGCCCTAAACCCTGAAACACCACCCCAGCACATCCCCCTACACTCCCCGAACACTACTGCTTTGCCCTAAACTCTGAAACACCAGCACGACACCCTACACTGCCCGAACACCAATCCTCTGCCCTAAACCTTGAAACACCACCCCCAGCATGACCCCCTACACTGCCCGAACACCACTGCACTGCCCTAAATCCTGAAACACCACCCACAGCATGACCCCCTACACTGCCCTGAAAGCTGAAACACCACCCCCAGCAAGAACCCCTACACTGCCTGAACACCACTGCCCTAAACCCTTAAACACCACCCCAGCAAGACACCCTACGCTGCCCGAAAACCACTGCACTGCTCTAAACCCTGAAACACCACCCCCTGCACGACCCCCTTCACTGCCCGAACACCACTGCACTGCCATAAACCCTGAAGCACCACCCCCTGCACGACCCCCTACACTGCCCGAACACCACTGCACTGCTCTAAACCCTGAAACACCACCGCCAGCACGACACCCTACACTGCCTGAACATCACTGCTCTGCCCTAAACCCTGAAACACCACCCCCAGCACATCCCCCTACACTGCCTGAACACCACTGCTCTGCCCTAAACCCTGAAACACCAGCCCGACCCCCTACACTGCCCGAACACCACTGCACTGCCCTAAACCCAGAAACACCAGTCCCAGCACGACCCCGTACACTGCCCGCACACCACTGCACTGCCCTAAACCCTTAAACACCACCCCCAGCACAAGCGCTACACTGCACGAACACCACTGCAATGCCCTAAACCCTGAAACACCACCCACAGCATGACCCCCTACACTACCGGCACACCACTGCACTGCCGTAAACCCTGAAATACCACCCCCAGCACAACCCCCTACACTGCCCGAACACCACTGCTCTGCCCTAAACCCTCAAACACCACTCCCAGCACGTTCCCCTACATTGCCCGAACACAACTGCTCTGCCCTAAATCCTGAAACACCACCCCCAGCACTACCCCCTACTCTGCCCGAACACCACTGCTCTGCCCTAAACCCTGAAACACCACTCCCAGCACGTCCCCCTACATTGCCCGAACACCACTGCTCTGCCCTAAATCCTGAAACACCACCCCCAGCACTACCCCTACTCTGCCCGAACACCACTGCTCTGCCCTAAACCCTGAAACACCAACCCAGCATGTCCCCCTACACTCCCCGAACACTACTGCTCTGCCCTAAACTCTGAAACACCAGCACTAGCACAACACCCTACACTGCCCGAACACCACTGCACTACCATAAACCCTGAAACACCACCCCCAGCATGACCCCCTACACTGCCCGAACACCACTGCACTGCCCTAAACCCTAAAACACCACCCCCAGCACGACCCCCCACACTGCCCGAACACAACTTCACTGCCCTAAACCCTAAAACACTACCCCCAGCAAGACACCCTACACTACCTGAACACCACTGCACTACCCTAAAACGCCACCTCCAGCAAGACCCCCTACACTGACCGAACACCACTGACCGAAACCCTGAAATGCCACCCCCTGCAAGACCCCCTACACTGCCCGAACACCACTGCACCACTGCCCTAAACCCTGAAATGCCACCCTCTGCAAGACCCCCTACACTGCCCGAACACCACTGCACTGCCATAAATCCTAAAACACCAGCCCCAGCACGACCCGTCACACTGTCCGAACACCACTGCACGGCCCCAAACCCTGAAACACCAGCCCCAGCACGACCCCCTATGCTACCCGAACACCACTGCACTGCCGTAAACCCTGAAAGACCACCCCCAGCACAACCCCCTACACTGCCCGAACACCACTGCTCTGCCCTCAACCCTCAAACACCACGCCCAGCATGTCCCCCTACATTGCCAAAACACCACTGCTCTACCCTAAATCCTGAAACACCACCCCCAGCATGACCCCCTACTCTGCCCGAATACCACTGCTCTGCCCTAAACCCTGAAACACCACCCCAGCACATCCCCCTACACTCCCCGAACACTACTGCTTTGCCCTAAACTCTGAAACACCAGCACGACACCCTACACTGCCCGAACACCAATCCTCTGCCCTAAACCTTGAAACACCACCCCCAGCATGACCCCCTACACTGCCCGAACACCACTGCACTGCCCTAAATCCTGAAACACCACCCACAGCATGACCCCCTACACTGCCCGAACCCCACTGCACTTCCCTAAACCCTAAAACACCAGCCCCAGCATGACCCCCTACACTGCCCGAACACCACTGCACTGCCCTAAACCCTGAAACACCGACCCCAGCATGACCCCCTACACTGCCCGAACACCACTGACCTAAACCCTGAAACGCCACCTCCAGCAAGACCCCCTACACTGCCTGAACACCACTGCCCTAAACACTGAAACGCCACCCCCTGCAAGACCCTTTAAACTGCCCGAACACCACTGCACCACTTCCCTAAACCCTGAAATGCCACCCCCCTGCAAGACCCCCTACATTACCCGAACACCACTGCACTGCCCTAAACCCTGAAACACCACCCCCAGCATGAACCCCAACACTGCCCGAAAACCACCGCACTACCCTAAACCATAAAACACCAGCCCCAGCACAACCCCCTACACTGCCCGAACACCTCTGCACTGCCCTGAAAGCTGAAACACCATCCCCAGCAAGACCCCCTACACTGCCTGAACACCACTGCCCTAAACCCTTAAACACCACCCCAGCAAGACACCCTACTCTGCCCGAAAACCACTGCACTGCCCTAAACCCTGATACACCACCCCCTGCATGACCCCCTTCACTGCCCGAACACCACTGCACTGCCGTAAACCCTGAAACACCACCACCTGCACGACCGCCTACACTGCCCGAACACCACTGCACTGCTCTAAACCCTGAAACACCACCGCCAGCACGACCCCCTACACTGCCTGAACACCACTGCTCTGCCCTAAACCCTGAAACACCCCCCAGCACATCCCCCTACACTGCCTGAACACCACTGCTCTGCCCTAAACCCTGAAACACCAGCACGACCTCCTACACTGCCCGAACACCACTGCACTGCCCTAAACCCAGAAACACCAGTCCCAGCACGACCCCGTACACTGCCCGCACACCACTGCACTGCCCTAAACCATTAAACACCACCCACAGTACGACCCCCTACACTGCACGAACACCACTGCAATGCCCTAAACCCTGAAACACCACCCACAGCACGACCCCCTACACTACCCGCACACCACTGCATTGCCGTAAACCCTGAAACACCACCCCAAGCACAACCCCCTACACTGCCCGAACACCACTGCTCTGCCATAAACCCTCAAACACAACCTCCGGCACATCCCCCTACATTGCTCGAACGCCACTGTTCTGCCCTAAATCCTGAAACACAACCCCCAGCACGACCTCCTACTCTGCCTGAACAACACTGCTCTGCCCTAAACCCTGAAACACCACCCCAGCACGTCCCCCTACACTCCCCGAACACTACTGCTCTGCCCTAAACTCTGAAACACCAGCACCAGCACGACCACCTTCTCTGCCGAACACCTCTGCACTGCCCTGAAAGCTGAAACACCATCCCCAGCAAGACCCCCTACACTGCCTGAACACCACTGCCCTAAACCCTTAAACACCACCCCAGCAAGACACCCTACTCTGCCCGAAAACCACTGCACTGCCCTAAACCCTGATACACCACCCCCTGCATGACCCCCTTCACTGCCCGAACACCACTGCTCTGCCCTAAACCCTGAAACACCACCCCAGCACGTCCCCCTACACTCCCCGAACACTACTGCTCTGCCCTAAACTCTGAAACACCAGCACCAGCACGACCACCTTCTCTGCCGAACACCACTGCACTGCAATAAACCCTGAAACACCACTCCCAGGATGACCCCCTACATTGCCGAACACCACTGCACTGCCATAAACCCTGAAAGACCACCCCCAGCACAACCCCCTACACTGCCCGAACACCACTGCTCTGCCCTAAACCCTCAAACACCACGCCCAGCAAGTCCCCCTACATTGCCCGAACACAACTGCTCTGCCCTAAATCCTGAAGCACCACCCCCAGCGCGACCCCCTACTCTGCCCGAACACCGCTGCTCTGCCCTAAACCCTGAAACACCAAGCCAGCACGTCCCCCTACACTCCCCGAACACTACTGCTCTGCCCTAAACTCTGAAATACCAGCACCAGCACGACCACCTTCTCTGCCCGAACACCACTGCACTGCAATAAACCCTGAAACACCACTCCCAGGATGACCCCCTACATTGCCGAACACCACTTCACTGCCCTAAACCCTAAAACACCATCCCCTGCACAACACCCTATACTACCTTTAACACCACTGCACTACCCTAAAACACCACCCCAGCATGACCCTCAACACTGCCCGAACATCACTGCACTACCCTAAACCATAAAACACCAGCCCCAGCACGACCCCCTACACTGCCCGAACACCACTGCACTGCCCTAACCCTAAAACACCAGCCCCAGCATGACCCCTGACACTGCCCGAACACCACTGCACGGCCCTAAACCCTGAAATACCAGCCCCAGCACGACCCCCTACACTGCCCGAACACCACTGCACTGCCCTAAACCCTGAAACACCAGCCACAGCATGACCCCCTACATTGCCCGAACACCTCTGCACTGCCCTGAACCCTGAAACACCACCCCCAGCAAGACCCTCTACACTGCCTGAACACCACTCCCCTAAACCCTGAAACGCCAACCCCTGCAAGACCCTCTAAACTGCCCGAACACCTCTGCACTGCTCTAAACCCTGAAACACCACCGCCAGCACGACCCCCTACACTGCCTGAACACCACTGCTCTGCCTTAAACCCTGAAACACCACCCCCAGCACATCCCCCTACACTGCCTGAACACCACTGCTCTGCCCTAAATCCTGAATCACCAGCACGACCCCCTACACTGCCCGAACACCACTGCACTGCCCTAAACCCAGAAACACCTGTCCCAGCACGACCCCATACACTGCCCGCACACCACTGCACTGCCCTAAACCTTTAAACACCACCCACAGTACAACCTCCTACACTGCAAAAACAGCACTGCAATGCCCAATACCCTGAAACACCACCCACAGCACGACCCCCTACACTACCCGCACACCACTGCATTGCCGTAAACCCTGAAAGACCACCCCAAGCACAACCCCCTACACTGCCCGAACACCACTGCTCTGCCCTAAACCCTCAAACACCATGCCCAGCACATCCCCCTACATTGCTCGAACGCCACTGCTCTGCCCTAAATCCTGAAACACAACCCCGAGCACGACCTCCTACTCTGCCTGAACAACACTGCTCTGCCCTAAACCCTGAAACACCACCCCAGCACGTCCCCCTACACTCCCCGAACACTACTGCTCTGCCCTAAACTCTGAAACACCAGCACCAGCACGACCCCCTTCTCTGCCCGAACACCACTGCACTGCAATAAACCCTGAAACACCACTCCCAGGATGACCCCCTACATTGCTGAACACCACTTCACTGCCCTAAACCCTAAAACACCATCCCCTGCACAACACCCTATACTACCTTTAACACCACTGCACTACCCTAAAACACCACCCCCAGCATGACCCTCAACACTGCCCGAACATCACTGCACTACCTTAAACCATAAAACACCAGCCCCAGCACGACCCCCTACACTGCCCGAACACCACTGCACTGCCCTAACCCTAAAACACCAGCCCCAGCACGACCCCTGACACTTCCCGAACACCACTGCACGGCCCTAAACCCTGAAATACAAGCCCCAGCACGACCCCCTACACTGCCCGAACTCCACTGCACTGCCCTAAACCCTGAAACACCAGCCACAGCATGACCCCCTACATTGCCCGAACACCTCTGCACTGCCCTGAACCCTGAAACACCACCCCCAGCAAGACCCTCTACACTGCCTTAACACCACTCCCCTAAACCCTGAAACGCCAACCCCTGCAAGACCTTCTAAACTGCCCGAACACCACTGCACTGCACTAAACACTGAAACACCACCCCCAGCAAGACCCCCTACATTGCCCGAATACCTCTGCACTGCACTGCCCTGAACCCTGAAACACCACCCCCAGCAAGACCCTCTACACTGCCTGAACACCAGTACCCTAAACCCTGAAACACCACCCCAGCAAGACCCCCTACACCGCCCGAAAACCAATGCACTGCCCTAAACCCTGAAACACCACCCCCTGCATGACCCCCTACACTGCCCGAACACCACTTCACTGCTCTAAACCCTAACACACTTCCCCCAGCACGACACCCTACACTGCCTGAACAGCACTGCACTGCCCTAAACCCTAAAACATCAGCCCCAGCATGACCCCTCACACTGCTCGAACACCAATGCACGGCCCTAAACCCTGAAACACCAGCCGCAGCACGACCCCCTACACTGCCCGAACACCACTGCACTGCCCTAAACCCTGAAACACCACCCCCAGCACGACCCCCTACACTGCCCGAACACCACTGCACTGCCCTAAACCCTGAAACACCAGCTCCAGCACGACCCCCTACACTGCCCGAACACCACTGCCCTAAACCCTGAAACGCCACCTCCAGCAAGACCCCCTACACTGCCTGAAAACCACTTCCCAAAACACTGAAACGCCACCCCCTGCAAGACCCTCTAAACTGCCCGAACACCACTGCACCACTTCCCTAAACCCTGAAATGCCACCCCCTGCAAGACCCCCTACATTACCCGAACACTACTGCACTGCCCTAAACCCTGAAACACCACCCCCAGCATGACCCCCAACACTGCCCGAACACCACCGCACTACCCTAAACCATAAAACACCAGCCCCAGCACAACCCCCTACACTGCCCGAACACCTCTGCACTGCCCTGAAAGCTGAAACACCACCCCCAGCAAGACCCCCTACACTGCTTGAACACCACTGCCCTAAACCCTTAAACACCACCCCAGCAAGATACCCTACGCTGCCCGAAAACCACTGCACTGCCCTAAACCCTGAAACACCACCCCCTGCACGACCCCCTTCACTGCCTGATAACCAATGCACTGCTCTAAACCCTGAAACACCAGCGCCATCATGACCCCCTACACTGCCTGAACGCCACTGCTCTGCCCTAAACCCTGAAACACCACCCCAGCACATCCCCCTACACTGCCCGAACACCACTGCACTGCTGTAAACCCTGAAACACCAGCGCCAGCATGACCCTCTACACTGCCTGAACACCACTGCTCTGCCCTAAACCCTGAAACACCACCCCAGCACATCCCCCTACACTGCCTGAACACCACTGCTCTGCCCTAAACCCTGAAACACCACCACAACCCCCTACACTGCCCGAACACCACTGCACTGCCCTGAACCACCAGTCCCAGCAAGACCGCGTACACTGCCCGCACACCACTGCACTGCCCTAAACCCTTAAACAACACCCCCAGCACGACCCCCTACACTGCACGAACACCACTGCAATGCCCTAAACCCTGAAACACCACCCACAGCACGACCCTCTACACTACCCACACACCACTGCACTGCCGTAAACCCTGAAAGACCAACCCAAGCACAACCCCCTACACTGCCCGAACACCACTGCTCTGCCCCAAACCCTCAAACACCACGCCCAGCACGTCCCCCTACATTGCCCAAACGCCATTGCTCTGCCCTAAATCCTGAAACACCACCCCCAGCACGACCCCCTACTCTGCCCGAACACCACTGCTCTGCCCTAAACCCTGAAACACCACCCCAGCACGTCCCCCTACACTCCCTGAACACTACTGCTCTGCCCTAAGCTCTGAAACACCAGCACCAGCACGACCCCCTACTCTGCCCGAACACCACTGCACTGCCCTAAACCCTGAAACACCACTCCCAGGATGACCCCCTACATTGCCGAACACCACTTAACTGCCCTAAACCCTAAAACACCCCCCTGCACAACACCCTATACTACCTTTAACACCATTGCACTACCCTAAAACACCACCCCCAGCATGACCCTCAACACTGCCCGAACACCACTGCACTGCCCTAACCCTAAAACACCAGCCCCAGCACGATCACTCACACTGCCTGAACACCACTGCACAGCCCTAAACCCTGAAACACCAGCCCCAGCACGACCCCCTACACTGCCCGAACACCACTGCACTGTCCTAAACCCTGAAACACCAGCCACAGCATGACCCCCTACACTGCCCGAACACCACTGCACTGCCCTAAACCCTGAAACACCACCCCCTGTACGAACCCCTACACTGCCCGAACACCACTGCACTGCACTAAACCCTGAAACACCACCCCCAGCTAGACCCCCTACATTGCCTGAACACCTCTGCACTGTCCTGAACCCTGAAACACCACCCCCAGCAAGACCCTCTACACTGCCTGAACACCACTGCCCTAAACCCTGAAACACCACCCCAGCAAGACCCCCTACACCGCCCGAAAACCAATGCACTGCCCTAAACCCTGAAACACAACCCCCTGCATGACCCCCTACACTGCCCGAACACCACTTCACTGCCCTAAGCCCTAAAACACTACCCCTAGCACGACACCCTACACTGCCTGAACAGCACTTTACTGCCCTAAACCCTAAAACATCAGCCTCAGCATGACCCCTCACACTGCTTGAACACAACTGCATGGCCCTAAACCCTGAAACACCAGCCGCAGCACGACCCCCTACACTGCCCGAACACCACTGCACTGCCCTAAACCCGGAAACACCACCCCCAGCACGACCACCTACACTGCCCGAAAACCACTGCACTGCCCTAAACCCTAAAACACCACACCCCTGCACGACCCCTCTACACTGCCCGAACACCACTGCACTGCCCTAAACCCTGAAACACCACCCCAGCAAGCCCCCCTACACTGCCCTGAAAGCTGAAACACCACCCCCAGCAAGAACCCCTACACTGCCTGAACACCACTGCCCTAAACCCTTAAACACCACCCCAGCAAGACACCCTACGCTGCCCGAAAACCACTGCACTGCTCTAAACCCTGAAACACCACCCCCTGCACGACCCCCTTCACTGCCCGAACACCACTGCACTGCCATAAACCCTGAAGCACCACCCCCTGCACGACCCCCTACACTGCCCGAACACCACTGCACTGCTCTAAACCCTGAAACACCACCGCCAGCACGACACCCTACACTGCCTGAACATCACTGCTCTGCCCTAAACCCTGAAACACCACCCCCAGCACATCCCCCTACACTGCCTGAACACCACTGCTCTGCCCTAAACCCTGAAACACCAGCCCGACCCCCTACACTGCCCGAACACCACTGCACTGCCCTAAACCCAGAAACACCAGTCCCAGCACGACCCTGTACACTGCCCGCACACCACTGCACTGCCCTAAACCCTTAAACACCACCCCCAGCACAAGCGCTACACTGCACGAACACCACTGCAATGCCCTAAACCCTGAAACACCACCCACAGCATGACCCCCTACACTACCGGCACACCACTGCACTGCCGTAAACCCTGAAATACCACCCCCAGCACAACCCCCTACACTGCCCGAACACCACTGCTCTGCCCTAAACCCTCAAACACCACTCCCAGCACGTTCCCCTACATTGCCCGAACACAACTGCTCTGCCCTAAATCCTGAAACACCACCCCCAGCACTACCCCCTACTCTGCCCGAACACCACTGCTCTGCCCTAAACCCTGAAACACCACTCCCAGCACGTCCCCCTACATTGCCCGAACACCACTGCTCTGCCCTAAATCCTGAAACACCACCCCCAGCACTACCCCTACTCTGCCCGAACACCACTGCTCTGCCCTAAACCCTGAAACACCAACCCAGCATGTCCCCCTACACTCCCCGAACACTACTGCTCTGCCCTAAACTCTGAAACACCAGCACTAGCACAACACCCTACACTGCCCGAACACCACTGCACTACCATAAACCCTGAAACACCACCCCCAGCATGACCCCCTACACTGCCCGAACACCACTGCACTGCCCTAAACCCTAAAACACCACCCCCAGCACGACCCCCCACACTGCCCGAACACAACTTCACTGCCCTAAACCCTAAAACACTACCCCCAGCAAGACACCCTACACTACCTGAACACCACTGCACTACCCTAAAACGCCACCTCCAGCAAGACCCCCTACACTGTCCGAACACCACTGACCGAAACCCTGAAATGCCACCCCCTGCAAGACCCCCTACACTGCCCGAACACCACTGCACCACTGCCCTAAACCCTGAAATGCCACCCTCTGCAAGACCCCCTACACTGCCCGAACACCACTGCACTGCCATAAATCCTAAAACACCAGCCCCAGCACGACCCGTCACACTGTCCGAACACCACTGCACGGCCCCAAACCCTGAAACACCAGCCCCAGCACGACCCCCTATGCTACCCGAACACCACTGCACTGCCGTAAACCCTGAAAGACCACCCCCAGCACA
This sequence comes from Triturus cristatus, assembly GCF_964204655.1. Lineage (NCBI taxonomy): Eukaryota > Metazoa > Chordata > Amphibia > Caudata > Salamandridae > Triturus > Triturus cristatus. The sequence goes on from NC_140579.1 coordinate 1,122,267,431, forward strand.
ACCCCCTACACTGCCCGAACACCACTGCTCTGCCCTCAACCCTCAAACACCACGCCCAGCATGTCCCCCTACATTGCCAAAACACCACTGCTCTACCCTAAATCCTGAAACACCACCCCCAGCATGACCCCCTACTCTGCCCGAATACCACTGCTCTGCCCTAAACCCTGAAACACCACCCCAGCACATCCCCCTACACTCCCCGAACACTACTGCTTTGCCCTAAACTCTGAAACACCAGCACGACACCCTACACTGCCCGAACACCAATCCTCTGCCCTAAACCTTGAAACACCACCCCCAGCATGACCCCCTACACTGCCCGAACACCACTGCACTGCCCTAAATCCTGAAACACCACCCACAGCATGACCCCCTACACTGCCCGAACCCCACTGCACTTCCCTAAACCCTAAAACACCAGCCCCAGCATGACCCCCTACACTGCCCGAACACCACTGCACTGCCCTAAACCCTGAAACACCGACCCCAGCATGACCCCCTACACTGCCCGAACACCACTGCCCTAAACCCTGAAACGCCACCTCCAGCAAGACCCCCTACACTGCCTGAACACCACTGCCCTAAACCCTGAAACGCCACCTCCAGCAAGACCCCCTACACTGCCTGAACACCACTGCCCTAAACACTGAAACGCCACCCCCTGCAAGACCCTTTAAACTGCCCGAACACCACTGCACCACTTCCCTAAACCCTGAAATGCCACCCCCCTGCAAGACCCCCTACATTACCCGAACACCACTGCACTGCCCTAAACCCTGAAACACCACCCCCAGCATGAACCCCAACACTGCCCGAAAACCACCGCACTACCCTAAACCATAAAACACCAGCCCCAGCACAACCCCCTACACTGCCCGAACACCTCTGCACTGCCCTGAAAGCTGAAACACCATCCCCAGCAAGACCCCCTACACTGCCTGAACACCACTGCCCTAAACCCTTAAACACCACCCCAGCAAGACACCCTACTCTGCCCGAAAACCACTGCACTGCCCTAAACCCTGATACACCACCCCCTGCATGACCCCCTTCACTGCCCGAACACCACTGCACTGCCGTAAACCCTGAAACACCACCACCTGCACGACCGCCTACACTGCCCCAACACCACTGCACTGCTCTAAACCCTGAAACACCACCGCCAGCACGACCCCCTACACTGCCTGAACACCACTGCTCTGCCCTAAACCCTGAAACACCCCCCAGCACATCCCCCTACACTGCCTGAACACCACTGCTCTGCCCTAAACCCTGAAACACCAGCACGACCTCCTACACTGCCCGAACACCACTGCACTGCCCTAAACCCAGAAACACCAGTCCCAGCACGACCCCGTACACTGCCCGCACACCACTGCACTGCCCTAAACCATTAAACACCACCCACAGTACGACCCCCTACACTGCACGAACACCACTGCAATGCCCTAAACCCTGAAACACCACCCACAGCACGACCCCCTACACTACCCGCACACCACTGCATTGCCGTAAACCCTGAAACACCACCCCAAGCACAACCCCCTACACTGCCCGAACACCACTGCTCTGCCATAAACCCTCAAACACAACGTCCGGCACATCCCCCTACATTGCTCGAACGCCACTGTTCTGCCCTAAATCCTGAAACACAACCCCCAGCACGACCTCCTACTCTGCCTGAACAACACTGCTCTGCCCTAAACCCTGAAACACCACCCCAGCACGTCCCCCTACACTCCCCGAACACTACTGCTCTGCCCTAAACTCTGAAACACCAGCACCAGCACGACCACCTTCTCTGCCCGAACACCACTGCACTGCAATAAACCCTGAAACACCACTCCCAGGATGACCCCCTACATTGCCGAACACCACTGCACTGCCATAAACCCTGAAAGACCACCCCCAGCACAACCCCCTACACTGCCCGAACACCACTGCTCTGCCCTAAACCCTCAAACACCACGCCCAGCACGTCCCCCTACATTGCCCGAACACAACTGCTCTGCCCTAAATCCTGAAGCACCACCCCCAGCGCGACCCCCTACTCTGCCCGAACACCGCTGCTCTGCCCTAAACCCTGAAACACCAAGCCAGCATGTCCCCCTACACTCCCCGAACACTACTGCTCTGCCCTAAACTCTGAAATACCAGCACCAGCACGACCACCTTCTCTGCCCGAACACCACTGCACTGCAATAAACCCTGAAACACCACTCCCAGGATGACCCCCTACATTGCCGAACACCACTTCACTGCCCTAAACCCTAAAACACCATCCCCTGCACAACACCCTATACTACCTTTAACACCACTGCACTACCCTAAAACACCACCCCAGCATGACCCTCAACACTGCCCGAACATCACTGCACTACCCTAAACCATAAAACACCAGCCCCAGCACGACCCCCTACACTGCCCGAACACCACTGCACTGCCCTAACCCTAAAACACCAGCCCCAGCATGACCCCTGACACTGCCCGAACACCACTGCACGGCCCTAAACCCTGAAATACCAGCCCCAGCACGACCCCCTACACTGCCCGAACACCACTGCACTGCCCTAAACCCTGAAACACCAGCCACAGCATGACCCCCTACATTGCCCGAACACCTCTGCACTGCCCTGAACCCTGAAACACCACCCCCAGCAAGACCCTCTACACTGCCTGAACACCACTCCCCTAAACCCTGAAACGCCAACCGCCAGCACGACGCCCTACACTGCCTGAACACCACTGCACTGCTCTAAACCCTGAAACACCACCGCCAGCACGACCCCCTACACTGCCTGAACACCACTGTTCTGCCCTAAACCCTGAAACACCACCCCCAGCACATCCCCCTACACTGCCTGAACACCACTGCTCTGCCCTAAATCCTGAAACACAAGCATGACCCCTTACACTGCCTGAACACCACTGCACTGCCATAAACCCAGAAACACCAGTCCCAGCACGACCCCATACACTGCCCCCGACCTCCGGTGCTCCTCTCCTCAGTTAGAAAACCCCACTCCCACACCGGAAAGGGTGGTGGTAACGGGGTCTCTCCAGACATACACAGTGGTAGCTTGGCTCGAGTGGTCAGGAATCAGGCACCGTGCTAAGCATACGATAACCATGCGTGCATCCGTTCCAAAAACGACTCTACACCGTAAAAATTATGAAAATATCTCTGTTTATCTTCTTTTTCTCTTAGTTGCTGATTAAATAAATAATAACACAATCACCATATACAAGGCTTTTTCTGTGGAAGGGTACGTCAAATAAATACTGTCTTAATGATTCAATAAATAGGGGAGATCATAAATAATTAAGGCATAAATATAAGTGCATTACATACAGGCAATTAAATATTATGAGGCAATAAATACTGCAAGCCAATAAATATTGTGCGACAATAAATACTGTGGAACAATAAATACAGTGAAGCAATAAATAGGTTAAATACAATAAATACAGTGCTCTCAATAAATAATTAAAAGCTGACAGTGACACTCATAGAATCAGATCACATTTAGATTTCTATGGGCTGATTTGGCCCAGTCACAGCTTGTGGTTAGATGGATGGCTTGAGGGTGTCTACTCCCTGGCTTGGACAAGGCTGAGGCCTAAACTGAGGTAGATCAAGGGGGGGAATTCTAGAGACCTGGCTCCCTCACTCTACACAACCCCTCTGAATTAGTCTCAGCTCACCCCTGGCACAATCAAGCTGGTTCCAGCACCTCTCTAGCCCCTAGGGTAGTCTCTCAGGATTCCACAGGGCCTTAGGCGCCCTCTATTCCACTTACTGCCCTTTTTCTGAAGCTCCGACGCCGCTGGAGTCGTGTCGACGCCGTGAGGCGGTTCCGGTTCGATGTCGGCGGCCTCGGCTCGATCTCGTCCTCCGGTTCGATGACGTCGGGCAGTCTTGGCTCGATGTCGACTTCAGGCGGCTCCGGTCCGATGGCGACCTCAGGTTCGATGACGTCGGCCGGCCTTGGCTCGATGTCGACTTCCGGCGGCTCCGGAGTGCGATCCCCACTCCCGACCTCCGGTGCTCCTCTCCTCAGGTTCCGGCGACTCCGGAGTGCGACCTCCACTCCCGACCTCCGGTGCTCCTCTCCTCAGGTTCCGGCGACTCCGGAGTGCGATCTCCACTCCCGACCTCCGGCACGCTTCACCTCGGTCTCCGGCGACTCCGGAAGGCGGACTTCACTCCCCCGTCGACGTCGCTCACTCGACCTCGGGTGACTTCCTCCTCGACCTCTGGTACTCTCTACGACCTCCGTCAGCGCCCTCTCTCGACCTCTGGCGGCTCCGGGTACGACGTCTGCTTTTCCAGTCAGCGCCGCTTCTCCACCTCGGGCTCCGGGTCTCTAGGCTTCTCGACGTCGGACTCCAGGAAAACCAATAATCAGGTCAGGACTTTGCTGTTCTTTGCTTCTAAGGCCTGTTCCTGCTGTCCAGGTCCTTAAGATGGTTTTTTCTTGCTTCTTCCCACACAGGGCTCCAGGCTGGGCTCAGTCAGTAGGGACTAGTATCAAGGGTGGGTTTATGGACCCCACTCCAGGCACAAGTTTCCACCCCTGCTGCCTCACTCCTTCCTCCTTCAGGTTTCTGCTGCTCTCTCTTCACCAGTCAGGTGCCAACTGCCAGCTCCAACTGCCAACTCTCTGTCTTAGCTTCCCAACATTCTAAACCGCCTCCAACTGTCACAGGGCTCCAGAATGTTGCAGAAGGTTCTAGTAGGTTCCAGTGGGTTCTGATGATGTCACAGGTGGCCACCATTTTGTGCTCCAGGCCCTCAGACAGAAGTTCCAGGGGTAGATAAAATGGCTCCCTGAATCTGCATCAATACTAAAAAGTCTGGTGGTTCCCAAAAAGGAAAAATACTAACAGGGCTTGAGGCAAAAGTGGGACAAAATGAATAATGGAGAGGAGGGACCACCCAAAGGGCTGACAGGTCTAACACGCGTCCCCCCCAGCTGAAAGTGGGGAGAGCTACCCAACCCCTTGGGAGTTCTCATCACTAAGGCGGAAATACCTTGAGAGACCGTCTGCATTGGCGTGGTCCACTCCAGGCCGATGTTCCACCTGAAAGTCCATTCCCTGTAGGGAAATAGACCACCTCAACAACTTGGGATTCTCCCCCTTCATCTGCATCAGCCAACGAAGGGGTCTGTGGTCGGTCTGAACCAGGAAGTGCGAGCCAAACAGGTATGGCCGCAACTTCTTCAGAGCCCATACCACTGCAAAGGCTTCACGCTCTATTGCACTCCACTTCTGTTCCCTGGGAAGTAGTCTCCGGGATAGGAAGACCACGGGTTGATCCAGACCCTCTTCATTGAGTTGCGATAACACTGCCCCAAAGCCATGTTCTGATGCATCCGTCTGGACAATGAACTCCTTGGAAAAGTCTGGGGCCCTTAAGACCGGGGCCTCGCACATGGCTTTCTTCAGTCTCACAAAGGCCTGCTGACAAGCCTCCGTCCAGACTACCCGTCGAGGTTGTTTCTTGGACGTGAGCTCCGTGAGGGGGGCTACAATGGTACCGTACCCCTTCACGAAGCGGCGGTAATATCCCATGAGGCCCAGAAAAGCTCGGACCTCAGTCTGTGTCTTGGGGGGTTCCCAGGCTATGATGGCCTCGATCTTCGCCTGGAGGGGTTGCACCGCTCCCCTACCCACCAAGTGTCCAAGGTACACTACCGACCCCTGCCCGATCTGGCACTTGCTGGCCTTGATCGTCAATCCGGCTATGTCATCCAGATAAGCAGCAGAGAAACTCTCCATTCCGGTGAGGATCTGGTTTACCAGGCGCTGAAACATGGCAGGTGCGTTCTTGAGCCCAAAGGGCATCACACAGAACTGGTAGTGGCCATTGGGCGTGGAGAAGGCTGACCTTTCCCTTGCTCCATCAGTCAAAGAGATCTGCCAGTACCCAGAAGTAAGGTCAAAGGTACTTAGATATTGGGCAGCTCCCAGCCGGTCAATCAATTCATCCGCCCTAGGGATTGGATGAGCATCAGTTTTGGTCACTGAATTCAGTCCCCGGTAGTCCACACAGAACCTCAGTTCCGGTTGGGCACCCGGTGGTGCAGCTTTTGGTACTAGTACCACCGGACTGGACCAGGGGCTGCTAGAAGGTTCGACCACTCCTAGCTCCAGCATCTTAGTGACTTCACTGTGAATGCTGGCCTTCACCTTGTCTGACATCCGGTAGATCTTGGACTTCACAGGTGGGCTGTCTCCTGTGTCCACGTCATGGACGCACAGGTGAGTCCTACCCGGGACAAGGGAGAACAACGAAGAGTACTGCTCCAGGACCTGGCGGCAGTCCTCCTGCTGTTCAGGAGTTAGAGATGGGGAGAGAATCACTCCCTCCACCGACCCATCCTTCTCTTGAGACGCAAACAAATCTGGGAGAGGCTCGCTTTCCGCGTCCTCTGCTCCGTCAGTCACCATCATCAAGATGACTTCGGGCCTCTCGTGGTGGGGTTTGAGGCGGTTGGCATGCAGCACCCGTAGGGGCTGACGAGGGGTCTTCAGGTCCACCAAGTAGGTAGCCTTACCCTTCTTCTCCAACACCTCAAAGGGTCCTGACCAGCGATCCTGGAGGGCACTAAGCTCTCCTGGTTCGATCACCCACACCTTCTGGCCAGGCTCCAACTCCACCGGGTGAGCATTGTGGTCATACCACGCCTTCATCACTGCTTGGCTGGCTTCCAAGTTGTCAGAAGCTTGCTTCCACAACTTAGCCATTTGGCTCCGGAAGGCCAGCATGTAGCTCACCACGTCCTGGGGAAGCTTTCTGGGAGTTCTTTCCCATCCGTCTCTCACCAGGTTGAGAGGTCCACGTACAGGGTGCCCATACAGAAGCTCGAAGGGGCTGAAGCCCACTCCCTTCTGTGGCACTTCCTTGTAAGAAAAGAGTAGACAGGGTAGGAGGACGTCCCATTTCCTCCGCAGGCTTTCAGGCAGACTTCTGATCATGCCTTTCAAGGTTTTGTTAAACCTCTCCACCAGACCATTGGTCTGGGGGTGGTAAGGAGTTGTGAACCGGTAGGTCACTCCACACTCCTTCCACATCGCCCGCATGTACGCTGACATGAAGTTGGTCCCCCTGTCGGACACAACTTCCTTGGGAAAACCCACTCGGGTAAAGATTCCCATCAGGGCTCTAGCCACAACAGGTGCTGTTATGGTCCTCAGAGGTATTGCCTCTTGGTACCGTGTGGCATGATCCACCAGAACCAGGATAAACCTGTGACCAGCTGACGTTGGCGGATCTAACGGACCCACAATGTCGATGCCCACCCTTTCAAAGGGGGTGCTAACGACAGGAAGTGGTTCCAGGGGAGCTTTCAGCTTCACCCCTGTTTTCCCACTGGCTTGGCAAGACACACATGTCCGGCAGTAGGTATCGGACGACACTTTCATTTGAGGCCAATAAAAGTGTGGGACAAGACGGGCGAAGGTCTTGTCTTGCCCCAGGTGTCCTGCCAATGGGATCTCGTGAGCCAACTCCAGAAGGAAGGCTCGATAACGTTGAGGGACTACCAAGGCTCGTGACGATCCGTGTAGGGGTGCCTTGGGTTCACTGTAGAGGAGGCCATCCTCCCAGTAAACACTGTAGTTCCCTTCAACGTTCCCTGCTGCCTGGGCTTGGGCCTGACGCCTTAGCCCCTCAAGGGTAGGGCACTCCCTCTGGCCCTGGCAGAATTCCTCCCTGGACGGGCCTCCCTCCACGTGCCACTCGGCCGGGATGGGTAGGTCCTCCAGTTTGGTAACGTCCCCCACCGCAGACTCCTGGTCCACCACCTCCGGTGGCCTATCCGTCCTACGGGGTGTGGACGCCGAGGCAGGCTCCTCCTGTCCTCGGTTCTTCCCTTGACTGGCAGCTGGCTGGGCCTTTGTTCCAGGCTCCAGCCGAAACGAACTCCCTCTCCGGGTAGTCGCGGACCCTGTGCTCACACAGGCCCAGTCAGGTGTACCCAGCATCTCAGTATGAGTCCGGTATTCCACCTCCTTCCAAGCATTGTGCTCCATGTCATTCCCCAGTAGACAATCGACTGGCACGGCAGGGCTTACGGCAACTCGAAGTGAACCTGCAACCCCCCCCCATTCAAAGGGAACCTCGGCCACTGGATAGTGGCCTGTTCTGCCGTCAGCCATCACGGCTGGGTGGAGTACATCGGGAATTACCTGCTCTGGAGACACCAGTTGACTACGTACCATAGTCATACTGGCTCCTGTGTCTCTCAGAGCCTCCCATCTTTGGCCGTTGATGGTGACCCACTGCCCATACTTTACGGTATTTGCGGGCACCTAGATCTTAGGAACCATCTCCCGTTCTCCCAGGGACACTAAAGTGACACCCGCCCACTCCCTTCCCTTAGTTAAGGGCATCTCCTCCCCGAGCACTGCACTAGCTACTCCGGGGGTCTTTCCTCCAATGGGAGGGGGTGGTCGTTTCAGGCACTTCGGATCTCCCTTATAGTGTCCAACGCCACCGCACTCGTAGCAATGGACAACCCTTGGCTGCTGACTCTGGCCAGGATTAGGGTTTCTGGGTGGGTTAGCCCTAGGGGTGAATCCTGTTCCCTTTCCTTGGAAATTATTTTGGGGGCCTTTGGAGAACTCCTTTTTCTTTTCCCCTCCCTCTTTCTTCTGAGGGGCGCCCTGTCCGGCCTTTTGAGTATCCCCTCCAGTCCCCCTTGTGGACACCCGGGTACTAGCCCAAATGTCCGCCTCCTCAGCAAGCTTCCAGGGACTGGTCAGCTTGCTATCCACCAGGTGTTGACGCAGTTCAGGGAAACATTTCTCGAGCAGGTGTTCCTTCAGTACTAGATCAAACAACCCCTCGTAGTTCCTCACTTCACTGCCCTGAATCCAACCCTCTAGTGCCTTCTTTGCATAGTCCAGGAAGTCCACCCAATTCTGTGTGCCCAGTTTGTGACTACCCCTGAACTTCTGTCTGTACTTTTCGGGTGTTAGTCCAAACTTTCTTATGAGCGCCAGTTTCATGGTGGGGTAGTGGGTCTGCTCATCCTCCTCGAGGGCCAATAATGCATCCCTACCAGCTGGAGGCATGTACTTGTACAATCCCCCTCCCCAGTACTTCTCTGGAACCCCATGGGCCCTTAACGAGACCTCATAGGCCGCTAGCCACTTGGCGATATCGTCACCCACCCCATAGCTAGCTACTATGTCCTTTGGCAGGTAGGGTTTGGGTTCCCTGGTGTACTCTCGTTCTTCGCTGCCACCGTTAGGTACAGGGTGTGCCCCGATTCTCAGGATCTGAAGATCTATCTCTTTCAGCCTTATCTCATGAGCCATCCTCTGTTCCTCCTTCTCTTTCTCCAGCCTTGCTAAGTCCCATGTGAGCTGTCTTTTCTCCCTCCGGTCTGTTAACTCCACTTCAGACAAGCCACCGCTAGAGGCACTGCTGCCCTTCCTGGAAAGTGTCCTGGGCCCCGCTAACAGGTTCCCCACCTCAGGTTGGTACAAACCAGCTCCCTCACTGTTGGGCTCTCTATCCCTGTCCTCCTCCTCAGCCTTGCTTTCTCGTCGTGCCTCCCCCCAAGCCCTTAAGCTGGTTTGGAGTGCACCCTTCTTTGCTCCTGGGGGACAATACACCCCCTCCCGCTGACAAAACTCCCTGAGTTGGGCCACAGTATAGGTTTCCAGGTCTTCTAGCACAAACTCCATTTTGCCCACTCAGAACAGAAGACAGGTTTTTACAGAAGCAATGCAGGGGGGTACCTTATATAATACCTCCTCCCACCACCAGAGTAAATTTGGAAAAACAAAAACTCACAATTAGGAAGGCCGCTTTGAGAAAACTCCAGGTGTAGGCCTATGGACTACCCACAGTTATTGTCGAGTATACGTAGGCACAGCTCAATCCCACCACTGAACACCAATTATGTTAGAAAACCCCACTCCCACACCGGAAAGGGTGGTGGTAACGGGGTCTCTCCAGACATACACAGTGGTAGCTTGGCTCGAGTGGTCAGGAATCAGGCACCGTGCTAAGCATACGTCATACCCATACAATAACCATGCGTGCATCCGTTCCAAAAACGACTCTACACCGTAAAAATTATGAAAATATCTCTGTGTATCTTCTTTTTCTCTTAGTTGCTGATTAAATAAATAATAACACAATCACCATATACAAGGCTTTTTCTGTGGAAGGGTACGTCAAATAAATACTGTCTTAATGATTCAATAAATAGGGGAGATCATAAATAATTAAGGCATAAATATAAGTGCATTACATACAGGCAATTAAATATTATGAGGCAATAAATACTGCAAGCCAATAAATATTGTGCGACAATAAATACTGTGGAACAATAAATACAGTGAAGCAATAAATAGGTTAAATACAATAAATACAGTGCTCTCAATAAATAATTAAAAGCTGACAGTGACACTCATAGAATCAGATCACATTTAGATTTCTATGGGCTGATTTGGCCCAGTCACAGCTTGTGGTTAGATGGATGGCTTGAGGGTGTCTACTCCCTGGCTTGGACAAGGCTGAGGCCTAAACTGAGGTAGATCAAGGGGGGGAATTCTAGAGACCTGGCTCCCTCACTCTACACAACCCCTCTGAATTAGTCTCAGCTCACCCCTGGCACAATCAAGCTGGTTCCAGCACCTCTCTAGCCCCTAGGGTAGTCTCTCAGGATTCCACAGGGCCTTAGGCGCCCTCTATTCCACTTACTGCCCTTTTTCTGAAGCTCCGACGCCGCTGGAGTCGTGTCGACGCCGTGAGGCGGTTCCGGTTCGATGTCGGCGGCCTCGGCGCAATGTCAGTTCTTGACAACGCCGGTAGGCGGTTCCGGTTCGATGTCGGCGGCCTCGGCTCGATCTCGTCCTCCGGTTCGATGACGTCGGGCAGTCTTGGCTCGATGTCGACTTCCGGCGGCTCCGGAGTGCGATCCCCACTCCCGACCTCCGGTGCTCCTCTCCTCAGGTTCCGGCGACTCCGGAGTGCGACCTCCACTCCCGACCTCCGGTGCTCCTCTCCTCAGGTTCCGGCGACTCCGGAGTGCGATCTCCACTCCCGACCTCCGGCACGCTTCACCTCGGTCTCCGGCGACTCCGGAGGGCGGACTTCACTCCCCCGTCGACGCCGCTCACTCGACCTCGGGTGACTTCCTCCTCGACCTCTGGTACTCTCTACGACCTCCGTCGGCGCCCTCTCTCAACCTCTGGCGGCTCCGGGTACGACGTCTGCTTTTCCAGTCAGCGCCGCTTCTCCACCTCGGGCTCCGGGTCTCTAGGCTTCTCGACGTCGGACTCCAGGAAAACCAATAATCAGGTCAGGACTTTGCTGTTCTTTGCTTCTAAGGCCTGTTCCTGCTGTCCAGGTCCTTAAGATGGTTTTTTCTTGCTTTTTCCCACACAGGGCTCCAGGCTGGGCTCAGTCAGTACGGACTAGTATCAAGGGTGGGTTTATGGACCCCACTCCAGGCACAAGTTTCCACCCCTGCTGCCTCACTCCTTCCTCCTTCAGGTTTCTGCTGCTCTCTCTTCACCAGTCAGGTGCCAACTGCCAGCTCCAACTGCCAACTCTCTGTCTTAGCTTCCCAACATTCTAAACCGCCTCCAACTGTCACAGGGCTCCAGAATGTTGCAGAAGGTTCTAGTAGGTTCCAGTGGGTTCTGATGATGTCACAGGTGGCCACCATTTTGTGCTCCAGGCCCTCAGACAGAAGTTCCAGGGGTAGATAAAATGGCTCCCTGAATCTGCATCAATACCAAAAAGTCTGGTGGTTCCCAAAAAGGAAAAATACTAACAGGGCTTGAGGCAAAAGTGGGACAAAATGAATAATGGAGAGGAGGGACCACCCAAAGGGCTGACAGGTCTAACACCACTGCTCTGCCCTAAACCCTGAAACACAAGCATGACCCCCTACACTGCCTGAACACCACTGCACTGCCATAAACCCAGAAACATCAGTCCCAGCACGACCCCATACACTGCCCGCACACCACTGCACTGCCCTGAACCCTTAAACACCACACCCAGCATGACCCCCTACACTGCACGAACACCACTGCAATGCCCTAAACCCTGAAACACCACCCACAGCACGACCCCCTACACTACCCGCACACCACTGCACTGCCATAAACCCTGAAAGACCACCCCCAGCACAACCCCCTACACTGCCCGAACACCACTACTCTGCCCTGAACCCTCAAACACCACGCCCAGCACGTCCCCCTACATTGCCTGAACACCACTGCTCTGCCCTAAATCCTGAAGCACCACCCCCAGCGCGACCCCCTACTCTGCCCGAACACCACTGCACTGCCCTACACCCTGAAACACCACCCCAGCACTTCCCCCTACACTCCCCGAACACTACTGCTCTGCCCTAAACTCTGAAACACCAGCACCAGCACGACCCCCTACACTGCCCGAACACCACTGCACTGCCCTAACCCTAAAACACCAGCCCCAGCACGACCCGTCACACTGCCCGAACACCACTGCTCTACCCTAAACCCTGAAACGCCACACCCTGCAAGACCCTCTACACTGCCCGAACACCACTGCACCACTTCCCTAAACCCTGAAATGCCACCCTCTGCAAGACCCCCTACACTGCCCGAACACCACTGCACTGCCATAATCCCTAAAACACCAGCCCCAGCACGACCCCCTACACTGCCCGAAAACCACTGCACTGCCCCAAACCCTAAAACACCAGCCCCAGCACGACCCGTCACACTGCCCGAACACCACTGCATGGCCCCAATCCCTGAAACACCAGCCCCAGCATGACCCCCTAGACTACCCGAACACCACTGCACTGCCGTAAACCCTGAAAGACCACCCCAGCACAACCCCCTACACTGCCCGAACACCACTGCTCTGCCCTAAACCCTCAAACACCACGCCCAGCACGTCCCCCTACATTGCCCAAACACCACTGCTCTACCCTAAATCCTGAAACACCACCCCTAGCACAACCCCCTACTCTGCCCGAACACCACTGCTCTGCCCTAAACCCTGAAACACCACCCCAGCACATCCCCCTACACTCCCCGAACACTACTGCTTTGCCCTAAACTCTGAAACACCAGCACAACACCCTACACTGCCCGAACACCAATCCTCTGCCCTAAAACTTGAAACACCACCCCCAGCATGACCCCCTACACAGCCCGAACACCATTGCACTGCCCTAAACCCTGAAACACCACCCCCTGCATGACCCCCTACACTGCCCGAACCCCACTGCACTTCCCTAAACCATGAAACACCAGCCCCAGCACGACCCCCTACACTGCCCGAACACCACTGACCTAAACCCTGAAACGCCACCTCCAGCAAGACCCCCTACACTGCTTGAACACCACTCCCCTAAACCCTGAAATGCCAACCCCTGCAAGAGCCTCTAAACTGCCCAAACACCACTGCACCACTGCCCTAAACCCTGAAATGCCACCCCCTGCAAGACCCCCTACATTACCCGAGCACCACTGCACTGCCCTAAACCCTGAAACACCACCCCCAGCATGACCCCAATACTGCCCGAACACCACTGCACTACCCTAAACCATAAAACACCAGCCCCACCACAATCCCCTACACTGCCCGAACACCACTGCACTGCCCTAACCCTAAAACACCAGCCCCAGCATGACCCCCTACAGTGCCCGAACACCACTGCACTGCCCTAAACCATAAAACATCAGTCCCAGCACGACCCCTCACACTGCTCGAACACCACTGCATGGCCCTAAACCCTGAAACACAAGCTGCAGCACTACCCCCTACACTGTCCGAACACCACTGCACTGCCCTAAACCCTGAAACACCAGCCCCAGCACGACCCCCTACACTGTCTGAACACCACTGCACTGCCCTAAACCCTGAAACACCACCCCCCAGCATGACCCCCTGCACTGCCCGAAAACCACTGCACTGCCCTAAACCCTGAAACACCACCCCCCTGCACGACCCCCTAAACTGCCCGTACACCACTGCACTGCTCTAAACCCTGAAACACCACCCCCAGCAAGACCCCCTACACTGTCTGAACACCTCTGCACTGCCCTGAACCCTGAAACACCACCCCCAGCAAGACCCCCTACACTGCCTGAACACCAATGCCCTAAACCCTTAAACACCACCCCAGCAAGACACCCTACGCTGCCCGAAAACCACTGCACTGCCCTAAACCCTGAAACACCACCCCCTGCACGACCCCCTACACTGCCCGAACACAACTGCACTGCCCTAAACCCTGAAACACCACCCCCTGCATGACCCCCTACACTGCTCGAACACCACTGCACTGCCCTAAACCCTGAAACACCACTCCCAGGATAACCCCCTACACTGCCCAAACACCACTGCTCTGCCCTAAACCCTAAAACACCAGCACGACCCCCTACACTGCCCAAACACCACTGCACTGCCCTAAACCCTGTAACACCAGCCCAAGCACAACCCCCTACACTGCCCGCACACCACTGCACTGCCCTAAACCCTAAAACATCAGCCCCAGCATGACCCCTCACACTGCTCGAACACCACTGCATGGCCCTAAACCCTGAAACACCAGCCGCAGCACGACCCCCTACCCTGCCCGAACAGCACTGCACTGCCCTAAACCCGGAAACACCACCCCCAGCACGACCACCTACACTGCCCGAAAACCACTGCAATGCCTTAAACATTGAAACACAACCCACAGCACGACCCCCTACACTACCCGCACACCACTGCACTGCCATAAACCCTGAAAGACCACCCCCAGCACAACCCCCTACACTGCCCGAACACCACTGCTCTGCCCTAAACCCTCAAGCACCACGCCCAGCACGTCCCCCTACATCGCCCGAACACCACTGCTCTGCCCTAAATTCTGAAACAACACCCCCAGCACGACCCCCTACTCTGCCCGAACACCACTGCTCTGCCCTAAACCCTGAAACACAACCCCAGCACGTCCCCTACACTCCCCGAACACTACTGCTCTGCCCTAAACTCTGAAACACCAGCACCAGCACGACCCCCTACACTGCCCGAACACCACTGCACTGCCCTAACCCTAAAACACCAGCCCCAGCAAGACCCTCTACACTGCCCGAACACCACTGCACCACTGCCCTAAACCATGAAATGCCACCCTCTGCAAGACCCCCTACACTGCCCGAACACCACTGCACTGCCATAAACCCTAAAACACCAGCCCCAGCACGACCCCCTACACTGCCCGAACTTCACTGCACTGCCCTAACCCTAAAACACCAGCCCCAGTACGACCCCCTAGACTGCCTGAACACCACTGCACTGCCCTAAACCCTAAAACACAAGCCCCAGCATGACCCGTCACACTGCCCGAACACCACTGCACGGCCCCAATCCCTGAAACACCAGCCCCAGCATGACCCCCTACACTACCCGAACACCACTGCACTGCCGTAAACCCTGAAAGACCACCCCCAGCACAACCCCCTACACTGCCCGAACACCACTGCTCTGCCCTAAACCCCAAAACACCACGCCCAGCACGTCCCCCTACATTGCCCAAACACCACTGCTCTACCCCAAATCCTGAAACACCACCCCTAGCACAACCCCCTACTCTGCCTGAACACCACTGCTCTGCCCTAAACCCTGAAACACCACCCCAGCACAACCCCCTACACTCCCCGAACACTACTGCTTTGCCCTAAACTCTGAAACACCAGCACGACACCCTACACTGCCCGAACACAAAACCTCTGCATAAACCTTGAAACACCACCCCCAGCATGACCCCCTACACTGCCCGAACACCACTGCACTGCTCTAAACCCTGAAACACCACCCCCAGCATGACCCCCTACACTGCCCGAACCCCACTGCACTTCCCTAAACCCTGAAACACCAGCCCCAGCACGACCCCCTACACTGCCCGAACACCACTGCACTGCCCTACACCCTGAAACACCAGCCCCAGCACAACCCCCTACACTGCCCGAACACCACTGCCCTAAACCCTGAAACGCCAACCCCTGCAAGACACTCTAAACTGCCCGAACACCACTGCACCACTGCCCTAAACCCTGAAATGCCACCCCCTGCAAGACCCCCTACATTACCCGAACACCACTGCACTGCCCTAAACCCTGAAACACCACCCCCAGCATGACCCCAACACTGCCCGAACACCACTGCACTACCCTAAACCCTAAAACATCAGCCCCAGCACGACCCCTCTCACTGCTCAAACACCACTGCATGGCCCTAAACCCTGAAACACAAGCTGCAGCACGACCCCCTACACTGTCAGAACACCACTGCACTGCCCTAAACCCTGAAACACCAGCCCCAGCATGACCCCCTACACTGCCTGAACACCACTGCACTGCCCTAAACCCTGAAACACCACCCCCAGCATGACCCCCTACACTGCCCGAAAAACACTGCACTGCCCTAAACCCTGAAACACCACCCCCCTGCATGACACCCTACACTGCCCGAACACCAATGCACTGCCCTAAACCCTGAAACACCACCCCCAGCAAGACCCCGTACACTGCCAGAACACCTCTGCACTACCCTGAACCCTGAAACACCACCCCCAGCAAGACCCCCTTCACTGCCTGAACACCACTGCCCTAAACCCTCAAACACCACCCCAGCAAGACACCCTACGCTGCCCGAAAACCACTGCACTGCCCTAAACCCTGAAACACCACCCCCTGCACGACCCCCTACACTGCCCGAACACAACTGCACTGCCCTAAACCCTGAAACACCACCCCCTGCATGACCCCCTACACTGCTCGAACACCACTGCACTGCCCTAAACCCTGAAACACCACTCCCAGGATGACCCCCTACACTGCCCAAACACCACTGCTCTGCCCTAAACCCTAAAACACCAGCACGTCCCCCTACACTGCCCAAACACCACTGCACTGCCCTAAACCCTGTAACACCAGCCCCAGCACAACCCCCTACACTGCCCGCACACCACTGCACTGCCCTAAACCCTAAAACATCAGCCCCAGCATGACCCCTCACACTGCTCGAACACCACTGCATGGCCCTAAACCCTGAAACACCAGCCGCAGCACGACCCCCTACACTGCCCGAACACCACTGCACTGCCCTAAACCCGGAAACACCACCCCCAGCACAACCACCTACACTGCCCGAAAACCACTGCAATGCCTTAAACCCTGAAACACCACCCCTTGCACGACCCCCTACACTGCCCGAACACCACTGCACTGCCCTAATCCCTGAAACACCACCCCCTGCATGACCCCCTACACTGCCCGAACACCACTGCACTGCCCTAAACCCTAAAACACCACCCCCAGCACGACCCCCCACACTGCCCGAACACAACTTCACTGCCCTAAACCCTAAAACACTACCCCCAGCAAGACACCCTACACTACCTGAACACCATTGCACTACCCTAAAACGCCACCCCCTGCAAGACCCCCTACACTGCCCAAACACCACTGCACCACTGCCCTAAACCCTGAAATGCTACCCTCTGCAAGACCCCCTACACTGCCCGAACACCACTGCACTGCCCTAAACCCTAAAACACAAGCCCCAGCATGACCCGTCACACTGCCCGAACACCACTGCACGGCCCCAATCCCTGAAACACCAGCCCCAGCATGACCCCCTACACTACCCGAACACCACTGCACTGCCGTAAACCCTGAAAGACCACCCCCAGCACAACCCCTACACTGCCCGAACACCACTGCTCTGCCCTAAACCCTCAAACACCACGCCCAGCACATCCCCCTACATTGCCCAAACACCACTGCTCTACCCAAAATCCTGAAACACCACCCCTAGCACGACCCCCTACTCTGCCCGAACACCACTGCTCTGCCCTAAACCCTGAAACACCACCCCAGCACAACCCCCTACACTCCCCGAACACTACTGCTTTGCCCTAAACTCTGAAACACCAGCACGACACCCTACACTGCCCGAACACCAATCCTCTGCCCTAAACCTTGAAACACCACCCCCAGCATGACCCCCTACACTGCCCGAACACCACTGCACTGCTCTAAACCCTGAAACACCACCCCCAGCATGACCCCCTACACTGCCCGAACCCCACTGCACTTCCCTAAACCCTGAAACACCAGCCCCAGCACGACCCCCTACACTGCCCGAACACCACTGCCCTAAACCCTGAAACGCCAACCCCTGCAAGACACTCTAAACTGCCCGAACACCACTGCACCACTGCCCTAAACCCTGAAATGCCACCCCCTGCAAGACCCCCTATATTACCCAAACACCACTGCACTGCCCTAAACCCTGAAACACCACCCCCAGCATGACCCCAACACTGCCCGAACACCACTGCACTACCCTAAACCATAAAACACCAGCCCCAGCACAATACCCTACACTGCCCAAACACCACTGCACTGCCCTAACCCTAAAACACCAGCCCCAGCACGACCCCCTACACTGCCAGAACACCACTGCACTGCCCTAAACCCTGAAACACCACCCCCAGCATGACCCCCTACACTGCCCGAACACCACTGCACTGCTCTAAACCCTGAAACACCACCCCCAGCACGACCCCTCTCACTGCTCGAACACCACTGAATGGCCCTAAACCCTGAAACACAAGCTGCAGCACAACCCCCTACACTGTCAGAACACCACTGCACTGCCCTAAACCCTGAAACACTAGCCCCAGCACGACCCCCTACACTGCCTGAACACCACTGCACTGCCCTAAACCCTGAAACACAACCCCCAGCATGACCCCCTACACTGCCCGAACACCACTGCACTGCTCTAAACCCTGAAACACCACCCCCAGCATGACCCCCTACACTGCCCGAACCCCACTGCACTTCCCTAAACCCTGAAACACCAGCCCCAGCACGACCCCCTACACTGCTCGAACACCACTGCATGGCCCTAAACCCTGAAACACAAGCTGCAGCACGACCCCCTACACTGTCAGAACACCACTGCACTGCCCTAAACCCTGAAACACCAGCCCCAGCACGACCCCCTACACTGCCTGAACACCACTGAACTGCCCTACACCCTGAAACACCAGCCCCAGCACAACCCCCTACACTGCCCGAACACAACTGCCCTAAATCCTGAAACGCCAACCCCTGCAAGACACTCTAAACTGCCCGAACACCACTGCACCACTGCCCTAAACCCTGAAATGCCACCCCCTGCAAGACCCCCTACATTACCCGAACACCACTGCACTGCCCTGAACCCTGAAACACCACCCCCAGCATGACCCCAACACTGCCCGAACACCACTGCACTACCCTAAACCATAAAGCACCAGCCCCAGCACAATACCCTACACTGCCCAAACACCACTGCACTGCCCTAACCCTAAAACACCAGCCCCAGCACGACCCCCTACACTGCCCGAACACCACTGCACTGCCCTAAACCCTAAAACATCAGCCCCAGCACGACCCCTCTCACTGCTCAAACACCACTGCATGGCCCTAAACCCTGAAACACAAGCTGCAGCACGACCCCCTACACTGTCAGAACACCACTGCACTGCCCTAAACCCTGAAACACCAGCCCCAGCATGACCCCCTACACTGCCTGAACACCACTGCACTGCCCTAAACCCTGAAACACCACCCCCAGCATGACCCCCTACACTGCCCGAAAACCACTGCACTGCCCTAAACCCTGAAACACCACCCCCCTGCATGAGGCCCACACTGCCCGAACACCAATGCACTGCCCTAAACCCTGAAACACCATCCCCAGCAAGACCCCCTACACTGCCAGAACACCTCTGCACTGCCCTGAACCCTGAAACACCACCCCCAGCAAGACCCCCTTCACTGCCTGAACACCACTGCCCTAAACCCTTAAACACCACCCCAGCAAGACACCCTACGCTGCCCGAAAACCACTGCACTGCCCTAAACCCTGAAACACCACCCCCTGCACGACCCCCTACACTGCCCGAACACAACTGCACTGCTCTAAACCCTGAAACACCACCCCCTGCATGACCCCCTACACTGCTCGAACACCACTGCACTGCCCTAAACCCTGAAACACCACTCCCAGGATGACCCCCTACACTGCCCAAACACCACTGCTCTGCCCTAAACCCTAAAACACCAGCACGACCCCCTACACTGCCCAAACACCACTGCACTGCCCTAAACCCTGTAACACCAGCCCCAGCACAACCCCCTACACTGCCCGCACACCACTGCACTGCCCTAAACCCTAAAACATCAGCCCCAGCATGACCCCTCACACTGCTCGAACACCACTGCATGGCCCTAAACCCTGAAACACCAGCCGCAGCGCGACCCCCTACACTGCCCGAACACCACTGCACTGCCCTAAACCCGGAAACACCACCCCCAGCACGACCACCTACACTGCCCGAAAACCACTGCAATGCCTTAAACCCTGAAACACCACCCCTTGCACGACCCCCTACACTGCCCGAACACCACTGCACTGCCCTAATCCCTGAAACACCACCCCCTGCATGACCCCCTACACTGCCCGAACACCACTGCACTGCCCTGAACCCTAAAACACCACCCCCAGCACGACCCCCCACACTGCCCAAACACAACTTCACTGCCCTAAACCCTAAAACACTACCCCCAGCAAGAAACCCTACACTACCTGAACACCATTGCACTACCCTAAAACGCCACCCCCTGCAAGACCCCCTACACTGCCCAAACACCACTGCACCACTGCCCTAAACCCTGAAATGCCACCCTCTGCAAGACCCCCTACACTGCCCGAACACCACTGCACTGCCCTAAACCCTAAAACACAAGCCCCAGCATGACCCGTCACACTGCCCGAACACCACTGCACGGCCCCAATCCCTGAAACACCAGCCCCAGCATGACCCCCTACACTACCCGAACACAACTGTACTGCCGTAAACCCTGAAAGACCACCCCCAGCACAACCCCTACACTGCCCGAACACCACTGCTCTGCCCTAAACCCTCAAACACCATGCCCAGCACGTCCCCCTACATTGCCCAAACACCACTGCTCTACCCAAAATCCTGAAACACCACCCCTAGCACGAACCCCTACTCTGCCCGAACACCACTGCTCTGCCCTAAACCCTGAAACACCACCCCAGCACAACCCCCTACACTCCCGAACACTACTGCTTTGCCCTAAACTCTGAAACACCAGCACGACACCCTACACTGCCCGAACACCAATCCTCTGCCCTAAACCTTGAAACACCACCCCCAGCATGACCCCCTACACTGCCCGAACACCACTGCACTGCTCTAAACCCTGAAACACCACCCCCAGCATGACCCCCTACACTGCCCGAACCCCACTGCACTTCCCTAAACCCTGAAACACCAGCCCCAGCATGACCCCCTACACTGCCCGAACACCACTGCCCTAAACCCTGAAACGCCAACCCCTGCAAGACACTCTAAACTGCCCGAACACCACTGCACTGCCCTAAACCCTGAAACACCACCCCCAGCATGACCCCAACACTGCCCGAACACCACTGCACTACCCTAAACCATAAAACACCAGCCCCAGCACAATACCCTACACTGCCCAAACACCACTGCACTGCCCTAACCCTAAAACACCAGCCCCAGCACGACCCCCTACACTGCCAGAACACCACTGCACTGCCCTAAACCCTAAAACATCAGCCCCAGCACGACCCCTCTCACTGCTCGAACACCACTGCATGGCCCTAAACCCTGAAACACAAGCTGCAGCACGACCCCCTACACTGTCAGAACACCACTGCACTGCCCTAAACCCTGAAACACCAGCCCCAGCACGACCCCCTACACTGCCTGAACACCACTGCACTGCCCTAAACCCTGAAACACCACCCCCAGCATGACCCCCTACACTGCCCGAAAACCACTGCACTGCCCTAAACCCTGAAACAACACCCCAATGCATGACCCCCTACACTGCCCGAACACCAATGCACTGCCCTAAACCCTGAAACACCACCCCCAGCAAGACCCCCTACACTGCCCGAACACCTCTGCACTGCCCTGAAACCTGAAACACCACCCCCAGCAAGACCCCCTTCACTGCCTGAACACCAATGCCCTAAACCCTTAAACACCACCCCAGCAAGACACCCTACGCTGCCCGAAAACCACTGCACTGTCCTAAACCCTGAAACACCACCCCCTGCACGACCCCCTACACTGCCCGAACACCACTGCACTGCCCTAAACCCTGAAACACCACCCCCTGCATGACCCCCTTCACTGCCCGAACACCACTGCACTGCCCTAAACCCTGAAACACCACTCCCAGGATGACCCCCTACGCTGCCCAAACACCACTGCTCTGCGCTAAACCCTAAAACACCAGCATGACCCCCTACACTGCCCGAACACCACTGCACTGCTCTAACCCTGTAACACCAGCTCCAGCACAACCCCTACACTGCCCGCACACCACTGCACTGCCCTAAACCCTAAAATATCAGCCCCAGCATGACCCCCTACACTGCCCGAACACCACTGGACTGCCCTAAACCCTGATACACCAGCCACAGCATGACCCCCTACACTGCCCAAACAGCACTGCACTGCCCTAAACCCTGAAACACCACCCCCCTGTACGACACCCTACACTGCCCATACACCACTGCACTGCACTAAACCCTGAAACACCACCCCCAGCAAGACCCCCCCTACATTGCCCTAACACCTCTGCACTGCCCTGAACCCTGAAACACCACCCCCAGCAAGACCCTCTACACTGCCTGAACACCACTGCCCTAAACCCTGAAACACCACCCCAGCAAGACCCCCTACACCGCCCGAAAACCAATGCACTGCCCGAAACCCTGAAACACAACCCCTGCACGTCCCCCTACCCTGCCCGAACACCACTTCACTGCCCTAAACCCTAAAACACTACCCCCAGCATGACACCCTACACTGCCTGAACAGCACTGCACTGCCCTAAACTCTAAAACCTCAGCCCCAGCATGACCCCTCACTCTGCTCGAACACCACTGCACGGCCCTAAACCCTGAAACACCAGCCGCAGCACAACCCCCTACACTGCCTGAACACCACTGCACTGCCTTAAACCCTGAAACACCACCCCCAGCACGACCACCTACACTGCCCGAACACCACTGCACTGCCCTGCACGACCCCCTACACTGCTCGAACACCACTGCACTGCCCTAAACCCTGAAACACCACCCCAGCAAGCCCCCCTACACTGCCCAAACACCTCTGCACTGCCCTGAAAGCTATAACACCACCACCAGGAAGAACCCCTACACTGCCGGAACACCACTGCCCTAAACCCTTAAACACCACCCCAGCAAGACACCCTATGCTGCCCGAAAACCACTGCACTGCCCTAAACCCTGAAACACCACCCCCTGCACGACCCCCTACACTGCCCGAACACCACTGCACTGCTCTAAACCGTGAAACACCACCGCCAGCATGACCCCCTACACTGCCTGAACACCACTGCTCTGCCCTAAACCCTGAAACACCACCCCCAGCAAGACACCCTACACTACCTGAACACCATTGCACTACCCTAAAACGCCACCTCCAGCAAGACCCCTACACTGTCCGAACACCACTGCCCGAAACCCTGAAATGCCACCCCCTGCAAGACCCCCTACACTGCCCGAACAACACTGCACCACTGCCCTAAACCCTGAAATGCCACCCTCTGCAAGACCCCCTACACTGCCCGAACACCACTGCACTGCCCTAAACCCTAAAACACAAGCCCCAGCATGACCCGTCACACTGCCCGAAAACCACTGCACGGCCCCAATCCCTGAAACACCAGCCCCAGCATGACCCCCTACACTACCCGAACACCACTGCACTGCCGTAAACCCTGAAAGACCACCCCCAGCACAACCCCCTACACTGCCCGAATACCACTGCTCTGCCCTAAACCCTCAAACACCACGCCCAGCACGTCCCCCTACATTGCCCAAACACCACTGCTCTACCCAAAATCCTGAAACACCACCCCTAGCACGACCCCCTACTCTGCCCGAACACCACTGCTCTGCCCTAAACCCTGAAACACCACCCCAGCACAACCCCCTACACTCCCCGAACACTACTGCTTTGCCCTAAACCCTGAAACACCAGCACGACACCCTACACTGCCCGAACACCAATCCTCTACCCTAAACCTTGAAACACCACCCCCAGCATGACCCCCTACACAGCCCGAACACCACTGAACTGCCCTAAACCCTGAAACACCACCCCCTGCATGACCCCCTACACTGCCCGAACACCACTGACCTAAACCCTGAAACGCCACCTCCAGCAAGACCCCCTACACTGCTTGAACACCACTCCCCTAAACCCTGAAACGCCAACCCCTGCAAGACCCTCTAAACTGCCCAAACACCACTGCACCACTGCCCTAAACCCTGAAATGCCACCCCCTGCAAGACCCCCTACATTACCCGAGCACCACTGCACTGCCCTAAACCCTGAAACACCACCCCCAGCATGACCCCAATACTGCCCGAACACCACCGCACTACCCTAAACCATAAAACACCAGCCCCACCACAATCCCCTACACTGCCCGAACACCACTGCACTTCCCTAACCCTAAAACACCAGCCCCAGCATGACCCCCTACAGTGCCCGAACACCACTGCACTGCCCTAAACCCTAAAACATCAGTCCCAGCACGACCCCTCACACTGCTCGAACACCACTGCATGGCTCTAAACCCTGAAACACAAGCTGCAGCACTACCCCCTGCACTGCCCGAAAACCACTGCACTGCCCTAAACCCTGAAACACCACCCCCTGCACGACCCCCTACACTGCCCGAACACAACTGCACTGCCCTAAACCCTGAAACACCACCCCCTGCATGACCCCCTACACTGCTCGAACACCACTGCACTGCCCTAAACTCTGAAACACCACTCCCAGGATGACCCCCTACACTGCCCAAACACCAATGCTCTGCCCTAAACCCTAAAACACCAGCACGACCCCCTACACTGCCCAAACACCACTGCACTGCCCTAAACCCTGTAACACCAGCCCCAGCACAACCCCCTACACTGCCCGCACACCACTGCACTGCCCTAAACCCTAAAACATCAGCCCCAGCATGACCCCTCACACTGCTCGAACACCACTGCATGGCCCTAAACCCTGAAACACCAGCCGCAGCACGACCCCCTACACTGCCCGAACACCACTGCACTGCCCTAAACCCGGAAACACCACCCCCAGCACGACCACCTACACTGCCTGAAAACCACTGCAATGCCTTAAACCCTGAAACACCACCCACAGCACGACCCCCTACACTACCCGCACACCCTTGCACTGCCATAAACCCTGAAAGACCACCCCCAGCACAACCCCCTACACTGCCCGAACACCACTGCTCTGCCCTAAACCCTCAAACACCACGCCCAGCACGTCCCCCTACATCGCCCGAACACCACTGCTCTGCCCTAAATTCTGAAACACCACCCCCAGCACGACCCCCTACTCTGCCCGAACACCACTGCTCTGCCCTAAACCCTGAAACACAACCCCAGCATGTCCACTACACTCCCCGAACACTACTGCTCTGCCCTAAA
This sequence comes from Triturus cristatus, assembly GCF_964204655.1. Taxonomy (NCBI): domain Eukaryota; kingdom Metazoa; phylum Chordata; class Amphibia; order Caudata; family Salamandridae; genus Triturus; species Triturus cristatus. Next base: position 1,122,293,067 of record NC_140579.1, read on the forward strand.
CTCTGAAACACCAGCACCAGCACGACCCCCTACACTGCCCGAACACCACTGCACTGCCCTAACCCTAAAACACCAGCCCCAGCACGACCCCCTACTCTGCCCGAACACCACTGCTCTGCCCTAAACCCTGAAACACAACCCCAGCACGTCCCCCTACACTCCCCGAACACTACTGCTCTGCCCTAAACTCTGAAACACCAGCACGACCCCCTACACTGCCCAAACACCACTGCACTGCCCTAACCCTAAAACACCAGCCCCAGCAAGACCCTCTACACTGCCCGAACACCACTGCACCACTGCCCTAAACCATGAAATGCCACCCTCTGCAAGACCCCCTACACTGCCCGAACACCACTGCACTGCCATAAACCCTAAAACACCAGCCCCAGCACGACCCCCTACACTGCCCGAACACCACTGCACTGCCCTAACCCTAAAACACCAGCCCCAGTATGACCCCCCAGACTGCCCGAACACCACTGCACTGCCCTAAACCCTAAAACACAAGACCCAGCATGACCCGTCACACTGCCCGAACACCACTGCACGGCCCCAATCCCTGAAACACCAGCCCCAGCATGACCCCCTACACTACCCGAACACCACTGCACTGCCGTAAACCCTGAAAGACCACCCCCAGCACAACCCCCTACACTGCCCGAACAACACTGCTCTGCCCTAAACCCTAAAACACCACGCCCAGCACGTCCCCCTACATTGCCCAAACACCACTGCTCTACCCAAAATCCTGAAACACCACCCCTAGCACAACCCCCTACTCTGCCCGAACACCACTGCTCTGCCCTAAACCCTGAAACACCACCCCAGCACAACCCCCTACACTCCCCGAACACTACTGCTTTGCCCTAAACTCTGAAACACCAGCACGACACCCTCAACTGCCCGAACACCAATCCTCTGCCCTAAACCTTGAAACACCACCCCCAGCATGAACCACTACACTGTCCGAACACCACTGCACTGCTCTAAACCCTGAAACACCACCCCCAGCATGACCCCCTACACTGCCCGAACCCCACTGCACTTCCCTAAACCCTGAAACACCAGCCCCAGCACGACCCCCTACACTGCCCGAACACCACTGCACTGCCCTACACCCTATAACACCAGCCCCAGCACAACCCCCTACACTGCCCGAACACCACTGCCCTAAACCCTGAAACGCCAACCCCTGCAAGACACTCTAAACTGCCCGAACACCACTGCACCACTGCCCTAAACCCTGAAATGCCACCCCCTGCAAGACCCCCTACATTACCCGAACACCACTGCACTGCCCTAAACCCTGAAACACCACCCCCAGCATGACCCCAACACTGCCCGAACACCACTGCACTACCCTAAACCATAAAGCACCAGCCACAGCACAGTACCCTACACTGCCTAAACACCACTGCACTGCCCTAACCCTAAAACACCAGCCCCAGCACGACCCCCTACACTGCCCGAACACTACTGCACTGCCCTAAACCCTAAAACATCAGCCCCAGCATGACCCCTCTCACTGCTCAAACACCACTGCATGGCCCTAAACCCTGTAACACAAGCTGCAGCACGACCCCCTACACTGTCAGAACACCACTGCACTGCCCTAAACCCTGAAACACCAGCCCCAGCATGACCCCCTACACTGCCTGAACACCACTGCACTGCCCTAAACCCTGAAACACCACCCCCAGCATGACCCCCTACACTCCCCGAAATCCACTGCACTGCCCTAAACCCTGAAACACCACCCCCCTGCATGACCCCCTACCTTGCCCGAACACCAATGCACTGCCCTAAACCCTGAAACACCACCCCCAGCAAGACCCCCTACACTGCCCGAACACCTCTGCACTGCCCTGAACCCTGAAACACCACCCCCAGCAAAACCCCCTTCACTGCCTGAACACCACTGCCCTAAACCCTTAAACACCACCCCAGCAAGACACCCTACGCTGCCCGAAAACCACTGCACTGTCCTAAACCCTGAAACACCACCCCCTGCACGACCCCCTACACTGCCCGAACACCACTGCACTGCCCTAAACCCTGAAACACCACCCCCTGCATGACCCCCTACACTGCCCGAACACCACTGCACTGCCCTAAACCCTAAAACACCACCCCCAGCATGACCCCCCACACTGCCCGAACACAACTTCACTGCCCTAAACCCTAAAACACTACCCCCAGCAAGACACCCTACACTACCTGAACACCATTGCACTACCCTAAAACGCCACCCCCTGCAAGACCCCCTACACTGCCCAAACACCACTGCACCACTGCCCTAAACCCTGAAATGCCACCCTCTGCAAGACCCCCTACACTGCCCGAACACCACTGCACTGCCCTAAACCCTAAAACACAAGCCCCAGCATGACCCGTCACACTTCCCGAACACCACTGCACGGCCCCAATCCCTGAAACACCAGCCCCAGCATGACCCCCTACACTACCCGAACACCACTGCACTGCCGTAAACCCTGAAAGACCACCCCCAGCACAACCCCCTACACTGCCCGAACACCACTGCTCTGCCCTAAACCCTCAAACACCACGCCCAGCATGTCCCCCTACATTGCCCAAACACCACTGCTCTACCCAAAATCCTGAAACACCACCCCTAGCACGACCCCCTACTCTGCCCGAACACCACTGCTCTGCCCTAAACCCTGAAACACCACCCCAGCACAACCCCCTACACTCCCTGAACACTACTGCTTTGCCCTAAACTCTGAAACACCAGCACGACACCCTACACTGCCCGAACACCAATCCTCTGCCCTAAACCTTGAAAAACCACCCCCAGCATGACCCCCTACACTGCCCGAACACCACTGCACTGCTCTAAACCCTGAAACACCACCCCCAGCATGACCCCCTACACTGCCCGAACCCCACTGCACTTCCCTAAACCCTGAAACACCAGCCCCAGCACGACCCCCTACACTGCCCGAACACCACTGCCCTAAACCCTGAAACGCCAACCCCTGCAAGACACTCTAAACTGCCCGAACACCACTGCACCACTGCCCTAAACCCTGAAATGCCACCCCCTGCAAGACCCCCTACATTACCCGAACACCACTGCACTGCCCTAAACCCTGAAACACCACCCCCAGCATGACCCCAACACTGCCCGAACACCACTGCACTACCCTAAACCATAAAACACCAGCCCCAGCACGACCCCCTACACTGCCCGAACACCACTGCACTGCCCTAAACCCTGAAACACAAGCTGCAGCACTACCCCCTACACTGTCCAAACACCACTGCACTGCCCTAAACCCTGAAACACCAGCCCCAGCACGACCTCCTACAGTGTCTGAACACCACTGCACTGCCCTAAACCCTGAAACACCACCCCCCAGCATGGCCCCCTGCACTGCCCGAAAACCACTGCACTGCCCTAAACCCTGAAACACCACCCCCCTGCACGACCCCCTAAACTGCCCGTACACCACTGCACTGCTCTAAACCCTGAAACACCACCCCCAGCAAGACCCCTACACTGCCTGAACACCTCTGCACTGCCCTGAACCCTGAAACACCACCCCCAGAAAGACCCCCTACACTGTCTGAACACCAATGCCCTAAACCCTTAAACACCACCCCAGCAAGACACCCTACGCTGCCCGAAAACCACTGCACTGCCCTAAACCCTGAAACACCACCCCCTGCACGACCCCCTACACTGCCCGAACACAACTGCACTGCCCTAAACCCTGACCACCACCCCCTGCATGACCCCCTACACTGCTCGAACACCACTGCACTGCCCTAAACCCTGAAACACCACTCCCAGGATGACCCCCTACACTGCCCAAACACCACTGCTCTGCCCTAAACCCTAAAACACCAGCACGACCCCCTACACTGCCCAAACACCACTGCACTGCCCTAAACCCTGTAACACCAGCCCCAGCACAACCCCCTACACTGCCCGCACACCACTGCACTGCCCTAAACCCTAAAACATCAGCCCCAGCATGACCCCTCACACTGCTCGAACACCACTGCATGGCCCTAAACCCTGAAACACCAGCCGCAGCACGACCCCCTACACTGCCCGAACACCACTGCACTGCCCGAAACCCGGAAACACCACCCCAGCACGACCACCTACACTGCCCGAAAACCACTGCAATGCCTTAAACCCTGAAACACCACCCACAGCACAACCCCCTACACTACCCGCACACCACTGCACTGCCATAAACCCTGAAAGACCACCCCCAGCACAACCCCCTACACTGCCCGAACACCACTGCTCTGCCCTAAACCCTCAAACACCACGCCCAGCACGTCCCCCTACATCGCCCGAACACCACTGCTCTACCCTAAATTCTGAAACACCACCCCCAGCACGACCCCCTACTCTGCCCGAACACCACTGCTCTGCCCTAAACCCTGAAACACAACCCCAGCATGTCCCCTACACTCCCCGAACACTACTGCTCTGCCCTAAACTCTGAAACACCAGCACCAGCACGACCCCCTACACTGCCCAAACACCACTGCACTGCCCTAACCCTAAAACACCAGCCCCAGCACGACCCCCTACTCTGCCCGAACACCACTGCTCTGCCCTAAACCCTGAAACACAACCCCAGCACGTCCCCCTACACTCCCCGAACACTACTGCTCTGCCCTAAACTCTGAAACACCAGCACGAACCCCTACACTGCCCGAACACCACTGCACTGCCCTAACCCTAAAACACCAGCCCCAGCAAGACCCTCTACACTGCCTGAACACCACTGCACCACTGCCCTAAACCATGAAATGCCACCCTCTGCAAGACCCCCTACACTGCCCGAACACCACTGCACTGCCATAAACCCTAAAACACCAGCCCCAGCACGACCCCCTACACTGCCCGAACACCACTGCACTGCCCTAACCCTAAAACACCAGCCCCAGTATGACCCCCTAGACTGCCCGAACACCACTGCACTGCCCTAAACCCTAAAACACAAGCCCCAGCATGACCCGTCACACTGCCCGAACACCACTGCACGGCCCCAATCCCTGAAACACCAGCCCCAGCATGACCCCCTACACTACCCAAACACCACTGCACTGCCGTAAACCCTGAAAGACCACCCCCAGCACAACCCCCTACACTGCCCGAACACCACTGCTCTGCCCTAAACCCTCAAACACCACGCCCAGCACGTCCCCCTACATTGCCCAAACACCACTGCTCTACCCAAAATCCTGAAACACCACCCCTAGCACGACCCCCTACTCTGCCCGAACACCACTGCTCTGCCCTAAACCCTGAAACACCACCCCAGCACAACCCCCTACACTCCCCGAACACTACTGCTTTGCCCTAAACTCTGAAACACCAGCAAGACACCCTACACTGCCCGAACACCAATCCTCTGCCCTAAACCTTGAAACACCACCCCCAGCATGACCCCCTACACTGCCCGAACACCACTGCACTGCTCTAAACCCTGAAACACCGCCCCCAGCATGACCCCCTACACTGCCCGAACCCCACTGCACTTCCCTAAACCCTGAAACACCAGCCCCAGCATGACCCCCTACACTGCCCGAACACCACTGCACTGCCCTACACCCTGAAACATCAGCCCCAGCACAACCCCCTACACTGCCCGAACACCACTGCCCTAAACCCTGAAACGCCAACCCCTGCAAGACACTCTAAACAGCCCGAACACCACTGCACCACTGCCCTAAACCCTGAAATGCCACCCCCTGCAAGACCCCCTACATTACCCGAACACCACTGCACTGCCCTAAACCCTGAAACACCACCCCCAGCATGACCCCAACACTGCCCGAACACCACTGCACTACCCTAAACCATAAAGCACCAGCCCCAGCACAATACCCTACACTGCCCAAACACCACTGCACTGCCCTAACCCTAAAACACCAGCCCCAGCACGACCCCCTACACTGCCCGAACACCACTGCACTGCCCTAAACCCTAAAACATCAGCCCCAGCACGGCCCCTCTCACTGCTCAAACACCACTGCATGGCCCTAAACCCTGAAACACAAGCTGCAGCACGACCCCCTACACTGTCAGAACACCACTGCACTGCCCTAAACCCTGAAACACCAGCCCCAGCATGACCCCCTACACTGCCTGAACACCACTGCACTGCCCTAAACCCTGAAACACCACCCCCAGCATGACCCCCTACACTGCCCGAAAACCACTGCACTGCCCTAAACCCTGAAACACCACCCCCCTGCATGACCCCCTACCTTGCCCGAACACCAATGCACTGCCCTAAACCCTGAAACACCACCCCCAGCAAGACCCCCTACACTGCCATAAACACCTCTGCACTGACCTGAACCCTGAAACACCACCCCCAGCAAGACCCCCTTCACTGCCTGAACACCACCGCCCTAAACACTTAAACACCACCCCAGCAAGACACCCTACGCTGCCCGAAAACCACTGTACTGTCCTATACCCCGAAACTCCACCCCCTTGCACAACCCCCTACACTGCCCGAACACCACTGCACTGCCCTAAACCCTGAAACACCACCCCCTGCATGACCCCCTACACTGCCCGCACACCACTGCACTGCCCTAAACCCTAAAACACCACCCCCAGCATGACCCCCCACACTGCCCGAACACAACTTCACTGCCCTAAACCCTAAAACACTACCCCCAGCAAGACACCCTACACTACCTGAACACCATTGCACTACCCTAAAACGCCACCCCCTGCAAGACCCCCTACACTGCCCAAACACCACTGCACCACTGCCCTAAACCCTGAAATGCCACCCTCTGCAAGACCCCCTACACTGCCCGAACACCACTGCACTGCCCTAAACCCTAAAACACAAGCCCCAGCATGACCCGTCACATTGCCCGAACACCACTGCACGGCCCCAATCCCTGAAACACCAGCCCCAGCATGACCCCCTACACTACCCGAACACCACTGCACTGCCGTAAACCCTGAAAGACCACCCCCAGCACAACACCCTACACTGCCCGAACACTACTGCTCTGCCCTAAACCCTCAAACACCACGCCCAGCACGTCCCCCTACATTGCCCAAACACCACTGCTCTACCCAAAATCCTGAAACACCACCCCTAGCACGACCCCCTACTCTGCCCGAACACCACTGCTCTGCCCTAAACCCTGAAACACCACCCCAGCACAACCCCCTACACTCCCCGAACACTACTGCTTTGCCCTAAACTCTGAAACACCAGCACGACACCCTACACTGCCCGAACACCAATCCTCTGCCCTAAACCTTGAAACACCACCCCCAGCATGACAACCTACACTGCCCGAACACCACTGCACTGCTCTAAACCCTGAAACACCACCCCCAGCATGACCCCCTACACTGCCCGAACCCCACTGCACTGCCCTAAACCCTGAAACACGAGCCCCAGCACGACCCCCTACACTACCCGAACACCACTGCACTGCCCTACACCCTGAAACACTAGCCCCAGCACAACCCCTACACTGCCCAAACACCACTGCCCTAAACCCTGAAACGCCAACCCCTGCAAGACACTCTAAACTGCCCGAACACCACTGCACCACTGCCCTAAACCCTGAAATGCCACCCCCTAAAAGACCCCCTACATTACCCGAACACCACTGCACTGCCCTAAACCCTGAAACACCACCCCCAGCACGACTCCAACACTGCCCGAACACCACTGCACTACCCTAAACCATAAAACACCAGCTCCAGCACAATACCCTACACTGCCCAAACACCACTGCACTGCCCTAACCCTAAAACACCAGCCCCAGCACGACCCCTCTCACTGCTCGAACACCACTGCATGGCCCTAAACCCTGAAACACAAGCTGCAGCACGACCACCTACACTGTCAGAACACCACTGCACTGCCCTAAACCCTGAAACACCAGCCCCAGCACGACCCCCTACACTGCCTGAACACCACTGCACTGCCCTAAACCCTGAAACACCACCCCCAGCATGACCCCTTACACTGCCCGAAAACCACTGCACTGCCCTAAACCCTGAAACACCACCCCCCTGCATGACCCCCTACACTGCCCGAACACCAATGCACTGCCCTGAACCCTGAAACACCACCCCCAGCAAGACCCCCTTCACTGCCTGAACACCACTGCCCTAAACTCTTAAACACCACCCCAGCAAGACACCCTACGCTGCCCGAAAACCACTGCACTGTCCTAAACCCTGAAACACCACCCCCTGCACGACCCCCTACACTGCCCGAACACCACTGCACTGCCCCAAACCCTGAAACACCACCCCCTGCATGACCCCCTACACTGCCCGAACACCACTGCACTGCCCTAAACCCTGAAACACCACTCCCAGGATGACCCCCTACGCTGCCCAAACAACACTGCTCTGCGCTAAACCCTAAAACACCAGCACGACCCCTACACTGCCCGAACACCACTGCACTGCTCTAACCCTGTAACACCAGCTCCAGCACAACCCCTACACTGCCCGCACACAACTGCACTGCCCTAAACCCTAAAACATCAGCCCCAGCACGACCCCCTACACAGCCCGAACACCACTGGACTGCCCTAAACCCTGATACACCAGCCACACCATGACCCCCTACACTGCCCAAACACCACTGCACTGCCCTAAACCCTGAAACACCACCCCCCTGTACGACACCCTACACTGCCCATACACCACTGCACTGCACTAAACCCTGAAACACCACCCCCAGCAAGACCCCCCTACATTGCCCTAACACCTCTGCACTGCCCTGAACCCTGAAACACCACCCCCAGCAAGACCCTCTACACTGCCTGAACACCACTGACCTAAACCCTGAAACACCACCCCAGCAAGACCCCCTACACCGCCCGAAAACCAATGCACTGTCCGAAACCCTGAAACACAACCCCTGGACGTCCCCCTACACTGCCCGAACACCACTTCACTGCCCTAAACCCTGAAACACCAGCCCCAGCACGACCCCCTACACTGCCCGAACACCACTGCACTGCCCTACACCCTGAAACACCAGCCCCAGCACAACCCCTACACTGCCCGAACACCACTGCCCTAAACCCTGAAACGCCAACCCCTGCAAGACACTCTAAACTGCCCGAACACCACTGCACCACTGCCCTAAACCCTGAAATGCCACCCCCTGCAAGACCCCCTACATTACCCGAACACCACTGCACTGCCCTAAACCCTGAAACACCACCCCCAGCATGACTCCAACACTGCCCGAACACCACTGCACTACCATAAACCATAAAAAACCAGCCCCAGCACAATACCCTATACTGCCCAAACACCACTGCACTGCCCTAACCCTAAAACACCAGCCCCAGCACGACCCCCTACACTGCCCGAACACCACTGCACTGCCCTAAACCCTAAAACATCAGCCCCAGCACGACACCTCTCACTGCTCGAACACCACTGCATGGCCCTAAACCCTGAAACACAAGCTGCAGCACGACCCCCTATACTGTCAGAACACCACTGAATTGCCCTAAACCCTGAAACACCAGCCCCAGCACGACCCCCTACACTGCCTGAACACCACTGCACAGCCTTAAACCCTGAAACACCACCCCCAGCATGACCCCCTACACTGCCCGAAAACCACTGCACTGCCCTAAACCCTGAAACACCACCCCCAGCAAGACCCCCTACACTGCCCGAACACCTCTGCACTGCCCTGAACCCTGAAACACCACCCCCAGCAAGACCCCCTTCACTGCCTGAACACCACTGCCCTAAACTCTTAAACACCACCCCAGCAAGACACCCTACGCTGCCCGAAAACCACTGCACTGTCCTAAACCCTGAAACACCACCCCCTGCACGACCCCCTACACTGCCCGAACACCACTGCACTGCCCTAAACCCTGAAACACCACCCCCTGCATGACCCCCTACACTGCCCGAACACCACAGCACTGCCCTAAACCCTGAAACACCACCCCCTGCATGACCCCCTACACTGCCCGAACACCACTGCACTGCCCTAAACCCTGAAACACCACTCCCAGGATGACCCCCTACGCTGCCCAAACAACACTGCTCTGCGCTAAACCCTAAAACACCAGCACGACCCCCTACACTGCCCGAACACCACTGCACTGCTCTAACCCTGTAACACCAGCTCCAGCACAACCCCTACACTGCCCGCACACCACTGCACTGCCCTAAACCCTAAAACATCAGCCCCAGCACGACCCCCTACACTGCCCGAACACCACTGGACTGCCCTAAACCCTGATACACCAGCCACAGCATGACCCCCTACACTGCCCAAACACCACTGCACTGCCCTAAACCCTGAAACACCACCCCCCTGTACGACACCCTACACTGCCCATACACCACTGCACTGCACTAAACCCTGAAACACCACCCCCAGCAAGACCCCCCTACATTGCCCTAACACCTCTGCACTGCCCTGAACCCTGAAACACCACCCCCAGCAAGACCCTCTACACTGCCTGAACACCACTGCCCTAAACCCTGAAACACCACCCCAGCAAGACCCCCTACACCGCCCGAAAACCAATGCACTGCCCGAAACCCTGAAACACAACCCCTGCACGTCCCCCTACCCTGCCGAACACCACTTCACTGCCCTAAACCCTAAAACACTACCCCCAGCATGACACCCTACACTGCCTGAACAGCACTGCACTGCCCTAAACTCTAAAACCTCAGCCCCAGCATGACCCCTCACTCTGCTCGAACACCACTGCACGGCCCTAAACCCTGAAACACCAGCCGCAGCACAACCCCCTACACTGCCTGAACACCACTGCACTGCCTTAAACCCTGAAACACCACCCCCAGCACGACCACCTACACTGCCCGAACACCACTGCACTGCCCTAAACCCTGAAACACCACCCCCCTGCACGACCCCCTACACTGCTCGAACACCACTGCACTGCCCTAAACCCTGAAACACCACCCCAGCAAGCCCCCCTACACTGCCCAAACACCTCTGCACTGCCCTGAAAGCTGAAACACCACCCCCAGCAAGAACCCCTACACTGCCGGAACACCACTGCCCTAAACCCTTAAACACCACCCCAGCAAGACACCCTACGCTGCCCGAAAACCACTGCACTGCCCTAAACCCTGAAACACCACCCCCTGCACGACCCCCTTCACTGCCCGAACACCACTGCACTGCCATAAACCCTGAACACCACCCCTGCACGACCCCCTACATTGCCCGAACACCACTGCACTGCTCTAAACCGTGAAACACCACCGACAGCACGACCCCCTACACTGCCTGAACACCACTGCTCTGCCCTAAACCCTGAAACACCACCCCCAGCAAGACACCCTACCCTACCTGAACACCATTGCACTACCCTAAAACGCCACCTCCAGCAAGACCCCTACACTGTCCGAACACCACTGCCCGAAACCCTGAAATGCCACCCCCTGCAAGACCCCCTACACTGCCCGAACACCACTGCACCACTGCCCTAAACCCTGAAATGCCACCCTCTGCAAGACCCCCTACACTGCCCGCACACCACTGCACTGCCCTAAACCCTAAAACATCAGCCCCAGCACGACCCCCTACACTGCCCGAACACCACTGGACTGCCCTAAACCCTGATACACCAGCCACACCATGACCCCCTACACTGCCCAAACACCACTGCACTGCCCTAAACCCTGAAACACCACCCCCCTGTACGACACCCTACACTGCCCATACACCACTGCACTGCACTAAACCCTGAAACACCACCCCCAGCAAGACCCCCCTACATTGCCCTAACACCTCTGCACTGCCCTGAACCCTGAAACACCACCCCCAGCAAGACCCTCTACACTACCTGAACACCACTGACCTAAACCCTGAAACACCACCCCAGCAAGACCCCCTACACCGCCCGAAAACCAATGCACTGTCCGAAACCCTGAAACACAACCCCTGACCGTCCCCCTACACTGCCCGAACACCACTTCACTGCCCTAAACCCTGAAACACCAGCCCCAGCACGACCCCCTACACTGCCCGAACACCACTGCACTGCCCTACACCCTGAAACACCAGCCCCAGCACAACCCCTACACTGCCCGAACACCACTGCCCTAAACCCTGAAATGCCAACCCCTGCAAGACACTCTAAACTGCCCGAACACCACTGCACCACTGCCCTAAACCCTGAAATGCAACCCCCTGCAAGACCCCCTACATTACCCGAACACCACTGCACTGCCCTAAACCCTGAAACACCACCCCCAGCATGACTCCAACACTGCCCGAACACCACTGCACTACCCTAAACCATAAAACACCAGCCCCAGCACAATACCCTACACTGCCCAAACACCACTGCACTGCCCTAACCCTAAAACACCAGCCCCAGCACGACCCCCTACACTGCCCGAACACCACTGCACTGCCCTAAACCCTAAAACATCAGCCCCAGCACGACCCCTCTCACTGCTCGAACACCACTGCATGGCCCTAAACCCTGAAACACAAGCTGCAGCACGACCCCCTACACTGTCAGAACACCACTGCACTGCCCTAAACCCTGAAACACTAGCCCCAGCACGACCCCCTACACTGCCTGAACACCACTGCACTGCCTTAAACCCTGAAACACCACCCCCAGCATGACCCCCTACACTGCCCGAAAACCACTGCACTGCCCTAAACCCTGAAACACCACCCCCCTGCATGACCCCCTACACTGCCCGAACACCAATGCACTGCCCTAAACCCTGAAACACCACCCCCAGCAAGACCCCCTACACTGCCCGAACACCTCTGCACTGCCCTGAACCCTGAAACACCACCCCCAGCAAGACCCCCTTCACTGCCTGAACACCACTGCCCTAAACTCTTAAACACCACCCCAGCAAGACACCCTACGCTGCCCGAAAACCACTGCACTGTCCTAAACCCTGAAACACCACCCCCTGCACGACCCCCTACACTGCCCGAACACCACTGCACTGCCCTAAACCCTGAAACACCACCCCCTGCATGACCCCCTACACTGCCCGAACACCACTGCACTGCCCTAAACCCTGAAACACCACCCCCTGCATGACCCCTTACACTGCCCGAACACCACTGCACTGCCCTAAACCCTAAAACACCAGCTCCAGCACAACCCCTACACTGCCCGCACACCACTGCACTGCCCTAAACCCTAAAACATCAGCCCCAGCACGACCCCCTACACTGCCCGAACACCACTGGACTGCCCTAAACCCTGATACACCAGCCACAGCATGACCCCCTACACTGCCCAAACACCACTGCACTGCCCTAAACCCTGAAACACCACCCCCCTGTACGACACCCTACACTGCCCATACACCACTGCACTGCACTAAACCCTGAAACACCACCCCCAGAAAGACCCCCCTACATTGCCCTAACACCTCTGCACTGCCCTGAACCCTGAAACACCACCCCCAGCAAGACCCTCTACACTGCCTGAACACCACTGCCCTAAACCCTGAAACACCACCCCAGCAAGACCCCCTACACCGCCCGAAAACCAATGCACTGCCCGAAACCCTGAAACACAACCCCTGCACGTCCCCCTACCCTGCCGAACACCACTTCACTGCCCTAAACCCTAAAACACTACCCCCAGCATGACACCCTACACTGCTCGAACACCACTGCACGGCCCTAAACCCTGAAACACCAGCCGCAGCACAACCCCCTACACTGCCTGAACACCACTGCACTGCCTTAAACCCTGAAACACCACCCCCAGCACGACCACCTACACTGCCCGAACACCACTGCACTGCCCTAAACCCTGAAACACCACCCCCCTGCACGACCCCCTACACTGCTCGAACACCACTGCACTGCCCTGAAAGCTGAAACACCACCCCCAGCAAGAACCCCTACACTGCCGGAACACCACTGCCCTAAACCCTTAAACACCACCCCAGCAAGACACCCTACGCTGCCCGAAAACCACTGCACTGCCCTAAACCCTGAAACACCACCCCCTGCACGACCCCCTTCACTGCCCGAACACCACTGCACTGCCATAAACCCTGAACACCACCCCTGCACGACCCCCTACATTGCCCGAACACCACTGCACTGCTCTAAACCGTGAAACACCACCGCCAGCACGACCCCCTACACTGCCTGAACACCACTGCTCTGCCCTAAACCCTGAAACACCACCCCCCAGCAAGACACCCTACCCTACCTGAACACCATTGCACTACCCTAAAACGCCACCTCCAGCAAGACCCCTACAATGTCCGAACACCACTGCCCGAAACCCTGAAATGCCACCCCCTGCAAGACCCCCTACACTGCCCGAACACCACTGCACCACTGACCTAAACCCTGAAATGCCACCCTCTGCAAGACCCCCTACACTGCCCGAACACCACTGCACTGCCCTAAACCCTAAAACACAAGCCCCAGCATGACACGTCACACTGCCTGAACACCACTGCACGGCTCCAATCCCTGAAACACCAGCCCCAGCATGACCCCCTACACTACCCGAACACCACTGCACTGCCGTAAACCCTGAAAGAACACCCCCAGCACAACCCCCTACACTGCCCGAACACCACTGCTCTGCCCTAAACCCTCAAACACCACGCCCAGCATGTCCCCCTACATTGCCCAAACACCACTGCTCTACCCAAAATCCTGAAACACCACCGCTAGCACGACCCCCTACTCTGCCCGAACACCACTGCTCTGCCCTAAACCCTGAAACACCACCCCAGCACAACCTCCTACACTCCCCGAACACTACTGCTTTGCCCTAAACTCTGAAACACCAGCACAACACCCTACACTGCCCGAACACCAATCCTCTGCCCTAAACCTTGAAACACCACCCCCAGCATGACCCCCTACACTGCCCGAACACCACTGCACTGCTCTAAACACTGAAACACCACCCCCAGCATGGCCCCCTACACTGCCCGAACCCCACTGCACTTCCCTAAACCCTGAAACACCAGCCCCAGCACGACCGCCTACACTGCCCGAACACCACTGCACTGCCCTACACCCTGAAACACCAGCCCCAGCACAACCCCCTACACTGCCCGAACACCACTGCCCTAAACCCTGAAACGCCAACCCCTACAAGACACTCTAAACTGCCCGAACACCACTGCACCACTGCACTAAACCCTGAAATGCCACCCCCTGCAAGACCCCCTACATTACCCGAACACCACTGCACTGCCCTAAACCCTGAAACACCACCCCCAGCATGACCCCAACACTGCCCGAACACCACTGCACTACCCTAAACCATAAAACACCAGCCCCAGCACAATACCCTACACTGCCCAAACACCAATGCACTGCCCTAACCCTAAAACACCAGCCCCAGCACGACCCCCTACACTGCCCGAACACCACTGCACTGCCCTAACCCCTAAAACATCAGCCCCAGCACGACCCCTCTCACTGCTCGAACACCACTGCATGGCCCTAAACCCTGAAACACAAGCTGTAGCACGACCCCCTACACTGTCAGAACACCACTGCACTGCCCTAAACCCTGAAACACCAGCCCCAGCACGACCCCCTACACTGCCTGAACACCACTGCACTGCCCTAAACCCTGAAACACCACCCCCAGCATGACCCCCTACACTACCCGAAAACCACTGCACTTCCCTAAACCCTGAAACACCACCCCCCTGCATGACCCCCTACACTGCCCGAACACCAATGCACTGCCCTAAACCCTGAAACACCACCCCCAGCAAGACCCCCTACACTGCCTGAACATCTCTGCACTGCCCTGAACCCTGAAACACCACCCCCAGCAAGACCCCCTTCACTGCCTGAACACCACTGCCCTAAACCCTTAAACACCACCCCAGCAAGACACCCTACGCTGCCCGAAAACCACTGCACTGTCCTAAACCCTGAAACACCACCCCCTGCACGACCCCCTACACTGCCCGAACACCACTGCACTGCCCTAAACCCTGAAACACCACCCCCTGCATGACCCCCTACACTGCCCGAACACCACTGCACTGCCCTAAACCCTAAAACACCAGCTCCAGCACAACCCCTACACTGCCCGCACACCACTGCACTGCCCTAAACCCTAAAACATCAGCCCCAGCACGACCCCCTACACTGCCCGAACACCACTGGACTGCCCTAAACCCTGATACACCAGCCACAGCATGACCCCCTACACTGCCCGAACACCACTGCACTGCCCTAAACCCTGAAACACCATCCCCCTGTACGACACCCTACACTGCCCATACACCACTGCACTGCACTAAACCCTGAAACACCACCCCCAGCAAGACCCCCTACATTGCCCTAACACCTCTGCACTGCCCTGAACCCTGAAACACCACTCCCAGGATGACCCCCTACGCTGCCCAAACACCACTGCTCTGCGCTAAACCCTAAAACACCAGCACGACCCCCTACACTGCCCGAACACCACTGCACTGCTCTAAACCCTAAAACACCAGCTCCAGCACAACCCCTACACTGCCCGCACACCACTGCACTGCCCTAAACCCTAAAACATCAGCCCCAGCACGACCCCCTACACTGCCCGAACACCACTGGACTGCCCTAAACCCTGATACACCAGCCACAGCATGACCCCCTACACTGCCCGAACACCACTGCACTGCCCTAAACCCTGAAACACCATCCCCCTGTACGACACCCTACACTGCCCATACACCACTGCACTGCACTAAACCCTGAAACACCACCCCCAGCAAGACCCCCTACATTGCCCTAACACCTCTGCACTGCCCTGAACCCTGAAACACCACCCCCAGCAAGACCCTCTACACTGCCTGAACACCACTGCCCTAAACCCTGAAACACCACCCCAGCAAGACCCCCTACACCGCCCGAAAACCAATGCACTGCCCGAAACCCTGAAACACAACCCCCTGCACGTCCCCCTACACTGCCCGAACACCACTTCACTGCCCTAAACCCTAAAACACTACCCCCAGCATGACACCCTACACTGCCTGAACAGCACTGCACTGCCCTAAACTCTAAAACCTCAGCCCCAGCATGACCCCTCACTCTGCTCGAACACCACTGCACGGCCCTAAACCCTGAAACACCAGCCGCAGCACAACCCCCTACACTGCCCGAACACCACTGCACTGCCTTAAACCCTGAAACACCACCCCAGCACGATCCCCTACACTGCCCGAACACCACTGCACTGCCCTAAACCCTGAAACACCACCCCCCTGCATGACCCCCCTACACTGCTCGAACACCACTGCACTGCCCTAAACCCTGAAACTCCACCCCAGCAAGCCCCCCTACACTGCCCAAACACCTCTGCACTGCCCTGAAAGCTGAAACACCACCCCCAGCAAGAACCCCTACACTGCCGGAACACCACTGCCCTAAACCCTTAAACACCACCCCAGCAAGACACCCTACGCTGCCCGAAAACCACTGCACTGCCCTAAACCCTGAAACACCAGCCCCAGCACGACCCCCTACACTGCCTGAACACCACTGCTCTGCCCTAAACCCTGAAACACCACCCCCAGCACATCCCCTGTTGGACCTGGCCCTTTTTGAAGGGTCATCCCTAAACTTTTTGCCTTCCTCCTGTATTTTTTCTGACCTGGTGTTGGCTGATTTATGACTCTGGGCACCTTACCACTGCTGACCAGTGCTAAGGTGCATATGCTCTCCCTATGGTAAAATGTATACATTGATTGGTGTCCATGATTGGTTTATTTGGTTTACTGTCAGCCCCTAGTAAAGTGCACCAGGAGTGCCAGGGCTTGTAAATACAAATGCTGCTGGTGGGCTTGCAGCACTGGTTGTGCCACCCACAGAAGCGGCCTAGTAAAATGTGTCTAGGATCTGCCACTGCAGAACCTGCGCGCAGTCTGATACTGTCGCGCTGACTGCGCAAGTGCACCCACTTGCCAGTCCCTAAACCTTCCCTTAACTACATATTAGTCACCCCTCTGGTAGGCCCAAGGGCAGGGTGCATTGTAGGCATAAGGTAGGACATGCCCTGATGTGTGTGGCATGTCTTAATAGTGAATTACAGCCATTTTCGTTTTTCACTATTGAAGGCTACCTGCTCTCCATAGGCCAGAATGGGCTGCTGGAATTACTACACCCTGTAATCCCAGTGGACTCATAGAGCATGGTAGACAATTATGTTTAGTATGCCTGAACTCAGAATAATAAAATACTTCTTTTAGTAAAGTTTATTTTAATATCCTGCGTTTGTAAATACTACTTTTAGAAAGTTAGTATTTACTGACCTGGCCATTTCAGTCCGCCTCTGCTGTGTGTGTGTGTTCTGCCTAGCAACAGTAAGGAGCAGGGTTGGGGAATCCCCAGAGACAGGCTGGCTGCCAGGTGGTGGGTAGAGAGATTACACCAGGATGGGTGGGAGGAGTCCACCCTTGACTCTGAATAGACCTGTGCTCTGACAGCACAAAGCCGGCGCCGCCCCCTGTGGAGCGGCTGATGTCTCTGCCCTGCTGCTGAAAGGAAAGCGCAGAGTCACCACAACAAAGTGCTCCAGAACTGGACTGAGCCAGGCCCAGGCCCCCTGGCGCTAAAGAACAAAAGAATCGCACTATAAAAGTAGGAGCCTGGCTCCTAAGAAATCAGATCCTGTTTACGCAACGACGAACCTCTGCCTGAAGGAGAAGGACCTGGAGAAGCTGAAGGAGGAATACTGTCTCTCTGCCTGAGAGACTGGCCTGCAGTGGGTGCCTGTCTGCTGGAAGGAGAGGAAAAGACTGAAGGAAAAAGACTTTGAATCAACTTGTGCTGAACAATCTCCAAGGGCTTGCTTGTGAACTTGCCCCCTGATCTGCGCCCCAGGAACAGTGGGCGCAACCTACCCCCAGAAGAGGAGAAGTCGCTGGACGCCATCCCGTGACGCTGATCCCCAGAGAACCTGTGTGCCTCTCCCCCTTTCTCTACACCGCGACGTCTGTCACCTGGGACTACCACGAGCACCGCAAGGACCTACCTACCTGGTCCAAGCACCGCAAGTACCAGCCCCTCCGAGCCGTAGCTCGCAACGCGGAGAAAGGCACCTGAAGGCCTGCGCACCGAGCCCTGGCGACCCTGCGCCGTCAAGATCACCGCGAGGCCCTGTGCACACTTGTGATCCCCTGAAAAGCTGATCGCGCTGCAACAGCGCTGTGGATTGCCCCGGAGCTGCTTCCCCCTCCTCTGCCCTTGGTCGTGTGGCTGAGACCTTTTTCGGGTGCCCCACGAAGCACCGCCGCCCTCTGACTGCGAGGGACGACACCGCGACGTGGGACACCGCTCCGTCGAAACCCGAGGCCGCTGGGGCCATCCCCGTGCGAACAAAAAGGTATTGGTGGCTTCGCGCGCTAAATCCCGGCCCGTACTAGCCTTTGTACGAACCGTGCCAGCATTAGAAGTATTTGTGATTTAGTGCGCTTTTTGTACGGCCCGTGCCTGCCTTGTACGGACCGTACTTACATCTGACGTGTTTTGAGCCGTCCTGCCTTGCCAGTATCCTGGGATTGCACCGTACTGTTGGCCCGTACTGTTTTCACGCCCTGTTTGCACCGGACTATTGGCACGTACTACTGAGCCATACTGCCTTTGCCAATATCCTGGGATTGCATCATACTGCCCGTGTACACACAGGCATCCTGTTTGAATCGTACTGTGTGCATCATAGTACGAGCCGTACCGACCGTACTTACATCTGGAGGAGCTTGTGTTTACTTTGGAACCGTACCTGCCTTTGGCATATGGGTGTCTGGGGCCGTAGTTCACCCCTACTGCTCCCTGTTCGCACCGTATTGACCCGCTCTGAGTTCGCACCGTACTGAGGAAGCCGTGTTCGCACCGGACCGGTGCTTCCCTCCAGGTACGGAGCGTCCCTGACAGTCCGAACCGTACCCGCATAGAAAAGCATTACCGGTGCTCACTCGAGAAGAGTGAGACTCGGCAAGCGTACTCGTGCTCACGCGAGAAGCGTGAGAAACGGCAAGGTCCTGTTAAAACCTTGCCCAGAGCACCCCAAAGGCGCTACGAAGTGCGCAGAAGACCTAAAGAACTTGATTTTAATCAGAACTTTGCCATTATTAAGACCTGTGGACTACCTTTGAGCATTTAAAGAGTAACTGGATTATTTCCCCAAGAGAACTGTATTTATGCAACCCGCCTGAAAGAAAAACTTTTATATAAAGAAATATATTTTACTATAAATACAGCCTTATGTCTTTGTGTGGTGGGGAGGTGATTATTGTGTGGGACAACTTGAACGCTTAACCTTATGCCCTCTGGAAATTTAGCCTGACTGCTCGCGCCACGTTACCTAGAGGGTGAGCAGGGGTTATTTTTAAAGAGGTGATCCTTTACCCTGACTTAGAGGAAAGGGTCCCTGCTTGTCGCAAGTGCATACCTGCGCCAACCAGAGACCCCGGATTCTAACATCCCCCTACACTGCCTGAACACCACTGCTCTGCCCTAAACCCTGAAACACCAGCCCGACCCCCTACACTGCCCGAACACCACTCCACTGCCCTAAACCCAGAAACACCAGTCCCAGCACGACCCCGTATACTGCCCGCACACCACTGCACTGCCCTAAACCCTTAAACACCACCCCCAGCACGAGCCCTACACTGCACGAACACCACTGATATGCCCTAAACCCTGAAACACCACCCACAGCACTACCCCCTACACTATCAGCACACCATTCCACTGCCGTAAACCCTGAAAGACCACCCCCAGCACAACCCCCTACACTGCCCGAACACCACTGCTCTGCCCTAAACCCTCAAACACCACTCCCAGCACGTCCCCCAACATTGCCCGAACACCACTGCTCTGCCCTAAACCCTGAAACACCAACCCAGCACGTCCCCCTACACTCCCCGAACACTACTGCTCTGCCCTAAACTCTGAAACACCAGCAACAGCACGTCCCCCTACATTGCCCAAACACCACTGCTCTACCCAAAATCCTGAAAGACCACTCCTAGCACGACACCCTACACTGCCCGAACACCAATCCTCTGCCCTAAACCTTGAAACACAACCCCCAGCATGATCCCCTACACTGCCCGAACACCACTGCACTGCTCTAAACCCTGAAACACAACCCCCAGCATGACCCCCTACACTGCCCGAACCCCACTGCACTTCCCTAAACCCTGAAACACCAGCCCCAGCACGACCCCCTACACTGCTCGAACACCACTGCACTGCCCTACACCCTGAAACACCAGCCCCAGCACAACCCCCTACACTGCCCGAACACCACTGCCCTAAACCCTGTAACGCCAACCCCTGCAAGACACTCTCTAAACTGCCCGAACACCACTGCACCACTGCCCTAAACCCTGAAATGCTACCCCCTGCAAGACCCCCTACATTACCCGAACACCACTGCACTGCCCTAAACCCTGAAACACCACCCCCAGCATGACCCCAACACTGCCCGAACACCACTGCACTACCCTAAACCATAAAACACCAGCCCCAGCACAATACCCTACACTGCCCAAACACCACAGCACTGCCCTAACCCTAAAACACCGGCCCCAGCACGACCCCCTACACTGCCCGAACACCACTGCACTGCCCTAAACCCTAAAACATCAGCCCCAGCACGACCCCTCTCACTGCTCGAACACCACTGCATGGCCCTAAACCCTGAAACACAAGCTGCAGCACGACCCCCTACACTGTCAGAACACCACTGCACTGCCCTAAACCCTGAAACACCAGCCCCAGCACGACCCCCTACACTGCCTGAACACCAATGCACTGCCCTAAACCCTGAAACACCACCCACAGCATGACCCCCTACACTGCCCGAAAACCACTGCACTGCCCTAAACCCTGAAACACCACCCCCCTGCATGACCCCCTACACTGCCCGAACACCAATGCAGTGCCCTAAACCCTGAAACACCACCCCCAGCAAGACCCCCTACACTGCCCGAACAAACACCTCTGCACTGCCCTGAACCCTGAAACACCACCCCCAGCAAGACCCCCTTCACTGCCTGAACACCACTGCCCTAAACCCTTCAACACCACCCCAGCAAGACACCCTACGCTGCCCGAAAACCACTGCACTGTCCTAAACCCTGAAACACCACCCCCTGCACGACCCCCTACACTGCCCGAACACCACTGCACTGCCCTAAACCCTGAAAAACCACCCCCTGCATGACCCCCTACACTGCCCGAACACCACTGCACTGCCCTAAACCCTGAAACACCACTCCCAGGATGACCCCCTACGCTGCCAAAACACCACTGCTCTGTGCTAAACCCTAAAACACCAGCACGACCCCCTACACTGCCCGAACACCACTGCACTGCTCTAACCCTGTAACACCAGCTCCAGCACAACCCCTACACTGCCCACACACCACTGCACTGCCCTAAACCCTAAAACATCAGCCCCAGCACGACCCCCTACACTGCCCGAACACCACTGGACTGCCCTAAACCCTGATACACCAACCACAGCATGACCCGCTACACTGCCCGAACACCACTGCACTGCCCTAAACCCTGAAACACCACCCCCCTGTACGACACCCTACACTGCCCATACACCACTGCACTGCACTAAACCCTGAAACACCACCCCCAGCAAGACCCCCTACATTGCCCTATTACCTCTGCACTGCCCTGAACCCTGAAACACCACCCCCAGCAAGACCCTCTACACTGCCTGAACACCACTGCCCTAAACCCTGAAACACCACCCCAGCAAGACCCCCTACACCGCCCGAAAACCAATGCACTGCCCGAAACCCTGAAACACTACCCCCAGCATGACACCCTACACTGCCTGAACAGCACTGCACTGCCCTAAACTCTAAAACCTCAGCCCCAGCATGACCCCTCACTCTGCTCGAACACCACTGCACGGCCCTAAACCCTGAAACACCATCCGCAGCACAACCCCCTACATTGCCTGAACACCACTGCACTGCCTTAAACCCTGATACACCACCCCCAGCAAGACCACCTACACTGCCCGAACACCACTGCTCTGCCCTAAACCCTGAAACACCACCCCCCTGCACGACCCCCCCTACACTGCTCGAACACCACTGCACTGCCTTAAACCCTGAAACACCACCCCAGCAAGCCCCCCTACACTGCCCAAACACCTCTGCACTGCCCTGAAAGCTGAAACAACACCCCCAGCAAGAACTCCTACACTGCCGGAACACCACTGCCCTAAACCCTTAAACACCACCCTAGCAAGACACCCTACGCTGCCCGAAAACCACTGCACTGCCCTAAAACCTGAAACACCACCCCCTGCACGACCCCCTTCACTGCCCGAACATCACTGCACTGCCATAAACCCTGAACACCACCCCTGCACGACCCCCTACACTGCCCGAACACCACTGCACTGCTCTAAACCGTGAAACACCACCGCCAGCACGACCCCCTACACTGCCTGAACACCACTGCTCTGCCCTAAACCCTGAAACACCACCCCAGCACATCCCCCTACACTGCCTGAACACCACTGCTCTGCCCTAAACCCTGAAACACCAGCCCGACCCCCTACACTGCCCAAACACCACTCCACTGCCCTAAACCCAGAAACACCAGTCCCAGCACGACCCCGTACACTGCCTGCACACCACTGCACTGCCCTAAACCCTTAAACACCACCCCCAGCACGAGCCCTACACTGCACGAACACCACTGAAATGCCCTAAACCCTGAAACACCACCCACAGCACTACCCCTACACTATCAGCACACCATTCCACTGCCGTAAACCCTGAAAGACCACCCCCAGCACAACCCCCTACACTGCCCGAACACCAATGCTCTGCCCTAAACCCTCAAACACCACTCCCAGCACGTCCCCCCTACATTGCCCGAACACCACTGCTCGGCCTTAAATCCTGAAACACCACCCCCAGCATGACCCTCTACTCTGCCCGAACACCACTGCTCTGCCCTAAACCCTGAAACACCAACCCAGCACGTCCCCCCTACATTGCCCGAACACCACTGCTCGGCCTTAAATCCTGAAACACCACCCCCAGCATGACCCTCTACTCTGCCCGAACACCACTGCTCTGCCCTAAACCCTGAAACACCAACCCAGCACGTCCCCCTACACTCCCCGAACACTACTGCTCTGCCCTAAACTCTGAAACACCAGCACCAGCACGACACCCTACACTGCCCGAACACCACTGCACTGCCATAAACCCTGAAACACAACCCCCAGCAGGACCACCTACACTGCCCGAACACCACTGCACTGCCCTAAACCCTAAAACACCACCCCCTGCACGACCCCCCACACTGCCCGAACACAAATTCACTGCCCTAAACCCTAAAACACTAACCCCAGCAAGACACCCTACACTACCTGAACACCACTGCACTACCCTAAAACGCCACCTGAAGCAAGACCCCCTACTCTGCCCGAACACCACTGCTCTGCCCTAAACCCTGAAACACCAACCCAGCACGTCCCCCTACACTCCCCGAACACTACTGCTCTGCCCTAAACTCTGAAACAGCAGCACCAGCACGACACCCTACACTGCCCGAACACCACTGCACTGCCATAAACCCTGAAACACCACCCCCAGCATGACCCCCTACACTGCCCGAACACCACTGCACTGCCCTAAACCCTAAAACACCACCCCCTGCACGACCCCCCACACTGCCCGAACACAAATGCACTGCCCTAAACCCTAAAACACTAACCCCAGCAAGACACCCTACACTACCTGAACACCACTGCACTACCCTAAAACGCCACCTCCAGCAAGACCCCCTACACTGCCCAAACACCACTGCACCACTGCCCTAAACCCTGAAATGCCACCCTCTGCAAGACCCCCTAAACTGCCTGAACACCACTGCACTGCCATAAACCCTGAAACATCAGCCCCAGTACGACCCCCTACACTTCCCGAACACCACTGCACTGCCCTAAACCCTAAAACAACAGCCCCAGCACGACCCGTCACACTGTCCGAACACCACTGCACGGCCCCAAACCCTGAAACACCAGTCCCAGCACGACCCCCTACACTACCCGAACACCACTGCACTACCGTAAACCCTGAAAGACCACCCCCTGCACAACCACCTACACTGCCCGAACACCACTGCTCTGCCCTAAACCCTCAAACACCACGCCCAGCACGTCCCCCTACATTGCATAAACACCACTGCTCTACCCTAAATCCTGAAACAACACACCCCAGCACGACCCCCTACTCTGCCCGAACACCACTGCTCTGCCCTAAACCCTGAAACACCACCCCAGCACATCCCCCTACACTCCCCGAACACTACTGCTTTGCCCTAAACTCTGAAACACCAGCAAGACCCCCAAACCACCCCGAACACTAATCCTCTGCCCTAAACCTTGAAACACCACCCCCAACATGACCCCCTACACTGCCCGAACACCACTGCACGGCCCTAAACCCTGAAACACCACCCCCAGCATGACCCCCTACACTGCCCGAACCCCACTGCACTTCCCCAAACCCTGAAACACCAGTCCCAGCATGACCCCCTACACTGCCCGAACACCACTGAACTGCCCTAAACCCTGAAACACCACTCCCAGGATGACCCCCTACGCTGCCCAAACACCACTGCTCTGTGCTAAACCCTAAAACACCAGCATGACCCCCTACACTGCCCGCACACCACTGCCCCAAACCCTGAAATGCCACCTCCAGCAAGACCCCCTACACTGCCTGAACACCACTGTCCTAAACCCTGAAACGCCACCCCCAGCAAGACCCTCTAAACTGCCCAAACACCACTGCACCACTTCCCTAAACCCTGAAATGCCACCCCCAGCATGACCCCCAACACTGCCCGAACACCACCGCACTACCCTAAACCATAAAACACCAGCCCCAGCACAACCCCCTACACTGCCCGAACACCTCTGCACTGCCCTGAAAGCTGTAACACCACCCCCAGCAAGACCCCCTACACTGCCTGAACACCACTGCCCTAAACCCTTAAACACCACCCCAGCAAGACACCCTACGCTGCCCGAAAACCACTGCACTGCCCTAAACCCTGAAACACCACCCCCTGCCCGACCCCCTTCACAGCCCGAACACAACTGCACTGCCGTAAACCCTGAAACACCACCCCCTGCACGACCCCCTACACTGCCCGAACGCCACTGCACTGCTCTAAACCCGGAAACACCACCGCCAGCACGACCCCATACACTGCCTGAACACCACTGCTCTGCCCTAAACCCTGAAACACCACCCCCAGCAAATCCCCCTACACTGCCTGAACACCACTGCTCTGCCCTAAACCCGGAAACACCAGCACGACCCCCTACACTGCCCGATCACCACTGCACTGCCCTAATCCCAGAAACACCAGTCCCAGCATGACCCCATACACTGCCCGCACACCACTGCACTGCCCTAAACCTTTAAACACCACCCCCAGCACGAGCCCTACACTGCACGAACACCACTGAAATGCCCTAAACCCTGAAACACCACCCACAGCACTACCCCTACACTATCAGCACACCATTCAACTGCCGTAAACCCTGAAAGACCACCCCCAGCACAACCCCCTACACTGCCCGAACACCACTGCTCTGCCCTAAACCCTCAAACACCACTCCCAGCACGTCCCCCTACATTGCCCGAACACCACTGCTCGGCCTTAAATCCTGAAACACCACCCCCAGCATGACCCTCTACTCTGCCCGAACACCACTGCTCTGCCCTAAACCCTGAAACACCAACCCAGCACGTCCCCCTACACTCCCCGAACACTACTGCTCTGCCCTAAACTCTGAAACACCAGCACCAGCACGACACCCTACACTGCCCGAACACCACTGCACTGCCATAAACCCTGAAACACCACCCCCAGCATGACCACCTACACTGCCCGAACACCACTGCACTGCCCTAAACCCTAAAACACCACCCCCTGCACGACCCCCCACACTGCCAGAACACAAATTCACTGCCCTAAACCCTAAAACACTAACCCCAGCAAGACACCCTACACTACCTGAACACCACTGCACTACCCTAAAACGCCACCTCCAGCAAGACCCCCTACTCTGCCCGAACACCACTGCTCTGCCCTAAACCCAGAAACACCAACCCAGCACGTCCCCCTACACTCCCCGAACACTACTGCTCTGCCCTAAACTCTGAAACACCAGCACCAGCACGACACCCTACACTGCCCGAACACCACTGCACTGCCATAAACCCTGAAACACCACCCCCAGCATGACCCCCTACACTGCCCGAACACCACTGCACTGCCCTAAACCCTAAAACACCACCCCCTGCACGACCCCCCACACTGCCCGAACACAAATGCACTGCCCTAAACCCTAAAACACTAACCCCAGCAAGACACCCTACACTACCTGAACACCACTGCACTACCCTAAAACGCCACCTCCAGCAAGACCCCCTACACTGCCCAAACACCACTGCACCACTGCCCTAAACCCTGAAATGCCACCCTCTGCAAGACCCCCTAAACTGCCTGAACACCACTGCACTGCCATAAACCCTGAAACATCAGCCCCAGTACGACCCCCTACACTTCCCGAACACCACTGCACTGCCCTAAACCCTAAAACAACAGCCCCAGCACGACCCGTCACACTGTCCGAACACCACTGCATGGCCCCAAACCCTGAAACACCAGTCCCAGCACGACCCCCTACACTACCCGAACACCACTGCACTGCCGTAAACCCTGAAAGACCACCCCCTGCACAACCACCTACACTGCCCGAACACCACTGCTCTGCCCTAAACCCTCAAACACCACGCCCAGCACGTCCCCCTACATTGCATAAACACCACTGCTCTACCCTAAATCCTGAAACAACACACCCCAGCACGACCCCCTACTCTGCCCGAACACCACTGCTCTGCCCTAAACCCTGAAACACCACCCCAGCACATCCCCCTACACTCCCCGAACACTACTGCTTTGCCCTAAACTCTGAAACACCAGCAAGACCCCCAAAACACCCCGAACACTAATCCTCTTTCCTAAACCTTGAAACACCACCCCCAACATGACCCCTTACACTGCCCGAACACCACTGCACGGCCCTAAACCCTGAAACACCACCCCCAGCATGACCCCCTACACTGCCCGAACCCCACTGCACTTCCCCAAACCCTGAAACACCAGTCCCAGCATGACCCCCTACACTGCCCGAACACCACTGCACTGCCCTAAACCCTGAAACACCACTCCCAGGATGACCCCCTACGCTGCCCAAACACCACTGCTCTGTGCTAAACCCTAAAACACCAGCATGACCCCCTACACTGCCCGCACACCACTGCCCTAAACCCTGAAATGCCACCTCCAGCAAGACCCCCTACACTGCCTGAACACCACTGTCCTAAACCCTGAAACGCCACCCCCAGCAAGACCCTCTAAACTGCCCAAACACCACTGCACCACTTCCCTAAACCCTGAAATGCCACCCCCAGCATGACCCCCAACACTGCCCGAACACCACCGCACTACCCTAAACCATAAAACACCAGCCCCAGCACAACCCCCTGCACTGCCCGAACACCACCGCACTACCCTAAACCATAAAACACCAGCCCCAGCACAACCCCCTACACTGCCCGAACACCTCTGCACTGCCCTGAAAGCTGTAACACCACCCCCAGCAAGACCCCCTACACTGCCTGAACACCACTGCCCTAAACCCTTAAACACCACCCCAGCAAGACACCCTACGCTGCCCGAAAACCACTGCACTGCCCTAAACCCTGAAACACCACCCCCTGCCCGACCCCCTTCACTGCCCGAACACAACTGCACTGCCGTAAACCCTGAAACACCACCCCCTGCACGACCCCCTACACTGCCCGAACGCCACTGCACTGCCCTAAACCCTGAAACACCACCACCAGCACGACCCCATACACTGCCTGAACACCACTGCTCTGCCCTAAACCCTGAAACACCACCCCCAGCAAATCCCCCTACACTGCCTGAACACCACTGCTCTGCCCTAAACCCGGAAACACCAGCACGACCCCCTACACTGCCCGATCAGCACTGCACTGCCCTAATCCCAGAAACACCAGTCCCAGCATGACCCCATACACTGCCCGCACACCACTGCACTGCCCTAAACCCTTAAACACCACCCCCAGCATGACCCCCTACACTGCACAAACACCACTGCAATGCCCTAAACCCTGAAACACCACCCACCGTACGACCCCCTACACTACCCACACACCACTGCACTGCCGTAAACACTGAAAGACCACCCCAAGCACAACCCCCTACACTGCCCGAACACCACTGCACTGCCCTAAACCCTCAAACACCACACCCAGCATATCCCCCTACATTGCTCGAACGCCACTTCTCTGCCCTAAATCCTGAAACACCACCCCCAGCACGGCCCCCTACTCTGCCCGAATACCACTGCTCTGCCCTAAACCCTGAAACACCACCCCAGCACGTCCCCTTCATCCCCGAACACTACTGCTCTGCCCTAAACTCTGAAACACCAGCACCAGCACGACCCCCTACTCTGCCTGAACACCACTGCACTGCCCTAAACCCTGAAACACCACTCCCAGGATGACCCCCTACATTGTCGAACACCACTTCACTGCCCTATACCCTAAAACACCACCCCCTGCACAACACCCTATACTACCTTTAACACCACTGCACTACCCTAAAACACCACCCCCAGCATGACCCTCAACACTGCCCGAACACCACTGCACTACCCTAAACCATAAAACACCAGCCCCAGCACGACCCCCTACACTGCCCGACCACCACTGCACTGCCCTATCCCTAAAACACCAGCCCCAGCACGACCCCTCACACCACTGCACGGCCCTAAACCCTGAAACACCAGCCCCAGCACGACCCCCTACACTGCCCGAACACCGCTGCACTGCCCTAAACCCTGAAACACCAGCCACAGCATAATCCCCTACACTGCCCGAACACCACTGCACTGCCCTAAACCCTGAAACACCACCCCTGTACGACCCCCTACACTACCCGAACACCACTGCACTGCACTAAACCCTGAAACACCACCCCCAGCAAGACCCCCTACATTGCCCGAACACCTCTGCACTGCCCTGAACCCTGAAACACTACCCCCAGCAAGACCCTTTACACTGCCTGAACACCACTGCCCTAAACCCTGAAACACCACCCCAGCAAGACCCCCTACACCACCCGAAAACCAATGCACTGCAATAAACCCTGAAACACCACCCCCTGCACGACCCCCTACACTGCCCGAACACCACTTCACTGCGCTAAACCCTAACACACTTCCCCCAGCACGACACCCTACACTGCCTGAACAGCACTGCACTGCCCTAAACCCTAAAACATCAGCCCCAGCATGACCCCTCACACTGCTCGAACACCACTGCACGGCCCTATACCATGAAACACCAGCCGCAGCGCGACCCCTACACTGCCCGAACACCACTGCACTGCCCTAAACCCTGAAGCACCACCCCCAGCACGACCACCTACACTGCCCGAAAACCACTGCACTGCCCTAAACCCTGAAACACCACCCCCCTGCACGACCCCCCTACACTGCCTGAACACCACTGCACTGCTCTAAACCCTGAAACACCACCCCAGCAAGCCCCCCTACACTGCCCGAACACCTCTACACTGCCCTGAAAGCTGAAACACCACCAACAGCAAGACCCCCTACACTGCCTGAACACCACTGCCCTAAACCCTTAAACACCACCCCAGCAAGACACCCTACGCTGCCCGAAAACCACTGCACTGCCCTAAACCCTGAAACACCACCCCCTGCACGACCCCCTTCACTGCCCGAACACCACTGCACTGCCATAAACCCTGAAACACCACCCCCTGCATGACCCCCTACACTACCCGCACACCACTGCACTGCCATAAACCCTGAAAGACCACCCCCAGCACAACCCCCTACACTGCCCGAACACCACTTCTCTGCCCTAAACCCTCAAACACCACGCCCAGCACGTCCCCCTACATTGCCCGAACACCACTGCTCTGCCCTAAACCCTGAAACACCACCCCAGCACGTCCCCCTACACTCCCGAACACTACTGCTCTGCCCTAAACTCTGAAACACCAGCATGACCCTCTACACTGCCCGAACACCACTGCACCACTGCCCTAAACCCTGAAATGCCACCCTCTGCAAGACCCCCTACACTGCCCGAACACCACTGCACTGCCATAAACCCTAAAACACCAGCCCCAGCAAGACCCCCTACACTGCCCGAACACCACTGCACTGCCCTAAACCCTAAAACGCTACCCCCAGCATGACCCCCCACACTGCCCGAACACCACTTCACTGCCCTAAACCCTAAAACACCACCCCCTGCACGACACCCTACACTACCAGAACACCACTGCACTACCCTAAAACACCACCCCCAGCATGACCCTCAACACTGCCCGAACACCACTGCACTACCCTAAACCATAAAACACCAGCCCCAGCACGACCCCCTACACTGCCCGAAAACCACTGCACTGCCCTAACCCTAAAACACCAGCCCCAGCACGACCCCTCACACTGCCTGAACACCACTGCATGGCCCTAAACCCTGAAACACCAGCCCCACCATGACCCCCTACACTGCCCAAACACCACTGCACTGCCCTAAACCGTGAAACACCAGCCCCAGCATGACCCCCTACACTGCCCGAACACCACTGCACTGCCCTAAACCCTGAAACACCACCCCCAACACGACCCACTACACTGCCTGAACACCACTGCACTGCCCTAAACCCTGAAACAACCCCCTGCACGACCCCCTACACTGCCCGAACACCACTGCACTGCCCTCATCCCTGAAACACCACCCCCAGCACGACCTCCTACTCTGCCCGAAAACCACTGCACTAAACCCTGAAACACCACACCCCTGCATGACACCCTACACTGCCCGAACACCACTGCACTGCCGAAACCCTAAAACACCACCCCAGCACGACCCCCTACTCTGCCCGAAAACCACTGCACTAAACCCTGAAACACCACACCCCTGCATGACACCCTACACTGCCCGAACACCACTGCACTGCCCTAAACCCTGAAACACCATCCCCAGCAAGATCCCCTACACTGCCTGAACACCACTGCACTGCCCTGAACCCTGAAACACCACCCCCAGCAAAACCCCTTACACTGCCTGAACACCACTGCTCTAAACCCTTAAACACCACCCCAGCAAGACACCCTATGCTGCCTGAAAACCACTGCACTCCCATAAACCCTGAAACACCACCCCCTGCATGACCCCCTACACTGCCCGAACACCAGTGCACTGCCCTAAACCCTGAAACACTACCCCCTGCACGACCCCCTACACTGCCCGAACACCACTTCACTGCCCTAAACCCTAAAACACCACCCCCTGCACGACACCCTACACTACCGGAACAACACTGCACTACCCTAAACCACCAACCCCAGCATGACCCTCAACACAGCCCGAACACCACTGCACTGCCCCAACCCTAAAACACCAGCCCCAGCACGACCCCTCACACTTCCCGAACACCACTGCACTGCCCTAAACCCTGAAACACCAGCCCCAGCATGACCCCATACACTGCCCCAACACCACTGCACTGCCCTAAACCCTGAAAGACCACCCCCAACACAACCCTCTACACTGCCCGAACACCACTGCGGTGCCCTAAACCATGAAACATCACCCTCCTGCACGACCCCCTATACTGCCCGAACACCACTGCACTGCCCTAAACCCTGAAACACCACTCCCAGGATGACACCCTACAGTGCCAAAACACCACTGCCCTGCCCTAAACCCTGAAACACCAGCATGACCCCCTACACTGCCCGAACACCACTGCACTGCCCTAATCCCTGAAATACCAGCCCCAGCACTACCCCCTACACTGCCCGCACACCACTGCACTGCCCTAAACCCTTAAACACCACCCCCAGCACGACCCCCTACTCTGCCCGAAAACCACTGCACTAAACCCTGAAACACCACACCCCTGCATGACACCCTACACTGCCCGAACACCACTGCATTTCCCTAAACCCTGAAACACCATCCCCAGCAAGATCCCCTACACTGCCTGAACACCTCTGCACTGCCCTGAACCCTGAAACACCACCCCCAGCAAAACCCCTTACACTGCCTGAACACTACTGCACTGCCCTAACCCCTGAAACACCAGCCCCAGCACAACCCCGTACGCTGCACGCACACCACTGAAATGCCCTAAACCCCAAAACACCACCCCCAGCACGACCCCCTACACTGCACGAACACCACTGCAATGCCATAAACCCTGAAACACCACCCACAGCACGACCCCCTACACTACCCACACACCACTGCACTGCCCTAAACCCTGAAACACCACCCCCAGCACGACCCCCTACACTGCCTGAACACCACTGCACTGCCCTAAACCCTAAACCACCTCCACCAGCATGACCCCCTACACTGCCCGAACACCACTGCACTGCCCTAAACCATGAAACACCAGCCCCAGCAGGACCCCCTTCACTGCCCGAACACCACTGTACTGCTCTAAACCCTGAAACACCAGCCCCAGCACGACCCCCTCCACTGCCCGAACACCACTGCCCTAAACCCTGAAATGCCACCCCCAGCAAGACCCCCTATATTGCCCGAACACCACTTCACTGCCCTAAACCCTGAAACACAACAGCCAGCATGACCCCTACACTGCCTGAACACCACTGCACTGCCCTAAACCCTGAAACACCCCCCTACACGACCCCCTACACTGCCCGAACACCACTGCACTACCCTCAACCCTGAAACACCACCCCCAGCAAGTCCCCCTACACTGCCCGAACACCACAGCACTGCCCTAAACCATGAAACACCATCCCCAGCACGACCCCCTACACTGCCCGAAGACCACTGCACTGCTCAAAACCCTGAAACACCAGCCCCAGCACGACCCCCTCCCCTGCCCGAACACCACTGCCCTAAACCCTGAAATGCCTTCCCCTTCAAGACCCTCTACACTGCCCCAACACCACTGCACCACTGCCCTAAACCCTGAAATGCCACCCCTGCAAGACCCCCTATATTGCCCGAACACCACTGCACTGCCCTAAACCCTAAAACACTACCCCCAGCATGACCCCCCACACTGCCCGAACACCACTTCACTGCCCTAAACCCTAAAACACCACCCCCTGCATGACACCCTACACTACCGGAACAACACTGCACTACCCTAAAACACCACCCCCAGAATGACCCTCAACACAGCCCGAACACCACTGCTCTGCCCTAACCCTAAAACACCAGCCCCAGCACAACCCCTCACACTTCCCGAACACCACTGCACTGCCCTAAACCCTGAAACACCAGCCCCAGCATGACCCCATACACTGCCCGAACACCACTGCACTGCCCTAAACCCTGAAACACCACCGTCCTGCACGACCCCCTACACTGCCCGAACACCACTGCACTGCCCTAAATCCTGAAACACCACCCCCAGCAAGACCCCCTACACTGCCCGAACACCACTGCACTGCCCTAAACCCTGAAACACCATCCCCAGCAAGATCCCCTACACTGCCCGAACACCTCTGCACTGCCCTGAACCCTGAAACACCACCCCCAGCAAAACCCCTTACACTGCCTGAACACCACTGCCCTAAACCCTTAAACACCACCCCAGCAAGACACCCTATGCTGCCTGAAAACCACTGCACTGCCGTAAACCCTGAAACACCACCCCCTGCATGACCCCCTACACTGCCCGAACACCACTGCACTGCTCTAAACCCTGAAACACTACCCCCTGCACGACCCCCTACACTGCCCGAACACCACTTCACTGCCCTAAACCCTAAAACACCACCCCCTGCACGACACCCTACACTACCGGAACAACACTGCACTACCCTAAACCACCAACCCCAGCATGACCCTCAACACAGCCCGAACACCACTGCACTGCCCCAACCCTAAAACACCAGCCCCAGCACGACCCCTCACACTTCCCGAACACCACTGCACTGCCCTAAACCCTGAAACACCAGCCCCAGCATGACCCCATACACTGCCCCAACACCACTGCACTGCCCTAAACCCTAAAACACCACCCCCAACACAACCCTCTACACTGCCCGAACACCACTGCGGTGCCCTAAACCATGAAACATCACCCTCCTACACGACCCCCTATACTGCCCGAACACCACTGCACTGCCCTAAATCCTGAAACACCACCCCCAGCAAGACCCCCTACACTGCCCGAACACCACTGCACTGCCCTAAACCCTGAAAAACCATCCCCAGCAAGATCCCCTACACTGCCAGAACACCTCTGCACTGCCCTGAACCCTGAAACACCACCCCCAGCAAAACCCCTTACACTGCCTGAACACCACTCCCCTAAATCCTTAAACACCACCCCAGCAATACACCGTATGCTGCCTAAAAACCACTGCACTGCCCTAAACCCTGAAACACCACCCCCTGCACGACCCCCTACACTGCCCGAACACCACTGCACTGCCCTAAACCCTGAAACACCACCCCCTGCACGACCCCCTACACTGCCCGAACACCACTGCACTGCCCTAAACCCTGAAACACCACTCCCAGGATGACACCCTACAGTGCCAAAACACCACTGCCCTGCCCTAAACCCTGAAACACCAGCATGACCCCCTACACTGCCCGAACACCACTGCACTGCCCTAATCCCTGAAATACCAGCCCCAGCACTACCCCCTACACTGCCCGCACACCACTGCACTGCCCTAAACCCTTAAACACCACCCCCAGCACGACCCCCTACTCTGCCCGAAAACCACTGCACTAAACCCTGAAACACCACACCCCTGCATGACACCCTACACTGCCCGAACACCACTGCACTTCCCTAAACCCTGAAACACCATCCCCAGCAAGATCCCCTACACTGCCTGAACACCTCTGCACTGCCCTGAACCCTGAAACACCACCCCCAGCAAAACCCCTTACACTGCCTGAACACCACTGCACTGCCCTAACCCCTGAAACACCAGCCCCAGCACAACCCCGTACACTGCACGCACACCACTGAAATGCCCTAAACCCCAAAACACCACCCCCAGCACGACCCCCTACACTGCACGAACACCACTGCAATGCCATAAACCCTGAAACACCACCCACAGCACGACCCCCTACACTACCCGCACACCACTGCACTGCCCTAAACCCTGAAACACCACCCCCAGCACGACCCCCTACACTGCCTGAACACCACTGCACTGCCCTAAACCCTAAACCACCTCCACCAGCATGACCCCCTACACTGCCCGAACACCACTGCACTGCCCTAAACCATGAAACACCAGCCCCAGCAGGACCCCCTTCACTGCCCGAACACCACTGTACTGCTCTAAACCCTGAAACACCAGCCCCAGCACGACCCCCTCCACTGCCCGAACACCACTGCCCTAAACCCTGAAATGCCACCCCCAGCAAGACCCCCTATATTGCCCGAACACCACTTCACTGCCCTAAACCCTGAAACACAACCCCCAGCATGACCCCTACACTGCCTGAACACCACTGCACTGCCCTAAACCCTGAAACACCCCCCCTACACGACCCCCTACACTGCCCGAACACCACTGCACTACCCTCAACCCTGAAACACCACCCCCAGCAAGTCCCCCTACACTGCCCGAACACATCTGCACTGCCCTGAACCCTTAAACACCACTTCCAGCACGACCCCCTACACTGCCCGAACACCACTGCACTGCCCTAAACCCTAAAACACCACCCCCAGCACGACCCCCTACTCTGCCCGAAAACCACTGCATATCCCTAAACCCTGAAACACCACACCCCTGCATGACACCCTACACTGCCTGAACACCACTGCACTGCCCTAAACCCTGAAACACCATCCCCAGCAAGATCCCCTACACCGCCTGAACACGTCTGCCCTGCCCTGAACCCTGAAACACCACCCCCAGCAAAACCCCTTACACTGCCTGAACACCACTGCACTGCCCTAAACCCTGAAACACCAGCCCCAGCACAACCCCCTGCACTGCACGCACACCACTGCAATGCCCTAAACCCTTAAACACCACCCCCAGCATGACCCCCTACACTACATGCACACCACTGCACTGCCCTAAACCCTGAAACACCACCCCCAGCACGACCCCCTACACTGCCCGAACACCGCTGCACTGCCCTAAACCCTAAACCACCTCCACCAGCATGACCCCCTACACTGCCCGAACACCATAGCACTGCCCTAAAGCATGAAACACCAGCCCCAGCACGACCCCCTTCACTGCCTGAACACCACTGTACTGCTCTAAATCCTGAAAAACCATTCCCAGCACGACCCCCTCCACTGCCCGAACACCACTGCCCTAAACCCTGAAACACCACCCCAGCATGACCCCCTACAATGCCTGAACATCACTGCACTGCCCTAAACCCTAAAACACTACCCCCAGCACGATCCCCCACACTGCCAAAACACCACTTCACTGCCCTAAACCCTAAAACACCACCCCCTGCACGACACCCTACACTACCGGAACAACACTGCATACCCTAAAACACTACCCCCAGCACGATCCCCCACACTGCCAAAACACCACTTCACTGCCCTAAACCCTAAAACACCACCCCCTGCACGACACCCTACACTACCGGAACACCACTGCATACCCTAACACACCACTCCCAGCATGACCCTCAACACTGCCCGAACACCACTGCACTACCCTAAACCATAAAACACCGGCCCTAGCACGACCCCCTACACTGCCTGAACACCACTGCACTGCCCTAACCCTGCAACACCAGCCCCAGCACCACCCCTCACACTGCCCGAACACCACTGCACAGCCCTAAACCCTGCAACACCAGCCCCACCATGACCCCCTACACTGCCTGAACACCACTGCACCACCACTGAAACACCAGCCCCAGCATGACCCCCTACACTGCCCGAACACCACTGCATTGCCCTAAACCCTGAAACACCACCCCCAACACGACACACTACACTGCCCAAACACCACTGCACTGCCCTAAACCCTGAAACACAAACCCCTACACGACCCCCTACACTGCCCGAACACCACTGCACTGCCTCAACCCTGAAACACCACCCCCAACACGACCCACTACACTGCCCGAACACCACTGCACTGCCCTAAACCCTGAAACACCACCCCCCAGCAAGACCCCCTACACTGCCCGAACACCTCTGCACTGCCCTAAACCCTTAAACACCACCCCCAGCATGACCCCCTACACTGCCCGAACACCACTGCACTGCCCTAAACCCTGAAACACCACACCCAGCACAACCCCCTACTCGGCCCGAAAACCACTGCACTGCCCTAAACCCTGAAACACCACCCCCCTGCATGACCCCCTACACTGCCCGAACACCACTGCACTGCTCTAAACCCTGAAACACTATCCCCAGCAAGATCCCCTACACTGCCCGAACACCTCTGCACTGCCCTAAACCCTTAAACACCACCCCAGCAAGACACCCTACGCTGCCCGAAAACCACTGCACTGCCCTAAACCCTGAAACACCACCCCCTGCATGACCCCCTACACTGCCCGAACACCACTGCGCTGCCCTAAACCCTGAAATACCACCCCCTGCACGACCCCCTACACTGCCCGAACACCACTGCACGGCCCTAAACCCTGAAACACCACTCCCTGGATGACCCCCTACACTGCCCAAACACCACTGCTCTGCTATAAACCCTGAAACACCAGCATGACCCCCTACACTGCCCGAACACCACTGCACTGCCCTAAACCCTGAAATACCACCCCCAGCACGACCCCCTACACTGCCCGCACACCACTGCAATGCCCTAAACCCTGAAAAACCAATCACAGCATGACCCCCTACACTACCCGCACACCAATGCACTGCCCTAAACCCTGAAACACCACCCCCAGCACGAGCCCCTACACTGCCCGAACACCACTGCACTGCCCTAAACCCTGAAACACCAGCCCCAGCATGACCCCCTACTCTGCCCGAACACCACTGCACTGCCCTAAACCATGAAACACCAGCCCCAGCATGACCCCCTACACTGCCCGAACACCACTGCACTGCCCTAAACCCTGAAACACCAGCCCCAGCACGACCCCCTCCACTGCCCAAAGACCACTGCCCTAAACCCTGAAATGCCTTCCCCTGCGAGACCCTCTACACTGCCCAAACACCACTGCACCACTGCCCTAAACCCTGAAAACCACCCTTGCAAGATCCACTATATTGCCCGAACACCACTGCACTGCCCTAAACCCTGAAACACCACCCCCAGCACGACCCCCTTCACTGCCCGAACACCACTGCACTGCCCAAAACCCTGAATCACCACCCCAGCACGACCCCCTACACTGCCCGAACACCACTGTTCTGCCCTAAACCCTAAAACAATACCTCCAGCATGACCCCCCACACTGCCCGAACACCACTTCACTGGCCTAAACCCTAAAACACCACCCCCTGCACGACACCCTACACTACCGGAACACCACTGCACTACCCTAAAACACCACCCTCAGCATGACCCTCAACACAGCCTGAACACCACTGCTCTACCCTAAACCATAAAACACCAGCCCCAGCACGACCCCCTACACTGCCCGAACACCACTGCACTGCCCTAACCCTAAAACACCAGCCCCAGCACGACCCCGAACACTGCCGGAACACCACTGCACTGCCCTAAACCCTGAAACACCAGCCCCAGCACGACCCCCTACACTGCCCAAACACCACTGCTCTGCCCTAAACCCTAAAACACCACCCCAGCACGTCCCCCTACACTGCCAGAACACCACTGCAGTGCCCTAATTCCTGAAACACCACCCACAGCACGACCCCCTATACTGCCTGAACACCACTGCTATGCCCTAAACCCTGAAACACCAGCACGACCCCCTACACTGCCCGAACACCACTGCGCTGCCCTAAACCCTGAAACACCACCCCCAGCAAGACCCCCTACACTTCCCGAACACCACTGCTCTAAACCCTTAAACACCACCCCAGCAAGACATCCTACGCTTCCCAAAAACCACTGCACTGCCCTAAACCCTGAAACACCACCCCCTGCATGACCCCCTACACTGCCCGAACACCACTGCACTGCCCTGCCCTAAACCCTGAAACACTACCCCCTGCATGACCCCCTACACTGCCTGAACACCACTTTACTGCCCTAAACCCTGAAACACCACTCCCAAGATGACCCCCTACACTGCCCAAACACCACTGCTCTGCCCAAAACCCTGAAACACCTGCATGACCCCCTACACTTCCCGAACACATCTGCACTGCCCTAAACCCTGAAACACCACTCCCAGGATGACCCCCTACACTGCCCGAACACCTCTGCACTGCCCTGAACCCTGAAACACCACCACCAGCAAACCCCATACACTGCCTGAACACCACTGCTCTAAACCCTTAAACACCACCCCAGCAAGACATCCTACGCTGCCCAAAAACCACTGCACTGCCCTAAACCCTGAAACACCACCCCCTGCATGACCTCCTACACTGCCCGAACACCACTGCGCTGCCCTAAACCCTGAAATACCACCCCCTGCACGACCCCCTACACTGCCCGAACACCACTGCACGGCCCTAAACCCTGAAACACCACTCCCTGGATGACCCCCTACACTGCCCAAACACCACTGCTCTGCTCTAAACCCTGAAACACCAGCATGACCCCCTACACTGCCCGAACACCACTGCACTGCCCTAAAGCCTGAAATACCACCCCCAGCACGACCCCCTACACTGCCCGCACACCACTGCAATGCCCTAAACCCTGAAAAACCAATCACAGCATGACCCCCTACACTACCCGCACACCAATGCACTGCCCTAAACCCTGAAACACCACCCCCAGCACGAGCCCCTACACTGCCCGAACACCACTGCACTGCCCTAAACCCTGAAACACCAGCCCCAGCATGACCCCCTACACTGCCCGAACACCACTGCACTGCCCTAAACCATGAAACACCAGCGCCAGCATGACCCCCTACACTGCCCGAACACCACTGCACTGCCCTAAACCCTGAAACACCAGCCCCAGCACGACCCCCTCCACTGCCCGAACACCACTGCCCTAAACCCTGAAATGCCTTCCCCTGCAAGACCCTCTACACTGCCCAAACACCACTGCACCACTGCCCTAAACCCTGAAAACCACCCTTGCAAGATCCACTATATTGCCCAAACACCACTGCACTGCCCTAAACCCTGAAACACCACCCCCAGCATGACCCCTTCACTGCCCGAACACCACTGCACTGCCCAAAACCCTGAATCACCACCCCAGCACGACCCCCTACACTGCTCGAACACCACTGTTCTGCCCTAAACCCTAAAACAATACCTCCAGCATGACCCCCCACACTGCCCGAACACCACTTCACTGGCCTAAACCCTAAAACACCACCCCCTGCACGACACCCTACACTACCGGAACACCACTGCACTACCCTAAAACACCACCCTCAGCATGACCCTCAACACAGCCTGAACACCACTGCTCTACCCTAAACCATAAAACACCAGCCCCAGCACGACCCCCTACACTGCCCGAACACCACTGCACTGCCCTAACCCTAAAACACCTGCCCCTGCACGACCCCGAACACTGCCGGAACACCACTGCACTGCCCTAAACCCTGAAACACCAGCCCCAGCACGACCCCCTACACTGCCCAAACACCACTGCTCTACCCTAAACCATAAAACACCAGCCCCAGCACGACCCCCTACACTGCCCGAACACCACTGCACTGCCCTAACCCTAAAACACCAGCCCCAGCACGACCCCGAACACTGCCGGAACACCACTGCACTGCCCTAAACCCTAAAACACCAGCCCCAGCACGACCCCCTACACTGCCCAAACACCACTGCTCTGCCCTAAACCCTAAAACACCACCCCAGCACGTCCCCCTACACTGCCAGAACACCACTGCAGTGCCCTAATTCCTGAAACACCACCCACAGCACGACCCCCTATACTGCCTGAACACCACTGCTATGCCCTAAACCCTGAAACACCAGCACGACCCCCTACACTGCCCGAACACCACTGCGCTGCCCTAAACCCTGAAACACCACCCCCAGCAAGACCCCCTACACTTCCCGAACACCACTGCTCTAAACCCTTAAACACCACCCCAGCAAGACATCCTACGCTGCCCAAAAACCACTGCACTGCCCTAAACCCTGAAACACCACCCCTGCATGACCCCCTACACTGCCCGAACACCACTGCACTGCCCTAAACCCTGAAACACTACCCCCTGCATGACCCCCTACACTGCCTGAACACCACTTTACTGCCCTAAACCCTGAAACACCACTCCCAAGATGACCCCTACACTGCCCAAACACCACTGCTCTGCCCAAAACCCTGAAACACCTGCATGACCCCCTACACTTCCCGAACACATCTGCACTGCCCTAAACCCTGAAACACCACTCCCAGGATGACCCCCTACACTGCCCGAACACCTCTGCACTGCCCTGAACCCTGAAACACCACCACCAGCAAACCCCATACACTGCCTGAACACCACTGCTCTAAACCCTTAAACACCACCCCAGCAAGACATCCTACGCTGCCCAAAAACCACTGCACTGCCCTAAACCCTGAAACACCACCCCCTGCATGACCCCCTACACTGCCCGAACACCACTGCGCTGCCCTAAACCCTGAAATACCACCCCCTGCACGACCCCCTACACTGCCCGAACACCAGTGCACGGCCCTAAACCCTGAAACACCACTCCCTGGATGACCCCCTACACTGCCCAAACACCACTGCTCTGCTCTAAACCCTGAAACACCAGCATGACCCCCTACACTGCCCGAACACCACTGCACTGCCCTAAACCCTGAAATACCACCCCCAGCACGACCCCCTACACTGCCCGCACACCACTGCAATGCCCTAAACCCTGAAAAACCAATCACAGCATGACCCCCTACACTACCCGCACACCAATGCACTGCCCTAAACCCTGAAACACCACCCCCAGCACGAGCCCCTACACTGCCCGAACACCACTGCACTGCCCTAAACCCTGAAACACCAGCCCCAGCATGACCCCCTACACTGCCCGAACACCACTGCACTGCCCTAAACCATGAAACACCAGTGCCAGCATGACCCCCTACACTGCCCGAACACCACTGCACTGCCCTAAACCCTGAAACACCAGCCCCAGCACGACCCCCTCCACTGCCCGAACACCACTGCCCTAAACCCTGAAATGCCTTCCCCTGCAAGACCCTCTACACTGCCCAAACACCACTGCACCACTGCCCTAAACCCTGAAAACCACCCTTGCAAGATCCACTATATTGCCCAAACACCACTGCACTGCCCTAAACCCTGAAACACCACCCCCAGCACGACCCCTTCACTGCCCGCACACCACTGCACTGCCCAAAACCCTGAATCACCACCCCAGCACGACCCCCTACACTGCTCGAACACCACTGTTCTGCCCTAAACCCTAAAACAATACCTCC
Source organism: Triturus cristatus (assembly GCF_964204655.1). Lineage (NCBI taxonomy): Eukaryota > Metazoa > Chordata > Amphibia > Caudata > Salamandridae > Triturus > Triturus cristatus. The sequence goes on from NC_140579.1 coordinate 1,122,336,759, forward strand.
AGCATGACCCCCCACACTGCCCGAACACCACTTCACTGGCCTAAACCCTAAAACACCACACCCTGCACGACACCCTACACTACCGGAACACCACTGCACTACCCTAAAACACCACCCTCAGCATGACCCTCAACACAGCCTGAACACCACTGCTCTACCCTAAACCATAAAACACCAGCCCCAGCACGACCCCCTACACTGCCCGAACACCACTGCACTGCCCTAACCCTAAAACACCTGCCCCTGCACGACCCCGAACACTGCCGGAACACCACTGCACTGCCCTAAACCCTGAAACACCAGCCCCAGCACGACCCCCTACACTGCCCAAACACCACTGCTCTACCCTAAACCATAAAACACCAGCCCCAGCACGACCCCCTACACTGCCCGAACACCACTGCACTGCCCTAACCCTAAAACACCAGCCCCAGCACGACCCCGAACACTGCCGGAACACCACTGCACTGCCCTAAACCCTGAAACACCAGCCCCAGCACGACCCCCTACACTGCCCAAACACCACTGCTCTGCCCTAAACCCTAAAACACCACCCCAGCACGTCCCCCTACACTGCCAGAACACCACTGCAGTGCCCTAATTCCTGAAACACCACCCACAGCACGACCCCCTATACTGCCTGAACACCACTGCTATGCCCTAAACCCTGAAACACCAGCACAACCCCCTACACTGCCCGAACACCACTGCGCTGCCCTAAACCCTGAAACACCACCCCCAGCAAGACCCCCTACACTTCCCGAACACCACTGCTCTAAACCCTTAAACACCACCCCAGCAAGACATCCTACGCTGCCCAAAAACCACTGCACTGCCCTAAACCCTGAAACACCACCCCCTGCATGACCCCCTACACTGCCCGAACACCACTGCACTGCCCTAAACCCTGAAACACTACCCCCTGCATGACCCCCTACACTGCCTGAACACCACTTTACTGCCCTAAACCCTGAAACACCACTCCCAAGATGACCCCCTACACTGCCCAAACACCACTGCTCTGCCCAAAACCCTGAAACACCTGCATGACCCCCTACACTTCCCGAACACCACTGCACTGCCCTAAACCCTGAAACACCACTCCCAGGATGACCCCCTACACTGCCCAAACACCACTGCTCTGCCCTAAACCCTAAAACACCAGCACGACCCCCTACACTGCCCAAACACCACTGCACTGCCCTAAACCCTGTAACACCAGCCCCAGCACAACCGCCTACACTGCCCGCACACCACTGCACTGCCCTAAACCCTAAAACATCAGCCCCAGCATGACCCCTCACACTGCTCGAACACCACTGCATGGCCCTAAACCCTGAAACACCAGCCGCAGCACGACCCCCTACACTGCCCGAACACCACTGCACTGCCCTAAAACACCACCCTCAGCATGACCCCCACACTGCCAGAATACCACTTCACTGCCCTAAACCCTAAAACACCACCCCCTGCACGACACCCTACACTACCAGAACACCACTGCAATACCCTAAAACACCACCCCCAGCATGACCCTCAACACTGCCTGAACACATTTGCACTACCCTAAACTATAAAACACCAGCCCCAGCATGACCCCCTACACTGTCCGAACACCACTGCACTGCCCTAACCCTAAAAAACCAGCCCCAGCACAACCCCTCACACTGCCCGAACACCACTGCACGGCCCTAAACCCTGAAACACCAGCCCCACCATGACTTCCTACACTGCACGAACACCACTGCACTGCCCTAAACCCTGAAACACCAGCCCCAGCATGACCCCCTACACTGCCCGAACACCACTGCACTGCCCTACACCCTGAAACACCAGCCCCAGCATGACCCCCTACACTGCCCGAACACCACTGCACTGCCCTAAACCCTGAAACACCACCCCAAACACGACCCACTACACTGCCCGAACACCACTGCACTGCCCTAAACCCTGAAACACCCCCCCCTGCACGACACCCTACACTACCAGAACACCACTGCAATACCCTAAAACACCACCCCCAGCATGACCCTCAACACTGCCCGAACACATCTGCACTACCCTAAACTATAAAACACCAGCCCCAGCATGACCCCCTACACTGTCCGAACACCACTGCACTGCCCTAACCCTAAAACACCAGCCCCAGCACGACCCCTCACACTGCCCGAACACCACTGCACGGCCCTAAACCCTGAAACACCAGCCCCACCATGACTCCCTACACTGCACGAACACCACTGCACTGCCCTAAACCCTGAAACACCAGCCCCAGCATGACCCCCTACACTGCCCGAACACCACTGCACTGCCCTACACCCTGAAACACCAGCCCCAGCATGTACCCCTACACTGCCCGAACACCACTGCACTGCCCTAAACCCTGAAACACCACCCCAAACACGACCCACTACACTGCCCGAACACCACTGCACTGCTATAAACCCTGAAACACCCCCCCTGCACGACCCCCTACTCTGCCCGAACACCACTGCACTGCCCTCAACCCTGAAACACCACCCCCAGTACGACCCCCTACTCCGCCCGAAAACTACTGCACTGCCCTAAACCCTGAAACACCACACCCCTGCACAACCCCCTACACTGCCCGAACAACACTGCACTGCCCTAAACCCTGAAACACCATCCCCAGCAAGATCCCCTACACTGCCCGAACACCTCTGCACTGCCCTGAACCCTGAAACACTACCACCAGCAAAACCCCATACACTGCCTGAAGACCACTGCCCTAAACCCTTAAACACCACCCCAGCAAGACATCCTACTCTGACCAAAAACCACTGCACTGCCCTAAACCCTGAAACACCACCCCCTGCATGACCCCCTACACTGTCCAAACACCAATGCACTGCCCTAAACCCTGAAATACCACCCCCAGCACGACCCCCTACACTGCCCGCACACCACTGCAATGCCCTAAACCCTGAAACACCAATCACAGCACGACCCCCTACACTACCCGCACACCACTGCACTGCCCTAAACCCTGAAACACCACCCCCAGCATGACCCCCTACACTGCCCAAACACCACTGCTCTGCCCTGAACCCTAAAACACCAGCACGACCCCCTACACTGCCCAAACACCACTGCACTGCCCTAAACCCTGTAACACCAGCCCCAGCACAACCCCCTACACTGCCCGCACACCACTGCACTGCCCTAAACCCTAAAACATCAGCCCCAGCATGACCCCTCACACTGCTCGAACAACACTGCATGGCCCTAAACCCTGAAACACCAGCCGCAGCACGACACCCTACACTGCCCGAACACCACTGCACTGCCCTAAAACACCACCCTCAGCATGACCCCCACACTGCCCGAATACCACTTCACTGCCCTAAACCCTAAAACACCACCCCCTGCACGACACCCTACACTACCAGAACACCACTGCAATACCCTAAAACACCACCCCCAGCATGACCCTCAACACTGCCCAAACACATCTGCACTACCCTAAACTATAAAACACCAGCCCCAGCATGACCCCCTACACTGTCCGAACACCACTGCACTGCCCTAACCCTAAAACACCAGCCCCAGCACGACCCCTCACACTGCCCGAACACCACTGCACGGCCCTAAACCCTGAAACACCAGCCCCACCATGACTCCCTACACTGCACGAACACCACTGCACTGCCCTAAACCCTGAAACACCAGCCCCAGCATGACCCCCTACACTGCCCGAACACCACTGCACTGCCCTACACCCTGAAACACCAGCCCCAGCATGACCCCCTACACTGCCCGAACACCACTGCACTGCCCTAAACCCTGAAACACCACCCCAAACACGACCCCCTACACTGCCCGAACACCACTGCACTGCCCTCAACCCTGAAACACCACCCCCAGCAAGACCCCCTACACTGCCCGAACACCTCTGCACGGCCCTAAACCCTTAAACACCCCCCCAGCACGACCCCCTACACTGCCCGAACACCACTGCACTGCCCTAAACCCTGAAACACCACCCCCAGTACGACCCCCTACTCCGCCCGAAAACTACTGCACTGCCCTAAACCCTGAAACACCACCCCCCTGCACAACCCCCTACACTGCCCGAACAACACTGCACTGCCCTAAACCCTGAAACACCATCCCCAGCAAGATCCCCTACACTGCCCGAACACCTCTGCACTGCCCTGAACCCTGAAACACCACCACCAGCAAAACCCCATACACTGCCTGAAGACCACTGCCCTAAACCCTTAAACACCACCCCAGCAAGACATCCTACTCTGACCAAAAACCACTGCACTGCCCTAAACCCTGAAACACCACCCCCTGCATGACCCCCTACACTGTCCAAACACCAATGCACTGCCCTAAACCCTGAAATACCACCCCCAGCACGACCCCCTACACTGCCCGCACACCACTGCAATGCCCTAAACCCTGAAACACCAATCACAGCACGACCCCCTACACTACCCGCACACCACTGCACTGCCCTAAACCCTGAAACACCACCCCCAGCATGACCCCCTACACTGCCCGAACACCACTGCACTGCCCTAAACCATGAAACACCAGCCCCAGCATGACCACTTACACTGCCCGAACACCACTGCACTGCCCTAAACCCTGAAACACCAGCCCCAGCACAACCCCCTCCACTGCCTGAACACCACTGCCCTAAACCCTGAAATGCCTTCTCCTGCAAGACCCTCTACACTGCCCAAACACCACTGCACCACTGCCCTAAACCCTGAAATGCCACCCTTGCAAGCTCCACTATATTGCCCGAACACCACTGCACTGCCCTAAACCCTGAAACACCACCCCCAGCACGACCCCCTACACTGCCCGAACACCACTGCACTGCCCAAAACCCTGAATCACCACCCCAGCACGACCCCCTACACTGCCTGAACACCAATGTTCTTCCCTAAACCCTAAAACAATACCTCCAGCATGACCCCCCACACTGCCCGAACACCACTTCACTGGCCTAAACCCTAAAACACCACCCCCTGCACGACACCCTACACTACCGGAACACCACTGCACTACCCTAAAAAACCACCCTCAGCATGACCCTCAACACAGCCCGAACACCACTGCACTACCCTAAACCATAAAACACCAGCCCCAGAACGACCCCCTACACTGCCCGAACACCACTGCACTGCCCTAACCCTAAAACACCAGCTCCAGCACGACTCCTCACACTGCCCAAACACCACTGCTCTGCCCTAAACCCTAAAACACCACCCCAGCACGTCCCCCTACACTGCCAGAACACCACTGCAGTGCCCTAATTCCTGAAACACCACCCCCAGCACGACCCCCTATACTGCCTGAACACCACGGCTCTACCCTAAACCCTGAAACACCAGCACGACCCCCTACACTGCCCGAATACCACTGCACTGCCCTAATCCCTGAAACACCATCCCCAGCATGACCCCCTATACTGCCCACATGCCACTGCGCTGCCCTAAACCCTGAAACACCACCCCCAGCAAGACCCCCTACACTTCCCGAACACCACTAATCTAAACCCTGAAATGCCACCCTCTGCAAGACCCCCTACACTGCCCAAACACCACTGCACTGCCCTACACCCTGAAACATCACCCCCAGCACTACTCCTACACTGCCTGAACACCACTGCACTGCCCTAAACTCTGAAATACCACCCCCAGCATGACCCCCTACACTGCTCTAAACCCTAAAACACCACCCCAGCACGACCCCCCACACTGCCCAAACACCACTGCACTGCCCTAAACCCTAAAACACCACCCGATCACGACACCCTACACTGCTCGAACACCACTGCACTGCCCTAAACCCTGAAACACCAGCCCCAGCACAACCCCCTATACTGCCCGAACACCACTGCACTGCCCTAAACCCTGAAACACCACCCCAGCACGACCCCCTACACTGCCCAAACACCACTGCACTGCCCTAAACCCTGAAACGCCACCCCCAGCAAGACCCCCTACACTGCCTGAACACCACTGCCCTAAACCCTGAAACGCCACCTCCAGCAAGACCCCCTACACTGCCCAAACAACACTGCCCTAAACCCTGAAATGCCACCCCCTGCAAGACCCCCTACATTGCCCAAACACCACTGCACTGCCCTAAACCCTGAAACACCACTCCCAGCATGACCCCCTACACTGCCCAAACACCACTGCACTGCCATAGACCCTGAAATACCCCCCCCCCAGCATGACCCACTACACTGCCCGAACACCACTGATCTGCCCTAAACCCTAAAACACTACCCCCAGCATGACCCCCTACACTACCTGAACACCACTGCACTACCCTAATACGCCACATCCAGCAAGACCCCCTACACTGCCCGAACACCACAACCCTAAACCTTGAAACGCCACCCCCGGCATGACCCTCTACACTGCCCGAACACCAATGCACCACTGCCCTAAACCCTGAAATGCCACCCTCTGCAAGACCCCCTACACTGCCCGAACACCACTGCACTGCCATAAACCCTGAAACACCACCCCCAGCATGACCCCCTACACTGCCCGAACACCACTGCTCTACCCTAAACCCTAAAACATCAGCCCCAGCACGACCCCCTACACTGCCCGAACACCACTGCACTGCCCTAACTCTAAAACACCAGCCCCAGAACGACCCCCTACACTGCCCGAGCACCACTGCACTGCCCTAAACCCTAAAACACCACCCCAGCACGACCCCCTACACTGCCCAAACACCACTGCACTGCCCTAAACCCTGAAACGCCACCCCCAGCAAGACCCCCTACACTGCCTGAACACCACTGCCCCAAACCCTGAAACGCCACCTCCAGCAAGACCCCCTAATAATAATAATAATACTGATATTTGTAGAGCGCGAACAGCTACCTCACGAGGAGGTGTCCCGGCGCTATAGACCGCTGGGGAACCCGTCCTGGCTATCCCTGTGAGATGGTCCCTTTCTGGGTATCTCCAAGGTGAAACCAGGCATCCCCAGCGTCTCTGGGGGGCCGTTGTAGAGATAAGGCAAGCTTAATGCCCAGAGTTGCCGAGTGTGTTCCTGGTTAGAGTAGGTACCGAGGCGAGAATTATTGAGTCCGTTTTTACCCTGGTCCACGACCCTGCCGCGTCGGGAATTGAACCCTGGTCCCTGGTCAATTCTCTGCTTACGGGTCTGCCGCCTCTAACCAGTGAGCCACACCTCTCCACCTCTACACTGCCCAAACAACACTGCCCTAAACCCTGAAATGCCACCCCCTGCAAGACCCCCTACATTGCCCAAACACCACTGCACTGCCCTAAACCCTGAAACACCACCCCCAGCACGACCCCCTTCACTGCCCGAACACCACTGCACTGCCCAAAACCCTGAATCACCACCCCAGCACGACCCCCTACACTGCCCGAACACCACTGTTCTGCCCTAAACCCTAAAACAATACCTCCAGCATGACCCCCCACACTGCCCAAACACCACTTCACTGGCCTAAACCCTAAAACACCACCCCCTGCACGACACCCTACACTACCGGAACACCACTGCACTACCCTAAAACACCACCCTCAGCATGACCCTCAACACAGCCTGAACACCACTGCTCTACCCTAAACCATAAAACACCAGCCCCAGCACGACCCCCTACACTGCCCGAACACCACTGCACTGCCCTAACCCTAAAACACCAGCCCCAGCACGACCCCGAACACTGCCGGAACACCACTGCACTGCCCTAAACCCTGAAACACCAGCCCCAGCACGACCCCCTACACTGCCCAAACACCACTGCTCTGCCCTAAACCCTAAAACACCACCCCAGCACGTCCCCCTACACTGCCAGAACACCACTGCAGTGCCCTAATTCCTGAAACACCACCCACAGCACGACCCCCTATACTGCCTGAACACCACTGCTATGCCCTAAACCCTGAAACACCAGCATGACCCCCTACACTGCCCGAACACCACTGCGCTGCCCTAAACCCTGAAACACCACCCCCAGCAAGACCCCCTACACTTCCCGAACACCACTGCTCTAAACCCTTAAACACCACCCCAGCAAGACATCCTACGCTGCCCAAAAAACACTGCACTGCCCTAAACCCTGAAACACCACCCCCTGCATGACCCCCTACACTGCCCGAACACCACTGCACTGCCCTAAACCCTGAAACAATACCCCCTGCATGACCCCCTACACTGCCTGAACACCACTTTACTGCCCTAAACCCTGAAACACCACTCCCAAGATGACCCTCTACACTGCCCAAACACCACTGCTCTGCCCTAAACCCTAAAACACCAGCACGACCCCCTACACTGCCCAAACACCACTGCACTGCCCTAAACCCTGTAACACCAGCCCCAGCACAACCCCCTACACTGCACGCACACCACTGCACTGCCCTAAACCCTAAAACATCAGCCCCAGCATGACCCCTCACACTGCTCGAACACCACTGCATGGCCCTAAACCCTGAAACACCAGCCGCAGCATGACCCCCTACACTGCCCGAACACCACTGCACTGCCCTAAAACACCACCCTCAGCATGACCCCCACACTGCCCGAATACCACTTCACTGCCCTAAACCCTAAAACACCACCCCCTGCACGACACCCTACACTACCAGAACACCACGGCAATACCCTAAAACACCACCCCCAGCATGACCCTCAACACTGCCCGAACACATCTGCACTACCCTAAACTATAAAACACCAGCCCCAGCATGACCCCCTACACTGTCCGAACACCACTGCACTGCCCTAACCCTAAAACACCAGCCCCAGCACGACCCCTCACACTGCCCGAACACCACTGCACGTCCCTAAACCCTGAAACACCAGCCCCACCATGACTCCCTACACTGCACGAACACCACTGCACTGCCCTAAACCCTGAAACACCAGCCCCAGCATGACCCCCTACACTACCCGAACACCACTGCACTGCCCTACACCCTGAAACACCAGCCCCAGCATGACCCCCTACACTGCCCGAACACCACGGCACTGCCCTAAACCATGAAACACCACCCCAAACACGACCCCCTACACTGCCCGAACACCACTGCACTGCCCTCAACCCTGAAACACCACCCCCAGCAAGACCCCCTACACTGCCCGAACACCTCTGCACGGCCCTAAACCCTTAAACACCCCCCCCAGCACGACCCCCTACACTGCCCGAACACCATTGCACTGCCCTAAACCCTGAAACACCACCCCCAGTACGACCCCCTACTCCGCCCGAAAACTACTGCACTGCCCTAAACCCTGAAACACCACACCCCTGCACAACCCCCTACACTGCCCGAACAACACTGCACTGCCCTAAACCCTGAAACACCATCCCCAGCAAGATCCCCTACACTGCCCGAACACCTCTGCACTGCCCTGAACCCTGAAACACCACCACCAGCAAAACCCCATACACTGCCTGAAGACCACTGCCCTAAACCCTTAAACACCACCCCAGCAAGACATCCTACTCTGACCAAAAACCACTGCACTGCCCTAAACCCTGAAACACCACCCCCTGCATGACCCCTACACTGTCCAAACACCAATACACTGCCCTAAACCCTGAAATACCATCCCCAGCACGACCCCCTACACTGCCCGCACACCACTGCAATGCCCTAAACCCTGAAACACCAATCACAGCACGACCCCCTACACTACCCGCACACCACTGCACTGCCCTAAACCCTGAAACACCACCCCCAGCATGACCCCCTACACTGCCCGAACACCACTGCACTGCCCTAAACCATGAAACACCAGCCCCAGCATGACCACTTACACTGCCCGAACACCACTGCACTGCCCTAAACCCTGAAACACCAGCCCCAGCACGACCCCCTCCACTGCCTGAACACCACTGCCCTAAACCCTGAAATGCCTTCTCCTGCAAGACCCTCTACACTGCCCAAACACCACTGCACCACTGCCCTAAACCCTGAAATGCCACCCTTGCAAGATCCACTATATTGCCCGAACACCACTGCACTGCCCTAAACCCTGAAACACCACCCCCAGCACGACCCCCTACACTGCCCGAACACCACTGCACTGCCCAAAACCCTGAATCACCACCCCAGCACGACCCCCTACACTGCCTGAACACCAATGTTCTTCCCTAAACCCTAAAACAATACCTCCAGCATGACCCCCCACACTGCCCGAACACCACTTCACTGGCCTAAACCCTAAAACACCACCCCCTGCACGACACCCTACACTACCGGAACACCACTGCACTACCCTAAAAAACCACCCTCAGCATGACCCTCAACACAGCCCGAACACCACTGCACTACCCTAAACCATAAAACACCAGCCCCAGAACGACCCCCTATACTGCCCGAACACCACTGCACTGCCCTAACCCTAAAACACCAGCCCCAGCACAACTCCTCACACTGCCCAAACACCACTGCTCTGCCCTAAACCCTAAAACACCACCCCAGCACGTCCCCCTACACTGCCAGAACACCACTGCAGTGCCCTAATTCCTGAAACACCACCCCCAGCACGACCCCCTATACTGCCTGAACACCACTGCTCTGCCCTTAACCCTGAAACACCAGCACGACCCCCTACACTGCCCGAATACCTCTGCACTGCCCTAATCCCTGAAACACCATCCCCAGCATGACCCCCTATACTGCCCACACGCCACTGCGCTGCCCTAAACCCTGAAACACCACCCCCAGCAAGACCCCCTACACTTCCCGAACACCACTAATCTAAACCCTGAAATGCCACCCTCTGCAAGACCCCCTACACTGCCCGAACACCACTGCACTGCCCTACACCCTGAAACATCACCCCCAGCACTACTCCTACACTGCCTGAACACCACTGCACTGCCCTAAACTCTGAAATACCACCCCCAGCATGACCCCCTACATTGCCCTAAACCCTAAAACACCACCCCCAGCACAACCCCCCACACTGCCCAAACACCACTGCACTGCCCTAAACCCTAAAACACCACCCGATCACGACACCCTACACTGCTCAAACACCACTGCACTGCCCTAAACCCTGAAACACCAGCCCCAGCACAACCCCCTATACTGCCCGAACACCACTGCACTGCCCTAAACCCTGAAACACCACCCCAGCACGACCCCCTACACTGCCCAAACACCACTGCACTGCCCTAAACCCTGAAACGCCACCCCCAGCAAGACCCCCTACACTGCCTGAACACCACTGCCCTAAACCCTGAAACGCCACCTCCAGCAAGACCCCCTACACTGCCCAAACAACACTGCCCTAAACCCTGAAATGCCACCCCCTGCAAGACCCCCTACATTGCCCAAACACCACTGCACTGCCCTAAACCCTGAAACACCACTCCCAGCATGACCCCCTACACTGCCCAAACACCACTGCACTGCCATAGACCCTGAAATACCCCCCCCAGTATGACCCACTACACTGCCCGAACACCACTGATCTGCCCTAAACCCTAAAACACTACCCCCAGCATGACCCCCTACACTACCTGAACACCACTGCACTACCCTAATACGCCACCTCCAGCAAGACCCCCTACACCGCCCGAACACCACAACCCTAAACCTTGAAACGCCAACCCCGGCATGACCCTCTACACTGCCCGAACACCAATGCACCACTGCCCTAAACCCTGAAACACCACCCCCAGCATGACCCCCTACACTGCCCGAACACCACTGCTCTACCCTAAACCCTAAAACATCAGCCCCAGCACAACCCCCTACACTGCCCGAACACCACTGCACTGCCCTAACTCTAAAACACCAGCCCCAGAACGACCCCCTACACTGTCCGAGCACCACTGCACTGCCCTAAACCCTAAAACACCACCCCAGCACGACCCCCTACACTGCCCAAACACCACTGCACTGCCCTAAACCCTGAAACGCCACCCCCAGCAAGACCCCCTACACTGCCTGAACACCACTGCCCTAAACCCTGAAACGCCACCTCCAGCAAGACCCCCTACACTTCCCAAACAACACTGCCCTAAACCCTGAAATGCCACCCCCTGCAAGACCCCCTACATTGCCCAAACACCACTGCACTGCCCTAAACCCTGAAACACCACCCCCAGCACGACCCCCTTCACTGCCCGAACACCACTGCACTGCCCAAAACCCTGAATCACCACCCCAGCACGACCCCCTACACTGCCCGAACACCATTGTTCTGCCCTAAACCCTAAAACAATACCTCCAGCATGACCCCCCACACTGCCCGAACACCACTTCACTGGCCTAAACCCTAAAACACCACCCCCTGCACGACACCCTACACTACCGGAACACCACTGCACTACCCTAAAACACCACCCTCAGCATGACCCTCAACACAGCCTGAACACCACTGCTCTACCCTAAACCATAAAACACCAGCCCCAGCACGACCCCCTACACTGCCCGAACACCACTGCACTGCCCTAACCCTAAAACACCAGCCCCAGCACGACCCCGAACACTGCCGGAACACCACTGCACTGCCCTAAACCCTGAAACACCAGCCCCAGCACGACCCCCTACACTGCCCAAACACCACTGCTCTGCCCTAAACCCTAAAACACCACCCCAGCACGTCCCCCTACACTGCCAGAACACCACTGCAGTGCCCTAATTCCTGAAACACCACCCACAGCACGACCCCCTATACTGCCTGAACACCACTGCTATGCCCTAAACCCTGAAACACCAGCACAACCGCCTACACTGCCCGAACACCACTGCGCTGCCCTAAACCCTGAAACACCACCCCCAGCAAGACCCCCTACACTTTCCGAACACCACTGCTCTAAACCCTTAAACACCACCCCAGCAAGACATCCTACGCTGCCCAAAAACCACTGCACTGCCCTAAACCCTGAAACACCACCCCCTGCATGACCCCCTACACTGCCCGAACACCACTGCACTGCCCTAAACCCTGAAACACTACCCCCTGCATGACCCCCTACACTGCCTGAACACCACTTTACTGCCCTAAACCCTGAAACACCACTCCCAAGATGACCCCCTACACTGCCCAAACACCACTGATCTGCCCTAAACCCTGAAACACCTGCATGACCCCCCTACACTTCCCGAACACCACTGCACTGCCCTAAACCCTGAAACACCACTCCCAGGATGACCCCCTACACTGCCCAAACATCACTGCTCTGCCCTAAACCCTAAAACACCAGCACGACCCCCTACACTGCCCAAACACCACTGCACTGCCCTAAACCCTGTAACACCAGCCCCAGCACAACCCCCTACACTGCCCGCACACCACTGCACTGCCCTAAACCCTAAAACATCAGCCCCAGCATGACCCCTCACACTGCTCGAACAACACTGCATGGCCCTAAACCCTGAAACACCAGCCGCAGCACGACACCCTACACTGCCCGAACACCACTGCACTGCCCTAAAACACCACCCTCAGCATGACCCCCACACTGCCCGAATACCACTTCACTGCCCTAAACCCTAAAACACCACCCCCTGCACGACACCCTACACTACCAGAACACCACTGCAATACCCTAAAACACCACCCCCAGCATGACCCTCAACACTGCCCGAACACATCTGCACTACCCTAAACTATAAAATACCAGCCCCAGCATGACTCCCTACACTGTCCGAACACCACTGCACTGCCCTAACCCTAAAACACCAGCCCCTGCACGACCCCTCACACTGCCCGAACACCACTGCACGGCCCTAAACCCTGAAACACCAGCCCCACCATGACTCCCTACACTGCACGAACACCACTGCACTGCCCTAAACCCTGAAACACCAGCCCCAGCATGACCCCCTACACTGCCCGAACACCACTGCACTGCCCTACACCCTGAAACACCAGCCCCAGCATGACCCCCTATACTGCCCGAACACCACTGCACTGCCCTAAACCCTGAAACACCACCCCAAACACGACCCCCTACACTGCCCGAACACCACTGCACTGCCCTCAACCCTGAAGCACCACCCCCAGCAAGACCCCCTACACTGCCCGAACACCTCTGCACGGCCCTAAACCCTTAAACACCCCCCCAGCACGACCCCCTACACTGCCCGAACACCACTGCACTGCCCTAAACCCTGAAACACCACCCCCAGTATGACCCCCTACTCCGCCCGAAAACTACTGCACTGCCCTAAACCCTGAAACACCACACCCCTGCACAACCCCCTACACTGCCCGAACAACACTGCACTGCCCTAAACCCTGAAACACCATCCCCAGCAAGATCCCCTACACTGCCCGAACACCTCTGCACTGCCCTGAACCCTGAAACACCACCACCAGCAAAACCCCATACACTGCCTGAAGACCACTGCCCTAAACCCTTAAACACCACCCCAGCAAGACATCCTACTCTGACCAAAAACCACTGCACTGCCCTAAACCCTGAAACACCACCCCATGCCTGACCCCCTACACTGTCCAAACACCAATGCACTGCCCTAAACCCTGAAATACCACCCCCCAGCACGACCCCCTACACTGCCCGCACACCACTGCAATGCCCTAAACCCTGAAACACCAATCACAGCACGACCCCCTACACTACCCGCACACCACTGCACTGCCCTAAACCCTGAAACACCACCCCCAGTATGACCCCCTACACTGCCCAAACACCACTGCTCTGCCCTAAACCCTAAAACACCAGCACGACCCCCTACATTGCCCAAACACCACTGCACTGCCCTAAACCCTGTAACACCAGCCCCAGCACAACCCCCTACACTGCCCGCACACCACTGCACTGCCCTAAACCCTAAAACATCAGCCCCAGCATGACCCCTCACACTGCTCGAACAACACTGCATGGCCCTAAACCCTGAAACACCAGCCGCAGCACGACACCCTACACTGCCCGAACACCACTGCACTGCCCTAAAACACCACCCTCAGCATGACCCCCACACTGCCCGAATACCACTTCACTGCCCTAAACCCTAAAACACCACCCCCTGCACGACACCCTACACTACCAGAACACCACTGCAATACCCTAAAACACCACCCCCAGCATGACCCTCAACACTGCCCGAACACATCTGCACTACCCTAAACTATAAAACACCAGCCCCAGCATGACCCCCTACACTGTCCGAACACCACTGCACTGCCCTAACCCTAAAACACCAGCCCCTGCACGACCCCTCACACTGCCCGAACACCCTTGCACGGCCCTAAACCCTGAAACACCAGCCCCACCATGACTCCCTACACTGCACGAACACCACTGCACTGCCCTAAACCCTGAAACACCAGCCCCAGCATGACCCCCTACACTGCCCGAACACCACTGCACTGCCCTACACCCTGAAACACCAGCCCCAGCATGACCCCCTACACTGCCCGAACACCACTGCACTGCCCTAAACCCTGAAACACCACCCCAAACACGACCCCCTACACTGCCCGAACACCACTGCACTGCCCTCAACCCTGAAACACCACCCCCAGCAAGACCCCCTACACTGCCCGAACACCTCTGCACGGCCCTAAACCCTTAAACACCCCCCAGCACGACCCCCTACACTGCCCGAACACCACTGCACTGCCCTAAACCCTGAAACACCACCCCCAGTACGACCCCCTACTCCGCCCGAAAACTACTGCACTGCCCTAAACCCTGAAACACCACACCCCTGCACAACCCCCTACACTGCCCGAACAACACTGCACTGCCCTAAACCCTGAAACACCATCCCCAGCAAGATCCCCTACACTGCCCGAACACCTCTGCACTGTCCTGAACCCTGAAACACCACCACCAGCAAAACCCCATACACTGCCTGAAGACCACTGCCCTAAACCCTTAAACACCACCCCAGCAAGACATCCTACTCTGACCAAAAACCACTGCACTGCCCTAAACCCTGAAACACCACCCCCTGCATGACCCCCTACACTGTCCAAACACCAATGCACTGCCCTAAACCCTGAAATACCACCCCCAGCACGACCCCCTACACTGCCCGCACACCACTGCAATGCCCTAAACCCTGAAACACCAATCACAGCACGACCCCCTACACTACCCACACACCACTGCACTGCCCTAAACCCTGAAACACCACCCCCAGCATGACCCCCTACACTGCCCAAACACCACTGCTCTGCCCTGAACCCTAAAACACCAGCACGACCCCCTACACTGCCCAAACACCACTGCACTGCCCTAAACCCTGTAACACCAGCCCCAGCACAACCCCCTACACTGCCCGCACACCACTGCACTGCCCTAAACCCTAAAACATCAGCCCCAGCATGACCCCTCACACTGCTCGAACAACACTGCATGGCCCTAAACCCTGAAACACCAGCCGCAGCACGACACCCTACACTGCCCGAACACCACTGCACTGCCCTAAAACACCACCCTCAGCATGACCCCCACACTGCCCGAATACCACTTCACTGCCCTAAACCCTAAAACACCACCCCCTGCACGACACCCTACACTACCAGAACACCACTGCAATACCCTAAAACACCACCCCCAGCATGACCCTCAACACTGCCCAAACACATCTGCACTACCCTAAACTATAAAACACCAGCCCCAGCATGACCCCCTACACTGTCCGAACACCACTGCACTGCCCTAACCCTAAAACACCAGCCCCAGCACGACCCCTCACACTGCCCGAACACCACTGCACGGCCCTAAACCCTGAAACACCAGCCCCACCATGACTCCCTACACTGCACGAACACCACTGCACTGCCCTAAACCCTGAAACACCAGCCCCAGCATGACCCCCTACACTGCCCGAACACCACTGCACTGCCCTAAACCCTGAAACACCACCCCAAACACGACCCCCTACACTGCCCGAACACCACTGCACTGCCCTCAACCCTGAAACACCACCCCCAGCAAGACCCCCTACACTGCCCGAACACCTCTGCACGGCCCTAAACCCTTAAACACCCCCCCAGCACGACCCCCTACACTGCCCGAACACCACTGCACTGCCCTAAACCCTGAAACACCACCCCAAACACGACCCCCTACACTGCCCGAACACCACTGCACTGCCCTCAACCCTGAAACACCACCCCCAGCAAGACCCCCTACACTGCCCGAACACCTCTGCACGGCCCTAAACCCTTAAACACCCCCCCAGCACGACCCCCTACACTGCCCGAACACCACTGCACTGCCCTAAACCCTGAAACACCACCCCCCTGCACAACCCCCTACACTGCCCGAACAACACTGCACTGCCCTAAACCCTGAAACACCATCCCCAGCAAGATCCCCTACACTGCCCGAACACCTCTGCACTGCCATGAACCCTGAAACACCACCACCAGCAAAACCCCATACACTGCCTGAAGACCACTGCCCTAAACCCTTAAACACCACCCCAGCAAGACATCCTACTCTGACCAAAAACCACTGCACTGCCCTAAACCCTGAAACACCACCCCCTGCATGACCCCCTACACTGTCCAAACACCAATGCACTGCCCTAAACCCTGAAATACCACCCCCAGCACGACCCCCTACACTGCCCGCACACCACTGCAATGCCCTAAACCCTGAAACACCAATCACAGCACGACCCCCTATACTACCCGCACACCACTGCACTGCCCTAAACCCTGAAACACCACCCCCAGCATGACCCCCTACACTGCCCGAACACCACTGCACTGCCCTAAACCATGAAACACCAGCCCCAGCATGACCCCTTACACTGCCCGAACATCACTGCACTGCCCTAAACCCTGAAACACCAGCCCCAGCACGACCCCCTACTCTGCCCGAACACCACTGCACTGCCCTCAACCCTGAAACACCACCCCCAGCAAGACCCCCTACACTGCCCGAACACCTCTGCACGGCCCTCAACCCTTAAACACCCCCCCCAGCACGACCCCCTACACTGCCCGAACACCACTGCACTGCCCTAAACCCTGAAACACCACCCCCAGTACGACCCCCTACTCCGCCCGAAAACTACTGCACTGCCCTAAACCCTGAAACACCACACCCCTGCACAACCCCCTACACTGCCCGAACAACACTGCACTGCCCTAAACCCTGAAACACCACCCCCAGCACGACCCCCTACACTGCCCGAACACCACTGCACTGCCCAAAACCCTGAATCACCACCCCAGCACGATCCCCTACACTGCCTGAACACCAATGTTCTTCCCTAAACCCTAAAACAATACCTCCAGCATGACCCCCCACACTGCCCGAACACCACTTCACTGGCCTAAACCCTAAAACACCACCCCCTGCACGACACCCTACACTACCGGAACACCACTGCACTACCCTAAAAAACCACCCTCAGCATGACCCTCAACACAGCCCGAACACCACTGCACTACCCTAAACCATAAAACACCAGCCCCAGAACGACCCCCTACACTGCCCGAACACCACTGCACTGCCCTAACCCTAAAACACCAGCCCCAGCACGACTCCTCACACTGCCCAAACACCACTGCTCTGCCCTAAACCCTAAAACACCACCCCAGCACGTCCCCCTACACTGCCAGAACACCACTGCAGTGCCCTAATTCCTGAAACACCACCCCCAGCACGACCCCCTATACTGCCTGAACACCACTGCTCTGCCCTAAACCCTGAAACACCAGCACGACCCCCTACACTGCCCGAATACCACTGCACTGCCCTAATCACTGAAACACCATCCCCAGCATGACCCCCTATACTGCCCACACGCCACTGCGCTGCCCAAAACCCTGAAACACCACCCCCAGCAAGACCCCCTACACTTCCCGAACACCACTAATCTAAACCCTGAAATGCCACCCTCTGCAAGACCCCCTACACTGCCCGAACACCACTGCACTGCCCTACACCCTGAAACATCACCCCCAGCACTACTCCTACACTGCCTGAACACCACTGCACTGCCCTAAACTCTGAAATACCACCCCCAGCATGACCCCCCACACTGCCCTAAACCCTAAAACACCACCCCCAGCACGACCCCCCACACTGCCCAAACACCACTGCACTGCCCTAAACCCTAAAACACCACCCGATCACGACACCCTACACTGCTCGAACACCACTGCACTGCCCTAAACCCTGAAACACCAGCCCCAGCACAACCCCCTATACTGCCCGAACACCACTGCACTGCCCTAAACCCTGAAACTCCACCCCAGCACGACCCCCTACACTGCCCAAACACCACTGCACTGCCCTAAACCCTGAAACGCCACCCCCAGCAAGACCCCCTACACTGCCTGAACACCACTGCCCTAAACCCTGAAATGCCACCTCCAGCAAGACCCCCTACACGGCCCAAACAACACTGCCCTAAACCCTGAAATGCCAACCCCTGCAAGACCCCCTACATTGCCCAAACACCACTGCACTGCCCTAAACCCTGAAACACCACTCCCAGCATGACCCCCTACACTGCCCAAACACCACTGCACTGCCATAGACCCTGAAATACCCCCCCAGCATGACCCACTACACTGCCCGAACACCACTGATCTGCCCTAAACCCTAAAACACTACCCCCAGCATGACCCCCTACACTACCTGAACACCACTGCACTACCCTAATACGCCACCTCCAGCAAGACCCCCTACACTGCCCGAACACCACAACCCTAAACCTTGAAACGCCACCCCCGGCATGACCCTCTACACTGCCCGAACACCAATGCACCACTGCCCTAAACCCTGAAATGCCACCCTCTGCAAGACCCCCTACACTGCCCGAACACCACTGCACTGCCATAAACCCTGAAACACCACCCCCAGCATGACCCCCTACACTGCCCGTACACCACTGCTCTACCCTAAACCCTAAAACATCAGCCCCAGCACGACCCCCTACACTGCCCGAACACCACTGCACTGCCCTAACTCTAAAACACCAGCCCCAGAACGACCCCCTACACTGCCCGAGCACCACTGCACTGCCCTAAACCCTAAAAAACCACCCCAGCACGACCCCCTACACTGCCCAAACACCACTGCACTGCCCTAAACCCTGAAACGCCACCCCCAGCAAGACCCCCTACACTGCCTGAACACCACTGCCCTAAACCCTGAAACGCCACCTCCAGCAAGACCCCCTACACTGCCCAAACAACACTGCCCTAAACCCTGAAATGCCACCCCCTGCAAGACCCCCTACATTGCCCAAACACCACTGCACTGCCCTAAACCCTGAAACACCACCCCCCTGCACGACCCCCTACACTGCCCGAACACCAGTGCACTGCCCTCAACCCTGAAACACCACCCCCAGCAAGACCCCCTACACTGCCCGAACACCTCTGCACTGCCCTGAACCCTTAAACACCACCCCCAGCACGACCCCCTACACTGCCCGAACACCACTGCACTGCCCTAAACCCTGAAACACCACCCCCAGTACGACCCCCTACTCCGCCCGAAAACCACCGCACTGCCCTAAACCCTGAAACACCACCCCCCTGCATGACCCCCTACACTGCCCGAACACTGCTGCACTGTCCTAAACCCTGAAACACCATCCCCAGCAAGATCCCCTACACTGCCCAAAAACCTCTGCACTGCCCTAAACCCTGAAACACCAACCCCAGCACGACCCCCTACTCCGCCCGAAAACCACTGCACTGCCCTAAACCCTGAAACACCACCCCCTGCAAGACCCCCTACACTGCCCAAACACTGCTGCACTGCCCTAAACCCTGAAACACCATCCCCAGCAAGATCCCCTACACTGCCCAAAAACCTCTGCACTGCCCTGAACCCTGAAACACCACCCCCAGCATGACCCCCTACACTGCCCTAAACCCTAAAACACCACCCCCAGCACGACCCCCCACACTGCCCAAACACCACTGCACTGCCCTAAACCCTAAAACACAACCCGATCACGACACCCTACACTGCTCGAACACCACTGCACTGCCCTAAACCCTGAAACACCAGCCCCAGCACAACCCCCTATACTGCCCGAACACCACTGCACTGCCCTAAACCCTGAAACTCCACCCCAGCACGACCCCCTACACTGCCCAAACACCACTGCACTGCCCTAAACCCTGAAACGCCACCCCCAGCAAGACCCCCTACACTGCCTGAACACCACTGCCCTAAACCCTGAAACGCCACCTCCAGCAAGACCCCCTACACGGCCCAAACAACACTGCCCTAAACCCTGAAATGCCACCCCCTGCAAGACCCCCTACATTGCCCAAACACCACTGCACTGCCCTAAACCCTGAAACACCACTCCCAGCATGACCCCCTACACTGCCCAAACACCACTGCACTGCCATAGACCCTGAAATACCCCCCCCAGCATGACCCACTACACTGCCCGAACACCACTGATCTGCCCTAAACCCTAAAACACTACCCCCAGCATGACCCCCTACACTACCTGAAAACCACTGCACTACCCTAATACGCCACCTCCAGCAAGACCCCCTACACTGCCCGAACACCACAACCCTAAACCTTGAAACGCCACCCCCGGCATGACCCTCTACACTGCCCGAACACCAATGCACCACTGCCCTAAACCCTGAAATGCCACCCTCTGCAAGACCCCCTACACTGCCCGAACACCACTGCACTGCCATAAACCCTGAAACACCACCCCCAGCAAGACCCCCTACACTGCCCGAACACCACTGCTCTACCCTAAACCCTAAAACATCAGCCCCAGCACGACCCCCTACACTGCCCAAACACCACTGCACTGCCCTAACTCTAAAACACCAGCCCCAGAACGACCCCCTACACTGCCCGAGCACCACTGCACTGCCCTAAACCCTACAAAACCACCCCAGCACGACCCCCTACACTGCCCAAACACCACTGCACTGCCCTAAACCCTGAAACGCCACCCCCAGCAAGACCCCCTACACTGCCTGAACACCACTGCCCTAAACCCTGAAACGCCACCTCCAGCAAGACCCCCTACACTGCCCAAACAACACTGCCCTAAACCCTGAAATGCCACCCCCTGCAAGACCCCCTACATTGCCCAAACACCACTGCACTGCCCTAAACCCTGAAACACCACCCCCCTGCACGACCCCCTACACTGCCCGAACACCAGTGCACTGCCCTCAACCCTGAAACACCACCCCCAGCAAGACCCCCTACACTGCCCAAACACCACTGCACTGCCCTACACCCTGAAACACCACTCCCAGCATGACCCCCTACACTGCCCAAACACCACTGCACTGCCATAGACCCTGAAATACCCCCCCCAGCATGACCCACTACACTGCCCGAACACCACTGATCTGCCCTAAACCCTAAAACACTACCCCCAGCATGACCCCCTACACTACCTGAACACCACTGCACTACCCTAATACGCCACCTCCAGCAAGACCCCCTACACTGCCCGAACACCACAACCCTAAACCTTGAAACGCCACCCCCGGCATGACCCTCTACACTGCCCGAACACCAATGCACCACTGCCCTAAACCCTGAAATGCCACCCTCTGCAAGACCCCCTACACTGCCCGAACACCACTACACTGCCATAAACCCTGAACCACCACCCCCAGCATGACCCCCTACACTGCCCGAACACCACTGCTCTACCCTAAACCCTAAAACATCAGCCCCAGCACGACCCCCTACACTGCCCGAACACCACTGCACTGCCCTAACTCTAAAACACCAGCCCCAGAACGACCCCCTACACTGCCCGAGCACCACTGCACTGCCCTAAACCCTACAAAACCACCCTAGCACGACCCCCTACACTGCCCAAACACCACTGCACTGCCCTAAACCCTGAAACGCCACCCCCAGCAAGACCCCCTACACTGCCTGAACACCACTGCCCTAAACCCTGAAACGCCACCTCCAGCAAGACCCCCTACACTGCCCAAACAACACTGCCCTAAACCCTGAAATGCCACCCCCTGCAAGACCCCCAACATTGCCCAAACACCACTGCACTGCCCTAAACCCTGAAACACCACCACCCTGCACGACCCCCTACACTGCCCGAACACCAGTGCACTGCCCTCAACCCTGAAACACCACCCCCAGCAAGACCCCCTACACTGCCCGAACACCTCTGCACTGCCCTGAACCCTTAAACACCACCCCCAGCATGACCCCCTACACTGCCCGAACACCACTGCACTGCCCTAAACCCTGAAACACCACCCCCAGCACGACCCCCTACTCCGCCCGAAAACCACTGCACTGCCCTAAACCCTAAAACACCACCCCCCTGCACGACCCCCTACACTGCCCGAACACCGCTGCACTGCCCTAAACCCTGAAACACCATCCCCAGCAAGATCCCCTACACTGCCCAAAAACCTCTGCACTGCCCTAAACCCTGAAACACCACCCCCAGCACGACCCCCTACTCCGCCCGAAAACCACTGCACTGCCCTAAACCCTGAAACACCACCCCCTGCACGACCCCCTACACTGCCCGAACACCGCTGCACTGCCCTAAACCCTGAAACAACATCCCCAGCAAGATCCCCTCCACTGCCCAAAAACCTCTGCACTGCCCTGAACCCTGAAACACCACCCCCAGCAATACCCCATACACTGCCTGAACACCACTGCCCTAAACCCTTAAACACCACCCCAGCAAGACCCCCTACACTGCCCGAACACCACTGCACTGCCCTAAACCCTGAAACACCACCCCCAGCACGACCCCCTACTCCGCCCGAAAACCACTGCAGTGCCCTAAACCCTGAAACACCATCCCCAGCAAGATCCCCTACACTGCCCGAACACCTCTGCACTCCCCTGAACCCTGAAACACCACCCCCAGCAAGATCCCCTACACTGCCCAAACACCACTGCTCTAAACCCTGAAACGCCACCCACTGCAAGACCCCCTACACTGCCCGAACACTACTGCACTGCCCTAAACTCTAAAACACCACCCCCAGCACGACCTCCCACACTGCCCGAACACCACTGCACTGCCCTAAACCCTGAAACACCACCCCAGCACGACCCCTCACACTGCCCGAACACCACTGCACAGCCCTAAACCCTGAAACACCAGCCCCAGCTGTCCCCTTACACTGACCGAACACCTCTGCACTGCCCTGAAAGCTGAAACACCACCCCCAGCAGGACCCCCTACACTGCCTGAACACCACTGCCGTAAACCCTTAAACACCACCCCAGCAAGACACCCTACGCTGCCCGAAAACCACTGTACTACCCTAAACCCTGAAACACCACCCCTGCACGACCCCCTACACTGCCCGAACACTACTGCACTGCCCTACACCCTGAAACACCACCCCCTGCACGGCCCCCTACACTGCCCGAACACCACTGCTCTGCCCTAAACCCTAAAACACCTCCCCAGCACGTCCCCCTACACTGCCAGAACACCACTGCAGTGCCCTAATTCCTGAAACACCACCCCCAGCACGACCCCCTATACTGCCTGAACACCACTGCTCTGCCCTAAACCCTGAAACACCAGCACGACCCCCTACACTGCCCGAATACCACTGCACTGCCCTAATCCCTGAAACACCATCCCCAGCATGACCCCCTATACTGCCCACACGCCACTGCGCTGCCCTAAACCCTGAAACACCACCCCCAGCAAGACCCCCTACACTTCCCGAACACCACTAATCTAAACCCTGAAATGCCACCCTCTGCAAGACCCCCTACACTGCCCGAACACCACTGCACTGCCCTACACCCTGAAACATCACCCCCAGCACTACTCCTACACTGCCTGAACACCACTGCACTGCCCTAAACTCTGAAATACCACCCCCAGCATGACCCCCTACACTGCCCTAAACCCTAAAACACCACCCCCAGCACGACCCCCACACTGCCCAAACACCACTGCACTGCCCTAAACCCTAAAACACCACCCGATCACGACACCCTACACTGCTCGAACACCTCTGCACTGCCCTAAACCCTGAAACACCAGCCCCAGCACAACCCCCTACACTGCCCGAACACCACTGCACTGCCCTAAACCCTGAAACTCCACCCCAGCACGACCCCCTACACTGCCCAAACACCACTGCACTGCCCTAAACCCTGAAACGCCACCCCCAGCAAGACCCCCTACACTGCCTGAACACCACTGCCCTAAACCCTGAAACGCCACCTCCAGCAAGACCCCCTACACGGCCCAAACAACACTGCCCTAAACCCTGAAATGCCACCCCCTGCAAGACCCCCTACATTGCCCAAACACCACTGCACTGCCCTAAACCCTGAAACACCACTCCCAGCATGACCCCTACACTGCCCAAACACCACTGCACTGCCATAGACCCTGAAATACCCCCCCCAGCATGACCCACTACACTGCCCGAACACCACTGATCTGCCCTAAACCCTAAAACACTACCCCCAGCATGACCCCCTACACTACCTGAACACCACTGCACTACCCTAATACGCCACCTCCAGCAAGACCCCCTACACTGCCCGAACACCACAACCCTAAACCTTGAAACGCCACCCCCGGCATGACCCTCTACACTGCCCGAACACCAATGCACCACTGCCCTAAACCCTGAAATGCCACCCTCTGCAAGACCCCCTACACTGCCCGAACCTCACTGCACTGCCATAAACCCTGAAACACCACCCCCAGCATGACCCCCTACACTGCCCGAACACCACTGCTCTACCCTAAACCCTAAAACATCAGCCCCAGCACGACCCCCTACACTGCCCGAACACCACTGCACTGCCCTAACTCTAAAACACCAGCCCCAGAACGACCCCCTACACTGCCCGAGCACCACTGCACTGCCCTAAACCCTAAAAAACCACCCCAGCACGACCCCCTACACTGCCCAAACACCACTGCACTGCCCTAAACCCTGAAACGCCACCCCCAGCAAGACCCCCTACACTGCCTGAACACCACTGCCCTAAACCCTGAAACGCCACCTCCAGCAAGACCCCCTACACTGCCCAAACAACACTGCCCTAAACCCTGAAATGCCACCCCCTGCAAGACCCCCTATATTGCCCAAACACCACTGCACTGCCCTAAACCCTGAAACACCACCCCCCTGCACGACCCCCTACACTGCCCGAACACCAGTGCACTGCCCTCAACCCTGAAACACCACCCCCAGCAAGACCCCCTACACTGCCCGAACACCTCTGCACTGCCCTGAACCCTTAAACACCACCCCCAGCACGACCCCCTACACTGCCCGAACACCACTGCACTGCCCTAAACCCTGAAACACCACACCCAGCACGACCCCCTACTCCGCCTGAAAACCACCGCACTGCCCTAAACCCTGAAACACCACCCCCCTGCATGACCCCCTACACTGCCCGAACACCGCTGCACTGCCCTAAACCCTGAAACACCATCCCCAGCAAGATCCCCTACACTGCCCAAAAACCTCTGCACTGCCCTAAACCCTGAAACACCACCCCCAGCACGACCCCCTACTCCGCCCGAAAACCACTGCACTGCCCTAAACCCTGAAACACCACCCCCTGCACGACCCCCTACACTGCCCGAACACCGCTGCACTGCCCTAAACCCTGAAACACCATCCCCAGCACGATCCCCTACACTGCCCAAAAACCTCTGCACTGCCCTGAACCCTGAAACACCACCCCCAGCATGACCCCCTACACTGCCCTAAACCCTAAAACACCACCCCCAGCACGACCCCCCACACTGCCCAAACACCACTGCACTGCCCTAAACCCTAAAACACCACCCGATCACGACACCCTACACTGCTCGAACACCACTGCACTGCCCTAAACCCTGAAACACCAGTCCCAGCACAACCCCCTATACTGCCCGAACACCACTGCACTGCCCTAAACCCTGAAACTCCACCCCAGCACGACCCCCTACACTGCCCAAACACCACTGCACTGCCCTAAACCCTGAAACGCCACCCCCAGCAAGACCCCCTACACTGCCTGAACACCACTGCCCTAAACCCTGAAACGCCACCTCCAGCAAGACCCCCTACACGGCCCAAACAACACTGCCCTAAACCCTGAAATGCCACCCCCTGCAAGACCCCCTACATTGCCCAAACACCACTGCACTGCCCTAAACCCTGAAACACCACTCCCAGCATGACCCCCTACACTGCCCAAACACCACTGCACTGCCATAGACCCTGAAATACCCCCCCCCAGCATGACCCACTACACTGCCCGAACACCACTGATCTGCCCTAAACCCTAAAACACTACCCCCAGCATGACCCCCTACACTACCTGAACACCACTGCACTACCCTAATACGCCACCTCCAGCAAGACCCCCTACACTGCCCGAACACCACAACCCTAAACCTTGAAACGCCACCCCCGGCATGACCCTCTACACTGCCCGAACACCAATGCACCACTGCCCTAAACCCTGAAATGCCACCCTCTGCAAGACCCCCTACACTGCCCGAACACCACTGCACTGCCATAAACCCTGAAACACCACCCCCAGCATGACCCCCTACACTGCCCGAACACCACTGCTCTACCCTAAACCCTAAAACATCAGCCCCAGCACGACCCCCTACACTGCCCGAACACCACTGCACTGCCCTAACTCTAAAACACCAGCCCCAGAACGACCCCCTACACTGCCCGAGCACCACTGCACTGCCCTAAACCCTACAAAACCACCCCAGCACGACCCCCTACACTGCCCAAACACCACTGCACTGCCCTAAACCCTGAAACGCCACCCCCAGCAAGACCCCCTACACTGCCTGAACACCACTGCCCTAAACCCTGAAACGCCACCTCCAGCAAGACCCCCTACACTGCCCAAACAACACTGCCCTAAACCCTGAAATGCCACCCCCTGCAAGACCCCCTACATTGCCCAAACACCACTGCACTGCCCTAAACCCTGAAACACCACCCCCCTGCACGACCCCCTACACTGCCCGAACACCAGTGCACTGCCCTCAACCCTGAAACACCACCCCCAGCAAGACCCCCTACACTGCCCAAACACCACTGCACTGCCCTAAACCCTGAAACACCACTCCCAGCATGACCCCCTACACTGCCCAAACACCACTGCACTGCCATAGACCCTGAAATACCCCCCCCAGCATGACCCACTACACTGCCCGAACACCACTGATCTGCCCTAAACCCTAAAACACTACCCCCAGCATGACCCCCTACACTACCTAAACACCACTGCACTACCCTAATACGCCACCTCCAGCAAGACCCCCTACACTGCCCGAACACCACAACCCTAAACCTTGAAACGCCACCCCCGGCATGACCCTCTACACTGCCCGAACACCAATGCACCACTGCCCTAAACCCTGAAATGCCACCCTCTGCAAGACCCCCTACACTGCCCGAACACCACTACACTGCCATAAACCCTGAAACACCACCCCCAGCATGACCCCCTACATTGCCCGAACACCACTGCTCTACCCTAAACCCTAAAACATCAGCCCCAGCACGACCCCCTACACTGCCCGAACACCACTGCACTGCCCTAACTCTAAAACACCAGCCCCAGAACGACCCCCTACACTGCACGAGCACCACTGCACTGCCCTAAACCCTACAAAACCACACCAGCACGACCCCCTACACTGCCCAAACACCACTGCACTGCCCTAAACCCTGAAACGCCACCCCCAGCAAGACCCCCTACACTGCCTGAACACCACTGCCCTAAAACCTGAAACGCCACCTCCAGCAAGACCCCCTACACAGCCCAAACAACACTGCCCTAAACCCTGAAATGCCACCCCCTGCAAGACCCCCTACATTGCCCAAACACCACTGAACTGCCCTAAACCCTGAAACACCACCCCCCTGCACGACCCCCTACACTGCCCGAACACCAGTGCACTGCCCTCAACCCTGAAACACCACCCCCAGCAAGACCCCCTACACTGCCCGAACACCTCTGCACTGCCCTGAACCCTTAAACACCACCCCCAGCACGACCCCCTACACTGCCCGAACACCACTGCACTGCCCTAAACCCTGAAACACCACCCCCAGCACGACCCCCTACTCCGCCCGAAAACCACTGCACTGCCCTAAACCCTGAAACACCTCCCCCTGCACGACCCCCTACACTGCCCGATCACTGCTGCACTGCCCGAACACTGCTGCACTGCCCTAAACCCTGAAACAACATCCCCAGCAAGATCCCCTCCACTGCCCAAAAACCTCTGCACTGCCCTGAACCCTGAAACACCACCCCCAGCAATACCCCATACACTGCCTGAACACCACTGCCCTAAACCCTTAAACACCACCCCAGCAAGACCCCCTACACTGCCCGAACACCACTGCACTGCCCTAAACCCTGAAACACCACCCCCAGCACGACCCCCTACTCCGCCCGAAAACCACTGCACTGCCCTAAACCCTGAAACACCATCCCCAGCAAGATCCCCTACACTGCCCGAACACCTCTGCACTCCCCTGAACCCTGAAACACCACCCCCAGCAAGATCCCCTACACTGCCCAAACACCACTGCTCTAAACCCTGAAACGCCACCCACAGCAAGACCCCCTACACTGCCCGAACACCACTGCACTGCCCTAAACCCTGAAACATCACCCCCAGCACGACTCCTACACTGCCCGAACACCACTTCACTGCCCTAAACCCTGAAATACCACCCCCAGCATGACACCCTACACTGCCCGAACACTACTGCACTGCCCTAAACTCTAAAACACCACTCCCAGCACGACCTCCCACACTGCCCGAACACCACTGCACTGCCCTAAACCCTGAAACACCACCCCAGCACGACCCCTCACACTGCCCGAACACCACTGCACTGCCCTAAACCCTGAAACACCAGCCCCAGCTGTCCCCCTACACTGACCGAACACCTCTGCACTGCCCTGAAAGCTGAAACACCACCCCCAGCAGGACCCCCTACACTGCCTGAACACCACTGCCCTAAACCCTTAAACACCACCCCAGCAAGACACCCTACGCTGCCCGAAAACCACTGTACTACCCTAAACCCTGAAACACCACCCCTGCACGACCCCCTACACTGCCCGAACACTACTGCACTGCCCTACACCCTGAAACACCACCCCCTGCACGGCCCCCTACACTGCCCGAACACCACTGCTCTGCCCTAAACCCTAAAACACCACCCCAGCACGTCCCCCTACACTGCCAGAACACCACTGCAGTGCCCTAATACCTGAAACACCACCCCCAGCACGACCCCCTATACTGCCTGAACACCACTGCTCTGCCCTAAACCCTGAAACACCAGCACGACCCCCTACACTGCCCGAATACCACTGCACTGCCCTAATCCCTGAAACACCATCCCCAGCATGACCCCCTATACTGCCCACACGCCACTGCGCTGCCCTAAACCCTGAAACACCACCCCCAGAAAGACCCCCTACACTTCCCGAACACCACTAATCTAAACCCTGAAATGCCACCCTCTGCAAGACCCCCTACACTGCCCGAACACCACTGCACTGCCCTACACCCTGAAACATCACCCCCAGCACTACTCCTACACTGCCTGAACACCACTGCACTGCCCTAAACTCTGAAATACCACCCCCAGCATGACCCCCTACACTGCCCTAAACCCTAAAACACCACCCCCACCACGACCCCCCACACTGCCCAAACACCACTGCACTGCCCTAAACCCTAAAACACCACCCGATCACGACACCCTACACTGCTCGAAAACCACTGCACTGCCCTAAACCCTGAAACACCAGCCCCAGCACAACCCCCTATACTGCCCGAACACCACTGCACTGCCCTAAACCCTGAAACTCCACCCCAGCACGACCCCCTACACTGCCCAAACACCACTGCACTGCCCTAAACCCTGAAACGCCACCCCCAGCAAGACCCCCTACACTGCCTGAACACCACTGCCCTAAACCCTGAAACGCCACCTCCAGCAAGACCCCCTACACGGCCCAAACAACACTGCCCTAAACCCTGAAATGCCACCCTCTGCAAGACCCCCTACATTGCCCAAACACCACTGCACTGCCCTAAACCCTGAAACACCACTCCCAGCATGACCCCTACACTGCCCAAACACCACTGCACTGCCATAGACCCTGAAATACCCCCCCCAGCATGACCCACTACACTGCCCGAACACCACTGATCTGCCCTAAACCCTAAAACACTACCCCCAGCATGACCCCCTACACTACCTGAACACCACTGCACTACCCTAATACGCCACCTCCAGCAAGACCCCCTACACTGCCCGAACACCACAACCCTAAACCTTGAAACGCCACCCCCGGCATGACCCTCTACACTGCCCGAACACCAATGCACCACTGCCCTAAACCCTGAAATGCCACCCTCTGCAAGACCCCCTACACTGCCCGAACACCACTGCACTGCCATAAACCCTGAAACACCACCCCCAGCATGACCCCCTACACTGCCCGAACACCACTGCTCTACCCTAAACCCTAAAACATCAGCCCCAGCACGACCCCCTACACTGCCCGAACACCACTGCACTGCCCTAACTCTAAAACACCAGCCCCAGAACGACCCCCTACACTGCCCGAGCACCACTGCACTGGACTAAACCCTAAAAAACCACCCCAGCACGACCCCCTACACTGCCCAAACACCACTGCACTGCCCTAAACCCTGAAACTCCACCCCAGCACGACCCCCTACACTGCCCAAACACCACTGCACTGCCCTAAACCCTGAAACGCCACCCCCAGCAAGACCCCCTACACTGCCTGAACACCACTGCCCTAAACCCTGAAACGCCACCTCCAGCAAGACCTACTACACGGCCCAAACAACACTGCCCTAAACCCTGAAATGCCACCCCCTGCAAGACCCCCTACATTGCCCAAACACCACTGCACTGCCCTAAACCCTGAAACACCACTCCCAGCATGACCCCCTACACTGCCCAAACACCACTGCACTGCCATAGACCCTGAAATACCCCCCCAGCATGACCCACTACACTGCCCGAACACCACTGATCTGCCCTAAACCCTAAAACACTACCCCCAGCATGACCCCCTACACTACCTGAACACCACTGCACTACCCTAATACGCCACCTCCAGCAAGACACCCTACACTGCCCGAACACCACAACCCTAAACCTTGAAACGCCACCCCCGGCATGACCCTCTACACTGCCCGAACACCAATGCACCACTGCCCTAAACCCTGAAATGCCACCCTCTGCAAGACCCCCTACACTGCCCGAACACCACTGCACTGCCATAAACCCTGAAACACCACCCCCAGCATGACCCCCTACACTGCCCGAACACCACTGCTCTACCCTAAACCCTAAAACATCAGCCCCAGCACGACCCCCTACACTGCCCGAACACCACTGCACTGCCCTAACTCTAAAACACCAGCCCCAGAACGACACCCTACACTGCCCGAGCACCACTGCACTGCCCTAAACCCTAAAAAACCACCCCAGCACGACCCCCTACACTGCCCAAACACCACTGCACTGCCCTAAACCCTGAAACGCCACCCCCAGCAAGACCCCCTACACTGCCTGAACACCACTGCCCTAAACCCTGAAACGCCACCTCCAGCAAGACCCCCTACACTGCCCAAACAACACTGCTCTAAACCCTGAAATGCCACCCCCTGCAAGACCCCCTACATTGCCCAAACACCACTGCACTGCCCTAAACCCTGAAATACCACCCCCCTGCTCGACCCCCTACACTGCCCGAACACCAGTGCACTGCCCTCAACCCTGAAACACCACCCCCAGCAAGACCCCCTACACTGCCCGAACACCTCTGCACTGCCCTGAACCCTTAAACACCACCCCCAGCACGACCCCCTACACTGCCCGAACACAACTGCACTGCCCTAAACCCTGAAACACCACCCCCAGCACGACCCCCTACTCCGCCCGAAAACCACTGCACTGCCCTAAACCCTGAAACACCACCCCCCTGCACGACCCCCTACACTGCCCGAACACCGCTGCACTGCCCTAAACCCTGAAACACCATCCCCAGCAAGATCCCCTACACTGCCCAAAAACCTCTGCACTGCCCTAAACCCTGAAACACCACCCCCAGCACGACCCCCTACTCCGCCCGAAAACCACTGCACTGCCCTAAACCCTGAAACACCACCCCCTGCACGACCCCCTTCACTGCCTGAACACCGCTGCACTGCCCTAAACCCTGAAACACCATCCCCAGCAAGATCTCCTACACTGCCCAAAAACCTCTGCACTGCCCTGAACCCTGAAACACCACCCCCAGCAATACCCCATACACTGCCTGAACACCACTGCCCTAAACCCTTAAACACCACCCCAGCAAGACCCCCTACACTGCCCGAACACCACTGCACTGCCCTAAACCCTGAAACACCACCCCCAGCACGACCCCCTACTCCGCCCGAAAACCACTGCACTGCCCTAAACCCTGAAACACCATCCCCAGCAAGATCCCCTACACTGCCCGAACACCTCTGCACTCCCTTGAACCCTGAAACACCACCCCCAGCAAGACCCCCTACACTGCCCAAACACCACAGCTCTAAACCCTGAAACGCCACCCACTGCAAGACCCCCTACACTGCCCGAACACCACTGCACTGCCCTAAACCCTGAAACATCACCCCCAGCACGACTCCTACACTGCCCGAACACCACTTCACTGCCCTAAACCCTGAAATACCACCCCCAGCATGACCCCCTACACTGCCCGAACACTACTGCACTGCCCTAAACTCTAAAACACCACCCCCAGCACGACCTCCCACACTGCCCGAACACCACTGCACTGCCCTAAACCCTGAAACACCACCCCAGCACGACCCCTCACACTGCCCGAACACCACTGCACAGCCCTAAACCCTGAAACACCAGCCCCAGCTGTCCCCCTACACTGACCGAACACCTCTGCACTGCCCTGAAAGCTGAAACACCACCCCCAGCAGGACCCCCTACACTGCCTGAACACCACTGCCCTAAACCCTTAAACACCACCCCAGCAAGACACCCTACGCTGCCCGAAAACCACTGTACTACCCTAAACCCTGAAACACCACCCCTGCACGACCCCCTACACTGCCCGAACACTACTGCACTGCCCTACACCCTGAAACACCACCCCCTGCACGGCCCCCTACACTGCCCGAACACCACTGCACTGCTCTAAACCCTGAAACGCCACCCCCTGCACGTCCCCCTACACTGCCTGAACACCACTGCTCTGCCCTAAACCCTCAAACACCAGCACGACCCCCTACACAGCCCGAACACCACTGCACAGCCCTAAACCCTGAAACACCACCCACAGCACGACCCCCCTACACTACCCGCACACCACTGCACTGCCCTAAACCCTGAAATACCACCCCCAGCACATCCTCCTACACTGCCCGAACACCACTGCACTGCCCTAAACCCTGAAACACCACCCCCAGCACGACTCCCTATATTGCCCGAACTCCACTGCACTGCCCTAAACCGTGAAACACCAGCCCCAGCACGACCCCTTACACTGCCCGAACACCACTGCCCTAAACCCTGAAACACCACCCCCAGCACGACCCCCTACACTACCAGCACACCACTGCACTGCCCTAAACCCTGAAACACCAGCCCCAGCACGACCCCCTCCACTGCCCGAACACCACTGCCCTAAACACTGAAACGCCTTCCCCTGCAAGACCCTCTACACTGCCCGAACACCACTGCACCACTGCCCTAAACCCTGAAACACCACCCCCCTGCACGACCCCCTACACTGCCCGAACACCGCTGCACTGCCCTAAACCCTGAAACACCATCCCCAGCAAGATCCCCTACACTGCCCAAAAACCTCTGCACTGCCCTGAACCCTGAAACACCACCCCCAGCAATACCCCATACACTGCCTGAACACCACTGCCCTAAACCCTTAAACACCACCCCAGCAAGACCCCCTACACTGCCCGAACACCACTGCACTGCCCTAAACCCTAAAACACCACCCCCAGCACGACCCCCTACTCCGCCCGAAAACCACTGCACTGCCCTAAACCCTGAAACACCATCCCCAGCACGATCCCCTACACTGCCCGAAAACCTCTGCACTCCCCTGAACCCTGAAACACCACCCCCAGCAAAACCCCATACACTGCCTGAACACCACAGCCCTAAACCCTTAAACACCACCCCAGCAGCACACCCTACGCTGCCCAAAAACCACTGCACTGCCCTAACCATGAAACACCACCCCCTGCACGACCCCCTACACTGCCCGAACACCACTGCACTGCCCTAAACCCTGAAACACCACTCCCAAGATGACCCCCTACACTGCCCAAACACCACTGCTCTGCCCTAAACCCTGAAACACCAGCATGACCCCCTACACTGCCCGAACACCACTGAACTGCCCTAAACCCTGAAATACCACCCCCAGCACGACCCCCTACACTGCCCACACACCACTGCAATGCCCTAAACCCTGAAACACCAATCACAGCACGACCCCCTACACTACCCGCACACCACTGCACTGCCCTAAACCCTGAAACACCACTCCCAGGATGACCCCCTACACTGCCCAAACACCACTGCTCTGCCCTAAACCCTGAAACACCAGCATGACCCCCTACACTGCCCAAACACCACTGCACTGCCCTAAACCCTGAAATACCACCCCCAGCATGACCCCCTACACTGCCCACACACCACTGCAATGCCCTAAACCCTGAAACACCAATAACAGCACGACCTCTACACTACCCGCACACCACTGCACTGCCCTAAACCCTGAAACACCACCCCCAGCATGAGCCCCTACACTGCCCACACACCACTGCAATGCCCTAAACCCTGAAACACCAATCACAGCACGACCCCCTACACTACCCGCACACCACTGCACTGCCATAAACCCTGAAATACCACCCCCAGCATGACCCCCTTCACTGCCCGAACACAACTGCCCTAAACCCTGAAACAACACCCCCTGCAAGACCCGCTACACTGCACGAACACCACTGCACCACTGCCCTAAACCTTGAAATGCCACCCCCTGCAAGATCCCCTACATTGCCCAAAGACCACTGCACTGCCCTAAACCCTGAAACACCACTCCCAGCATGACCCCCTAAACTGCCCAAACACCACTGCACTGCCATAAACCCTGAAATACCACCCCCAGCATGACCCCCTACACTGCCCGAACACCACTGCACTGCCCTAAATCCTAAAACACCACCCCCAGCACAACCCCCACAGTGCCCGAACACCACTTCACTGCCCTAAACCCTAAAACACTACCCCCAGCACGACCCCCTACACTATCTGAATACCACTGCACTACCCTAAAACGCCACCTCCAGCAAGACCCCCTACACTGCCCAAACACCACTGCCCTAAACCCTGAAACGCCACCCCCGGCACGACCCTCTACACTGCCCGAACACCACTGCACCACTGCCCTAAACCCTGAAATGCCACCCTCTGCAAGACCCCCTACACTGCCCAAACACCACTGCACTGCCGTAAACCCTGAAACACCACCCCCAGCACGACCCCCTCCACTGCCCGAACACCACTGCTCTACCCTAAACCCTAAAACACCAGCCCCAGCACGACCCCCTACACTGCCCGAACACCTCTGCACTGCCCTAACCCTAAAACACCAGCCCCAGTACGACCCCTACACTGCCCGAACACCACTGCACTGCCCTAAACCCTAAAACACCAGCTCCAGCACGACCCATCACACTGCCCGAACACTACTGCACTGTCCTAAACCCTGAAACACCACCCCCCTGCACGACCCCCTACACTGCCCAAACACCTCTGCACTGCCCTGAACCCTTAAACACCACCCCAGCATGACCCCCTACACTGCCCAAACACCACTGCACTGCCCTAAACCCTAAAACACCACCCCCAGCACGACCCCCTACACTGCCCAAACACCACTGCACTGCCCTAAACCCTGTAACACCACCCCCAGCACGACCCCCTACTCTGCCCAAAAACCACTGCACTGCCCTAAACCCTGAAACACCACCCCCCTGCACGACCCCCAACACTGCCCGAACACCACTGGACTGCCCTAAACCCTAAAACTCCATCCCCAGCAAGATCCCCTACACTGCCTGAAAACCTCTGCATTGCCCTGAACCCTGAAACACCACCCCCAGCAAAACCCCATACACTGCCTGAACACCACTGCCCTAAACCCTTAAACACCACTCCAGCAAGACACCCTACGCTGCCCAAAAACCACTGCACTGCCCTAAACCCTGAAACACCACCCCCTGCACGACCCCCTACACTGCCCGAACACCACTGCAGTGCCCTAAACCCTAAAACACCAGCCCCAGCATGACCCATCACACTGCCCGAACACCACTGCACTGCCCTAAACCCTGAAACACCACCCCCCTGCAAGACCCCCTACACTGACCGAACACTACTGCACTGACCTCAACCCTGAAACACCACCCCCATCAAGACCCCCTACACTGCCCGAACACCTCTGCACTGCCCTGAACCCTTAAACACCACCCCCAGCACGACCCCCTACACTGCCTGAACACCACTGCACTGCCCTAAACCCTGAAACACCACCCCAGCACGATCCCCTACTCCGCCCGAAAACCACTGCACTGCCCTAAACCCTGAAACACCACCACCCTGCACGACCCCCTATACTGCCCGAACACCACTGCACTGCCCTTAACCCTGAAACACCATCCCCAGCAAGATCCCCTACACTGCCCGAACACCTCTGCACTGCCCTGAACCCTGAAACACCACCCCCAGCAAAACCCCATATACTGCCTGAACACCACTGCCCTAAACCCTTAAACACCACCCCAGTAAGACACCCTACACTGCCAAAAAACCAGCTGCACTGCCCTAAACCCTGAAACACCACCCCCTGCATGACCCCCTACACTGCCCAAACACCACTGCACTGCCCTAAACCCTGAAATACCACCCCCTGCATGACCCCCTACACTGCCCGAACACCACTGCACTGCCCTAAACCCTGAAACACCAGCATGACCCCCTACACTGCCCGAATACCACTGCACTGCCCTAAACCCTGAAATACCACCCCCAGCACGACCCCCTACACTACCCGCACACCACTGCAATGCCGTAAACCCTGAAACACCAATCACAGCATGACCCCCTATACTACCCGCACACCACTGCACTGCCCTAAACCCTGAAACACCACCCCCAGCACGAGCCCCTACACTGCCCAAACACCACTGCACTACCCTAAACCGTGAAACACCACCCCCAGCATGACCCCCTACACTGCCCGAATACCACTGCACTGCCCTTAACCATGAAACACCAGCCCCAGCACGACCCCCTACACTGCCCAAACACCACTGCACTGCCCTAAACCCTGAAACACCAGCCCCAGCATGACCCCCTCCACTGCCCGAACACCACTGCCCTAAACCCTGAAATGCCTCCCCCTGCAAGACCCTCTACACTGCCCAAACACCACTGCACCACTGCCCTAAACCCTGAAATGCCACCCTTGCAAGATCCACTATATTGCCCGAACACCACTGCACTGCCCTAAACCCTAAAACACCACCCCCAGCACGTCCCCCTACACTGCCTGAACACCACTGCTCTGTCCTGAACCCTGAAACACCAGCACAACCCCCTACACTGCACGAACACCACTGCACTGCCCTAAACCCTAAAACACTACCCCCAGCATGACCCCCCACACTGCCCGAACACCACTTCACTGCCCTAAACCCTAAAACACCACCCCCTGCACGACACCCTACACTGCCGGAACACCACCGCACTACCCTAAAACACCACCCCCAGCATGACCCTCAACACAGCCAGAACACCACTGCACTACCCTAAACCATAAAACACCCGCACCAGCACGACCCCCTAGACTGCCCGAACACCACTGCACTGCCCTAACCCTAGAAAACCAGCCCCGGCACGACCCCTCACACTGCCCGAACACCACTGCATTGCGCTAAACCCTAAAACACCACCCCCAACACCACCCTCTACACTGCCCGAACACCACTGCACTGCCCTAAACCCTGAATCACCACCCCCCTGCACAACCCCCGACACTGCCCGAACACCACTGCACTGCCCTTAATCCTGAAACACCATCCCCAGCAAGACCCCCTACACTGCCCGAACACCTCTGCACCGCCCTGAACCCTTAAACACCACCCCAGCAAGACCCCCTACACTGCCAGAACACTGCCCTAAACCCTGAAACACGACCACAGCATGTCCCCCTACACTGCCCGAAAACCACTGCACTACCCTAAACCCTGAATCACCACCCCCTGCACGACCCCCTACAGTGCCCGAACACCACTGCATTGCCCTAAACCCTGAAACACCACCCCCTTCACAACCCCCTACACTGCCCGAACACCACTGCACTGCTCTAAATCCTGAAACACCACTACCAGGACGACCCCCTACACTGCCCAAACACACCTGCTCTGCCCTTAACCCTAAAACACCACCCTCAGCACGTCCCCCTACACTGCCAAAACACCACTGCACTGTCCTAATTCCTGAAACACCACCCCCAGCACGACCCCCTACACTGCCTGAACACCACTGCACTGGCCCAAACCCTGAAACACCACCCCAGCATGACCCCCTACACTGCCCGAACACCACTGCACTGGCCTAAACCCTAAAACACCACCCCCCTGCACGACCCCCTACACTGCCCGAACACCACTGCACTGCCATAAACCCTGAAGCACCACCCCCAGCAAGACGCCCTACACTGCCCGAACACCTCTGCACTGCCCTGAACCCTGAAACACCACCCTCAGCAGGACCCCCTACACTGCCTGAACACCACTGCCCTAATCCCTGAAACACCACCCCAGCAAGAACCTCTAGAATGCCCGAAAACCACTGCACTGCCCTAAACCCTGAAACACCACCCCTGCACGGCCCCCTGCACTGCCCAAACACCACTGCACTGCCCTAAAGCCTGAAACACCACCCCCACCACGACCCCCTACACTGCCCGAACACCACTGCACTGCCCAAAACCCTGAATCACCACCCCAGCACGACCCCCTACACTGCCCGAACACCACTGCTCTGCCCTAAACCCTAAAACACTACCCCCAGCATGACCCTCACACTGCCCGAACACCATTTCACTGCTCTAAACCCTAAAACACCACCCCCTGCACGATACCCTACACTACCGGAACTCCACTGCACTACCCTAAAACACCACGCCCAGCATGACCCTCACACAGCCCGAACACCACTGCACTACCCTAAACCATAAAACACCAGCCCCAGCACGACCCCCTACACTGCCCGAACACCACTGCACTGCCCTAACCCTAAAACACCAGCCCCAGCACGACCCCTCACACTGCCCGAACACCACTGCACTGCCCTAAACCCTGAAACACCAGCCCCAGCACGACCCCCTACACTGCCCAAACACCACTGCTCTGCCCTAAACCCTAAAACACCACCCCCAGCACGTCCCCCTACACTGCCTGAACACCACTGCTCTGTCCTGAACCCTGAAACACCAGCACAACCCCCTACACTGCACGAACACCACTGCACTGCCCTAAACCCTAAAACACTACCCCCAGCATGACCCCCCACACTGCCCGAACACCACTTCACTGCCCTAAACCCTAAAACACCACCCCCTGCACGACACCCTACACTGCCGGAACACCACCGCACTACCCTAAAACACCACCCCCAGCATGACCCTCAACACAGCCAGAACACCACTGCACTACCCTAAACCATAAAACACCCGCACCAGCACGACCCCCTAGACTGCCAGAACACCACTGCACTGCCCTAACCCTAGAAAACCAGCCCCGGCACGACCCCTCACACTGCCCGAACACCACTGCATTGCGCTAAACCCTAAAACACCACCCCCAACACCACCCTCTACACTGCCCGAACACCACTGCACTGCCCTAAACCCTGAATCACCACCCCCCTGCACAACCCCCGACACTGCCCGAACACCACTGCACTGCCCTTAATCCTGAAACACCATCCCCAGCAAGACCCCCTACACTGCCCGAACACCTCTGCACCGCCCTGAACCCTTAAACACCACCCCAGGAAGACCCCCTACACTGCCTGAACACTGCCCTAAACCCTGAAACACGACCACAGCATGTCCCCCTACACTGCCCGAAAACCACTGCACTACCCTAAACCCTGAATCACCACCCCCTGCACGACCCCCTACAGTGCCCGAACACCACTGCATTGCCCTAAACCCTGAAACACCACCCCCTTCACAACCCCCTACACTGCCCGAACACCACTGCACTGCTCTAAATCCTGAAACACCACTACCAGGACGACCCCCTACACTGCCCAAACACACCTGCTCTGCCCTTAACCCTAAAACACCACCCTCAGCACGTCCCCCTACACTGCCAAAACACCACTGCACTGCCCTAATTCCTGAAACACCACCCCCAGCACGACCCCCTACACTGCCTGAACACCACTGCACTGCCCCAAACCCTGAAACACCACCCCAGCATGACCCCCTACACTGCCCGAACACCACTGCACTGGCCTAAACCCTAAAACACCACCCCCCTGCACGACCCCCTACACTGCCCGAACACCACTGCACTGCCATAAACCCTGAAGCACCACCCCCAGCAAGACGCCCTACACTGCCCGAACACCTCTGCACTGCCCTGAACCCTGAAACACCACCCTCAGCAGGACCCCCTACACTGCCTGAACACCACTGCCCTAATCCCTGAAACACCACCCCAGCAAGAACCTCTAGAATGCCCGAAAACCACTGCACTGCCCTAAACCCTGAAACACCACCCCTGCACGGCCCCCTGCACTGCCCGAACACCACTGCACTGCCCTAAAGCCTGAAACACCACCCCCTGCACGATCCCCTACACTGCCAGAACACCACTGCACAGCCCTAATTCCTGAAACACCACCCCCAGCATGACCCCCTACACTGCCTGAACACCATTGCTCTGCCCTAAACCCTGAAACACCACCCCCTGCACGTCTCCCTGCACTGCCTGAACACCACTGCTCTGCCCTAAACCCTGAAACACCAGCACGACCCCCTACACTGCCCGAACACCACTGCACTGCCCTAAACCCTGAAACACCATCCCCAGCACGACCCCCTACACTGCCCGCACTCCACTGCGCTGCCCTAAACCCTGAAACACCACCCCCAGCAAGACCCCCTACACTGCCCAAACACCACTGCTCTAAACCCTGAAACGCCACCCACTGCAAGACCCCCTACAGTGCCCGAACACCACTGCACTGCCCTAAACCCTGAAACATCACCCCC
Organism: Triturus cristatus; assembly: GCF_964204655.1. NCBI lineage: Eukaryota > Metazoa > Chordata > Amphibia > Caudata > Salamandridae > Triturus > Triturus cristatus. The sequence continues at coordinate 1,122,379,129 of NC_140579.1, forward strand.
AGCACGACTCCTACACTGCCCGAACACCACTTCACTGCCCTAAACCCTGAAATACCACCCCCAGCATGACCCCCTACACTGCCCGAACACTACTGCACTGCCCTAAACTCTAAAACACCACCCCCAGCACGACCTCCCACACTGCCCGAACACCACTGCACTGCCCTAAACCCTGAAACACCACCCCAGCATGACCCCTCACACTGCCCGAACACCACTGCACAGCCCTAAACCCTGAAACACCAGCCCCAGCTGTCCCCCTACACTGCCCGAACACCTCTGCACTGCCCTGAAAGCTGAAACACCACCCCCAGCAAGACCCCCTACACTGCCTGAACACCACTGCCCTAAACCCTTAAACACCACCCCAGCAAGACACCCTACGCTGCCCGAAAACCACTGTACTACCCTAAACCCTGAAACACCACCCCCTGCACGACCCCCTACACTGCCCGAACACTACTGCACTGCCCTACACCCTGAAACACCACCCCCTGCACGGCCCCCTACACTGCCCGAACACCATTGCTCTGCCCTAAACCCTGAAACACCACCCCCTGCACGTCTCCCTACACTGCCTGAACACCACTGCTCTGCCCTAAACCCTGAAACACCAGCACGACCCCCTACACTGCCCGAACACCACTGCACTGCCCTAAACCCTGAAACACCATCCCCAGCACGACCCCCTACACTGCCCGCACTCCACTGCGCTGCCCTAAACCCTGAAACACCACCCCCAGCAAGACCCCCTACACTGCCCAAACACCACTGCTCTAAACCCTGAAACGCCACCCACTGCAAGACCCCCTACAGTGCCCGAACACCACTGCACTGCCCTAAACCCTGAAACATCACCCCCAGCACGACTCCTACACTGCCCGAACACCACTTCACTGCCCTAAACCCTGAAATACCACCCCCAGCATGACCCCCTACACTGCCCGAACACTACTGCACTGCCCTAAACTCTAAAACACCACCCCCAGCACGACCTCCCACACTGCCCGAACACCACTGCACTGCCCTAAACCCTGAAACACCACCCCAGCATGACCCCTCACACTGCCCGAACACCACTGCACAGCCCTAAACCCTGAAACACCAGCCCCAGCTGTCCCCCTACACTGCCCGAACACCTCTGCACTGCCCTGAAAGCTGAAACACCACCCCCAGCAAGACCCCCTACACTGCCTGAACACCACTGCCCTAAACCCTTAAACACCACCCCAGCAAGACACCCTACGCTGCCCGAAAACCACTGTACTACCCTAAACCCTGAAACACCACCCCCTGCACGACCCCCTACACTGCCCGAACACTACTGCACTGCCCTACACCCTGAAACACCACCCCCTGCACGGCCCCCTACACTGCCCGAACACCACTGCACTGCTCTAAACCCTGAAACGCCACCCCCAGCACGTCCCCCTACACTGCCTGAACACCACTGCTCTGCCCTAAACCCTCAAACACCAGCACGACCCCCTACACTGCCCGAACACCACTGCACAGCCCTAAACCCTGAAACACCACCCACAGCACGATCCCCTACACTACCCGCACAACACTGCACTGCCCTAAACCCTGAAATACCACCCCCAGCACGTCCTCCTACACTGCCCGAACACCACTGCACTGCCCTAAACCCTGAAACACCACCCCCAGCACGACTCCCTATACTGCCCGAACTCCACTGCACTGCCCTAAACCGTGAAACACCAGCCCCAGCACGACCCCTTACACTGCCCGAACACCACTGCACTGCCCTAAACCCTGAAACACCAGCACGACCCCCTACACTGACCGCACACCACTGCACTGCCCTAAACCCTGAAACACCACCCCCAGCACGACCCCCTACACTTCCAGCACACCACTGCACTGCCCTAAACCCTGAAACACCAGCCCCAGCACGACCCCCTCCACTGCCCGAACACCACTGCCCTAAACCCTGAAACGCCTTCCCCTGCAGGACCCTCTACACTGCCCGAACACCACTGCACCACTGCCCTAAACCCTGAAATGCCACCCCCTGCAAGACCCCCTATATTGCCCGAACACCACTGCACTGCCCTAAATCCTGAAACACCACCCCCAGCACGACCCCCTACACTGCCTGAACACCACTGCTCTGCCCTAAACCCTCAAACACCAGCACGACCCCCTACACTGCCCGAACACCACTGCACAGCCCTAAACCCTGAAACACCACCCACAGCACGATCCCCTACACTACCCGCACAACACTGCACTGCCCTAAACCCTGAAATACCACCCCCAGCACGTCCTCCTACACTGCCCGAACACCACTGCACTGCCCTAAACCCTGAAACACCACCCCCAGCACGACTCCCTATACTGCCCGAACTCCACTGCACTGCCCTAAACCGTGAAACACCAGCCCCAGCACGACCCCTTACACTGCCCGAACACCACTGCACTGCCCTAAACCCTGAAACACCAGCACGACCCCCTACACTGACCGCACACCACTGCACTGCCCTAAACCCTGAAACACCACCCCCAGCACGACCCCCTACACTACCAGCACACCACTGCACTGCCCTAAACCCTGAAACACCAGCCCCAGCACGACCCCCTCCACTGCCCGAACACCACTGCCCTAAACCCTGAAACGCCTTCCCCTGCAGGACCCTCTACACTGCCCGAACACCACTGCACCACTGCCCTAAACCCTGAAATGCCACCCCCTGTAAGACCCCCTATATTGCCCGAACACCACTGCACTGCCCTAAATCCTGAAACACCACCCCCAGCACGACCCCCTACACTGCCTGAACACCACTGCACTGCCCTAAACCCTGAAACACCACCCCAGCACGACCCCCTACATTGCCCGAATACCACTGCACTGTCCTGAACCCTAAAACACTACCCCCAGCACGACCCCCCACACTGCCCGAACACCACTTCACTGCCCTAAACCCTAAAACACCACCCCCTGCACCACACCCTACACTACAGGAACACCACTGCACTACCCCAAAACACCACCCCCAGCATGACCCTCAACACTGCCCGAACACCACTGCACTACCCTAAACCATAAAACACCAGCCCCAGCATGACCCCTCACACTGCCCGAACACCATTGCACGGCCTGAAACCCTGAAACACCATCCCCAGCATGACCCCCTACACTGCCCGAACACCACTGCACTGCCCTAAACCCTGAAACACCAGCCCCAGCACGACCCCCTACACTGCCTGAACACCACTGCACTGCCCTAAACCCTGAAACACCACCCCCAGCATGACCCCCTACACTGCCTGAACAACACAGCACTGCCCTAAACCCTGAAACACCACCCCCAGCAAGACCCCCTACATTGCCCGAACACCACTGCACTGGCCTAAACCCTGAAACACCACCCCCAGCAAGACCCTCTACACTGCCTGAACACCACTGCCCTAAACCCTGAAACACCACCCCAGCAAGACCCTCTACACTGCCTGAACACCACTGCCCTAAACCCTGAAACACCACCCCCAGCAAGACCCCCTACATTGCCCGAACACCACTGCACTGCCCTAAACCCTGAAACACCACCTCCAGCAATACCCTCTACACTGCCTGAACACCACTGCCCTAAACCCTGATACACCACCCCATCAAGACCCCCTACACCGCCCGAAAACCAATGCACTGCCCTAAACCCTCAAACACCACCCCCTGCACAACCCCCTACACTGCCCGAACACCACTTTACTGCCCTAAACCCTAAAACACTACCCCCAGCACGACACCCTACACTACCTGAATACCACTGCACTATCCTAAAACGCTACCTCCAGCAAGACCCCTATGTTATGTTATGTTATAAAATTTTTGTATAGCGCCTATCACCATCGGTCTCTAAGCGCTTAAACAGAAAGAACACAACATACTGTCACCCCGAAGCCCTCTACTGTCTCCGATTAGGCCAAGGATATAGCTTTTTTAAAAAGGTGCGTCTTGAGTTTTTTCCTGAAGGAAAGTAGCTGTGTATCTTCCTTCAGACTGGCCGGTAGCGCATTCCAGAGTTGCGGAAGAATCACCGAAAAGGCCTTACCTCCTTTAGTTTTTAATTTAAATCTGGGTTGAATCAGGTTGGAGGCTTGACCTGAGCGCAAAGTTCTGCCAGGGACATACCTCCTCAGGCGCTGCTTAATGTATTCTGGGGCGTTGCCCCAGAGTGCCTTATGGGCCACACAAAGACATTTAAATTGAATTCTGAACTTCACAGGCAGCCAATGCAGCTTCCAGAGGAGTGGGGTTGCATGGGCGTTTCTCGGTAGAGAAAAAATCAACCTGGCTGCATCGTTTTGTAAGACCTGCAACTTCCTCAGCAACTTCTGTGGTAAACCCAGATACAGAGCGTTGCCGTAGTCTAGCCTCGAGATTACTGTGGCAGAGACGATGGTTTGTAGGGTGGAGGCTGAAAGAATGGAAGTCAGCTTGCGTAGTTGCCTCATCACACCCGTGCAGGAGCCCACCACCGCCAAGACTTGAGGGGCCATGGTGAGGTCTGCATCAATTTTAAGGCCTAGACTTTTTACCACTGTACCGGGAGAGGGGGTTCTTCCTAATTCCGGGGGCCAGTATAGATCACCCCAGGGATTAGCCTGGTTGGTGAGCACCAGCACCTCCGTTTTCTCAGCATTCACTTTCAAAAGGTTGTCAGTCATCCAATTGACCGTGAATCTCAGCACGTTCCTCACAGATTCCTGGACCTCCTTAGTTTCGTCTAGCTGCACCAGTAGCTGAGTATCGTCTGCGTAGTTAAAGATTTCACAACTCCTACGCGAGAGCTCCTCCATCAGCGGTTGCAGGTAAATGTTGAAGAGTAGGGGGGAGAGAGCGGACCCCTGGGGTACACCCCATGTCACTTGATTAATCCCAGACAACTGGTCCCCCATCTGAACCCTCTGAGTACGCCCTGACAGGAAGGATTCAAGCCACTTGAGCGCCTGTCCTGTTATCCCCAGCTTGGCGATACGGTCCAGCAGCTGACCGTATCAAATGCTGCCGACAGGTCTAATAGAATCAGAGCGCATGGTTGTTTCTTGTCGGCTCTTATTCTCAATTCATCGGTGACCATGGCCATAACTAGTTCTGTACTTTGCTGTGGCCGGAACCCAGCCTGCCTAGCCTGGAGTAGATGGTGTTCCTCCAGATAGCTGGCTAAGGTGTTTAAGACGTGCTTTTCTAGAATTTTACTCATAAGTGGCAACTGGGAGATAGGCCTATAGTTTTTCAGTACCCTAGCATCGGCACCCAATTTCTTAAGAAGTAGGGAGACTCTAGCTTCCTTCAGCTGGACTGGCAGGTAGCCCGCTTCTAGTGAGGCATTCAGTAGGCTCAGCAACTGAGGCTGAATACCAGGTAAGGCCAGTTTTAAAAAATTTTGGGGACAGGGGTCTGTGCTGGAGCCTGATTTAACATGGCCGACAAGCTCCGCCAGTCGCTGTTCATCAATGTAAGGGAAACTACTCAAGACCCCGATTTCCGGCTGACTGTCTGGGCAGGATGGCGGAGACAATCCAGCTGGAGTCATGGTAATGTCTTTTAAGATGTCCTGAACCTTCTGAAGGAAAAAGCCTTGAAAGGTATCACAGTCAGGCTGATCATCCGCAGGCTTTTTCTCACTTAGCTGTGTAAGTTCTCTTAAGATCATAAAGGTCTCCCTTTGTTTGTTTGTGGCCTCCCTAATTCTGTTTTCATAGAAGGCGGATTTCCTCACCAGAATATCCGTCTTATAACTGGCCAGGAGTGATTTAAAGGTTAGTGACTCTGCTGGACAGTAGTTAAGTCTCCATCTTCGCTCGGCCTTACGAAGGGCTTGTTTCTTTTCCTTGAGTGAGGCGTCAAACCATGGAGCTCCCTTTCCCTTTGTTCTGGTCCTCTCCAAACGCTCCGGGGCAAGTTTATCTAAAGCAGACCGGATCCAGGTCATCAGGGCAGTAGTATCAGAGTCCAGGTTTGTCAGTGTCATCTTGGGGGGAGGAGAGGAAAGCAGGGTCGAGACTAAGGAAACAGCCTCAATCTTCTTCCAAGACCTAACTTTCCTCCCCAGTTGCTTTGAGACAGCCGGCAAGAGATCCCCCGGAACCCAGCACTTTATTAGGGAATGGTCTGACCAAATGCAAGGGTTAACTTCAGTTATTTGCACAAGGGACAGAGAGGACCAGACAAGATCAAGTGTGGGGCCCTTCACATGGGTCGGACCCGTTACTAGTTGTTGTAAATTCAGAGCAGATAGATTGCTTTCAAACTCTGTCACCGTGGGCTCTCTGGGAACCTTGTCCCAATGGTAATTGAAGTCACCTACCACAATAAGAGACTTATATCTGGAGGCTAAGTCTGTCAGTAGTTCAAAGAAGATGTCATTAAATTCAGGTGAACTCTGAGGTGGGCGATATACTAACAGTAGCAGGATGCATGAGGATTTAAGTGATATTTTTATCCCTAACAGCTCTGCACAATCACAATTTTCTGCTACAATTTGTGTCACTTTAAGACTCTTTTTGAACAAGAAGGCCACACCACCCCCTCTGATGTTATTGGGGCGATTGTACCAAAGTGCGTCAAACTCAGGAGGCAGGGCTGCTAGAACATCCGGAGTCGAAGACGTGCCCAGCCATGTCTCTGAGAGAGCAAGGATGTCAATCTCACCCTCGGCCAGAAGTGAGAATACCTCTAGGTGATGCTTTTGCAGGGAGTGAGTATTTAATGTGGCAATGATTAGGCCTTGAGTCCTCGTACGGGTCAGTGCATCCTCTCCCTGCAACAAAGCCTCAGACCGTAGTTTAGCGTAGGTTAACCTATCTTACCTGTGTTAAAAGACCTGAGAAAATAGGGCGAGTATATACGAGAACGGCCAGGGGTTATGGCCCCTGGGCCCGTTCTGGCCTGGACGGGCCCAGACGGGCTTTCCTCTGGCGCTCCTCCAGCGCGACGCTGCGCGCGACCATTACAGTGCCCTAAATAGCGTATGGCAAGGGCTGCTCGTCCAGACTACAGCGAGAATTAGCCGCTAGCAGCAAAAGTTTACAATGACCGCGTTAGCATTACAGTCCAATCTGTTGACCTCACGCACACCAACTGGCCCCCTAAATAGAGTTTGCCAAGGGCTGCTTGTCCAGACTAGAGCGCTAGCCCCGGAAGCGTCGTGGGAGCACTTCAGACCCACACCCAAAATGGCGGCCGGGAGCAAGGGAGCGCGAAAACACCCAAATGGTGAGTTTGTGCAAACAAATTAATGTGCAGGCAATGTGGGCGTTTAGGGGGACAGGAAAGCGTTATTTGTGCAAATTTTAAAATACTGATTTTAAAAACAACAAGTTCACAACTTTACAAAGCTAAAAACTCAGTAAGAATTAGCAGCTAGCAGCAAAAGTTTACAATGACAGCGTTAGCATTACACTGCCCAAACACCACTGCCCTAAACACTGAAACGCCACCCCCTGCAAGACCCTCTACACTGCCCGAACACCACTGCACCACTGCCCTAAACCCTGAAATGTCACCCTCTGCAAGACCCCCTACACTTCCCGAAAACCACTGCACTGCCATAAACCCTGAAACACCACCCCCAGCATGACCCCCTACACTGCCCGAACACCACTGCTCTACCTTAAACCCTAAAACACCAGCCCCAGCATGACCCCTACACTGCCCGAACACCACTGCCCTAAACCCTGAAATGCCACCCTCTGCAAGACCCCCTACCCTGCCCGAACACCACTGCTCTGCCCTAAACCCTGAAACACCAGTCCCAGCATGACCCCCTGCACTGCCCAAACTCCACTGCACTGCCCTAAACCCTGAAACACTAGCCCCAGCACGACCCCCTACACTGCCCGATCACCACTGCACTGCCCTAAACCCTGAAACAACAGCCCCAGCATGACCCCCTACATTGCCCGAACACCACTGCACTGCCCTAAACCCTGAAACACCAGCCCCAGCATGACACCCTACACTGCCCGAACAACACTGCACTGCCCTAAACCCTGAAACACCACCCCCAGCAAGACCCTCTACACTGCCTGAACACCACTGCCCTAAACCCTGAAACACCACCCCAGCAAGACCCCCTACACGGCCCGAAAACCAATGCACTGCCCTAAACCCTGAAACACCACCCCCTGCACGACCCCCTACACTGCCCGAACACCACTTCACTGCCCTAAACCCTAAAACACTACCCCCAGCTCGACACCCTACACTACCTGAACACCACTGCACTACCCTAAAACACCACACCCAGCATGACCTCCAATACTGCCCGAACACCACTGCACTACTCTAAACCATAAATCACCACCCCCAGCAAGACCCCCTACACTGCCAGAACACCACTGCTCTAAACCCTGAAACGCCACCCCCTGCAAGACCCTCTACACTGCCCAAACACCTCTGCACCACTGCCCTGAACCCTAAAATGTCACCCCCTGCAAGACCCCCTACACTGCCTGAACACCACTGCACTGCCCTAAACCCTGCAACATCACCCCCAGCACGACTTCTACACTGCCCAAACATCACTGCACAGCCATAAACCCTGAAACACCACCCCCAGCACGACCCCCTACACTGCCCGAACACCACTGCTCTACCCTAAACCCTAAAACACCAGCCCCAGCATGACCCCTACACTGCCCGAACACCACTGCCCTAACCCCTGAAACGCCATCCTCTGCAAGACCCCCTACCCTGCCCGAACACCACTGCTTTGCCCTAAACCCTGAAACACCAGTCCCAGCATGACCCCCTGCACTGCCCGAACTCCACTGCACTGCCCTAAAGCCTGAAACACTAGCCCCAGCATGACCCCCTACACTGCCCGATCACCACTGCACTGCCCTAAACCCTGAAACACCAGCCCCAGCATGACCCCCTACATTGCCCGAACACCACTGCACTGCCCTAAACCCTGAAACACCAGCCCCAGCATGACCCCCTACACTGCCCAAACAACACTGCACTGCCCTAAACCCTGAAACACCACCCCCAGCAAGACCGCCTACATTGCCCGAACACCTCTGCACTGCCCTGAACCCTGAAAAAACACCCCCAGCAAGACCCTCTACACTGCCTGAACACCACTGCCCTAAACCCTGAAACACCACCCCAGCAAGACCCCCTACACCGCCCGAAAACCAATGCACTGCCCTAAACCCTGAAACACCACCCCCTGCACAACCCCCTACACTGCCCGAACACCACTTCACTGCCATAAACCCTAAAACACTACCCCCAGCTCGACACCCTACACTACCTGAACACCACTGCACTACCCTAAAACACCACACCCAGCATGACCTCCAATACTGCCCGAACACCACTGCACTACTCTAAACCATAAACCACCACCCCCAGCAAGACCCCCTACACTGCCAGAACACCACTGCTCTAAACCCTGAAACGCCACCCCCTGCAAGACCCTCTACACTGCCCGAACACCTCTGCACCACTGCCCTGAACCCTAAAATGTCACCCCCTGCAAGACCCCCTACACTGCCTGAACACCACTGCACTGCCCTAAACCCTGAAACACCACCCCCAGCATGACCCCCTACACTGCCCAAACACCACTGCACTGCCATAAACCCTGTAACACCACCCCTAGCACGACCCCCTACACTGCCCAAACATCCCTGCACTGCCCTAAACCCTAAAACACCACCCCGAGCATGACCCCCCACACTGCCCTAACACCACTTCCCTGCCCTAAACCCTAAAACACCACCTCCTGCACGACACCCTATACTACCGGAACACCACTGCACTACCCTAAAACACCATCCCCAGCATGACCCTCAACACTGCCCGAACACCACTGCACTACCCTAAACCATAAAACACCAGCCCCAGCACGACCCCCTACATTGCCCGAACACCACTGCACTGCCCTAAACCCTGAAACACCAGCCCCAGCACGTCCCCCTACACTGCCCGAACACCACTGCACTGCCCTGAACCCTGAAACACCTGCCCCAGCACAACCTCCTACACTGCCCTAACACCACTGCCCTAAACCCTTAAACACCACCCCAGCAAGACACCCTACGCTGCCCGAAAACCACTGTACTGCCCTAAACCCTGAAACACCACCCCCAGCATGACCCCCTACACTGCCTGAACACCACTGCCCTAAACCCTGAAACGCCACCTCCAGCAAGACCCTTTACACTGCCCGAACACCACTGCACCACTGCCCTAAACCCTGAAATGCCACCCCCTGCAAGACCCCCTACATTGCCCGAACACCACTGCACTGCCCTAAACCCTAAAACACCACCCCAGCACGACAACCTACACTACCCGAACACCACTGCACTGCCCTAACCATAAAACATCAGCCCCAGCACAACCCCCTACACTGCCGGAACACCACTGCACTGCCATAAACCCTGAAACACCACCCCCAGCACGACCCCCTACACTGCCTGAACACCAAAGCTCTACCCTAAACCCTAAAACACCAGCCCCAGCACGACCCCCTACACTGCCGGAACGCCACTGCACTGCCCTAACCCTAAAACACCAGCCCCAGTACGACCCCCTACACTGCCCCAACACCACTGCACTGCCCTAAACCCTAAAACACCAGCCCCAGCACGACCCCTCACAGTGCCGGAACACCACTGCATGGCACTAAACCCTGAAACACCAGCCCCAGCACGATCCCCTACACTGCCCGAACACCACTGCACTGCCGTAAACCATGAAAGACCACCCCCAGAACAACCCCCTACACTGCCTGAACACCACTGCTCTGCCCTATGCCCTCAACCATACCCAGCACGTCCCCCTACATTGCCCGAACACCACTGCTCTGCCCTAAATCCTGAAACACCACCCCCAGCATGACCCCTACTCTGCCCGAACACCACTGCTCTGCCCTAAACCCTGAAACACCACCCCCAGCATATCCCCCTACAATGCCAAACACTACTGCTCTGCACTAAACTCTGAAACACCAGCACCAGCACAACACCCTACACTGCCCGATCCCCACTGCACTTCCCTAAACCCTGAAACACCAGCCCAAGCACGACCCCCTACACTGCCCGAACACCACTGCACTGCCCTAAACCCTGAATCACCAGCCCCAGCACTACCCCCTACACTGCCCGAACACCACTGCCCTAAACCCTGAAACGCCACCTCCAGCAAGACCCCCTACACTGCCCGAACACCACTGCCCTAAACCATGAAATGCCACCCCCTCCAAGACCCTCTACACTGCCCGAACACCACTGCACCACTGCCCTAAACCCTGAAATTACACCCCCTGCAAGACACCCTACATTGCCTGAACACCACTGCACTGCCCTAAACCCTGAAACACCACCCCCAGCATGACCCCCTACACTGCCCGAACACCACTGCACTGCCATAAACCCTGTAACACCACCCCTAGCACGACCCCCTACACTGCCCAAACATCACTGCACTACCCTAAACACTAAAACACCACCCCGAGCACGACCCCCACACTGCCCTAACACCACTTTACTGCCCTAAACCTTAAAACACAACCCCCAGCACGACACCCTACACTACCTGAACACCACTGCACTACCCTAAAACACCACCCCAGCATGACCCCAACACTGCCCGAATACCACTGCACTACCCTAAACCATAAAACACCAGCCCCAGCACAACCCCCTCCACTTCCTGAACACTACTGCACTGCCCTAACCCTAAAACACCAGCCCCAGCACGACCCCCTAAACTGCCCGAACACCACTGCACTGCCATAAACCCTGAAACACCACCCCTAGCACGACCCCCTACACTGCCCAAACATCACTGCACTACCCTAAACCCTAAAACACCACCCCGAGCACGACCCCCCACACTGCCCTAACACCACTTCCCTGCCCTAAACCCTAAAACACCACCCCCAGCACGACACCCTACACTACCTGAACACCACTGCACTATCCAAAAACGCCACCTCCAGCAAGACCCCTACACTGCACGAACACCACTGCCCTAAACCCTGAAACACCACCCCCAGCAAGATCCCCTACATTGCCCGAACACCACTGCACTGCCCTAAACACTGAAACACCACCCCCAGCAATACCCTCTACACTGCCTGAACACCACTGCCCTAAACCCTGAAACACCACCCAGCAAGACCCCCTACACCGCCCGAAAACCAATGCACTGCCCTAAACCCTCAAACACCACCCCCTGCACAACCCCCTACACTGCCCGAACACCACTTCACTGCCCTAAACCCTAAAACACTACCCCCAGCACGACACCCTACACTACCTGAATACCACTGCACTATCCTAAAACGCTACCTCCAGCAAGACCCCTACACTGCCCAAACACCACTGCCCTAAACCCTGAAACGCCACCCCCTGCAAGACCCTCGACACTGCCCGAACACCACTGCACCACTGCCCTAAACCCTGAAATGCCACCCTCTGCAAGACCCCCTACACTGCCCGAACACCACTGCACTGCCATAAACCCTGAAACACCACCCCCAGCATGACCCCCTACACTGCCCGAACACCACTGCTCTACCCTAAACCCTAAAACACCAACCCCAGCATGACCCCTACACTGCCCGAACACCACTGCCCTAAACCCTGAAACGCCACCCTCTGCAAGACCCCCTACCCTGCCCGAACACCATTGCACTGCCCTAAACCCTGAAACGTCAGCCCCAGCATGACTCCCTACACTGCCCGAACTCCACTGCACTGCCCTAAACCCTGAAACACTAGCCCCAGCACGACCCCCTACACTGCCCGATCACCAGTGACCACTGCACTGCCCTAAACCCTGAAACACCAGCCCCAGCATGACCCCCTACATTGCCCGAACACCACTGAACTGCCCTAAACCCTGAAACACCAGCCCCAGCATGACCCCCTACACTGCCTGAACACCACTGCCCTAAACCCTGAAACACCACCCCAGCAAGACCACCTACACCGCCCAAAAACCAATGCACTGCCCTAAACCCTGAAACACCACCCCCTGCACGACCCCCTACACTGCCTGAACATTACTTCACTGCCCTAAACCCTAAAACACTACCCCCAGCATGACACCCTACACTACCTGAACACCACTGCACTACCCTAAAACACTACACCCAGCATGACCCCCAATACTGCCCGAACACCACTGCACTACTCTAAACCATAAACCACCACCCCCAGCAAGACCCCCTACACTGCCCGAACACCACTGCTCTAAACCCTGAAATGCCACCCCCTGCTAGACCCTCTACACTGCCCGAACACCTCTGCACCACTGCCCTGAACCCTAAAACGTCACCCCCTGCAAGACCCTCTACACTGCCCGAACACCACTGCACTGCCCTAAACCCTGAAATACCCCCCCAGCATGACCCCCTACACTGCCCGAACACTACTGCACTGCCCTAAACCCTAAAACACCACCCCCAGAACGACCTCCCACACTGCCCGAACACCACTGCACTACCCTAAACCCTAAAACACCACCCCATCATGACACCCTACACTGCCCGAACACCACTGCACTGCCCTAAACCCAGAAACACCACCCCAGCACGACCCCCTACACTGCCCGAACATTACTGCACTGCCCTAAACCCTAAAACACTACCCCCTTCACGACACCCTATACTACCAGAACACCACTGCACTACCCTAAAACACCACTCCCAGCATGACCCTCAACTCTACCCGAACACCACTACACTACCCTAAACCATAAAACACCAGCCCCAGCACGACCCCCTACACTGCCCGAACACCACTGCACTGCCCTAAACCCTGAAACACCAGCCCCAGCACGTCCCCCTACACTGCCCGAACACCACTGCACTGCCCTAAACCCTGGAACACCAGCCCCAGCACAACCCCCTACACTGCCCGAACACCACTGCCCTAAACCCTTAAACACCACCCCAGCAAGACACCCTATGCTGCCCGAAAACCACTGTACTGCCCTAAACCCTGAAACACCAGCCCCAGCACGTCCCCCTACACTGCCCGAACACCACTGCACTGCCCTAAACCCTGGAACACCAGCCCCAGCATGACCCCCTACACTGCCTGATCACCACTGCCCTAAACCCTGAAACGCCACCTCCAGCAAGACCCACTACACTGCCCGAACACCACTGCACCACTGCCCTAAACCCTGAAATGCCACCCCCTGCAAGTCCCCCTACATTGCCCGAACACCACTGTACTGCCCTAAACCCTAAAACACCACCCCCAGCACGACAACCTATACTACCTGAACACCACTGCACTGCCCTAACCATAAAACACCAGCCCCAGCACAACACCCTACACTGCCCGAACACCACTGCACTGCCATAAACCCTGAAACACCACCCCCAGCACGACCCCCTACACTGCCCGAACACCACTGCTCTACCCTAAACCCTAAAACACCAGCCCCAGCACGACCCCCTACACTGCCGGAACACCACTGCACTGCCCTAACCCTAAAACACCAGCCCCAGTACGACCCCCTACACTGCCCCAACACCACTGCACTGCCCTAAACCCTAAAACACCATCCCCAGCAAGATCCCCTACACTGCCCGAAAACCTCTGCACTGCCCTGAACCTTGAAACACCACCCCCAGCAAAACCCCATACACTGCCTGAACACCACTGCCCTAAACCCTTAAACACCACTCCGGCAAGACACCCTACGCTGCCCAAAAACCACTGCACTGCCCTAAACCCTGAAACACCACCCCCTGCACGACCCCCTACCCTGCCCGAACACCACTGCACTGCCCTAAACCCTAAAACACCAGCCCCAGCATGACCCATCACACTGCCTGAACACCACTGCACTGCCCTAAACCCTGAAACACCACCCCCCTGCACGACCCCCTACACTGCCCGAAAACCACTGCACTGACCTCAACCCTAAAACACCACCCCCAGCAAGACCCCCTACAATGCCCGAACACCTCTGCACTGCCCTGAACCCTTAAACACCACCCCAACACGACCCCCTACACTGCCCGAACACCACTGCACTGCCCTAAACCCTGAAACACCACCCCCAGCACGACCCCCTAGTCCGCCCGAAAACCACTGCACTGCCCTAAACCCTGAAACACCACCCAATGCATGACCCCCTACACTGCGGGAACACCACTGCACTGCCCTAAACCCTGAAACACCACCCCCTGCAAGACCCCCTACATTGCCCGAAAACCACTGCACTGCCCTAAACCCTAAAATACCACCCCCAGCACGACAACCTACACTACCCGAACACCACTGCACTGCCCTAACCATAAAGCATCAGCCCCAGCACAACCCCCTACACTGCCGGAACACCACTGCACTGCCATAAACCCTGAAACACCACCCCCAGCACGACCCCCTACACTGCCCGAACACCACTGCTCTACCCTAAACCCTGAAACACCAGCCCCAGCACGACCCCCTACACTGCCGGAACACGACTGCACTGCCCTAACCCTAAAACACCAGCCCCAGTACGACCCCCTACACTGCCCCAACACCACTGCACTACCCTAAACCCTAAAACACCAGCCCCAGCACGACCCCTCACAGTGCCCGAACACCACTGCATGGCACTAAACCCTGAAACACCAGCCCCAGCACGACCCCCTACACTGCCCGAACACCACTGCACTGCCGTAAACCATGAAAGACCACCCCCAGAACAACCCCCTACACTGCCTGAACACCACTGCTCTGCCCTATGCCCTCAACCATACCCAGCACGTCCCCCTAAATTGCCCGAACACCACTGCTCTGCCCTAAATCCTGAAACACCACCCCCAGCACGACCCCTACTCTGCCCGAACACCACTGCTCTGCCCTAAACCCTGAAACACCACCCCCAGCACATCCCCCTACAATGCCGAACACTACTGCTCTGCACTAAACTCTGAAACACCAGCACCAGCACGACACCCTACACTGCCCGATCCCCACTGCACTTCCCTAAACCCTGAAACACCAGCCCGAGCACGACCCCTACACTGCCCGAACACCACTGCCCTAAACCCTGAAACGCCACCTCCAGCAAGACCCCCTACACTGCCCGAACACCACTGCCCTAAACCATGAAATGCCACCCCCTCCAAGACCCTCTACACTGCCCGAACACCACTGCACCACTGCCCTAAACCCTGAAATGACACCCCCTGCAAGACACCCTACATTGCCTGAACACCACTGCACTGCCCTAAACCCTGAAACACCACCCCCAGCATGACCCCCTACACTGCCCGAACACCACTGCACTGCCATAAACCCTGTAACACCACCCCTAGCACGACCCCCTACACTGCCCAAACATCACTGCACTACCCTAAACACTAAAACACCACCCCGAGCACGACCCCCACACTGCCCTAACACCACTTTACTGCCCTAAACCTTAAAACACCACCCCAGCACGACACCCTACACTACCTGAACACCACTGCACTACCCTAAAACACCACCCCAGCATGACCCCAACACTGCCCGAATACCACTGCACTACCCTAAACCATAAAACACCAGCCCCAGCACAACCCCCTCCACTTCCCGAACACTACTGCACTGCCCTAACCCTGAAACACCACCCCCAGCAAAACCCTATACACTGCCTGAACACCACTGCCCTAAAACCTTAAACACCACCCCAGTAAGACACCCTACGCAGCCCAAAAACCACTGCACTGCCCTAAACCCTGAAACACCACCCACTGCATGACCCCCTACACTGCGCGAACACCACTGCACTGCCCTAAACCCTGAAATACCACCCCCTGCACGACCCCCTACACTGCCCGAACACCACTGCACTGCCCTAAACCCTGAAACACCAGCATGACCCCCTACACTGCCCGAATACCACTGCACTGCCCTAAACCCTGAAATACCACCCCCAGCACGACCCCCTACACTGCCCGCACACCACTGCAATGCCCTAAACCCAGAAACACCAATCACAGCACGACCCCCTACACTACCCGCACACCACTGCACTGCCCTAAACCCTGAAACACCACCCCCAGCACGAGCCCCTACACTGCCCAAACACCACTGCACTACCCTAAACCGTGAAACCCCACCCCCAGCATGACCCCCCTACAGTGCCCGAACACCACTGCACTGCCCTAAACCATGAAACACCAGCCCCAGCATGACCCTCTACACTGCCCGAACACCACTGCACTGCCCTAAACCCTGAAACACCAGCCCCAGCACGACCCCCTCCACTGCCCGAACACCACTGCCCTAAACCCTGAAATGCCTCCCCCTGCAAGACCCTCTACACTGCCCAAACACCACTGCACCACTGCCCTAAACCCTGAAATGCCACCCTTGCAAGATCCACTATATTGTCCGAACACCACTGCACTGCCCTAAACCCTGAAACACCACCCCCAGCACGACCCCCTACACTGCCCGAACACCACTGCACTGCCCAAAACCCTGAATCACCACCCCAGCACGACCCCCTACACTGCCCGAACACCACTGCTCTGCCCTAAACCCTAAAACACTACCCCCAGCATGACCCCCCCACACTGCCCGAACACCACTTCAATTCCCTAAACCCTGAAACACCACCCCCAGCATGACCCTCAACACAGCCCGAACACCACTGCACTACCCTAAACCATAAAACACCAGCCCCAGCACGACCCACTACACTGCCCGTTCACCACTGCACTGCCCTAACCCTAAAACACCAGCCCCAGCACGACCCCTCACACTGCCCGAACACCACTGCACTGCCCTAAACCCTGAAACACCAGCCCCAGCACGACCCCCTACACTGCTCAAACACTACTCCTCTGCCCTAAACCCTAAAACACCACCCCAGCACGTCCCCTACACTGCCAGAACACCACTGCAGTGCCCTAATTCCTGAAACACCACCCCCAGCACGACCCCCTATACTGCCTGAACACCACTGCTCTGCCCTAAACCATGAAACACCACCCCCAGCACGTCCCCCTACACTGCCTGAACACCACTGCTATACCCTAAACCCTAAAACACCAGCCCCAGCATGACCCCTACACTGCCCGAACACCACTGCACTAAACCCTGAAACGCCACCCTCTGCAAGACCCCCTACCCTGCCCGAACACCATTGCACTGCCCTAAACCCTGAAACGTCAGCCCCAGCATGACTCCCTACACTGCCCGAACTCCACTGCACTGCCCTAAACCCTGAAACACTAGCCCCAGCACGACCCCCTACACTGCCCGATCACCAGTGACCACTGCACTGCCCTAAACCCTGAAACACCAACCCCAGCATGACCCTCTACATTGCCCGAACACCACTGCACTGCCCTAAACCCTGAAACACCAGCCCCAGCATGACCCCCTACACTGCCTGAACACCACTGCCCTAAACCCTGAAACACCACCCCAGCAAGACCACCTACACCGCCCGAAAACCAATGCACTGCCCTAAACCCTGAAACACCACCCCCTGCACGACCCCCTACACTGCCCGAACACCACTTCACTGCCCTAAACCCTAAAACACTACCCCCAGCATGACACCCTACACTACCTGAACACCACTGCACTACCCTAAAACACTACACCCAGCATGACCCCCAATACTGCCCGAACACCACTGCACTACTCTAAACCATAAACCACCACCCCCAGCAAGACCCCCTACACTGCCCGAACACCACTGCTCTAAACCCTGAAATGCCACCCCCTGCTAGACCCTCTTCACTGCCCGAACACCTCTGCACCACTGCCCTGAACCCTAAAACGTCACCCCCTGCAAGACCCCCTACACTGCCCGAACACTATTGCACTGCCCTAAACCCTGAAACATCACCCCCAGCACGACTCCTACATTGCCCGAACACCACTGCACTGCCCTAAACCCTGAAATACCACCCCCAGCATGACCCCCTACACTGCCCGAACACTACTGCACTGCCTTAAACCCTTAAACACCACCCCCAGCATGACCTCCCACACTGCCCGAACACCACTGCACTACCCTAAACCCTAAAACACCACCCCATCACGACACCCTACACTGCCCGAACACCACTGCACTGCCCTAAACCCAGAAACACCACCCCAGCACGACCCCCTACACTGCCCGAACATCACTGCACTGCCCAAAACCCTAAAACACTACCCCCAGCATGACCCCCCACACTGCCCGAACACCACTTCACTGCACTAAACCCTAAAACACCACCCCCTGCACGACACCCTATACTACCATAACACCACTGCACTACCCTAAAACACCACTCCCAGCATGACCCTCAACTCTGCCCGAACAGCACTGCACTACCCTAAACCATAAAACACCAGCCCCAGCACGACCCCCTACACTTCCCGAACACCACTGCACTGCCCTAAACCCTGAAACACCAGCCCCAGCACGTCCCCCTACACTGCCCGAACACCACTGCACTGCCCTAAACTCTGGAACACTAGCCCCAGCACAACCCCCTACACTGCCCGAACACCACTGCCCTAAACCCTTAAACACCACCCCAGCAAGACACCCTACGCTGCCCGAAAACTACTGTACTGCCCTAAACCCTGAAACACCACCCCCAGCATGACCCCCTACACTGCCTGATCACCACTGCCCTAAACCCTGAAACGCCACCTCCAGCAAGACCCTCTACACTGCCCGAACACCACTGCACCACTGCCCTAAACCCTGAAATGCCACCCCCTGCAAGACCCCCTACATTGCCCGAACACCACTGCACTGCCCTAAACCCTAAAACACCACCCCAGCACGACAACCTACACTACCCGAACACCACTGCACTGCCCTAACCATAAAACACCAGCCCCAGCACAACACCCTACACTGCCCGAACACCACTGCACTGCCATAAACCCTGAAACACCACCCCCAGCACGACCCCTACACTGCCCGAACACCACTGCTCTACCCTAAACCCTAAAACACCAGCCCCAGCACGACCCCCTACACTGCCGGAACACCACTGCACTGCCCTAACCCTAAAACACCAGCCCCAGTACGACCCCCTACACTGCTCGAACACCACTGCACTGCCCTAAACCCTAAAACACCATCCCCAGCAAGATCCCCTACACTGCCCGAAAAACTCTGCACTGCCCTGAACCTTGAAACACCACCCCCAGCAAAACCCCATACACTGCCTGAACACCAATGCCCTAAACCCTTAAACACCACTCCAGCAAGACACCCTACGCTGCCCAAAAACCACTGCACTGCCCTAAACCCTGAAACACCACCCCCTGCACGACCCCCTACACTGCCCGAACACCACTGCACTGCCCTAAACCCTCAAACACCAGCCCCAGCATGACCCATCACACTGCCCGAACACCACTGCACTGCCCTAAACCCTGAAACACCACCCCGCTGCTCGACCCCCTACACTGCCCGAACACCACTGCACTGACCTCAACCCTGAAACACCACCCCCAGCAAGACCCCCTACACTGCCCGAACACCTCTGCACTGCCCTGAACCCTTAAACACCACCCCCAGCACGACCCCCTACACTGCCCGAACACCACTGCTCGGCCCTAAACCCTGACACACCTCCCCCAGCACGACCCCCTAGTCCTCCCGAAAACCACTGCACTGCCCTAAACCCTGAAACACCACCCCCCTGCACGACCCCCTACACTGCCCGAACACCACTGCACTGCCCTAAACCCTGAAACACCATCCCCAGCAAGATCCCCTACACTGCCCGAACACCTCTGCACTGCCCTGAACCCTGAAACACCACCCCCAGCAAAACCCCATACACTGCCTGAACACCACTGCCCTAAAACCTTAAACACCACCCCAGTAAGCCACCCTACGCAGCCCAAAAACCACTGCACTGCCCTAAACCCTGAAACACCACCCACTGCATGACCCCCTACACTGCGCGAACACCACTGCACTGCCCTAAACCCTAAAATACCACCCCCTGCACGACCCCCTACACTGCCCGAACACCACTGCACTGCCCTAAACCCTGAAACACCAGCATGACCCCCTACACTGCCCGAATACCACTGCACTGCCCTAAACCCTGAAATACCACCCCCAGCACGACCCCCTACACTGCCCGCACACCACTGCAATGCCCTAAACCCAGAAACACCAATCACAGCACGACCCCCTACACTACCCGCACACCAATGCACTGCCCTAAACCCTGAAACACCACCCCCAGCACGAGCCCCTACACTGCCCAAACACCACTGCACTACCCTAAACCGTGAAACACCACCCCCAGCATGACCCCCTACAGTGCCCGAACACCACTGCACTGCCCTAAACCATGAACCACCAGCCCCAGCACGACCCTCTACACTGCCCGAACACCACTGCACTGCCCTAAACCCTGAAACACCAGCCCCAGCACGACCCCCTCCACTGCCCGAACACCACTGCCCTAAACCCTGAAATGCCTCCCCCTGCAAGACCCTCTACACTGCCCAAACACCACTGCACCACTGCCCTAAACCCTGAAATGCCACCCTTGCAAGATCCACTATATTGCCCGAACACCACTGCACTGCCCTAAACCCTGAAACACCACCCCCAGCACGACCCCCTACACTGCCCGAACACCACTGCACTGCCCAAAACCCTAAATCACCACCCCAGCACGACCCCCTACACTGCCCGAACACCACTGCTCTGCCCTAAACCCTAAAACACTACCCCCAGCATGACCTCCCCACACTGCCCGAACACCACTTCAATGCCCTAAACCCTAAAACACCACCCCCAGCATGACCCTCAACACAGCCCGAACACCACTGCACTACCCTAAACCATAAAACACCAGCACCAGCACGACCCCCTACACTGCCCGAACACCACTGCACTGCCCTAACCCTAAAACACCAGCCCCAGCACGACCCCTCACACTGCCCGAACACCACTGCACTGCTCTAAACCCTGAAACACCAGCCCCAGCACGACCCCCTACACTGCCCAAACACCACTGCTCTGCCCTAAACCCTAAAACACCACCCCAGCACGTCCCCTACACTGCCAGAACACCACTGCAGTGCCCTAATTCCTGAAACACCACCCCCAGCATGACCCCCTATACTGCCTGAACATCACTGCACTGCCCAAAACCCTAAAACACTACCCCCAGCACGTCCCCCTACACTGCCCGAACACCACTTCACTGCACTAAACCCTAAAACACCACCCCCTGCACGACACCCTATACTACCATAACACCACTGCACTACCCTAAAACACCACTCCCAGCATGACCCTCAACTCTGCCCGAACACCACTGCACTACCCTAAACCATAAAACACCAGCCCCAGCACGACCCCCTACACTTCCCGAACACCACTGCACTGCCCTAAACCCTGAAACACCAGCCCCAGCACGTCCCCTACACTGCCCGAACACCACTGCACTGCCCTAAACCCTGGAACACCAGCCCCAGCACAACCCCCTACACTGCCCGAACACCACTGCCCTAAACCCTTAAACACCACCCCAGCAAGACACCCTACGCTGCCCGAAAACCACTGTACTGCCCTAAACCCTGAAACACCACCCCCAGCATGACCCCCTACACTGCCTGATCACCACTGCCCTAAACCCTGAAACGCCACCTGCAGCAAGACCCTCTACACTGCCCGAACACCACTGCACCACTGCCCTAAACCCTGAAATGCCACCCCCTGCAAGACCCCCTACATTGCCCGAACACCACTGCACTGCCCTAAACCCTGAAACACCACCCCAGCACGACAACCTACACTACCCGAACACCACTGCACTGCCCTAACCATAAAACACCAGCCCCAGCACAACACCCTACACTGCCCGAACACCACTGCACTGCCATAAACCCTGAAACACCACCCCCAGCACGACCCCTACACTGCCCGAACACCACTGCTCTACCCTAAACCCTAAAACACCAGCCCCAGCACGACCCCCTACACTGCCGGAACACCACTGCACTGCCCTAACCCTAAAACACCAGCCCCAGTACGACCCCCTACACTGCCCGAACACCACTGCACTGCCCTAAAACACCATCCCCAGCAAGATCCCCTACACTGCCCGAAAACCTCTGCACTGCCCTGAACCTTGAAACACCACCCCCAGCAAAACCCCATACACTGCCTGAACACCACTGCCCTAAACCCTTAAACACCACTCCAGCAAGACACCCTACGCTGCCCAAAAACCACTGCACTGCCCTAAACCCTGAAACACCACCCCCTGCACGACCCCCTACACTGCCCGAACACCACTGCACTGCCCTAAACCCTAAAACACCAGCCCCAGCATGACCCATCACACTGCCCGAACACCACTGCACTGCCCTAAACCCTGAAACACCACCCCACTGCTCGACCCCCTACACTGCCCGAACACCACTGCACTGACCTCAACCCTGAAACACCACCCCCAGCAAGACCCCCTACACTGCCCGAACACCTCTGCACTGCCCTGAACCCTTAAACACCACCCCCAGCACGACCCCCTACACTGCCCGAACACCACTGCACTGCCCTAAACCCTGACACACCACCCCCAGCACGACCCCCTAGTCCTCCCGAAAACCACTGCACTGCCCTAAACCCTGAAACACCACCCCCCTGCACGACCCCCTACACTGCCCGAACACCACTGCACTGCCCTAAACCCTGAAACACCATCCCCAGCAAGATCCCCTACACTGCCCGAACACCTCTGCACTGCCCTGAACCCTGAAACACCACCCCCAGCAAAACCCCATACACTGCCTGAACACCACTGCCCTAAAACCTTAAACACCACCCCAGTAAGCCACCCTACGCAGCCCAAAAACCACTGCACTGCCCTAAACCCTGAAACACCACCCACTGCATGACCCCCTACACTGCGCGAACACCACTGCACTGCCCTAAACCCTGAAATACCACCCCCTGCACGACCCCCTACACTGCCCGAACACCACTGCACTGCCCTAAACCCTGAAACACCAGCATGACCCCCTACACTGCCCGAATACCACTGCACTGCCCTAAACCCTGAAATACCACCCCCAGCACGACCCCCTACACTGCCCGCACACCACTGCAATGCCCTAAACCCAGAAACACCAATCACAGCACGACCCCCTACACTACCCGCACACCACTGCACTGCCCTAAACCCTGAAACGACACCCCCAGCACGAGCCCCTACACTGCCCAAACACCACTGCACTACCCTAAACCGTGAAACACCACCCCAGCATAACCCCCTACAGTGCCCGAACACCACTGCACTGCCCTAAACCATGAAACACCAGCCCCAGCACGACCCTCTACACTGCCTGAACACCACTGCACTGCCCTAAACCCTGAAACACCAGCCCCAGCACGACCCCCTCCACTGCCCGAACACCACTGCCCTAAACCCTGAAATGCCTCCCCCTGCAAGACCCTCTACACTGCCCAAACACCACTGCACCACTGCCCTAAACCCTGAAATGCCACCCTTGCAAGATCCACTATATTGCCCGAACACCACTGCACTGCCCTAAACCCTGAAACACCACCCCAGCACGACCCCCTACACTGCCCGAACACCACTGCACTGCCCAAAACCCTGAATCACCACCCCAGCACGACCCCCTACACTGCCCGAACACCACTGCTCTGCCCTAAACCCTAAAACACTTCCCCCAGCATGACCCCCCACACTGCCCGAACACCACTTCAATGCCCTAAACCCTAAAACACCACCCCCAGCATGACCCTCAACACAGCCCGAACACCACTGCACTACCCCAAACCATAAAACACTAGCCCCAGCACGACCCCCTACACTGCCCGAACACCACTGCACTGCCCTAACCCTAAAACACCAGCCCCAGCACGACCCCTCAAACAGCCCGAATACCACTGCACTGCCCTAAACCCTGAAACACCAGCCCCAGCACGACCCCCTACACTGCCCAAACACCACTGCTCTGCCCTAAACCCTAAAACACCACCCCAGCACGTCCCCTACACTGCCAGAACACCACTGCAGTGCCCTAATTCCTGAAACACCACCCCCAGCATGACCCCCTATACTGCCTGAACACCACTGCTCTGCCCTAAACCATGAAACACCACCCCCAGCACGTCCCCCTACGCTGCCTGAACACCACTGCTCTGCCCTGAACCCTGAAACACCAGCACGACCCCCTACACTGCACGAACACCACTGCACTGCCCTAAACCCTAAAACACTACCCCCAGCATGACCCCCCACACTGCCCGAACACCACTTCACTGCCCTAAACCCTAAAATACCACCCCCTGCACGACACCCTACACTACCGGAACACCACTGCACTACCCTAAAACACCACCCCCAGCATGACCCTCAACACAGCCCGAACACCACTGCACTACCCTAAACCATAAAACACCCGACCCAGCACGACCCCCTAGACTGCCCGAACACTACTGCACTGCCCTAACCCTAGAAAACCAGCCCCGGCACGACCCCTCACACTGCCTGAACACCACTGCACTGCCCTAAACCCTATAACACCAGCCCCAGCACAACCCCATACACTGCCCGAACACCACTGCACTGCGCTAAACCCTAAAACACCACACCCAACCCCACCCTCTACACTGCCCGAACACCGCTGCACTGCCCTAAACCCTGAATCACCACCCCCCTGCACAACCCCCTACACTGCCCAAACACCACTGCACTGCCCTTAATCCTAAAACACCATCCCCAGCAAGACCCCCTACACTGCCTGAACACCTCTGCACCGCCCTGAACGGTTAAACACCACCCCAGCAAGACCCCCTACACTGCCTGAACACCACTGCCCTAAACCCTGAAACACCACCACAGCATGACCCCCTACACTGCCCGAAAATCACTGCACTGCCCTAAACCCTGAATCACCACCCCCTGCATGACCCCCTACAATGCCCGAACACCACTGCATTGCCCTAAACCCAGAAACACCACCCCCTGCACAACCCCCTACACTGCCCGAACACCACTGCACTGCCCTAAATCCAGAAACACCACTACCAGGACGACCCCCTACACTGCCCGAACACACCTGCTCTGCCCTAAACCCTAAAACACCACCCTCAGCACGTCCCCCTACACTGCCAAAACACCACTGCACTGCCCTAATTCCTGAAACACCACTCCCAGCACGACCCCCTACACTGCCTGAACACCACTGCACTGCCCCAAACCCTGAAACACTAGCCCCAGCACGACCCATCACACTGCCCGCACACCACTGCACTGCCCTAAACCCTGAAACACCACCCCCAGCATGACCCCCTACACTGCACGAACACCACTGCACTGCCTTAAACCCTGAAACACCACCCACAGCACGATCCCCTACACTACCCGCACACCACTGCACTGCCCTAAACCCTGAAACACCTGCCCGATCACGACCCCCTACACTGCCCGAACACCACTGCACTGCCCTAAACCCTGAAACACCACCCCCAGCATGACCCCCTACACTGCCCGAACACGACTGCACTGCCCTAAACCCTAAAACACCGCCCCCCTGCACGACCCCCTACACTGCCCGAACACCACTGCACTGCCATAAACCCTGAAGACCACCCCCAGCAAGACCCCCTACACTGCCCGAACACCTCTGCTCTGCCCTGAACCGTGAAACACCACCCCCAGCAGGACCCCCTACACTGCCTGAACACCACTGCCCTAATCCCTGAAAAACCACCCCAGCAAGAACCTCTAGAATGCCCGAAAACCACTGCACTGCCCTAAACCCTGAAACACCCCCCCCTGCACGGCCCCCTGCACTGCCCGAACACCACTGCACTGCCCTAAACCCTGAAACACCACCCCCTGCACGATCCCCTACACTGCCGAAACACCACTGCACTGCTCTAAACCCTGAAACACCACTCCCAGGACGAACCCCTACACTGCCCAAACACCACTAATCTGCCCTAAACCCTAAAACACCACCCCCAGCACGTCCCCCTACACTGCCAGAACACCACTGCACTGCCCTAATTCCTGACATACCACCCCCAGCACGACCCCCTACACTGCCTGTACACCATTGCTCTGCCCTAAACCCTGAAACACCACCCCCTGCACGTCTCCCTACACTGCCTGAACACCACTGCTCTGCCCTAAACCCTGAAACACCAGCACAACCCCCTACACTGCCCGAACACCACTGCACTGCCCTAAACCCTAAAACACCATCCCCAGCACGACCCCCTACACTGCCCGCACTCCACTGCGCTGCCCTAAACCCTGAAACACCACCCCCAGCAAGACCCCCTACACTGCCCGAACACCACTGCTCTAAACCCTGAAACGCCACCCACTGCAAGACCCCCTACACTGCCCGAACACCACTGCACTGCCCTAAACCCTGAAACATCACCCCCAGCATGACTCCTACACTGCCCGAACACTACTGCACTGCCCTAAACCCTAAAACACCACCCCCAGCACGACCTCCCACACTGCCCGAACACCACTGCACTGCCCTAAACCCTGAAACACCAGCCCCAGCTGTCCCCCTACACTGCCCGAACACCTCTGCACTGCCCTGAAAGCTGAAACACCACCCCCAGCAAGACCCCCTACACTGCCTGAACACCACTGCCCTAAACCCTTAAACACCACCCCAGCAAGACACCCTACGCTGCCCGAAAACCACTGTACTACCCTAGACCCTGAAACACCACCCCCTGCACGACCCCCTACACTGCCCGAACACTACTGCACTGCCCTACACCCTGAAACACTACCCCCTGCACGGCCCCCTACACTGCCCGAACACCACTGCACTGCTCTAAACCCTGAAACGCCACACCCAGCACGTCCCCCTACACTGCCTGAACACCACTGCTCTGCCCTAAACCCTCAAACAACAGCACGACCCCCTACACTGCCCGAACACCACTGCACAGCCCTAAACCCTGAAACACCACCCACAGCACGACCCCCTACACTACCCGCACACCACTGCACTGCCCTAAACCCTGAAATACCACCCCCAGCACGTCCTCCTACATTGCCCGAACACCACTGCACTGCCCTAAACCATGAAACACCACCCCCAGCACGACTCCCTATACTGCCCGAACTCCACTGCACTGCCCTAAACCGTGAAACACCAGCCCCAGCACGACCCCTTACACTGCCCGAACACCACTGTACTGCCCTAAACCCTAGAAAAACCAGCACGACCCCCTACACTGACCGCACACCACTGCACTGCCCTAAACCCTGAAACACCACCCCCAGCACGACCCCCTACACTGCCCAAACAACACTGCACTGCCCTAAGCCCTGAAACACCACCCCCAGCATGACCCCCTACACTACCAGCACACAACTGCACTGCCCTAAACCCTGAAACACCAGCCCCAGCACGACCCCCTCCACTGCCCGAACACCACTGCCCTAAACCCTGAAACACCATCCCCAGCATGACCCCCTACACTGCCCGAACACCACTGCACTGCCCTAAACCCTGAAACACCAGCCCCAGCACAACCCCCTACACTGCCTGAACACCACTGCCCTAAACCCTGTAACACCACCCCCAGCACGACCCCCTACACTGCCTGAACAACACAGCACTGCCCTAAACCCTGAAACACCACCCCCAGCAAGACCCCCTACATTGCCCGAACATCACTGCACTGGCCTAAACCCTGAAACACCACCCCCAGCAAGACCCTCTACACTGCCTGAACACCACTGCCCTAAACCCTGAAACACCACCCCAGCAAGACCCTCTACACTGCCTGAACACCACTGCCCTAATTCCTGAAACACCACCTCAGCAAGACCCCCTACACTGCCTGAAAACCAATGCACCACCCTAAACCCTCAAACACCACCCCCTGCACGACCCCCTACACTGGCCGAAATCCACTTCACTGCCCTATACTCAAAAACACTACCCCAGCACGACACCCTACACTACCTGAACACCACTGCACTATCCAAAAACGCCACCTCCAGCAAGACCCCCTACACTGCCGAACACCACTGCCCTAAACCCTGAAACACCACCCCCAGCAAGACCACCTACATTGCCCGAACACCACTGCACTGACCTAAACCCTGAAACACCACCCCCAGCAATACCCTCTACACTGCCTGAACACCACTGCCCTAAACCCTGAAACACCACCCCATCAAGACCCCCTACACCGCCCGAAATCCAATGCACTGCCCTAAACCCTCAAACACCACCCCCAGCACGACCCCCTACACTATCAGCACACCACTGCACTGCCCTAAACCCTGAAACACCAGCCCCAGCACGACCCCCTCCACTGCCCGAACACCACTGCCCTAAACCCTGAAACGCCTTCCCCTGCAAGACCCTCTACACTGCCCGAACACCACTGCACCACTGCCCTAAACCCTGAAATGCCACCCCCTGCAAGACCCCCTATATTGCCCGAACACCACTGCACTGCCCTAAATCCTGAAACACCACCCCCAGCACGACCCCCTACACTGCCCGAACACCACTGAACTGCCCTAAACCCTGAAACACCACCCCAGCACGACCCCCTACATTGCCCGAATACCACTGCACTGTCCTGAACCCTAAAACACTACCCCCAGCACGACCCCCCACACTGCCCGAACACCACTTCACTGCCCTAAACCCTAAAACACCACCCCCTGCACCACACCCTACACTACCGGAACACCACTGCACTACCCCAAAACTCCACCCCCAGCATGACCCTCAACACTGCCCGAACACCACTGCACTACCCTAAACCATAAAACACAAGCCCCAGCATGACCCCTCACACTGCTCGAACAGCATTGCACGGCCCTAAACCCTGAAACACCATCCCCAGCATGACCCCCTACACTGCCCGAACACCACTGCACTGCCCTAAACCCTGAAACACCAGCCCCAGCACGACCCCCTACACTGCCTGAACACCACTGCACTGCCCTAAACCCTGAAACACCACCCCCAGCACGACCCCCTACACTGCCTGAACAACACAGCACTGCCCTAAACCCTGAAACACCACCCCCAGCAAGACCCCCTACATTGCCCGAACACCACTGCACTGGCCTAAACCCTGAAACACCACCCCCAGCAAGACCCTCTACACTGCCGGAACACCACTGCCCTAAACCCTGAAACACCACCCCAGCAAGATCCTCTACACTGCCTGAACACCACTACCCTAATCCCTGAAACACCAGCCCAGCAAGACCCCCTACACTGCCTGAAAACCAATGCACCGCCCTAAACCCTCAAACACCACCCCCTGCACGACCCCCTACACTGGCCGAACACCACTTCACTGCCCTATACCCAAAAACACTACCCCCAGCACGACACCCTACACTACCTGAACACCACTGCACTATTCAAAAACGCCACCTCCAGCAAGACCCCCTACACTGCCGAACACCACTGCCCTAAACCCTGAAACACCACCCCCAGCAAGACCACCTACATTGCCCAAACACCACTGCACTGCCCTAAACCCTGAAACACCACCCCCAGCAATACCCTCTACACTGCCTGAACACCACTGCCCTAAACCCTGAAACACCACCCCATCAAGACCCCCTACACCGCCCGAAAACCAATGCACTGCCCTAAACCCTCAAACACCACCCCCTGCACAACCCCCTACACTGCCCGAACACCACTTCAGTGCCCTAAACCCTAAAACACTACCCCCAGCACGACACCCTACACTACCTGAATACCACTGCACTATCCTAAAACGCTACCTCCAGCAAGACCCCTATGTTATGTTATGTTATAACATTTTTGTATAGCGCCTATCACCATCGGTCTCTAAGCGCTTAAACAGAAAGAACACAACATACTGTCACCCCGAAGCCCTCTACTGTCTCCGATTAGGCCGAGGATATAGCTTTTTTAAAAATGTGCGTCTTGAGTTTTTTCCTGAAGGAAAGTAGCTGTGTATCTTCCTTCAGACTGGCCGGTAGCGCATTCCAGAGTTGCGGAAGAATCACCGAAAAGGCCTTACCTCCTTTAGTTTTTAATTTAAATCTGGGTTGAATCAGGTTGGAGGCTTGACCTGAGCGCAAAGTTCTGCCAGGGACATACCTCCTCAGGCGCTGCTTAATGTATTCTGGGGCTTTGCCCCAGAGTGCCTTATGGACCACACAAAGACATTTAAATTGAATTCTGAACTTCACAAGCAGCCAATGCAGCTTCCAGAGGAGTGGGGTTGCATGGGCGTTTCTCGGTAGAGAAAAAAACAACCTGGCTGCATCGTTTTGTAAGACCTGCAACTTCCTCAGCAACTTCTGTGGTAAAACCATACACAGAGCGTTGCCGTAGTCTAGCCTCGAGATGACTGTGGCAGAGACGATGGTTTGTAGGGTGGAGGCTGAAAGAATGGAAGTCAGCTTGCGTAGTTGCCTCATCACACCCGTGCAGGAGCCCACCACCGCCAAGACTTGAGGGGCCATGGTGAGGTCTGCATCAATTTTAAGGCCTAGACTTTTTACCACTGTACCGGGAGAGGGGGTTCTTCCTAATTCCGGGGGCCAGTATAGATCACCCCAGGGATTAGCCTGGTTGGTGAGCACCAGCACCTCCGTTTTCTCAGCATTCACTTTCAAAAGGTTGTCAGTCATCCAATTGACCGTGAATCTGAGCACGTTCCTCACAGATTCCTGGACCTCCTTAGTTTCTTCTAGCTGCACCAGTAGCTGAGTATCGTCTGCGTAGTTAAAGATTTCACAACTCCTACGCGAGAGCTCCTCCATCAGCGGTTGCAGGTAAATGTTGAAGAGTAGGGGGGAGAGAGCGGACCCCTGGGGTACACCCCATGTCACTTGATTAATCCCAGACAACTGGTCCCCCATCTGAACCCTCTGAGTACGCCCTGACAGGAAGGATTCAAGCCACTTGAGCGCCTGTCCTGTTATCCCCAGCTTGGCGATACGGTCCAGCAGGATGGTATGGCTGACCGTATCAAATGCTGCCGACAGGTCTAATAGAATCAGAGCGCTTGGTTGTTTCTTGTCGGCTCTTATTCTCAGTTCATCGGTGACCGTGGCCATAACTAGTTCTGTACTTTGCTGTGGCCGGAACCCAGCCTGCCTAGCCTGGAGTAGATGGTGTTCCTCCAGATAGCTGGCTAAGGTGTTTAAGACGTGTTTTTCTAGAATTTTACTCATAAGTGGCAACTGGGAGATAGGCCTATAGTTTTTCAGTACCCTAGCATCGGCACCCAATTTCTTAAGAAGTAGGGAGACTCTAGCTTCCTTCAGCTGGACTGGCAGGTAGCCCGCTTCTAGTGAGGCATTCAGTAGGCTCAGCAACTGAGGCTGAATACCAGGTAAGGCCAGTTTAAAAAATGTTGGGGGACAGGGGTCTGTGCTGGAGCCTGATTTAACATGGCCGACAAGCTCCGCCAGTCGCTGTTCATCAATGTAAGGGAAACTACTCAAGACCCCGATTTCCGGCTGACTGTCTGGGCAGGATGGCGGAGACAATCCAGCTGGAGTCATGGTAATGTCTTTTAAGATGTCCTGAACCTTCTGAAGGAAAAAGCCTTGAAAGGTATCAGTCAGGCTGATCATCCGCAGGCTTTTTCTCACTTAGCTGTGTAAGTTCTCTTAAGATCATAAAGGTCTCCCTTTGTTTGTTTGTGGCCTCCCTAATTCTGTTTTCATAGAAGGCGGATTTCCTCACCAGAATATCCGTCTTATAACTGGCCAGGAGTGATTTAAAGGTTAGTGACTCTGCTGGACAGTAGTTAAGTCTCCATCTTCGCTCGGCCTTACGAAGGGCTTGTTTCTTTTCCTTGAGTGAGGCGTCAAACCATGGAGCTCCCTTTCCCTTTGTTCTGGTCCTCTCCAAACGCTCCGGGGCAAGTTTATCTAAAGCAGACCGGATCCAGGTCATCAGGGCAGTAGTATCAGAGTCCAGGTTCGTCAGTGTCATCTTGGGGGGAGGAGAGGAAAGCAGGGTCGAGACTAAGGAAACAGCCTCAATCTTCTTCCAAGACCTATCTTTCCTCCCCAGTTGCTTTGAGACAGCCGGCAAGGGATCCCCCGGAACCCAGCACTTTATTAGGGAATGGTCTGACCAAATGCAAGGGTTAACTTCAGTTATTTCCACAAGGGACAGAGAGGACCAGACAAGATCAAGTGTGTGGCCCTTCACATGGGTCGGACCCGTTACTAGTTGTTGTAAATTCAGAGCAGATAGATTGGTTTCAAACTCTGTCACCGTGGGCTCTCTGGTAACCTTGTCCCAATGGTAATTGAAGTCACCTACCACAATAAGAGACTTATATCTGGAGGCTAAGTCTGTCAGTAGTTCAAAGAAGATGTCATTAAATTCAGGTGAACTCTGAGGTGGGCGATATACTAACAGTAGCAGGATGCATGAGGATTTAAGTGATATTTTTATCCCTAACAGCTCTGCACAATCACAATTTTCTGCTACAATTTGTGTCACTTTAAGACTCTTTTTGAACAAGAAGGCCACACCACCCCCTCTGATGTCATTGGGGCGATTGTACCAAAGTGCGTCAAACTCAGGAGGCAGGGCTGCTAGAACATCCGGAGTCGAAGACGTGCCCAGCCATGTCTCTGAGAGAGCAAGGATGTCAATCTCACCCTCGGCCAGAAGTGAGAATACCTCTAGGTGATGCTTTTGCAGGGAGTGAGTATTTAATGTGGCAATGATTAGGTCTTGAGTCCTCGTACGGGTCTGTGCATCCTCTCCCTGCAACAAAGCCTCAGACTGTAGTTTAGCGTAGGTTAACCTATCTAACACCATGTTACCTGTGTTAAGAGACCTGAGAAGATCGGGCGAGTATATACGAGAACGGCCAGGGGTTATGGCCCCTGGGCCCGTTCTGGCCTGGACGGGCCCAGACGGGCTTTCCTCTGGCGCTCCTCCGGCGCGACGCTGTGCGCGTGCGCTGCGCGTGACCATTACAGTGCCCTAAATAGCGTATGGCAAGGGCTGCTCGTCCAGACTACAGCTAGAATTAGCCGCTAGCAGCAAAAGTTTACAATGACAGCGTTAGCATTACAGTCCAATCTGTTGACCTCACGCACACCAACTGGCCCCCTAAATAGAGTTTGCCAAGGGCTGCTTGTCCAGACTAGAGCGCTAGCCCCAGAAGCGTCGTGGGAGCACTTCAGACCCACACCCAAAATGGCGGCCGGGAGCAAGGGAGCGCGAAAACACCCAAATGGTGAGTTTGTGCAAACAAATTAATGTGCAGGCAATGTGGGTGTTTAGGGGGACAGGAAAGCGTTATTTGTGCAAATTTTAAAATACTGATTTTAAAAACAACAAGTTCACAATTTTACAAAGCTAAAAACTCAGCGAGAATTAGCAGCTAGCAGCAAAAGTTTACAATGACAGCGTTAGCATTACACTGCCCAAACACCACTGCCCTAAACCCTGAAACGCCACCCCCTGCAAGACCCTCTACACTGCCCGAACACCACTGCACCACTGCCCTAAACCCTGAAATGCCACCCTCTGCAAGACCCCCTACACTTCCCGAACACCACTGCACTGCCATAAACCCTGAAACACCACCCCCAGCACGACCCCCTACACTGCCCGAACACCACTGCTCTACCCTAAACCCTAAAACAACAGCCCCAGCATGACCCCTACACTGCCCGAACACCACTGCCCTAAACCCTGAAACGCCACCCTCTGCAAGACACCCTACCCTGCCCGAACACCACTGCTCTGCCCTAAACCCTGAAACACCAGTCCCAGCATGACCCCCTGCACTGCCCGAACTCCACTCCACTGCCCTAAACCCTGAAACACTAGCCCCAGCACGACCCCCTACATTGCCCGAACACCACTTCACTGCCCTAAAACACTACCCCCAGCTCGACACCCTACACTTCCTGAACACCACTGCACTACCCTAAAACACCACACCCAGCATGACCTCCAATACTGCCCGAACACCACTGCACTACTATAAACCATAAACCACCACCCCCAGCAAGACCCCCTACACTGCCAGAATACCACTGCTCTAAACGCTGAAAAGCCACCCCCTGCAAGACCCTCTACACTACCCGAACACCTCTGCACCACTGCCCTGAACACTAAAATGTCACCCCCTGCAAGACCCCCTACACTGCCTGAACACCACTGCACTGTCCTAAACCCTGAAACATCACCCCCAGCACGACTCCTACACTGCCCGAACACCACTGCACTGCCATAAACCCTGAAACACCACCCCCAGCACGACCCCCTATACTGCCCGAACACCACTGCTCTACCCTAAACCCTAAAACACCAGCCCCAGCATGACCCCTACATTGCCCGAACACCACTGCCCTAAACCCTGAAATGCCACCCTCTGCAAGACCCCCTAACCTGCCCGAACACCACTGCTCTGCCCTAAACCCTGAAACACCAGTCCCAGCATGACCCCCTGCACTGCCCGAACTCCACTGCACTGCCCTAAACCCTGAAACACTAGCCCCAGCACGACCCCCTACATTGCCCGAACACCACTGCACTGCCCTAAACCCTGAAACACTACCCCCAGCTCGACACCCTACACAACCTGAACACCACTGCACTACCCTAAAACACCACACCCAGCATGACCTCCAATACTGCCCGAACACCACTGCACTACTCTAAACCATAAACCACCACCCCTAGCAAGACCCCCTACACTGCCAGAATACCACTGCTCTAAACCCTGAAAAGCCACCCCCTGCAAGACCCTCTACACTGCCCGAACACCTCTGCACCACTGCCCTGAACACTAAAATGTCACCCCCTGCAAGACCCCCTACACTGCCTGAATACCACTGCACTGTCCTAAACCTTGAAACATCACCCCCAGCACGACTCCTACACTGCCCGAACACCACTGCACTGCCATAAACCCTGAAACACCACCCCCAGCACGACCCCCTACACTGCCCGAACACCACTGCTCTACCCTAAACCCTAAGACACCAGCCCCAGCATGACCCCTACATTGCCCGAACACCACTGCCCTAAACCCTGAAACGCCACCCTCTGCAAGACCCCCTACCCTGCCCGAACACCACTGCTCTGCCCTAAACCCTGAAACACCAGTCCCAGCATGACCCCCTGCACTGCCCGAACTCCACTGCACTGCCCTAAACCCTGAAACACTAGCCCCAGCACGACCCCCTACATTGCCCGAACACCACTGCACTGCCCTAAACCCTGAAACACCAGCCCCAGCATGACCCCCTACACTGCCCGAACAACACTGCACTGCCCTAAACCCTGAAACACCACCCCCAGCAAGACCGCCTACATTGCCCGAACACCTCTGCACTGCCCTGAACCCTGAAACACCACCCCAGCAAGACCCTCTACACTGCCTGAATACCACTGCCCTAAACCCTGAAACACCACCCCAGCAAGACCCCCTACACCACCCGAAAACCAATGCACTGCCCTAAACCCTGAAACACCACCCCCTGCACGACCCCCTACACTGCCCCGAACACCACTTCACTGCCCTAAACCCTAAAACACTACCCCCAGCTCGACACCCTACACTACCTGAACACCACTGCACTACCCTAAAACACCACACCCAGCATGACCTCCAATACTGCCCGAACACCACTGCACTACTCTAAACCATAAACCACCACCCCCAGCAAGACCCCCTACACTGCCAGAACACCACTGCTCTAAACCCTGAAACGCCACCCCCTGCAAGACCCTCTACACTGCCCGAACACCTCTGCACCACTGCCCTGAACCCTAAAATGTCACCCCCTGCAAGACCCCCTATACTGCCTGAACACCACTGCACTGCCCTAAACCCTGAAACATCACCCCCTGCACGACTCCTACACTGCCCGAACACCACTGCACTGCCCTAAATCCTGAAATACCACCCCCAGCATGACCCCCCAACACTGCCCGAACACTACTGCACTGCCCTAAACCCTAAAACACCACCCCAGCACGACCTCCCACACTGCCCGAACACCACTGCACTGCCCTAAACCCTAAAACACCACCCCATCACGACACCCTACACAGCCCGAACACCACTGCAGTGCCCTAAACCCAGAAACACCACCCCAGCACGACCACTTACACTGCCCGAACACCACTGCACTGCCCTAAACCCTAAAACACTACCCCCAGCATGACCCCCCACACTGCCCGAACACCACTTCACTGCACTAAACCCTAAAACACCACCCCTGCACGACACCCTATACTACCGGAACACCACTGCACTACCCTAAAACACCACCCCCAGCATGACCCTCAACACTGCCTGAACACCACTGCACTACCCTAAACCATAAAACACCAGCCCCAGCACGACCCCCTACATTGCCCGAACACCACTGCACTGCCCTAAACCCTGAAACACCAGCCCCAGCACAACCCCCTACACTGCCCTAACACCACTGCCCTAAACCCTTAAACACCACCCCAGCAAGACACCCTACGCTGCCCGAAAACCACTGTACTGCCCTAAACCCTGAAACACCACCCGCAGCATGACCCCCTACACTGCCTGAACACCACTGCCCTAAACCCTGAAACGCCACCTCCAGCAAGACCCTCTACACTGCCCCAACACCACTGCACCACTGCCCTAAACCCTGAAATGCCACCCCCTGCAAGACCCCCTACATTGCCCGAACACCACTGCACTGCCCTAAAACACCACCCCCAGCACGACAACCTACACTACCCGAACACCACTGCACTGCCCTAACCATAAAACACCAGCCCCAGCACAATCCCCTACACTGCCGGAACACCACTGCACTGCCATAAACCCTGAAACACCACCCCCAGCACGACCCCCTACACTGCCCGAACACCACTGCTCTACCCTAAACCCTAAAACACCAGCCCCAGCACGACCCCCTACACTGCCGGAACACCACTGCACTGCCCTAACCCTAAAACACCAGCCCCAGTACGACCCCCTACACTGCCCCAACACCACTGCACTGCCCTAAACCCTAAAACACCAGCCCCAGCAAGACCCCTCACAGTGCCCGAACACCACTGCACGGCCATAAACCCTGAAACACCAGCCCCAGCACAACCCCCTACACTGCCCGAACACCACTGCTCTGCCCTATGCCCTCACCAATGCCCAGCACGTCCCCCTACATTGCCCGAACACCACTGCTTTGCCCTAAATCCTGAAACACCACCCCCAGCACGACCCCTACTCTGCCCGAACACCACTGCTCTGCCCTAAACCCTGAAACACCACCCCCAGCACGTCCCCCTACACTGCCGAACACTACTGCTCTGCACTAAACTCTGAAACACCAGCACCAGCACGACACCCTACACTGCCCGATCCCCACTGCACTTCCCTAAACCCTGAAACACCAGCCCAAGCACGACCCCCTACACTGCCCGAACACCACTGCACTGCCCTAAACCCTTAATCACCAGCCCCAGCAAGACCCTCTACACTGCCCGAACACCACTGTCCTTAACCCTGAAACGCCACCTCCAGCAAGACCCCCTACACTGCCCGAACACCACTGCCCTAAACCCTGAAATGCCACCCCCACCAAGACCCTCTACACTGCCCGAACACCACTGCACCACTGCCCTAAACCCTGAAATGACACCCCCTGCAAGACACCCTACATTGCCCGAACACCACTGCACTGCCCTAAACCCTGAAACACCACCCCCAGCATGACCCCCTACACTGCCCGAACACCACTGCACTGCCATAAACCCTGTAACACCACCCCTAGCACGACCCCCTACACTGCCCAAACATCACTGCACTACCCTAAACCCTAAAACACCACCCCGAGCACGACCCCCCACACTGCCCTAACACCACTTCACTACCCAAAACCTTAAAACACCACCCCCGCACGACACCCTACACTAACTGAACACCATTACACTACCCTAAAACACCACCCCAGCATGACCCCAACACTGCCCGAACACCACTGCACTACCCTAAACCATAAAACACCAGCCCCAGCACAACCCCCTCCACTTCCCGAACACTACTGCACTGCCCTAACCCTAAAACACCATCCCCAGCACGACCCCCTACACTGCCCGAACACCACTGCACTGCCATAAACCCTGAAACACCACCCCTAGCACAACCCCCTACACTGCCCGAACACCACTGCACTGCCCTAAACCCTAAAACACCACCCCGAGCATGACCCCCCACACTGCCCTAACACCACTTCCCTGCCCTAAACCCTAAAACACCACCCCCAGCACGACACCCTACACTACCTGAACACCACTGCACTATCCAAAAACGCCACCTCCAGCAAGACCTCTACACTGCACGAACACCACTGCCCTAAACCCTGAAACACCACCCCCAGCAAGACCCCCTACATTGCCCGAACACCACTGTGCTGCCCTAAACACTGAAACACCACCCCCAGCAATACCCTCTACACTGCCTGAACACCACTGCCCTAAACCCTGAAACACCACCCAGCAAGACCCCCTACACCGCCCGAAAACCAATGCACTGCCCTAAACCCTCAAACACCACCCCCTGCACAACCCCCTACACTGCCCGAACACCACTTCACTGCCCTAAACCCTAAAACACTACCCCCAGCACGACACCCTACACTACCTGAATACCACTGCACTATCCTAAAACGCTACCTCCAGCAAGACCCCTCCACTGCCCAAACACCACTGCCCTAAACCCTGAAACGCCACCCCCTGCAAGACCCTCGACACTACCCGAACACCACTGCACCACTGCCCTAAACCCTGAAATGCCACCCTCTGCAAGACCCCCTACACTGCCCGAACACCACTGCACTGCCATAAACCCTGAAACACCACCCCAGCACGACCCCCTACACTGCCCGAACACCACTGCTCTACCCTAAACCCTAAAACACCAGCCCCAGCATGACCCCTACACTGCCCGAACACCACTGCCCTAAACCCTGAAACGCCACCCTTTGCAAGACCCCCTACCCTGCCCGAACACCATTGCACTGCCCTAAACCCTGAAACGTCAGCCCCAGCATGACTCCCTACACTGCCCGAACTCCACTGCACTGCCCTAAACCCTGAAACACTAGCCCCAGCATGACCCCCTACACTGCCCGATCACCAGTCACCACTGCACTGCCCTAAACCCTGAAACACCAGCCGCAGCATGACCCCCTACATTGCCCGAACACCACTGCACTGCCCTAAACCCTGAAACACCAGCCCAAGCACGACCCCCTACACTGCCTGAACACCACTGCACTGCCCTAAACCCTGAATATCCAGCCCCAGCACGACCCCCTACACTGCCCAAACACCACTGTCCTAAACCCTGAAACGCCACCTCCAGCAAGACCCCCTACACTGCCCGAACACCACTGCCCTAAACCCTGAAATGCCACCCCCACCAAGACCCTCTACACTGCCCGAACACCACTGCACCACTGCCCTAAACCCTGAAATGACACCTCCTGCAAGACACCCTACATTGCCCGAACACCACTGCACTGCCCTAAACCCTGAAACACCACCCCCAGCATGACCCCCTACACTGCCCGAACACCACTGCACTGCCATAAACCCTGTAACACCACCCCTAGCACGACCCCCTACACTGCCCAAACATCACTGCACTACCCTAAACCCTAAAACACCACCTCGAGCACGACCCCCCACACTGCCCTAACACCACTTCACTGCCCTAAACCTTAAAACACCACCCCGAGCACGACACCCTACACTAACTGAACACCACTACACTACCCTAAAACACCACCCCAGCATGACCCCAACACTGCCCGAACACCACTGCACTACCCTAAACCATAAAACACCAGCCCCAGCACAACCCCACCCACTTCCCGAACACTACTGCACTGCCCTAACCCTAAAACACCAGCCCCAGCACGACCCCCTACACTGCCCGAACACCACTGCACTGCCATAAACCCTGAAACACCACCCCTAGCACAACCCCCTACACTGCCCGAACACCACTGCACTGCCCTAAACCCTAAAACACCACCCCGAGCATGACCCCCCACACTGCCCTAACACCACTTCCCTGCCCTAAACGCTAAAACACCACCCCCAGCACGACACCCTACACTACCTGAACACCACTGCACTATCCAAAAACGCCACCTCCAGCAAGACCCCTACACTGCACAAACACCACTGCCCTAAACCCTGAAACACCACCCCCAGCAAGACCCCCTACATTGCCCGAACACCACTGCACTGCCCTAAACACTGAAACACCACCCCCAGCAATACCCTCTACACTGCCTGAACACCACTGCCCTAAACCCTGAAACACCACCCAGCAAGACCCCCTACACCGCCCGAAAACCAATGCACTGCCCTAAACCCTCAAACACCACCCCCTGCACAACCCCCTACACTGCCCGAACACCACTTCACTGCCCTAAACCCTAAAACACTACCCCCAGCACGACACCCTACACTACCTGAATACCACTGCACTATCCTAAAATGCTACCTCCAGCAAGACTCCTACACTGCCCAAACACCACTGCCCTAAACCCTGAAACGCCACCCCCTGCAAGACCCTCGACACTGCCCGAACACCACTGCACCACTGCCCTAAACCCTGAAATGCCACCCTCTGCAAGACCCCCTACACTGCCAGAACTCCACTGCACTGCCATAAACCCTGAAACACCACCCCCAGCACGACCCCCTACACTGCCCGAACACCACTGCTCTACCCTAAACCCTAAAACACCAGCCCCAGCATGACCCCTACACTGCCCGAACACCACTGCCCTAAACCCTGAAACGCCACCCTCTGCAAGACCCCCTACCCTGCCCGAACACCATTGCACTGCCCTAAACCCTGAAACGTCATCCCCAGCATGACTCCCTACACTGCCCGAACTCCACTGCACTGCCCTAAACCCTGAAACACTAGCCCCAGCATGACCCCCTACACTGCCCGATCTCCAGTCACCACTGCACTGCCCTAAACCCTGAAACACCACCCCCTGCACGACCCCCTACACTGCCCGAACACCACTGCACTGCCCTAAAGCCTGAAACACTACCCCCAGCAAGACCGCCTACATTGCCCGAACACCTTTGCACTGCCCTGAACCCTGAAACACCACCCCCAGCAAGACCCTCTACACTGCCTGAACACCACTGCCCTAAACCCTGAAACACCACCCCAGCAAGACCCCCTACACCGCCCGAAAACCAATGCACTGCCCTAAACCCTGAAACACCACCCCCTGCACGACCCCCTACACTGCCCGAACACCACTTCACTGCCCTAAACCCTAAAAAACTACCCCCAGCACGACACCCTACACTACCTGAACACCACTGCACTACCCTAAAACACCACACCCAGCATGACCCCCAATACTGCCCGAACACCACTGCACTACTCTAAACCATAAACCACCACCCCCAGCAAGACCCCCTACACTGCCCCAACACCACTGCTCTAAACCCTGAAACGCCACCCCCTGCAAGACCCTCTACACTTCCCGAACACCTCTGCACCACTGCCCTGAACCCTAAAACGTCACCCCCTGCAAGACCCCCTACACTGCCCGAACACTACTGCACTGCCCTAAACCCTGAAACATCACCCCCAGCATGACTCCTACACTGCCCGAACACCACTGCACTGCCCTAAACCCTGAAATACCACCCCCAGCATGACCCCCTACACTGCCCGAACACCACTGCACTGCCCTAAACCCTGAAACACCAGCCCCAGCACGTCCCCCTACACTGCCCGAACACCACTGCACTGCCCTAAACCCTGAAACACCAGCCCCAGCACAACCCCCTACACTGCCCGAACACCACTGCCCTAAACCCTTAAACACCACCCCAGCAAGACACCCTACGCTGCCCGAAAACCACTGTACTGCCCTAAACCCTGAAACACCACCCCCAGCATGACCCCCTACACTGCCTGATCACCACTGCCCTAAACCCTGAAACGCCACCTCCAGCAAGACCCTCTACACTGCCCGAACACCACTGCACCACTGCCCTAAACCCTGAAATGCCACCCCCTGCAAGACCCCCTACATTGCCCGAACACCACTGCACTGCCCTAAACCCTAAAACACCACCCCCAGCACGACAACCTACACTACCCGAACACCACTGCACTGCCCTAACCATAAAACACCAGCCCCAGCACAACACCCTACACTGCCCGAACACCACTGCACTGCCATAAACCCTGAAACACCACCCCCAGCACGACCCCCTACACTGCCCGAACACCACTGCACTGCCCTAACCATAAAACACCAGCCCCAGCACAACACCCTACACTGCCCGAACACCACTGCACTGCCATAAACCCTGAAACACCAGCCGCAGCACGACCCCCTACACTGCCGGAACACCACTGCACTGCCCTAACCCTAAAACACCAGCCCCAGTACGACCCCCTACACTGCCCGAACACCACTGCACTGCCCTAAACCCTAAAACACCAGCCCCAGCACGACCCCTCACAGTGCCCGAACACCACTGCATGGCCCTAAACTCTGAAACACCAGCCCCAGCACGACCCCCTACACTGCCCGAACAACACTGCACTGCCGTAAACAATGAAAGACCACCCCCAGAACAACACCCTACACTGCCCGAACACCACTGCTCTACCCTATTCCCTCAACCATGCCCAGCACGTCCCCCTACATTGCCCGACCACCACTGCTCTGCCCTAAATCCTGAAACACCATCCCCAGCACGACCCCTACTCTGCCCGAACACCACTGCTCTGCCCTAAACCCTGAAACACCACCCCCAGCACGTCCCCCTACCCTGCCGAACACTACTGCTCTGCACTAAACTCTGAAACACCAGCACCAGCATGACAACCTACACTGCCCGAACACCACTCCTCTACCCTAAACCTTGAAACACCACCACCAGCATGACCCCCTACACTGCCTGAACACCCCTGCACTGCCCTAAACCCTGAAACACCACCCCCAGCATGACCCCCTACACTGCCCGAACCCCACTGCACTTCCCTAAACCCTGAAACACCAGCCCGAGCACGACCCCCTACACTGCCCGAACACCACTGCACTGCCCTAAACCCTGAAACACCAGCCCCAGCACGACCCCCTACACTGCTCGAACACCACTGCCCTAAACCCTGAAACGCCACCTCCAGCAAGACCCCCTACACTGCCCGAACACCAATGCCCTAAACCCTGAAATGCCACCCCCTGCAATACCCTCTACACTTCCCGAACACCACTGCACCACTGCCCTAAACCCTGAAATGACACCCCCTGCAAGACACCCTACATTGCCCGAACACCACTGCACTGCCCTAAACCCTGAAACACCACCCCCAGCATTACCCCCTACACTGCCCGAACAACACTGCACTACCCTAAACCCTAAAACACCACCCGAGCACGACCCCCCACACTGCCCTAACACCACTTCACTGCCCTAAACCTTAAAACACCACCCCCAGCACGACACCCTACACTACCTGAACACCACTGCACTACCCTAAAACACCACCCCAGCATGACCCCAACACTGCCCGAACACTAGGCCTGGGCGGTAAATTCCGTTCCGTTTGCGTAATTTGCGGAA
This sequence comes from Triturus cristatus, assembly GCF_964204655.1. NCBI lineage: Eukaryota > Metazoa > Chordata > Amphibia > Caudata > Salamandridae > Triturus > Triturus cristatus. The sequence goes on from NC_140579.1 coordinate 1,122,423,757, forward strand.
TTTCGGTAATTTCGCGTTCTGCGGAGAACGCGAAATTGCTCAAAATTCCGCTTTCCGCGATTTCGCGAAATTTTTGCTTGTTCGCGTTCTCAAAATGCGTGTTCGCGAGATATTTCTGCCAGAGCACGCAAACAGCGATTGTGAACAGGAAAAAAGCATCACGAACAAGCAATTCCGCGTGTTCGCGGAATTTCTGTGTGTTCGCGGAGATTTTTTACCGTTTCGCGGAGATTTCCGTAACGCGGTTACGCAAATTCCGCCCACCCCTACCGAACACAACTGCACTACCCTAAACCATAAAACACCAGCCCCAGCACGACCACCTAGACTGCCCGATAACCACTGCACTGCCCTAAACCCTGAAACACCACCCCCTGCACGACCCCTACACTGCCCGAACACCACTGCACTGCCCTAAACCCTGAAACACCACCACCTGCACGACCTCCTACACTGCCCGAACACCACTGCCCTAAACCCTGAAACACCACCCCCAGCAAGACCCCCTACATTGCCCGAACACCACTGCACTGCCCTAAACACTGAAACACCACCCCCAGCAATACCCTCTACACTGCCTGAACACCACTGCCCTAAACCCTGAAACACCACCCAGCAAGACCCCCTACACCGCCCGAAAACCAATGCACTGCCCTAAACCCTCAAACACCACCCCCTGCACAACCCCCTACACTGCCCGAACACCACTTCACTGCCCTAAACCCTAAAACACTACCCCCAGCACGACACCCTACACTACCTGAATACCACTGCACTATCCTAAAATGCTACCTCCAGCAAGACTCCTACACTGCCCAAACACCACTGCCCTAAACCCTGAAACGCCACCCCCTGCAAGACCCTCGACACTGCCCGAACACCACTGCACCACTGCCCTAAACCCTGAAATGCCACCCTCTGCAAGACCCCCTACACTGCCAGAACACCACTGCACTGCCATAAACCCTGAAACACCACCCCCAGCACGACCCCCTACACTGCCCGAACACCACTGCTCTACCCTAAACCCTAAAACACCAGCCCCAGCATGACCCCTACACTGCCCGAACACCACTGCCCTAAACCCTGAAACGCCACCCTCTGCAAGACCCCCTACCCTGCCCGAACACCATTGCACTGCCCTAAACCCTGAAACGTCATCCCCAGCATGACTCCCTACACTGCCCGAACTCCACTGCACTGCCCTAAACCCTGAAACACTAGCCCCAGCATGACCCTCTACACTGCCCGATCTCCAGTCACCACTGCACTGCCCTAAACCCTGAAACACCACCCCCTGCACGACCCCCTACACTGCCCGAACACCACTGCACTGCCCTAAAGCCTGAAACACTACCCCCAGCAAGACCGCCTACATTGCTCGAACACCTTTGCACTGCCCTGAACCCTGAAACACCACCCCCAGCAAGACCCTCTACACTGCCTGAACACCACTGCCCTAAACCCTGAAACACCACCCCAGCAAGACCCCCTACACCGCCCGAAAACCAATGCACTGCCCTAAACCCTGAAACACCACACCCTGCACGACCCCCTACACTGCCCGAACACCACTTCACTGCCCTAAACCCTAAAAAACTACCCCCAGCACGACACCCTACACTACCTGAACACCACTGCACTACCCTAAAACACCACACCCAGCATGACCCCCAATACTGCCCGAACACCACTGCACTACTCTAAACCATAAACCACCACCCCCAGCAAGACCCCCTACACTGCCCGAACACCACTGCTCTAAACCCTGAAACGCCACCCCCTGCAAGACCCTCTACACTTCCCGAACACCTCTGCACCACTGCCCTGAACCCTAAAACGTCACCCCCTGCAAGACCCCCTACACTGCCCGAACACCACTGCACTGCCCTAAACCCTGAAATACCACCCCCAGCATGACCCCCTACACTGCCCGAACACCACTGCACTGCCCTAAACCCTGAAACACCAGCCCCAGCACGTCCCCCTACACTGCCCGAACACCACTGCACTGCCCTAAACCCTGAAACACCAGCCCCAGCACAACCCCCTACACTGCCCGAACACCACTGCCCTAAACCCTTAAACACCACCCCAGCAAGACACCCTACGCTGCCCGAAAACCACTGTACTGCCCTAAACCCTGAAACACCACCCCCAGCATGACCCCCTACACTGCCTGATCACCACTGCCCTAAACCCTGAAACGCCACCTCTAGCAAGACCCTCTACACTGCCCGAACACCGCTGCACCACTGCCCTAAACCCTGAAATGCCACCCCCTGCAAGACCCTCTACAATGCCCGAACACCACTGCACTGCCCTAAACCCTAAAACACCACCCCCAGCACGACAACCTACACTACCCGAACACCACTGCACTGCCCTAACCATAAAACACCAGCCCCAGCACAACACCCTACACTGCCCGAACACCACTGCACTGCCATAAACCCTGAAACACCACCCCCAGCACGACCCCCTACACTGCCCGAACACCACTGCTCTACCCTAAACCCTAAAACACCAGCCGCAGCACGACCCCCTACACTGCCGGAACACCACTGCACTGCCCTAACCCTAAAACACCAGCCCCAGTACGACCCCCTACACTGCCCGAACACCACTGCACTGCCCTAAACCCTAAAACACCAGCCCCAGCACGACCCCTCACAGTGCCCGAACACTACTGCATGGCCCTAAACCCTGAAACACCAGCCCCAGCATGACCCCCTACACTGCCCGAACAACACTGCACTGCCGTAAACAATGAAAGACCACCCCCAGAACAACCCCCTACACTGCCCGAACACCACTGCTCTACCCTATTCCCTCAACCATGCCCAGCACGTCCCCCTACATTGCCCGACCACCACTGCTCTGCCCTAAATCCTGAAACACCATCCCCAGCACGACCCCTACTCTGCCCGAACACCACTGCTCTGCCCTAAACCCTGAAACACCACCCCCAGCACGTCCCCCTACACTGCCGAACACTACTGCTCTGCACTAAACTCTGAAACACCAGCACCAGCATGACAACCTACACTGCCCGAACACCACTCCTCTACCCTAAACCTTGAAACACCACCACCAGCATGACCCCCTACACTGCCTGAACACCCCTGCACTGCCCTAAACCCTGAAACACCACCCCCAGCATGACCCCCTACACTGCCCGAACCCCACTGCACTTCCCTAAACCCTGAAACACCAGCCCGAGCACGACCCCCTACACTGCCCGAACACCACTGCACTGCCCTAAACCCTGAAACACCAGCCCCAGCACGACCCCCTACACTGCTCGAACACCACTGCCCTAAACCCTGAAACGCCACCTCCAGCAAGACCCCCTACACTGCCCGAACACCAATGCCCTAAACCCTGAAATGCCACCCCCTGCAATACCCTCTACACTGCCCGAACACCACTGCACCACTGCCCTAAACCCTGAAATGACACCCCCTGCAAGACACCCTACATTGCCCGAACACCACTGCACTGCCCTAAACCCTGAAACACCACCCCCAGCATTACCCCCTACACTGCCCGAACAACACTGCACTACCCTAAACCCTAAAACACCACCCGAGCACGACCCCCCACACTGCCCTAACACCACTTCACTGCCCTAAACCTTAAAACACCACCCCCAGCACGACACCCTACACTACCTGAACACCACTGCACTACCCTAAAACACCACCCCAGCATGACCCCAACACTGCCCGAACACTAGGCCTGGGCGGTAAATTCCGTTCCGTTCGCGTAATTTGCGGAATTTCGGTAATTTCGCGTTCTGCGGAGAACGCGAAATTGCTCAAAATTCCGCTTTCCGCGATTTCGCGAAATTTTTGCTTGTTCGCGTTCTCAAAATGCGTGTTCGCGAGATATTTCTGCCAGAGCACGCAAACAGCGATTGTGAACAGGAAAAAAGCATCACGAACAAGCAATTCCGCGTGTTCGCGGAATTTCTGTGTGTTCGCGGAGATTTTTTACCGTTTCGCGGAGATTTCCGTAACGCGGTTACGCAAATTCCGCCCACCCCTACCGAACACCACTGCACTACCCTAAACCATAAAACACCAGCCCCAGCATAACCCCCTCCACTGCCCGAACACCACTGCACTGACATAAACCCTGAAACACCACCCCTAGCACAACCCCCTACACTGCCCAAACACCACTGCACTGCCCTAAACCCTAAAACACCACCCCAAGCACGACCCCCCACACTGCCCTAACACCACTTCACTTCCCTAAACCCTAAAACACCACCCCCAGCACGACACCCTACACTACTTGAACACCACTGCACTACCCTAAAACACCACCCCCAGCATGACCCCCAACACTGCTCGAACACCACTGCACAGCCCTAAACCCTGAAACACCAGCTGCAGCACGACCCCCTACACTGCCCAAACACCACTGCACTGCCCTAAACCCTGAAAGACCACCCCCAGCACGACCACCGAGACTGCCCGAAAACCACTGCACTGCCCTAAACCCTGACACACCACCCCCTGCATCACCCCTACACTGCCTGAACACCACTGCACTGCCCTAAACCCTGAAACACCACCACCTGCACGACCTCCTACACTGCCCGAACACCACTGCCCTAAACGCTGAAACACCACTCCCAGGATGACCCCCTACACTGCCCAAACACCACTGCTCTGCCCTAAACTCTAAAACACCATGCCAGCACGTCCCCCTATACTGCCAGAACATCACTGCACTGCCCAATCCCTGAAACTCCACCGCCAGCACGACCCCTACACTGCCTGAACACCACTGCTCTGCCCTAAACCCTGAAACACCAGCACGACCCCCTACAAAGCCCGAACACCACTGCACTGCCCTAAACCCTGAAACACCAGCCCCAGCACGTCCCCCTACACTGCCTGCACACCACTGCACTGCCCTAAACCCTTAAACACCACACCCAGCACGACCCCTACACTGCACAAACACCACTGCAATGCCCTAAACCCTGAAACACCACCCACAGCACGACCCCCTACACTACCCGCACACCACTGCACTGCCCTAAACCCTGAAATACCACCCCCAGCACGACCTGCTACACTGCCCGAACACCACTGCACTGCCCTAAACCCTGAAACACCAGCCCCAGCATGACTCCCTATACTGCCTGAACACCACTGCACTGCCCTAAACCGTGAAACACCAGCCACAGCATGACCCCCTCCACTGCCCGAACACCATTGCCCTAAACCCTGAAACGCCTTCCCCTGCAAGACCCTCTACACTGCCCAAACACCACTGCACCACTGCCCTAAACCCTGAAATGCCACCCCCTGCAAGACCCCCTATATTGCCCGAACACCACTGCACTGCCCTAAACCCTAAAACACTACCCCCCGCATGACCCCCCACACTGGCCGAACACCACTTCACTGCCCTAAACCCTAAAACACCACCCCCTGCACGACACCCTACACTACCGGAACACCACTGCACTACCCTAAAACACCAACCTCAGCATGACCCTCAACACTGCCCGAACACCACTGCACTACCCTAAACCATAAAACACCAGCCCCGGCACGACCACCTACACTGCCCGAACACCACTGCACTGCCCTAACCCTGAAACACAAAAGCCCCAGCACGACCCCCTATCCTGCCCTAACACCACTGCACTGCCCTAAACCCTGAAACACCACCCCCCTGCACGACCCCCTACACTGACTGAACACCACTACACTGCCATAAACCCTGAAACACCACCCCCTGCATTACCCCCTACACTGCCGGAACACCACTGCACTGCCCTAAACCCTGAAACACCACCCCCAGCACGATCCCCTACACTGCCCGAACACCACTGCACTGTCCTAAACCCTGAAACACCACTCCCAGGACGAACCCCTACACTGCCCAAACAGCACAGCTCTGCCCTAAACCCTAAAACACCACCCCCACTACCTCCCCCTACACTGCCAGAACACCACTACACTTCCCTAATTCCTGAAACACCACCCCCGGCACGACCACCTACACTGCCTGAATACCACTGCTCTGCCCTAAACCCTGAAACACCACCCCAGCATGTCTTCCTACACTGCCTGAACACCACTGCTCTGCCCTAAACCCTGAAACACCAGCACGACCCCCTACACTGTTCGAACACCACTGCACTGCCCTAAACCCTGAAACACCATCCCCAGCATGACCCCCTACAATGCCCGCACTCCACTGCGCTGCCCTAAACCCTGAAACACCACCCCCAGCAAGACCCCGACACTGCCCGAACACCACTGCTCTAAACCCTGAAACGCCACCCCCTGCAAGACCCTCTACACTGCCCGAACACCACTGCACCACTGCCCTGAACCCTAAAACGCCACCCCCTGCAAGACCCCCTACACTGCCCGAACACCACTGCACTGCCCTAAACCCTGAAACATCACCCCAGCACGACTCCCTCACTGCCCGAACACCACTGCACTGCCCTAAACCCTGAAATACCACCCCCAGCATGACCCCCTACACTACCCGAACACTAGTGCGCTGCCCTAAACCCAAAAACACCACCCCCAGCACGACCTTCCACACTGCCCGAACACCACTGCACTGCCCTAAACCCTAAGACACCACCCCATCACGACACCCTACACTGCCCGAACTCCGCTGCACTGCCCTAAATCCTGAAACACCACCCCAGCACGACCCCTTACACTGCCCAAACACCACTGCACTGCTCTAAACCCTGAAACACCACCCCCTGCACGACCCCCTACACAGCCCGAACACAACTGCACTGCCATAAACCCTGAAACACCACCCCCAGCACGACCTTCCACACTGCCCGAACACCACTGCACTGCCCTAAACCCTAAGACACCACCCCATCACGACACCCTACACTTCCCGAACACCTCTGCACTGCCCTGAACCCTGAAACACCACCCCCAGCAGGACCCCCTACACTGCCTGAACACCACTGCCCTAATCCCTGAAACACCACCCCAGTAAGTAACCCTAGAATTGCCGAAAACCACTGCACTGCCCTAAATCCTGAAACACCATCCCCAGCACGACCCCTACTCTGCCTGAACACCACTGCTCTGCCCTAAACCCTGAAACACCACCCCCAGCACATCACCCTACACTGCCGAACACTACTGCTCTGCACTAAACTCTGAAACACCAGCACCAGCACGACACCCTACACTGCCCGAACACCACTCCTCTACCCTAAACCTTGAAACACCACTACCAGCATGACCCCCTACACTGCCTGAACACCCCTGCACTGCCCTAAACCCTGAAACACCACCCCCAGCATGACCCCCTACACTGCCCGAACCCCACTGCACTTGCCTAAACCCTGAAACACCAGCCCGAGCACGACCCCCTACACTGCCCGAACACCACTGCACTGCCCTAAACCCTGAAACACCAGCCCCAGCACGACCCCCTACACTGCCCGAACACCACTGCCCTAAACCCTGAAACGCCACCTCCAGCAAGACCCCCTACACTGCCCGAACACCAATGCCCTAAACCCTGAAATGCCACCCCCTGCAATACCCTCTGCACTGCCCGAACACCACTGCACCACTGCCCTAAACCCTGAAATGACACCCCCTGCAAGACACCCTACATTGCCCGAACACCACTGCACTGCCCTAAACCCTGAAACACCACCCCCAGCATGACCCCCTACACTGCCCGAACACCACTGCACTGCCATAAACCCTGTAACACCACCCCTAGCATGACCCCCTACACTGCCCGAACATCACTGCACTACCCTAAACCCTAAAACACCACCCCGAGCACGACCCCCCACACTGCCCTAACACCACTTCACTGCCCTAAACCTTAAAACACCACCCCCAGCACGACACCCTACACTACCTGAACACCACTGCACTACCCTAAAACACCACCCCAGCATGACCCCAACACTGCCCCAACACCACTGCACTACCCTAAACCATAAAACACTAGCCCCAGCACAACCCCCTCCACTGCCCGAACACTACTGCACTGCCCTAACCCTAAAACACCAGCCCCAGCACGACCCCCTACACTGCCCGAACACCACTGCACTGCCCTAAACCCTAAAACACCACCCCGAGCACGACCCCCCACACTGCCCTAACACCACTTCACTTCCCTAAACCCTAAAACACCAACCCCAGCACGACACCCTACACTACTTGAACACCACTGCACTACCCTAAAACACCACCCCCAGCATGACCCCCAACACTGCTCGAACACCACTGCACGGCCCTAAACCCTGAAACACCAGCCGCAGCACGACCCCCTACCCTGCCCGAACACCACTGCACTGCCCTAAACCCTGAAACACCACCCCCAGCACGACCACCTAGACTGCCCGATAACCACTGCACTGCCCTAAACCCTGAAACACCACCCCCTGCACGACCCCTACACTGCCCGAACACCACTGCACTGCCCTAAACCCTGAAACACCACCACCTGCACAACCTCCTACACTGCCCGAACACCACTGCCCTAAACGCTGAAACACCACTCCCAGGATAACCCCCTACACTGCCCAAACACCACTGCTCTGCCCTAAACTCTAAAACACCACCCCAGCACGTCCCCCTACACTGCCAGAACACCACTGCACTGCCCTAATCCCTGAAACTCCACCGCCAGCACGACCCCCTACACTGCCTGAACACTACTGCTCTGCCCTAAACCCTGAAACACCACCCCCAGCACATCCCCCTACACTGTCTGAACACCACTGCTCTGCCCTAAACCCTGAAACACCAGCGCGACCCCTACAAAGCCCGAACACCACTGCACTGCCCTAAACCCTGAAACACCAGCCCCAGCACGTCCCCCTACACTGCCTGCACACCACTGCACTGCCCTAAACCCTTAAACACCACACCCAGCACGACCCCTACACTGCACGAACACCACTGCAATGCCCTAAACCCTGAAACACCACCCACAGCACGACCCCCTACACTACCCGCACACCACTGCACTGCCCTAAACCCTGAAATACCACCCCCAGCACGACCTGCTACACTGCCCGAACACCACTGCACTGCCCTAAACCCTGAAACACCACCCCCAGCATGACTACCTATACTGCCTGAACACCACTGCACTGCCCTAAACCATGAAACACCAGCCACAGCACGACCCCCTCCACTGCCCGAACACCACTGCCCTAAACCCTGAAACGCCTTCCCCTGCAAGACCCTCTACACTGCCCGAACACCACTGCACCACTGCCCTAAACCCTGAAATGCCACCCCCTGCAAGACCCCCTATATTGCCCGAACACCACTGCACTGCCCTAAACCCTAAAACACTATCCCCCGCATGACCCCCCACACTGGCCGAACACCACTTCACTGCCCTAAACCCTAAAACACCACCCCCTGCACGACACCCTACACTACCGGAACACCACTGCACTACCCTAAAACACCAACCCCAGCATGACCCTCAACACTGCCCGAACACCACTGCACTACCCTAAACCATAAAACACCAGCCCCAGCACGACCCCCTACACTGCCAGAACACCACTGCACTGCCCTAACCCTGAAAATCCAGCCCCAGCACGACCCCCTACACTGCCCTAACACCACTGCACTGCCCTAAACCCTGAAACACCACCCCCAGCACGACCCCCTACACTGCCCGAACACCACTGCCCTGCCCTAAACCCTGAAACACCATCCCCCTGCACGGCCCCCTACACTGACTGAACACCACTGCACTGCCGTAAACCCTGAAACACCACCCCCTGCTTTACCCCCTACACTGCCCGAACACCACTGCACTGCCCTAAACACTGAAACACCACCCCCAGCACGATCCCCTACACTGCCCGAACACCACTTCACTGCCCTAAACCATAAAACACCAGCCCCAGCACAACCCCCTCCACTTCCCGAACACTACTGCACTGCCCTAACCCTAAAACACCAGCCCCAGCACGGCCCCCTGCACTGCCCGAACACCACTGCACTGCCCTAAACCCTGAAACACCACCCCCTGCATGACCTCCTACACTGCCCGAACACCACTGCACTGCCCTAAACCCTGAAACACCACTCCAAGGACGAACCCCTACACTGCCCAAACAACACTGCTCTGCCCTAAACCCTAAAACACCACCCCCAACACGTCCCCCTACACTGCCAGAACACCACTGCACTGCCCTAATTCCTGAAACATCACCTCCAGCACGACCCCCTACACTGCCTGAACACCACTGCTCTTCCCTAAACCCTGAAACACCACCCCAGGCACGTCTCCATACACTGCCTGAACACCACTGCTCTGCCCTAAACCCTGAAACACAAGCACGACCCCCTACACTGCCCAAACACCACTGCACTGCCCTAAACCCTGAAACACCATCCCCAGCACGACCCCGTACACTGCCCGCACTCCACTGCACTGCCCTAAACCCTGAAACACCACCCCCAGCAAGACCCCCTACACTGCCCGAACACCATTGCTCTAAACCCTAAAACGCCACCCCCTGCAAGACCCTCTACACTGCCCGAACACCACTGCACCACTGCCCTGAACCCTAAAACACCACCCCCTGCAAGACCCCCCTACACTGCCCGAACACCACTGCACTGCCCTAAACCCTGAAACATCACCCCAGCACGACTCCTACACTGCCCGAACACCACTGCACTGTCCTAAAGTCTGAAATACCACCCCCAGCATGACCCCCTACACTGCCCAAAAACTACTGCACTGCCCTAAACCCTAAAACACCACCCCCAGCATGACCCCCCACACTGCCGGCACACCACTGCACTGCCCTAAACCCTAAAACACCACCCCATCACGACACCCTACACTGCTCGAACACCACTGCACTGCCCTAAACCCTGAAACACCACCCCAGTACGACCCCCTACACTGCCCAAACACCACTGCACTGCCCTAAACCCTGAAACCCAACCCCCAGCAAGACCCCCTACACTGCCTGAACACCACTGCCCTAAACCCTGAAACGCCACCTCCAGCAAGACCCCCTACACTGCCCGAACACCACTGCCCTAAACCCTGAAATGCCACCCCCTGCAAGACCCTCTACACTGCACGAACACCACTGCACCACTGCCCTAAACCCTGAAATGCCACCCCCTGCAAGAACCCCTACATTGCGAAAACACCACTGCACTGCCCTAAACCCTGAAACACCACTCCCAGCATGACCCCCTACACTACCCAAAGACCACTGCACTGCCATAAACCCTGAAAAACCACCCCCAGCATGACCCCCTACACTGCCCGAACACCACTGCACTGCCCTAAACCCTAAAACACCACCCCCAGCATGACCCCCACACTGCCCGAACACCACTTCACTGCCCTAAACCCAAAAACACTACCCCCAGCACGACCCACTACACTGCCTGAACACGACTGCACTACCCTAAAATGCCACCTCCAGCAAGACCCCCTACACTGCCCGAACACCACTGCCCTAAACCCTAAAACCCCACCCCCGGCACGACCCTCTACACTGCCCGAACACCACTGCACCACTGCCCTAAACCCTGAAATGCCACCCTCTGCAAGACCCCCTACACTGCCCGAACACAACTGCACTGCCATAAACCCTGAAACACCACCCCCAGCATGACCCCCTACACTGCCCGAACACCACTGCTCTACCCTAAACCCTAAAACACCAGCCCCAGCACGACCCCCTACACTTCCCGAACACCACTGCACTGCCCTAACCCTAAAACACCAGCCCAAGTACGACCCCCTACACTGCCAGAACACCACTGCACTGCCCTAAACCCTAGAACACCAGCCCCAGCATGACCCCCTAAACTGCCCGAACACCACTGCACTGCCCTAAACCCTAAAACACCACCCCCAGCATGACCCCCACATTGTCCGAACACCACTTCACTGCCCTAAACCCTAAAACACTACCCCCAGCACGACCCCCTACACTACCTGAACACCACTGCACTACCCTAAAACGCCACCTCCAGCAAGACCCCCTACACTGCCCGAACACCACTGCCCTAAACCCTAAAACGCCACCCCCGGCACGACCCTCTACACTGCCCGAACACCACTGCACCACTGTCCTAAACCCTGACATGCCACCCTCTTCAAGACCCCCTACACTGCCCGAACACCACTGCACTGCCATAAACCCTGAAACACCACCCCGGCACGACCCCCTACACTGCCCGAACACCACTGCTCTACCCTAAACCCTAAAACACCAGCCCCAGCACGACCCCCTACACTCCCGAAAACCACTGCACTGCCCTAACCCTAAAACACCAGCCCCAGTACGACCCCCTACACTGCAAGAACACCACTGCACTGCCCTAAACCCTAAAACACCAGCCTCAGCACGACCCATCACACTGACCGAACACCACTGCACGGCCCCAAACCCTGAAAGACCACTTCCAGCACAACCCCCTACACTGCCCGAACACCACTGCTCTGCCCTAAACCCTCAAACACCACACCCAGCACGTCCCCCTACATTGCCCGAACACCACTGCTCTGCCCTAAACCCTGAAACACAACCCCAGCACGTCCCCCTACACACCCCGAACACTACTGCTTTGCCCTAAACTCTGAAACACCAGCACCAGCACGACACCCTACACTGCCCGAACACCACTCCTCTGCCCTAAACCTTGAAACACCACCCCCAGCATGACCCCCTACACTGCCCGAACACCACTGCACTGACCTAAACCCTGAAACACCACCCCCAGCATGACCCCCTACACTGCCTGAACCCCACTGCACTTCCCTAAACCCTGAAACACCAGCCCCAGCACGACCCCCTCCACTGCCCGAGCACCACTGCATTGCCCTAAACCCTGAAACACCAGCTCCAGCATGACCCCCTACACTGCCTGAACACCACTGCCCTAAACCCTGAAACGCCACCTCCTGCAAGACCCCCTACACTGCCTGAACACCACTGCCCTAAACCCTGAAACGCCACCCCCTGCAAGACCCTCTACACTGCCCGAACACCACTGCAGCACTGCCCTAAACCCTGAAATGCCACCCCCTGCGAAACCCCCTACATTGCCCGAACACCACTGCACTTCCCTAAACCCTGAAACACCACCCCCAGCATGACCCCCAACACTGCTCGAACACCACTGCACTACCCTAAACCATAAAACACCAGCCCCAGCACAACCCCCTACTCTGCCCGAACACCACTGCACTGCCCTAACCCTAAAACATCAGCTCCAGCACGGCCTCCTACACTGCCCGAACACCACTGCACTGCCCTAAACCCTAAAACATCAGCCCCAGCACGACCCCTCACACTGCTCGAACACCACTGCACTTCCCTAAACCCTGAAACACCACCCTTAGCAAGACCCCCTACACTGCCCGAACACCTCTGCACTGCCCTGAACCATGAAACACCAGCCCCAGCAAGACCGTCTACACTGCCCGAACACCACTGCCCTAAACCCTTAAACACCACCCCAGCAAGACACCCTATGCTGCCCGAAAACCACTGCACTGCCCTAAACCCTGAAACACCACCCCCTGCACGACCACCTACACTGCCCGAACACCACTGCACTGCCCTAATCCCTGAAACACCACCCCCTGCATGACCGTCTACACTGCTCGAACACCACTGCACTACCCTAAACGATAAAACACCAGCCCCAGCATAACCCCCTACTCTGCCCGAACACCACTGCACTGCCCTAACACTAAAACATCAGCTCCAGCACGACCTCCTACACTGCCCGAACACCACTGCACTGCCCTAAACCCTAAAACATCAGCCCCAGCACGACCCCTCACACTGCTCGAACACCACTGCACTTCCCTAAACCCTGAAACACCACCCCCAGCAAGACCCCCTACACTGCCCGAACACCTCTGCACTGCCCTGAACCCTGAAACACCACCCCCAGCAAGACCGTCTACACTGTCCGAACACCACTGCCCTAAACCCTTAAACACCACCCCAAGACACCCTATGCTGCCCGAAAACCACTGCACTGCCCTAAACCCTGAAACACCACCCCCTGCACGACCCCCTACACTGCCCGAACACCACTGCACTGCCCTAATCCCTGAAACACCACCCCCTGCATGACCCCCTACACTGCCCGAACACCACTGCACTGCCCTAAACCCTGAAACACCACCCCCAGCATGACCCCCTACACTGCCCGAACACAACTGCACTGCCTCAAACCGTGAAACACCAGCACCAGCACGACCCCCTACACTGCCTGAACACCACTGCACTGCCCTAAACCCTGAAACACCAGCCCTAGCACGACCCCCTCCATTGACCGAAAACCACTGCCCTAAACTCTGAAACGCATTCCCCTGCAAGACCCTCTACACTGCCCGAACACCACTGCACCACTGCCCTAAACCCTGAAATGCCACCCCCTGCAAGACCCCCTATCTTGCCCGAACACCACTGCACTGCCCTGAACCCTGAAACACTACCCCCAACACGACCCCCTACACTGCCCAAACACCACTGCACTGCCCTAATCCCTGAAACACCACCCCAGCATGACCCCCTACACTGCCTGAACACCACTGCACTGCCCTAAACCCTAAAACACTACCCTCAGCACGACCCCCCACACTGCCCGAACACCACTTCACTGCCCTAAACCCTAAAACACCACCCCCTGCACGACACCCTACACTACCGGAACACCACTGCACTACCCTAAAACACCACCCCCAGCATGACCCTCAACACTGCCCGAACACCACTGCACTACCCTAAACCATAAAACACCAGCCCCAGCACGACCCCCTACACTGCCCGAACACCACTGCACTGCCCTAAACCCTGAAACACCACCCCAGCACGACACCCCACAATGCCCGAACACCACTTCACTGCCCTAAACCCTAAAACACCACCCCCTGCACGACACCCTACACTACCGGAACACCACTGCACTACCCTAAAACACCACCCCCAGCATGACCCTCAACACTGCCCGAACACCACTGCACGGCCCTAAACCCTGAAACACCAGCCCCACCATGACCCCCTACACTGCAAGAACACCACTGCACTGCCCAAAACCCTGAAACACCAGCCCCAGCCTGACCCCTACACTGCCCGAACACCACTGCACTGCCCTAAACCGTGAAACACCACCCCCAACACGACCCACTACACTGCCCTTACACCACTGCACTGCCCTAAACCCTGAAACACCACCCCCAGCACGATCCCCTACACTGCCCGAACACCACTGCACTGCCCTAAACCCTGAAACACCACCTCCAGCATGACCCCCTACACTGCCCGAAAACCACTGCACTGCCCTAAACCCTGAAACACCACACCCCTGCACGACCCCCTACACTGCCCGAACACCACTGCATTGCCCTAAACCCTGAAACACCATCCCCAGCAAGATCCCCTACACTGCCCGAACACCTCTGCACTGCCCTGAACCCTGAAACACCACCCCCAGCAAAACCCCTTACACTGCCTGAACACCACAGCCCTAACCCCTTAAACACCACCCCAGCAAGACACCCTATGCTGCCCGAACACAACTGCACTGCCCTAAACCCTGAAACAGCACCCCTGCACGACCCCCTACACTGCCCAAACACCACTGCACTGCCCTAAACCCTGAAACACCACCCCAGCACGACACCCCACACTGCCCGAACACCACTTCACTGCCCTAAACCCTAAAACACCACCCCCTGCACGACACCCTACACAACTGGAACACCACTGCACTACCCTAAAACACCACCCCCAGCATGACCCTCAACACTGCCCGAACACCACTGCACTACCCTAAACCATAAAACACCAGCCCCAGCACGACCCCCTACACTGCCCGAACACCACTGTACTGCTCTAACCCTAAAACACCAGCCCCAGCATGACCCCTCACACTGCCCGAACACCACTGCATGGCCCTAAACCCTGAAAAAACAGCCCCACCATGACCCCCTACACTGCAAGAACACCACTGCACTTCCCTAAACCCTGAAACACCAGCCCCAGCATGACCCCTACACTGCCTGAACTCCACTGCACTGCCCTAAACCCTGAAACACCAGCCCCAACAAGACCCACTACACTGCCCTTACACCATTGCACTGCCCTAAACCCTGAAACACCACCCCCAGCACGATCCCCTACACTGCCCGAACACCACTGCACTGCCCTAAACCCTGAAACACCACCTCCAGCACGACCCCCTACACTGCCCGAAAACCACTGCACTGCCCTAAACCCTGAAACACCAGACCCCTGCACGACCCCCTACACTGCCCGAACACCACTGCATTGCCCTAAACCCTGAAACACCATCCCCAGCAAGATCCCCTACACTGCCCGAACACCTCTGCACTGCCCTGAACCCTGAAACACCACTCCCAGGATGACCCCCTACACTGCCCAAACACCACTGCTCTGCCCTAAACCCTGAAAGACCAGCATGACCCCCTACACTGCCCGAACACTAGGGGTGGGCGGAATTTGCAAAATCCACTTTCGCAAATTATCGCGAAAATGTTTAAAATTATCGCAAACAAGCAGAAATATCGCGAAGATGCGGAATTTTTTTCCCCGCATGTTCTCGAGACACCAGCCGCAGCACGACCCCCTACCCTGCCCGAACACCACTGCACTGCCCTAAACCCTGAAACACCACCCCCAGCACGACCACCTAGACTGCCCGATAACCACTGCACTGCCCTAAACCCTGAAACACCACCCCCTGCACGACCCCTACACTGCCCGAACACCACTGCACTGCCCTAAACCCTGAAACACCACCACCTGCACGACCTCCTACACTGCCCGAACACCACTGCCCTAAACGCTGAAACACCACTCCCAGGATAACCCCCTACACTGCCCAAACACCACTGCTCTGCCCTAAAGTCTAAAACACCACCCCAGCACGTCCCCCTACACTGCCAGAACACCACTGCACTGCCCTAATCCCTGAAACTCCACCGCCAGCACGACCCCCTACACTGCCTGAACACTACTGCTCTGCCCTAAACCCTGAAACACCACCCCCAGCACATCCCCCTACACTGTCTGAACACCACTGCTCTGCCCTAAACCCTGAAACACCAGCGCGACCCCTACAAAGCCCGAACACCACTGCACTGCCCTAAACCCTGAAACACCAACCCCAGCACGTCCCCCTACACTGCCTGCACACCACTGCACTGCCCTAAACCCTTAAACACCACACCCAGCACGACCCCTACACTGCACGAACACCACTGCAATGCCCTAAACCCTGAAACACCACCCACAGCACGACCCCCTACACTACCCGCACACCACTGCACTGCCCTAAACCCTGAAATCCACCCCCAGCACGACCTGCTACACTGCCCGAACACCACTGCACTGCCCTAAACCCTGAAACACCACCCCCAGCATGACTACCTATACTGCCTGAACACCACTGCACTGCCCTAAACCATGAAACACCAGCCACAGCACGACCCCCTCCACTGCCCGAACACCACTGCCCTAAACCCTGAAACGCCTTCCCCTGCAAGACCCTCTACACTGCCCGAACACCACTGCACCACTGCCCTAAACCCTGAAATGCCACCCCCTGCAAGACCCC
Source organism: Triturus cristatus (assembly GCF_964204655.1). NCBI lineage: Eukaryota > Metazoa > Chordata > Amphibia > Caudata > Salamandridae > Triturus > Triturus cristatus. Next base: position 1,122,441,402 of record NC_140579.1, read on the forward strand.
CTATATTGCCCGAACACCACTGCACTGCCCTAAACCCTAAAACACTATCCCCCGCATGACCCCCCACACTGGCCGAACACCACTTCACTGCCCTAAACCCTAAAACACCACCCCCTGCACGACACCCTACACTACCGGAACACCACTGCACTACCCTAAAACACCAACCCCAGCATGACCCTCAACACTGCCCGAACACCACTGCACTACCCTAAACCATAAAACACCAGCCCCAGCACGACCCCCTACACTGCCAGAACACCACTGCACTGCCCTAACCCTGAAAATCCAGCCCCAGCACGACCCCCTACACTGCCCTAACACCACTGCACTGCCCTAAACCCTGAAACACCACCCCCAGCACGACCCCCTACACTGCCCGAACACCACTGCCCTGCCCTAAACCCTGAAACACCACCCCCCTGCACGGCCCCCTACACTGACTGAACACCACTGCACTGCCGTAAACCCTGAAACACCACCCCCTGCATTACCCCCTACACTGCCCGAACACCACTGCACTGCCCTAAACACTGAAACACCACCCCCAGCACGATCCCCTACACTGCCCGAACACCACTGCACTGCCCTAAACCATAAAACACCAGCCCCAGCACAACCCCCTCCACTTCCCGAACACTACTGCACTGCCCTAACCCTAAAACACCAGCCCCAGCACGGCCCCCTGCACTGCCCGAACACCACTGCACTGCCCTAAACCCTGAAACACCACCCCCTGCATGACCTCCTACACTGCCCGAACACCACTGCACTGCCCTAAACCCTGAAACACCACTCCAAGGACGAACCCCTACACTGCCCAAACAACACTGCTCTGCCCTAAACCCTAAAACACCACCCCCAACACGTCCCCCTACACTGCCAGAACACCACTGCACTGCCCTAATTCCTGAAACATCACCTCCAGCACGACCCCCTACACTGCCTGAACACCACTGCTCTTCCCTAAACCCTGAAACACCACCCCAGGCACGTCTCCATACACTGCCTGAACACCACTGCTCTGCCCTAATCCCCGAAACACAAGCACGACCCCCTACACTGCCCAAACACCACTGCACTGCCCTAAACCCTGAAACACCATCCCCAGCACGACCCCCTACACTGCCCGCACTCCACTGCACTGCCCTAAACCCTGAAACACCACCCCCAGCAAGACCCCCTACACTGCCCGAACACCATTGCTCTAAACCCTAAAACGCCACCCCCTGCAAGACCCTCTACACTGCCCGAACACCACTGCACCACTGCCCTGAACCCTAAAACACCACCCCCTGCAAGACCCCCCTACACTGCCCGAACACCACTGCACTGCCCTAAACCCTGAAACATCACCCCAGCACGACTCCTACACTGCCCGAACACCACTGCACTGTCCTAAAGTCTGAAATACCACCCCCAGCATGACCCCCTACACTGCCCGAAAACTACTGCACTGCCCTAAACCCTAAAACACCACCCCCAGCATGACCCCCACACTGCCGGCACACCACTGCACTGCCCTAAACCCTAAAACACCACCCCATCACGACACCCTACACTGCTCGAACACCACTGCACTGCCCTAAACCCTGAAACACCACCCCAGTACGACCCCCTACACTGCCCAAACACCACTGCACTGCCCTAAACCCTGAAACCCAACCCCCAGCAAGACCCCCTACACTGCCTGAACACCACTGCCCTAAACCCTGAAACGCCACCTCCAGCAAGACCCCCTACACTGCCCGAACACCACTGCCCTAAACCCTGAAATGCCACCCCCTGCAAGACCCTCTACACTGCACGAACACCACTGCACCACTGCCCTAAACCCTGAAATGCCACCCCCTGCAAGAACCCCTACATTGCGAAAACACCACTGCACTGCCCTAAACCCTGAAACACCACTCCCAGCATGACCCCCTACACTACCCAAAGACCACTGCACTGCCATAAACCCTGAAAAACCACCCCCAGCATGACCCCCTACACTGCCCGAACACCACTGCACTGCCCTAAACCCTAAAACACCACCCCCAGCATGACCCCCACACTGCCCGAACACCACTTCACTGCCCTAAACCCAAAAACACTACCCCCAGCACGACCCACTACACTGCCTGAACACGACTGCACTACCCTAAAATGCCACCTCCAGCAAGACCCCCTACACTGCCCGAACACCACTGCCCTAAACCCTAAAACCCCACCCCCGGCACGACCCTCTACACTGCCCGAACACCACTGCACCACTGCCCTAAACCCTGAAATGCCACCCTCTGCAAGACCCCCTACACTGCCCGAACACAACTGCACTGCCATAAACCCTGAAACACCACCCCCAGCACGACCCCCTACACTGCCCGAACACCACTGCTCTACCCTAAACCCTAAAACACCTGCCCCAGCACGACCCCCTACACTTCCCGAACACCACTGCACTGCCCTAACCCTAAAACACCAGCCCAAGTACGACCCCCTACACTGCCAGAACACCACTGCACTGCCCTAAACCCTAGAACACCAGCCCCAGCATGACCCCCTAAACTGCCCGAACACCACTGCACTGCCCTAAACCCTAAAACACCACCCCCAGCATGACCCCCACATTGTCCGAACACCACTTCACTGCCCTAAACCCTAAAACACTACCCCCAGCACGACCCCCTACACTACCTGAACACCACTGCACTACCCTAAAACGCCACCTCCAGCAAGACCCCCTACACTGCCCGAACACCACTGCCCTAAACCCTAAAACGCCACCCCCGGCACGACCCTCTACACTGCCCGAACACCACTGCACCACTGCCCTAAACCCTGACATGCCACCCTCTTCAAGACCCCCTACACTGCCCGAACACCACTGCACTGCCATAAACCCTGAAACACCACCCCGGCACGACCCCCTACACTGCCCGAACACCACTGCTCTGCCCTAAACCCTAAAACACCAGCCCCAGCACGACCCCCTACACTCCCGAAAACCACTGCACTGCCCTAACCCTAAAACACCAGCCCCAGTACGACCCCCTACACTGCAAGAACACCACTGCACTGCCCTAAACCCTAAAACACCAGCCCCAGCACGACCCATCACACTGACCGAACACCACTGCACGGCCCCAAACCCTGAAAGACCACTTCCAGCACAACCCCCTACACTGCCCGAACACCACTGCTCTGCCCTAAACCCTCAAACACCACACCCAGCACGTCCCCCTACATTGCCCGAACACCACTGCTCTGCCCTAAACCCTGAAACACAACCCCAGCACGTCCCCCTACACACCCCGAACACTACTGCTTTGCCCTAAACTCTGAAACACCAGCACCAGCACGACACCCTACACTGCCCGAACACCACTCCTCTGCCCTAAACCTTGAAACACCACCCCCAGCATGACCCCCTACACTGCCCGAACACCACTGCACTGACCTAAACCCTGAAACACCACCCCCAGCATGACCCCCTACACTGCCTGAACCCCACTGCACTTCCCTAAACCCTGAAACACCAGCCCCAGCACGACCCCCTCCACTGCCCGAGCACCACTGCATTGCCCTAAACCCTGAAACACCAGCTCCAGCATGACCCCCTACACTGCCTGAACACCACTGCCCTAAACCCTGAAATGCCACCTCCTGCAAGACCCCCTACACTGCCTGAACACCACTGCCCTAAACCCTGAAACGCCACCCCCTGCAAGACCCTCTACACTGCCCGAACACCACTGCAGCACTGCCCTAAACCCTGAAATGCCACCCCCTGCGAAACCCCCTACATTGCCCGAACACCACTGCACTTCCCTAAACCCTGAAACACCACCCCCAGCATGACCCCCAACACTGCTCGAACACCACTGCACTACCCTAAACCATAAAACACCAGCCCCAGCACAACCCCCTACTCTGCCCGAACACCACTGCACTGCCCTAACCCTAAAACATCAGCTCCAGCACGGCCTCCTACACTGCCCGAACACCACTGCACTGCCCTAAACCCTAAAACATCAGCCCCAGCACGACCCCTCACACTGCTCGAACACCACTGCACTTCCCTAAACCCTGAAACACCACCCTTAGCAAGACCCCCTACACTGCCCGAACACCTCTGCACTGCCCTGAACCCTGAAACACCAGCCCCAGCAAGACTGTCTACACTGCCCGAACACCACTGCCCTAAACCCTTAAACACCACCCCAGCAAGACACCCTATGCTGCCCGAAAACCACTGCACTGCCCTAAACCCTGAAACACAACCCCCTGCATGACCACCTACACTGCCCGAACACCACTGCACTGCCCTAATCCCTGAAACACCACCCCCTGCATGACCCTCTACACTGCTCGAACACCACTGCACTACCCTAAACCATAAAACACCAGCCCCAGCATAACCCCCTACTCTGCCCGAACACCACTGCACTGCCCTAACACTAAAACATCAGCTCCAGCACGACCTCCTACACTGCCCGAACACCACTGCACTGCCCTAAACCCTAAAACATCAGCCCCAGCACGACCCCTCACACTGCTCGAACACCACTGCACTTCCCTAAACCCTGAAACACCACCCCCAGCAAGACCCCCTACACTGCCCGAACACCTCTGCACTGCCCTGAACCCTGAAACACCACCCCCAGCAAGACCGTCTACACTGCCCGAACACCACTGCCCTAAACCCTTAAACACCACCCCAAGACACCCTATGCTGCCCGAAAACCACTGCACTGCCCTAAACCCTGAAACACCACCCCCTGCACGACCCCCTACACTGCCCGAACACCACTGCACTGCCCTAATCCCTGAAACACCACCCCCTGCATGACCCCCTACACTGCCCGAACACCACTGCACTGCCCTAAACCCTGAAACACCACCCCCAGCATGACCCCCTACACTGCCCGAACACAACTGCACTGCCTTAAACCGTGAAACACCAGCACCAGCACGACCCCCTACACTGCCCGAACACCACTGCACTGCCCTAAACCCTGAAACACCAGCCCTAGCACGACCCCCTCCATTGACCGAAAACCACTGCCCTAAACTCTGAAACGCATTCCCCTGCAAGACCCTCTACACTGCCCGAACACCACTGCACGACTGCCCTAAACCCTGAAATGCCACCCCCTGCAAGACCCCCTATCTTGCCCGAACACCACTGCACTGCCCTGAACCCTGAAACACTACCCCCAACACGACCCCCTACACTGCCCAAACACCACTGCACTGCCCTAATCCCTGAAACACCACCCCAGCATGACCCCCTACACTGCCTGAACACCACTGCACTGCCCTAAACCCTAAAACACTACCCTCAGCACGACCCCCCACACTGCCCGAACACCACTTCACTGCCCTAAACCCTAAAACACCACCCCCTGCACGACACCCTACACTACCGGAACACCACTGCACTACCCTAAAACACCACCCCAAGCATGACCCTCAACACTGCCCGAACACCACTGCACTACCCTAAACCATAAAACACCAGCCCCAGCACGACCCCCTACACTGCCCGAACACCACTGCACTGCTCTAACCCTAAAACACCAGCCCCAGCATGACCCCTCACACTGACCGAACACCACTGCACGGCCCTAAACCCTGAAACACCAGCCCCACCATGACCCCCTACACTGCAAGAACACCACTGCACTGCCCAAAACCCTGAAACACCAGCCCCAGCCTGACCCCTACACTGCCCGAACACCACTGCACTGCCCTAAACCGTGAAACACCACCCCCAACACGACCCACTACACTGCCCTTACACCACTGCACTGCCCTAAACCCTGAAACACCACCCCCAGCACGATCCCCTACACTGCCCGAACACCACTGCACTGCCCTAAACCCTGAAACACCACCTCCAGCATGACCCCCTACACTGCCCGAAAACCACTGCACTGCCCTAAACCCTGAAACACCACACCCCTGCACGACCCCCTACACTGCCCGAACACCACTTCATTGCCCTAAACCCTGAAACACCATCCCCAGCAAGATCCCCTACACTGCCCGAACACCTCTGCACTGCCCTGAACCCTGAAACACCACCCCCAGCAAAACCCCTTACACTGCCTGAACACCACAGCCCTATCCCCTTAAACACCACCCCAGCAAGACACCCTATGCTGCCCGAACACCACTGCACTGCCCTAAACCCTGAAACAGCACCCCTGCACGACCCCCTACACTGCCCAAACACCACTGCACTGCCCTAAACCCTGAAACACCACCCCAGCACGACACCCCACACTGCCCGAACACCACTTCACTGCCCTAAACCCTAAAACACCACCCCCTGCACGACACCCTACACTACCGGAACACCACTGCACTACCCTAAAACACCACCCCCAGCATGACCCTCAACACTGCCCGAACACCACTGCACTACCCTAAACCATAAAACACCAGCCCCAGCACGACCCCCTACACTGCCCGAACACCACTGCACTGCTCTAACCCTAAAACACCAGCCCCAGCATGACCCCTCACACTGACCGAACACCACTGCACGGCCCTAAACCCTGAAACACCAGCCCCACCATGACCCCCTACACTGCAAGAACACCACTGCACTGCCCAAAACCCTGAAACACCAGCCCCAGCCTGACCCCTACACTGCCCGAACACCACTGCACTGCCCTAAACCGTGAAACACCACCCCCAACACGACCCACTACACTGCCCTTACACCACTGCACTGCCCTAAACCCTGAAACACCACCCCCAGCACGATCCCCTACACTGCCCGAACACCACTGCACTGCCCTAAACCCTGAAACACCACCTCCAGCATGACCCCCTACACTGCCCGAAAACCACTGCACTGCCCTAAACCCTGAAACACCACACCCCTGCACGACCCCCTACACTGCCCGAACACCACTGCATTGCCCTAAACCCTGAAACACCATCCCCAGCAAGATCCCCTACACTGCCCGAACACCTCTGCACTGCCCTGAACCCTGAAACACCACCCCCAGCAAAACCCCTTACACTGCCTGAACACCACAGCCCTAACCCCTTAAACACCACCCCAGCAAGACACCCTATGCTGCCCGAACACCACTGCACTGCCCTAAACCCTGAAACAGCACCCCTGCACGACCCCCTACACTGCCCAAACACCACTGCACTGCCCTAAACCCTGAAACACCACCCCAGCACGAAACCCCACACTGCCCGAACACCACTTCACTGCCCTAAACCCTAAAACACCACCCCCTGCACGACACCCTACACTACCGGAACACCACTGCACTACCCTAAAACACCACCCCCAGCATGACCCTCAACACTGCCCGAACACCACTGCACTACCCTAAACCATAAAACACCAGCCCCAGCACGACCCCCTACACTGCCCGAACACCACTGTACTGCTCTAACCCTAAAACACCAGCCCCAGCATGACCCCTCACACTGCCCGAACACCACTGCATGGCCCTAAACCCTGAAAAAACAGCCCCACCATGACCCCCTACACTGCAAGAACACCACTGCACTTCCCTAAACCCTAAAACACCAGCCCCAGCATGACCCCTACACTGTCCGAACACCACTGCACTGCCCTAAACCCTAAAACACCGCCCCCCTGCACGACCCCCTACACTGCCTGAACACCACTGCACTGCCCTAAACCCTGAAACACCACGCCCAGCAAGACCCCCTACATTGCCCGAACACCTCTGCACTGCCCTGAACCCTGAAACACCACCCCCAGCAAGACCCTCTACACTGCCTGTACACCACTGCCCTAAACCCTGAAACACCACCCCAGCAAGACCCCCTACACTGCCCGAAAACCAATGCATTTCCCTAAACTCTGAAACACCACCCCCTTTATGACCCCTACACTGCCCGAACACCACTGCACTGCCCTAAACCCTGAAACACCACCCCCTGCACATCCCCCTATAATGCCCGAACACCACTGCACTGCCCTAAACCCTGAAAAACCACTCCCAGGATTACCTCCTACACTTCTCAAACATCACTGCTCTGCCCTAAACCCTCAAACACCACCCCCAGCACGTCCCCCTACACTGCCAGAACACCACTGCACTGCCCTAATTCCTGAAACACCACCACCAGCACAACCCCCTACACTGCCTGAACACCACTGCTCTGCCCTAAACCCTGAAACACCACCCCCAGTATGTCCTCCTACACTGCCTGAACACCACTGCCCTGCCCTAAACCCTGAAACACCAGCACGAACCCCTACACTGCCCGAACACCACTGTACTGCCCTAAACCCTGAAACACTAGCCCCAGCACGACCCCCTACACTGCCCGCACACCAATGCACTGCCCTAAACCCTGAAACACCACCCCCAACACAACCCCCTACACTGCATGAACACCACTGCACTGCCCTAAACCCTGAAACACCACCCACTGCATGACCCCCTACACTACCCGCACACCACTGCACTGCCCTAAACCCTGAAACACCACCCCGAGCACGACCCCCTACACTGCCCGAACACCAATGCACTGCCCTAAAACCTGAAACACCACCCCCAGCACGACCCCCAAAACTTCCCGAACACCACTGCACTGCCCTAAACCCTGAAACACCACCCCCTGCAAGACCCCCTACACTGCCCGAACACCACTGCCCTAAACCCTGAAACACCAGTCCCAACACGACCCCCTACTCTGACCGAACTCCACTGCACTGCCCTAAACCCTGAAACACTAGCCCCAGAACGACCCCCTACACAGCCCGATCACCACTGGCCTGCCCTAAACCCTGAAACACCAGCCCCAGCATGAACCCTACATTGCCCGAACAGCAGTGCACTACCCTGAACCCTAAAACATCAACCCCAGCATGACCCCTCACACTGCTTGAACACCACTGCATGGCCCTGAACCCTGAAACACCACCCCCAGCAAGACCCTCTACACTGCCTGAACACCACTGCCCTAATCCCTGAAACACCACCCCAGCAAGACCCCCTACACTGCCCGAAAACCAATGCATTTCCCTAAACTCTGAAACACCACCCCCTGCATGACCCCCTACACTGCCCGAACACCACTGCACTGCCCTAAACCCTGAAACACCACCCCCTGCACGTCCCCCTATAATGCCCGAACACCACTGCACTGCCCTAAACCCTGAAAAAACACTCCCAGGGTTACCTCCTACACTGCTCAAACACCACTGCTCTGCCCTAAACCCTAAAACACCACCCCAGCATGTCCCCCTACACTGCCAGAACACCACTGCACTGCCCTATTTCCTGAAACACCACCGCCAGCACGACCCCCTACACTGCCTGAACACCACTGCTCTGCCCTAAACCCTGAAACACCACCCCCAGTATGTCCTCCTACACTGCCTGAACACCACTGCCCTGCCCTAAACCCTGAAACACCAGCACGAACCCCTACACTGCCCGAACACCACTGTACTGCCCTAAACCCTGAAACACGAGCCCCAGCACGACCCCCTACACTGCCCGCACACCAATGCACTGCCCTAAACCCTGAAACACCACCCCCAACACAACCCCCTACACTGCACGAACACCACTGCACTGCCCTAAACCCTGAAACACCACCCCCAGCACTACCCCCTACACTGCCCGAACACCACTGCACTGCCCTAAAACCTGAAACACCACCCCCAGCACGACCCCCAAAACTGCCCGAACACCACTGCACTGCCCTAAACCCTGAAACACCACCCCCTGCAAGACCCCCTACACTGCCCGAACACCACTGCCCTAAACCCTGAAACACCAGTCCCAGCACGACCCCCTACACTGCCCGAACTCCACTGCACTGCCCTGAACCCTGAAACACTAGCCCCAGCACGACCCCCTACACAGCCCGATCAACACTGCCCTGCCCTAAACCCTGAAACACCAGCCCCAGCATGAACCCTACATTGCCCGAACACCACTGCACTGCCCTAAACCCTGAAACACCAGCCCCAGCATGACCCCCTACACTGCCTGAACACCACTGCACTGCCCTGAACCCTGAAACACCACCCGGCACAACCTCCTACACTGCCCAAACACCACTGCACTGCCCTAAACACTGAAACGCCACCCCCAGCAAGACCCCCTACACTGCCTGAACACCACTGCCCCAAATTCTGAAACGCCACCTCCAGCAAGACCCCCTACACTGCCCGAACACCACTGCCCTAAACCATGAAACGCCACCCCCTGCAAGACCCTCAACACTGCCCGAACACCACTGCACCACTGCCCTAAACGCTGAAATGCCACCCCCTGCAAGACCCCCTACATTGCCCGAACACCACTGCACTGCCCTAAAAAACCCTGAAACACCACTCCCAGCATGACCCCCCACGCTGGGCGAACACCACTGCACTGCCATAAACCCTGAAACACCACCCCAGCATGACCCCCCACACTGCCTTAACACCACTTCACTGCCCTAAACCCTAAAACACCACCCACTGCACGACACCCTACACTACCAGAACACCACTGCACTACCCTAAAACACCACCCCCAGCATGACCCTCAACACTGCCCGAACACCACTGCACAGCCCTAAACCCTGAAAAACCAGCCCCACCACGACCCCCTACACTGCCCGAACACCACTGCTCTGCCCTAAACCCTGAAACACCAGTCCCAGCATGACCCCCTACACTGCCCGAACTCCACTGCACTGCCCTAAACCCTAAAACACTAGCCCCAGCACGACCCCCTACACTGACTGATCACCACTGCACTGCCCTAAACCCTGAAACACCAGTCCCAGCACGACCCCTCACACTGCCCGAACACCACTGCACTGCCCTAAACCCTGAAACACCAGCCCCACCACGACCCCCTACACTGCCCGAACACCACTGCACTGCCCTAAACCCTGAAACACCAGCCCCAGCATGACCCCCTACACTGCCCGAACACCACTGCACTGCCCTAAACCCTGAAACACCACCCCCAACACGACCCACTACACTGCCCGAACATCACTGCACTGCCCTTAACCCTGAAACACCACCCCCAGCAAGATCCCCTAGACTGTCCGAACACCTCTGCACTGCCCTGAACCCTTAAACACCACCCCCAGCATGACCCCCTACACTGCCCGAACACCACTGCACTGCCCTAAACCCTGAAACACCATCCCCAGCAAGATCCCCTACACTGCCCGAAAACCTCTGCACTACCCTGAACCCTGAAACACCACCCCAGCAAAACCCCTTACGCTGCCTGAAGACCTCTGCCCTAAACCCTTAAACACCACCCCAGCAAGACACCCTACGCTGGCTGAAAACCACTGCACTGCCCTAAACCCTGAAACACCACCCCCTGCACAATCCCCTACCCTGCCTGAACACCACTGCACTGCCTTAAGCCCTGAAACACCACCCCCTGCACGACCCCCTACACTGCCCGAACACCACTGCACTGCCCTTAACCCTGAAACAGCACTCCCAGGATGACCACCTACACTGCCCAAACACCAATGCTCTGCCCTAAAACCTGAAACATCAGCACTACCCCCTACACTGCCTGAACACCACTGCACTGCCCTAAACCCTGAAACAACAGCCCCAGCACGACCCCATACACTGCCCGCACACCACTGCACTGCCCTAAACCCTTAAACACCACCCCCAGCACGACCACCTACACTGCCCGAACACCACTGCATTCCCCTAAACCCTAAAACACCACCCCCTGCATGACACCCTACACTACCGGAACACCACTGCACTACCCTAAAACAACACCCCCAGCATGACCCTCAACACTGCCCGAACACCACTGCACTACCCTAAACCATAAAACACCAGCCCCAGCACGACCCCCTACACTGCCCGAACACCACTGCACTGCCCTAACCCTGAAACACCACCCACAGCATGACCCCCTACACTAACAGCACACCACTGCACTGCCCTAAACCCTGAAATACCACCCCCAGCACGACCTCCTACACTGTCCAAACACCACTGCACTGCCCTAAACCATGAAACACCAGCCCCAGCACGACCCCTTACACTGCCCGAACACCACTGCATTCCCCTAAACCATGAAACACCACTCCCAGGATTACCCCCTACACTGCTCAAACACCACTGCTCTGCCCTAAACCCTAAAACACCACCCCCAGCACGTCCCCCCACACTGCCAGAACACCACTGCACTGCCCTAATTCCTGAAACACCACCCCCAGCATGACCCCCTACACTGCCTGAACACCACTGCTCTGCCCTAAAGCCTGAAACACCACCCCCAGCATGATCCCCTACACTGCCCGAACACCACTGCACTGCCCTAAACCCTGAAACACCACCTCCAGCACGACCCCCTACACTGCCCGAAAACCACTGCACTGCCCTAAACCCTGAAACACCACCCCCCTGCATGACCCCCTACACTGCCCGAACACCACTGCATTGCCCTAAACCCTGAAACACCATCCCCAGCAAGATCCCCTACACTGCCCGAACACCTCTGCACTGCCCTGAACCCTGAAACACCACCCCCAGCATAACCCCTTACACTGCCTGAACACCACAGCCCTAACCCCTTAAACACCACCCCAGCAAGACACCCTATGCTGCCCGAAAACCACTGCACTGCCCTAAACCCTGAAACACCACCCCTGCACGACCCCCTACACTGCCCAAACACCACTGCACTGCCCTAAACCCTGAAACACCACCCCCTGCACAACCCCCTACACTGCCCGAACACCACTGCACTGCCCTAAACCCTGAAACACCACTCCCAGGATGACCCCCTACACTGCCCAAACACCACTGCTCTGCCCTAAACCCTGAAAGACCAGCATGACCCCCTACACTGCCCGAACACTAGGGGTGGGTGGAATTTGCAAAATCCACTTTAGCAAATTATCGCGAAAATGTTTAAAATTATCGCAAACAAGCGGAAATATCGCGAAGATGCGGAATTTTTTTCCCCGCATGTTCGTGAGATTTTCTGCATGGTTGCGGGTCGCCAACTTACCCATGTGGTTGCTCGCGGGGCGCAGCCATCTTGTTTTGAGTTGTCTCGCGGTGCATGATCGCGAGAAGAAAGACGTGATCGCGCGACGCATGACGTCACTGCGAGCGCGAACTGTCGCGAGACAGCGCAAATGGCTAAAAACAATCCAACATCTCATGGAGAACGCAACCGGATCAAGAAAACTTGTCGGCGAACGCAGGGATTCAGGTAAGGCGATCGCGCGCGCGCGAGAATGTATTATTTTACAGCGCGAGCAAGAAACAAATTATCGCCAAGCTGCGGAAAGCGGAAATTTTGACATTTTCGCGCTCTCCGCGGAATGCGAAAATGTAAAATTATCGCAATTTCCGCGAACGGAACGAAATTTTCGCCCAGGCCTACCGAACACCACTGCACTGTCCTAACCCTAAAACACCAGCCGCAGCACGACCCCTCACACTGCCCGAACACCACTCCATGGCCCTAAACCCTGAAACACCAGCCCCACCACGACCCCCTACACTGCCAGAACACCACTGCACTGCCCAAAACCCTGAAACACCAGCCCCAGCATGACCCCCTACACTGCCCGAACACCACTGCACTGCCCTAAACCCTGAAACACCACCCCCAACACAACCCACTACACTGCCCGAACACCATTGCACTACCCTAAACCCTGAAACACCACCCCCCTGCACCACCCCCTCCACTGCCCGAACACCACTGCCCTAAACTCTGAAACGCCTTCCCCTGCAAGACCCTCTACACTGCCCGAACACCACTGCACCACTGCCCTAAACCCTGAAATGCCACCCCCTGCAAGACCCCCTATATGGCCCGAACACCACTGCACTGCCCTAAACCCTGAAACACCACCCCCAGCATGACCCCCTACACTGCCTGAACACCACTGCACTGCCCTAAACCCTGAAACACCACCCCAGCACGACCCCCTACACTGCCTGAACACCACTGCACTGCCCTAAACCCTAAAACACTACCCCCAGCACAACCCCCCACACTGCCCGAATACCACTTCACTGCCCTAAACCCTAAAACACCACCCCCTGCATGACACCCTACACTACCGGAACACCACTGCACTACCCTAAAACAACACCCCCAGCATGACCCTCAACACTGCCCGAACACCACTGCACTACCCTAAACCATAAAACACCAGCCCCAGCACGACCCCCTACACTGCCCGAACACCACTGCACTGCCCTAACCCTAAAACACCAGCCCCAGCATGACCCCTCGCACTGCCCGAACACCACTGCACTGCCCTAAACTCTGAAACACCACCCCCAGCACAACCCCCTACACTGCCCGAACACCACTGCAGTGCCCTAAACCCTGAAACACCACCCCCCTGCACGACCCCCTACACTGCCTGAACACCACTGCACTGCCCTAAACCCTGAAACACCACTCCCAGCAAGACCCCCTACATTGCCCGAACACCTCTGCACTGCCCTGAACCCTGAAACACCACCCCCAGCAAGACCTTCTACACTGCCTGAACACCACTGCCCTAAGCCCTGAAACACCACCCCAGCAAGACCCCCTACACTGCCCGAAAACCAATGCATTTCCCTAAACTCTGAAACACCACCCCCTGCATGACCCCCTACACTGCCCGAACACCACTGCACTGCCCTAAACCTGTAACACCACCCCCTGCACGTCCCCCTACAATGCCTGAACACCACTGCACTGCCCTAAACCCTGAAAAACCAGTCCCAGGATTACCTCCTACACTGCTCAAACACCACTGCTCTGCCCTAAACCCTAAAACACCACCCTAGCATGTCCCCCTACACTGCCAGAACACCACTGCACTGCCCTAATTCCTGAAACACCACCGCCAGCACGACCCCCTACACTGCCTGAACACCACTGCTCTGCCCTAAACCCTGAAACACCACCCCCAGTATGTCCTCCTACACTGCCTGAACACCAGTGCCCTGCCCTAAACCCTGAAACACCAGCACGAACCCCTACACTGCCTGAACACCACTGTACTGCCCTAAACCCTGAAACACTAGCCCAAGACACAACCCCCTACACTGCACGAACAACACTGCACTGCCCTAAACCCTGAAACACCACCCACTGCATGACCCCCTACACTACCCGCATACCACTGCACTGCCCTAAACCCTGAAACACCACCCCCAGCACGACCCCCTACACTGCCCGAACACCACTGCACTGCCCTAAAACCTGAAACACCACCCCCAGCACGACCCCCTAAACTGCCCGAACACCACTGCACTGCCCTAAACCCTGAAACACCACCCCTGCAAGACCCCCTACACTGCCCGAACACCACTGCCCTAAACGCTGAAACGTCAGCCCCAGCATGACCCCCTACACTGCTCGAACACCACTGCTCTGCCCTAAACCCTGAAACACCACCCCCAGCAAGACCCTCTACACTGCTTGAATACCACTGCCCTAAACCCTGAAACACCACCCCAGCAAGACCCCATACACTGCCCGAAAACCAATGCATTTCCCTAAACTCTGAAACACCACCCCCTGCATGACCCCCTATACTACTCAAACACCACTGCTCTGCCCTAAACCCTAAAACACCACCCCCAGCACGTCCCCCTACACTGCCAGAACACCACTGCACTGCCCTAATTCCTGAAACACCACCGCCAGCATGACCCCCTACACTGCCTGAACACCACTGCTCTGCCCTAAACCCTGAAACACCACCCCCAGTATGTCCTCCTACAGTGCCTGAACACCACTGCCCTGCCCTAAACCCTGAAACACCAGCACAAACCCCTACACTGCCCGAACACCACTGTACTGCCCTAAACCCTGAAACACTAGCCCCAGCACGACCCCCTACACTGCCCGCACACCAATGCACTGCCCTAAACCCTGAAACACCACCCCCAACACTGCACGAACATCACTGCACTGCCCTAAACCCTGAAACACCACCCTCTGCATGACCCCCTACACTACCCGCACACCACTGCACTGCCCTAAACCCTGAAACACCACCCCCAGCACGACCCCCTACACTGCCCGAACACCACTGCACTGCCCTAAAACCTGAAACACCACCCCCAGCACGACCCCCTAAACAGCCTGAACACCACTGCACTGCCCTAAACCCGGAAACACCACCCCCTGCAAGACCCCCTACACTGCCCGAACACCACTGCCCTAAACGCTGAAACGTCAGCCCCAGCACGACCCCCTACACTGCCCGAACACCACTGCTCTGCCCTAAACCCTGAAACACCAGTCCCAGCATGACCCCCTACACTGCCCGAACTCCACTGCACTGCCCTAAACCCTGAAACACCAGCCCCAGCATGACCCCTACATTGCCCGAACACCACTGCACTGACCAAAACCCTGAAACACCAGCCCCAGCATAACCCCCTACACTGCCCGAACACCATGGCACTGCCCTGAACCCTGAAACACCACCCCGGCACCACCTCCTACACTGCCCAAACACCACTGCACTGCCCTAAACACTGAAACGCCATCCCCAGCAAGACCCCTTACACTGCCTGAACACCACTGCCCCAAACTCTGAAACGCCACCTCCAGCCAGACCCCCTACACTGCCCGAACACCACTGCCCTAAACCCTGAAACGCCACCCCCTGCAAGACCCTCAACACTGCCCGAACACCACTGTACCACTGCCCTAAACCCTGAAATGCCACCCCCTGCAAGACCCCCTACATTGCCCGAACACCACTGCACTGCCCTAAACCCTGAAACACCACTCCCAGCATGACCCCATACACTGCCCGAACACCACTGCACTGCCCTAAACACTGAAACGCCATCCCCAGCAAGACCCCTTACACTGCCTGAACACCACTGCCCCAAACTCTGAAACGCCACCTCCAGCCAGACCCCCTACACTGCCCGAACACCACTGCCCTAAACCCTGAAATGCCACCCCCTGCAAGACCCCCTACATTGCCCGAACACCACTGCACTGCCCTAAACCCTGAAACACCACTCCCAGCATGACCCCCCACACTGCCTGAACACCACTTCACTGCCCTAAACCCTAAAACACCACCCACTGCACGACACCCTACACTACCGGAACACCACCGCACTACCCTAAAACACCAACCCCTGCAAGACCCCCTACACTGCCCAAACACCACTGCCCTAAACGCTGAAACGTCAGCCCCAGCACGACCCCCTACACTGCCCGAACACCACTGCTCTGCCCTAAACCCTGAAACACCAGTCCCAGCACGACCCCCTACACTGCCCGAACTCCACTGCACTGCCCTAAACCCTGAAACACCAGCCCCAGCATGACCCCTACATTGCCCGAACACCACTGCACTGACCAAAACCCTGAAACACCAGCCCCAGCATAACCCCCTGCACTGCCCGAACACCATGGCACTGCCCTGAACCCTGAAACACCACCCCGGCACCACCTCCTACACTGCCCAAACACCACTGCACTGCCCTAAACACTGAAACGCCATCCCCAGCAAGACCCCTTACACTGCCTGAACACCACTGCCCCAAACTCTGAAACGCCACCTCCAGCCAGACCCCCTACACTGCCCGAACACCACTGCCCTAAACCCTGAAACGCCACCCCCTGCAAGACCCTCAACACTGCCCGAACACCACTGTACCACTGCCCTAAACCCTGAAATGCCACCCCCTGCAAGACCCCCTACATTGCCCGAACACCACTGCACTGCCCTAAACCCTGAAACACCACTCCCAGCATGACCCCCCACACTGCCTGAACACCACTTCACTGCCCTAAACCCTAAAACACCACCCACTGCACAACACCCTACACTACCGGAACACCACTGCACTACCCTAAAACACCACCCCCTGCAAGACCCCCTACACTGCCCAAACACCACTGCCCTAAACGCTGAAACGTCAGCCCCAGCACGACCCCCTACACTGCCCAAACACCACTGCTCTGCCCTAAACCCTGAAACACCAGTCCCAGCACGACCCCCTACACTGCCCGAACTTCACTGCACTGCCCTAAACCCTGAAACACCAGCCCCAGCATGAACCCTACATTGCCCGAACACCACTGCACTGCCCTAAACCCTGAAACACCAGCCCCAGCATAACCCCCTACACTGCCCGAACACCACTGCACTGCCCTGAACCCTGAAACACCACCCCGGCACGACCTCCTACACTGCCCAAACACCACTGCACTGCCCTAAACACTGAAACGCCACCCCCAGCAAGACCCCTACACTGCCTGAACACCACTGCCCCAAACTCTGAAACGCCACCTCCAGCAAGACCCCCTACACTGCCTGAACACCACTGCCCTAAACCATGAAACGCCACCCCCTGCAAGACCCTCAACACTGCCCGAACACCACTGCACCACTGCCCTAAACGCTGAAATGCCACCCCCTGCAAGACCCCCTACATTGCCCGAACACCACTGCACTGCCCTAAACCCTGAAACACCACTCCCAGCATGACCCCCTACACTGCGCGAACAACACTGCACTGCCATAAACCCTGAAACACCACCCCCAGCATGACCCCCCACACTGCCTTAACACCACTTCACTGCCCTAAACCCTAAAACACCACCCACTGCACGACACCCTACACTACCGGAACACCACTGCACTACCCTAAAACACCACCCCCAGCATGACCCTCAACACTGCCCGAACACCACTGCACGGCCCTAAACCCTGAAAAACCAGCCCCACCACGACCCCCTACACTGCCCGAACACCACTGCTCTGCCCTAAACCCTGAAACACCAGTCCCAGCATGACCCCCTACACTGCCCGAACTCCACTGCACTGCCCTAAACCCTGAAACACTAGCCCCAGCACGACCCCCTACACTGACCGATCACCACTGCACTGCCCTAAACCCTGAAACACCAGTCCCAGCACGACCCCTCACACTGCCCGAACACCACTGCACTGCCCTAAACCCTGAAACACCAGCCCCACCACAACCCCCTACACTGCCCGAACACCACTGCACTGCCCTAAACCCTGAAACACCACCCCCAACACGACCCACTACACTGCCCGAACACCACTGCACTGCCCTTAACCCTGAAACACCACCCCCAGCAAGACCCCCTACACTGCCCGAACACCTCTGCACTGCCCTGAACCCTTAAACACCACCCCCAGCATGACCCCCTACACTGCCCGAACACCACTGCACTGCCCTAAACCCTGAAACACCATCCCCAGCAAGATCCCCTACACTGTCCGAACACCTCTGCACTACCCTGAACCCTGAAACACCACCCCAGCAAAACCCCTTACGCTGCCTGAAGACCTCTGCCCTAAACCCTTAAACACCACCCCAGCAAGACACCCTACGCTGGCTGAAAACCACTGCACTGCCCTAAACCCTGAAACACCACCCCCTGCACAACCCCCTACACTGCCTGAACACCACTGCACTGCCTTAAGCCCTGAAACACCACCCCTGCACAACCCCCTACACTGCCCGAACACCACTGCACTGCCCTTAACCCTGAAACAGCACTCCCAGGATGACCACCTACACTGCCCAAACACCAATGCTCTGCCCTAAAACCTGAAACATCAGCACGACCCCCTACACTGCCTGAACACCACTGCACTGCCCTAAACCCTGAAACAACAGCCCCAGCACGACCCCATACACTGCCCGCACACCACTGCACTGCCCTAAACCCTTAAACACCACCCCCAGCACGACCCCCTACACTAACCACACACCACTGCACTTCCCTAAACCCTGAAATACCACCCCCAGCACGACCTCCTACACTGTCCGAACACCACTGCACTGCCCTAAACCATGAAACACCAGCCCCAGCACGACCCCCTACACTGTCCGAACACCACTGCACTCCCCTAAACCATGAAACACCACTCCCAGGATTACCCCCTACACTGCTCAAACACCACTGCTCTGCCCTAAACCCTAAAACACCACCCTCAGCACGTCCCCCCACACTGCCAGAACACCACTGCACTGCCCTAATTCCTGAAACACCACCCCCAGCATGACCCCCTACACTGCCTGAACACCACTGCTCTGCCCTAAAGCCTGAAACACCACCCCCAGCACGATCCCCTACACTGCCCGAACACCACTGCACTGCCCTAAACCCTGAAACACCACCTCCAGCCCGACCCCCTACACTGCCCGAAAACCACTGCACTGCCCTAAACCCTGAAACACCACCCCCCTGCATGACCCCCTACACTCCCCAAACACCACTGCATTGCCCTAAACCCTGACACACCATCCCCAGCAAGATCCCCTACACTGCCCGAACACCTCTGCACTGCCCTGAACCCTGAAACACCACCCCCAGCAAAACCCCTTACACTGCCTGAACACCACAGCCCTGACCCCTTAAATACCACCCCAGCAAGACACTCTATGCTGCCCGAAAACCACTGCACTGCCCTAAACCCTGAAACACCACCCCTGCATGACCCCCTACACTGCCCAAACACCACTGCACTGCCCTAAACCCTGAAACACCACCCCCTGCACAACCCCCTACACTGCCCGAAAACCACTGCACTGCCCTAAACCCTGAAACACCACTCCCAGGATGACCCCCTACACTGCCCAAACACCACTGCTCTGCCCTAAACCCTGAAAGACCAGCATGACCCCCTACACTGCCCGAACACTAGGGGTGGGTGGAATTTGCAAAATCCACTTTAGCAAATTATCGCGAAAATGTTTAAAATTATCGCAAACAAGCGGAAATATCGCGAAGATGCGGATTTTTTTTCCCCGCATGTTCGTGAGATTTTCTGCATGGTTGCGGGTCGCCAACTTACCCATGTGGTTGCTCGCGGGGCGCAGCCTTCTTGTTTTGAGTTGTCTCGCGGTGCATGATCGCGAGAAGAAAGACGTGATCGCGCGACGCATGACGTCACTGCGAGCGCGAACTGTCGCGAGACAGCGCAAATGGCTAAAAACAATCCAACATCTCATGGAGAACGCGACCGGATCAAGAAAACTTGTCGGCGAACGCAGGGATTCAGGTAAGGCGATCGCGCGCGCGTGAGAATGTATTATTTTACAGCGCGAGCAAGAAACAAATTATCGCCAAGCTGCGGAAAGCGGAAATTTTGACATTTTCGCGCTCTCCGCGGAACGCGAAAATGTCAAATTATCGCAATTTCCGCGAACGGAACGAAATTTTTGCCCAGGCCTACCGAACACCACTGCACTGTCCTAACACTAAAACACCAGCCGCAGCACGACCCCTCACACTGCCCGAACACCACTCCATGGCCCTAAACCCTGAAGCACCAGGCCCACCACGACCCCCTACACTGCCCGAACACCACTGCACTGCCCTAAAACCCTGAAACACCAGCCCCAGCATGACCCCCTACACTGCCCGAACACCACTGCACTGCCCTAAACCCTGAAACACCACCCCCAACACGACCCACTACACTGCCCGAACACCATTGCACTACCCTAAACCCTGAAACACCACCCCCCTGCACCACCCCCTGCACTGTCCGAACACTACTGCCCTAAACTCTGAAATGCCTTCCCCTGCAAGACCCTCTACACTGCCCGAACACCACTGCACCACTGCCCTAAACCCTGAAATGCCACCCAGTGCAAGACCCCCTATATGGCCCGAACACCACTGTACTGCCCTAAACCCTGAAACACCACGCCAAGCACGACCCCCTACACTGCCCGAACACCACTGCACTGCACTAAACCCTGAAACACCACCCCAGCACGACCCCCTACACTGCCCGAACACCACGTTACTGCCCTAAACCCTAAAACACCACCCCCTGCACACCCTACACTACCGGAACACCACTGCACTACCCTAAAACACCACCCCCAGCATGACCCTCAACACTGCCCGAACACCACTGCACTACCCCAAACCATAAAACACCAGCCCCAGCACGACCCCCTACACTGCCCAAACACCACTGCACTGCCCTAACCCTAAAACACCAGCCCCAGCATGACCCCTCACACTGCCCGAACACCACTGCACGACCCTAAACCCTGAAACACCAGCCCCAGCACGACCCCCTACACTGCCCTAACACCAATGCACTACCCTAAACTCTGAAACACCACCCCCAGCACAACCCCCTACACTGCCTGAACACCACTGCACTGCCCTAAACCCTAAAACACCACCCCCCTGCACGACCCCCTACACTGCCTGAACACCACTGCACTGCCCTAAACCCTGAAACACCACGCCCAGCAAGACGCCCTACATTGCCCGAACACCTCTGCACTGCCCTGAACCCTGAAACACCACCCCCAGCAAGACCCTCTACACTGCCTGAACACCACTGCCCTAAACCCTGAAACACCAGTCCCAACACGACCCCTCACACTGCCCGAACACCACTGCACGACCCTAAACCATGAAACACCAGCCCCAGCACGACCCCCTACACTGCCCTAACACCACTGCACTGCCCTAAACTCTGAAACACCACCCCCAGCACAACCCCCTACACTGCCCAAACACCACTGCACTGCCCTAAACCCTAAAACACCACCCCCCTGCATGACCCCCTACACTGCCTGAACACCACTGCACTGCCCTAAACCCTGAAACACCACTCCCAGCAAGACCCCCTACATTGCCCGAACACCTCTGCACTGCCCTGAACCCTGAAACACCACAACCAGCAAGACCCTCTACACTGCCTGAACACCACTGCCCTAAACCCTGAAACACCACCCCAGCAAGACCCCCTACACTGCCCGAAAACCAATGCATTTCCCTAAACTCTGAAACACCACCCCCTGCATGACCCCCTACACTGCCCGAACACCACTGCACTGCCCTAAACCCTGAAACACCACCCCCTGCACGTCCCCCTATAATGCCCGAACACCTCTGCACTGCCCTAAACCCTGAAAAACCACTCCCAGGATTACCTCCTACACTTCTCAAACACCACTGCTCTGCCCTAAAGCCTAAAACACCACCCCCAGCACGTCCCCCTACACTGCCAGAACACCACTGCACTGCCCTAATTCCTGAAACACCACCGCCAGCACGACCCCCTACACTGCCTGAACACCACTGCTCTGCCCTAAACCCTGAAACACCACCCCCAGTATGTCCTCCTACACTGCCTGAACACCACTGCCCTGCCCTAAACCCTGAAACACCAGCACGAACCCCTACACTGCCCGAACACCACTGTACTGCCCTAAACCCTGAAACACTAGCCCCAGCACGACCCCCTACACTGCCCGCACACCAATGCACTGCCCTAAACCCTGAAACACCACCCCCAACACAACCCCCTACACTGCACGAACACCACTGCACTGCCCTAAACCCTGAAACACCACCCACTGCATGACCCCCTACACTACCCGCACACCACTGCACTGCCCTAAACCCTGAAACACCACCCCCAGCACGACCCCCTACACTGCCCGAACACCAATGCACTGCCCTAAAACCTGAAACACTAGCCCCAGCACAACCCCCTACACAGCCCGATCACCACTGCCCTGCCCTAAACCCTGAAACACCAGCCCCAGCATGACCCCCTACACTGCCCGAACACCACTGCTCTGCCCTGAACCCTGAAACACCACCCCGGCACGACCTCCTACACTGCCCAAACACCACTGCACTGCCCTAAACCCTAAAGCATTACCCCCAGCATGACACCCTACACTGCCTGAACAGCAGTGCACTACCCTGAACCCTAAAACCTCAACCCCAGCATGACCCCTCACACTGCTTGAACACCACTGCATGGCCCTAAACCCTAAAACACCACCCCCCTGCACGACCCCCTACACTGCCTGAACACCACTGCACTGCCCTAAACCCTGAAACACCACCCCCAGCAAGACCCTCTACACTGCCTGAACACCACTGCCCTAAACCCTGAAACACCACCCCAGCAAGACCCCCTACACTGCCCGAAAACCAATGCATTTCCCTAAACTCTGAAACACCACCCCCTGCATGACCCCCTACACTGCCCGAACACCACTGCACTGCCCTAAACCCTGAAACACCACCCCCTGCACGTCCCCCTATAATGCCCGAACACCACTGCACTGCCCTAAACCCTGAAAAAACACTCCCAGGGTTACCTCCTACACTGCTCAAACACCACTGCTCTGCCCTAAACCCTAAAACACCACCCCCAGCACGTCCCCCAACACTGCCAGAACACCACTGCACTGCCCTACTTCCTGAAACACCACCGCCAGCACGACCCACACACTGCCTAAACACCACTGCTCTGCCCTAAACCCTGAAACACCACCCCCAGTATGTCCTCCTACACTGCCTGAACACCACTGCCCTGCCCTAAACCCTGAAACACCAGCACGAACCCCTACACTGCCCGAACACCACTGTACTGCCCTAAACCCTGAAACACTAGCCCCAGCACGACCCCCTACACTGCCCGCACACCAATGCACTGCCCTAAACCCTGAAACACCACCCCCACCACAACCCCCTACACTGCACGAACACCACTGCACTGCCCTAAACCCTGAAACACCACCCCCAGCACGACCCCCTACACTGCCCGAACACCACTGCACTGCCCTAAAACCTGAAACACCACCCCCAGCACGACCCCCAAAACTGCCCGAACACCACTGCACTACCCTAAACTCTGAAACACCACCCCCAGCACAACCCCCTACACTTCCCGAACACCACTGCACTGCCCTAAACCCTAAAACACCACCCCCCTGCACGACCCCCTACACTGCCTGAACACCACTGCACTGCCCTAAACCCTAAAACACCACCCCCCTGCACGACCCCCTACACTGCCTGAACACTGCACTGCCCTAAACCCTGAAACACCACTCCAAGCAAGACCCCCTACATTGCCCGAACACCTCTGCACTGCCCTGAACCCTGAAACACCACAACCAGCAAGACCCTCTACACTGCCTGAACACCACTGCCCTAAACCCTGAAACACCACCCCAGCAAGACCCCCTACACTGCCCGAAAACCAATGCATTTCCCTAAACTCTGAAACACCACCCCCTGCATGACCCCCTACACTGCCCGAACACCACTGCACTGCCCTAAACCCTGAAACACCACCCCCTGCACGTCCCCCTATAATGCCCGAACACCACTGCACTGCCCTAAACCCTGAAAAACCACTCCCAGGATTACCTCCTACACTTCTCAAACACCACTGCTCTGCCCTAAACCCTAAAACACCACCCCCAGCACGTCCCCCTACACTGCCAGAACACCACTGCACTGCCCTAATTCCTGAAACACCACCGCCAGCACGACCCCCTACACTGCCTGAACACCACTGCTCTGCCCTAAACCTTGAAACACCACCCCCAGTATGTCCTCCTACACTGCCTGAACACCACTGCCCTGCCCTAAACCCTGAAACACCAGCACGAACCCCTACACTGCCCGAACACTACTGTACTGCCCTAAACCCTGAAACACTAGCCCCAGCACGACCCCCTACACTGCCCGCACACCAATGCACTGCCCTAAACCCTGAAACACCACCCCCAACACAACCCCCTACACTGCACGAACACCACTGCACTGCCCTAAACCCTGAAACACCACCCACTGCATGACCCCCTACACTACCCGCACACCACTGCACTGCCCTAAACCCCTAAACACCACCCCCAGCACGACCCCCTACACTGCCCGAACACCAATGCACTGCCCTAAAACCTGAAACACCACCCCCAGCACGACCCCCAAAACTTCCAGAACACCACTGCACTGCCCTAAACCCTGAAACACCACCCCCTGCAAGACCCCCTACACTGCCCGAACACCACTGCCCTAAACCCTGAAACACCAGTCCCAACACGACCCCCTACTCTGCCCGAACTCCACTGCACTGCCCTAAACCCTGAAACACTAGCCCCAGCACGACCCCCTACACAGCCCGATCACCACTGCCTTGCCCTAAACCCTGAAACACCAGCCCCAGCATGAACCCTACATTGCCCGAACACCACTGCACTGCCCTAAACCCTGAAACACCAGCCCCAGCATGACCCCCTACACTGCCCGAACACCACTGCACTGCCCTGAACCCTGAAACACCACCCCGGCACGACCTCCTACACTGCCCAAACACCACTGCACTGCCCTAAACCCTAAAACATTACCCCCAGCATGACACCCTACACTGCCTGAACAGCAGTGCACTACCCTGAACCCTAAAACATCAACCCCAGCATGACCCCTCACTCTGCTTGAACACCACTGCACTGCCCTAAACCCTGAAACACCACTCCCAGCAAGACCCCCTACATTGCCCGAACACCTCTGCACTGCCCTGAACCCTGAAACACCACCCCCAGCAAGACCCTCTACACTGCCTGAACACCACTGCCCTAAACCCTGAAACACCACCCCAGCACGACCCCCAAAACTGCCCGAACACCACTGCACTGCCCTAAACCCTGAAACACCACCCCCTGCAAGACCCCCTACACGGCCCGAACACCACTGCCCTAAACCCTGAAACACCAGTCCCAGCACGACCCCATACACTGCCCGAACTCCACTGCGCTGCCCTAAACCCTGAAACACTAGCCCCAGCACCACCCCCTACACAGCCCGATCACCACTGCCCTGCCCTAAACCCTGAAACACCAGCCCCAGCATGAACCCTACATTGCCCGAACACCACTGCACTGCCCTAAACCCTGAAACACCAGCCCCAGCATGACCCCCTACACTGCCCGCACACCACTGCACTGCCCTGAACCCTGAAACACCACCCCGGCACGACCTCCTACACTGCCCAAACACCACTGCACTGCCCTAAACACTGAAACGCCACCCCCAGCAACACCCCCTACACTGCCTGAACACCACTGCCCCAAACTCTGAAACACCACCTCCAGCAAGACCCCCTACACTGCCCGAACACCACTGTCCTAAACCATGAAACGCCACCCCCTGCAAGACCCTCAACACTGCCCGAACACCACTGCACTACCCTAAACCATAAAACACCAGCCCCAGCACGACCCCCTACACTGCCCGAACACCACTGCACTGCCCTAACCCTAAAACACCAGCCCCAGCATGACCCCTCGCACTGCCCGAACACCACTGCACGACCCTAAACCCTGAAAGACCAGCTCCAGCACGACCCCCTACACTGCCCTAACACCACTGCACTGCCCTAAACTCTGAAACACCACCCCCAGCACAACCCCCTACACTGCCCGAACACCACTGCAGTGCCCTAAACCCTGAAACACCACCCCCCTGCATGACCCCCTACACTGCCTGAACACCACTGCAATGCCCTAAACCCTGAAACACCACTCCCAGCAAGACCCCCTACATTGCCCGAACACCTCTGCACTGCCCTGAACCCTGAAACACCACCCCCAGCAAGACCTTCTACACTGCCTGAACACCACTGCCCTAAGCCCTGAAACACCACCCCAGCAAGACCCCCTACACTGCCCGAAAACCAATGCATTTCCCTAAACTCTGAAACACCACCCCCTGCATGACCCCCTACACTGCCCGAACACCACTGCACTGCCCTAAACCCTGAAAAACCAGTCCCAGGATTACCTCCTACACTGCTCAAACACCACTGCTCTGCCCTAAACCCTAAAACACCACCCTAGCACGTCCCCCTACACTGCCAGAACACCACTGCACTGCCCTAATTCCTGAAACACCACCGCCAGCACGACCCCCTACACTGCCTGAACACCACTGCTCTGCCCTAAACCCTGAAACACCACCCCCAGTATGTCCTCCTACACTGCCTGAACACCACTGCCCTGCCCTAAACCCTGAAACACCAGCACGAACCCCTACACTGCCCGAACACCACTGTACTGCCCTAAACCCTGAAACACTAGCCCCAGCACGACCCCCTTCACTGCCCGCACACCAATGCACTGCCCTAAACCCTGAAACACCAACCCTCAACACAACCCCCTACACTGCACGAACAACACTGCACTGCCCTAAACCCTGAAACACCACCCACTGCATGACCCCCTACACTACCCGCATACCACTGCACTGCCCTAAACCCTGAAACACCACCCCCAGCACGACCCCCTACACTGCCCGAACACCACTGCACTGCCCTAAAACCTGAAACACCACCCCCAGCACGACCCCCTAAACTGCCCGAACACCACTGCACTGCCCTAAACCCTGAAACACCACCCCTGCAAGACCCCCTACACAGCCCGAACACCACTGCCCTAAACGCTGAAACGTCAGCCCCAGCACGACCCCCTACACTGCCCGAACACCACTGCTCTGCCCTAAACCCTGAAACACCACCCCCAGCAAGACCCTCTACACTGCCTGAATACCACTGCCCTAAACCCTGAAACACCACCCCAGCAAGACCCCATACACTGCCCGAAAACCAATGCATTTCCCTAAACTCTGAAACACCACCCCCTGCATGACCCCCTATACTGCTCAAACACCACTGCTCTGCCCTAAACCCTAAAACACCACCCCCAGCACGTCCCCCTACACTGCCAGAACACCACTGCACTGCCCTAATTCCTGAAACACCACCGCCAGCATGACCCCCTACACTGCCTGAACACCACTGCTCTGCCCTAAACCCTGAAACACCACCCCCAGTATGTCCTCCTACACTGCCTGAACACCACTGCCCTGCCCTAAACCCTGAAACACCATCACAAACCCCTACACTGCCCGAACACCACTGTACTGCCCTAAACCCTGAAACACTAGCCCCAGCACGACCCCCTACACTGCCCGCACACCAATTGTGAGAAGTTGGCCTGGTATATGCTGTTCACTAGTTCTAGTGACCACCTTGTACCATGCCAAGCAACCCTTATGGTGTGGTTGTAAGTCAACCTTTTTGGACTAGCTGCCCTAGTGGTAGCGTAGGCTAAGCAGTCTTTGAGGCTAAACTCGTGATGCGTGTTAAGCAAGCTGTTTTACCAATAGTAACCCCCTTTTATACCAATGAAAGGACACCACACAGATATATATTCAAAATATATATGTATTTATTTCTCAAAGTAACCCCTAGTCTCTTTATGAGCACAGGAGCACAAATCGTCAAACAAGATTATCACAGAATACACAGAAGTTGCACTTTATATGGGTAGGCCCTGGTGGCCACTCAAACCATATACTAAAATAGTGGTATAAGTACCACGAACAGAAAAGGGAAAAGGCCTAGGGCCTCTAGAATCGCTGGGCCTACAAGGAGCTAACGTCAGTTAGTGACCAGGAGGTCCACGGGTGGCGTGTGCAGAGCAAATAGTCACACGCGTGCTCCCATAGGTTTCAATGGGTGCGTAAAAAGTACAAAGTTACTGCAAAAGGAATCTTCCGGATGACCTAGGAACTTAAGATTTGGAACACAGGCACTAGAGATGTAATACTACACATGGGCACCGGAGTACCAGCTTTACCTCACCCACAGGAAGCGGGTGCATAGGCCTCAAAGTGCGTCGGGTTTCTTCTATCTGTTCCGTTGAGCCTGGGACAAAGATGCTGCAGGCGGTCGGTCGGGAAGAGATGCAGTGGATCCAAGAGTGGATCGGAGATGTTGAAGACCTGTAAGCAGAGGGGACAGTGTTCACAGTCACTAGCCAGTGACCAGCGTGGCACCAGGTGGGTACCAGGCGATGTCGGGTGCAAACAGGTGATGAGGGGTAGCTTGTCTCCGCAGCCACGTGGTCCCTGAAGGTCGACGACGTCCAGGAGTCGGCTCACGAGCTGTCCCACGCAGGCTCTCGCTGTCGGCGGTGTCGGCGACTTGATCGAAGCAAACAAGCCTTGGCAAAAGCAATTGCAGGAGGATTCGGAAATCAGCTGTTGGTTCTGACCAGCAAGGTCAGAGGGATTGCTCCTTTGGAGGGGAGCAAGGGCCAGTCTGGAGCAACCAGACCAGCGGTGTTTGTCGTAGATTTCGTCGCCAAGATGGCCACTAGCCAGCGGGCCAGCAACCGGTTAGGCGCGTCGAGTGGCAAAATGCAGAAGGGCCCCACGCAGATCGTGGAGATGCTGGAGGGCTCACCTTTGGTGCAGATGCTGCTCGAGGGTTGGGCTTCTCAGGACCCAAAGCACAACTTGGAGGGAGCCTCGGTTGTTGCACTGGTCAGCTTGTCGTAGTCGTTCCAAGATGGCTGGCTCCACGTGTCTCGGTGCCTCCACGGGTCTCCTCTTTTCAGGGACTGTGGATCGGGCGGTGAGAGGTCTGGAGGTCCAGGTCTTGTCAGTCTCTGGGCTCGGGCTCCGGCGGGAGGCGGCGGCAAAGCAGACGGTGATTCGCTGGATGGTGCTTGCGTTAGCAAGGTGGTCACTCCCTGACCACAGGGGAGATTTTCTTCAGTCTTCTGTGCAGCAGAATGTCGAAGTTCCCGTCTTCTTCTTAGTTTCAAGTTGATTCCAGGATGTCTGAAGTCTTAGGACACAGCTCCTACCTTTAAGCGGATTCTAGGGGCCGGACTACCTGCTAGGTCCCTCCCTATGGGTGGGACCAGGAAGGGGGGTGGTTACACCCCCAATCCTTTGTCCAGCTCGCCCCAGGCCCGGGACTGGTGTGCCCCAGGACCGGTTTGAACTGGCATATGCACCGAGGCTCCTTGTGAGCCACAGGCATGTCTGGTTTCTTTCAAGCCCTACCTGACCAATACACAAAATCCTGTCTGGGGTGGTGCATGCACCTCCCCTGGCAGGAAACCCTTTGTCCACACCTCCCAAGCTGGAAGGACTCCCAGCAGCAGGAGGGCAGACTTGTGTCTGTGGTGGCAGCATCCATTTGGTGGAGCTGAGGCTATGTCTGATTTTACCCGGGTTTCAGGTACTGTACATGTCGTGTCCCTCTAGAAGGGTGGAATGCTAACCCCGTCGCCAGAATTGGCGAGGGGTTAGTATTCCAATTCGTATGACACCTTACTCGACATGTTTTGATAAAGCCAAACCAAAGATAGCATTTAACCGCGAGGTTCATAATGCACTTAAGAGTATATGGTATGACGATATCTGGAAACAGTAGAAGGAAGTTGTTCCGACCACTGCAGACAGGCTCAGCTCATGCCAGAGCACCATCTCACATGGAACCAAGCACTCTGCCTTCAGGATTGTTAAGGCCTGCCATAGGAGTGACTTATAGGTTACCAGGTGTCCCATTTAAGGTTAGGTATAGGTATACTACACCTAAGTAAGAGGTGATTACACCAACTTACCCCAGCTGAGTGATCAGCCAGTTGTGTCAGATTGTTAGGCCAAGCCTGGGGTGGCATAATACATGCTGCAGCCCCTGGCAGGCCTTGGGTACACCAATGCCCTGGGTACCTAGTGTACACTGGTACAGGGGCTGACAGGGTGATCCACTTCCAATTGGTTATGCACCTAGGGTGCATAGTTTTAATTTAGTAGAGAGAACAGCAGGCTGGGGGTCTGATTGGCAGGCCCACAGCCTCAATATGTCAAAAACCAGTGAAGCAAAAAGCAAAAATTTGGGGTGACCATAGGATAGCAGACCCTACTCTCCTACACAACCCCCCCCCAAACGCTGGGACATTAAACTAGCCTTGACCAGTCTCGTCTTCATGTCCTAAGTGGAAGTACCTGGAGAGACCATCTGCATTCCCATGGTCAGTACCTGGCCGGTGCTCCACTGTAAAGTCCATCCCCTGTAGGGAAATGGACCACCTAAGCAGTTTGGGGTTTTCACCCTTCATCTGATTTAGCCACAAGAGGGGCTTATGGTCGGTCTGAATCTTGAAGTGAGTGCCAAACAAGTATGGCCTCAGCTTCTTCAGGGCCCACACCACAGCAAAGGCCTCCCTCTCAATAGCTGACCAATTCTTCTCTCTGGGGGTCAACCTTCTGCTAATAAAAGCAATGGGTTGGTCTTGACCATCTACATTAAGTTGTGACAGCACAGCTCCCACACCCAACTCAGAAGCATCTGTTTGGACAATAAACTCTTTGGAGTAGTCAGGACTTTTCAGGATAGGTGCAGAGCACATGGCCTCCTTCAGGTCATCAAATGCCTTTTGACAGCTTACTGTCCACTGAACCTTTTTGGGCATCTTCTTGGATGTCAGATCATTAAGAGGAGTCACAATGGATCCATAGTTCTTAACAAACTTCCTGTAATACCCAGTCAAGCCCAAGAAAGCTCGAACTTGAGTCTGGGTGGTTGGAGGGGACCAATCCTTGATGGACTGTATCTTACTCTCCAGTGGTTGAACTTGGCCCCCACCTACAAGGTGGCCCAAATACACAACCTTACTCTGCCCTATCTGGCACTTAGTAGCCTTGATAGTGAGGCCTGCCCTTTGCAGAGCCTCAAGAGCCTTCTTCAGGTGGATCAGGTGATCCTCCCAGGTGGAACTAAAGACAGCAATGTCATCAAGATATGCTGCGCAAAAGTCATCCAACCCAGTAAGGACTTGGTTCACCAGCCTTTGGAAGGTGGCAGGTGCATTCTTCAGACCAAAGGGCATCACCACAAACTGATAATGCCCACCTGGGGTTGAGAATGCTGTTTTGGCCTTAGACTCCTCAGCTAACCTGATTTGCCAATAGCCAGCTGTCAAGTCAAATGTGCTCAAAAACTTTGCAGAAGCTAGTTTGTCTATGAGCTCATCTGCCCTTGGAATAGGGTGTGCATCTGTCCTGGTGACAGCATTGAGTCCTCTGTAGTCCACACAGAACCTCATCTCTCTCTTGCCATCTTTGGTGTGAGGTTTGGGGACCAGAACCACTGGGCTAGCCCAGGGGCTCTCTGAGGGTTCAATGACACCTAATTCCAGCATTTTATGTACCTCAGCCTTTATACAGTCCCTGACGTGGTCAGGTTGTCTGTAAAGTTTGTTCTTTACAGGCAGACTGTCACCAGTGTCCACAACATGGGTACACCAGTCAGTTTGACTAGGTATCAAGGAAAACATATGTGAAAATGATTGTAGAACCTGTCTACATTCAGTCTGCTGATGGGCAGTGAGGTTGCCTCCAAGGGTCACTCCTTCAACTGAGCCATCTTCAGGGTTCTGAGACAACAGGTCTGGGAGAGGGTCACTCTCTTCCTCCTGTCCCTCATCTGTAGCCATGAGCAAGCCCATGTCTGCCCTGTCAACATATGCTTTAAGCCTGTTAACATGGAGTACCCTGTGGGGACTCCTGGGAGTTCCTAGGTCGACCAAGTAGGTGACCTCTCCCTTCTTTTCCAGGATTGTATGGGGTCCAGACCATTTGTCTTGGAGTGCTGCTGGGGCCACTGGCTCCAACACCCATACCTTCTGTCCTGGCTGATACTCAACCAAGACAGCCTTTTGGTCATGCCAAGCTTTCTGTAAGGCCTGGCTTGCCTCAAGGTTTTTAGATGCCTTCTCCATATACTCAGCCATCCTGGAGCGGAGACCAAGTACATAGTCCACTATGTCTAGCTTAGGCTTTTTGAGAGGTAACTCCCATCCTTCCTTCACCAAACACAGTGGGCCTCTCACAGGGTGCCCAAACAACAATTCAAAGGGGCTGTAGCCAACTCCTTTTTGTGGGACCTCTCTGTAAGCAAACAGAAGGCAGGGTAGAAGGATATCCCATCTTCGCCTGAGCTTTTCAGGTAATCCTTTGATCATACCCTTTAGGGTCTTGTTGAATCTCTCAACAAGCCCATTGCATTGTGGGTGATAAGGGGTGGTGAACTTGTAGTTGACACCACATTCCTTCCACATAGCTGTCAAGTATCCTGACATAAAGTTGGTACCTCTGTCAGATACTACCTCCTTAGGAAACCCCACTCTGGAGAATACTCCCAGCAGGGCCCTGGCCACAACAGGAGCTGTAGTGGTCCTAAGGGGAATTGCCTCTGGATACCTGGTGGCATGATCCACTACCACCAGTATAAATCTGTGCCCAGATGCAGTGGGAGGATCCATGGGACCCACTATGTCTATTCCCACTCTTTCAAAGGGGACCCCCACCACAGGTAGTGGTATTAGGGGGGCCTTTGTTGTGCCACCTGATTTGCCACTGGCTTGGCAGGTAACACAGGAGCGACAAAACTCCTTTGTATCTTCATTCATATGAGGCCAGTGAAAGTGAGGGACAAGTCTGTCCCAGGTCTTGTTCTGGCCTAGGTGTCCTGCTAAAGGAATATCATGGGCCAAGGTAAGAAGGAAGCCCCTAAATTGCAGAGGTATGACCAACCTCCTGGTTGCACCAGGCTTGGGGTCTCTAGCCTCTGAATAAAGGAGCCCTTCATCCCAATACACTTTATGGGTACCTTGAGCATTCCCAGCAGCCTCAGCAGCAGCCAGCTGTCTGAGGGGTTCAAGAGAGGGACAGGATAACTGAGCCTGCCTCAAGTCAGCCCTTGAAGGTCCCCCTGTCCCCAGAAACTCAACCTGATCAGGTTCAAGCTCTTCAGGGACAGTTCCTTCAGGGTCCTCTAGATCAGCTTCCTGGGAAGGCTGATCATCACTCTGAGGCAGGGGGGAAGGCACAGCCTTGACCCTCCTGTTCTTCTTCTTGGTAGGTGCTTGGTCCATTGTTCCAGGATCCAAGACCTGAGGTTCAGTGAGGCACTTTTTGGCCTGTGACCTGGTCACAGCAAGGACATGTGATGATATACCTAACATCTCTGCATGAGTCCTGTACTCCACTTCTGACCATAGAGAACTCTCTAGGTCATTGCCCAACAAACATTCTACTGGGAGGTCTGCACTAACCACAACCCTTTTGAGGCCAGTTACCCCTCCCCATGAGAAGTTAACAACTGCCACACTATGTGAAGTAGTGGCATTGCTGGCATTGGTCACCAGGTAGTTCTCACCTGGTATGTACTGTCCAGGATCCACAAAGCCTGGTGTCACCATAGTGACACTGGCACATGTGTCCCTGTAGGCTTGAGCCACTTTGTCATTAATTAAAGGAGTCTGTCTGTACTTGCCCAGGTTACTGGGGCTCACAGTCAGGGACAAATCAATGTCCCCATCACAGATCAAGACTGCCTGTGTAAGGGTTCTGTCTAAGTCAGAATCTCCTTCAGTTCCCATAGTGATTCCCACTACACCCTTTGTCTGGGGACCAACACTGCTAACAGTAGTACTGGGAGCAGGTGCCTTAGGGGCAACCGTGTTGGGGGCTCCACCCTTTTTGCAATCACTAGTCCAGTGAGTTGTATTTTTGCAATGATTGCACCAGGGTTTCTTTTGACCTTCTTTCTTCTTTTTGGACTGTTGTTGGGACCCACCCTCCTTAGCAGTAGTTTGGGGCCCTGTTGAAGACTTCTGGTCTTTAGATTTCTGATCTCCACCCTTTTGGTCTGTTTTCTTCTGATCACCCCCTTGGCCCTGGTTCTGGTTCTTTTGCTTAACCCTGGTTCTGACCCATTTGTCTGCCTTCTTTCCCAATTCTTGGGGAGAGGTCAGATCAGAGTCAACCAAGTGTTGATGCAGTTGCTGGTTTTGACAGTTATTTAAAATCTGCTCTCTCATCATCAAATTATACAATCCTGTAAAATCAGATACCTTACTTCCCAGCAACCAACCCTCCAAAGCCTTAGTGGCACATTCAATGTATTCAGACCAGTCCTGAGTCTGTGTCTTTTGGGTGTCTCTGAACATTAACCTGTACTGTTCAGTGGTTAAGCCTAACCCATCTACCAGAACACTCTTCAGGACTCTGTAGTTTCTGACATCCTCTTCTCTAACAGTGAGGAGTCTGTCTCTGCCTCTTCCTTCAAAGGAGAGCCAGAGGATTGCTGCCCACTGATCTTCAGGAACCTGCTGTACTTTGCAGGCTCTCTCAAGAGCAGTTATCCACTTGTGGATGTCATCCCCACTTTTGTAGGGGGGCACAACCTTAGACAGGTTTCTATTGTCGAAAACCCTATCTTTGTCCTTAGGGACAATGCTGCCACCAGTGGGTATAGACCCACTCTCTTTATGCTGTCTAGCCTTGCTAAGTTTCTCTTCCATCAGGGCTACTTCTAGCTCCTGCTTCCTGATCCTCAGCTGGGCCTCTTGCATCTTGGCCTCATGTTCCCTCCTCTGAGGGGTGGTCATCCTTCTCCTGGAGTGACCTTGAGAGCCTCTAGAGCCATGGGAAGCATTGGAGTCACCTGAGCGATTCCTTTGCCTTCCAAGCCCTGTGTTAAGTCCACTGGGGAGATCCAGTGGGTTGAACCCACTGTCAGTCCCCAATAGCCTTGGTTTAGCTGGGCCAAGTATAATACTTGGCACTGGGCTAGTTCTCCCTTCATCCTCACTACTGTCAGTATCCTTTTCACTCTCATCCTCTGTGGTAGGCATCCCATCTAAGGGGTGACTATTGGGAAGGGGTACTTCAGTGGCATCTTCAGAAGGGGGGCCTCCTGTTCCTGTCCCTAAGGGGGCTAACTGGGAAGCTTTCTTGAGTGCTCTCTGATTCTCATCATTCTGTAAGAGCTCTCTGAGCTCAGCAGAGTTTGGGTTCTTGGGCTGTTTAAGGCCTCTAAGAGTTGCCAAATGCCTGAGCTCATTCTGATTAAGGGTAGCAAAGATGGATGGTGCCCTCGGGGGGTCACTCTCAACAGAGATGGGTACAGTGGACCCCTCTGCCCCAGCCATTGCTCTTAAGTGTGGGTGGATGTGTTGCAATCTACCTACACTTGGGTTTACCTACTAAACCTATCTAGTAGTTGTAGTCAGGGTGTGCTACTCCCTTTGCTCTACAACAACTAAGTTCAGTAGAACTTAAGTATATCTAATCTTGTTTTATATGTACCTACAGGTACCTATGTGATCTTTCAATTGGTAACCAAGAGATTACAATGGTAAAACACAGCAAGCTCAAATCCAACCGCTGCTCACCAATGTGGGAAGTTGGCCTGGTATATGCTGTTCACTAGTTCTAGTGACCACCTTGTACCATGCCAAGCAACCCTTATGGTGTGGTTGTAAGTCAACCTTTTTGGACTAGCTGCCCTAGTGGTAGCGTAGGCTAAGCAGTCTTTGAGGCTAAACTCGTGATGCGTGTTAAGCAAGCTGTTTTACCAATAGTAACCCCCTTTTATACCAATGAAAGGACACCACACAGATATATATTCAAAATATATATGTATTTATTTCTCAAAGTAACCCCTAGTCTCTTTATGAGCACAGGAGCACAAATCGTCAAACAAGATTATCACAGAATACACAGAAGTTGCACTTTATATGGGTAGGCCCTGGTGGCCACTCAAACCATATACTAAAATAGTGGTATAAGTACCACGAACAGAAAAGGGAAAAGGCCTAGGGCCTCTAGAATCGCTGGGCCTACAAGGAGCTAACGTCAGTTAGTGACCAGGAGGTCCACGGGTGGCGTGTGCAGAGCAAATAGTCACACGCGTGCTCCCATAGGTTTCAATGGGTGCGTAAAAAGTACAAAGTTACTGCAAAAGGAATCTTCCGGATGACCTAGGAACTTAAGATTTGGAACACAGGCACTAGAGATGTAATACTACACATGGGCACCGGAGTACCAGCTTTACCTCACCCACAGGAAGCGGGTGCATAGGCCTCAAAGTGCGTCGGGTTTCTTCTATCTGTTCCGTTGAGCCTGGGACAAAGATGCTGCAGGCGGTCGGTCGGGAAGAGATGCAGTGGATCCAAGAGTGGATCGGAGATGTTGAAGACCTGTAAGCAGAGGGGACAGTGTTCACAGTCACTAGCCAGTGACCAGCGTGGCACCAGGTGGGTACCAGGCGATGTCGGGTGCAAACAGGTGATGAGGGGTAGCTTGTCTCCGCAGCCACGTGGTCCCTGAAGGTCGACGACGTCCAGGAGTCGGCTCACGAGCTGTCCCACGCAGGCTCTCGCTGTCGGCGGTGTCGGCGACTTGATCGAAGCAAACAAGCCTTGGCAAAAGCAATTGCAGGAGGATTCGGAAATCAGCTGTTGGTTCTGACCAGCAAGGTCAGAGGGATTGCTCCTTTGGAGGGGAGCAAGGGCCAGTCTGGAGCAACCAGACCAGCGGTGTTTGTCGTAGATTTCGTCGCCAAGATGGCCACTAGCCAGCGGGCCAGCAACCGGTTAGGCGCGTCGAGTGGCAAAATGCAGAAGGGCCCCACGCAGATCGTGGAGATGCTGGAGGGCTCACCTTTGGTGCAGATGCTGCTCGAGGGTTGGGCTTCTCAGGACCCAAAGCACAACTTGGAGGGAGCCTCGGTTGTTGCACTGGTCAGCTTGTCGTAGTCGTTCCAAGATGGCTGGCTCCACGTGTCTCGGTGCCTCCACGGGTCTCCTCTTTTCAGGGACTGTGGATCGGGCGGTGAGAGGTCTGGAGGTCCAGGTCTTGTCAGTCTCTGGGCTCGGGCTCCGGCGGGAGGCGGCGGCAAAGCAGACGGTGATTCGCTGGATGGTGCTTGCGTTAGCAAGGTGGTCACTCCCTGACCACAGGGGAGATTTTCTTCAGTCTTCTGTGCAGCAGAATGTCGAAGTTCCCGTCTTCTTCTTAGTTTCAAGTTGATTCCAGGATGTCTGAAGTCTTAGGACACAGCTCCTACCTTTAAGCGGATTCTAGGGGCCGGACTACCTGCTAGGTCCCTCCCTATGGGTGGGACCAGGAAGGGGGGTGGTTACACCCCCAATCCTTTGTCCAGCTCGCCCCAGGCCCGGGACTGGTGTGCCCCAGGACCGGTTTGAACTGGCATATGCACCGAGGCTCCTTGTGAGCCACAGGCATGTCTGGTTTCTTTCAAGCCCTACCTGACCAATACACAAAATCCTGTCTGGGGTGGTGCATGCACCTCCCCTGGCAGGAAACCCTTTGTCCACACCTCCCAAGCTGGAAGGACTCCCAGCAGCAGGAGGGCAGACTTGTGTCTGTGGTGGCAGCATCCATTTGGTGGAGCTGAGGCTATGTCTGATTTTACCCGGGTTTCAGGTACTGTACATGTCGTGTCCCTCTAGAAGGGTGGAATGCTAACCCCGTCGCCAGAATTGGCGAGGGGTTAGTATTCCAATTCGTATGACACCTTACTCGACATGTTTTGATAAAGCCAAACCAAAGATAGCATTTAACCGCGAGGTTCATAATGCACTTAAGAGTATATGGTATGACGATATCTGGAAACAGTAGAAGGAAGTTGTTCCGACCACTGCAGACAGGCTCAGCTCATGCCAGAGCACCATCTCACATGGAACCAAGCACTCTGCCTTCAGGATTGTTAAGGCCTGCCATAGGAGTGACTTATAGGTTACCAGGTGTCCCATTTAAGGTTAGGTATAGGTATACTACACCTAAGTAAGAGGTGATTACACCAACTTACCCCAGCTGAGTGATCAGCCAGTTGTGTC
This sequence comes from Triturus cristatus, assembly GCF_964204655.1. Taxonomy (NCBI): domain Eukaryota; kingdom Metazoa; phylum Chordata; class Amphibia; order Caudata; family Salamandridae; genus Triturus; species Triturus cristatus. The sequence continues at coordinate 1,122,480,721 of NC_140579.1, forward strand.
AGATTGTTAGGCCAAGCCTGGGGTGGCATAATACATGCTGCAGCCCCTGGCAGGCCTTGGGTACACCAATGCCCTGGGTACCTAGTGTACACTGGTACAGGGGCTGACAGGGTGATCCACTTCCAATTGGTTATGCACCTAGGGTGCATAGTTTTAATTTAGTAGAGAGAACAGCAGGCTGGGGGTCTGATTGGCAGGCCCACAGCCTCAATATGTCAAAAACCAGTGAAGCAAAAAGCAAAAATTTGGGGTGACCATAGGATAGCAGACCCTACTCTCCTACACCAATGCACTGCCCTAAACCCTGAAACACCACCCCCAACACTGCACGAACACCACTGCACTGCCCTAAACCCTGAAACACCACCCACTGCATGACCCCCTACACTACCCGCACACCACTGCACTGCCCTAAACCCTGAAACACCACCCCCAGCACGACCCCCTACACTGCCCGAACACCACTGCACTGCCCTAAAACCTGAAACACCACCCCCAGCACAACCCCCTAAACAGCCTGAACACCACTGCACTGCCCTAAACCCGGAAACACCACCCCCTGCAAGACCCCCTACACTGCCCGAACACCACTGCTCTGCCCTAAACCCTGAAACACCAGTCCCAGCACGACCCCCTACACTGCCCGAACTCCACTGCACTGCCCTAAACCCTGAAACACCAGCCCCAGCATGACCCCTACATTGCCCAAACACCACTGCACTGACCAAAACCCTGAAACACCAGCCCCAGCATAACCCCCTACACTGCCCGAACACCATGGCACTGCCCTGAACCCTGAAACACCACCCCGGCACCATCTCCTACACTGCCCAAACACCACTGCACTGCCCTAAACACTGAATTGCCATCCCCAGCAAGACCCCTTACACTGCCTGAACACCACTGCCCCAAACTCTGAAACGCCACCTCCAGCCAGACCCCCTACACTGCCCGAACACCACTGCCCTAAACCCTGAAACGCCACCCCCTGCAAGACCCTCAACACTGCCCGAACACCACTGTACCACTGCCCTAAACCCTGAAATGCCACCCCCTGCAAGACCCCCTACATTGCCCGAACACCACTGCACTGCCCTAAACCCTGAAACACCACTCCCAGCATGACCCCCCACACTGCCTGAACACCACTTCACTGCCCTAAACCCTAAAACACCACCCACTGCACGACACCCTACACTACCGGAACACCACTGCACTACCCTAAAACACCACCCCCTGCAAGACCCCCTAAACTGCCCAAACACCACTGCCCTAAACGCTGAAACGTCAGCCCCAGCACGACCCCCTACACTGCCCGAACACCACTGCTCTGCCCTAAACCCTGAAACACCAGTCCCAGCACGACCCCCTACACTGCCCGAACTCCACTGCACTGCCCTAAACCCTAAAACACCAGCCCCAGCATGAACCCTACATTGCCCGAACACCACTGCACTGCCCTAAACCCTGAAACACCAGCCCCAGCATAACCCCCTACACTGCCCGAACACCACTGCACTGCCCTGAACCCTGAAACACCACCCCGGCACGACCTCCTACACTGCCCAAACACCACTGCACTGCCCTAAACACTGAAACGCCACCCCCAGCAAGACCCCTACACTGCCTGAACACCACTGCCCCAAACTCTGAAACGCCACCTCCAGCAAGACCCCCTACACTGCCTGAACACCACTGCCCTAAACCATGAAACGCCACCCCCTGCAAGACCCTCAACACTGCCCGAACACCACTGCACCACTGCCCTAAACACTGAAATGCCACCCCCTGCAAGACCCCCTACATTGCCCGAACACCACTGCACTGCCCTAAACCCTGAAACACCACTCCCAGCATGACCCCCTACACTGCGCGAACACCACTGCACTGCCATAAACCCTGAAACACCACCCCCAGCATGACCCCCCACACTGCCTTAACACCACTTCACTGCCCTAAACCCTAAAACACCACCCACTGCACGACACCCTACACTACCGGAACACCACTGCACTACCCTAAAACACCACCCCCAGCATGACCCTCAACACTGCCCGAACACCACTGCACGGCCCTAAACCCTGAAAAACCAGCCCCACCACGACCCCCTACACTGCCCGAACACCACTGCTCTGCCCTAAACCCTGAAACACCAGTCCCAGCATGACCCCCTACACTGCCCGAACTCCACTGCACTGCCCTAAACCCTGAAACACTAGCCCAAGCACGACCCCCTACACTGACCGATCACCACTGCACTGCCCTAAACCCTGAAACACCAGTCCCAGCACGACCCCTCACACTGCCCGAACACCACTGCACTGCCCTAAACCCTGAAACACCAGCCCCACCACGACCCCCTACACTGCCCGAACACCACTGCACTGCCCTAAACCCTGAAACACCAGCCCCAGCATGACCCCCTACACTGCCCAAACACCACTGCACTGCCCTAAACCCTGAAACACCACCCCCAACACGACCCACTACACTGCCCGAACACCACTGCACTGCCCTTAACCCTGAAACACCACCCCCAGCAAGACCCCCTACACTGCCCGAACACCTCTGCACTGCCCTGAACCCTTAAACACCACACCCAGCATGACCCCCTACACTGCCTGAACACCACTGCACTGCCCTAAACCCTGAAACACCATCCCCAGCAAGATCCCCTACACTGCCCGAACACCTCTGCACTACCCTGAACCCTGAAACACCACCCCAGCAAAACCCCTTACGCTGCCTGAAGACCTCTGCCCTAAACCCTTAAACACCACCCCAGCAAGACACCCTACGCTGGCTGAAAACCACTGCACTGCCCTAAACCCTGAAACACCACCCCCTGCACAACCCCCTACACTGCCTGAACACCACTGCACTACCTTAAGCCCTGAAACACCACCCCTGCACGACCCCCTACACTGCCCGAACACCACTGCACTGCCCTTAACCCTGAAACAGCACTCCCAGGATGACCACCTACACTGCCCAAACACCAATGCTCTGCCCTAAAACCTGAAACATCAGCACGACCCCTACACTGCCTGAACACCACTGCACTGCCCTAAACCCTGAAACAACAGCCCCAGCACGACCCCATACACTGCCCGCACACCACTGCACTGCCCTAAACCCTTAAACACCACCCCCAGCACGACCCCCTACACTAACCGCACACCACTGCACTTCCCTAAACCCTGAAATACCACCCCCAGCACGACCTCCTATACTGTCCGAACACCACTGCACTGCCCTAAACCATGAAACACCAGCCCCAGCACGACCCCCTACACTGCCCGAACACCACTGCACTCCCCTAAACCATGAAACACCACTCCCAGGATTACCCCCTACACTGCTCAAACACCACTGCTCTGCCCTAAACCCTAAAACACCACCCTCAGCACGTCCCCCCACACTGCCAGAACACCACTGCACTGCCCTAATTCCTGAAACACCACCCCCAGCATGACCCCCTACACTGCCTGAACACCACTGCTCTGCCCTAAAGCCTGAAACACCACCCCCAGCACGATCCCCTACACTGCCCGAACACCACTGCACTGCCCTAAACCCTGAAACACCACCTCCAGCACGACCCCCTACACTGCCCAAAAACCACTGCACTGCCCTAAACCCTGAAACACCACCCCCCTGCATGACCCCCTACACTGCCCGAACACCACTGCATTGCCCTAAACCCTGAAACACCATCCCCAGCAAGATCCCCTACACTGCCCGAACACCTCTGCACTGCCCTAAACCCTGAAACACCATCCCCAGCAAGATCCCCTACACTGCCCGAACACCTCTGCACTGCCCTGAACCCTGAAACACCACCCCCAGCAAAACCCCTTACACTGCCTGAACACCACAGCCCTAACCCCTTAACCCCTTCAGCGCGGCGGGAATTCCCCCGCGGTGCTGAAGGGTTCGAGCGCGGGCGGGGCCATGACGGAACGGTTCCGTCATGAGCACAGCGCAACCGATGCTCATGACGGAACCGTTCCGTCATGGGCATGGAAGGGGTTAAATACCACCCCAGCAAGACACCCTATGCTGCCCGAAAACCACTGCACTGCCCTAAACCCTGAAACACCACCCCTGCATGACCCCCTACACTGCCCAAACACCAATGCTCTGCCCTAAAACCTGAAACATCAGCACGACCCCTACACTGCCTGAACACCACTGCACTGCCCTAAACCCTGAAACAACAGCCCCAGCACGACCCCATACACTGCCCGCACACCACTGCACTGCCCTAAACCCTTAAACACCACCCCCAGCACGACCCCCTACACTAACCGCACACCACTGCACTTCCCTAAACCCTGAAATACCACCCCCAGCATGACCTCCTATACTGTCCGAACACCACTGCACTGCCCTAAACCATGAAACACCAGCCCCAGCACGACCCCCTACACTGCCCGAACACCACTGCACTCCCCTAAACCATGAAACACCACTCCCAGGATTACCCCCTACACTGCTCAAACACCACTGCTCTGCCCTAAACCCTAAAACACCACCCTCAGCACGTCCCCCCACACTGCCAGAACACCACTGCACTGCCCTAATTCCTGAAACACCACCCCCAGCATGACCCCCTACACTGCCTGAACACCACTGCTCTGCCCTAAAGCCTGAAACACCACCCCCAGCACGATCCCCTACACTGCCCGAACACCACTGCACTGCCCTAAACCCTGAAACACCACCTCCAGCACGACCCCCTACACTGCCCAAAAACCACTGCACTGCCCTAAACCCTGAAACACCACCCCCCTGCATGACCCCCTACACTGCCCGAACACCACTGCATTGCCCTAAACCCTGAAACACCATCCCCAGCAAGATCCCCTACACTGCCCGAACACCTCTGCACTGCCCTAAACCCTGAAACACCATCCCCAGCAAGATCCCCTACACTGCCCGAACACCTCTGCACTGCCCTGAACCCTGAAACACCACCCCCAGCAAAACCCCTTACACTGCCTGAACACCACAGCCCTAACCCCTTAACCCCTTCAGCGCGGCGGGAATTCCCCCGCGGTGCTGAAGGGTTCGAGCGCGGGCGGGGCCATGACGGAACGGTTCCGTCATGAGCACAGCGCAACCGATGCTCATGACGGAACCGTTCCGTCATGGGCATGGAAGGGGTTAAATACCACCCCAGCAAGACACCCTATGCTGCCCGAAAACCACTGCACTGCCCTAAACCCTGAAACACCACCCCTGCATGACCCCCTACACTGCCCAAACACCACTGCACTGCCCTAAACCCTGAAACACCACCCCCTGCACAACCCCCTACACTGCCCGAACACCACTGCACTGCCCTAAACCCTGAAACACCACTCCCAGGATGACCCCCTACACTGCCCAAACACCACTGCTCTGCCCTAAACCCTGAAAGACCAGCATGACCCCCTACACTGCCCGAACACTAGGGGTGGGTGGAATTTGCAAAATCCACTTTAGCAAATTATCGCGAAAATGTTTAAAATTATCGCAAACAAGCGGAAATATCGCGAAGATGCGGATTTTTTTTCCCCGCATGTTCGTGAGATTTTCTGCATGGTTGCGGGTCGCCAACTTACCCATGTGGTTGCTCGCGGGGCGCAGCCATCTTGTTTTGAGTTGTCTCGCGGTGCATGATCGCGAGAAGAAAGACGTGATCGCGCGACGCATGACGTCACTGCGAGCGCGAACTGTCGCGAGACAGCGCAAATGGCTAAAAACAATCCAACATCTCATGGAGAACGCGACCGGATCAAGAATACTTGTCGGCGAACTCAGGGATTCAGGTAAGGCGATCGCGCGCGCGCGAGAATGTATTATTTTACAGCGCGAGCAAGAAACAAATTATCGCCAAGCTGCGGAAAGCGGAAATTTTGACATTTTCGCGCTCTCCGCGGAACGCGAAAATGTCAAATTATCGCAATTTCCGCGAACGGAACAAAATTTTTGCCCAGGCCTACCGAACACCACTGCACTGTCCTAACCCTAAAACACCAGCCGCAGCACGACCCCTCACACTGCCCGAACACCACTCCATGGCCCTAAACCCTGAAACACCAGGCCCACCACGACCCCCTACACTGCCCGAACACCACTGCACTGCCCTAAAACCCTGAAACACCAGCCCCAGCATGACCCCCTACACTGCCCGAACACCACTGCACTGCCCTAAACCCTGAAACACCACCCCCAACACGACCCACTACACTGCCCGAACACCATTGCACTACCCTAAACCCTGAAACACCACCCCCCTGCACCACCCCCTGCACTGTCCGAACACCACTGCCCTAAACTCTGAAATGCCTTCCCCTGCAAGACCCTCTACACTGCCCGAACACCACTGCACCACTGCCCTAAACCCTGAAATGCCACCCAGTGCAAGACCCCCTATATGGCCCGAACACCACTGTACTGCCCTAAACCCTGAAACACCACCCCAAGCACGACCCCCTACACTGCCCGAACACCACTGCACTGCACTAAACACTGAAACACCACCACAGCACGACCCCCTACACTGCCTGAACACCACTGCACTGCCCTAAACCCTAAAACACTACCCCCAGCACGACCCCCCACACTGCCCGAACACCACTTTACTGCCCTAAACCCTAAAACACCACCCCCTGCACACCCTACACTACCGGAACACCACTGCACTACCCTAAAACACCACCCCCAGCTTGACCCTCAACACTGCCCGAACACCACTGCACTACCCCAAACCATAAAACACCAGCCCCAGCACGACCCCCTACACTGCCCAAACACCACTGCACTGCCCTAACCCTAAAACACCAGCCCCAGCATGACCCCTCACACTGCCCGAACACCACTGCACGACCCTAAACCCTGAAAAACCAGCCCCAGCACGACCCCCTACACTGCCCTAACACCACTGCACTACCCTAAACTCTGAAACACCACCCCCAGCACAACCCCCTACACTGCCTGAACACCACTGCACTGCCCTAAACCCTAAAACACCACCCCCTGCACGACCCCCTACACTGCCTGAACACCACTGCACTGCCCTAAACCCTGAAACACCACGCCCAGCAAGACGCCCTACATTGCCCGAACACCTCTGCACTGCCCTGAACCCTGAAACACCACCCCCAGCAAGACCCTCTACACTGCCTGAACACCACTGCCCTAAACCCTGAAACACCAGTCCCAACACGACCCCTCACACTGCCCGAACACCACTGCACGACCCTAAACCGTGAAACACCAGCCCCAGCACGACCCCCTACACTGCCCTAACACCACTGCACTGCCCTAAACTCTGATACACCACCACCAGCACAACCCCCTACACTGACCGAACACCACTGCACTGCCCTAAACCCTAAAACACCACCCCCCTGCATGACCCCCTACACTGCCTGAACACCACTGCACTGCCCTAAACCCTGAAACACCACTCCCAGCAAGACCCCCTACATTGCCCGAACACCTCTGCACTGCCCTGAACCCTGAAACACCACAACCAGCAAGACCCTCTACACTGCCTGAACACCACTGCCCTAAACCCTGAAACACCACCCCAGCAAGACCCCCTACACTGCCTGAAAAGCAATGCATTTCCCTAAACTCTGAAACACCACCCCCTGCATGACCCCCTACACTGCCCGAACACCACTGCACTGCCCTAAACCCTGAAACACCACCCCCTGCACGTCCCCCAATAATGCCCGAACACCTCTGCACTGCCCTAAACCCTGAAAACCACTCCCAGGATTACCTCCTACACTTCTCAAACACCACTGCTCTGCCCTAAACCCTAAAACACCACCCCCAGCACGTCCCCCTACACTGCCAGAACACCACTGCACTGCCCTAATTCCTGAAACACCACCGCCAGCACGACCCCCTACACTGCCTGAACACCACTGCTCTGCCCTAAACCCTGAAACACCACCCCCAGTATGTCCTCCTACACTGCCTGAACACCACTGCCCTGCCCTAAACCCTGAAACACCAGCACGAACCCCTACACTGCCCGAACACCACTGTACTGCCCTAAACCCTGAAACACTAGCCCCAGCACGACCCCCTACACTGCCCGCACACCAATGCACTGCCCTAAACCCTGAAACACCACCCCCAACACAACCCCCTACACTGCACGAACACCACTGCACTGCCCTAAACCCTGAAACACCACCCACTGCATGACCCCCTACACTACCCGCACACCACTGCACTGCCCTAAACCCTGAAACACCACCCCCAGCACGACCCCCTACACTGCCCGAACACCAATGCACTGCCCTCAAACCTGAAACACCACCCCCAGCACGACCCCCAAAACTTCCCGAACACCACTGCACTGCCCGAAACCCTGAAACACCACCCCCTGCAAGACCCCCTACACTGCCCGAACACCACTGCCCTAAACCCTGAAACACCAGTCCCAACACGACCCCCTACTCTGCCCGAACTCCACTGCACTGCCCTAAACCCTGAAACACTAGCCCCAGCACGACCCCTACACAGCCCGATCACCACTGCCCTGCCCTAAACCCTGAAACACCAGCCCCAGCATGAACCCTACATTGCCCGAACACCACTGCACTGCCCTAAACCCTGAAACACCAGCCCCAGCATGACCCCCTACACTGCCCAAACACCACTGCTCTGCCCTGAACCCTGAAACACCACCCCGGCACGACCTCCTACACTGCCCAAACACCACTGCACTGCCCTAAACCCTAAAACATTACCCCCAGCATGACACCCTACACTGCCTGAACAGCAGTGCACTACCCTGAACCCTAAAACATCAACCCCAGCATGACCCCTCACACTGCTTGAACACCACTGCATGGCCCTAAACCCTAAAACACCACCCCCCTGCACGACCCCCTACACTGCCTGAACACCACTGCACTGCCCTAAACCCTGAAACACCACCCCCAGCAAGACCCTCTACACTGCCTGAACACCACTGCCCTAAACCCTGAAACACCACCCCAGCAAGACCCCCTACACTGCCCGAAAACCAATGCATTTCCCTAAACTCTGAAACACCACCCCCTGCATGACCCCCTACACTGCCCGAACACCACTGCACTGCCCTAAACCCTGAAACACCACCCCCTGCACGTCCCCCTATAATGCCCGAACACCACTGCACTGCCCTAAACCCTGAAAAAACACTCCCAGGGTTACCTCCTACACTGCTCAAACACCACTGCTCTGCCCTAAACCCTAAAACACCACCCCCAGCACGTCCCCCAACACTGCCAGAACACCACTGCACTGCCCTAATTCCTGAAACACCACCGCCAGCACGACCCCCACACTGCCTGAACACCACTGCTCTGCCCTAAACCCTGAAACACCACCCCCCGTATGTCCTCCTACACTGCCTGAACACCACTGCCCTGCCCTAAACCCTGAAACACCAGCACGAACCCCTACACTGCCCGAACACCACTGTACTGCCCTAAACCCTGAAACACTAGCCCCAGCACGACCCCCTACACTGCCCGCACACCAATGCACTGCCCTAAACCCTGAAACACCACCCCCACCACAACCCCCTACACTGCACGAACACCACTGCACTGCCCTAAACCCTGAAACACCCCCCCCAGCACGACCCCCTACACTGCCCGAACACCACTGCACTGCCCTAAAACCTGAAACACCACCCCCAGCACGACCCCCAAAACTGCCCGAACACCACTGCACTACCCTAAACTCTGAAACACCACCCCCAGCACAACCCCCTACACTGCCCGAACACCACTGCACTGCCCTAAACCCTAAAACACCACCCCCCTGCACGACCCCCTACACTGCCTGAACACCACTGCACTGCCCTAAACCCTAAAACACCACCCCCTGCACGACCCCCTACACTGCCTGAACACTGCACTGCCCTAAACCCTGAAACACCACTCCCAGCAAGACCCCCTACATTGCCCGAACACCTCTGCACTGCCCTGTACCCTGAAACACCACAACCAGCAAGACCCTCTACACTGCCTGAACACCACTGCCCTAAACCCTGAAACACCACCCCAGCAATACCCCCTACACTGCCCGAAAACCAATGCATTTCCCTAAACTCTGAAACACCACCCCCTGCATGACCCCCTACACTGCCCGAACACCACTGCACTGCCCTAAACCCTGAAACACCTCCCCCTGCACGTCCCCCTATAATGCCCGAACACCACTGCACTGCCCTAAACCCTGAAAAACCACTCCCAGGATTACCTCCTACACTTCTCAAACACCACTGCTCTGCCCTAAACCCTAAAACACCACCCCCAGCACGTCCCCCTACACTGCCAGAACACCACTGCACTGCCCTAATTCCTGAAACACCACCGCCAGCACGACCCCCTACACTGCCTGAACACCACTGCTCTGCCCTAACCCTTGAAACACCACCCCCAGTATGTCCTCCTACACTGCCTGAACACCACTGCCCTGCCCTAAACCCTGAAACACCAGCACGAACCCCTACACTGCCCGAACACCACTGTACTGCCCTAAACCCTGAAACACTAGCCCCAGCACGACCCCCTACACTGCCCGCACACCAATGCACTGCCCTAAACCCTGAAACACCACCCCCAACACAACCCCCTACACTGCACGAACACCACTGCACTGCCCTAAACCCTGAAACACCACCCACTGCATGACCCCCTACACTACCCGCACACCACTGCACTGCCCTAAACCCTGAAACACCACCCCCAGCACGACCCCCTACACTGCCCGAACACCAATGCACTGCCCTAAAACCTGAAACACCACCCCCAGCACAACCCCCAAAACTTCCGGAACACCACTGCACTGCCCTAAACCCTTAAACACCACCCCCTGCAAGACCCCCTACACTTCCCGAACACCACTGCCCTAAACCCTGAAACACCAGTCCCAACACGACCCCCTACTCTGCCCGAACTCCACTGCACTGCCCTAAACCCTGAAACACTAGCCCCAGCACGACCCCCTACACAGCCCGATCACCACTGCCCTGCCCTAAACCCTGAAACACCAGCCCCAGCATGAACCCTACATTGCCCGAACACCACTGCACTGCCCTAAACCCTGAAACACCAGCCCCAGCATGACCCCCTACACTGCCCAAACACCACTGCACTGCCCTGAACCCTGAAACACCACCCCGGCACGACCTCCTACACTGCCCAAACACCACTGCACTGCCCTAAACCCTAAAACATTACCCCCAGCATGACACCCTACACTGCCTGAACAGCAGTGCACTACCCTGAACCCTAAAACATCAACCCCAGCATGACCCCTCACTCTGCTTGAACACCACTGCACTGCCCTAAACCCTGAAACACCACTCCCAGCAAGACCCCCTACATTGCCCGAACACCTCTGCACTGCCCTGAACCCTGAAACACCACCCCCAGCAAGACCCTCTACACTGCCTGAACACCACTGCCCTAAACCCTGAAACACCACCCCAGCACGACCCCCAAAACTGCCCGAACACCACTGCACTGCCCTAAACCCTGAAACACCACCCCCTGCAAGACCCCCTACACGGCCCGAACACCACTGCCCTAAACCCTGAAACACCAGTCCCAGCACGACCCCATACACTGCCCGAACTCCACTGCACTGCCCTAAACCCTGAAACACTAGACCCAGCACCACCCCCTACACAGCCCGATCACCACTGCCCTGCCCTGAACCCTGAAACACCAGCCCCAGCATGAACCCTACATTGCCCGAACACCACTGCACTGCCCTAAACCCTGAAATACCAGCCCCAGCATGACCCCCTACACTGCCCGAACACCACTGCACTGCCCTGAACCCTGAAACACCACCCCGGCACGACCTCCTACACTGCCCAAACACCACTGCACTGCCCTAAACACTGAAACGCCACCCCCAGCAACACCCCCTACACTGCCTGAACACCACTGCCCCAAACTCTGAAACGCCACCTCCAGCAAGACCCCCTACACTGCCCGAACACCACTGCCCTAAACCATGAAACGCCACCCTCTGCAAGACCCTCAACACTGCCCGAACACCACTGCACCACTGCCCTAAACGCTGAAATGCACCCCCTGCAAGACCCCCTACATTGCCCGAACACCACTGCACTGCCCTAAACCCTGAAACACCACTCCCAGCATGACCCCTACACTGCGCGAACACCACTGCACTGCCATAAACCCTGAAACACCACCCCCAGCATGACCCCCCACACTGCCTTAACACCACTTCACTGCCCTAAACCCTAAAACACCACCCACTGCACGACGCCCTACACTACCGGAACACCACTGCACTACCCTAAAACACCACCCCCAGCATGACCCTCAACACTGCCTGTACACCACTGCACGGCCCTAAACCCTGAAAAACCAGCCCCACCACGACCCCCTACACTGCCCGAACACCACTGCTCTGCCCTAAACCCTGAAACACCAGTCCCAGCATGACCCCCTACACTGCCCGAACTCCACTGCACTGCCCTAAACCCTGAAACACTAGCCCCAGCACGACCCCCTACACTGACCGATCACCACTGCACTGCCCTAAACCCTGAAACACCAGTCCCAGCACGACACCTCACACTGCCCGAACACCACTGCACTGCCCTAAACCCTGAAACACCAGCCCCACCACGACCCCCTATACTGCCCGAACACCACTGCACTGCCCTAAACCCTGAAACACCAGCCCCAGCATGACCCCCTACACTGCCCGAACACCACTGCACTGCCCTAAACCCTGAAACACCACCCCCAACACGACCCACTACAATGCCCGAACACCACTGCACTGCCCTTAACCCTGAAACACCACCCCCAGCAAGACCCCCTACACTGCCCGAACACCTCTGCACTGCCCTGAACCCTTAAACACCATCCACAGCAAGATCCCCTACACTGCCCGAACACCTCTGCACTACCCTGAACCCTGAAACACCACCCCAGCAAAACCCCTCACGCTGCCTGAAGACCTCTGCCCTAAACCCTTAAACACCACCCCAGCAAGACACCCTATGCTGGCTGAAAACCACTGCACTGCCCTAAACCCTGAAACACCACCCCCTGCACAACCCCCTACACTGCCTGAACACCACTGCACTGCCTTAAGCCCTGAAACACCACCCCCTGCACGACCCCCTACACTGCCCGAACACCACTGCACTGCCCTTAACCCTGAAACAGCACTCCCAGGATGACCACCTACACTGCCCAAACACCAATGCTCTGCCCTAAAACCTGAAACATCAGCACGACCCCCTACAGTGCCTGAACACCACTGCACTGCCCTAAACCCTGAAACAACAGCCCCAGTACGACCCCATACACTGCCCGCACACCACTGCACTGCCCTAAACCCTTAAACACCACCCCCAGCATGACCACCTACACTGCCCGAACACCACTGCAAGCCCTAAACCCTGAAACACCACCCAAAGCATGACCCCCTACACTAACCGCACACCACTGCACTGCCCTAAACCCTGAAATACCACCCCCAGCACGACCTCCTACACTGTCCGAACACCACTGCACTGCCCTAAACCATGAAACACCAGCCCCAGCACGACCCCCTACACTGCCCGAACACCACTGCACTCCCCTAAACCATGAAACACCACTCCCAGGATTACCCCCTACACTGCTCAAACACCACTGCTCTGCCCTAAACCCTAAAACACCACCCTCAGCACGTCCCCCCACACTGCCAGAACACCACTGCACTGCCCTAATTCCTGAAACACCACCCCCAGCATGACCCCCTACACTGCCTGAACACCACTGCTCTGCCCTAAAGCCTGAAACACCACCCCCAGCACGATCCCCTACACTGCCCGAACACCACTGCACTGCCCTAAACCCTGAAACACCACCTCCAGCACGACCCCCTACACTGCCCGAAAACCACTGCACTGCCCTAAACCCTGAAACACCACCCCCCTGCATGACCCCCTACACTGCCTGAACACCACTGCATTGCCCTTAACCCTGAAACACCATCCCCAGCAAGATCCCCTACACTGCCCGAACACCTCTGCACTGCCCTGAACCCTGAAACACCACCCCCAGCAAAACCCCTTACACTGCCTGAACACCACAGCCCTAACCCCTTAAACACCACCCCAGCAAGACACCCTATGCTGCCCGAAAACCACTGCACTGCCCTAAACCCTGAAACACCACCCCTGCACGACCCCCTACACTGCCCAAACACCACTGCACTGCCCTAAACCCTGAAACACCACCCCCTGCACAACCCCCTACACTGCCCGAACACCACTGCACTGCCCTAAACCCTGAAACACCACTCCCAGGATGACCCCCTACACTGCCCAAACACCACTGCTCTGCCCTAAACCCTGAAAGACCAGCATGACCCCCTACACTGCCCGAACACTAGGGGTGGGTGGAATTTGCCAAATCCACTTTAGCAAATTATCGCAAAAATGTTTAAAATTATCGCAAACAAGCGTAAATATTGCGAAGATGCGGAATTTTTTTTCCCGCATGTTCGTGAGATTTTCTGCATGGTTGCGGGTCGCCAACTTACCCATGTGGTTGCTCGCGGGGCGCAGCCATCTTGTTTTGAGTTGTCTCGCGGTGCATGATCGCGAGAAGAAAGACGTGATCGCGCGACGCATGACGTCACTGCGAGCGCGAACTGTCGCGAGACAGCGCAAATGGCTAAAAACAATCCAACATCTCATGGAGAACGCGACCGGATCAAGAAAACTTGTCGGCGAACGCAGGGATTCAGGTAAGGCGATCGCGCGCGCGAGAGAATGTATTATTTTACAGCGCGAGCAAGAAACAAATTATCGCCAAGCTGCGGAAAGCGGAAATTTTGACATTTTCGCACTCTCCGCGGAACGCGAAAATGTCAAATTATCGCAATTTCCGCGAACGGAACAACATTTTTGCCCAGGCCTACCGAACACCACTGCACTGTCCTAACCCTAAAACACCAGCCGCAGCACGACCCCTCACACTGCCCGAACACCACTCCATGGCCCTAAACCCTGAAACACCAGGCCCACCACGACGCCCTACACTGCCCGAACACCACTGCACTGCCCTAAAACCCTGAAACACCAGCCCCAGCATGACCCCCTACACTGCCCGAACACCACTGCACTGCCCTAAACCCTGAAACACCACCCCCAACACGACCCACTACACTGCCCGAACACCATTGCACTACCCTAAACCCTGAAACACCACCCCCCTGCACCACCCCCTGCACTGTCCGAACACCACTGCCCTAAACTCTGAAACGCCTTCCCCTGCAAGACCCTCTACACTGCCCGAACACCACTGCACCACTGCCCTAAACCCTGAAATGCCACCCAGTGCAAGACCCCCTATATGGCCCGAACACCACTTTACTGCCCTAAACCCTAAAACACCACCCTCTGCATGACACCCTACACTACCGGAACACCACTGCACTACCCTAAAACATCACCCCCAGCATGACCCTCAACACTGCCCGAACACCACTGCACTACCCCAAACCATAAAACACCAGCCCCAGCACGACCCCCTACACTGCCCAAACACCACTGCACTGCCCTAACCCTAAAACACCAGCCCCAGCATGACCCCTCACACTGCCCGAACACCTCTGCACGACCCTAAACCCTGAAACAACAGCCCCAGCATGACCCCCTACACTGCCCTAACACCACTGCACTGCCCTAAACTCTGAAACACCACCCCCAGCACAACCCCCTACACTGCCCGAACACCACTGCACTGCCCTAAACCCTAAAACACCACCCCCCTGCACGACCCCCTACACTGCCTGAACACCACTGCACTGCCCTAAACCCTGAAACACCACTCCCAGCAAGACCCCCTACATTGCCCGAACACCTCTGCACTGCCCTGAACCCTGAAACACCACCCCCAGCAAGACCCTCTACACTGCCTGAACACCACTGCCCTAAACCCTGAAACACCACCCCAGCAAGACCCCCTACACTGCCCGAAAACCAATGCATTTCCCTAAACTCTGAAACACCACCCCCTGCATGACCCCCTACACTGCCCGAACACCACTGCACTGCCCTAAACCCTGAAACACCACCCCCTGCACATCCCCCTATAATGCCCGAACACCACTGCACTGCCCTAAACCCTGATAAACCACTCCCAGGATTACCTCCTACACTTCTCAAACATCACTGCTCTGCCCTAAACCCTAAAACACCACCCCCAGCACGTCCCCCTACACTGCCAGAACACCACTGCACTGCCCTAATTCCTGAAACACCACCGCCAGCACGACCCCCTACACTGCCTGAACACCACTGCTCTGCCCTAAACCCTGAAACACCACCCCCAGTATGTCCTCCTACACTGCCTGAACACCACTGCCCTGCCCTAAACCCTGAAACACCAGCACGAACCCCTACACTGCCCGAACACCACTGTACTGCCCTAAACCCTGAAACACTAGCCCCAGCACGACCCCCTACACTACCCGCACACCACTGCACTGCCCTAAACCCTGAAACACCACCCCCAGCACGACCCCCTACACTGCCCGAACACCAATGCACTGCCCTAAAACCTGAAACACCACCCCCAGCACGACCCCCAAAACTTCCCGAACACCACTGCACTGCCCTAAACCCTGAAACACCACCCCCTGCAAGACCCCCTACACTGCCCGAACACCACTGCCCTAAACCCTGAAACACCAGTCCCAACACGACCCCCTACTCTGCCCGAACTCCACTGCACTGCCCTAAACCCTGAAACACTAGCCCCAGCACGACCCCCTACACAGCCCGATCACCACTGGCCTGCCCTAAACCCTGAAACACCAGCCCCAGCATGAACCCTACATTGCCCGAACACCACTGCACTGCCCTAAACCCTGAACGACCAGCCCCAGCATGACCCCCTACACTGCCCGAACACCACTGCACTGCCCTGAACCCTGAAACACCACCCCGGCACGACCTCCTACACTGCTCAAACACCACTGCGCTGCCCTAAACCCTAAAACATTACCCCCAGCATGACACCCTACACTGCCTGAACAGCAGTGCACTACCCTGAACCCTAAAACATCAACCCCAGCATGACCCCTCACACTGCTTGAACACCATTGCATGGCCCTAAACCCTAAAACACCACCCCCCTGCACGACCCCCTACACTGCCTAAACACCACTGCACTGCCCTAAACCCTGAAACACCACTCCCAGCAAGACCCCCTACATTGCCCGAACACCTCTGCACTGCCCTGAACCCTGAAACACCACCCCCAGCAAGACCCTCTACACTGCCTGAACACCACTGCCCTAAACCCTGAAACACCACCCCAGCAAGACCCCCTACACTGCCCGAAAACCAATGCATTTCCCTAAACTCTGAAACACCACCCCCTGCATGACCCCCTACACTGCACGAACACCACTGCACTGCCCTAAACCCTGAAACACCACCCCCAGCACGACCCCCTACACTGCCCGAACACCACTGCACTGCCCTAAAACCTGAAACACCACCCTTAGCACGACCCCCAAAACTGCCCGAACACCACTGCACAGCCCTAAACACTGAAACACCACCCCCTGCAAGACCCCCTACACTGCCCGAACACCACTGCCCTAAACCCTGAAACACCAGTCCCAGCACGACCCCCTACACTGCCCGAACTCCACTGCACTGCCCTAAACCCTGAAACACTAGCCCCAGCACGACCCCCTACACAGCCCGATCACCACTGCCCTGCCCTAAACCCTGAAACACCAGCCCCAGCATGAACCCTACATTGCCCGAACACCACTGCACTGCCCAAAACCCTGAAACACCAGCCCCAGCATGACCCCCTACACTGCCCGAACACCACTGCACTGCCCTGAACCCTGAAACACCACCCCGGCACGACCTCCTACACTGCCCAAACACCACTGCACTGCCCTAAACACTGAAACGCCACCCCCAGCAAGACCCCCTACACTGCCTGAACACCACTGCCCCAAACTCTGAAACGCCACCTCCAGCAAGACCCCCTACACTGCCCGAACACCACTGCCCTAACCCATGAAACGCCACCCCCTGCAAGACCCTCAACACTGCCCGAACACCACTGCACCACTGCCCTAAATGCTGAAATGCCACCCCCTGCAAGACCCCCTACATTGCCCGAACACCACTGCACTGCCCTAAACCCTGAAACACCACTCCCAGCATGACCCCCTACACTGCGCGAACACCACTGCACTGCCATAAACCCTGAAACACCACCCCAGCATGACCCCCCACACTGCCTTAACACCACTTCACTGCCCTAAACCCTAAAACACCACCCACTGCACGACACCCTACACTACCGGAACACCACTGCACTACCCTAAAACACAACCCCCAGCATGACCCTCAACACTGCCCGAACACCACTGCACGGCCCTAAACCCTGAAAAACCAGCCCCACCACGAACCCCTACACTGCCCGAACACCACTGCTCTGCCCTAAACCCTGAAACACCAGTCCCAGCATGACCCCCTACACTGCCCGAACTCCACTGCACTGCCCTAAACCCTGAAACACTAGCCCCAGCACGACCCCCTACACTGACCGATCACCACTGCACTGCCCTAAACCATGAAACACCAGTCCCAGCACGACCCCTCACACTGCCCGAACACCACTGCACTGCCCTAAACCCTGAAACACCAGCCCCACCACGACCCCCTACACTGCCCGAACACCACTGCACTGCCCTAAACCCTGAAACACCAGCCCCAGCATAACCCCCTACACTGCCCGAACACCACTGCACTGCCCTAAACCCTGAAACACCACCCCCAACACGACCCACTACACTGCCCGAACATCACTGCACTGCCCTTAACCCTGAAACACCACCCCCAGCAAGACCGCCTACACTGCCCGAACACCTCTGCACTGCCCTGAACCCTTAAACACCACCCCCAGCATGACCCCCTACACTGCCCGAACACCACTGCACTGCCCTAAACCCTGAAACACCATCCCCAGCAATATCCCCTACACTGCCCGGAAACCTCTGCACTACCCTGAACCCTGAAACACCACCCCATCAAAACCCCTTACGCTGCCTGAAGACCTCTGCCCTAAACCCTTAAACACCACCCCAGCAAGACACCCTACGCTGGCTGAAAACCACTGCACTGCCCTAAACCCTGAAACACCACCCCCTGCACGACCCCCTACACTGCCCGAACACCACTGCACTGCCCTTAACCCTGAAACAGCACTCCCAAGATGACCACCTACACTGCCCAAACACCAATGCTCTGCCCTAAAACCTGAAACATCAGCACGACCCCCTACACTGCCTGAACACCACTGCACTGCCCTAAACCCTGAAACAACAGCCCCAGCACGACCCCATACACTGCCCGCACACCACTGCACTGCCCTAAACCCTTAAACACCACTCCCAGCATGACCACCTACACTGCCCGAACACCACTGCAATGCCCTAAACCCTGAAACACCACCCACAGCATGACCCCCTACACTAACAGCACACCACTGCACTGCCCTAAACCCTGAAATACCAACCCCAGCACGACCTCCTACACTGTCCGAACACCACTGCACTGCCCTAAACCATGAAACACCAGCCCCAGCACGACCCCTTACACTGCCCGAACACCACTGCATTCCCCTAAACCATGAAACACCACTCCCAGGATTACCCCCTACACTGCTCAAACACCACTGCTCTGCCCTAAACCCTAAAACACCACCCCAGCACGTCCCCCCACACTGCCAGAACACCACTGCACTGCCCTAATTCCTGAAACACCACCCCCAGCATGACCCCCTACACTGCCTGAACACCACTGCTCTGCCCTAAAGCCTGAAACACCACCCCCAGCATGATCCCCTACACTGCCCGAACACCACTGCACTGCCCTAAACCCTGAAACACCACCTCCAGCACGACCCCCTACACTGCCCGAAAACCACTGCACTGCCCTGAACCCTGAAACACCACCCCCCTGCATGACCCCCTACACTGCCCGAACACCACTGCATTGCCCTAAACCCTGAAACACCATCCCCAGCAAGATCCCCTACACTGCCCGAACACCTCTGCACTGCCCTGAAGCCTGAAACACCACCCCCAGAAAAACCCCTTACACTGCCTGAACACCACAGCCCTAACCCCTTAAACACCACCCCAGCAAGACACCCTATGCTGCCCAAAAACCACTGCACTGCCCTAAACCCTGAAACACCACCCCTGCACGACCCCCTACACTGCCCAAACACCACTGCACTGCCCTAAACCCTGAAACACCACCCCCTGCACAACCCCCTACACTGCCCGAACACCACTGCACTGCCCTAAACCCTGAAACACCACTTCCAGGATGACCCCCTACACTGCCCAAACACCACTGCTCTGCCCTAAACCCTGAAAGACCAGCATGACCCCCTACACTGCCCGAACACTAGGGGTGGGTGGAATTTGCAAAATCCACTTTAGCAAATTATCGCGAAAATGTTTAAAATTATCGCAAACAAGCGGAAATATCGCGAAGATGCGGAATTTTTTTCCCCGCATGTTCGTGAGATTTTCTGCATGGTTGCGGGTCGCCAACTTACCCATGTGGTTGCTCGCGGGGCGCAGCCATCTTGTTTTGAGTTGTCTCGCGGTGCATGATCGCGAGAAGAAAGACGTGATCGCGCGACGCATGACGTCACTGCGAGCGCGAACTGTCGCGAGACAGCGCAAATGGCTAAAAACAATCCAACATCTCATGGAGAACGCGACCGGATCAAGAAAACTTGTCTGCGAACGCAGGGATTCAGGTAAGGCGATCGCGCGCGCGCGAGAATGTATTATTTTACAGCGCGAGCTAGAAACAAATTATCGCCAAGCTGCGGAAAGCGGAAATTTTGACATTTTCGCGCTCTCCGCGGAATGCGAAAACGTAAAATTATCGCAATTTCCGCGAACGGAACGAAATTTTTGCCCAGGCCTACCGAACACCACTGCACTGTCCTAACCCTAAAACACCAGCCGCAGCACGACCCCTCACACTGCCCGAACACCACTCCATGGCCCTAAACCCTGAAACACCAGCCCCACCACGACCCCCTACACTGCCAGAACACCACTGCACTGCCCAAAACCCTGAAACACCAGCCCCAGCATGACCCCCTACACTGCCCGAACACCACTGCACTGCCCTAAACCCTGAAACACCACCCCCAACACAACCCACTACACTGCCCGAACACCATTGCACTACCCTAAACCCTGAAACACCACCCCCCTGCACCACCCCCTCCACTGCCCGAACACCACTGCCCTAAACTCTGAAACGCCTTCCCCTGCAAGACCCTCTACACTGCCCGAACACCACTGCACCACTGCCCTAAACCCTGAAATGCCACCCCCTGCAAGACCCCCTGTATGGCCCGAACACCACTGCACTGCCCTAAACCCTGAAACACCACCCCCAGCACGACCCCCTACACTGCCCGAACACCACTGCACTGCCCTAAACCCTGAAACACCACCCCAGCACGACCCCCTACACTGCCTGAACACCACTGCACTGCCCTAAACCCTAAAACACTACCCCCAGCACGACCCCCCACACTGCCCGAACACCACTTCACTGCCCTAAACCCTAAAACACCACCCCCTGCATGACACCCTACACTACCGGAACACCACTGCACTACCCTAAAACAACACCCCCAGCATGACCCTCAACACTGCCCGAACACCACTGCACTACCCTAAACCATAAAACACCAGCCCCAGCACGACCCCCTACACTGCCCGAACACCACTGCGCTGCCCTAACCCTAAAACACCAGCCCCAGCATGACCCCTCACACTGCCCGAACACCACTGCACGACCCTAAACCCTGAAACACCAGCCCCAGCACGACCCCCTACACTGCCCTAACACCACTGCACTGCCCTAAACTCTGAAACACCACCCCCAGCACAACCCCCTACACTGCCCGAACACCACTGCAGTGCCCTAAACCCTGAAACACCACCCCCCTGCACGACCCCCTACACTGCCTGAACACCACTGCACTGCCCTAAACCCTGAAACACCACTCCCAGCAAGACCCCCTACATTGCCCGAACACCTCTGCACTGCCCTGAACCCTGAAACACCACCCCCAGCAAGACCTTCTACACTG
The DNA here is from genome assembly GCF_964204655.1 of Triturus cristatus. Taxonomy (NCBI): domain Eukaryota; kingdom Metazoa; phylum Chordata; class Amphibia; order Caudata; family Salamandridae; genus Triturus; species Triturus cristatus. The sequence continues at coordinate 1,122,502,947 of NC_140579.1, forward strand.
CCTGAACACCACTGCCCTAAGCCCTGAAACACCACCCCAGCAAGACCCCCTACACTGCCCGAAAACCAATGCATTTCCCTAAACTCTGAAACACCACCCCCTGCATGACCCCCTACACTGCCCGAACACCACTGCACTGCCCTAAACCCTGTAACACCACCCCCTGCACGTCCCCCTACAATGCCTGAACACCACTGCACTGCCCTAAACCCCGAAAAACCAGTCCCAGGATTACCTCCTACACTGCTCAAACACCACTGCTCTGCCCTAAACCCTAAAACACCACCCTAGCACGTCCCCCTACACTGCCAGAACACCACTGCACTGCCCTAATTCCTGAAACACCACCGCCAGCACGACCCCCTACACTTCCTGAACACCACTGCTCTGCCCTAAACCCTGAAACACCACCCCCAGTATGTCCTTCTACACTGCCTGAACACCACTGCCCTGCCCTAAACCCTGAAACACCAGCATGAACCCCTACACTGCCCGAACACCACTGTACTGCCCTAAACCCTGAAACACTAGCCCCAGCACGACCCCCTACACTGCCCGCACACCAATGCACTGCCCTAAACCCTGAAACACCAACCCTCAACACAACCCCCTACACTGCACGAACACCACTGCACTGCCCTAAACCCTGAAACACCACCCACTGCATGACCCCCTACACTACCCGCATACCACTGCACTGCCCTAAACCCTGAAACACCACCCCCAGCACGACCCCCTACACTGCCCGAACACCACTGCACTGCCCTAAAACCTGAAACACCACCCCCAGCACGACCCCCTAAACTGCCCGAACACCACTGCACTGCCCTAAACCCTGAAACACCACCCCTGCAAGACCCCCTACACTGCCCGAACACCACTGCCCTAAACGCTGAAACGTCAGCCCCAGCACGACCCCCTACACTGCCCGAACACCACTGCTCTGCCCTAAACCCTGAAACACCACCCCCAGCAAGACCCTCTACACTGCCTGAATACCACTGCCCTAAACCCTGAAACACCACCCCAGCAAGACCCCATACACTGCCCGAAAACCAATGCATTTCCCTAAACTCTGAAACACCACCCCCTGCATGACCCCCTATACTGCCCGAACACCACTGCACTGCCCTAAACCCTGAAAAACCAGTCCCAGGATTACCTCCTACACTGCTCAAACACCACTGCTCTGCCCTAAACCCTAAAACACCACCCTAGCACGTCCCCCTACACTGCCAGAACACCACTGCACTGCCCTAATTCCTGAAACACCACCGCCAGCACGACCCCCTACACTTCCTGAACACCACTGCTCTGCCCTAAACCCTGAAACACCACCCCCAGTATGTCCTCCTACACTGCCTGAACACCACTGCCCTGCCCTAAACCCTGAAACACCAGCATGAACCCCTACACTGCCCGAACACCACTGTACTGCCCTAAACCCTGAAACACTAGCCCCAGCACGACCCCCTACACTGCCCGCACACCAATGCACTGCCCTAAACCCTGAAACACCAACCCTCAACACAACCCCCTACACTGCACGAACACCACTGCACTGCCCTAAACCCTGAAACACCACCCACTGCATGACCCCCTACACTACCCGCATACCACTGCACTGCCCTAAACCCTGAAACACCACCCCCAGCACGACCCCCTACACTGCCCGAACACCACTGCACTGCCCTAAAACCTGAAACACCACCCCCAGCACGACCCCCTAAACTGCCCGAACACCACTGCACTGCCCTAAACCCTGAAACACCACCCCTGCAAGACCCCCTACACTGCCCGAACACCACTGCCCTAAACGCTGAAACGTCAGCCCCAGCACGACCCCCTACACTGCCCGAACACCACTGCTCTGCCCTAAACCCTGAAACACCACCCCCAGCAAGACCCTCTACACTGCCTGAATACCACTGCCCTAAACCCTGAAACACCACCCCAGCAAGACCCCATACACTGCCCGAAAACCAATGCATTTCCCTAAACTCTGAAACACCACCCCCTGCATGACCCCCTATACTGCCCGAACACCACTGCACTGCCCTAAACCCTGAAAAACCACTCCCAGGATTACCTCCTACACTGCTCAAACACCACTGCTCTGCCCTAAACCCTAAAACACCACCCCCAGCACATCCCCCTACGCTGCCAGAACACCACTGCACTGCCCTAATTCCTGAAACACCACCGCCAGCATGACCCACTACACTGCCTGAACACCACTGCTCTGCCCTAAACCCTGAAACACCACCCCCAGTATGTCCTCCTACACTGCCTGAACACCACTGCCCTGCCCTAAACCCTGAAACACCAGCACAAACCCCTACACTGCCCGAACACCACTGTACTGCCCTAAACCCTGAAACACTAGCCCCAGCACGACCCCCTACACTGCCCGCACACCAATGCACTGCCCTAAACCCTGAAACACCACCCCCAACACTGCACGAACACCACTGCACTGCCCTAAACCCTGAAACACCACCCACTGCATGACCCCCTACACTACCCACACACCACTGCACTGCCCTAAACCCTGAAACACCACCCCCAGCACGACCCCCTACACTGCCCGAACACCACTGCACTGCCCTAAACCTGAAACACCACCCCCAGCACGACCCCCTAAACAGCCTGAACACCACTGCACTGCCCTAAACCCGGAAACATCACCCCCTGCAAGACCCCCTACACTGCCCGAACACCACTGCCCTAAACGCTGAAACGTCAGCCCCAGCACGACCCCCTACACTGCCCGAACTCCACTGCACTGCCCTAAACCCTGAAACACCAGCCCCAGCATGACCCCTACATTGCCCGAACACCACTGCACTGACCAAAACCCTGAAACACCAGCCCCAGCATAACCCCCTACACTGCCCGAACACCATGGCACTGCCCTGAACCCTGAAACACCACCCCGGCACCACCTCCTACACTGCCCAAACACCACTGCACTGCCCTAAACACTGAAACGCCATCCCCAGCAAGACCCCTTACACTGCCTGAACACCACTGCCCCAAACTCTGAAACGCCACCTCCAGCCAGACCCCCTACACTGCCCGAACACCACTGCCCTAAACCCTGAAATGCCACCCCCTGCAAGACCCTCAACACTGCCCGAACACCACTGTACCACTGCCCTAAACCCTGAAATGCCACCCCCTGCAAGACCCCCTACATTGCCCGAACACCACTGCACTGCCCTAAACCCTGAAACACCACTCCCAGCATGACCCCCCACACTGCCTGAACACCACTTCACTGCCCTAAACCCTAAAACACCACCCACTGCACGACACCCTACACTACCGGAACACCACTGCACTACCCTAAAACACCACCCCCTGCAAGACCCCCTACACTGCCCGAACACCACTGCCCTAAACGCTAAAAACGTCAGCCCCAGCACGACCCTCTACACTGCCCGAACACCACTGCACCACTGCCCTAAACCCTGAAATGCCACCCCCTGCAAGACCCCCTGTATGGCCCGAACACCACTGCACTGCCCTAAACCCTGAAACACCACCCCCAGCACGACCCCCTACACTGCCCGAACACCACTGCACTGCCCTAAACCCTGAAACACCACCCCAGCACGACCCCCTACACTGCCTGAACACCACTGCACTGCCCTAAACCCTAAAACACTACCCCAGCACGACCCCCCACACTGCCCGAACACCACTTCACTGCCCTAAACCCTAAAACACCACCCCCTGCATGACACCCTACACTACCGGAACACCACTGCACTACCCTAAAACAACACCCCCAACATGACCCTCAACACTGCCCGAACACCACTGCACTACCCTAAACCATAAAACACCAGCCCCAGCACGACCCCCTACACTGCCCGAACACCACTGCGCTGCCCTAACCCTAAAACACCAGCCCCAGCATGACCCCTCACACTGCCCGAACACCACTGCACGACCCTAAACCCTGAAACACCAGCCCCAGCACGACCCCCTACACTGCCCTAACACCACTGCACTGCCCTAAACTCTGAAACACCACCCCCAGCACAACCCCCTACACTGCCCGAACACCACTGCAGTGCCCTAAACCCTGAAACACCACCCCCCTGCACGACCCCCTACACTGCCTGAACACCACTGCACTGCCCTAAACCCTGAAACACCACTCCCAGCAAGACCCCCTACATTGCCCGAACACCTCTGCACTGCCCTGAACCCTGAAACACCACCCCCAGCAAGACCTTCTACACTGCCTGAACACCACTGCCCTAAGCCCTGAAACACCACCCCAGCAAGACCCCCTACACTGCCCGAAAACCAATGCATTTCCCTAAACTCTGAAACACCACCCCCTGCATGACCCCCTACACTGCCCGAACACCACTGCACTGCCCTAAACCCTGTAACACCACCCCCTGCACGTCCCCCTACAATGCCTGAACACCACTGCACTGCCCTAAACCCCGAAAAACCAGTCCCAGGATTACCTCCTACACTGCTCAAACACCACTGCTCTGCCCTAAACCCTAAAACACCACCCTAGCACGTCCCCCTACACTGCCAGAACACCACTGCACTGCCCTAATTCCTGAAACACCACCGCCAGCACGACCCCCTACACTTCCTGAACACCACTGCTCTGCCCTAAACCCTGAAACACCACCCCAGTATGTCCTCCTACACTGCCTGAACACCACTTCCCTGCCCTAAACCCTGAAACACCAGCATGAACCCCTACACTGCCCGAACACCACTGTACTGCCCTAAACCCTGAAACACTAGCCCCAGCACGACCCCCTACACTGCCCGCACACCAATGCACTGCCCTAAACCCTGAAACACCAACCCTCAACACAACCCCCTACACTGCACGAACACCACTGCACTGCCCTAAACCCTGAAACACCACCCACTGCATGACCCCCTACACTACCCGCATACCACTGCACTGCCCTAAACCCTGAAACACCACCCCCAGCACGACCCCCTACACTGCCCGAACACCACTGCACTGCCCTAAAACCTGAAACACCATCCCCAGCACGACCCCCTAAACTGCCCGAACACCACTGCACTGCCCTAAACCCTGAAACACCACCCCTGCAAGACCCCCTACACTGCCCGAACACCACTGCCCTAAACGCTGAAACGTCAGCCCCAGCACGACCCCCTACACTGCCCGAACACCACTGCTCTGCCCTAAACCCTGAAACACCACCCCCAGCAAGACCCTCTACACTGCCTGAATACCACTGCCCTAAACCCTGAAACACCACCCCAGCAAGACCCCATACACTGCCCGAAAACCAATGCATTTCCCTAAACTCTGAAACACCACCCCCTGCATGACCCCCTATACTGCCCGAACACCACTGCACTGCCCTAAACCCTGAAAAACCAGTCCCAGGATTACCTCCTACACTGCTCAAACACCACTGCTCTGCCCTAAACCCTAAAACACCACCCTAGCACGTCCCCCTACACTGCCAGAACACCACTGCACTGCCCTAATTCCTGAAACACCACCGCCAGCACGACCCCCTACACTTCCTGAACACCACTGCTCTGCCCTAAACCCTGAAACACCACCCCCAGTATGTCCTCCTACACTGCCTGAACACCACTGCCCTGCCCTAAACCCTGAAACACCAGCATGAACCCCTACACTGCCCGAACACCACTGTACTGCCCTAAACCCTGAAACACTAGCCCCAGCACGACCCCCTACACTGCCCGCACACCAATGCACTGCCCTAAACCCTGAAACACCAACCCTCAACACAACCCCCTACACTGCACGAACACCACTGCACTGCCCTAAACCCTGAAACACCACCCACTGCATGACCCCCTACACTACCCGCATACCACTGCACTGCCCTAAACCCTGAAACACCACCCCCAGCACGACCCCCTACACTGCCCGAACACCACTGCACTGCCCTAAAACCTGAAACACCACCCCCAGCACGACCCCCTAAACTGCCCGAACACCACTGCACTGCCCTAAACCCTGAAACACCACCCCTGCAAGACCCCCTACACTGCCCGAACACCACTGCCCTAAACGCTGAAACGTCAGCCCCAGCACGACCCCCTACACTGCCCGAACACCACTGCTCTGCCCTAAACCCTGAAACACCACCCCCAGCAAGACCCTCTACACTGCCTGAATACCACTGCCCTAAACCCTGAAACACCACCCCAGCAAGACCCCATACACTGCCCGAAAACCAATGCATTTCCCTAAACTCTGAAACACCACCCCGTGCATGACCCCCTATACTGCCCGAACACCACTGCACTGCCCTAAACCCTGAAAAACCACTCCCAGGATTACCTCCTACACTGCTCAAACACCACTGCTCTGCCCTAAACCCTAAAACACCACCCCCAGCACGTCCCCCTACACTGCCAGAACACCACTGCACTGCCCTAATTCCTGAAACACCACCGCCAGCATGACCCACTACACTGCCTGAACACCACTGCTCTGCCCTAAACCCTGAAACACCACCCCCAGTATGTCCTCCTACACTGCCTGAACACCACTGCCCTGCCCTAAACCCTGAAACACCAGCACAAACCCCTACACTGCCCGAACACCACTGTACTGCCCTAAACCCTGAAACACTAGCCCCAGCACGACCCCCTACACTGCCCGCACACCAATGCACTGCCCTAAACCCTGAAACACCACCCCCAACACTGCACGAACACCACTGCACTGCCCTAAACCCTGAAACACCACCCACTGCATGACCCCCTACACTACCCACACACCACTGCACTGCCCTAAACCCTGAAACACCACCCCCAGCACGACCCCCTACACTGACCGAACACCACTGCACTGCCCTAAACCTGAAACACCACCCCCAGCACGACCCCCTAAACAGCCTGAACACCACTGCACTGCCCTAAACCCGGAAACATCACCCCCTGCAAGACCCCCTACACTGCCCGAACACCACTGCCCTAAACGCTGAAACATCAGCCCCAGCACGACCCCCTACACTGCCCGAACTCCACTGCACTGCCCTAAACCCTGAAACACCAGCCCCAGCATGACCCCTACATTGCCCGAACACCACTGCACTGACCAAAACCCTGAAACACCAGCCCCAGCATAACCCCCTACACTGCCCGAACACCATGGCACTGCCCTGAACCCTGAAACACCACCCCGGCACCACCTCCTACACTGCCCAAACACCACTGCACTGCCCTAAACACTGAAACGCCATCCCCAGCAAGACCCCTTACACTGCCTGAACACCACTGCCCCAAACTCTGAAACGCCACCTCCAGCCAGACCCCCTACACTGCCCGAACACCACTGCCCTAAACCCTGAAATGCCACCCCCTGCAAGACCCTCAACACTGCCCGAACACCACTGTACCACTGCCCTAAACCCTGAAATGCCACCCCCTGCAAGACCCCCTACATTGCCCGAACACCACTGCACTGCCCTAAACCCTGAAACACCACTCCCAGCATGACCCCCCACACTGCCTGAACACCACTTCACTGCCCTAAACCCTAAAACACCACCCACTGCACGACACCCTACACTACCGGAACACCACTGCACTACCCTAAAACACCACCCCCTGCAAGACCCCCTACACTGCCCGAACACCACTGCCCTAAACGCTGAAACGTCAGCCCCAGCACGACCCCCTACACTGCCCGAACACCACTGCTCTGCCCTAAACCCTGAAACACCAGTCCCAGCACGACCCCCTACACTGCCCGAACTCCACTGCACTGCCCTAAACCCTGAAACACCAGCCCCAGCATGACCCCTACATTGCCCGAACACCACTGCACTGCCCAAAACCCTGAAACACCAGCCCCAGCATAACCCCCTACACTGCCCGAACACCACGGCACTGCCCTGAACCCTGAAACACCACCCCGGCACCACCTCCTACACTGCCCAAACACCACTGCACTGCCCTAAACACTGAAACGCCATCCCCAGCAAGACCCCTTACACTGCCCGAACACCACTGCCCCAAACTCTGAAACGCCACCTCCAGCCAGACCCCCTACACTGCCCGAACACCACTGCCCTAAACCCTGAAACGCCACCCCCTGCAAGACCCTCAACACTGCCCGAACACCACTGTACCACTGCCCTAAACCCTGAAATGCCACCCCCTGCAAGACCCCCTACATTGCCCGAACACCACTGCACTGCCCTAAACCCTGAAACACCACTCCCAGCATGACCCCCCACACTGCCTGAACACCACTTCACTGCCCTAAACCCTAAAACACCACCCACTGCACGACACCCTACACTACCGGAACACCACTGCACTACCCTAAAACACCACCCCCTGCAAGACCCCCTACACTGCCCGAACACCACTGCCCTAAATGCTGAAACGTCAGCCCCAGCACGACCCCCTACACTGCCCGAACACCACTGCTCTGCCCTAAACCCTGAAACACCAGTCCCAGCACGACCCCCTACACTGCCCGAACTCCACTGCACTGCCCTAAACCCTGAAACACCAGCCCCAGCATGACCCCTACATTGCCCGAACACCACTGCACTGCCCAAAACCCTGAAACACCAGCCCCAGCATAACCCCCTACACTGCCCGAACACCACGGCACTGCCCTGAACCCTGAAACACCACCCCGGCACCACCTCCTACACTGCCCAAACACCACTGCACTGCCCTAAACACTGAAACGCCATCCCCAGCAAGACCCCTTACACTGCCTGAACACCACTGCCCCAAACTCTGAAACGCCACCTCCAGCCAGACCCCCTACACTGCCCGAACACCACTGCCCTAAACCCTGAAACGCCACCCCCTGCAAGACCCTCAACACTGCCCGAACACCACTGTACCACTGCCCTAAACCCTGAAATGCCACCCCCTGCAAGACCCCCTACATTGCCCGAACACCACTGCAATGCCCTAAACCCTGAAACACCACTCCCAGCATGACCCCATACACTGCCTGAACACCACTGCACTGACATAAACCCTGAAACACCACCCCCAGCATGACCCCCCACACTGCCTGAACACCACTTCACTGCCCTAAACCCTAAAACACCACCCACTGCACGACACCCTACACTACCGGAACACCACTGCACTACCCTAAAACACCACCCCCAGCATGACCCTCAACACTGCCCGAACACCACTGCACGGCCCTAAACCCTGAAACACCAGCCCCACCACGACCCCCTACACTGCCCGATTACCACTGCTCTGCCCTAAACCCTGAAACACCAGTCCCAGCACGACCCCCTACACTGCCCGAACTCCACTGCACTGCCCTAAACCCTGAAACACCAGCCCCAGCACGACCCCTCACACTGCCCGAACACCACTGCACTGCCCTAAACCCTGAAACAGCAGCCCCACCATGACCCCCTACACTGCCCGAACACCACTGCACTGCCCTAAACCCTGAAACACCAGCCCCAGCATGACCCCCTACACTGCCCGAACACCACTGCACTGCCTTAAACCCTTAAAAACCACCCCAACACGACCCACTACACTGCCCAAACACCATTGCACTGCCCTTAACCCTGAAACACCACCCCCAGCAAGACCCCCTACACTGCCCGAACACCTCTGCACTGCCCTGACCCTTAAACACCACCCCCAGCATGACCCCCTACACTGCCCGAACACCACTGCACTGCCTTAAACCCTGAAAAACCACCCCAGCACAACCCCCAACACTGCCCGAAAACCACTGCACTGCCCTAAACCTTGAAACACCACACCCCTGCACGACCCCCTACACTGCCCGAACACCACTGCACTGCCCTAAAACCTGAAACACCATCCCCAGCAAGATCCCCTACACTGCCCGAACACCTCTGCACTACCCTGAACCCTGAAACACCACTCCAGCAAAACCCCTTACACTGCCTGAAGACCTCTGCCCTAAACCCTTAAACACCACCCCAGCAAGACACCCTACGCTGGCTGAAAACCACTGCACTGCCCTAAACCCTGAAACACCACCCCCTGCACAACCCCCTACAATGCCTGAACACCACTGCACTGCCCTAAACCCCGAAAAACCAGTCCCAGGATTACCTCCTACACTGCTCAAACACCACTGCTCTGCCCTAAACCCTAAAACACCACCCTAGCACGTCCCCCTACACTGCCAGAACACCACTGCACTGCCCTAATTCCTGAAACACCACCGCCAGCACGACCCCCTACACTTCCTGAACACCACTGCTCTGCCCTAAACCCTGAAACACCACCCCCAGTATGTCCTCCTACACTGCCTGAACACCACTGCCCTGTCCTAAACCCTGAAACACCAGCATGAACCCCTACACTGCCCGAACACCACTGTACTGCCCTAAACCCTGAAACACTAGCCCCAGCACGACCCCCTACACTGCCCGCACACCAATGCACTGCCCTAAACCCTGAAACACCAACCCTCAACACAACCCCCTACACTGCACGAACACCACTGCACTGCCCTAAACCCTGAAACACCACCCACTGCATGACCCCCTACACTACCCGCATACCACTGCACTGCCCTAAACCCTGAAACACCACCCCCAGCACGACCCCCTACACTGCCCGAACACCACTGCACTGCCCTAAAACCTGAAACACCACCCCCAGCACGACCCCCTAAACTGCCCGAACACCACTGCACTGCCCTAAACCCTGAAACACCACCCCTGCAAGACCCCCTACACTGCCCGAACACCACTGCCCTAAACGCTGAAACGTCAGCCCCAGCACGACCCCCTACACTGCCCGAACACCACTGCTCTGCCCTAAACCCTGAAACACCAGCCCCAGCATGACCCCCTACACTGTCCGAACACCACTGCACTGCCCTAACCCTAAAACACCAGCCCCAGCACGACCCCTCACACTGCCCGAACACCACTGCACGGCCCTAAACCCTGAAACACCAGCCCCACCATGACTCCCTACACTGCACGAACACCACTGCACTGCCCTAATTCCTGAAACACCACCGCCAGCATGACCCACTACACTGCCTGAACACCACTGCTCTGCCCTAAACCCTGAAACACCACCCCCAGTATGTCCTCCTACACTGCCTGAACACCACTGCCCTGCCCTAAACCCTGAAACACCAGCATGAACCCCTACACTGCCCGAACACCACTGTACTGCCCTAAACCCTGAAACACTAGCCCCAGCACGACCCCCTACACTGCCCGCACACCAATGCACTGCCCTAAACCCTGAAACACCAACCCTCAACACAACCCCCTACACTGCACGAACACCACTGCACTGCCCTAAACCCTGAAACACCACCCACTGCATGACCCCCTACACTACCCGCATACCACTGCACTGCCCTAAACCCTGAAACACCACCCCCAGCACGACCCCCTACACTGCCCGAACACCACTGCACTGCCCTAAAACCTGAAACACCACCCCCAGCACGACCCCCTAAACTGCCCGAACACCACTGCACTGCCCTAAACCCTGAAACACCACCCCTGCAAGACCCCCTACACTGCCCGAGCACCACTGCCCTAAACGCTGAAACGTCAGCCCCAGCACGACCCCCTACACTGCCCGAACACCACTGCTCTGCCCTAAACCCTGAAACACCACCCCAGCAAGACCCTCTACACTGCCTGAATACCACTGCCCTAAACCCTGAAACACCACCCCAGCAAGACCCCATACACTGCCCGAAAACCAATGCATTTCCCTAAACTCTGAAACACCACCCCCTGCATGACCCCCTATACTGCCCGAACACCACTGCACTGCCCTAAACCCTGAAAAACCAGTCCCAGGATTACCTCCTACACTGCTCAAACACCACTGCTCTGCCCTAAACCCTAAAACACCACCCTAGCACGTCCCCCTACACTGCCAGAACACCACTGCACTGCCCTAATTCCTGAAACACCACCGCCAGCACGACCCCCTACACTTCCTGAACACCACTGCTCTGCCCTAAACCCTGAAACACCACCCCCAGTATGTCCTCCTACACTGCCTGAACACCACTGCCCTGCCCTAAACCCTGAAACACCAGCATGAACCCCTACACTGCCCGAACACCACTGTACTGCCCTAAACCCTGAAACACTAGCCCCAGCACGACCCCCTACACTGCCCGCACACCAATGCACTGCCCTAAACCCTGAAACACCAACCCTCAACACAACCCCCTACACTGCACGAACACCACTGCACTGCCCTAAACCCTGAAACACCACCCACTGCATGACCCCCTACACTACCCGCATACCACTGCACTGCCCTAAACCCTGAAACACCACCCCCAGCACGACCCCCTACACTGCCCGAACACCACTGCACTGCCCTAAAACCTGAAACACCACCCCCAGCACGACCCCCTAAACTGCCCGAACACCACTGCACTGCCCTAAACCCTGAAACACCACCCCTGCAAGACCCCCTACACTGCCCGAACACCACTGCCCTAAACGCTGAAACGTCAGCCCCAGCACGACCCCCTACACTGCCCGAACACCACTGCTCTGCCCTAAACCCTGAAACACCACCCCCAGCAAGAACCTCTACACTGCCTGAATACCACTGCCCTAAACCCTGAAACACCACCCCAGCAAGACCCCATACACTGCCCGAAAACCAATGCATTTCCCTAAACTCTGAAACACCACCCCCTGCATGACCCCCTATACTGCCCGAACACCACTGCACTGCCCTAAACCCTGAAAAACCAGTCCCAGGATTACCTCCTACACTGCTCAAACACCACTGCTCTGCCCTAAACCCTGAAACACCACCCCCAGTATGTCCTCCTACACTGCCTGAACACCACTGCCCTGCCCTAAACCCTGAAACACCAGCACAAACCCCTACACTGCCCGAACACCACTGTACTGCCCTAAACACTGAAACACTAGCCCCAGCACGACCCCCTACACTGCCCGCACACCAATGCACTGCCCTAAACCCTGAAACACCACCCCCAACACTGCACGAACACCACTGCACTGCCCTAAACCCTGAAACACCACCCACTGCATGACCCCCTACACTACCCACACACCACTGCACTGCCCTAAACCCTGAAACACCACCCCCAGCACGACCCCCTACACTGCCCGAACACCACTGCACTGCCCTAAACCTGAAACACCACCCCCAGCACGACCCCCTAAACAGCCTGAACCCACTGCACTGCCCTAAACCCGGAAACATCACCCCCTGCAAGACCCCCTACACTGCCCGAACACCACTGCCCTAAACGCTGAAACGTCAGCCCCAGCACGACCCCCTACACTGCCCGAACTCCACTGCACTGCCCTAAACCCTGAAACACCAGCCCCAGCATGACCCCTACATTGCCCGAACACCACTGCACTGACCAAAACCCTGAAACACCAGCCCCAGCATAACCCCCTACACTGCCCAAACACCATGGCACTGCCCTGAACCCTGAAACACCACCCCGGCACCACCTCCTACACTGCCCAAACACCACTGCACTGCCCTAAATACTGAAACGCCATTCCCAGCAAGACCCCTTACACTGCCTGAACACCACTGCCCCAAACTCTGAAACGCCACCTCCAGCCAGACCCCCTACACTGCCCGAACACCACTGCCCTAAACCCAGAAATGCCACCCCCTGCAAGACCCTCAACACTGCCCGAACACCACTGTACCACTGCCCTAAACCCTGAAATGCCACCCCCTGCAAGACCCCCTACATTGCCCGAACACCACTGCACTGCCCTAAACCCTGAAACACCACTCCCAGCATGACCCCCCACACTGCCTGAACACCACTTCACTGCCCTAAACCCTAAAACACCACCCACTGCACGACACCCTACACTACCGGAACACCACTGCACTACCCTAAAACACCACCCCCTGCAAGACCCCCTACACTGCCCGAACACCACTACCCTAAACGCTGAAACGTCAGCCCCAGCACGACCCCCTACACTGCCCGAACACCACTGCTCTGCCCTAAACCCTGAAACACCAGTCCCAGCACGACCCCCTACACTGCCCGAACTCCACTGCACTGCCCTAAACCCTGAAACACCAGCCCCGGCATGACCCCTACATTGCCCGAACACCACTGCACTGCCCAAAACCCTGAAACACCAGCCCCAGCATAACCCCCTACACTGCCCGAACACCACGGCACTGCCCTGAACCCTGAAACACCACCCCGGCACCACCTCCTACACTGCCCAAACACCACTGCACTGCCCTAAACACTGAAACGCCATCCCCAGCAAGACCCCTTACACTGCCTGAACACCACTGCCCCAAACTCTGAAACGCCACCTCCAGCCAGACCCCCTACACTGCCCGAACACCACTGCCCTAAACCCTGAAACCCCACCCCCTGCAAGACCCTCAACACTGCCTGAACACCACTGTACCACTGCCCTAAACCCTGAAATGCCACCCCCTGCAAGACCCCCTACATTGCCCAAACACCACTGCACTGCCCTAAACCCTGAAACACCACCCCCAGCACGACCCCCTACACTGCCCGCACACCAATGCACTGCCCTAAACCCTGAAACACCAACCCTCAACACAACCCCCTACACTGCACGAACACCACTGCACTGCCCTAAACCCTGAAACACCACCCACTGCATGACCCCCTACACTACCCGGATACCACTGCACTGCCCTAAACCCTGAAACACCACCCCCAGCACGACCCCCTACACTGCCCGAACACCACTGCACTGCCCTAAAACCTGAAACACCACCCCCAGCACGACCCCCTAAACTGCCCGAACACCACTGCACTGCCCTAAACCCTGAAACACCACCCCTGCAAGACCCCCTACACTGCCCGAACACCACTGCCCTAAACGCTGAAACGTCAGCCCCAGCACGACCCCCTACACTGCCCGAACACCACTGCTCTGCCCTAAACCCTGAAACACCACCCCCAGCAAGAACCTCTACACTGCCTGAATACCACTGCCCTAAACCCTGAAACACCACCCCAGCAAGACCCCATACACTGCCCGAAAACCAATGCATTTCCCTAAACTCTGAAACACCACCCCCTGCATGACCCCCTATACTGCCCGAACACCACTGCACTGCCCTAAACCCTGAAAAACCACTCCCAGGATTACCTCCTACACTGCTCAAACACCACTGCTCTGCCCTAAACCCTGAAACACCACCCCCAGTATGTCCTCCTACACTGCCTGAACACCACTGCCCTGCCCTAAACCCTGAAACACCAGCACAAACCCCTACACTGCCCGAACACCACTGTACTGCCCTAAACCCTGAAACACTAGCCCCAGCACGACCCCCTACACTGCCCGCACACCAATGCACTGCCCTAAACCCTGAAACACCACCCCCAACACTGCACGAACACCACTGCACTGCCCTAAACCCTGAAACACCACCCACTGCATGACCCCCTACACTACCCACACACCACTGCACTGCCCTAAACCCTGAAACACCACCCCCAGCACGACCCCCTACACTGCCCGAACACCACTGCACTGCCCTAAACCTGAAACACCACCCCCAGCACGACCCCCTAAACAGCCTGAACCCACTGCACTGCCCTAAACCCGGAAACATCACCCCCTGCAAGACCCCCTACACTGCCCGAACACCACTGCCCTAAACGCTGAAACGTCAGCCCCAGCACGACCCCCTACACTGCCCGAACTCCACTGCACTGCCCTAAACCCTGAAACACCAGCCCCAGCATGACCCCTACATTGCCCGAACACCACTGCACTGACCAAAACCCTGAAACACCAGCCCCAGCATAACCCCCTACACTGCCCAAACACCATGGCACTGCCCTGAACCCTGAAACACCACCCCGGCACCACCTCCTACACTGCCCAAACACCACTGCACTGCCCTAAATACTGAAACGCCATCCCCAGCAAGACCCCTTACACTGCCTGAACACCACTGCCCCAAACTCTGAAACGCCACCTCCAGCCAGACCCCCTACACTGCCCGAACACCACTGCCCTAAACCCTGAAATGCCACCCCCTGCAAGACCCTCAACACTGCCCGAACACCACTGTACCACTGCCCTAAACCCTGAAATGCCACCCCCTGCAAGACCCCCTACATTGCCCGAACACCACTGCACTGCCCTAAACCCTGAAACACCACTCCCAGCATGACCCCCCACACTGCCTGAACACCACTTCACTGCCCTAAACCCTAAAACACCACCCACTGCACGACACCCTACACTACCGGAACACCACTGCACTACCCTAAAACACCACCCCCTGCAAGACCCCCTACACTGCCCGAACACCACTACCCTAAACGCTGAAACGTCAGCCCCAGCACGACCCCTACACTGCCCGAACACCACTGCTCTGCCCTAAACCCTGAAACACCAGTCCCAGCACGACCCCCTACACTGCCCGAACTCCACTGCACTGCCCTAAACCCTGAAACACCAGCCCCAGCATGACCCCTACATTGCCCGAACACCACTGCACTGCCCAAAACCCTGAAACACCAGCCCCAGCATAACCCCCTACACTGCCCGAACACCACGGCACTGCCCTGAACCCTGAAACACCACCCCGGCACCACCTCCTACACTGCCCAAACACCACTGCACTGCCCTAAACACTGAAACGCCATCCCCAGCAAGACCCCTTACACTGCCTGAACACCACTGCCCCAAACTCTGAAACGCCACCTCCAGCCAGACCCCCTACACTGCCCGAACACCACTGCCCTAAACCCTGAAACGCCACCCCCTGCAAGACCCTCAACACTGCCTGAACACCACTGTACCACTGCCCTAAACCCTGAAATGCCACCCCCTGCAAGACCCCCTACATTGCCCAAACACCACTGCACTGCCCTAAACCCTGAAACACCACTCCCAGCATGACCCCATACACTGCCCGAACACCACTGCACTGACATAAACCCTGAAACACCACCCCCAGCATGACCCCCCACACTGCCTGAACACCACTTCACTGCCCTAAACCCTAAAACACCACCCACTGCACGACACCCTACACTACCGGAACACCACTGCACTACCCTAAAACACCACCCCCAGCATGACCCTCAACACTGCCCGAACACCACTGCACGGCCCTAAACCCTGAAACACCAGCCCCACCACGACCCCCTACACTGCCCGAACACCACTGCTCTGCCCTAAACCCTGAAACACCAGCCCCAGCATGACCCCTCACACTGCCCGAACACATCTGCACTGCCCTAAACCCTGAAACACCAGCCCCACCATGACCCCCTACACTGCCCGAACACCACTGCACTGCCCTAAACCCTGAAACACCAGCCCCAGCATGACCCCCTACACTGCCCGAACACCACTGCACTGCCTTAAACCCTTAAAAACCACCCCAACACGACCCACTACACTGCCCAAACACCATTGCACTGCCTTAAACCCTTAAAAACCACCCCAACACGACCCACTACACTGCCCAAACACCATTGCACTGCCCTTAACCCTGAAACACCACCCCCAGCAAGACCCCCTACACTGCCCGAACACCTCTGCACTGCCCTGACCCTTAAACACCACCCCCAGCATGACCCCCTACACTGCCCGAACACCACTGCACTGCCTTAAACCCTGAAAAACCACCCCAGCACAACCCCCAACACTGCCCGAAAACCACTGCACTGCCCTAAACCTTGAAACACCACACCCCTGCACGACCCCCTACACTGCCCGAACACCACTGCACTGCCCTAAAACCTGAAACACCATCCCCAGCAAGATCCCCTACACTGCCCGAATACCTCTGCACTACCCTGAACCCTGAAACACCACCCCAGCAAAACCCCTTCCACTGCCTGAAGACCTCTGCCCTAAACCCTTAAACACCACCCCAGCAAGACACCCTACGCTGGCTGAAAACCACTGCACTGCCCTAAACCCTGAAACACCACCCCCTGCACAACCCCCTACACTGCCTGAACACCACTGCACTGCCCTAAGCCCTGAAACACCACCCCCTGCACGACCCCCTACACTGCCCGAACACCACTGCACTGCCCTAAACCCTGAAACACCACTCCCAGGATGACCACCTACACTGCCCAAACACCAATGCTCTGCCCTAAAACCTGAAACATCAGCACGACCCCCTACACTGCCTGAACACCACTGCACTGCCCTAAACCCTGAAACACCAGTCCCAGCATGACCCCCTACACTGCCCGAACTCCACTGCACTGCCCTAAACCCTGAAACACTAGCCCCAGCACGACCCCCTACACTGACCGATCACCACTGCACTGCCCTAAACCCTGAAACACCAGTCCCAGCACGACCCCTCACACTGCCCTAACACCACTGCACTGCCCTAAACCCTGAAACACCAGCCCCACCACGACCCCCTACACTGCCCGAACACCACTGCACTGCCCTAAACCCTGAAACACCAGCCCCAGCATGACCCCCTACACTGCCCGAACACCACTGCACTGCCCTAAACCCTGAAACACCACCCCCAACACGACCCACTACACTGCCCGAACATCACTGCACTGCCCTTAACCCTGAAACACCACCCCCAGCAAGACCCCCTACACTGCCCGAACACCTCTGCACTGCCCTGAACCCTTAAACACCACCCCCAGCATGACCCCCTACACTGCCCGAACACCACTGCACTGCCCTAAACCCTGAAACACCATCCCCAGCAAGATCCCCTACACTGCCCGAAAACCTCTGCACTACCCTGAACCCTGAAACACCACCCCAGCAAAATCCCTTACGCTGCCTGAAGACCTCTGCCCTAAACCCTTAAACACCACCCCAGCAAGACACCCTACGCTGGCTGAAAACCACTGCACTGCCCTAAACCCTGAAACACCACCCCCTGCACGACCCCCTACACTGCCCGAACACCACTGCACTGCCCTTAACCCTGAAACAGCACTCCCAGGATGACCACCTACACTGCCCAAACACCACTGCACTGCCCTAAACCCTGAAACAATAGCCCCAGCACGACCCCATACACTGCCCGCACACCACTGCACTGCCCTAAACCCTTAAACACCACCCCCAGCACGACCACCTACACTGCCCGAACACCACTGCAATGCCCTAAACCCTGAAACACCACCCACAGCATGACCCCCTACACTAACAGCACACCACTGCACTGCCCTAAACCCTGAAATACCAACCCCAGCACGACCTCCTACACTGTCCGAACACCACTGCACTGCCCTAAACCATGAAACACCAGCCCCAGCACGACCCCTTACACTGCCCGAACACCACTGCATTCCCCTAAACCATGAAACACCACTCCCAGGATTACCCCCTACACTGCTCAAACACCACTGCTCTGCCCTAAACCCTAAAACACCACCCCCAGCACGTCCCCCCACACTACCAGAACACCACTGCACTGCCCTAATTCCTGAAACACCACCCCCAGCATGACCCCCTACACTGCCTGAACACTACTGCTCTGCCCTAAAGCCTGAAACACCACCCCCAGCATGATCCCCTACACTGCCCGAACACCACTGCACTGCCCTAAACCCTGAAACACCACCTCCAGCACGACCCCCTACACTGCCCGAAAACCACTGCACTGCCCTGAACCCTGAAACACCACCCCCCTGCATGACCCCCTACACTGCCCGAACACCACTGCATTGCCCTAAACTCTGAAACACCATCCCCAGCAAGATCCCCTACACTGCCCGAACACCTCTGCACTGCCCTGAACCCTGAAACACCACCCCCAGCAAAACCCCTTACACTGCCTGAACACCACAGCCCTAACCCCTTAAACACCACCCCAGCAAGACACCCTATGCTGCCCGAAAACCACTGCACTGCCCTAAACCCTGAAACACCACCCCTGCACGACCCCCTACACTGCCCAAACACCACTGCACTGCCCTAAACCCTGAAACACCAACCCCTGCACAACCCCCTACACTGCCCGAACACCACTGCACTGCACTGCCCTAAACCCTGAAACACCACTCCCAGGATGACCCCCTACACTGCCCAAACACCACTGCTCTGCCCTAAACCCTGAAAGACCAGCATGACCCCCTACACTGCTCGAACACTAGGGGTGGGTGGAATTTGCAAAATCCACTTTAGCAAATTATCGCGAAAATGTTTAAAATTATCGTAAACAAGCGGAAATATCGCGAAGATGCGGAATTTTTTCCCCCGCATGTTCGTGAGATTTTCTGCATGGTTGCGGGTCGCCAACTTACCCATGTGGTTGCTCGCGGGGCGCAGCCATCTTGTTTTGAGTTGTCTCGCGGTGCATGATCGCGAGAAGAAAGACGTGATCGCGCGACGCATGACGTCACTACGAGCGCGAACTGTCGCGCAAATGGCTAAAAACAATCCAACATCTCATGGAGAACGCGACCGGATCAAGAAAACTTGTCGGCGAACGCAGGGATTCAGGTAAGGCGATCGCGCGCGCGCGAGAATGTATTATTTTACAGCGCGAGCAAGAAACAAATTATCGGCAAGCTGCGGAAAGCGGAAATTTTGACATTTTCGCGCTCTCCGCGGAATGCGAAAATGTAAAATTATCGCAATTTCTGCGAACGGAACAAAATTTTTGCCCAGGCCTACCGAACACCACTGCACTGTCCTAACCCTAAAACACCAGCCGCAGCACGACCCCTCACACTGCCGAACACCACTCCATGGCCCTAAACCCTGAAACACCAGCCCCACCACGACCCCCTACACTGCCAGAACACCACTGCACTGCCCAAAACCCTGAAACACCAGCCCCAGCATGACCCCCTACACTGCCCGAACACCACTGCACTGCCCTAAACCCTGAAACACCACCCCCAACACAACCCACTACACTGCCCGAACACCATTGCACTACCCTAAACCCTGAAACACCACCCCCCTGCACCACCCCTCCACTGCCCGAACACCACTGCCCTAAACTCTGAAACGCCTTCCCCTGCAAGACCCTCTACACTGCCCGAACACCACTGCACCACTGCCCTAAACCCTGAAATGCCACCCCCTGCAAGACCCCCTATATGGCCCGAACACCACTGCACTGCCCTAAACCCTGAAACACCACCCCCAGCACAACCCCCTACACTGCCCGAACACCACTGCACTGCCCTAAACCCTGAAATACCACCCCAGCACGACCCCCTACACTGCCTGAACACCACTGCACTGCCCTAAACCCTAAAACACTACCCCCAGCACGACCCCCCACACTGCCCGAACACCACTTCACTGCCCTAAACCCTAAAACACCACCCCCTGCATGACACCCTACACTACCGGAACACCACTGCACTACCCTAAAACAACACCCCCAGCATGACCCTCAACACTGCCCGAACACCACTGCACTACCCTAAACCATAAAACACCAGCCCCAGCACGACCCCCTACACTGCCCGAACACCACTGCGCTGCCCTAACCCTAAAACACCAGCCCCAGCATGACCCCTCACACTGCCCGAACACCACTGCACGACCCTAAACCCTGAAACACCAGCCCCAGCACGACCCCCTACACTGCCCTAACACCACTGCACTGCCCTAAACTCTGAAACACCACCCCCAGCACAACCCCCTACACTGCCCGAACACCACTGCAGTGCCCTAAACCCTGAAACACCACCCCCAGCAAGACCCCCTACACTGCCCGAACACCACTGCCCTAAACGCTGAAACGTCAGCCCCAGCATGACCCCCTACACTGCCCGAACACCACTGCTCTGCCCTAAACCCTGAAACACCACCCCCAGCAAGACCCTCTACACTGCCTGAATACCACTGCCCTAAACCCTGAAACACCACCCCAGCAGGACCCCATACACTGCCCGAAAACCAATGCATTTCCCTAAACTCTGAAACACCACCCCCTGCATGACCCCCTATACTGCCCGAACACCACTGCACTGCCCTAAACACTGAAAAACCACTCCCAGGATTACCTCCTACACTGCTCAAACACCACTGCTCTGCCCTAAACCCTAAAACACCACCCCCAGCACGTCCCCCTACACTGCCAGAACACCACTGCACTGCCCTAATTCCTGAAACACCACCGCCAGCATGACCCACTACACTGCCTGAACACCACTTCTCTGCCCTAAACCCTGAAATACCACCACCAGCACGTCCTCCTATACTGCCCGAACACCACTGCACGTCCCTGAACCCTGAAACACCAGCTTCACCACGACCCCCTACACTGCCCGAACACCACTGCACTGCCCTAAACCATGAAACACCATCCCCAGCAAGATCCCCTACACTGCCCGATCACCTCTGCACTACCCTGAAACACC
The DNA here is from genome assembly GCF_964204655.1 of Triturus cristatus. NCBI lineage: Eukaryota > Metazoa > Chordata > Amphibia > Caudata > Salamandridae > Triturus > Triturus cristatus. The sequence goes on from NC_140579.1 coordinate 1,122,525,292, forward strand.
ACCCCAGCAAAACCCCTTACACTGCCTGAACACCTCTGCCCTAAACCCTTAAACACCACCCCAGCAAGACACAATGCTGCCCAAAAAACAACTGCACTGCCCTAAACCCTGAAACACCACCCCCTGCACAATCCCCTACACTTGTGGAAATATGGATTTTTCTGGTCAGTTATGTCCCCTATCTTGGACCCCAACGGTTCTATGTGCATGTTACAAGTACATGTATGTTCCCTCCAGTTCCAGTTATGAAGACGCAAATACATGTGCGTCCACCGTTAACATGTCCTCTTTCAGATCCGCCATGAATGAGCCGGATATTCCATTCCTAAGTACAAAAGGCCACCGCCTTTATATGGTTCACTTATGCCATTTTACAGTTCAGACGAGTAGGCCCTGATTCTGTCATCAAGTTTTTCTTGCTTTCTGCCTCTGAAGCTCCAGTCTGAGCCTGCATCTGTGACCATGAACTTTGTCTCATTCCCTGCGCGGCTCACGAAGCCTGACATCAGCTTGCTGCCTGCCAAGAACTGTATTTCACCTTCGAAATTATCTGCTCCTTTCCCTGCCCAATGCATTCCTGTCTAGTAGTTTCAGTAAACATTCTTCCAGCTACCGAGCAAAGGCCCGGTTTCTCTGTCTTTATGCAAGTAATTCATAGCCCTGTTACTATGGAAGATTCCTGCCCTCGCATCTAGTGTAGACACTTAGACGCTTGTACACGCACTAACAGTCAGTATAGTCAGTATAGAATAAGATTCTACTCTAAGAGACCTCTCTTCTGGATAACATAGTTCTTTAAACATAGGATGTTAGATATGATTTGGGATTAGGTTGACTTGACCCTCCAGACTTCTGTCGCCACATGTAGAGCTAAATGTCAAGTCCCCTTCACCCCCTAGTTGCACGTCAATCACACGTCATACTGCTGCGCACGCATCTCTGCCAAGTATTTCTGCTGACATTGCGAAATTATTTCATAGGTCCACCCATATGTGACATCATAACCAATGACGTTTTCCTTGTTACACCCAATTACGCCTCTTTATGCTACGCATGTGAAATGTTATCTTTGCTATCAATTGTTACGCCTCTTGCATTGGCCTCACTGTAATGCCTATTGTATAAAAGTGAATAATTATCAATAATGTATGTACTTCACTTCCTGAACCTTCGTGGTGATGGAACTTGGAGCAACCTATTATAATCGACCATTGGAATAAAGCCCATTCCGAACCTCTAATACCACGGATTCTGCCTCTTATTTACTGAGCTATTTTATTATGTTTCTGTATCAAATTAAGTCCCGGTAATTAAATTATTTACCACATGAATGGCGCCCGAACAGGGACACTTTCTCATCTCACGCGCCGGTGGTGCGTTGCAGGCCCGGTCTCCTGCCACAGCTGGACGGACAACAACGCGTACCAGCAGTATTTCCTGTATCTCCCTCCGGTCAAGCGAGGGCGACTGAGGCTGCGATCAACACCCAGACGAGGCGGTGAGAAGTGCGAAGTATCCCGACCAGAGCCTAGCTGAGAGAGCAAGATCCGAGGTATACAGAGGCCCACCAGTTTCCGAAGTCCCGAGTCGAGTCCAGTTTCCGAAGTGTTCGAGTCGAGTCCAGTCCGGTTCAAGTTCAGTTCAGTTTCCGAGGCCTTCCGTTCCGAGCTACCCGGTGAGTACCATTACTGGGGAGGCGTTCTGGCGTGCACATAAGTTGTGCCGGTCCAGACGTGTTTGGGTACACAAATCCGGTCTGCACTGTTTCAGCAGTGTATCTGTACTGTTTAGCAGTACATCTAGTATATCTAGTATATAAATTCAGAATAATTCAGTTAATGCCGAGTATTATGTTCAGTAATTAAGTTTCCTTAGATCGTATCATCATTGTTGCTCAGTTAAATGTTAAATGTTAAATGTTTTTAGAACGTTCTGCATATTGTGGTATGAATGACTGTTCACTATTGTGATTACTGTATTAAGTTTGTTCAAGATCAAGTATCAGATCAGTTCTCAATATGCCGCTCTTTTCGAAATTAAGACAGATCACAACTAGAAAAGGGGTACTCGAAGAAGCTGTTCCTATTCCTCCTAGGGACACTCCAGGGTACTTCATGTATCATAAACACGGCTTAGACGCTATATTATTTCTTGATTTATGGGTAGACTACACTAAGGAATTACCAGAAAGTCAGAGGTGGCCCGCGGCTGGGACCTGGGATGCAGAGTGCATCGTGAAAGTAGAGGAAGAATTATGGAAAAAGAAAGCTAGACAATCACAGAAAGACGCCATTGAATTATGGCGTAAAGAATCGTATAGACGTACAGAAAAAGCACGTAGACAGGAAGAGAAGAGTAAAGAGAATTCAAATGAAGTCCGAGAAAATCTATTAATTGAAGAAGGTGCACGAGTGAAATCAGAACAAGTAGACAGACAAAGACATGCCCTTATGAAGGGTATGTATCCCCTTCTGGCCGAGGGATTACCTAAGGCTACTGCGGGGATACCAAAAGACTTGCCACCCCCATTATTTCCAATAAAGGTACATCCCAAGGGGCATCCTAGAACCGCAGAAGATGTTTTTCTTTCCTCATATTTAGATGACGCAGCTCCCGAGTATGCTAACCCCGCCCCACATAGACCGTTGGCCGGGGAGGTTCAACGCCGAGATCCTGTATCTGTATCTCTACAGCACCAAATCCTGACACAAGTCCCGGCAAGCACATCTGTTTCCACATCTGTTCCTACAGCTGCTTCTACAGCTGTGTCCACACCTATAGTTGCTGTATCGCGTTCAACGAATCCTTTCACGCCCGATACCCCAGATGGGGCTACGGGAGGTGCTACCAACATTTTTTCTACGCCACCCAGAATAAATAAACTTACCTTTCAAGAGTCAGCACATCCACGTACCCCCAAACTCATAAATGCCCGTACGCTTAAGGAACTTCTTATAGATTGTAGATATGACCCTGTGCCCGGAAAAGAGGACGAAATGACCCTGGCATCATTACGTATCAGACGAGCCGCGGTGTATTTAGGGAAGTTACCAGGAATGACTATGCATCTAGATAATATATACCATTTTGTCCAAACAGGGCGAGATTCTGAATGTATTAACAGAGCTATGGAATACCAGAAAGTGGAAATACAGGGGGAACTGTTACGTTTCCTCATAAATTGTGTGATCAGAAATCAAGACCGACCGGGGGTAGACCCGGAAGCAATGCAAATTCTTACCAGATGGAGCCAGAATATATCAGAAGGGAGACATGATAAGCAAAACTGTATAATAGCCATGTGCCGAAAGATCCGTAAAGAAATAGAACGCCTACACGAAGAGAGATTAGCGGTAGACCAGTTTGAACAAAATGAGGAGGAAGGATCAGGACTGCCCACAGGACGGTCAGAAACCATAGCCTATGTAGGTAGAGGAAGATCTTGTAAAAGTACTAGATGTCTTACTGACCCGATACGTCCGATATGTCTAGAAAATAACAGGAATTTTCAAACACCTATAAAAAATATAAGGTCCCCCGAGCAGTCGTTCCAAGCCGTTGACAAATTACTGCGAGAACGAAGGGGTTATCATTTTCTCGATTTTATGGATGAACAAGAATTAGCCAGGTCAGCCGTTCATTGGGTTGACAGTCCCGGAAAGTATGATGATGATACTGTAGCACACACATTTTTGAATCTCACCCCAGATGAACAGCGTTTAGCTGGGATTTATATGATTCAACAACTTCTTATACTATATAAAAGCCAACATTCAGACCCTGGTCCCTTACCTGATATATTGACTGAATTACTCACGAATAGATGGAGAGGTTCAGGTACTAAGCTAATTAAAGAAATACTAGAATCAAGAAAGCAGTACATTCTTTTTATATGCCCAGAACATGTCTCACTGCCCATTAAGGAAAGAACCACGTATCACATGGACAGACAGAATCCCTTACGAGAAGTACATCCAATAAAAGGCGAGGACAATGAGTTTAAACGTGTATTTGTATATACGCCCATATCGAAAATAGAATTGTTAGAAATGAAGAAAGTGGTACCCAGTCATGACAAAGACCCAGCGGGTTTCCACTGAGAAATTAAAGACATGTTACTCATGGGAGAGTATACCTATCCCGACATTATGACCATATTAAAGGTATTGATGCCTGCTGGCATTTATGAAAAACTCAAGGAAAAAGAGTGGGAGGTGGGAGACCAAAAGATAGACTGGACAGCATTAGAAAATGAAGAAAAGGCCCGAGGTCCAGGTTCGGGGCTTGGGGACAAAACTAAAGCACTACCAGGTTTACTGGTACAGGTACTGCCACGTTTATTAACCACGAAAAAGGAAGACTGGGGTGCAATTTCAGCCTGTAAACAAAAGCAAGATGAAGACACTAGTGATTTCTATGCACGATTTGAAAAATGTTTTGGTATAAATAGTGGCATAAAAGCAAGTAGCGAATCATACCCACATCTGTTTGTGACAAAATTAGTTGAAAATTCCTTGCCCCAAGTGAAGAATAGAGTATTAAAATTCGAGAGTACCTGGCAAGGTAACACCCCATCACAAATGTTACAGATGTTACAGTATCATCATAATAGAATTAGAGAGGAACAAGATCATGAACAAAGACGCATGAAAGACACGAAAATGAAAATGCTAGTCTCCCAGACAGTTCCAGCTGAAGGACATAAAAAGGGTACGGCACATTCCGGTGATTCAGCAGGACCTGTAAAAGGGACATGCAACTATTGTAAACAACCAGGTCATTATGTACACGATTGTCCAGTCCTGAAGCGTAATATCGCCACAGGTATTACAAAAGAAAGACCACGGCCACTTAGACAGGATCAGAATGAACAAGGAGCCTTGCAGCATGCACAGTCCATGCCAGCTCCGCAACAGTCTATACAGTTTGTGCCAGCTGCACCTGCGCTGCCTGTTGCTGCCACACAAACCACGACACGACAGCTGTACCAGACCGCACAGTATGACTATCCTGATTATCAACGATATGCATGAAACAGCCTAGAGAGGGAAGTTGACTTACCCCTTATCGAGATCCCTGTAGACCAAGAAGGACCTTATGTACATAGTGAATTATTAGGTCAAGACAGAAAATTTTTACTCGATACAGGGGCAAGTCGAACAACCATAAAACGTAGTGAAGTTCCAGGGGCACCCCTCTCAGGCTCACAGAATATTTCCCTTGGTTTTTCAGGAAAACCTATTGTTAATGAAGTATCACAGCCTCTTCCACTTACGATAGGACCTTTGACCCGAACTACAGATTTATTGCTCACTAAATCCTGTCCAGAAAACTTGTTAGGTATAAAAAACACTGAAAGCTCTAGGAGCTATAATATGTTGTTCTCCGGAAGGAGTAAGATTGTTTTTACGTGATTTTAAAGGTCACTATGTGTCTAGAGACATGGATCCCCGACTACAGACTTTACCTACACATCTATGGGCACAAGGCCCTACTGATGTTGGGTGCATGAATATTACACCATATCGAGTTACACTAAAGGCAGGAGTGGTACTACCACGAATGCGACAATACAAGTTACCACCAGATGCTGTAGTGGCTTTACTACAAATCATTGACGAGCTCATTGCCCAAGGAGTGGTTGTAGAAACAGACTCCAATGTATGTAATTCACCGATAATTCCGATTCTTAAACGAACAGATCCGAAGGCCCCGCCAGTATATCGATTGGTTATTGATTTGCGCGAATTGAACAAATGCATTGTGCCACAATTCCCTGTGGTCCCAGATATCTCGTCATTACTGACAGCTATTGATTCCGAAGCAACATTCTTTACTGTAATTGATCTCAAAAATGCCTTTTTCAGCGTCCCAATAGATCCGGAAAGCCAATATTTGTTCGGATTTAGTTTAAATGGACGTAGCTTCAAATTCTCACGCGCACCTCAAGGATTTACAGAAAGCCCCAGCATCTATAGCCAAGCACTGAAACGAGAACTCGACAGTATCCACATGCCAGTTAGCACTGCCTTGCTTCAATATGTCGATGATCTGCTGATCACCGCTAGAAGCGAACCCGAATGTGAGAAAGCATCACTGACAGTTTTACGATTTCTAGCCGAAAAGGGGCACAAGGTGTCCCCTTCTAAGCTGCAATTCTGTGTCCAGCGAGTTGTTTATCTTGGACACTCGCTGTCCAAGGAGGGAAGGCAGCTTACACCCGACCGCATTCAGTTAATAGCTAACATGCCAATACCCAAGACACAAAAGGAGGTGCGGGCTTTTATAGGCCTCACTTCATATTGTAGGCAGTGGATCCCTCAGTATGCATTTCTAGCAAAACCACTCATTCAGTTGACAACACAGGAGGCAGCCACATGGACTGTTCTCCCTTGGACTCAGGAACATACACAAGCTTTTGAAAGCTTAAAGAAAGCTCTATGCCAAGCACCTGTTTTAGCAACACCATGTTACAGAAAACATTTTACACTCTTTGTTACAGAACGAGAAGGTACTGCTTTGTCAGTACTCACACAGGAACAAGCAGGATCACACAAACCGTGTGCTTATTTTTCTAGTACATTAGATCCCGTAGCTCAGGCTTTGCCTGCGTGCCTGAAATCAGTGGCAGCGACAGCTTTAGCAATCAGACAAAGCGATGCCATAGTGTTAGGACATCCATTGACAGTACAAGTACCACATGCAGTGGAGGTTCTTGTGAATCGAACGCAAACACAACATTTGACTATAGCAAGACTTACAGGGTACGAACTAACACTGTTTCAGCCACATATAGAAATCAGACGTTGTAACACATTGAATCCTGCCACACTTTTACCTGTAAATGGAACAGACCCACTAGCTCATGACTGTATTGATGTTATTACAATCACGACGAAACCCAGACAAGACTTGACAGATGTCCCATTGTCAGACCCAGACCTGACGTTGTATGTAGATGGTTCATGTATGAGAAAAGGTACAGGAGAACTAGTGGCCGCTTACGCAGTCACAACAGACACTGAAATCATTGAAACAAATTGCATAAATACCTTGTCCGCTCAAGCAGCAGAGCTTGTCGCTCTGACACAAGCCTGTATTCAAGCCACAAATAAAAAAGTCAACATATACACTGATTCACGTTATGCATTCGGAGTTGTACATGACTTCGGCGTGCTGTGGCGAGAGAGAGGTTATTTAACTTCTCACGGTGCCCACATTCAGCACGGACCCCTCATTCATGCTTTATTAGATGCAATACATCTACCCACTGCAATATCAATTATGAAATGTAAAGCTCATACGAAAGTTACTGATATCATTTCTCAAGGCAATGATCTAGCTGACAGAACAGCTAAACAGACTGCTCAAACTCAAACATCCGACATGACAAAGACAATAGTCCCGACGCCAACACATTGTATGATGGTTAAAGATCCTACTCTTGACGTAATTGATATACAGACACATGCTACACCAGACGAAATAAAGAAATGGACTGAATTAGGAGGGATCCAAACGGATCAAGGATGGTTGATGAAGGAAAAGTCTGTGTGGTTCCTTCCTGATTCAATGGTCCAGGTTATAATTAACACTGTACATAGTCCAGCACATCTAGGAGAAAAAGCTATGCTAGACAGCATTCAACACATTTGGTTCAATAAACATTTACGAGCTGCAGCCAAACAAAAAGTTCGTACCTGTATGATCTGTTGTCAGTTCAACCCAGGAAAAAGCGTTCCCGTAGAACAGGGTGGATTTCAGCCTCCTGATCACCCTTTTGAAGTCCTCCAGATGGATTATATCCAGATGGAACGATGTCGAGGATTCAAATATGTTCTCGTAGTTGTCTGTGCTCTTTCCCGTTGGACAGAGGCATACCCGGTTTCAGATTACACGGCCCCGACTACTGCCAAACAGTTAGTTCGAGAATTCTTCCCACGATACGGTTTACCACGTGTTGTTCACTCAGATAACGGCCAGCCGTTCTCATCTGAATTAATGAAACACGTTTCACTTTTGTTAGGCTATCAGTGGAAATTCCACTGTGTCCGACACCCCGAAGCAGCAGGTCTCGTAGAAAGACATAATCAGACCCTAAAAATTAGATTGTCCAAAATATGCAGAGAGAAAGGTGTCGACTGGGTAGTAGCGTTACCAGTTGCACTCTTTTACACAAGAATGGTAGCACACTCTCGAACAGGGCTATCCCCGTATGAGGTGATCTTTGGCAGACCACCAAATATGTGGGGGACGCCTATACCACGCAAAATAACTGATATTGACTGTAATATGCTGACAGATTATTTGGCTTCCTTGATGTCTGCACTACAATCTTGTCGTTCACAGGTAGCTGCAGCTTTTCCTGACAACACTGAGGTGAAACCCCATGACGTAATTCCGGGGGATTTCGTTTTAGTGAGGAACTTTGATCGAAAGACTCAGATGGATCCTAGGTGGAAGTCACCGAAATTGGTCTTGCTCACCACAAGGACAGCCGTGAAGATCGAGGGCAGAAAAGGCTGGATTCATTCAAGTCATATCAAGAAATTTCATGGACTACCAGCGGATGTGAATACCACACCTCGTGTGTCTTCACCCATTGACTCAAAACTTCCTTTTGTTGAAAAGAGTAATTCCGAACTTTATAAACTAAAACTCAGGTCCAATCAGTCAAGCAATTTGATTGTTTAAGTCCTCTCCGAGGTGAAGCGGTTGAATTGTCTCTGACATGTATCCCTTGGACCTGAATAGAGAATGCACCCGAAAAATGTTGAAACGACAGGCGTACTGTAAATCACTGCGTAGTCATTGTACAGTGACGTTATTAATTTTGTTTTTCCTAAGTTTCTTAATAATTACTGCAAGTATATTGTTGCACATATATTACCCTATTTCTAGACATGTTTATAACTTTACTGCTGAACATTCTTTTAGTGACCTATCCCCGCATGAATTATCGTATAGATTTGCGCTGCGCAATAACACTTTTATTAGTATGTTACATCATTCCCATCAGGTTAGCAATGCTACAAATTGTTGGATATGTGGCCGACTCCCTCCCTATCAGAATTATAAAGGAATTCTACCTCTTTTTCCATACTCATTCACACACAACGGCTCCTGTGGAGCATGGTTTAGTTTAATTAATTCCCTAGATTCAAATTCTGCAGTTTATCAAGACAACTGGGTATGGGGAAATTTGAACTTAGTTTTACTTAAAGTCTGCTACCCTAACAAGGAGGGACTTCCCAAGAGAACAGGAACTGATCTAGAAAATGAAGTATATGGATTAGGTAATTTTACGCTTAATCTTATGATCCTAAATGTCGAATCCGAAGCTACTCCAATTTTGCCCGCTATGTCAATATTTCCAGTAAAAGGTGAATTATGTGTAAGAAAGAATGGTTCCATACATATGGGCCATAGTAGATGCACCACTGTAGTAGAATTTAGTGATCAAGGCAAGTCTACATTTAGAGCTTTCCGCCATTCCTATTTCATATGTGGTCAGACGGCCTATGTACGTTTGCCTCTAGATTGGGATGGTACCTGCTACATTGGATTCCTTTTGCCACCTGTTTTTCTAGCTCCTCCTGATTATCACAGAAATACTCATTTAGTACACAATAGAGAAAGGAGAGATCTCCCAATTGTCGATTACACTGAAACAGCATGGGAAAAATACACAGATTTCAATAAAGGTCTCTTTCCCTATATAGGTACCGTTACCAATAGTAAGCTGATACGTAGATTAACTAGAACCCTTGAAGCAGTAGTGAACGAAACTATTTCCGCCTTAGGCAATTTAACAGAAGAGCAGTCTGCTATGCGGATTGTTGTGCTTCAAAATCGTCTTGTCCTTGACGTCATCCTGGCCGATAGGGGCGGAGCTTGTAGGGTCATCGGATCAAGCTGTTGCATTTTCATACCAGAAAATTCGCCATCTGTATATAAAGCTATAACCCGCCTTCATAAGATTGTAAGCCAGATACACCAGAATCCAGGCACCTGGACTTGGTCCGGTTGGTTTTGGAGCGTGTTATCAGCCTGGGGATGGAGAGTTCTATCCTTCCTAGGTGTTGGCCTTCTCATACTATTCAGTTGCTGTCTATGCCTGCAATGTGGACCAGCGATTTGTGGTCTGTGTGCCACATCGTGTATTCCACATCAAGATTTTCGTTCAAAATCCCGGAAGAAGAAAGAAGAACAAATGATGCTATATTAACAGATCAATGGATTAATGAAGATTGATATCTCTTGACGGGCAAGTAGGGGACAAGGAGGGAATGTGGAAATATGGATTTTTCTGGTCAGTTATGTCCCCTATCTTGGACCCCAACGGTTCTATGTGCATGTTACAAGTACATGTATGTTCCCTCCAGTTCCAGTTATGAAGACGCAAATACATGTGCGTCCACCGTTAACATGTCCTCTTTCAGATCCGCCATGAATGAGCCGGATATTCCATTCCTAAGTACAAAAGGCCACCGCCTTTATATGGTTCACTTATGCCATTTTACAGTTCAGACGAGTAGGCCCTGATTCTGTCATCAAGTTTTTCTTGCTTCTGCCTCTGAAGCTCCAGTCTGAGCCTGCATCTGTGACCATGAACTTTGTCTCATTCCCTGCGCGGCTCACGAAGCCTGACATCAGCTTGCTGCCTGCCAAGAACTGTATTTCACCTTCGAAATTATCTGCTCCGTTCCCTGCCCAATGCATTCCTGTCTAGTAGTTTCAGTAAACATTCTTCCAGCTACCGAGCAAAGGCCCGGTTTCTCTGTCTTTATGCAAGTAATTCATAGCCCTGTTACTATGGAAGATTCCTGCCCTCGCATCTAGTGTAGACACTTAGACGCTTGTACACGCACTAACAGTCAGTATAGTCAGTATAGAATAAGATTCTACTCTAAGAGACCTCTCTTCTGGATAACATAGTTCTTTAAACATAGGATGTTAGATATGATTTGGGATTAGGTTGACTTGACCCTCCAGACTTCTGTCGCCACATGTAGAGCTAAATGTCAAGTCCCCTTCACCCCCTAGTTGCACGTCAATCACACGTCATACTGCTGCGCACGCATCTCTGCCAAGTATTTCTGCTGACATTGCGAAATTATTTCATAGGTCCACCCATATGTGACATCATAACCAATGACGTTTTCCTTGTTACACCCAATTACGCCTCTTTATGCTACGCATGTGAAATGTTATCTTTGCTATCAATTGTTACGCCTCTTGCATTGGCCTCACTGTAATGCCTATTGTATAAAAGTGAATAATTATCAATAATGTATGTACTTCACTTCCTGAACCTTCGTGGTGATGGAACTTGGAGCAACCGATTATAATCGACCATTGGAATAAAGCCCATTCCGAACCTCTAATACCACGGATTCTGCCTCTTATTTACTGAGCTATTTTATTATGTTTCTGTATCAAATTAAGTCCCGGTAATTAAATTATTTACCACACACTGCCCGAACACCACTGCACTGCCCTAAACCCTGAAACACCACCCCCTGCATAACCCCCTACACTACCCGAACACCACTGCACTGCCCTAAACCCTGAAACACCACTCCCAGGATGACTCCCTACAATGCCCAAACACCACTGCTCTGCCCTAAAACCTGAAACACCAGCACGACCCCCTACACTGCCTGAACACCACTGCCTTGCCCTTAACCCTGAAACACCAGCCCCAGCACGATCCCCTACACTACCCGCACACTGCTGCACTGCCCTAAACCCTTAAACACCACCCCCAGCACGACCCCCTACACTGCCCAAACACCACTGCAATGCCCTAAACCCTGAAACACCACCCAATGCATGACCCCCTACACTACCCGCACACCACTACCCTAAACCCTGAAACACCACCCCCAGCATGACCCCCTACACTGCCCGAATACCACTGCACTGCCCTAAACCCTGAATGCCCGAACACCACTGCACTGCCCTAAACAATGAAACACCAGCCCAAGCACGACCCCCTCCACTGCCCGAACACCACTGCCCTAAACCCTGAAATGCCTTCCCCTGTAAGACCCTCTACACTGCCTGAACACCACTGCTCTGCCCTAAACCCTGAAACACCAGCACGACCCCCTACACTGCCCACACACCACTGCACTGCCCTAAACCCTGAAACACCACCCCCAGCACGACCCCCTACACTGCCCGAACACCACTGCACTGCCCTAAACCCTGAAACACCACCCCCAGCACGACCCCCTAAACTGCCCGAACACCACTGCACTGCCCTAAACCCTGAAACTCCACCCCCTTCAAGACCCCCTACACTGCCCGAACACCACTGCCCTAAACCCTGAAACGCCACCCTCTGCAAGACCCCCTACCCTGCCCGAACACCATTGCACTGCCCTAAACCCTGAAACGTCAGCCCCAGCACGACCCCCTACACTGCCCGAACACCACTGCTCTGCCCTAAACCCTGAAACACCAGTCCCAGCACGACCCCCTACACTGCCCGAACTCCACTGCACTGCCCTAAACCCTGAAACACTAGCCCCAGCACGACCCCCTACACTGCCCGATCACCACTGCACTGCCCTAAACCCTGAAACACCAGCCCCAGCATGACCCCCTACATTGCCTGAACACCACTGCACTGCCCTAAACCCTGAAACACCAGCCCCACCATGACCCCTACTCTGCCCGAACACCACTGTACTGTCCTGTTCCCTGAAACACCACCCCAGCACGACCCCCTACACTGCCCAAACACCACTGCACTGCCCTAAACACTGAAACGCCACCCCCAGCAAGACCCCCTACACTGCCTGAACACCACTGCCCCAAACCCTGAAACGCCACATCCAGCAAGACCCCCTACACTGCCCAAACACCACTGCCCTAAACCCTGAAACGCCACCCCCTGCAAGACCCTCTACACTGCCCAAACACCACTGCACCACTGCCCTAAACCCTGAAATGTCACCCCCTGCAAGACCCCCTACATTGCCCGAACACCACTGCACTGCCCTAAACCCTGAAACACCACTCCCAGCATGACCCCCTACACTGCCCTAACACCACTGCACTGCCATAAACCCTGAAACACTACCCCCAGCACGACCCCCCACACTGCCCGAACACCACTTCACTGCCCTTAACCCTAAAACACCACCCTCTGCATGACATCCTACACTACCGGAACACCACTGCACTACCCTAAAACACCAACCCCAGAATGACCCTCAACACTGCCCGAACACCACTGCACTACCCTAAATCATAAAACACCAGCCCCAGCACGACCCCCTACACTGCCCGAACACCACTGCACTGCCCTAACTCTAAAACACCAGCCCCAGCACGACCCCTCACACTGCTCGAACACCACTGCACAGCCCTAAACCCTGAAACACCAGCCCTACCACGACCCCCTACACTGCCCGAACACCACTGCACTGCTCTAAACCCTGAAACACCAGCCCCAGCATGACCCCCTACACTGCCCGAACACCACTGCATTGCCCTAAACCCCGAAACACCGTCCCCAACATGACCCACTACACTGTCCGTACACCACTGCACTGCCCTAAACCCTGAAATACCACCACCAGCAAGACCCCCTACACTGCCCGAACACCTCTGCACTGCCCTGAACCCTTCAACACCACCCCCAGCATGACCCCCTACACTGCCCGAACACCACTGCACTGCCTTAAACCCTGAAACACCACCCCCAGCACAACCCCCTACACTGCCCCAAAACCACTGCACTGCCCTAAACCCTTAAACACCACCCCAGCAAGACACACAACGCTGCCCGAAAACCACTGCACTGCCCTAAACCCTGAAACACCACCCCCTGCACAACCCCCTACACTGCCCGAACACCACTGCACTGCCCTAAACCTTGAAACACCACCCCCTGCATAACCCCCTACACTGCCCGAACACCACTGCACTGCCCTAAACCCTGAAACACCACTCCCAGGATGACTCCCTACACTGCCCAAACACCACTGCTCTGCCCTAAAACCTGAAACACCATCACGACCCCCTACACTGCCTGAACACCACTGCCTTGCCTTTAACCCTGAAACACCAGCCCCAGCACGATCCCCTACACTACCCGCACACCGCTGCACTGCCCTAAACCCTTAAACACCACCCCCAGCACGACCCCCTACACTGCCCAAACACCACTGCAATGCCCTAAACCCTGAAACACCACCCACAGCATGACCCCCTACACTACCCGCACACCACTGCACTGCCGTAAACCCTTAAACACCACCCCCAGCACGACCCCCTACACTGCCCAAACACCACTGCAATGCCCTAAACACTGAAACGCCACCCCCAGCAAGACCCCCTATACTGCCTGAACACCATTGCCCCAAACCCTGAAACGCCACATCCAGCAAGACCCCCTAGACTGCCCAAACACCACTGCCCTAAACCCTGAAACGCCACCCCCTACAAGACCCTCTACACTGCCCAAACACCACTGCACCACTGCCCTAAACCCTGAAATGCCACCCCCTGCAAGACCCCCTACATTGCCCGAACACCACTGCACTGCCCTAAACCCTGAAACACCACTCCCAGCATGACCCCCTACACTGCCCTAACACCACTGCACTGCCATAAACCCTGAAACACCACCCCCAGCACGACCCCCCACACTGCCCGAACACCACTTCACTGCCCTTAACCCTAAAACACCACCCTCTGCACGACATCCTAGACTACCGGAACACCACTGCACTACCCTAAAACACCAACCCCAGAATGACCCTCAACACTGCCCGAACACCACTGCACTACCCTAAATCATAAAACACCAGCCCCAGCACGACCCCCTACACTGCCCGAACACCACTGCACTGCCCTAACTCTAAAACACCAGCCCCAGCACGACCCCTCACACTGCTCGAACACCACTGCACAGCCCTAAACCCTGAAACACCAGCCCTACCACGACCCCCTACACTGCCCGAACACCACTGCACTGCTCTAAACCCTGAAACACCAGCCCCAGCATGACCCCCTACACTGCCCGAACACCACTGCATTGCCCTAAACCCCGAAACACCGTCCCCAACATGACCCACTACACTGTCCGTACACCACTGCACTGCCCTAAACCCTGAAATACCACCACCAGCAAGACCCCCTACACTGCCCGAACACCTCTGCACTGCCCTGAACCCTTCAAAACCACCCCCAGCATGACCCCCTACACTGCCCGAACACCACTGCACTGCCTTAAACCCTGAAACACCACCCCCAGCACAACCCCCTACACTGCCCCAAAACCACTGCACTGCCCTAAACCCTTAAACACCACCCCAGCAAGACACACAACGCTGCCCGAAAACCACTGCACTGCCCTAAACCCTGAAACACCACCCCCTGCACAACCCCCTACACTGCCCGAACACCACTGCACTGCCCTAAACCTTGAAACACCACCCCCTGCATAACCCCCTACACTGCCCGAACACCATTGCACTGCCCTAAACCCTGAAACACCACTCCCAGGATGACTCCCTACACTGCCCAAACACCACTGCTCTGCCCTAAAACCTGAAACACCATCACGACCCCCTACACTGCCTGAACACCACTGCCTTGCCTTTAACCCTGAAACACCAGCCCCAGCACGATCCCCTACACTACCCGCACACCGCTGCACTGCCCTAAACCCTTAAACACCACCCCCAGCACGACCCCCTACACTGCCCAAACACCACTGCAATGCCCTAAACCCTGAAACACCACCCACAGCATGACCCCCTACACTACCCGCACACCACTGCACTGCCGTAAACCCTGAAACACCACCCCCAGCATGACCCCCTACACTGCCCAAATACCACTGCACTGCCCTAAACCCTGAAACACCACCCCCATCACAACCCCTGTAGGAGAGTAGGGTCTGCTATCCTATGGTCACCCCAAATTTTTGCTTTTTGCTTCACTGGTTTTTGACATATTGAGGCTGTGGGCCTGCCAATCAGACCCCCAGCCTGCTGTTCTCTCTACTAAATTAAAACTATGCACCCTAGGTGCATAACCAATTGGAAGTGGATCACCCTGTCAGCCCCTGTACCAGTGTACACTAGGTACCCAGGGCATTGGTGTACCCAAGGCCTGCCAGGGGCTGCAGCATGTATTATGCCACCCCAGGCTTGGCCTAACAATCTGACACAACTGGCTGATCACTCAGCTGGGGTAAGTTGGTGTAATCACCTCTTACTTAGGTGTAGTATACCTATACCTAACCCTAAATGGGACACCTGGTAACCTATAAGTCACTCCTATGGCAGGCCTTAACAATCCTGAAGGCAGAGTGCTTGGTTCCATGTGAGATGGTGCTCTGGCATGAGCTGAGCCTGTCTGCAGTGGTCGGAACAACTTCCTTCTACTGTTTCCAGATATCGTCATACCATATACTCTTAAGTGCATTATGAACCTCGCGGTTAAATGCTATCTTTGGTTTGGCTTTATCAAAACATGTCGAGTAAGGTGTCATACGAATTGGAATACTAACCCCTCGCCAATTCTGGCGACGGGGTTAGCATTCCACCCTTCTAGAGGGACACGACATGTACAGTACCTGAAACCCGGGTAAAATCAGACATAGCCTCAGCTCCACAAAATGGATGCTGCCACCACAGACACAAGTCTGCCCTCCTGCTGCTGGGAGTCCTTCCAGCTTGGGAGGTGTGGACAAAGGGTTTCCTGCCAGGGGAGGTGCGTGCACCACCCCAGACAGGATTTTGTGTATTGGTCAGGTAGGGCTTGAAAGAAACCAGACATGCCTGTGGCTCACAAGGAGCCTCGGTGCATATGCCAGTTCAAACCGGTCCTGGGGCACACCAGTCCCGGGCCTGGGGCGAGCTGGACAAAGGATTGGGGGTGTAACCACCCCCCTTCCTGGTCCCACCCATAGGGAGGGACCTAGCAGGTAGTCCGGCCCCTAGAATCCGCTTAAAGGTAGGAGCTGTGTCCTAAGACTTCAGACATCCTGGAATCAACTTGAAACTAAGAAGAAGACGGGAACTTCGACATTCTGCTGCACAGAAGACTGAAGAAAATCTCCCCTGTGGTCAGGGAGTGACCACCTTGCTAACGCAAGCACCATCCAGCGAATCACCGTCTGCTTTGCCGCCGCCTCCCGCCGGAGCCCGAGCCCAGAGACTGACAAGACCTGGACCTCCAGACCTCTCACCGCCCGATCCACAGTCCCTGAAAGGAGGAGACCCGTGGAGGCACCGAGACACGTGGAGCCAGCCATCTTGGAACGACTACGACAAGCTGACAAGTGCAACAACCGAGGCTCCCTCCAAGTTGTACTTTGGGTCCTGAGAAGCCCAACCCTCGAGCAGCATCTGCACCAAAGGTGAGCCCTCCAGCATCTCCACGATCTGCGTGGGGCCCTTCTGCATTTTGCCACTCGACGCGCCTAACCGGTTGCTGGCCCGCTGGCTAGTGGCCATCTTGGCGACGAAATCTACGACAAACACCGCTGGTCTGGTTGCTCCAGACTGGCCCTTGCTCCCCTCCAAAGGAGCAATCCCTCTGACCTTGCTGGTCAGAACCAACAGCTGATTTCCGAATCCTTCTACAATTGCTTTTGCCAAGGCTTGTTTGCTTCGATCAAGTCGCCGACACCGCCGACAGCGAGAGCCTGCGTGGGACAGCTCGTGAGCCGACTCCTGGACGTCGTCGACCTTCAGGGACCACGTGGCTGCGGAGACAAGCTACCCCTCATCACCTGTTTGCGCCCGACATCGCCTGGTACCCACCTGGTGCCACGCTGGTCACTGGCTAGTGACTGTGAACACTGTCCCCTCTGCTTACAGGTCTTCAACATCTCTGATCCACTCTTGGATCCACTGCATCTCTTCCCGACCGACCGCCTGCAGCATCTTTGTCTTCAGGCTCCACGGAACAGATAGAAGAAACCCGACGCACTTCGAGGCCTATGCACCCGCTTCCTGTGGGTGAGGTAAAGCTGGCATTTCTGTGCCCAAGTGTAGTATTACATCTCTAGTGCCTGTGTTCCAAATCTTGAGTTCCTAGGTCATCCGGAAGATTCCTTTTGCAGTAACTTTGTACTTTTTACGCACCCATTGAAACCTATGGGAGCTCGCGTGTGACTATTTGCTCTGCACACGCAACCCGTGGACCTCCTGGTCACTAACTGAAGTTAGCTCCGTGTAGGCCCAGCGATTCTAGAGGCCCTAGGCCTTTTCCCTTTTCTGGTCGTGGTACTTATACCACTATTTTAGTATATGGTTTGAGTGGCCACCAGGGCCTATCCATATAAAGTGCAACTTCTGTGTATTCTACTGTAATCTTGTTTGACGATTTGTGCTCCTGTGCTCATAAAGAGACTAGGGGTTACTTTGAGAAATAAATACATATATATTTTGAATATATATCTGTGTGGTGTCCTTTCATTGGTATAAAAGGGGGTTACATTTGGTAAAACAGCCTGCTTAACACGCTTCACGAGTTTAGCCTCAAAGACTGCTTAGCCTACGCTACCACTAGGGCAGCTAGTCCAAAAAGGTTGACTTACAACCACACCATAAGGGTTGCTTGGCATGGTACAAGGTGGTCACTAGAACTAGTGAACAGCATATACCAGGCCAACTTCTCACAACCCCCTACACTGCCCGAACACCACTGCACTGCCCTAAACAATGAAACACCAGCCCTAGCACGACCCCCTCTACTGCCCGAACACCACTGCCCTAAACCCTGAAATGCCTTCCCCTGTAAGACCCTCTACACTGCCTGAACACCACTGCTCTGCCCTAAACCCTGAAACACCAGCACGACTCCCTACACTGCCCACACACCACTGCACTGCCCTAAACCCTGAAACACCACCCACAACACGACACTCTACACTGCATGAACACCACTGCACTGCCCTAAACCTTGAAACACCACCCACTGCATGACCCCCTACACTACCCGCACACCACTGCACTGCCCTAAACCCTGAAACACCACCCCCAGCACGACCCCCTACACTGCCACCACTGCACTGCCCTAAACCCTGAAACACCACCCCCAGCACGACCCCCTAAACTGCCCGAACACCACTGCACTGCCCTAAACCCTGAAACTCCACCCCCTTCAAGACCCCCTACACTGCCCGAACACCACTGCCCTAAACCCTGAAACGCCACCCTCTGCAAGACCCCCTACCCTGCCCGAACAACATTGCACTGCCCTATACCCTGAAACGTCAGCCCCAGCACGACCCCCTACACTGCCCGAACACCACTGCTCTGCCCTAAACCCTGAAACACCAGTCCCAGCACGACCCCCTACACTGCCCGAACGCCACTGCACTGCCCTAAACCCTGAAACACTAGCCCCAGCATGACCCCCTACACTGCCCGATCACCACTGCACTGCCCTAAACCCTGAAACACCAGCCCCAGCATGACCCCCTACATTGCCCGAACACCACTGCACTGCCCTAAACCCTGAAACACCAGCCCCACCATGACCCCTACACTGCCCGAACACCACTGTACTGTCCTGAACCCTGAAACACCACCCCAGCACGACCCCCTACACTGCCCAAACACCACTGCACTGCCCTAAACACTGAAACGCCACCCCCAGCAAGACCCCCTATACTGCCTGAACACCATTGCCCCAAACCCTGAAACGCCACATCCAGCAAGACCCCCTAGACTGCCCAAACACCACTGCCCTAAACCCTGAAACGCCACCCCCTACAAGACCCTCTACACTGCCCAAACACCACTGCACCACTGCCCTAAACCCTGAAATGCCACCCCCTGCAAGACCCCCTACATTGCCCGAACACCACTGCACTGCCCTAAACCCTGAAACACCACTCCCAGCATGACCCCCTACACTGCCCTAACACCACTGCACTGCCATAAACCCTGAAACACCACCCCCAGCACGACCCCCCACACTGCCCGAACACCACTTCACTGCCCTTAACCCTAAAACACCACCCTCTGCACGACATCCTAGACTACCGGAACACCACTGCACTACCCTAAAACACCAACCCCAGAATGACCCTCAACACTGCCCGAACACCACTGCACTACCCTAAATCATAAAACACCAGCCCCAGCACGACCCCCTACACTGCCCGAACACCACTGCACTGCCCTAACTCTAAAACACCAGCCCCAGCACGACCCCTCACACTGCCCGAACACTACTGCATGGCCCTAAACCCTGAAACACCAGCCCCACCACGACCCCCTACACTGCCCAAACACCACTGCACTGCTCTAAACCCTGAAACACCAGCCCCAGCATGACCCCCTACACTGCCCGAACACCACTGCATTGCCCTAAACCCCGAAACACCATCCCCAACATAACCCACTACACTGTCCGTACACCACTGCACTGCCCTAAACCCTGGAATACCACCCCCAGCAAGACCCCCTACACTGCCCGAACACCTCTGCACTGCCCTGAACCCTTAAACACCACCCCCAGCATGACCCCCTACACTGCCTGAACACCACTGCCCTAAACCCTGAAATGCCACCCCCTGCAAGACCCCCTACATTGCCCAAACACCACTGCACTGCCCTAAACCCTGAAACACCACTCCCAGCATGACCCCCTACACTGCCCTAACACCACTGCACTGCCCTAAACCATGAAACACCATCCCCAGCAAGATCCCCTACGCTGCCCGAACACCTCTGCACTACCCTGAACCCTGAAACACCACCCCAGCAAAACCCCTTACACTGCCTGAATACCTCTGCCCTAAACCCTTAAACACCACCCCAGCAAGACACCCAACGCTGCCCGAAAACCACTGCACTGCCCTAAACACTGAAACGCCACCCCCAGCAAGACCCCCTACACTGCCTGAACACCACTGCCCCAAACCCTGAAACGCCACATCCAGCAAGACCCCCTACACTGCCCGAACACCAATGCCCTAAACCCTGAAACGCCACCCCCCGCAAGACCCTCTACACTGCCCGAACACCACTGCACCACTGCCCTAAACCCTGAAATGCCACCCCCTGCAAGACCCCCTACATTGCCGGAACACCACTGCACTGCCCTAAACCCTGAAACACCACTCCGAGCATGACCCGCTACACTGCCCGAACACCACTGCTCTGCCCTAAACCCTGAAACACCAGTCCCAGCACGACCCCCTACACTGCCCGAACACCACTGCACTGCCCTAAACCCTGAAACACCACACCCAGCATGACCCCCTACACTGCCCGAACACCACTGCACTGCCCTAAACACTGAAACGCCACCCCCAGCAAGACACCCTACACTGCCTGAACACCACTGCCCCTAACCCTGAAACGCCACATCCAGCAAGACCCCCTACACTGCCTGAACACCACTGCCCTAAACCCTGAAATGCCACCCCCTGCAAGACCCCTTACATTGCCCAAACACCACTGCACTGCCCTAAACCCTGAAACACCACTCCCAGCATGACCCCCTACACTGCCCTAACACCACTGCACTGCCCTAAACCATGAAACACCATCCCCAGCAAGATCCCCTACGCTGCCCGAACACCTCTGCACTACCCTGAACCCTGAAACACCACCCCAGCAAAACCCCTTACACTGCCTGAATACCTCTAACCTAAACCCTTAAACACCACCCCAGCAAGACACCCAACGCTGCCCGAAAACCAAGGCACTGCCCTAAACCCTGAAACACCACCCCCTGCACAATCCCCTACACTGCCCGAACACCACTGCACTGCCCTAAACCCTTAAACACCACCCCCAGCACTACCCCCTACACTGCCCGAACACCACTGCAATGCCCTAAACCCTGAAACACCACCCACAGCATGAACCCCTACACTACCCGCACACCACTGCAATGCCCTAAACCATGAAACACCAGCCCCAGCACGACCCCCTACACTGCCCGAACACCACTGCACTGCCCTAAACCCTGAAACACCAGCACGACCCCCTCCACTGCCCGAACACCACTGCCCTAAACCCTGAAATGCCTTCCCCTGCAAGACCCTCTACACTGCCCAAACACCACTGCACCACTGCCCTAAACCCTGAAATGCCACCCCCTGCAAGACCCCCTATATTGCCCGAACACCACTGCACTGCCCTAAACCCTGAAACACCACCCCCAGCACGAACCAATACACTGCCCGAACACCACTGCACTGCCCTAAACCCTGAATCACCATCCCAGCATGACCCCTACACTGCACGAACAACACTGCACTGCCCTAAACCCTAAAACACCACCCCCTGCACGACACCCTACACTACCGAAACACCACTGCACTACCCTCAAACACCACCCCCAGCATGACCCTCAACACAACCCGAACACCACTGCACTACCCTAAACCATAAAACACCAGCCCCAGCATGACCCCCTAGACTGCCCGAACACCACTGCAGTGCCCTAACCCTAAAACACCAGAACGACACCTAGCACTGCCCGAACACCACTGCACTGCCCTAAACCCTGAAACACCAGCCCCAGCACGACCCCCTACACTGCCAGAACACCACTGCACTGCCCTAAACCCTGAAACACCACCCCCAACACAACCCTCTACACTGCCCGAACACCACTGCACTGCCCTAAACCCTGAAACACCACCCCCCTGCACAACCCCCTACACTGCCCGAACAACACTGCACTGCCCTTAATTCTGAAACACCATCCCCAGCAAGACCCCCTACACTGCCCGAACACCTCTGCACCGCCCTGAACCCTTAAACACCACCCCCAGCAAGACCCCCTACACTGCCTGAACACCACTGCCCTAAACCCTAAAACACCACCCTAGCATGACCCCCTACACTGCCCGAAAACCACTGCACTGCCCTAAACCCTGAAACACCGCCCCCTGCACGACCCCCTACAGTGCCCGAACACCACTGCATTGCCCTACACCCTGAAGCACCACCCCCTGCACGACCCCCTACACTGCCCGAAAACCACTGCACTGCCCTAAATCCTGAAACACCACTACCAGGACGACCCCCTACACTGCCCAAACACACCTGCTCTGCCCTAAACCCTAAAACACCACCCTCAGCATGTCCCCCTACACTGCCAGAACACCACTTCACTGCCCTAATTCCTGAAACACCACACCCAGCACGACCCCCTACACTGCCTGAACACCACTGCTCTGCCCAAAACCCTGAAACACCACACCCAGCACGTCCCCCTACACCACCTGAACACCACTGCTCTGCCCTAAACCCTGAAACACCAGCACGACCCCCTACACTGCCCGAACACATCTGCACTGCCCTAAACCCTGAAACACTAGCCCCAGCATGACCCGTTATACTGCTGCACACCACTGCACTGCCCAAAACCCTGAAGCACCACCCCCAGCATGTCCCCTACACTGCACGAACACCACTGCATTGCCTTAAACCCTGAAACACCACCCACAGCACGACCCCCTACACTGCCCGAACACCACTGCACTGCCCTAAACCCTGAATCACCATCCCAGCATGACCCCTACACTGCACGAACACCCCTGCACTGCCCTAAACCCTAAAACACCACCCCCTGCACGACACCCTACACTACCGAAACACCACTGCACTACCCTCAAACACCACCCCCAGCATGACCCTCAACACAACCCGAACACCACTGCACTACCCTAAACCATAAAACACCAGCCCCAGCATGACCCCCTAGACTGCCCGAACACCACTGCAGTGCCCTAACCCTAAAACACCAGAACGACCCCTAGCACTGCCCGAACACCACTGCACTGCCCTAAACCCTGAAACACCAGCCCCAGCACGACCCCCTACACTGCCAGAACACCACTGCACTGCCCTAAACCCTGAAACACTACCTCCAACACAACCCTCTACACTGCCCGAACACCATTGCACTGCCCTAAACCCTGAAACACCACCCCCCTGCACAACCCCCTACACTGCCCGAACAACACTGCACTGCCCTTAATCCTGAAACACCACCCCCAGCAAGACCCCCTACACTGCACGAACACCTCTGCACTGCCCTGAACCCTTAAACACCACCCCCAGCAAGACCCCCTACACTGCCTGAACACCACTGCCCTAAACCCTAAAACACCACCCTAGCATGACCCCCTACACTGCCCGAAAACCACTGCACTGCCCTAAACCCTGAAACACCACCCCCTGCACGACCCCCTACAGTGCCCGAACACCACTGCATTGCCCTAAACCCTGAAGCACCACCCCCTGCACCACCCCCTACACTGCCCGAACACCACTGCACTGCCCTAAATCCTGAAACACCACTACCAGGATGACCCCCTACACTGCCCAAACACACCTGCTCTGCCCTAAACCCTAAAACACCACCCTCAGCACGTCCCCCTACACTGCCAGAACATCACTTCACTGCCCTAATTCCTGAAACACCACCCCCAGCACGACCCCCTACACTGCCTGAACACCACTGCTCTGCCCAAAACCCTGAAACACCACCCCCAGCACGTCCCCCTACAACACCTGAACACCACTGCTCTGCCCTAAACCCTGAAACACCAGCACGACCCCCTACACTGCCCGAACACATCTGCACTGCCCTAAACCCTGAAACACCACCCACAGCACGACCCCCTACACTACCCGCACACCACTGCACTGCCCTATACCCTGAAACACCACTCCAGCACGACCCCCTACACTGCCCGAACACCACTGCACTGCCCCAAACCCTGAAACACCAGCCCCATCATGACTTCCTACACTGCACAAACACCACTGCACTGCCCTAAACCCTGAAACAGCACACCCAGCATGACCCCCTACACTGCCCGAACACCACTGCACTGCCCTAAACCCTGAAACACCAGCCCCATCACGACCCCCTACACTGCCCGAACACCACTGCGCTGCCCTAAACCCTGGAACACCACCCCCAGCATGACCCCCTACAAAGCCTGAACACCTCTGCACTCCCCTGAACCCTGAAACACCACCCCCAGCAGGACCCCATACACTGCCTGAACACCACTACCCTAATCCCTGAAACAGCACCCCAGCAAGAACCCCTAGAATGCCCGAAAACCACTGCACTGCCCTAAACCCTGAAACACCACCGCCTGCACGGCCCCCTGCACTGCCCGAACACCACTGCACTGCCCTAAACCCTGAAACACCACCCCCTGCACGATCCCCTACACTGCCCGAACCACACTGCACTGCCCTAAACCCTGAAACACCACTCCCAGGACGAACCCCTACACTGCCCAAACACCCCTGCTTTGCCCTAAACTCTAAAACACCACCCCCAGCACGTCCCCCTACACTGCCAGAAGACCACTGCACTGCCCTAATTCCTGAAACACCACCCCGAGCACGACCCCCTACACTGCCTGAACACCACTGCTCTGCCCTAAACCCTGAAACACCACCCCCAGCACGTCTCTCTACACTGCCTGAACACCACTGCTCTGCCCTAAACCCTGAAACACCAGCACGACCCCCTACACTGCCAGAACACCACTGCACTGCCCTAAACCCTGAAACACCACCCCCAGCACGACCCCCTAAACTGCCCGTACACCACTGCACTGCCCTAAATCCTGAATCACCATCCCAGCATGACCCCCTACACTGCACGAACACCACTGCACTGCCCTAAACCCTAAAACACTACCCCCAGCATGACCCCCACACTGCCCGAACACCACTTCACTGACCTAAACCCTAAAACACCACCCCCTGCACGACACCCTACACTACCGAAATACCACAACACTACCCTCAAACACCACCCCCAGCATGACGCTCAACACAACCCGAACACCACTGCACTACCCTAAACCATAAAACACCAGCCCCAGCATGACCCCCTAGACTGCCCGAACACCACTGCAGTGCCCTAACCCTAAAACACCAGAACGACCCTTCACACTGCCCGAACATCACTGCACTGCCCTAAACCCTGAAACACCAGCCTCAGCACGACCCCCTACACTGCCCGAACACCACTGCACTGCCCTAAACCCTGAAACACCACCCCCAACACAACCCTCTACACTGCCAGAACACCACTGCACTGCCCTAAACCCTTAAACACCACCCCCTGCACAACCCCCTACACTGCCCAAACAACACTGCACTGCCCTTAATCCTGAAACACCACCCCCAGCAAGACCCCCTACACTGCCCGAACACCTCTGCATTGCCCTAAAAACTGAAACACCACCCCCTGCACGACCCCCTACACTTCCCGAACACCACTGCACTGCCATAAATCCGGAAACACCACTACCAGGACGACCCCCTACACTGCCCAAACACACCTGCTCTGCCCTAAACCCTAAAACAGCACCCTCAGCACGTCCCCCTACACTGTCAGAACACCACTTCACTGCCCTAATTCCTGAAACACCACCCCAGCACGACCCCCTACACTGCCTGAACACCACTGCTCTGCCCAAAACTCTGAAACACCACCCCCAGCACGTCCCCCTACACCACCTGAACACCACTGCTCTGCCCTAAACCCTGAAACACCAACACGACCCCCTACACTGCCCGAACACATCTGCACTGCTTTAAACCCTGAAACACCAGCCCCAGCACGACCCGTTATACTGCCCGCACACCACTGAACTGCCCTAAACCCTGAAACACTAGCCCCAGCACGACCCCCTACACTGCCCGATCACCAGTCACCACTGCACTGCCCTAAACCCTGAAACACCACCCCCAACACAACCCTCTACACTGCCCGAACACCACTGCACTGCCCTAAACCCTGAAACACCACCCCCCTGCACAACCCCCTACACTGCCCGAACAACACTGCACTGACCATAATCCTGAAACACCACCCCCAGCAAGACCCCCTACACTGCCCGAACACCTCTGCACCGCCCTGAACCCTTAAATACCACCCCCAGCAAGACCCCCTACACTGCCTGAACACCACTGCCCTAAACCCTGAAACATCACCCTAGCATGACCCCCTACACTGCTCAAAAACCACTGCACTGCCCTAAACCCTGAAACACCACCCCTGCAAGACCCCCTACACTGCCTGAACACCACTGCTCTGCCCTAAACCCTGAAACACCACCCCCAGCACGTCTCCCTACACTGCCTGAACACCACTGCTCTGCCCTAAACCCTGAAACACCAGCACGACCCCCTACACTGCCCGAACACCACTGCACTGCCCTAAACCCTGAAACACCATCCCAGCATGACCCCCTACACTGCACGAACACCACTGCACTGCCCTAAACCCTAAAACACTACTCCCAGCATGACCCCCCACACTGCCCGAACACCACTTCACTGCCCTAAACCCTAAAACACCACCCCCTGCACGACACCCTACACTACCGAAACACTACTGCACTACCCTCAAAC
Organism: Triturus cristatus; assembly: GCF_964204655.1. NCBI lineage: Eukaryota > Metazoa > Chordata > Amphibia > Caudata > Salamandridae > Triturus > Triturus cristatus. Next base: position 1,122,552,693 of record NC_140579.1, read on the forward strand.
ACCACCCCCAGCATGACGCTCAACACATCCCGAACACCACTGCACTACCCTAAACCATAAAACACCAGCCCCAGCATGACCCCCTAGACTGCCCGAACACCACTGCAGTGCCCTTACCCAAAAACACCAGAACGACCCTTCACACTGCCCGAACATCACTGCACTGCCCTAAACCCTGAAACACCAGCCTCAGCACGACCCCCTACACTGCCCGAACACCACTGCACTGCCCTAAACCCTGAAACACCACCCCCAACACAACCCTCTACACTGCCAGAACACCACTGTACTACCCTAAACCCTGAAACACCACCACCTGCACAACCCCCTACACTGCCCGAACAACACTGCACTGCCCTTAATCCTGAAACACCACCCCCTGCACGACCCCCTACACTGCCCGAACACCACTGCACTGCCCTAAATCCGGAAACACCACTACCAGGACGACCCCCTACACTGCCCAAACACACCTGCTCTGCCCTAAACCCTAAAACAGCACCCTCAGCACGTCCCCCTACACTGTCAGAACACCACTTCACTGCCCTAATTCCTGAAACACCACCCCAGCACGACCCCCTACACTGCCTGAACACCACTGCTCTGCCCAAAACTCTGAAACACCACCCCCAGCACGTCCCCCTACACCACCTGAACACCACTGCTCTGCCCTAAACCCTGAAACACCAACACGACCCCCTACACTGCCCGAACACATCTGCACTGCTTTAAACCCTGAAACACCAGCCCCAGCACGACCTGTTATACTGCCCGCACACCACTGCACTGCCCTAAACCCTGAAACACTAGCCCCAGCACGACCCCCTACACTGCCCGATCACCAGTCACCACTGCACTGCCCTAAACCCTGAAACACCACCCCAAACACAACCCTCTAAACTGCCCGAACACCACTGCACTGCCCTAAACCCTGAAACACCACCCCCCTGCACAACCCCCTACACTGCCCGAACAACACTGCACTGCCCATAATCCTGAAACACCACCCCCAGCAAGACCCCCTACACTGCCCGAACACCACTGCACTGCCCTAAACCCTGAAACACCAGCCCCATCACGACCCCCTACACTGCCCGAACACCACTGCGCTGCCCTAAACCCTGGAACACCACCCCCAGCATGACCCCCTACAAAGCCCGAACACCTCTGCACTGCCCTGAACCCTGAAACACCACCCCCAGCAGGACCCCCTACACTGCCTGAACACCACTGCCCTAATCCCTGAAACACCACCCCAGCAAGAACCCCTAGAATGCCCGAAAACCACTGCACTGCCCTAAACCCTGAAACACCACCGCCTGCACGGCCCCCTGCACTGCCTGAACACCACTGCACTGCCCTAAACCCTGAAACACCGCCCCTGCACGATCCCCTACACTGCCCGAACCATACTGCGCTGCCCTAAACCCTGAAACACCACTCCCAGGACAAACCCCTACACTGCCCAAACACCCCTGCTTTGCCCTAAACTCTAAAACACCACCCCCAGCACGTCCCCCTACACTGCCAGAAGACCACTGCACTACCCTAATTCCTGAAACACCACCCCGAGCACGACCCCCTACACTGCCTAAACACCACTGCTCTGCCCTAAACCCTGAAACACCACCCCCAGCACGTCTCCCTACACTGCCTGAACACCACTGCTCTGCCCTAAACCCTGAAACACCAGCACGACCCCCTACACTGCCCGAACACCACTGCACTGCCCTAAACCCTGAAACACCACCCCCAGCACGACCCCCTACACTGCCCGTACACCACTGCACTGCCCTAATTCCTGAATCACCATCCCAGCATGACCCCCTACACTGCACGAACACCACTGCACTGCCCTAAACCCTAAAACACTACTCCCAGCATGACCCCCCACACTGCCCGAACACCACTTCACTGCCCTAAACCCTAAAACACCACCCCCTGCACGACACCCTACACTACCGAAACACCACTGCACTACCCTCAAACACCACCCCCAGCATGCCGCTCAACACATCCCGAACACCACTGCACCACCCTAAACCATAAAACACCAGCCCCAGCATGACCCCCTAGACTGCCCGAACACCATTGCAGTGCCCTTACCCTAAAACACCAGAACGACCCTTCACACTGCCCGAACATCACTGCACTGCCCTAAACCCTGAAACACCAGCCTCAGCACGACCCCCTACACTGCCCGAACACCACTGCACTACCCTAAACTCTGAAACACCAACCCCAACACAACCCTCTACACTGCCAGAACACCACTGCACTACCCTAAACCCTGAAACACCACCACCTGCACAACCCCCTACACTGCCCGAACAACACTGCACTGCCCTTAATCCTGAAACACCACCCCCAGCAAGACCCCCTACACTGCCCGAACACCTCTGCATTGCCCTAAAACCTGAAACACCACCCCCTTCACGACCCCCTACACTGCCCGAACACCCCTGCACTGCCCTAAATCCTGAAACACCACTACCAGGACGACCCCCTACACTGCCCAAACACACCTGCTCTGCCCTAAACCCTAAAAAAGCACCCTCAGCACGTCCCCCTACACTGTCAGAACACCACTTCACTGCCCTAATTCCTGAAACACCACCCCAGCACGACCCCCTACACTGCCTGAACACCACTTCTCTGCCCAAAACTCTGAAACACCACCCCCAGCACGTCCCCCTACACCACCTGAACACCACTGCTTAGCCCTAAACCCTGAAACACCAACACGACCCCCTACACTGCCCGAACACATCTGCACTGCTTTAAACCCTGAAACACCAGCCCCAGCACGACCTGTTATACTGCCCGCACACCACTGCACTGCCCTAAACCCTGAAACCCTAGCCCCAGCACGACCCCCTACACTGCCCGATCACCAGTCACCGCTGCACTGCCCTAAACCCTGAAACACCACCCCCAACACAACCCTCTACACTGCCCGAACACCACTGCACTGCCCTAAACCCTGAAACACCACCCCCCTGCACAACCCCCTACAATGCCCGAACAACACTGCACTGCCCATAATCCTGAAACACCACCCCCAGCAAGACCCCCTACACTGCCCGAACACCTCTGCACCGCCCTGAACCCTTAAACACCACCCTCAGCAAGACCCCCTACACTGCCTGAACACCACTGCCCTAAACCCTGAAACATCACTCTAGCATGACCCCCTAAACTGCCCAAAAACCACTGCACTGCCCTAAACCCTGAAACACCACCCCCTGCAAGACACCCTACAGTGCCCGAACACCACTGCATTGCCCTAAACCCTGAAACACCACCCCCTGCACGTCCCCCTACACTGCCAGAACACCACTTCACTGCCCTAATTCCTGAAACACCACCCCCAGCACGACCCCCTACACTGCCTGAACACCACTGCTCTGCCCAAAACCCTGAAACACCACCCCCAGCACGTCCCCCTACACCACCTGAACACCACTGCTCTGCCCTAAACCCTGAAACACCAGCACGACCCCCTACACTGCCCGAACACATCTGCCCTGCCCTAAACCCTGAAACACAAGCCCCAGCATGACCTGTTATACTGCCGCACACCACTGCACTGCCCTAAACCCTGAAGCACCACCCCCAGCATGACCCCCTACACTGCACGAACACCACTGCACTGCCTTAAACCCTGAAACACCACCCACAGCATGACCCCCTACACTACCCGCACACCACTGCACTGCCCTAAACCCTGAAACACCACCCCAGCACGACCCCCTACACTGCCCGAACACCACTGCACTGCCCTAAACCCTGAAACACCAGCCCCATCATGACCCCCTACACTGCCCAAACACCACTGCACTGCCCTAAACCCTGAAACACCACACCCAGCATGACCCCCTACACTGCCCGAACACCACTGCACTTCCCTAAACCCTGAAACACCAGCCCCATCACGACCCCCTACACTGCCCGAACACCACTGCGCTGCCCTAAACCCTGGAACACCACCCCCAGCATGACCCCCTACAAAGCCCGAACACCTCTGCACTGCCCTGAACCCTGAAACACCACCCCCAGCAGGACCCCCTACACTGCCTGAACACCACTGCCCTAATCCCTGAAACACCACCCCAGCAAGAACCCCTAGAATGCCCGAAAACCACTGCACTGCCCTAAACCCTGAAACACCACCGCCTGCACGGCCCCCTGCACTGCCCGAACACCACTGCACTGCCCTAAACCCTGAAACACCACCCCCAGCACGACCCCCTACACTGCCCGTACACCACTGCACTGCCCTAAATCCTGAATCACCATCCCAGCATGACCCCCTACACTGCACGAACACCACTGCACTGCCCTAAACCCTAAAACACTACCCCCAGCATGACCCCCCACACTGCCCGAACACCACTTCACTGCCCTAAACCCTAAAACACCACCCACTGCACGACACCCTACACTACCGAAACACCACTGCACTACCCTCAAACACCACCCCCAGCATGACGCTCAACACAACCCGAACACCACTGCACTACCCTAAACCATAAAACACCAGCCCCAGCATGACCCCCTAGACTGCCCGAACACCACTGCAGTGCCCTAACCCTAAAACACCAGAACGACCCTTCACACTGCCCGAACATCACTGCACTGCCCTAAACCCTGAAACACCAGCCTCAGCACGACCCCCTACACTGCCCGAACACCACTGCACTGCCCTAAACCCTGAAACACCACTCCCAACATAACCCTCTACACTGCCAGAACACCACTGCACTGCCCTAAACCCTGAAACACCACCCCCTGCACAACCCCTACACTGCCCGAACAACACTGCACTGCCCTTAATCCTGAAACACCACCCCCAGCAAGACCCCCTACACTGCCCGAACACCTCTGCATTGCCCTAAACCCTGAAACACCACCCCCTGCACGACCCCCTACACTGCCCGAACACCACTGCACTGCCCTAAATCCGGAAACACCACTACCAGGACGACCCCCTACACTGCCCAAACACACCTGCTCTGCCCTAAACCCTAAAACAGCACCCTCAGCACGTCCCCCTACACTGTCAGAACACCACTTCACTGCCCTAATTCCTGAAACACCACCCCAGCACGACCCCCTACACTGCCCGAACACCACTGCACTGCCCTAAACCCTGAAACACCATCCGCAGCACGACCCCCTACACTGGTCGCACTCCACTGCGCTGCCCTAAACCCTGAAACACCACTCCCATCAAGACCCCCTACACTGCCCGAACACCATTTCTCCAAACCCTGAAACACCCCCCCTGCAAGACCCTCTACACTGCCCGAACACCACTGCACCACTGCCCTGAACCCTAAAACGCTACCCCCTGCAAGACCCCCTACACTGCCCGAACACCACTGCACTGCCCTAAACCCTGAAACATCACCCCCAGCACGACTCCTACACTGCCCGAACACCACTGCACTGCCCTAAACCCTGAAATACCACCAAAGCACGACCCCCTACAATGCCTGAAAACCTCTGCAATGCCATAAACCCTGAAACACCACCCACAGCATGACCCCCTATACTACCCGCACACCACTGCACTTCCCTAAACCCTGAAACACCACCCCCACCACGACCCACTATACTGCCCGAACACCACTGCACTGCCCTAAACCCTGAAACACCACCCTCATCACGACCCCCTACACTGCCCGAACACCACTGCACTGCCTTAAACCATGAAACACCAGCCCCAGCACGACCCCCTACACTGCCCTAACACCACTACACTGCCCTAAACCCTGAAACACCAGCCCCAGCACGACCCCCTTCACTGCCCGAACACCACTGCCCTAAACCCTGAAATGCCTTCCCCTGCAAGCCCCTCTACACTTCCCAAACACCACTGCACCACTGCCCTAAACCCTGAAATACCACCCCCTGCAAGACCCCCTATATTGCCCGAACACCACTGCACTGCCCTAAACCCTGAAACACCACCCCCAGCACGACCCCCTAAACTGCCCGAACACCACTGCACTGCCCTAAACCCTGAATCACCACCCCAGCATGACCCCCTACACTGCACGAACACCACTGCACTGCCCTAAACCCTAAAACACTACCCCCAGCATGACCCCCCACACTGCCTGAACACCATTTCACTGCCCTAAACCCTAAAACACCACCCCCTGCACGACACCCTACACTACCGGAACACCACTGCACTACCCTAAAACACCACCCCCAGCATGACCCTCAACACAGCCTGAACACCACTGCACCACCCTAAACCATAAAACACCCACACCAGCACGACCCCCTAGACTGCCCGAACACCACTGCACTGCCCTAACCCTAGAAAACCAGCCCTGGCACGACCCCTCACACTGCCCGAACACCACTGCACTGCCCTAAACCCTGAAACACCAGCCCCAGCACGACCCCCTACACTGCCTGAACACCACTGCACTGCGCTAAACCCTAAAACACCACCCCAACACAACCCTGTACACTGCCCGAACACCACTGCACTGCCCTAAACCCTGAATCACCACCCCCCTGCACAACCCCCTACACTGCCCGAACACCACTGCACTGCCCATAATCCTGAAACACCATCCCCAGCAAGACCCCCTACACTGCCCGAACACCTCTGCACCGCCCTGAACCCTTAAACACCACCCCAGCAAGACCCCCTACACTGCCTGAACACCACTGCCCTAAACCCTAAAACATCACCAGAGCATGACCCCCTACACTGCCCAAAAACCACTGCCCTAAACCCTGAATCACCACCCCCTGCACGACCCCCTACAGTGCCCGAACACCACTGCATTGCCCTAAACCCTGAAACACCACCTCCTGCACAACCCCCTACACTGCCCGAACACCACTGCACTGCCCTAAATCCTGAAACACCACTACCAGGACGACCCCCTACACTGCCCAAACACACCTGCTCTGCCCTAAACCCTAAAACACCACCCTCAGCACGTCCCCCTACACTGCCAAAACACCACTGCACTGCCCTAATTCCTGAAACACCACCCCCAGCACGACCCAATACACTGCCTGAACACCACTGCACTGCCCCAAACCCTGAAACACTAGCCCCAGCACGACCCGTTACACTGCCCGCACACCACTGCACTGCCCTAAACCCTGAAACAACTCCCCCAGCATGACCCCCTACACTGCACGAACACCACTGCACTGCCTTAAACCCTGAAACACCACCCACAGCACGATCCCCTACACAACCCGCACACCACTGCACTGCCCTAAACCCTGAAACACCACCCCAGCATGACCCCCTACACTGCCCGAACACCACTGCACTGCCCTAAACCCTGAAACACCAGCCCGATCACGACCCCCTACACTGCCCGAACACCACTGCACTGCCCTAAACCCTGAAACACCACCCCCAGCATGACCCCCTACACTGCCCAAAAACCACTGCACTGCCCTAAACCCTGAAATACCACCCCCTGCAAGACCCCCTACAGTGCCCGAACACCACTGCATTGCCCTAAACCCTGAAACACTACCCCCTGCACGACCCCCTACACTGCCCGAACACCACTGCACTGCCCTAAATCTGGAAACACCACTACCAGGACGACCCCCTACACTGCCCAAACACACCTGCTCTGCCCTAAACCCTAAAACACCACCCCCAGCACATCCCCCTACACCACCTGAACACCACTGCTCTGCCCTAAACCCTGAAACACCAACACGACCCCTACACTGCCCGAACACATCTGCACTGCCCTAAACCCTGAAACACTAGCCCCAGCACGACCCGTTATACTGCCCGCACACCACTGCACTGCCCTAAACCCTGAAGCACCACCCCCAGCATGACCCCCTACACTGCAAGAACACCACTGCACTGCCTTAAACCCTGAAACACCACCCACAGCACGACCCCCTACACTACCCGCACACCACTGCACTGCCCTAAACCCTGAAACACTACCCCAGCACGACCCCCTACACTGCCCGAACACCACTGCACTGCCCTAAACCCTGAAACACCAGCCCCATCACGACCCCTACACTGCCCAAACACCACTGCACTGCCCTAAACCCTGAAACACCACCCCCAGCATGACCCCCTACACTGCCCGAACACCTCTGCACTGCCCTGAACCCTGAAACACCACCCTCAGCAGGACCCCCTGCACTGCCTGAACACCACTGCCCTAATCCCTGAAACACCACCCCATCAAGAACCCCTAGAATGCCTGAAAACCACTGCTCTGCCCTAAACCCTGAAACACCACCCCCTGCACGGCCCCCTGCACTGCCCGAACACCACTGCACTGCCCATAATCCTGAAACACCACCCCCAGCAAGACCCCCTACACTGCCCGAACACCTCTGCACCGCCGTGAACCCTTAAACACCACCCCCAGTAAGACCCCCTACACTGCCTGAACACCACTGCCCTAAACCCTAAAACATCACCCTAGCATGACCCCCTACACTGCCCAAAAACCACTGCACTGCCCTAAACCCTGAAACACCACCCCCTGCAAGACCCCCTACAGTGCCCGAACACCACTGCATTGCCCTAAACCCTGAAACACCACCCCCTGCACGTCCCCCTACACTGCCAGAACACCACTTCACTGCCCTAATTCCTGAAACACCACCCCCAGCACGACCCCCTACACTGCCTGAACACCACTGCTCTGCCCAAAACCCTGAAACACCACCCCCAGCACGTCCCCCTACACCACCTGAACACCACTGCTCTGCCCTAAACCCTGAAACACCAGCACGACCCCCTACACTGCCCGAACACATCTGGACTGCCTTAAACCCTGAAACACCACCCACAGCATGACTCCCTACACTACCCGCACACCACTGCACTGCCCTAAACCCAGAAACACCACCCCAGCACGACCCCTTACACTGCCCGAACACCACTGCACTGCCCTAAACCCTGAAACACCAGCCCCATCATGACCCCCTACACTGCCCAAACACCACCGCACTGCCCTAAACCCTGAAACACCACACCCAGCATGACCCCCTACACTGCCCGAACACCACTGCACTGCCCTAAACCCTGAAACACCAGCCCCATCACGACCCCTACACTGCCCGAACACCACTGCGCTGCCCTAAACCCTGGAACACCACCCCCAGCATGACCTCCTACAAAGGCCGAACACCTCTGCACTGCCCTGAACCCTGAAACACCACCCCCAGCAGGACCCCCTACACTGCCTGAACACCACTGCCCTAATCCCTGAAACACCACCCCAGCAAGAATCCCTAGAATGCCCGAAAACCACTGCACTGCCCTAAACCCTGAAACACCACCGCCTGCACGGCCCCCTGCACTGCCCGAACACCACTGCACTGCCCTAAACCCTGAAACACCACCCCCTGCACGATCCCCTACACTGCCCGAACCACACTGCACTGCCCTAAACCCTGAAACACCACTCCCAGGACGAACCCCTACACTGCCCAAACACCCCTGCTTTGCCCTAAACTCTAAAACACCACCCCCAGCACGTCCCCCTACACTGCCAGAAGACCACTGCACTGCCCTAATTCCTGAAACACCACCCCGAGCACGACCCCCTACACTGCCTGAACACCACTGCTCTGCCCTAAACCCTGAAACACCACCCCCAGCACGTCTCCCTACACTGCCTAAACACCACTGCTCTGCCCTAAACCCTGAAACACCAGCACGACCCCCTACACTGCCCAAACACCACTGCACTGCCCTAAACCCTGAAACACCACCCCCAGCACGACCCCCTACACTGCTCGTACACAACTGCACTGCCCTAAATCCTGAATCACCATCCCAGCATGACCCCCTACACTGCACGAACACCAGTGCACTGCCCTAAACCCTAAAACACTACCCCCAGCATGACCCCCACACTGCCCGAACACCACTTCACTGCCCTAAACCCTAAAACACCACCCCCTGCACGACACCCTACACTACCGAAACACCACTGCACTACCCTCAAACACCACCCCCAGCATGACGCTGAACACAACCCGAACACCACTGCACTACCCTAAACCATAAAACACCAGCCCCAGCATGACCCCCTAGACTGCCCGAACACCACTGCAGTGCCATAACCCTAAAACACCAGAACGACCCTTCACACTGCCCGAACATCACTGCACTGCCCTAAACCCTGAAACACCAGCCTCAGCACGACCCCCTACACTGCCCGAACACCACTGCACTGCCCTAAACCCTTAAACACCACCCCCAACATAACCCTCTACACTGCCAGAACACCACTGCACTGCCCTAAACCCTGAAACACCACCCCCTGCACAACCCCCTACACTGCCCGAACAACACTGCACTGCCCTTAATCCTGAAACACCACCCCCAGCAAGACCCCCTACACTGCCCGAACACCACTGCACTGCCCTAAATCCGGAAACTCCACTACCAGGACGACCCCATACACTGCCCAAACACACCTGCTCTGCCCTAAACCCTAAAACAGCACCCTCAGCACGTCCCCCTACACTGTCAGAACACCACTTCACTGCCCTAATTCCTGAAACACCACCCCAGCACGACCCCCTACACTGCCTGAACACCACTGCTCTGCCCAAAACTCTGAAACACCACCCCCAGCACGTCCCCCTACACCACCTGAACACCACTGCTCTGCCCTAAACACTGAAACACCAACACGACCCCCTACACTGCCCGAACACATCTGCACTGCTTTAAACCCTGAAACACCAGCCCCAGCACGACCCGTTATACTGCCCGCACACCGCTGCACTGCCCTAAACCCTGAAACACTAGCCCCAGCAAGACCCCCTACACTGCCCGATCACCAGTCACCACTGCACTGCCCTAAACCCTGAAACACCACCCCCAACACAACCCTCTACACTGCCCGAACATCACTGCACTGCCCTAAACCCTGAAACACCACCCCCTGCACAACCCCCTACACTGCCTGAACAACACTGCACTGCCCATAATCCTGAAACACCACCCCCAGCAAGACCCCCTACACTGCCCGAACACCTCTGCACCGCCCTGAACCCTTAAACACCACCCCCAGCAAGACCCCCTACACTGCCTGAACACCACTGCCCTAAACCCTGAAACATCACCCTAGCATGACCCCCTACACTGCCCAAAAACAACTGCACTGCCCTAAACCCTGAAACACCACCCCTTGCAAGACCCCCTACAGTGCCCGAACACCACTGCATTGCCCTAAACCCTGAAACACCACCCCCTGCACGACCCCCTACACTGCCCGAACACCACTGCACTGCCCTAAATCCGGAAACACCACTACCAGGACGACCCCCTACACTGCCCAAACACACCTGCTCTGCCCTAAACCCTAAAACACCACCCTCAGCAAGTCCCCCTACACTGCCTGAACACCACTGCTCTGCCCAAAACTCTGAAACACCACCCCCAGCACATCCCCCTACACCACCTGAACACCACTGCTCTGCCCTAAACCCTGAAACACCAACACGACCCCCTAAACTGCCCGAACACATCTGCACTGCCCTAAACCCTGAAACACTAGCCCCAGCACGACCCGTTATACTGCCCGCACACCACTGCACTGCCCTAAACCCTGAAGCACCACCCCCAGCATGACCCTCTACACTGCAAGAACACCACTGCACTGCCTTAAACCCTGAAACACCACCCACAGCACGACCCCCTACACTACCCGCACACCACTGCACTGCCCTAAACCCTGAAACACCACCCCAGCACGACCCCCTACACTGCCCGAACACCACTGCACTGCCCTAAACCCTGAAACACCAGCCCCATCACGACCCCTACACTGCCCAAACACCACTGCACTGCCCTAAACCCTGAAACACCACCCCCAGCATGACCCCCTACACTGCCCGAACACCTCTGCACTGCCCTGAACCCTGAAACACCACCCTCAGCAGGACCCCCTACACTGCCTGAACACCACTGCCCTAATCCCTGAAACACCACCCCAGCAAGAACCCCTAGAATGCCTGAAAACCACTGCTCTGCCCTAAACCCTGAAACACCACCCCCTGCACGGCCCCCTGCACTGCCCGAACACCACTTCACTGCCCTAAACCCTAAAACACCACCCCCAGCATGTCCCCCTACACTGCCAAAACACCACTGCACTGCCCTAATTCCTGAAACAGCACCCCAGCACGACCCTCTACGCTGCCTGAACACCACTGCTCTGCCCTAAACCCTGAAACACCAGCAAGACCCCCTACACTGCCCGAACACCACTTCACTGCCCTAAACCCTGAAACACCATCCCCAGCACGACCCCCTACACTGGCCTCACTCCACTGCGCTGCCCTAAACCCTGAAACACCACTCCCATCAAGACCCCCTACACTGCCCGAACACCATTTCTCCAAACCCTGAAACGCCCCCCCTGCAAGACCCTCTACACTGCCCGAACACCACTGCACCACTGCCCTGAACCCTAAAACGCCACGCCCCTGCAAGACCCCCTACACTGCCCGAACACCACTGCACTGCCCTAAACCGTGAAACATCACCCCCAGCACGACTCCTACACTGCCCGAACACCACTGCACTGCCCTAAACCCTGAAACACCACCCTCAGCAGGACCCCCTACACTGCCTGAACACCACTGATCTAATCCCTGAAACACCACCCCAGCAAGAACCCCTAGAATGCCTGAAAACCACTGCTCTGCCCTAAACCCTGAAACACCACCCCCTGCACGGCCCCCTGCACTGCCCGAACACCACTTCACTGCCTTGAACCCTGAAACACCACCCCCTGCACGATCCCCTACAGTGCCCGAACACCACTGCACTGCCCTAAACCCTGAAACAACACTCCCAGGACGAACCCCTACACTGTCCAAACACCACTGCTCTGCCCTAAACCCTAAAACACCACCCCCAGCATGTCCCCCTACACTGCCAAAACACCACTGCACTGCCCTAATTCCTGAAACACCACCCCAGCACGACCCTCTACGCTGCCTGAACACCACTGCTCTGCCCTAAACCCTGAAACACCACCCCCCAGCATGTCTCCCTACACTGCCTGAACACCACTGCTCTGCCCTAAACCCTGAAACACCAGCACGACCCCCTACACTGCCCGAACACCACTGCACTGCCCTAAACCCTGAAACACCATCCCCAGCACGACCCCCTACACTGGCCTCACTCCACTGCGCTGCCCTAAACCCTGAAACACCACTCCCATCAAGACCCCCTACACTGCCCGAACACCATTTCTCCAAACCCTGAAACGCCCCCCCTGCAAGACCCTCTACACTGCCCGAACACCACTGCACCACTGCCCTGAACCTTAAAACGCCACCCCCTGCAAGACCCCCTACACTGCCCGAACACCACTGCACTGCCCTAAACCCTGAAACATCACCCCCAGCACGACTCCTACACTGCCCGAACACCACTGCACTGCCCTAAACCCTGAAATACCACCAAAGTACGACCCCCTACACTGCCTGAAAACCTCTGCAATGCCATAAACCCTGAAACACCACCCACAGCATGACCCCTATACTACCCGCACACCACTGCACTTCCCTAAACCCTGAAACACCACCCCCACCACGACCCACTATACTGCCCGAACACCACTGCACTGCCCTAAACCCTGAAACACCACCCTCATCACGACACCCTACACTGCCCGAACACCACTGCACTGCCTTAAACCATGAAACACCAGCCCCAGCACGACCCCCTACACTGCCCTAACACCACTGCACTGCCCTAAACCCTAAAACACTACCCCCAGCATGACCCCCCCACACTGCCTGAACACCATTTCACTGCCCTAAACCCTAAAACACCACCCCCTGCACGACACCCTACACTACCGGAACACCACTGCACTACCCTAAAACACCACCCCCAGCATGACCCTCAACACAGCCCGAACACCACTGCACTACCCTAAACCATAAAACACCCACACCAGCACGAACCCCTAGACTGCCCGAACACCACTGCACTGCCCTAACCCTAGAAAACCAGCCCTGGCACGACCCCTCACACTGCCCGAACACCACTGCACTGCCCTAAACCCTGAAACACCAGCCCCAGCACGACCCCCTACACTGCCTGAACACCACTGCACTGCGCTAAACCCTAAAACACCACCCCAACACAACCCTGTACACTGCCCGAACACCACTGCACTGCCCTAAACCCTGAATCACCACCCCCCTGCACATCCCCCTACACTGCCCGAACACCACTGCACTGCCCTTAATCCTGAAACACCATCCCCAGCAAGACCCCCTACACTGCCCGAACACCTCTGCACCGCCCTGAACCCTTAAACACCACCCCAGCAAGACCCCCTACACTGCCTGAACACCACTGCCCTAAACCCTGAAACACCACCAGAGCATGACCCCCTACACTGCCCGAAAACCACTGCCCTAAACCCTGAATCACCACCCCCTGCACGACCCCCTACAGTGCCCGAACACCACTGCATTGCCCTAAACCCTGAAACACCACCCCCTGCACAACCCCCTACACTGCCCGAACACCACTGCACTGCTCTAAATCCTGAAACACCACTACCAGGACGACCCCCTACACTGCCCAAACACACCTGCTCTGCCCTAAACCCTAAAACACCACCCTCAGCACGTCCCCCTACACTGCCAAAACACCACTGCACTGCCCTAATTCCTGAAACACCACCCCCAGCACGACCCAATACACTGCCTGAACACCACTGCACTGCCCCAAACCCTGAAACACTAGCCCCAGCACGACCCGTTACACTGCCCGCACACCACTGCACTGCCCTAAACCCTGAAACAACTCCCCCAGCATGACCCCCTACACTGCACGAACACCACTGCACTGCCTTAAACCCTAAAACACCACCCACAGCACGATCCCCTACACTACCCGCACACCACTGCACTACCCTAAACCCTGAAACACCACCCCAGCATGACCCCCTACACTGCCCGAACACCACTGCACTGCCCTAAACCCTGAAACACCAGCCCGATCACGGCCCCCTACACTGCCCGAACACCACTGCACTGCCCTAAACCCTGAAACACCACCCCCAGCATGACCCCCTACACTGCCCGAACACCACTGCACTGCCATAATCCCTAAAACACCACCCCCCTGCACGACCCCCTACACTGCCCGAACACCACTGCACTGCCATAAACCCTGAAGCACCACCCCCAGCAAGACCCCCTACACTGCCCGAACACATCTGCACTGCCCTGAACCCTGAAACACCACCCCCAGCAGGACCCCCTACACTGCCTGAACACCACTGCCCTAATCCCTGAAACACCACCCCAGCAAGAACCTCTAGAATGCCCGAAAACCACTGCACTGCCCTAAACCCTGAAACACCACCCCCTGCACGGCCCCCCTGCACTGCCCGAACACCACTGCACTGCCCTAAACCCTGAAACACCACCCCCTGCACAATCCCCTACACTGCCGGAACACCACTGCACTGCCCTAAACCCTGAAACACCACTCCCAGGACGAACCCCTACACTGCCCAAACACCACTGCTCTGCCCTAAACCCTAAAACACCACCCCCAGCACGTCCCAATACACTGCCAGAACACCACTGCACAGCCCTAATTCCTGAAACACTACCCCCAGCATGACCCCCTACACTGCCTGAACACCATTGCTCTGCCCTAAACCCTGAAACACCACCCCCTGCACGTCTCCCTACACTGCCTGAACACCACTGCCATGCCCTAAACCCTGAAACACCAGCACGACCCCCTACACTGCCCAAACATCACTGCACTGCCCTAAACCCTGAAACACCATCCCCAGCACGACCCCCTACACTGCCCGCACTCCACTGCGCTGCCCTAAACCCTGAAACACCACCCCCAGCAAGACCCCCTACACTGCCCGAACACCACTGCTCTTAACCCTGAAACGCCACCCACTGCAAGACCCCCTACACTGCCCGAACACCACTGCACTGCCCTAAACCCTGAAACATCACCCCCAGCACGACTCCTACACTGCCCGAACACCACTTCACTGCCCTAAACCCTGAAATACCACCCCCAGAATGACCCCCTACACTGCCCGAACACTACTGCACTGCCCTAAACCCTAAAACACCACCTCCAGCACGACCTCCCACACTGCCCGAACACCACTGCACAGCCCTAAACCCTGAAACACCAGCCCCAGCTGTCCCCCTACACTGCCCGAACACCTCTGCACTGCCCTGAAAGCTGAAACACCACCCCCAGCAAGACCCCTACACTGCCTGAACACCACTGCCCTAAACCCATAAACACCACCCCAGCAAGACACCCTATGCTGCCCGAAAACCACTGTACTGCCCTAAAACCTGAAACACCACCCCCTGCACGACCCCCTACACTGCCCGAACACTACTGCACTGCCCTAAACCCTGAAACACCACCCCTTGCACGGCCCCCTACACTGCCCGAACACCACTGCACTGCTCTAAACCCTGAAACGCCACCCCCAGCACGTCCCCCTACACTGCCTGAACACCACTGCTCTGCCCTAAACCCTCAAACACCAGCACGACCCCCTACACTTCCCTAACACCACTGCACAGCCCTAAACCCTGAAACACCACCAACAGCACGACCCCCTACACTACCCGCACACCACTGCACTGCCTTAAACCCTGAAATACCACACCCAGCACGTCCTCCTACACTTCCCGAACACCACTGCACTGCCCTAAACCCTGAAACACCACCCCCAGCACGACTCCCTATACTACCCGAACTCCACTGCACTGCCCTAAACCGTGAAACACCAGCCCCAGTGCGACCCCTTACACTGCCCGAACACCACTGCACTGCCCTAAACCCTAAAACACCAGCACGACCCCCTACACTGACCGCACACCACTGCACTGCCCTAAACCCTGAAACACCACCCCCAGCACGACCCCCTACACTGCCCAAACAACACTGCACTGCCCTAAGCCCTGAAACACCACCCCCAGCACGACCCCCTACACTACCAGCACACCACTGCACTGCCCTAAACCCTGAAAAACCAGCCCCAGCATGACCCCCTCCACTGCCCGAACACCACTGCCCTAAACCCTGAAACGCCTTCCCCTGCAAGACCCTCTACACTGCCCGAACACCACTGCACCACTGCCCTAAACCCTGAAATGCCACCCCCTGCAAGACCCCCTATATTGCCCGAACACCACTGCACTGCCCTAAATCCTGAAACACCACCCCCAGCACGACCCCCTACACTGCCCGAACACCACTGCACTGCCCTAAACCCTGAAACACCACCCCAGCACGACCCCCTACATTGCCCGAATACCACTGCACTGTCCTGAACCCTAAAACACTACCCCCAGCACGACCCCCCACACTGCCCGAACACCACTTCACTACCCTAAACCCTAAAACACCACCCCCTGCACGACACCCTACACTACCGGAACACCACTGCACTACCCCAAAACACCACCCCCAGCATGACCCTCAACACTGCCCGAACACCACTGCACTACCCTAAACCATAAAACACCAGCCCCAGCATGACCCCTCACACTGCCCGAACACCATTGCACGGCCCTAAACCCTGAAACACCATCCCCAGCATGACCCCCTACACTGCCCGAACACCACTGCACTGCCCTAAACCCTGAAACACCAGCCCCAGCACGACCCCCTACACTGCCCGAACACCACTGCACTGCCCTAAACCCTGAAACACCACCCCCAGCACGACCCCCTACACTGCCTGAACAACACAGCACTGCCCTAAACCCTGAAACACCACCCCCAGCAAGACCCCCTACATTGCCCGAACACCACTGCACTGGCATAAACCCTGAAACACCACCCCCAGCAAGACCCTCTACACTGCCTGAACACCACTGCCCTAAACCCTGAAACACCACCCCAGCAAGACCCTCTACACTGCCTGAACACCACTGCCCTAATCCCTGAAACACCACCCCAGCAAGACCCCCTGCACTGCCTGAAAACCAATGCACCGCCCTAAACCCTCAAACACCACCCCCTGCACGACCCCCTACACTGGCCGAACACCACTTCACTGCCCTATACCCAAAAACACTACCCACAGCACGACACCCTACACTACCTTAACACCACTGCACTATCCAAAAACGCCACCTCCAGCAAGAACCCCTACACTGCCGAACACCACTGCCCTAAACCCTGAAAAACCACCCCCAGCAAGACCCCCTACATTGCCCGAACACCACTGCACTGCCCTAAACCCTGAAACACCACCCCCAGCAATACCCTCTACACTGCCTGAGCACCACTGTCCTAAACCCTGAAACACCACCCCAGCAAGACCCCCTACACCACCCGAAAACCACTTCACTGCCCTAAACCCCAAAACACTACCCCCAGCACGACACCCTACACTACCTGAATACCACTGCACTATCCTAAAACGCTACCTCCAGCAAGACCCCTATGTTATGTTATGTTATAAAATTTTTGTATAGCGCCTATCACCACCCGTATCTAAGCGCTTAAACAGAAAGAACACAACATACTGTCACCCCGAAGCCCTCTACTGTCTCCGATTAGGCCGAGGATATAGCTTTTTTAAAAAGGCGCGTCTTGAGTTTTTTCCTGAAGGAAAGTAGCTGTGTATCTTCCTTCAGACTGGCCGGTAGCGCATTCCAGAGTTGCGGAAAAATCACCGAAAAGGCCTTGCCTCCTTTAGTTTTTAATTTAAATCTGGGTTGAATCAGGTTGGAGGCTTGACCTGAGCACAAAGTTCTGCCAGGGCCATACCTCCTCAGGCGCTGCTTAATGTATTCTGGGGCTTTGCCCCAGAGTGCCTTATGGGCCACACAAAGACATTTAAATTGAATTCTGAACTTCACAGGCAGCCAATGCAGCTTCCAGAGGAGTGGGGTTGCATGGGCGTTTCTCGGTAGAGAAAAAATCAACCTGGCTGCATCGTTTTGTAAGACCTGCAACTTCCTCAGCAACTTCTGTGGTAAACCCAGATACAGAGCGTTGCCGTAGTCTAGCCTCGATATGACTGTGGCAGAGACGATGGTTTGTAGGGTGGAGGCTGAAAGAATGGAAGTCAGCTTGCGTAGTTGCCTCATCACGCCCGTGCAGGAGCCCACCACCGCCAAGACTTGAGGGGCCATGGTGAGGTCTGCATCAATTTTAAGGCCTAGACTTTTTACCACTGACCGGGAGAGGGGGTTCTTCCTAATTCCGGGGGCCAGTATAGATCACCCCAGGGATTAGCCTGGTTGGTGAGCACCAGCACCTCCGTTTTCTCAGCATTCACTTTCAAAAGGTTGTCAGTCATCCAATTGACCGTGAATCTCAGCACGTTACTCACAGATTCCTGGACCTCCTTAGTTTCGTCTAGCTGCACCAGTAGCTGAGTATCATCTGCGTAGTTAAAGATTTCACAACTCCTACGCGAGAGCTCCTCCATCAGTGGTTGCAGGTAAATGTTGAAGAGTAGGGGGAGAGAGCGGACCCCTGGGGTACACCCCATGTCACTTGATTAATCCCAGACAACTGGTCCCCCATCTGAACCCTCTGAGTACGCCCTGACAGGAAGGATTCAAGCCACTTGAGCGCCTGTCCTGTTATCCCCAGCTTGGCGATACGGTCCAGCAGGATGATATGGCTGACCGTATCAAATGCTGCCGACAGGTCTAATAGAATCAGAGCGCATGGTTGTTTCTTGTCGGCTCTTATTCTCAGTTCATCGGTGACCGTGGCCATAACTAGTTCTGTACTTTGCTGTGGCCGGAACCCAGCCTGCCTAGCCTGGAGTAGATGGTGTTCCTCCGGATAGCTGGCTAAGGTGTTTAAGCTGTGCTTTTCTATAATGTTACTCATAAGTGGCAACTGGGAGATAGGCCTATAGTTTTTCAGTACCCTGGCATCGGCACCCAATTTCTTAAGAAGTAGGGAGACTCTAGCTTCCTTCAGCTGGACTGGCAGGTAGCCCGCTTCTAGTGAGGCATTCAGTAGGCTCAGCAACTGAGGCTGAATACCAGGTAAGGCCAGTTTAAAAAAATTTGGGGGACAGGGGTCTGTGCTGGAGCCTGATTTAACATGGCCGACAAGCACCACCAGTCGCTGTTCATCAATGTAAGGGAAACTACTCAAGACCCCGATTTCCGGCTGACTGTCTGGGCAGGATGGTGGAGACAATCCAGCTGGAGTCATGGTAATGTCTTTTAAGATGTCCTGAACCTTCTGAAGGAAAAAGCCTTGAAAGGTATCACAGTCAGGCTGATCATCCCCAGGCTTTTTCTCACTTAGCTGTGTAAGTTCTCTTAAGATCATAAAGGTCTCCCTTTGTTTGTTTGTGGCCTCCCTAATTCTGTTTTCATAGAAGGCGGATTTCCTCACCAGAATATCCGTCTTATAACTGGCCAGGAGTGATTTAAAGGTTAGTGACTCTGCTGGACAGTAGTTAAGTCTCCATCTTCGCTCGGCCTTACGAAGGGCTTGTTTCTTTTCCTTGAGTGAGGCGTCTAACCATGGAGCTCCCTTTCCCTTTGTTCTGGTCCTCTCCAAACGCTCCGGGGCAAGTTTATCTAAAGCAGACCGGATCCAGGTCATCAGGGCAGTAGTATCAGAGTCCAGGTTCGTCAGTGTCATCTTGGGGGGAGGAGAGGAAAGCAGGGTCGAGACTAAGGAAACAGCCTCAATCTTCTTCCAAGACCTAACTTTCCTCCCCAGTTGCTTTGAGACAGCCGGTAAGGGATCCCCCGGAACCCAGCACTTTATTAGGGAATGGTCTGACCAAATGCAAGGGTTAACTTCAGTTATTTCCACAAGGGACAGAGAGGACCAGACAAGATCAAGTGTGTGGCCCTTCACATGGGTTGGACCCGTTACTAGTTGTTGTAAATTCAGAGCAGATAGATTGGTTTCAAAATCTGTCACCGTGGGCTCTCTGGGAACCTTGTCCCAATGGTAATTGAAGTCACCTACCACAATAAGAGACTTATATCTGGAGGCTAAGTCTGTCAGTAGTTCAAAGAAGATGTCATTAAATTCAGGTGAACTCTGAGGTGGGCGATATACTAACAGTAGCAGGATGCATGAGGATTTAAGTGATATTTTTATCCCTAACAGCTCTGCACAATCACAATTTTCTGCTACAATTTGTGTCACTTTAAGACTCTTTTTGAACAAGAAGGCCACACCACCCCCTCTGATGTCATTGGGGCGATTGTACCAAAGTGCGTCAAACTCAGGAGGCAGGGCTGCTAGAACATCCGGAGTCGAAGACGTGCCCAGCCATGTCTCTGAGAGAGCAAGGATGTCAATCTCACCCTCGGCCAGCAGTGAGAATACCTCTAGGTGATGCTTTTGCAGGGAGCGAGTATTTAATGTGGCAATGATTAGGCCTTGAGTCCTCGTACGGGTCCGTGCATCCTCTCCCTGCAACAAAGCCTCAGACCGTAGTTTAGCGTAGGTTAACCTATCTAACACCATGTTACCTGTGTTAAGAGACCTGAGAAGATCGGGCGAGTATATACGAGAACGGCCAGGGGTTATGGCCCCTGGGCCCGTTCTGGCCCGGACGGGCCCAGACGGGCTTTCCTCTGGCGCTCATCCGGCGCGACGCTGCGCACGTGCGCCTCGCGCGACCATTACAGTGCCCTAAATAGCGTATGGCAAGGGCTGCTCGTCCAGACTACAGCGCTAGCCCCGGAAGCGTTGTGGGAGCGCTTCAGACCCACACCCAAAATGGCGGCCGGGAGCAAGGGAGCGCGAAAACACCCAAATGGTGAGTTTGTGCAAACAAATTAATGTGCAGGCAATGCGGGCGTTTAGGGGGACAGGAAAGCGTTATTTGTGCAAATTTTAAAATACAGATTTTAAAAACAACAAGTTCACAATTTTATAAAGCTAAAAACTCAGCGAGAATTAGCAGCTAGCAGCAAAAGTTTACAATGACAGCGTTAGCATTACAGTCCAATCTGTTGACCTCAGGCACACCAACTGGCCCCCTAAATAGAGTTTGCCAAGGGCTGCTCGTCCAGACTAGAGCGCTAGCCCCGGAAGCGTCGTGGGAGCGCATCAGACCCATACCCAAAATGGCGGCCGGGAGCAAGGGAGTGCGAAAACACCCAAATGGTGAGTTTGTGCAAACAAATTAATGTGCAGGCAATGCGGGCGTTTAGGGGGACAGGAAAGCGTTATTTGTGCAAATTTTAAAATACTGATTTTAAAAACAACAAGTTCACAATTTTACAAAGCTAAAAACTCAGCGTGAATTAGCAGCTAGCAGCAAAAGTTTACAATGACAGCGTTAGCATTACAGTCCAATCTGTTGACCTCAGGCACACCAACTGGCCCCCTAAATAGAGTTTGCCAAGGGCTGCTCGTCCAGACTAGAGCGCTAGCCCCGGAAGCGTCGTGGGAGCGCTTCAGACCCACACCCAAAATGGCGGCCGGGAGCAAGGGAGCACCATGTTACCTGTGTTAAGAGACCTGAGAAGATCGGGCAAGTATATACGAGAACGGCCAGGGGTTATGGCGCCTGGGCCCGTTCTGGCCCGGACGGGCCCAGACGGGCTTTCCTCTGGCGCTCATCCGGCGCGACGCTGCGCACGTGCGCCTCGCGCGACCATTACAGTGCCCTAAATAGCGTATGGCAAGGGCTGCTCGTCCAGACTACAGCGCTAGCCCCGGAAGCGTTGTGGGAGCGCTTCAGACCCACACCCAAAATGGCGGCCGGGAGCAAGGGAGCGCGAAAACACCCAAATGGTGAGTTTGTGCAAACAAATGAATGTGCAGGCAATGCGGGCGTTTAGGGGGACAGGAAAGCGTTATTTGTGCAAATTTTAAAATACAGATTTTAAAAACAACAAGTTCACAATTTTATAAAGCTAAAAACTCAGCGAGAATTAGCAGCTAGCAGCAAAAGTTTACAATGACAGCGTTAGCATTACAGTCCAATCTGTTGACCTCAGGCACACCAACTGGCCCCCTAAATAGAGTTTGCCAAGGGCTGCTCGTCCAGACTAGAGCGCTAGCCCCGGAAGCGTCGTGGGAGCGCTTCAGACCCATACCCAAAATGGCGGCCGGGAGCAAGGGAGCGCGAAAACACCCAAATGGTGAGTTTGTGCAAACAAATTAATGTGCAGGCAATGCGGGCGTTTAGGGGGACAGGAAAGCGTTATTTGTGCAAATTTTAAAATACTGATTTTAAAAACAACAAGTTCACAATTTTACAAAGCTAAAAACTCAGCGTGAATTAGCAGCTAGCAGCAAAAGTTTACAATGACAGCGTTGGCATTACAGTCCAATCTGTTGACCTCAGGCACACCAACTGGCCCCCTAAATAGAGTTTGCCAAGGGCTGCTCGTCCAGACTAGAGCGCTAGCCCCGGAAGCGTCGTGGGAGCGCTTCAGACCCACACCCAAAATGGCGGCCGGGAGCAAGGGAGCGCAAAAACACCCAAATGGTGAGTTTTTGCAAACAAATTAATGTGCAGGCAATGTGGGCGTTTAGGGGGACAGGAAAGCGTTATTTGTGCAAATTTTAAAATACAGATTTTAAAAACAACAAGTTCACAATTTTACAAAGCTAAAAACTCAGAGAGAATTAGCAGCTAGCAACAAAAGTTTACAATGACAGCGTTAGCATTACACTGCCCAAACACCACTGCCCTAAACCCTGAAACGCCACCCCCTGCAAGACCTTCTACACTGCCCGAACACCACTGCACCACTGCCCTAAACCCTGAAATGCCACCCTCTGCAAGACCCCCTACACTGCCCGAACACCACTGCACTGCCATAAACCCTGAAACACCACCCCCAGCACGACCCCCTATACTGCCTGAACACCACTGCTCTACCCTAAAACACCAGCCCCAGCATGACCCCTACCCTGCCCGAACACCACTGCCTTAAACCCTGAAACGCCAACCTCTGCAAGACCCCCTACCCTGCCCGAACACCACTGCTCTGCCCTAAACCCTGAAACACCAGTCCCAGCATGACCCCCTGCACTGCCCGAACTGCACTGCACTGCCCTAAACCCTCAAACACTAGCCCCAGCACGACCCCCTACACTGCCCAATCACCACTGCACTGCCCTAAACCCTGAAACACCAGCCCCAGCATGACCCCCTACATTGCCCGAACACCACTGCACTGTCCTAAACCCTGAAACACCAGCCCCAGCATGACCCCCTACACTGCCCGAACACCACTGCACTGCCCTAAACCCTGAAACACCACCCCTAGCAAGACCACCTACATTGCCCGAACACCTCTGCACTGCCCTGAACCCTGAAATACCACCCCCAGCAAGACCCTCTACACTGCCTGAACACCACTGCCCTAAACCCTGAAACACCACCCCAGCAAGACCCCCTACACCGCCCGAAAACCAATGCACTGCCCTAAACCCTGAAACACCACCCCCTGCACGACCCCCTACACTGCCCGAACACCACTTCACTGCCCTAAACCCTAAAACACTACCCCCAGCACGACAACTGAAGTACTGGGTATTTTAGACCCAGCGGTGCAGGGGCACACACCCTATGACTTCTGGGTTCACCCTGTTCCAGACCTACAGAAACACAGAGTCTTCTAGGTGAAGTCAAAGATCGTTTATTGGCTGCAGACCAATTACAGGTATCCTAGAAGTACAACAGCGTGTATGTTCTCAGGAGACTGCTGAAAATCATAGAAACGGACTTCATCTTAAATACGCTTTTTCCTGCCTCAAGCATACATTCCTAGGTTTTATGATACGGCAATATACAAGTGTACATTTCAAAGAAAAGAGCAGAGTCATGATGACCATCCCACATTCCAGTTCGGCCAGCCCACAATGATTTACACAGCAAGGTTCAGATCCCACATTAGATAATCGATAGGCCCCAATAAACATGAGCATCTCCTGTTTTGGGAAACAAGCCATAAAGCAGGAACAAGCAGGTGCGAAAGTGATTAGCCGGAGGCTTGTGTGTGATGAAAGGACTTTATGGTGCACTGAGCCCTGATGCTAATCACAGGTGGCCGGAGGAAGGGGAGCTCGTGAGACCAGTTTGACCTGGGGCAGCAGAGCCAAGCTGCCCAGGTCACAGAAGAGTCATGGAAAGGCACATGGATTGCAAGGCCCGTAGTTGCTTCATTATAGCCTATGTGAGGGCAATCACAAGATGGCCACTGCCTTCAAAATGGAACCCGCGTAGTGAAGCAGAATAACGTGTACACAGTGCATTCATAGCTAGAACGATATATAAAGCACTCGTACATACCGCATTAACCATTTGCGGTTTGCTAATACCAGGATAGACAGGGGTGGGGCCCTGTCCCCTACGCGGTAACAGAGATTAAAGTATGACAGACCCTCCTTTTGCCCTTACATAGGCAATTACTATACTCATCTTAATCCGAGTCTAGGTCAATGTTCACAAAGTCATGGAGATGTTGCTGTAGCATCATCCTATTACTTAGCTCATCCCTCGATACAGGTTTCCTTACACATAAGGTAGCACAGAGGCTACATATCGCAGGAGCACACTGTATGCACAGACAGAACAGGAAAAGAATGGCTAAGATCATTCCAATGACCATTAGAACTTTCCAACCCCAGGCAGATATCAGTTCCCAGAACCACCCCACCAGTGACCAGTCTCCCTTATCCACGTGTATGGATTCAGATATTTTATGGAGTTTGGAGATGGCTTGATAGACTGTTGGAGCGTTATCTGGTATGAAAATGCAACAACTGGATTGGATAACCTTACATACCCCACCGCGGTCTGCAAGAATAACGTCTAGAACCATGCGGTTCTGCAAAGTCATAAGGCGATCCGCTTGGAGCTCAGCGGTCAGATTACCAAGGGCACCAGCCGTTACATTGACAGTGGATTCAACCACACGAGTCAGTTGTCTCAGGTTCCTACTATTTACCATAGGTCCCCAAAACGGCAGGAAACCCAAGAAGAAGTCTCCTTCTTCCTGACCGGCAGTATCCTCCTTACTAATCACGCCCCTCACAACTCTGGTCTTGTGATAGTCAGCGGCAGCAGTAAATGTTGGCGGTAGCAAGTTCGCAATATAACATGTGCCCGAGAAGTCAGGGGGCAACCATGTATATGCTCGGTCATTGCAGATGAAATATGTACCCTTGGCAGCCAAAAACGCAGGGGAAAACTGTGACGGGAAAGTGTACGTTTCAGTACAGTCACTTCTTCCCAGTTGGGCTCTAGGATTCTGACCATTACCCTGTAAGCAGAACCGACCTATGTGGGGTACGACCCAGATTGGAGATGAGATTTTTCGCTGTCTTTCACCCAGACTAATACTATACCCCGTCGCGTTCCACCCTACATAAGCTCTCAGCTCTTCTTTGGGAATGGATGAGTATGCATCAATATCCCTACTCATATCGGCAATTCCTCTCACTAAGGCTTTATTATTTGTACTAGGTCTGATGGAACGCGGTTGTCGCGGGGAGTAGGCATCTAGAGCGTAGAGGAACATGGTCTGGAATGCCCATGACGATCCATTGTAACTAAAGGGCAGCACCAAATAGGGAATACCCTTGTTAATGGTATGTGGCATTAACCCACAGACCCAGCAATTGGTTGTATTCATTACTAGTTGGTGTTGGTGCAAGAGCTGAATAAACGAGTTATTTACAAATTCTGATCGTCTGGTTTGTTCGTGCTCAGGCAGAGGGTGGAAAGAGTGTGAGGAGGCAGTAGAAAGAGGTATAGGCTGTACAGTGGGCGCAATGGTCTTTTGAGAGGAGAAAAACACAAATCCTACGATGAACATTATTATACTACACAGTGTAAATAGGCACAAAAATACAAAACATTTACTTTTTACAATTCTACACATCCTTGCTTTAAAGTTCATTTCCTCAACGGGTCTCTCCATCTTAAAAAACTCCATCCTCTAATCGGGCCGCTCGCGGCGGATGAGTTTCTTCTGCTAAGGAGTACGCCTGTCAGTCCAGGGAAACGCCCTAGACCAACCAGAACCGTTGACCTAACGTCTTCGGCCTGTACCCCAAAGTCTTGGCACCGCGACCCTGCGGCTGAACCCGGATGGTGGTTCGAAAAACAAAAATCAAGAAAGTCCTTCAGATGGGAGAGCTCAAATGTCAAAAAGGAAATAGTAAGGAAATCTTTATTTGTCTATAGGCCTTGGTCTCAAATTATAGCGGAGACGGCCAGGTGCTGTTTGGTCTTGGAACAAAAGTTCAGGCTCTGTGGTGTCCAATTGATTTGACAGTGGCACAGCTTCTTGTAAAATATCGTCACTCTCTTGGTCTGAAACTGTGCCTTTTATGCGTGCATCACTGAATGATACAAAACGAGGTACAGTGTCTGTCTCAGAGTCGGCGATACCCTCCTGGACCCACCGGTCATATGGCAAGGGCAAGGGAACTACCTTGCAGTGGGTGCCGTGGATCCAGTGTTTCTTCCCCTTCACTCGCACCGCTGATCTTGTTGATAAAAGGACAAGGTGAGGGCCGATCCAGCGAGGCTCGTCGTTGCTCTTGCGCTGGAAATTTCGGATCAGCACCCACGTACCAGGGTTGATAGGGTGTCCAGGAGTTTCAGAAGCTTGAGGAAGAGTATCATGTACCTGTTGGTGCAAAACACGCAGTTTAACAGTCAAATCATACAGGTAATCGAGTAGTACTGGATGGTCGATCTCACTAAATTTCGCCGGTCTTGGCACGCCCCATACATTAGCCGGGCGGCCAAAGACGACCTCATAGGGACTAAGTCCCACTCGTGAGTGTATGGTCATTCTGGTGGACAGGAGTGCTAAGGGCAGGGCGTCAGGCCATTTAAGACCGGTGCTTGCCTGGATTTTGGCCAATTTAAGTTTTAGAGCGCCATTGTAGCGTTCTACTAATCCAGCTGATTGGGGGTGATTTGCAGCGTGGAACTTTTGCTGGATGCCTAAACCTTCACATACATTCTTCATCACTTTACCCACGAACTCACTTCCATTATCACACCACACCATTCTTGGCATCCCAAACCTGGGAAAAAACTCCTTCACAAGAGCTTTGGCTGTGGACAGGGCAGTGTTATCTTTCAGAGGATAGGCCTCTACCCATTTGGAGAAAGCACAAACAACCACCAGTACATATTTCAGGTTGTTGCACCTTTCCATGTGGATAAAGTCCAGCTGCAAAACTTCAAATGGGTATGATGGGGGTGCAATGTGACCAGCTGGAGTTGGGGTTCCCCTACCAGGGTTGTATTTCAAGCATACCATGCAATTCTTAACCACATTCTCTGCACATTTGGGAATTCCAGCATTCTGCCATGCTGGAGCCAACAACTTACAAATTCCTTTCGTACTGATATGTGCCATCCCATGTGCCATTGTAACTACTGGAAGCACATATGCATCGGGCAACAACCATCGCCTATGTTCTGTCAGATCAATCCAACAACCATTCTCATCTAACTTACCCACACTTTCTCTCCACTTGCTTAATTCTTTCTCTGTAGCTTCAGCTTGAAGCGACTTCACACTCTCTATTGTGTTTTCACACATCCCAACATCATCAACCCATCTTGCGGGGCCTGCAATATACATTCTAGTCTTTACATTCTGTGCTGTTTCTTTCGCGATCTCATCAGCAAACGCATTCCCACGTCCAACATCATCTGTGATTTTCCTGTGCGCACTGCATTTCATAATCGCAACTTGTAATGGTAGGGTCAGTGATTCAAGGAGATCATTCACCAGCTTGCCATTCTGAATTTTAGCTCCATGCGACGTCAGGAACCCACGTTCTTTCCACAGTCGTCCAAAATTGTGAGCCACGCCAAAGGCGTACTGGCTATCCGTGTATATATTCACTCTCATTCCTTCAGACAACACGCACGCTCTCGTGAGGGCGATTAATTCTGCTGCTTGGGCCGAATTATGTGGCACTCGTGCAGTTTCCACGACTGTGTGTAACGTCGTGATAGCATATGCAGCAGTCGTATCACCATTAGGGAGCTTGAAACACGAACCATCCACCCATAAAGTACCATCACACTCAGTCAGGGGAGTATCTTTTAGATCTACTCTCCCTTTCGTCTCTTCTTCTGTTCTGAACAGACAGTCATGTTGCTCATTCTCATCTAGGTCTGCTGGATTTGGCAATAACGTAGCTGGATTCAGCGTGTTGCATCTCTTTATGTGTATGTGATTTGCTAACAGTGTGAGCTCATAACCTGATAATCGCGCACTAGTCAAGTGTTGTGTCTTGGTCCTGTTTAATAATGTGTCTACAGCATGTGGAACCAT
This sequence comes from Triturus cristatus, assembly GCF_964204655.1. Lineage (NCBI taxonomy): Eukaryota > Metazoa > Chordata > Amphibia > Caudata > Salamandridae > Triturus > Triturus cristatus. The sequence goes on from NC_140579.1 coordinate 1,122,582,012, forward strand.
AACGATCAATGTGTTGTCCATTACCAGACCAGCAGATTGTCGGATAGACATAGCTGCAGCAGCTGTCGCTCTCAGACAGCTTGGCAATGCCCTCGCTACAGGGTCCAAGGTTGATGAAAAATATGCGCATGGGCGCGGTCTGTCACCAAAAGGCTGTGTTAACACTGATAATGCGCAACCATCTTTCTCGTGAACATACAATGTAAAAGGCTTGCTGTAGTCAGGAGTACCCAACACAGGTGCTGAACACAATGCATTGCGCAATTCCACAAAACTTTTCTGACACTCTTCAGACCATGGGATAGGATTTGGTGTGTCTTTGCATGTTAATGCTAACAAAGGTTTTGCCAACAAGGAAAAATTTGGGATCCAGTGCCTACAGTATGAGGTAATGCCCAAGAAAGCACGCACTTCTCTCTGTGTTCTTGGCACACTCAACTGCGCAATGGCTTGAATTCTTTCTGGGGTCAGTTTCCTTCCCTCCTTCGATAAGAGATGACCTAAGTAGGTCACTTCTTGTCGACAATATTGCAGCTTGGAGAGAGACACTTTATGATGGAAAGCAGATAAATGGCGCAACAATGACAATGTGGCTTCTTTGCAGATCTTTTCAGTATCCGCGGCGATTAGTAAATCGTCCACGTACTGAATCAGAATAGCGCCACTAGGTAAAACAAGTGCATCAAGCTGCGCTTTCAAAGCTTGACTGTATATGGATGGACTCTCACAATAGCCCTGGGGAGCGCGTTTGAAGCGGAAGCTTCGGCCTCCCAGACTAAAGCCAAAAATGTCTCTGCTCTCTTCTGCAATTGGGATGCTAAAGAAAGCATTCTTTAAATTGATCACTGAAAACCATGCAGCAGAGGCTGGAATCATCGTTAACAAGGCAGTTATATCAGGGACAACTGGAAACTGTGGCACAACAATCTTATTAACCTCTCTAAGATCAATCACAAATCTGTAAACAGGTGGCTGTGAAGGGTCCGTTCGTTTTAAAACAGGTAAAATCGGACTATTGCAAACGTTGCCTCTTGTCTCTTCAATTACACCCTTATTAATCAAATCTCTGACAATGTCTAACAATGCTTTCTGGCCTTCATTAGAGATCTTGTACTGGGGAATACGTGGCAGTCTGACATTAGCCTTTAAAGTTACCACGTATGGCGGTATCTCCAAGAGGCCCACATCATTGGGACCAGTAGCCCAAAGGACATCCGGAAGGGATGACAATTCAGGCGGCATTGTATTTTTAGACAAGTACATCGGGGAAATCACTTTCCTGCCTAATGTAAGTTGTACCCCTGACGGTGAACAATACAGTGTAGCATGTAATCTTTTCAACAAATCTAACCCTAGCAAATTCTCACCACAACCTGTTGTTAGAATCAGGGGTGCTTTCAGCTCACAAGGTCCAATAGAAAGTGACATGGGACTAGAAATCGGGTTTCTAACTGGGGCGCCAGAAAAACCTACTGAAACATTTATATCGCCAGACAAAGGTGCGCCAGGGAGTTTTGAATGCATGATTGAACTCTTTGCAGCACCAGTGTCTAGCAGAAAGGGCTCCGTTACATTTGCTGTAGTCACCTCAACATACGGTCCGCTCTGATCCACTGGCACTGAAACAACTCCCTCTCTCTGTCTACGGCTGTCCTAGTAGTCATTATTTCCTGCATCGCCGTCCTCTGCATAATAATCATTATTGTAGTACTGAGCTGTATTACTAGTCGTGTTAGCTTGCTGGTCAAAACTATTGATGGTATTCTGAGGCGGCAGAGGACGCGCGTTCTGGGGAGCATTTCCACGCCCTCTGCCTCTAGGAGCTTGCTGACCACCCCTACCTCTTGCGCCATAAGCATTACTGTTCCGCTGCATTAATTTAGGTCAACTATATTTAAAATGACCTTCCTCTTTGCAGTATGAACATTGGTTGGGACCTACAGGGACACGTGGTTGATAATACCCATTCGTTTGCTGATTGTTCTGAAATTGTTGGGGTTGGTGATAGACACCTTGGGGTTGCCTATAATTATTCTGACCTCCACGTGGCGGATAGGCCTGCTGCAAAAGGAGCTTTGTCTTTAGTTCCTTCGTTTTCTTATCTGTTCTATCTTTTTCATCTTTATCTCTTTTCTGGTAATACTGTGCAGTAGCCAGTATTTGCGCTGAAGAGGAAACAGCCCAAGAACTTTCTGAATCTTTTAACTTTTTACACAGGTCAGGAAGTAAATTCTGCACAAATGTATCCACAAATAACCGTTGGCCACCCTCAGTACTCATATCTTGCCCACTGTGATCAATAAACGTTTCTTCAAACCTGGTAAAGAAGTCTGACACTGTTTCATCTTTCTTCTGCTTGCATGCAGATAGTTTGTCCCAATTTACGCGCATCGCGGGCATTATTGTCTTCATATACGTGATGATTCTACCAGGCAGTTCTGCTATTAAAGGCTCAGGTTTCGCGCCACCAGTTTGTCTAGCGTCAGCGGCAATAATGTCTGCCCATGTAGCACCTAATTCTGCATCGTGATCTGCATTACGAATTGATCCCCATAGAGGCTGTGGAACAACATTACCAAACAACATGTCTATGTCGGCCAGATTCATAACGCATGACCCTGCCGTCTGTGACAACTCTTTATAATATCCTGCAGGGTTTTTACGGGGATCAGGCAATGTCTGCTTAAGCGCTAGCACCTCAGAACGCTTCCATGGAACATGCACCCAAACACGCTGGAAATGCGCTGGCACAGCAGCGATACCGGCACCGGCGTCAGCTGCAACTGCTTCCTTCCATACCGGGGGAACTTCTCTCATGGGGTATTGTCGCGCTTTTACCTTCTTCCCCACAAGGACCTCTTGTTCAAATAATGACTGTTGACAATCATCATTCCTGAAGGACAATACAACCACAACTGCTTTATCTACCTCGCGATCCACAATTGTACCAGTTCCAAAATCGAACCTCACTCTACACAACTCCTGCGGGCTCGGGTCTTTACCACTATCCTCCAATTCTTCACAGAGAATTTCACACATTTTCTCAAACACATATCTCTGTTTTGGGGCATCCCATTGATGGAAAACGTTGACAACTGATTCCACATCATACAGTGAAGGGAAAACAATCCATCTACGCGCCATGCGATCTATTACCTTTTTCTCATCGGGGTTAGGCAATTGACTACGCAGTTGCTTACACTGTAAACCAGGAGTCGCACCAGATGACTCAAAGAGAGGAGACATTAATGTAGTAACCACATTAGCTAAGCGCTGTCGCGCTGAAGGAGAAGCTGAGGCGAAAACAGGGGGATAAACAGAGGGGAGAAAAGAGGATGCAGAAACAGGTACTGGAGTGGTGCAAGGAAGAGTGTCAGGGGAGGCAGCTGCTGAACTAGACAAAGTCGCAGGAAGTGCGGGGGCAGTTGGAAACACAACTGGCGGCCCTTGAGAAGGCTGCGCTATAGGGATAGGAGCCGGCTGCAAAGCAACTGGCGGTAGCGGCAAGGCTTGCAGTATATTGACTGGAGGTGGCATATTCACAAGCTGGGGAGGCGCCGTGGCATTTTGAGCATACGGGGGTGGCGAACTCAACAAATGCGACATCAGGGGATCTTTCTCCTTTTCTTCTAACTCATTCTGTTTAGAGTGTGGTAAAGCTGGGTAACATTTGTCGATCCCTAACTTATGCTGCCTGTGCAATTGCTCATTCATCTGCTCCTCCTCATTGTCTTTGAATTGTACAGCTGCTTGCATTACTGTCATACCTCTCTCTCTTTTATTCTTTTTCGCTAGCTTAATTTCCTTCTGTTTGGCTTCCTTTCGCCATAAGCGGAAAGAATCAAACATCGCCGGCCGGGCTTTCTTTTTAAACAATTTAATTTCCAAATTATCTAAAATATCGGTATCGAAACTACCATTTTGGGGCCATTTTAAAACACCGTCTTTTCTGGTGTAGTGGATCCACACTTCGTTATATGCAATAGGGCCTACACCATGTTTTACATAGAGCTCATAAGTTGGAGTTCCAACCGGAGGAACCGGACATGATTCCTCCAGCTGGAAATCTCTTCCACAACCCAAACAAAATATTCTACCAAATATTCTAGAACCAGGCATCTTCGCTCACTAGTCTAGATCTAAACGTCAGAGGATTATCGATTACGATAGTCTCGTGAATACACGAGTCCTCTGGCTTTGGCGTTTGCAAACTCCAAATTTCCAAATCAAAACGATCCCGAGGGATACCAAACAAATGGGAGACGCTCCACTTATACTTAACTGAATATTGCTGATCAATGGCGTCACCAGAAGACTCTCTCGATTGTTTCGCTCTCTCAAAACTCGTCAAGGGTCCAAAACAGGTCGATTAATCAGGGCAGCAGTCCTTCGTAGCCGTCGGGACGCGGAGAACCTCGCAGAAAAGACTTTTGGACCACGTCGACATGCAGGGGTCGATGAAGTGGCGGCCTTCCTCCAGAATTTCCACACGAAGCTCCTCACGAACCTCTGGCTTGGACCGGTACCGCTGAAATCGTCCCGAGTTGGGCGCCAAACTGAAGTACTGGGTATTTTAGACCCAGCGGTGCAGGGGCACACACCCTATGACTTCTGGGTTCACCCTGTTCCAGACCTACAGAAACACAGAGTCTTCTAGGTGAAGTCAAAGATCGTTTATTGGCTGCAGACCAATTACAGGTATCCTAGAAGTACAACAGCGTGTATGTTCTCAGGAGACTGCTGAAAATCATAGAAACGGACTTCATCTTAAATACGCTTTTTCCTGCCTCAAGCATACATTCCTAGGTTTTATGATACGGCAATATACAAGTGTACATTTCTAAGAAAAGAGCAGAGTCATGATGACCATCCCACATTCCAGTTCGGCCAGCCCACAATGATTTACACAGCAAGGTTCAGATCCCACATTAGATAATCGATAGGCCCCAATAAACATGAGCATCTCCTGTTTTGGGAAACAAGCCATAAAGCAGGAACAAGCAGGTGCGAAAGTGATTAGCCGGAGGCTTGTGTGTGATGAAAGGACTTTATGGTGCGCTGAGCCCTGATGCTAATCACAGGTGGCCGGAGGAAGGGGAGCTCGTGAGACCAGTTTGACCTGGGGCAGCAGAGCCAAGCTGCCCAGGTCACAGAAGAGTCATGGAAAGGCACATGGATTGCAAGGCCCGTAGTTGCTTCATTATAGCCTATGTGAGGGCAATCACAAGATGGCCACTGCCTTCAAAATGGAACCCGCGTAGTGAAGCAGAATAACGTGTACACAGTGCATTCATAGCTAGAACGATATATAAAGCACTCGTACATACCGCATTAACCATTTGCGGTTTGCTAATACCAGGATAGACAGGGGTGGGGCCCTGTCCCCTACGCGGTAACAGAGATTAAAGTACGACACACCCTACACTACCTGAACACCACTGCACTACCCTAAAACACCACACCCAGCATGACCTCCAATACTGCCCGAACACCACTGCACTACTCTAAACCATAAACCACCACCCCCAGCAAGACCCCCTACACTGCCAGAACACCACTGCTCTAAACCCTGAAACGCCACCCCCTGCAAGACCCTCTACACTGCCCGAACACCTCTGCACCACTGCCCTGAACCCTAAAACATCACCCCCTGCAAGACCCCCTACACTGCCCGAACACCACTGCACTGCCCTAAACCCTGAAACATCACCCCCAGCACGACTCCTACACTGCCCGAACACCACTGCACTGCCCTAAAACATGAAATACCACCTCCAGCATGACCCCTACACTGCCCGAACACTACTGCACTGCCCTAAACCCTAAAACACCACCCCAGCACGACCTCCCACACTGCCCGAACACCACTGCACTGCCCTAAACCCTAAAACACCACCCCATCACGACACCCTACACAGCCCGAACACCACTGCAGTGCCCTAAACCGAGAAACACCACCCCAGCACAACCACTTACACTGCCCGAACACCACTGCACTGCCCTAAACCCTAAAACACTGCCCCCAGCATGACCCCCCACACTGCCCGAACACCACTTCACTGCACTAAACCCTAAAACACCACCCCCTGCACGACACCCTATACTACCGGAACACCACTGCACTACCCTAAAACACCACCCCCAGCATGACCCTCAACACTGCCTGAACACCACTGCACTACCCTAAACCGTAGAACACCAGCCCCAGCATGACCCCCTACATTGCCCGAACACCACTGCACTGCCCTAAACCCTGAAACACCAGCCCCAGCACAACCCCCTACACTGCCCTAACACCACTGCCCTAAACCCTTAAACACCACCCCAGCAAGACACCCTACGCTGCCCGAAAACGACTGTACTGCCCTAAACCCTGAAACACCACCCCCAGCATGACCCCCTACACTGCCTGAACACCACTGCCCTAAGCCCTGAAACGCCACCTCCAGCAAGACCCTCTACACTGCCCGAACACCACTGCACCACTGCCCTAAACCCTGAAATGCCACCCCCTGCAAGACCCCCTACATTGCCCGAACACCACTGCACTGCCCTAAACCCTAAAACACCACCCCCAGCACGACAACCTACACTACCCGAACGCCACTGCACTGCCCTAACCATAAATCACCAGCCCCAGCACAACCCCCTACACTGCCCGAACACCACTGCACTGCCATAAACCCTGAAACACCACCCCCAGCATGACCCCCTACACTGCCCGAACACCACTGCTCTACCCTAAACCCTAAAACACCAGCCCCAGCACGACCCGCTACACTGCCGGAACACCACTGCACTGCCCTAACCCTAAAACACCAGCCCCAGTACGAGCCCTTACACTGCCCCAACACCACTGCACTGCCCTAAACCCTAAAACAACAGCCCCAGCATGACCCCTCACAGTGCCCGAACACCACTGCACGGCCCTAAACCCTGAAACACCAGCCCCAGCACGACCCCCTACACTGCCCGAACACCACTGCACTGCCGTAAACCATGAAAGACCACCCCCAGAAAAACCCTCTACACTGCCCGAACACCACTGCTCTGCCCTATGCCCTCAACCATGCCCAGCACGTCCCCCTACATTGCCCGAACACCACTGCTCTGCCCTAAATCCTGAAACACCACCCCCAGCACGACCCCTACTCTGCCCGAACACCACTGCTCTGCCCTAAACCCTGAAACACCACCCCCAGCACGTCCCCCTACACTGCCGAACACTACTGCTCTGCACTAAACTCTGAAACACCAGCACCAGCACGACACCCTACACTGCCCGATCCCCACTGCACTTCCCTAAACCCTGAAACACCAGCCCGAGCACGACCCCCTACACTGCCCGAACACCACTGCACTGCCCTAAACCCTGAATCACCAGCCCCAGCACGACCCCTACTTTGCCCGAACACCACTGCCCTAAACCCTGAAACGCCACCTCCAGCAAGACCCCCTACACTGCCCGAACACCACTGCCCTAAACCCTGAAAAGCCACCCCCTGCAAGACACTCTACACTGCCCGAACACCCCTGCATATTGCCCTAAACCCTGAAATGACACCCCCTGCAAGACACCCTACATTGCCCGAACACCACTGCACTGCCCTAAACCCTGAAACACCACCCCCAGCATGACCCCCTACACTGCCCGAACACCACTGCACTGCCATAAACCCTGTAACACCACCCCTAGCACGACCCCCTACACTGCCCAAACATCCCTGCACTGCCCTAAACCTTAAAACACCACCCCCAGCACGATCCCTACACTACCTGAACACCACTGCACTACTCTAAAACACCACCCCAGCATGACCCCAACACTGCCCAAACACCACTGCACTACCCTAAACCATAAAACACCAGCCCCAGCACAACCCCCTCCAGCTCCCGAACACTACTGCACTGCCCTAACCCTAAAACACCAGCCCCAGCACGACCCCCTACACTGCCCGAACACCGCTGCACTGCCATAAACCCTGAAACTCCACCCCTAGCACAACCCCCTACACTGCCCGAACACCACTGCACTGCCCTAAACCCTAAAACACCACCCCGAGCATGACCCCCCACACTGCCCTACCACTTCCCTGCCCTAAACCCTAAAACAGCACCCCCGGCACAACACCCTACACTACCTGAACACCACTGCACTATCCAAAAACGCCACCTCCAGCAAGACCCCTACACTGCACGAACACCACTGCCCTAAACCCTGAAACACCACCCCCAGCAAGACCCCCTACATTGCCCGAACACCACTGCACTGCCCTAAACCCTGAAACACCACCCTCAGCAATACCCTCTACACTGCCTGAACACCACTGCCCCAAACCCTGAAACACCACCCCATGCACAACCCCCTACACTGCCCGAACACCACTTCACTGCCCTAAACCCTAAAACACTACCCCCAGCATGACACCCTACACTACCTGAATACCACTGCACTATCCTAAATCGCTACCTCCAGCAAGACCCCTACACTTCCCAAACACCACTGCCCTAAACCCTGAAACACCACCCCCTGCAAGACCCTCTACACTGCCCGAACACCACTGCACCACTGCCCTAAACCCTGAAATGCCACCCTCTGCAAGACCCGCTACACTGCCCGAACACCACTGCACTGCCATAAACCCTGAAACACCACCCCCAGCACGACCCCCTACACTGCCCGAACACCACTGCTCTACCCTAAACCCTAAAACACCAGCCCCAGCATGACCCCTACACTGCCCGAACAACACTGCCCTAAACCCTGAAACGCCACCCTCTGCAAGACCCCCTACCCTGCCCGAACACAATTGCACTCCCCTAAACCCTGAAACGTCAGCCCCAGCATGACTCCCTACACTGCCCGAACTCTACTGCACTGCCCTAAACCCTGAAACACTAGCCCCAGCACGACCCCCTACACTGCCCGATCACCAGTCACCACTGCACTGCCCTAAACCCTGAAACACCACCCCCAGCAATACCCTCTACACTGCCTGAGCACCACTGCCCTAAACCCTGAAACACCACCCCAGCAAGACCCCCTACACCGCCCGAAAACCAATGCACTGCCCTAAACCCTCAAACACCACCCCCTGCACAACCCCCTACACTGCCCGAACACCACTTCACTGCCCTAAACCCCAAAACACTACCCCCAGCACGACACCCTACACTACCTGAGTACCACTGCACTATCCTAAAAAACGCTACCTCCAGCAAGACCCCTATGTTATGTTATGTTATAAAATTTTTGTATAGCGCCTATCACCATCGGTCTCTAAGCGCTTAAACAGAAAGAACACAACATACTGTCACCCCGAAGCCCTCTACTGTCTCCGATTAGGCCGAGGATATAGCTTTTTTAAAAAGGCGCGTCTTGAGTTTTTTCCTGAAGGAAAGCAGCTGTGTATCTTCCTTCAGACTGGCCGGTAGCGCATTCCAGAGTTGCGGAAGAATCACCGAAAAGGCCTTACCTCCTTTAGTTTTTAATTTAAATCTGGGTTGAATCAGGTTGGAGGCTTGACCTGAGCGCAAAGTTCTGCCAGGGACATACCTCCTCAGGCGCTGCTTAATGTATTCTGGGGCTTTGCCCCAGAGTGCCTTATGGGCCACACAAACACATTTAAATTGAATTCTGAACTTCACAGGCAGCCAATGCAGCATCCAGAGGAGTGGGGTTGCATGGGCGTTTCTCGGTAGAGAAAAAATCAACCTGGCTGCATCGTTTTGTAAGACCTGCAACTTCCTCAGCAACATCTGTGGTAAACCCAGATACAGAGCGTTGCCGTAGTCTAGCCTCGAGATGACTGTGGCAGAGACGATGGTTTGTAGGGTGGAGGCTGAAAGAATGGAAGTCAGCTTGCGTAGTTGCCTAATCACAATCGTGCAGGAGCCCACCACCGCCAAGACTTGAGGGGCCATGGTGAGGTCTGCATCAATTTTAAAGGCCTAGACTTTTTACCACTGTACCGGGAGAGGGGGTTCTTCCTAATTCCGGGGGCCAGTATAGATCACCCCAGGGATTAGCCTGGTTGGTGAGCACCAGCACCTCCGTTTTCTCAGCATTCACTTTCAAAAGGTTGTCAGTCATCCAATTGACCGTGAATCTCAGCACGTTCCTCACAGATTCCTGGACCTCCTTAGTTTCGTCTAGCTGCACCAGTAGCTGAGTATCGTCTGCGTAGTTAAAGATTTCACAACTCCTACGCGAGAGCTCCTCCATCAGCGGTTGCAGGTAAATGTTGAAGAGTAGGGGGAGAGAGCGGACCCCTGGGGTACACCCCATGTCACTTGATTAATCCCAGACAACTGGTCCCCCATCTGAACCCTCTGAGTACGCCCTGACAGGAAGGATTCAAGCCACTTGAGCGCCTGTCCTGTTATCCCCAGCTTGGCGATACGGTTCAGCAGGATGATATGGCTGACCGTATCAAATGCTGCCGACAGGTCTAATAGAATCAGAGCGCATGGTTGTTTCTTGTCGGCTCTTATTCTCAGTTCATCGGTGACCGTGGCCATAACTAGTTCTGTACTTTGCTGTGGCCGGAACCCAGCCTGCCTAGCCTGGAGTAGATGGTGTTCCTCCGGATAGCTGGCTAAGGTGTTTAAGACGTGCTTTTCTAGAATTTTACTCATAAGTGGTAACTGGGAGATAGGCCTATAGTTTTTCAGTACCCTAGCATCGGCACCCAATTTCTTAAGAAGTAGGGAGACTCTAGTTTCCTTCAGCTGGACTGGCAGGTAGCCCGCTTCTAGTGAGGCATTCAGTCGGCTCAGCAACTGAGGCTGAATACCAGGTAAGGCCAGTTTAAAAAAATTTGGGGGACAGGGGTCTGTGCTGGAGCCTGATTTAACATGGCCGACAAGCTCCGCCAGTCGCTGTTCATCAATGTAAGGGAAACTACTCAAGACCCCGATTTCCGGCTGACTGTCTGGGCAGGATGGCGGAGACAATCCAGCTGGAGTCATGGTAATGTCTTTTAAGATGTCCTGAACCTTCTGAAGGAAAAAGCCTTGAAAGGTATCACAGTCAGGCTGATCATCCGCAGGCTTTTTCTCACTTAGCTGTGTAAGTTCTCTTAAGATCATAGAGGTCTCCCTTTGTTTGTTTGTGGCCTCCCTAATTCTGTTTTCATAGAAGGCGGATTTCCTCACCAGAATATCCGTCTTATAACTGGCTCGGCCTTACGAAGGGCTTGTTTCTTTTCCTTGAGTGAGGCGTCAAACCATGGAGCTCCCTTTCCCTTTGTTCTGGTCCTCTCCAAACGCTCCGGGGCAAGTTCATCTAAAGCAGACCGGATCCAGGTCATCAGGGCAGTAGTATCAGAGTCCAGGTTCGTCAGTGTCATCTTGGGGGGAGGAGAGGAAAGTAGGGTCGAGACTAAGGAAACAGCCTCAATCTTCTTCCAAGACCTAACTTTCCTCCCCAGTTGCTTTGAGACAGCCGGCAAGGGATCCCCCGGAACCCAGCTCTTTATTAGGGAATGGTCTGACCAAATGCAAGGGTTAACTTCAGTTATTTCCACAAGGGACAGAGAGGACCAGACAAGATCAAGTGTGTGGCCCTTCACATGGGTCGGACCCGTTACTAGTTGTAAATTCAGAGCAGATAGATTGGTTTCAAACTCTGTCAGCGTGGGCTCTCTGGGAACCTTGTCCAAATGGTAATTGAAGTCACCTACCACAATAAGAGACTTATATCTGGAGGCTAAGTCTGTCAGTAGTTCAAAGAAGATGTCATTAAATTCAGGTGAACTCTGAGGTGGGCGATATACTAACAGTAGCAGGATGCATGAGGATTTAAGTGATATTTTTATCCCTAACAGCTCTGCACAATCACAATTTTCTGCTACAATTTGTGTCACTTTAAGACTCTTTTTGATCAAGAAGGCCACACCACCCCCTCTGATGTCATTGGGGCGATTGTACCAAAGTGCGTCAAACTCAGGAGGCAGGGCTGCTAGAACATCCGGAGTCGAAGACGTGCCCAGCCATGTCTCTGAGAGAGCAAGGATGTCAATCTCACCCTCGGCCAGAAGTGAGAATACCTCTAGGTGATGCTTTTGCAGGGAGCGAGTATTTAATGTGGCAATGATTAGGCCTTGAGTCCTCGTACGGGTCCGTGCATCCTCTCCCTGCAACAAAGCCTCAGACCGTAGTTTAGCGTAGGTTAACCTATCTAACACCATGTTACCTGTGTTAAGAGACCTGAGAAGATCGGGCGAGTATATACGAGAACGGCCAGGGGTTATGGCCCCTGGGCCCGTTCTGGCCCGGACGGGCCCAGACGGGCTTTCCTCTGGCGCTCCTCCGGCGCGACGCTGCGCGCGTGCGCTGCGCGCGACCATTACAGTGCCCTAAATAGAGTATGGCAAGGGCTGCTCGTCCAGACTACAGCGCTAGCCCCGGAAGCGTTGTGGGAGCGCTTCAGACCCACACCCAAAATGGCGGCCGGGAGCAAGGGAGCGCGAAAACACCCAAATGGTGAGTTTGTGCAAACAAATTAATGTGCAGGCAATGCGGGTGTTTAGGGGGACAGGAAAGCGTTATTTGTGCAAATTTTAAAATACAGATTTTAAAAACAACAAGTTCACAATTTTACAAAGCTAAAAACTCAGCGAGAATTAGCAGCTAGCAGCAAAAGTTTACAATGACAGCGTTAGCATTACAGTCCAATCTGTTGACCTCAGGCACACCAACTGGCCCCCTAAATAGAGTTTGCCAAGGGCTGCTCGTCCAGACTAGAGCGCTAGCCCCGGAAGCGTCGTGGGAGCGCTTCAGACCCACACCCAAAATGGCGGCCGGGAGCAAGGGAGCGCGAAAACACCCAAATGGTGAGTTTGTGCAAACAAATTAATGTGCAGGCAATGTGGGCGTTTAGGGGGACAGGAAAGCGTTATTTGTGCAAATTTTAAAATACAGATTTTAAAAACAACAAGTTCACAATTTTACAAAGCTAAAAACTCAGCGAGAATTAGCAGCTAGCAACAAAAGTTTACAATGACAGCGTTAGCATTACACTGCCCAAACACCACTGCCCTAAACCCTGAAACGCCACCCCCTGCAAGACCCTCTACACTGCCCGAACACCACTGCACCACTGCCCTAAACCCTGAAATCCCACCCTCTGCAAGACCCCCTACACTGCCCGAACACCACTGCACTGCCATAAACCCTGAAACACCACCCCCAGCACGACCCCCTACACTGCCAGAACACCACTGCTCTACCCTAAAACACCAGCCCCAGCATGACCCCTACACTGCCCGAACACCACTGCCCTAAACCCTGAAACGCCACCCTCTGCAAGACCCCCTACCCTGCCTGAACACCACTGCTCTGCCCTAAATTCTGAAACACCAGTCCCAGCATGACCCCCTGCACTGCCCGAACTCCACTGCACTACCCTAAACCCTGAAACACTAGCCCCAGCACGACCCCCTACACTGCCCGATCACCACTGCACTGCCCTAAACCCTGAAACACCAGACCCAGCATGACCCCCTACATTGCCCGAACACCACTGCACTGCCCAAAACCCTGAAACACCAGCCCCAGCATGACCCCCACACTGCCCGAACACCACTGCACTGCCCTAAACCCTGAAACACCACCCCCAGCAAGACCGCCTACATTGCCCGAACACCTCTGCACTGCCCTGAACCCTGAAACACCACCCCCAGCAAGACCCTCTACACTGCCTGAACACCACTGCCCTAAACCCTGAAACACCACCCCAACAAGACCCCCTACACCGCCCGAAAACCAATGCACTGCCCTAAACCCTGAAAACACCCCTGCACGACCCCCTACACTGCCCGAACACCACTTCACTGCCCTAAACCCTAAAACACTACCCCCAGCACGACACCCTACACTACCTGAACACCACTGCACTACCCTAAAACACCACACCCAGCATGACCTCCAATACTGCCCGAACACCACTGCACTACTCTAAACCATAAACCACCACCCCCAGCAAGACCCCCTACACTGCCAGAACACCACTGCTCTAAACCCTGAAACGCCACCCCCTGCAAGACCCTCTACACTGCCCGAACACCTCTGCACCACTGCCCTGAACCCTAAAACGTCACCCCCTGCAAGACCCCCTACACTGCCCGAACACCACTGCACTGCCCTAAACCCTGAAACATCACCCCCAGCACGACTCCTACACTGCCCGAACACCACTGCACTGCCCTAAACCCTGAAATACCACCCCCAGCATGACCCCCTACACTGCCCGAACACTACTGCACAGCCCTAAACCCTAAAACACCACCCCAGCACGACCTCCCACACTGCCTGAACACCACTGCACTGCCCTAAACCCTAAAACACCACCCCATCACGACACCCTACACAGCCCGAACACCACTGCAGTGCCCTAAACCCAGAAACACCACCCCAGCACAACCACTTACACTGCCCGAACACCACTGCACTGCCCTAAACCCTAAAACACTACCCCCAGCATGACCCCCCACACTGCCCGAACACCACTTCACTGCACTAAACCCTAAAACACCACCCCCTGCACGACACCCTATACTACCGGAACACCACTGCACTACCCTAAAACACCACCCCCAGCATGACCCTCAACACTGCCCAAACACCACTGCACTACCCTAAACCATAAAACACCAGCCCCAGCACGACCCCCTACATTGCCCGAACACCACTGCACTGCCCTAAACCCTGAAACACCAGCCCCAGCAAGTCCCCCTACACTGCTCGAACACCACTGCACTGCCCTAAACCCTGAAACACCAGCCCCAGCACAACCCCCTACACTGCCCTAACACCACTGCCCTAAACCCTTAAACACCACCCCAGCAAGACACCCTACGCTGCCCGAAAACCACTGTACTGCCCTAAACCCTGAAACACCATCCTCAGCATGACCCCCTACACTGCCTGAACACCACTGCCCTAATCCCTGAAACGCCACCCCCTGCATGACCCCCTACACTGCCCGAACACCACTGCACTGCCCTAAACCCTAAAACACCACCCCCAGCACAACCCCCTACACTGCCCGAACACCACTGCACTGCCATAAACCCTGAAACACCACCCCCAGCACGACCCCCTACACTGCCCGAACACCACTGCTCTACCCTAAACCCTAAAACACCAGCCCCAGCACGACCCGCTACACTGCCGGAACACCACTGCACTGCCCTAACCCTAAAACACCAGCCCCAGTACGACCCCCTACACTGCTCGAACACCACTGCACTGCCCTAAACCCTAAAACACCAGCCCCAGCACGACCCCTCACAGTGCCCGAACACCACTGCACGGCCCTAAACCCTGAAACACCAGCCCCAGCACGACCCCCTACACTGCCCGAACACCACTGCACTGCTCTATGCCCTCAACCTTGCCCAGCACGTCCCCCTACATTGCCCGAACACCACTGCTCTGCCCTAAATCCTGAAACACCACCCCCAGCACGACCCCTACTCTGCCCGAACACCACTGCTCTGCCCTAAACCCTGAAACACCACCCCCAGCACGTCCCCCTACACTGCCGAACACTACTGCTCTGCACTAAACTCTGAAACACCAGCACCAGCACGACACCCTACACTGCCCGATCCCCACTGCACTTCCCTAAACCCTGAAACACCAGCCCGAGCACGACCCCCTACACTGCCCGAACACCACTGCACTGCCCTAAACCCTGAATCACCAGCCCCAGCACGACCCCCTACACTGCCCGAACACCACTGCCCTAAACCCTGAAACGCCACCTCCAGCAAGACCCCCTACACTGCCCGAACACCACTGCCCTAAACCCTGAAATGCCACCCCCTGCAAGACACTCTACACTGCCCGAACACCCCTGCACCACTGCCCTAAACCCTGAAATGACACCCCCTGCAAGACACCCTACATTGCCCGAACACCACTGCACTGCCCTAAACCCTGAAACACCACCCCCAGCATGACCCCCTACACTGCCCAAACACCAATGCACTGCCAAAAACCCTGTAACACCACCCCTAGCACGACCCCCTACACTGCCCAAACATCCCTGCACTGCCCTAAACCTTAAAACACCACCCCAGCACGATCCCTACACAACCTGAACACCACTGCACTACCCTAAAACACCACCCCAGCATGACCACAACACTGCCCGAACACCAATGCACTACCCTAAACCATAAAACACCAGCCCCAGCTCAACCCCCTCCACTTCCGGAACACTACCGCACTGCCCTAACCCTAAAACACCAGCCCCAGCACGACCCCCTACACTGCCTGAACACCACTGCCCTAAACCCTGAAACGCCACCCCCTGCAAGACCCTCTACACTGCCCGAACACCACTGCACCACTGCCCTAAACCCTGAAATGCCACCCTCTGCAAGACCCCCTACACTGCCCGAACACCACTGCACTGCCATAAACCCTGAAACACCACCCCCAGCACGACCCCCTACACTGCCCAAACACCACTGCTCTACCCTAAACCCTAAAACACCAGCCCCAGCATGACCCCTACACTGCCCGAACAACACTGCCCTAAACCCTGAAATGCCACCCTCTGCAAGACCCCCTACCCTGCCCGAACACAATTGCACTGCCCTAAACCCTGAAACGTCAGCCCCAGCATGACTCTCTACACTGCCCGAACTCTACTGCACTGCCCTAAACCCTGGAACACTAGCCCCAGCACGACCCCCTACACTGCCCGATCACCAGTCACCACTGCACTGCCCTAAACCCTGAAACACCAGCCCCAGCATGACCCCCTACATTGCCCGAACACCACTGCACTGCCCTAAACCCTGAAACACCAGCCCCAGCATGACCCCCTACACTTCCCGAACACCACTGCACTGCCCTAAACCCTGAAACACCACCCCCAGCAAGACCCCCTACACTGCCCGAACACTACTGCACTGCCCTAAACCCTAAAACACGACCCCCAGCACGACCTCCCACACTCCCCGAACACCACTGCACTACCCTAAACCCTAAAACACCACCCCATCACGACACCCTACACTGTCTGAACACCACTGCACTGCCCTAAACCCAGAAACACCACCCCAGCACGACCACTTACACTGCCCGAACAAAACTGCACTGCCCTAAACCCCAAAACACTACCCCCAGCATGACCCCCCACACTGCCCGAACACCACTTCACTGCACTAAACCCTAAAACACCACCCCCTGCACGACACCCTATACTACCAGAACACCACTGCACTACCCTAAAACACCACCCCCAGCATGACCCTCAATACTGCCCGAACACCACTGCACTACCCTAAACCATAAAACACCAGCCCCAGCACGACCCCCTACACTGCCCGAACACCACTGCAATGCCCTAAACCCTGAAACACCAGCCCCAGCACGTCCCCCTACACTGCCCGAACACCACTGCACTGCCCTAAACCCTGAAACACCAGCCCCAGCACAACCACCTACACTGCCCGAACACCACTGCACTGCCCTAAACCCTGAAACACCACCCCCAGCAAGACCGCCTACATTGCCGAACACCTCTGCACTGCCCTGAACCCTGAAACACCACCCCCAGCAAGACCCTCTACACTGCCTGAACACCACTGCCCTAAACCCTGAAACACCACCCCAGCAAGACCCCCTACACCGCCCGAAAACCAATGCACTGCCCTAAACCCTGAAACACCACCCCTGCACGACCCCCTACACTGCCCGAACACCACTTCACTGCCCTAAACCCTAAAACACTACCCCCAGCACGACACCCTACACTACCTGAACACCACTGCACTACCCTAAAACACCACACCCAGCATGACCTCCAATACTGCCCGAACACCACTGCACTACTCTAAACCATAAACCACCACCCCCAGCAAGACCCCCTACACTGCCAGAACACCACTGCTCTAAACCCTGAAACGCCACCCCCTGCAAGACCCTCTACACTGCCCGAACACCTCTGCACCACTGCCCTGAACCCTAAAACGTCACCCCCTGCAAGACCCCCTACACTGCCCGAACACCACTGCACTGCCCTAAACCCTGAAACATCACCCCCAGCACGACTCCTACACTGCCCGAACACCACTGCACTGCCCTAAACCCTGAAATACCACCCCCAGCATGACCCCCTACACTGCCCGAACACTACTGCACTGCCCTAAACCCTAAAACACCACCCCAGCACGACCTCCCACACTGCCTGAACACCACTGCACTGCCCTAAACCCTAAAACACCACCCCATCATGACACCCTACACAGCCCGAACACCACTGCAGTGCCCTAAACCCAGAAACACCACCCCAGCACAACCACTTACACTGCCCGAACACCACTGCACTGCCCTAAACCCTAAAACACTACCCCCAGCATGACCCCCCACACTGCCCGAACACCACTTCACTGCCCTAAACCCTTAAACACCACCCCAGCAAGACACCCTACGCTGCCCGAAAACCACTGTACTGCCCTAAACCCTGAAACACCACCCCCAGCATGACCCCCTACACTGCCTGAACACCACTGCCCTAATCCCTGAAACGGCACCCCCTGCATGACCCCCTACACTGCCCGAACACCACTGCACTACCCTAAACCCTAAAACACCACCCCCAGCACAACCCCCTACACTGCCCGAACACCACTGCACTGCCATAAACCCTGAAACACCACCCCCAGCAAGACCCCCTACACTGCCCGAACACCACTGCTCTACCCTAAACCCTAAAACACCAGCCCCAGCACGACCCGCTACACTGCCGGAACACCACTGCACTGCCCTAACCCTAAAACACCAGCCCCAGTACGACCCCCTACACTGCTCGAACACCACTGCACTGCCCTAAACCCTAAAACACCAGCCCCAGCACGACCCCTCACAGTGCCCGAACACCACTGCACGGCCCTAAACCCTGAAACACCAGCCCCAGCACGACCCCCTACACTGCCCGAACACCACTGCACTGCTCTATGCCCTCAACCATGCCCAGCACGTCCCCCTACATTGCCCGAACACTACTGCTCTGCCCTAAATCCTGAAACACCACCCCCAGCACGACCCCTACTCTGCCCGAACACCACTGCTCTGCCCTAAACCCTGAAACACCACCCCCAGCACATCCCCCTACACTGCCGAACACTACTGCTCTGCACTAAACTCTGAAACACCAGCACCAGCACGACACCCTACACTGCCCGATCCCCACTGCACTTCCCTAAACCCTGAAACACCAGCCCGAGCACGACCCCCTACACTGCCCGAACACCACTGCACTGCTCTAAACCCTGAATCACCAGCCCCAGCACGACCCCCTACACTGCCCGAACACCACTGCCCTAAACCCTGAAACGCCACCTCCAGCAAGACCCCCTACACTGCCCGAACACCACTGCCCTAAACCCTGAAATGCCACCCCCTGCAAGACACTCTACACAGCCCGAACACCCCTGCACCACTGCCCTAAACCCTGAAATGACACCCCCTGCAAGACACCCTACATAGCCCGAACACCACTGCACTGCCCTAAACCCTGAAACACCACCCCCAGCATGACCCCCTACACTGCCCAAACACCACTGCACTGCCATAAACCCTGTAACACCACCCCTAGCACGACCCCCTACACTGCCCAAACATCCCTGCACTGCCCTAAACCTTAAAACACCACCCCAGCACGATCCCTACACAACCTGAACACCACTGCACTACCCTAAACCATAAAACACCAGCCCCAGCTCAACCCCCTCCACTTCCGGAACACTACTGCACTGCCCTAACCCTAAAACACCAGCCCCAGCACGACCCCCTACACTGCCCGAACACCACTGCCCTAAACCCTGAAACGCCACCCCCTGCAAGACCCTCTACACTGCCCGAACACCACTGCACCACTGCCCTAAACCCTGAAATGCCACCCTCTGCAAGACCCCCTACACTGCCCGAACACCACTGCACTGCCATAAACCCTGAAACACCACCCCCAGCACGACCCCCTACACTGCCCAAACACCACTGCTCTACCCTAAACCCTAAAACACCTGCCCCAGCATGACCCCTACACTGCCCGAACAACACTGCCCTAAACCCTGAAACGCCACCCTCTGCAAGACCCCCTACCCTGCCCGAACACAATTGCACTGTCCTAAACCCTGAAACGTCAGCCCCAGCATGACTCTCTACACTGCCCGAACTCTACTGCACTGCCCTAAACCCTGAAACACTAGCCCCAGCACGACCCCCTACACTGCCCGATCACCAGTCACCACTGCACTGCCCTAAACCCTGAAACACCAGCCCCAGCATGACCCCCTACATTGCCCGAACACCACTGCACTGCCCTAAACCCTGAAACACCAGCCCCAGCATGACCCCCTACACTTCCCGAACACCACTGCACTGCCCTAAACCCTGAAACACCACCCCCAGCAAGACCCCCTACACTGCCTGAACACTACTGCACTGCCCTAAACCCTAAAACACGACCCCCAGCATGACCGCCCACACTGCCCGAACACCACTGCACTACCCTAAACCCTAAAACATCACCCCATCACGACACCCTACACTGTCCGAACACCACTGCACTGCCCTTAACCCAGAAACACCACCCCAGCACGACCACTTACACTGCCCGAACTACACTGCACTGCCCTAAACCCTAAAACACTACCCCCAGCAGGACCCCCCACACTGCCCGAACACCACTTCACTGCACTAAACCCTAAAACACCACCCCCTGCACGACACCCTATACTACCAGAACACCACTGCACTACCCTAAAACACCACCCCCAGCATGACCCTCAATACTGCCCGAACACCACTGCACTACCCTAAACCATAAAACACCAGCCCCAGCACGACCCCCTACACTGCCCGAACACCACTGCAATGCCCTAAACCCTGAAACACCAGCCCCAGCACGTCCCCCTACACTGCCCGAACACCACTGCACTGCCCTAAACCCTGAAACACCAGCCCCAGCACAACCCCCTACACTGCCCGAACACCACTGCACTGCCCTCAACCCTGAAACACCACCCCCAGCAAGACCGCCTACATTGCCGAACACCTCTGCACTGCCCTGAACCCTGAAACACCACCCCCAGCAAGACCCTCTACACTGCCTGAACACCACTGCCCTAAACCCTGAAACACCACCCCAGCAAGACCCCCTACACCGCCCGAAAACCAATGCACTGCCCTAAACCCTGAAACACAACCCCTGCACGACCCCCTACACTGCCCGAACACCACTTCACTGCCCTAAACCCTAAAACACTACCCCCAGCACGACACCCTACACTACCTGAACACCACTGCACTACCCTAAAACACCACACCCAGCATGACCTCCAATACTGCCCGAACACCACTGCACTACTCTAAACCATAAACCACCACCCCCACCAAGACCCCCTACACTGCCAGAACACCACTGCTCTAAACCCTGAAACGCCACCCCCTGCAAGACCCTCTACACTGCCCGAACACCTCTGCACCACTGCCCTGAACCCTAAAACGTCACCCCCTGCAAGACCCCCTACACTGCCCGAACACCACTGCACTGCACTGCCCTAAACCCTGAAACATCACCCCCAGCACGACTCCTACACTGCCCGAACACCACTGCACTGCCCTAAACCCTGAAATACCACCCCCAGCATGACCCCCTACACTGCCCGAACACTACTGCACTGCCCTAAACCCTAAAACACCACCCCAGCACGACCTCCCACACTGCCCGAACACCACTGCACTGCCCTAAACCCTAAAACACCACCCCATCATGACACCCTACACAGCCCGAACACCACTGCAGTGCCCTAAACCCAGAAACACCACCCCAGCACAACCACTTACACTGCCCGAACACCACTGCACTGCCCTAAACCCTAAAACACTACCCCCAGCATGACCCCCCACACTGCCCGAACACCACTTCACTGCACTAAACCCTAAAACACCACCCCCTGCACGACACCCTATACTACCGGAACACCACTGCACTACCCTAAAACACCACCCCCAGCATGACCCTCAACACTGCCCAAACACCACTGCACTACCCTAAACCATAAAACACCAGCCCCAGCACGAACCTCTACATTGCACGAACACCACTGCACTGCCCTAAACCCTGAAACACCAGCCCCAGCACGTCCCCCTACACTGCCCGAACACCACTGCACTGCCCTAAACCCTGAAACACCAGCCCCAGCACAACCCCCTACACTGCCCTAACACCACTGCCCTAAACCCTTAAACACCACCCCAGCAAGACACCCTACGCTGCCCGAAAACCACTGTACTGCCCTAAACCCTGAAACACCACCCCCAGCATGACCCCCTACACTGCCTGAACACCACTGCCCTAAACCCTGAAATGCCACCTCCAGCAAGACCCTCTACACTGCCCGAACACCACTGCACCACTGCCCTAAACCCTGAAATGCCACCCCCTGCAAGACCCCCTACATTGCCCGAACACCACTGCACTGCCCTAAACCCTAAAACACCACCCCCAGCACGACAACCTACACTACCCGAACACCACTGCACTGCCCTAACCATAAAACTCCACCCCCAGCACAACCCCCTACACTGCCCGAACACCACTGCACTGCCATAAACCCTGGAACACCACCCCCAGCACGACCCCCTACACTGCCCGAACACCACTGCTCTACCCTAAACCCTAAAACACCAGCCCCAGCACGACCCGCTACACTGCCGGAACACCACTGCACTGCCCTAACCCTAAAACACCAGCCCCAGTACGACCCCCTACACTGCCCCAACACCACTGCACTGCCCTAAACCCTAAAACACTAGCCCCAGCACGACCCCTCACAGTGCCCGAACACCACTGCACGGCCCTAAACCCTGAAACACCAGCCCCAGCACGACCCCCTACACTGCCCGAACACCACTGCACTGCTCCATGCCCTCAACCATGCCCAGCACGTCCCCCTACATTGCCCGAACACAACTGCTCTGCCCTAAATCCTGAAACACCACCCCCAGCACGACCCCATACACTGCCCAAACATCCCTGCACTGCCCTAAACCTTAAAACACCATCCCAGCACGATCCCTACACTACCTGAACACCACTGCACTACCCTAAAACACCACCCCAGCATGACCCCAACACTGCCCGAACACCACTGCACTACCCTAAACCATAAAACACCAGCCCCAGCTCAACCCCCTCTACTTCCCGAACACTACTGCACTGCCCTAACCCTAAAACACCAGCCCCAGCACGACCCCCTACACTGCCCGAACATCACTGCCCTAAACCCTGAAACGCCACCCCCTGCAAGACCCTCTACACTGCCCGAACACCACTGCACCACTGCCCTAAACCCTGAAATGCCACCCCCAGCACGACCCCCTACACTGCCCAAACACCACTGCTCTACCCTAAACCCTAAAACACCAGCCCCAGCATGACCCCTACACTGCCCGAACAACACTGCCCTAAACCCTGAAACGCCACCCTCTGCAAGACCCCCTACCCTGCCCGAACACAATTGCACTGCCCTAAACCCTGAAACGTCAGCCCCAGCATGACTCTCTACACTGCCCGAACTCTACTGCACTGCCCTAAACCCTGAAACACTAGCCCCAGCACGACCCCCTACACTGCCCGATCACCAGTCACCACTGCACTGCCCTATACCCTGATACACCAGCCCCAGCATGACCCCCTACATTGCCCGAACACCACTGCACTGCCCTAAACCCTGAAACACCAGCCCCAGCATGACCCCCTACACTTCCCGAACACCACTGCACTGCCCTAAACCCAGAAACACCACCCCAGCACGACCACTTACACTGCCCGAACAACACTGCACTGCCCTAAACCCTAAAACACTACCCCCAGCATGACCCCCCACACTGCCCGAACACCACTTCACTACACTAAACCCTAAAACACCACCCCCTGCACGACACCCTATACTACCAGAACACCACTGCACTACCCTAAAACACCACCCCCAGCATGACCCTCAACACTGCCCGAACACCACTGCACTATCCTAAACCATAAAACACCAGCCCCAGCACAACCCCCTACACTGCCCGAACACCACTGCAATGCCCTAAACCCTGAAACACCAGCCCCAGCACGTCCCCCTACACTGCCCGAACACCACTGCACTGCCCTAAACCCTGAAACACCAGCCCCAGCATGACCCCCTACACTGCCTGATCACCACTGCCCTAAACCCTGAAACGCCACCTCCAGCAAGACCCTCTAGACTGCCCGAACACCACTGCACCACTGCCCTCAACCCTGAAATGCCATCCCCTGCAAGACCCCTTACATTGCCTGAACACCACTGCACTGCCCTAAACCCTAAAACACCACCCCCAGCACGACAACCTACACTACCCGAACACAACTGCACTGCCCTAACCATAAAACACCAGCCCCAGCACAACCCCCTACACTGCCCGAACACCACTGCACTGCCATAAACCCTGAAACACCACCCCCAGCACGACCCCCTACACTGCCCAAACACCACTGCTCTACCCTAAACCCTAAAACACCAGCCCCAGCATGACCCCTACACTGCCCGAACAACACTGCCCTAAACCCTGAAACGCCACCCTCTGCAAGACCCCCTACCCTGCCCGAACACAATTGCACTGCCCTAAACCCTGAAACACTAGCCCCAGCACGACCCCCTACACTGCCCGATCACCAGTCACCACTGCACTGCCCTCAACCCTGAAACACCAGCCCCAGCATGACCCCCTACACTGCCCGTACACCACTGCACTGACCTAAACCCTGAAACACCAGCCCCAGCATGACCCCCTATACTTCCCGAACACCACTGCACTGCCCTAAACCCTGAAACACCACCCTTGCAAGACCCCCTACATTGCCCGAACACCACTGCACTGCCCTAAACCCTGAAACACCACCCCCAGCAATACCCTCTACAATGCCTGAACACCACTGCCCTAAACCCTGAAACACCACCCAGCAAGACCCCCTACACCGCCTGAAAACCAATTCACTGCCCTAAACCCTCAAACACCACCCCCTGCACAACCCCCTACACTGCCCGAACACCACTTCACTGCCCTAAACCCTAAAACACTACCCCCAGCACGACACCCTACACTACCTGAATACCACTGCACTATCCTAAAACGCTACCTCCAGCAAGACCCCTACACTGCCCTAACACCAATGCCCTAAACCCTGAAACGCCACCCCCTGCAAGACCCTCTACACTGCCCGAACACCACTGCACCACTGCTCTAAACCCTGAAATGCCACCCTCTGCAAGACCCCCTACACTGCCCGAACACCACTGCACTGCCCTAAACCCTGAAACACCAGCCCCAGCATGACCCCCTATACTTCCCGAACACCACTGCACTGCCCTAAACCCTGAAACACCACCCCCAGCAAGACCCCCTACACTGCCCGAACACTACTGCACTGCCCTAAACCCTAAAACACGACCCCCAGCACGACCTCCCACACTGCCCGAACACCACTGCACTACCCTAAACCCTAAAACACCACCCCATCACGACACTTTACACTGTCCGAACACCACTGCACTGCCCTAAACCCAGAAACACCACCCCAGCACGACCACTTACACTGCCCGAACAACACTGCACTGCCCTAAACCCTAAAACACTACCCCCAGCATGACCCCCCACATTGCCCGAACACCACTTCACTGCACTAAACCCTAAAACACCACCCCCTGCACGACACCCTATACTACCAGAACACCACTGCACTACCCTAAAACACCACCCCCAGCATGACCCTCAATACTGCCCGAACACCACTGCACTACCCTAAACCATAAAACACCAGCCCCAGCACAACCCTCTACATTGCACGAACACCACTGCACTGCCCTAAACCCTGAAACAGCAGCCCCAGCACGTCCCCCTACACTGCCCAAACACCACTGCACTGCCCTAAACCCTGAAACACCAGCCCTAGCACAACCCCCTACACTGCCCGAAAACCACTGTACTGCCCTAAACCCTGAAACACCACCCCCAGCATGACCCCCTACACTGCCTGATCACCACTGCCCTAAACCCTGAAACGCCACCTCCAGCAAGACCCTCTACACTGCCCGAACACCACTGCACCACTGCCCTCAACCCTGAAATGCCACCCCCTGCAAGACCCCTTACATTGCCCGAACACCACTGCACTGACCTAAACCCTAAAACACCACCCCCAGCACGACAACCTACACTACCCGAACACCACTGCACTGCCCTAACCATAAAACACCAGCCCCAGCACAACCCCCTTCACTGCCCGAACACCAATGCACTGCCATAAACCCTGAAACACCACCCCCAGCACGACCCCCTACACTGCCCGAACACCTCTGCTCTACCCTAATCCCTAAAACACCAGCCCCAGCACGACCCCCTACACTGCTGGAACACCACTGCACTGCCCTAACCTTAAAACACCAGCCCTAGTACGACCCCCTACACTGCTCGAACACCACTGGACTGCCCTAAACCCTAAAACACCAGCCCCAGCACGACCCCTCACAGTGCCCGAACACCACTGCACGGCCCTAAACCCTGAAACACCAGCCCCAGCACGACCCCCTACACTGCCCGAACACCACTGCACTGCCGTAAACCATGAAGGACCACCCCCAGAACAACCCCCTACACTGCCCGAACACCACTGCTCTGCCCTATGCCCTCAACCATGCCCAGCACATCCCCCTACATTGCCCGAACACCACTGCTCTGCCCTAAATCCTGAAACACCACCCCCAGCACGACCCCTACTCTGCCCGAACACCACTGCTCTGCCCTAAACCCTGAAACACCACCCCCAGCATGTCCCCCTACACTGCCGAACACTACTGCTCTGCACTAAACTCTGAAACACCAGCACCAGCACGACACCCTACACTGCCCGATCCCCACTGCACTTCCCTAAACCCTGAAACACCAGCCCGAGCACGACCCCCTACACTGCCCGAACACCACTGCCCTAAACCCTGAAACGCCACTTCCAGCAAGACCCCCTACAGTGCCCGAACACCAGTGCCCTAAACCCTGAAATGCCACCCCCTGCAAGACACTCTACACTGCCCGAACACCACTGCACCACTGCCCTAAACCCTGAAATGACACCCCCTGCAAGACACCCTACATTGCCCGAACACCACTGCACTGCCCTAAACCCTGAAACACCACCCCCAGCATGACCCCCTACACTGCCCGAACACCACTGCACTGCCATAAACACTGTAACACAACCCCTAGCACGACCCCCTACACTGCCCAAACATCCCTGCACTGCCATAAACCCTAAAACACCACCCCGAGCATGACCCACCACACTGCCCTAACACCACTTCCCTGCCCTAAACCCTAAAACACCACCCCCAGCACGACACCCTACACTACCTGAACACCACTGCACTATCCAAAAACGCCACCTCCAGCAAGACCCCTACACTGCACGAACACCACTGCCCTAAACCCTGAAACACCACCCCAGCAAGACCCCCTACATTGCCCGAACACCACTGCACTGCCCTAAACCCTGAAACACCACCCCCAGCAATACCCTCTACACTGCCTGAACACCACTGCCCTAAACCCTGAAACACCACCCAGCAAGACCCCCTACACCGCCTGAAAACCAATGCACTGCCCTAAACCCTCAAACACCACACCCTGCACAACCCCCTACACTGCCCGAACACCACTTCACTGCCCTAAACCCTAAAACACTACCCCCAGCACGACACCCTACACTACCTGAATACCACTGCACTATCCTAAAACGCTACCTCCAGCAAGACCCCTACACTGCCCTAACACCAATGCCCTAAACCCTGAAACGCCACCCCCTTCAAGACCCTCTACACTGCCCGAACACCACTGCACCACTGCTCTAAACCCTGAAATGCCACCCTCTGCAAGACCCCCTACACTGCCCGAACACCACTGCACTGCCATAAACCATGAAACACCACCCCCAGCACGACCCCCTACACTGCCCGAACACCACTGCTCTACCCGGCCTAAACCCTAAAACACCAGCCCCAGCATGACCCCTACACTGCCCAAACACCACTGCCCTAAACCCTGAAACGCCACCCTATGCAAGACCCCCTACCCTGCCCAAACACCATTGCACTGCCCTAAACCCTGAAACGTCAGCCCCAGCATGACTCCCTACACTGCCCGAACTCCACTGCACTGCCCTAAACCCTGAAACACTAGCCCCAGCACGACCCCTACACTGCCCGATCACCAGTCACCACTGCACTGCCCTAAACCATGAAACACCAGCCCCAGCATGACCCCCTACATTGCCCGAACAACACTGCACTGCCCTAAACCCTGAAACACCAGCCCCAGCATGACCCCCTACACTTCCCGAACACCACTGCACTGCCCTAAACCCTGAAACACCACCCCCAGCAAGACCGCCTACATTCCCCGAACACCTCTGCACTGCCCTGAACCCTGAAACACCACCCCCAGCAAGACCCTCTACACTGCCTGAACACCACTGCTCTAAACCCTGAAACACCACCCCAGCAAGACCCCCTACACCGCCCGAAAACCAATGCACTGCCCTAAACCCTGAAACACCACCCCCTGCATGACCCCCTACACTGCCCGATCACCACTTCACTGCCCTAAACCCTAAAACACTACCCACAGCACGACACCCTACACTACCTGAACACCACTGCACTACCCTAAAACAACACACCCAGCATGATCCCCAATACTGCCCGAACACCACTGCACTACTCTAAACCATAAACCACCACCCCCAGCAAGACCCCCTACACTGCCCGAACACTACTGCTCTAAACCCTGAAACGCCACCCCCTGCAAGACCCTCTACACTGCCCGAACACCTCTGCACCACTGCCCTGAACCCTAAAACGTCACCCCCTGCAAGACCCCCTACACTGCCCGAACACCACTGCACTGCCCTAAACCCTGAAACATCACCCCCAGCACGACTCCTACACTGCCCGAACACCACTGCACTGCCCTAAACCCTGAAATACCACCCCCAGCATGACCCCCTACACTGCCCGAACACTACTGCACTGCGCTAAACCCTAAAACACGACCCCCAGCACGACCTCTCACACTGCCCAAACACCACTGCACTACCCTAAACCCTAAAACACCACCCCATCACGACACCCTACACTGCCCGAACACCACTGCACTGCCCTAAACCCAGAAACACCACCCCAGCACAACCACTTACACTGCCCGAACACCACTGCACTGCCCTAAACCCTAAAACACTACCCTCAGCATGACCCCCCACACTGCCTGAACACCACTTCACTGCACTAAACCCTAAAACACCACCCCCTGCACGACACCCTATACTACCAGCACACCACTGCACTACCCTAAAACACCACCCCCAGCATGACCCTCAACACTGCCCGAACACCACTGCACTACCCCAAACCATAACACACCAGCCCCAGCACGACCCCCTACACTGCCCGAACACCACTGCAATGCCCTAAACCCTGAAACACCAGCCCCAGCACGTCCCCCTACACTGCCCGAACACCACTGCACTGCCCTAAACCCTGAAACACCAGCCCCAGCACAACCCCCTACACTGCCCGAACACCACTGCACTGCCGTAAACCATGAAAGACCACCCCCAGAAAAACCCCCTACACTGCCCGAACACCACTGCTCTGCCCTATGCCCTCAACCATGCCCAGCACGTCCCCCTACATTGCCCGAACACCACTGCTCTGCCCTAAATCCTGAAACACCACCCCCAGCACGACCCCTACTCTGCCCGAACACCACTGCTCTGCCCTAAACCCTGAAACACCACCCCCAGCACGTCCCCCTACACTGCCGAACACTACTGCTCTGCACTAAACACTGAAACACCAGCACCAGCACGACACCCTACACTGCCCGATCCCCACTGCACTTCTCTAAACCCTGAAACACCAGCCCGAGCACGACCCCCTACACTGCCCAAACACCACTGCACTGCCCTAAACCCTGAATCACCAGCCCCAGCCCAACCACCTACACTGCCCGAACACCACTGCCCTAAACCCTGAAACGCCACCTCCAGCAAGACCCCCTACACTGCCCAAACACCTCTGCCCTGAACCCTGAAATGCCACCCCCTGCAAGACACTCTACACTGCCCGAACACCCCTGCACCACTGCCCTAAACCCTGAAATGACACCCCCTGCAAGACACCCTACATTGCCCGAACACCACTGCACTGTCCTATACCCTGAAACACCACCCCCAGCATGACCCCCTACACTGCCCGAACACCACTGCACTGCCATAAACCCTGTAACACCACCCCTAGCACGACCCCCTTCACTGCCCAAACATCCCAGCACTGCCCTAAACCTTAAAACACCACCCCCAGCACGATCCCTACACTACCTGAACACAACTGCACTACCCTAAAACACCACCCCAGCATGACCCCAACACTGCCCGAACACCACTGCACTGCCATAAACCCTAAACCATAAAACACCAGCCCCAGCACAACCCCCTCCACTTCCCGAACACTACTGCACTGCCCTAACCCTAAAACACCAGCCCCAGCACGACCCCCTACACTGCCCGAACACCACTGCACTGCCATAAACCCTGAAACACCACCCCTAGCACAACCCCCTACACTGCCCGAACACCACTGCACTGTCCTAAACCCTAAAACACCACCCTAAGCATGACCCCCCACACTGCCCTACCACTTCCCTGCCCTAAACCCTAAAACACCACCCAAGCACGACACCCAACACTACCTGAACACCACTGCACTATCCAAAAACGCCACCTCCAGCAAGACCCCTACACTGCACGAACACCACTGACCTAAACCCTGAAACACCACCCCCAGCAAGACCCCCTACATTGCCCGAACACCACTGCACTGCCCTAAACCCTGAAACACCACCCCCAGCAAAACCCTCTACACTGCCTGAACACCACTGCCCTAAACCCTGAAACACCACCCAGCAAGACCCCCTACACCGCCCGAAAACCAATGCACTGCCCTAAACCCTCAAACACCACCCCCTGCACAACCTCCTACACTGCCCGAACACCACTTCACTGCCCTAAACCCTAAAACACTACCCCCAGCACGAAACCCTACACTACCTGAATACCACTGCACTATCCTAAAACGCTACCTCCAGCAAGACCCCTACACTGCCCAAACACCACTGCACCACTGCTCTAAACCCTGAAATGCCACCCTCTGCAAGACCCCCTACACTGCCCGAACACCACTGCACTGCCATAAACCCTGAAACACCACCCCCAGCACGACCCCCTACACTGCCCGAACACCACTGCTCTACTCTAAACCCTAAAACACCAGCCCCAGCATGACCCCTACACTGCCTGAACACCACTGCCCTAGAACCTGAAACGCCACCCTCTGCAAGACCCCCTACTCTGCCCGAACACCATTGCACTGCCCTAAACCCTGAAACGTCTGCCCCAGCATGACTCCCTACACTGCCCGAACTCCACTGCACTGCCCTAAACCCTGAAACACTAGCCCCAGCACGAACCCCTACACTGCCCGATCACCAGTCACCACTGCACTGCCCTAAACCCTGAAACACCAGCCCCAGCATGACCCCCTACATTGCCCGAACACCACTGCACTGCCCTAAACCCTGAAACACCAGCCCCAGCATGACCCCCTACACTTCCCGAACACCACTGCACTGCCCTAAACCCTGAAACACCACCCCCAGCAAGACCGCCTACATTGCCAGAACACCTCTGCACTGCCCTGAACCCTGAAACACCACCCCCAGCAAGACCATCTACACTGCCTGAACACCACTGCCCTAAACCCTGAAACACCACCCCAGCAAGACCCCCTACACCGCCCGCAAACCAATGCACTGCCCTAAACCATGAAACACCACCCCTTGCACGACCCCCTACACTGCCCGAACACCACTTCACTGCCCTAAACCCTAAAACACTACCCCCAGCATGACACCCTACACTACCTGAACACCACTGCACTACCCTAAAACACCACACCCAGCATGACCCCCAATACTGCCCGAACACCACTGCACTACTCTAAACCATAAACCACCACCCCCTGCAAGACCCCCTACACTGCCCGAACAGCACTGCACTGCCCTAAACCCTGAAACATCACCCCCAGCACGACTCCTACACTGCCCGAACACCACTGCACTGCCCTAAACCCTGAAATACCATCCCCAGCATGACCCACTACACTTCCCGAACACTACTGCACTGCCCTAAACCCTAAAACACGACCCCCAGCACGACCTCCCACACTGCCCGAACACCACTGCACTACCCTAAACCCTAAAACACCACCCCATCACGACACCCTACACTGCCTGAACACCACTGCACTGCCCTAAACCCAGAAACACCACCCCAGCACGACCACTTACACTGCCCGAACACCACTGCACTGCCCTAAACCCTAAAACACTACCCTCAGCATGACCCCCCACACTGCCTGAACACCACTTCACTGCACTAAACCCTAAAACACCACCCCCTGCACGACACCCTATACTACCAGCACACCACTGCACTACCCTAAAACACCACCCCCAGCATGACCCTCAACACTGCCCGAACACCACTGCACTACCCCAAACCATAACACACCAGCCCCAGCACGACCCCCTACACTGCCCGAACACCACTGCAATGCCCTAAACCCTGAAACACCAGCCCCAGCACGTCCCCCTACACTGCCCGAACACCACTGCACTGCCCTAAACCCTGAAACACCAGCCCCAGCACAACCCCCTACACTGCCCGAACACCACTGCCCTAAACCCTTAAACACCACCCCAGCAAGACACCCTACGCTGCCCGAAAACCACTGTACTGCCCTAAACCCTGAAACACCACCCCCAGCATGACCCCTACACTGCCTGATCACCACTGCCCTAAACCCTGAAATGCCACCTCCAGCAAGACCCTCTACACTGCCCAGACACCACTGCACCACTGCCCTCAACCCTGAAATGCCACCCCCTGCAAGACCCCCTACATTGCCCGAACACCACTGCACTGCCCTAAACCCTAAAACACTACCCCCAGCACGACAACCTACACTACCCGAACACCACTGCACTGCCCTAACCATAAAACACCAGCCCCAGCACAACCCCCTACACTGCCCGAACACCAATGCACTGCCATAAACACTGAAACACCACCCGCAGCACGACCCCCTACACTGCCCGAACACCACTGCTCTACCCTAAACCCTAAAACACCAGCCCCAGCACGACCCCCTACACTGCTGGAACACCACTGCACTGCCCTAACCCTAAAACACCAGCCCTAGTACGACCCCCTACACTGCTCGAACACCACTGCACTGCCCTAAACCCTAAAACACCAGCCCCAGCACGACCCCTCACAGTGCCCGAACACCACTGCACGACCCTAAACCCTGAAACACCAGCCCCAGCACGACCCCCTACACTGCCCAAACACCACTGCACTGCCGTAAACCATGAAAGACCACCCCCAGAACAACCCCCTACACTGCCCGAACACCACTGCTCTGCCCTATGCCCTCAACCATGCCCAGCACGTCCCCCTACATTGCCCGAACACCACTGCTCTGCCCTAAATCCTGAAACACCACCGCCAGCACGACCCCTACTCTGCCCGAACACCACTGCTCTGCCCTAAACCCTGAAACACCACCCCCAGCACGTCCCCCTACACTGCTGAACACTACTGCTCTGTAATAAACTCTGAAACACCAGCACCAGCACGACACCCTACACTGCCCGATCCCCACTGCACTTCCCTAAACACTGAAACACCAGCCCGAGCACGACCCTCTACACTGCCCAAACACCACTGCAATGCCCTAAACCCTGAATCACCAGCCCCAGCACGACCCCCTACACTGCCCGAACACCACTGCCCTAAACCCTGAAACGCCACCTCCAGCAAGACCCCCTACACTGCCTGAACACCACTGCCCTAAACCCTGAAATGCCACCCCCTGCAAGACACTCTACACTGCCCGAACACCACTGCACCACTGCCCTAAACCCTGAAATGACACCCCCTGCAAGACACCCTACATTGCCCGAACACCACTGCACTGCCCTAAACCCTGAAACACCACCCCCAGCATGACCCCTACACTGCCCAAGCATCCCTGCACTGCCCTAAACCCTAAAACACCACCCGAGCATGACCCCCCACACTGCCCTAACACCACTTCCCTGCCCTAAACCCTAAAACACCACCCCCAGCACGACACCCTACACTACCTGAACACCACTGCACTATCCAAAAACGCCACCTCCAGCAAGACCCCTACACTGCACGAACACCACTGTCCTAAACCCTGAAACACCACCCCCAGCAAGACCCCCTACATTGCCCGAACACCACTGCACTGCCCTAAACCCTGAAAAACCACCCCCTGCAATACCCTCTACACTGCCTGAACACCACTGCCCTAAACCCTGAAAAACCACCCAGCAAGACCACCTACACCGCCCAAAAACCAATGCACTGCCCTAAACCCTCAAACACCACCCCCTGCACAACCCCCTACACTGCCCGAACACCACTTCATTGCCCTAAACCCTAAAACACTACCCCCAGCACGACACCCTACACTACCTGAATACCACTGCACTATCCTAAAACGCTACCTCCAGCAAGACCCCTACACTGCCCAAACACCACTGCCCTAAACCCTGAAACGCCACCCCCTGCAAGACCCTCTACACTGCCCGAACACCACTGCACCACTGCCCTAAACCCTGAAATGCCACCCTCTGCAAGACCCCCTACACTGCCCGAACACCACTGCACTGCCATAAATCCTGAAACACCACCCCCAGCACGACCCCCTACACTGCCGGAACACCACTGCTCTACCCTAAACCCTAAAACACCAGCCCCAGCATGACCCCTACACTGCCCAAACACCACTGCCCTAAACCCTGAAACGCCACCCTCTGCAAGACCCCCTACCCTGCCCGAACACCATTGCACTGCCCTAAACCCTGAAACGTCAGCCCCAGCATGACCCCCTACATTGCCCAAACACCACTGCTCTGCCCTATGCCCTCAACCATGCCCAGCATGTCCCCCTACATTGCCCGAACACCACTGCACTGCCCTAAATCCTGAAACACCATCCCCAGCACGACCCCTACTCTGCCCGAACACCACTGCTCTGCCCTAAACCCTGAAACACCACCCCCAGCACGTCCCCCTACACTGCCGAACACTACTGCTATGCACTAAACTCTGAAACGCCACCCCCTGCAAGACCCTCTACACTGCCCGAACACCACTGCACCACTGCCCTAAACCCTGAAATGCCACCCTCTGCAAGACCCCCTACACTGCCCGAACACCACTGCACTGCCATAAATCCTGAAACACCACCCCCAGCACGACCCCCTACACTGCCGGAACACCACTGCTCTACCCTAAACCCTAAAACACCAGCCCCAGCATGACCCCTACACTGCCCAAACACCACTGCCCTAAACCCTGAAACGCCACCCTCTGCAAGACCCCCTACCCTGCCCGAACACCATTGCACTGCCCTAAACCCTGAAACGTCAGCCCCAGCATGACCCCCTACATTGCCCAAACACCACTGCTCTGCCCTATGCCCTCAACCATGCCCAGCATGTCCCCCTACATTGCCCGAACACCACTGCACTGCCCTAAATCCTGAAACACCATCCCCAGCACGACCCCTACTCTGCCCGAACACCACTGCTCTGCCCTAAACCCTGAAACACCACCCCCAGCACGTCCCCCTACACTGCCGAACACTACTGCTATGCACTAAACTCTGAAACACCAGCACCAGCACGACATCCTACACTGCCCGAACAACACTCCTCTACCCTAAATCTTGAAACACCACCACCAGCATGACCCCCTACACTGCCTGAACACCACTGCACTGCCCTAAACCCTGAAACACCACCCCCAGCATGACCCCTACACAGCCCGAACCCCACTGCACTTCCCTAAACCCTGAAACACCAGCCCGAGCACGACCCCCTACACTGCCCGAACACCACTGCACTGCCCTAAACCCTGAAACACCAGCCCCAGCACGACCCCCTACACTGCCCGAACACCACTGCCCTAAACCCTGAAACGCCACCTCCAGCAAGACCCCCTACACTGCCCGAACACCACTGCCCTAAACCCTAAAATGCCACCCCCTGCAAGACCCTCTACACTGCCCGAACACCATTGCACCACTGCCCTAAACCCTGAAATGACACCCCCTGCAAGACACCCTACATTGCCCGAACACCACTGCCTTAAACCCTAAAACGCCACCTCCAGCAAGACCCCCTACACTGCCCGAACACCACTGCCCTAAACCCTGAAACACCACCCCCAGCAAGACCCCCTACACTGCCCGAACACCACTGCACTGCCATAAACCCTGTAACACCACCCTTGCATGACCCCCTACACTGCTCGAACACCACTTCACTGCCCTAAACCTTAAAACACCACCCCCAGCACGACATCCACTGCACTACCCTAAAACACCACCCCAGCATGACCCCAACACTGCCCGAACACCACTGCACTACCCTAAACCATAAAACACCAGCCCCAGCACAACCCCCTCCACTGCCCGAACACTACTGCACTGCCCTAACCCTAAAACACCAGCCCCAGCACGACCCCCTACACTGCCCGAACACCACTGCACTGCCATAAACCCTGAAACACCACCCCTAGCACAACCCCCTACACTGCCCGAACACCACTGCACTGCCCTAAACCCTAAAACACCACCCCGAGCACGACCCCCCACACTGCCCTAACACCACTTCACTGCCCTAAACCCTAAAACACCACCCCCAGCACGACACCCTACACTACCTGAACACCACTGCACTACCCTAAAACACCACCCCCAGCATGACCCCCAACACTGCTCGAACACCACTGCACGGCCCTAAACCCTGAAACACCAGCCGCAGCACGACCCCCTACACTGCCCGAACACCACCGCACTGCCCTAAACCCTGAAACACCACCCCCAGCACGACCACATACATGGCCCGAAAACCACTGCACTGCCCTAAACCCTGAAACACCACCCCCTGCATGACCCCTACACTGCCCGAACACCACTGCACTGCCCTAAACCCTGAAACACCACCACCTGCACGACCCCCTACACTGCCCGAACACCTCTGCACTGCCCTAAACCCTGAAACACCACTCCCAGGATGACCTCTTACACTGCCCAAACACCACTGCTCTGCCCTAACCATAAAACACCAGCCCCAGCACAACCCCCTACACTGCCCGAACACCACTGCACTGCCATAAACCCTGAAACACCACCCCCAGCATGACCCCCTACACTGCCCGAACACCACTGCTCTACCCTAAACCCTAAAACACCAGCCCCAGCACGACCCGCTACACTGCCGGAACACCACTGCACTGCCCTAACCCTAAAACACCAGCCCCAGTACGACCCCTTACACTTCCCCAACACCACTGCACTGCCCTAAACCCTAAAACACCAGCCCCAGCACGACCCCTCACAGTGCCCGAACACCACTGCACGGCCCTAAACCCTAAAACACCAGCCCCAGCACGACCCCCTACACTGCCCGACCACCACTGCACTGCCATAAACCCTGAAACACCACCCCTAGCACAACCCCCTACACTGCCCGAACACCACTGCACTGCCCTAAACCCTAAAACACCACCCGAGCATGACCCCCCACACTGCCCTAACACCACTTCCCTGCCCTAAACCCTAAAACACCACCCCCAGCACGACACCCTACACTACCTGAACACCACTGCACTATCCAAAAACGCAACCTCCAGCAAGACCCCTACACTGCACGAACACCACTGCCCTAAACCCTGAAACACCACCCCCAGCAAGACCCCCTACATTGCCCGAACACCACTGCACTGCCCTAAACCCTGAAACACCACCCCCAGCAATACCCTCCACACTGCCTGAACACCACTGCCCTAAACCCTGAAACACCACCCAGCAAGACCCCCTACACCGCCCGAAAACCAATGCACTGCCCTAAACCCTCAAACACCACCCCCTGCACAACCCCCTACACTGCCCGAACACCACTTCACTGCCCTAAACCCTAAAACACTACCCCCAGCACGACACCCTACACTACCTGAATACCACTGCACTATCCTAAAACGCTACCTCCAGCAAGACCCCTACACTGCCCAAACACCACTGCCCTAAACCCTGAAACGCCACCCCCTGCAAGACCCTCTACACTGCCCGAACACCACTGCACCACTGCCCTAAACCCTGAAATGCCACCCTCTGCAAGACCCCCTACACTGCCCGAACACCACTTCTCTACCCTAAACCCTAAAACACCAGCCCCAGCATGACCCCTACACTGCCCGAACACTACTGCCCTAAACCCTGAAATGCCACCCTCTGCAAGACCCCCTACCCTGCCCGAACACCATTGCACTGCCCTAAACCCTGAAACGTCAGCCCCAGGATGACTCCCTACACTGCCTGAACTCCACTGCACTGCCCTAAACCCTGAAACACTAGCCCCAGCACGACCCCCTACACTGCCCGATCACCAGTCACCACTGCACTGCCCTAAACCCTGAAACACCAGCCCCAGCATGACCCCCTACATTGCCCGAACACCACTGCACTGCCCTAAACCCTGAAACACCACCCCCAGCAAGACCGCCTACATTGCCCGAACACCTCTGCACTGCCCTGAACCCTGAAACACCACCCCCAGCAAGACACGCTACATTGCCCGAACACCACTGCCTTAAACCCTAAAACGCCACCTCCAGCAAGACCCCCTACACTGCCCGAACACCACTGCCCTAAACCCTGAAACACCACCCCCAGCAAGACCCCCTACACTGCCCGAAATGAAATGAAATGAAATGAAAAATTATATTTATATAGCGCATAGACTACCCGGAGGCCTCGCAGCGCTTTAATTGATCACTGTGGCGGGCCGCAGGGTGAGATTAGCACGTTTTTGCAAACAGGTGGGTTTTCAAAGCTTTCCTAAAAGCCAGCCGGTTATTATTTTCTCTGAGGGCTAAGGGGAGGGAGTTCCAAAGTCTCGCAGCAGTATGGGAGAAGGAACGGCCGCCCCAACGTGCTTTGTTGATTTTAGAAGTGGTAACTAGGTGCAATGATCCCGAGCGAAGGGCTCTGGATGGAGCGTAGGGCACAACTAAGGGGGACAGGATGGCAGGGCCTGTTTGATGGAAAGATTTGTGCACAATGCACATAGCCTTAAACTGTGCTCTAGCAGCCATCGGGAGCCAGTGCAATTCTTTTAGAGCTTTCTTGGCTGACTGCCAGCGGGGGATGTTGAATAATAATCGGGCGGCGCAGTTTTGCGTGACTTGGAGCCTGTTGGTCACTGAAGCCGGGGCACCCAGATATAGCGCGTTTCCATAGTCCAGGCGGGAGAGTATCAGGGCCTGAACCATGATTCTCCTCGCCTGGAAAGGAAGCAGAGGGAGTACTTTGCGGAGCATTTTCATTAGGCCGACACACGTGGAGGCAGTTTTGGTAGCCTGGACCGAGAAGTCCAGCGCTTTATCGAGCCAGATTCCCAGACTCTTTATCTGCGGTTTGGGAGGGGGGGGAGCACCAAGGCAGGTGGGCCAAATTGATGTCAAAATGGTCGGAGAAGGGTTACCCAATAGCATAATCTCTGTCTTCTCCCCGTTAAGTTTAAGACAGGACGATTGCATCCACTTAGCAACGGCCTCTAGACAGAGGCCCAGGGTGTTGGACGGCTCCTCAGTGTGGTCCAGAGAGACCACCAACTGGGTGTCGTCCGCGTAGGTGACAATACGCACGCCAAAGGGCTGGACTATCTCCGCTAGAGGTCGCATATAGACATTAAAAAGTGTGGGGCTCAGGGAGGAGCCCTGAGGAACCCCACATCTAAGTGGTTGCTTAGGGGAGACTGCTTTGCCCTCAAACACCTGGAAGAAGCGCTCGTCCAGGAAGGAGGTCAGCCACTCCAGGGCCGCGCCCGACACGCCCATGCCTTTCAGACGGTGTAGCAGTGTGGCATGGTTGACAGTGTCGAACGCGGCACTGAGGTCGAGTAGTATGATGGCTGCTTTTCCTCCCCGGTCCAGCACCAATCTAGTTTCTTCCGTCACTGCTAGGAGAGCAGTTTCAGTTCCATGCTGCGGGCGGAAACCCGTCTGAGAGGCGCATAGCAGACTATTTGATTCTAAGTAGTCCACTAAGATATTATTGATGTGCCTTTCAAGCAGTTTGCTCATCCAGGGAAGTAGGGAAATGGGGCGGAAATTGGCCAAGTTGTTCTGGTCCAAGGTGGGTTTTTTCAAAAGGGCCCTAACCATCGCACATTTCCATGGTGCTGGGACGGAGTTAGAGGAGATGGAAGCATTAAGGACATCCAGAATGAGAGGGCGGATGATGTCCATCACCTTATTGAGAGTTTGCGGGGGTGCTGGGTCATTGGGGGATCCCGAGATGACTTTAAGAAGCATTCTGTCTAAAGTGTCGGAATCTAGGAGGGGGAATTCATCCAGTGAGCTGGGGGCTAAGAAGTCAGAATCTGTAGTGGTGGTGTGGTCCATGCCACCACTGCCAGTAGAAAATGAAGAATAGATGGCCTCGATCTTCTGGGAGAAGAAAGTGGCTAAATTATTGCAACGGGTTTGTGCGCCGTCAGGTGACAGACGCTCGGCGGGAGGGGGAGAAATTAAAGATTTGGCTATTTTAAAAATTTCTTTGGGGGAGTTTGCAGCTAGGTTGATTTTGGCTTCATAGAACACCACTGCACTGCCATAAACCCTGTAACACCACCCTTGCATGACCCCCTACACTGCTCGAACATCACTGCACTACCCTAAACCCTAAAACACCACCCCGAGCACGACCCCCCACACTGCCCTAACACCACTTCACTGCCCTAAACCTTAAAACACCACCCCCAGCACGACATCCACTGCACTACCCTAAAACACCACCCCAGCATGACCCCAACACTGCCCGAACACCACTGCACTACCCTAAACCATAAAACACCAGCCCCAGCACAACCCCCTCCACTGCCCGAACACTACTGCACTGCCCTAACCCTAAAACACCAGCCCCAGCACGACCCCCTACACTGCCCGAACACCACTGCACTGCCATAAACCCTGAAACACCACCCCTAGCACAACCCCCTACACTGCCCGAACACCACTGCACTGCCCTAAACCCTAAAACACCACCCCCAGCACAACACCCTACACTACCTGAACACCACTGCACTACCCTAAAACACCACCCCCAGCATGACCCCCAACACTGCTCGAACACCACTGCACGGCCCTAAACCCTGAAACACCAGCCGCAGCACGACCCCCTACACTGCCCGAACACCACTGCACTGCCCTAAACCCTGAAACACCACCCCCAGCACGACCACATACATGGCCCGAAAACCACTGCACTGCCCTAAACCCTGAAACACCACCCCCTGCATGACCCCTACACTGCCCGAACACCACTGCACTGCCCTAAACCCTGAAACACCACCACCTGCACGACCCCCTACACTGCCCGAACACCTCTGCACTGCCCTAAACCCTGAAACACCACTCCCAGGATGACCTCCTACACTGCCCAAACACCACTGCTCTGCCCTAACCATAAAACACCAGCCCCAGCACAACCCCCTACACTGCCCGAACACCACTGCACTGCCATAAACCCTGAAACACCACCCCCAGCATGACCCCCTACACTGCCCGAACACCACTGCTCTACCCTAAACCCTAAAACACCAGCCCCAGCACGACCCGCTACACTGCCGGAACACCACTGCACTGCCCTAACCCTAAAACACCAGCCCCAGTACGACCCCTTACAGTGCCCCAACACCACTGCACTGCCCTAAACCTTAAAACACCAGCCCCAGCACGACCCCTCACAGTGCCCGAACACCACTGCACGGCCCTAAACCCTAAAACACCAGCCCCAGCACGACCCCCTACACTGCCCGACCACCACTGCACTGCCATAAACCCTGAAACACCACCCCTAGCACAACCCCCTACACTGCCCGAACACCACTGCACTGCCCTAAACCCTAAAACACCACCCCGAGCATGACCCCCCACACTGCCCTAACACCACTTCCCTGCCCTAAACCCTAAAACACCACCCCCAGCACGACACCCTACACTACCTGAACACCACTGCACTATCCAAAAACGCCACCTCCAGCAAGACCCCTACACTGCACGAACACCACTGCCCTAAACCCTGAAACACCACCCCCAGCAAGACCCCCTACATTGCCCGAACACCACTGCACTGCCCTAAACCCTGAAACACCACCCCCAGCAATACCCTCCACACTGCCTGAACACCACTGCCCTAAACCCTGAAACACCACCCAGCAAGACCCCCTACACCGCCCGAAAACCAATGCACTGCCCTAAACCCTCAAACACCACCCCCTGCACAACCCCCTACACTGCCCGAACACCACTTCACTGCCCTAAACCCTAAAACACTACCCCCAGCACGACACCCTACACTACCTGAATACCACTGCACTATCCTAAAGCGCTACCTCCAGCAGGACCCCTACACTGCCCAAACACCACTGCCCTAAACCCTGAAATGCCACCCCCTGCAAGACCCTCTACACTGCCCGAACACCACTGCACCACTGCCCTAAACCCTGAAATGCCACCCTCTGCAAGACCCCCTACACTGCCCGAACACCACTGCTCTACCCTAAACCCTAAAACACCAGCCCCAGCATGACCCCTACACTGCCCGAACACTACTGCCCTAAACCCTGAAATGCCACCCTCTGCAAGACCCCCTACCCTGCCCGAACACCATTGCACTGCCCTAAACCCTGAAACGTCAGCCCCAGGATGACTCCCTACACTGCCTGAACTCCACTGCACTGCCCTAAACCCTGAAACACTAGCCCCAGCACGACCCCCTACACTGCCCGATCACCAGTCACCACTGCACTGCCCTAAACCCTGAAACACCACCCCCAGCAAGACCGCCTACATTGCCCGAACACCTCTGCACTGCCCTGAACCCTGAAACACCACCCCCAGCAAGACACCCTACATTGCCAGAACACCACTGCCTTAAACCCTAAAACGCCACCTCCAGCAAGACCCCCTACACTGCCCGAACACCACTGCCCTAAACCCTGAAACACCACCCCCAGCAAGACCCCCTACACTGCCCGAACACCACTGCACTGCCATAAACCCTGTAACACCAGCCTTGCATGACCCCCTACACTGCTCGAACATCACTGCACTACCCTAAACCCTAAAACACCACCCCGAGCATGACCCCCCACACTGCCCTAACACCACTTCACTGCCCTAAACCTTAAAACACCACCCCCAGCACGACATCCACTGCACTACCCTAAAACACCACCCCAGCATGACCCCAACACTGCCCGAACACCACTGCACTACCCTAAACCATAAAACACCAGCCCCAGCACAACCCCCTCCACTGCCCGAACACTACTGCACTGCCCTAACCCTAAAACACCAGCCCCAGCACGACCCCCTACACTGCCCGAACACCACTGCACTGCCATAAACCCTGAAACACCACCCCTAGCACAACCCTCTACACTGCCTGAACACCACTGCACTGCCCTAAACCCTAAAACACCACCCCAAGCACGACCCCCCACACTGCCCTAACACCACTTCACTGCCCTAAACCCTAAAACACCACCCCCAGCACGACACCCTACACTACCTGAACACCACTGCACTACCCTAAAACACCACCCCCAGCATGACCCCCAACACTGCTCGAACACCACTGCACGGCCCTAAACCCTGAAACACCAGACGCAGCACGACCCCCTACACTGCCCGAACACCACTGCACTGCCCTAAACCCTGAAACACCACCCCCAGCACGACCACATACATGGCCCGAAAACCACTGCACTGCCCTAAACCCTGAAACACCACCCCCTGCATGACCCCTACACTGCCCGAACACCACTGCACTGCCCTAAACCCTGAAACACCACCACCTGCACGACCCCCTACACTGCCCGAACACCTCTGCACTGCCCTAAACCCTGAAACACCACTCCCAGGATGACCTCCTACACTGCCCAAACACCACTGCTCTGCCCTAACCATAAAACACCAGCCCCAGCACAACCCCCTACACTGCCCGAACACCACTGCACTGCCATAAACCCTGAAACACCACCCCCAGCACGACCCCCTACACTGCCCGAACACCACTGCTCTACCCTAAACCCTAAAACACCAGCCCCAGCACGACCCGCTACACTGCCGGAACACCACTGCACTGCCCTAACCCTAAAACACCAGCCCCAGTACGACCCCTTACACTGCCCCAACACCACTGCACTGCCCTAAACCCTAAAACACCAGCCCCAGCACGACCCCTCACAGTGCCCGAACACCACTGCACGGCCCTAAACCCTAAAACACCAGCCCCAGCACAACCCCCTACACTGCCCGACCACCACTGCACTGCCATAAACCCTGAAACACCACCCCTAGCACAACCCCCTACACTGCCCGAACACCACTGCACTGCCCTAAACCCTAAAACACCACCCCGAGCATGACCCCCCACACTGCCCTAACACCACTTCCCTGCCCTAAACCCTAAAACACCACCCCCAGCACGACACCCTACACTACCTGAACACCACTGCACTATCCAAAAACACCACCTCCAGCAAGACCCCTACACTGCACGAACACCACTGCCCTAAACCCTGAAACACCACCCCCAGCAAGACCCCCTACATTGCCCGAACACCA
This sequence comes from Triturus cristatus, assembly GCF_964204655.1. NCBI lineage: Eukaryota > Metazoa > Chordata > Amphibia > Caudata > Salamandridae > Triturus > Triturus cristatus. Next base: position 1,122,626,971 of record NC_140579.1, read on the forward strand.
CTGCACTGCCCTAAACCCTGAAACACCACCCCAGCAATACCCTCCACACTGCCTGAACACCACTGCCCTAAACCCTGAAACACCACCCAGCAAGACCCCCTACACCGCCCGAAAACCAATGCACTGCCCTAAACCCTCAAACACCACCCCCTGCACAACCCCCTACACTGCCCGAACACCACTTCACTGCCCTAAACCCTAAAACACTACCCCCAGCACGACACCCTACACTACCTGAATACCACTGCACTATCCTAAAACGCTACCTCCAGCAAGACCCCTACACTGCCCAAACACCACTGCCCTAAACCCTGAAACGCCACCCCCTGCAAGACCCTCTACACTGCCCGAACACCACTGCACCACTGCCCTAAACCCTGAAATGCCACCCTCTGCAAGACCCCCTACACTGCCCGAACACCACTGCTCTACCCTAAACCCTAAAACACCAGCCCCAGCATGACCCCTACACTGCCCGAACACCACTGCCCTAAACCCTGAAATGCCACCCTCTGCAAGACCCCCTACCCTGCCCGAACACCATTGCACTGCCCTAAACCCTGAAACGTCAGCCCCAGGATGACTCCCTACACTGCCTGAACTCCACTGCACTGCCCTAAACCCTGAAACACTAGCCCAAGCACGACCCCCTACACTGCCCGATCACCAGTCACCACTGCACTGCCCTAAACCCTGAAACACCAGCCCCAGCATGACCCCCTACATTGCCCGAACACCACTGCACTGCCCTAAACCCTGAAACACCACCCCCAGCAAGACCGCCTACAGTGCCCGAACACCTCTGCACTGCCCTGAACCCTGAAACACCACCCCCAGCAAGACCCTCTACACTGCCTGAACACCACTGCCCTAAACCCTGAAACACCACCCCAGCAAGACCCCCTACATCGCCCGAAAACCAATGCACTGCCCTAAACCCTGAAACACCACCCCCTGCACGACCCCTACACTGCCCGAACACCACTTCACTGCCCTAAACCCTAAAACACTACCCCCAGCACGACACCCTACACTACCTGAACACCACTGCACTACCCTAAAACACCACACCCAGCATGACCCCCAATACTGCCCGAACACCACTGCACTACTCTAAACCATAAACCACCTCCCCCAGCAAGACCCCCTACACTGCCCGAACACCACTGCTCTAAACCCTGAAACACCACCCCCTGCAAGACCCTCTACACTGCCCGAACACCTCTGCACCACTGCCCTGAACCCTAAAACGTCACCCCCTGCAAGACCCCCTACACTGCCCGAACACCACTGCACTGCCCTAAACCCTGAAACATCACCCCCAGCATGACTTCTACACTGCCCAAACACCACTGCACTGCCCTAAACCCTGAAATACCACCCCCAGCATGACCCCCTACACTGCCCGAACACTACTGCACTGCCCTAAACCCTAAAACACGACCCCCAGCACGACCTCCCACACGGCCCAAACACCACTGCACTACCCTAAACCCTAAAACACCACCCCATCATGACACCCTACATTGCCCGAACACCACTGCACTGCCCTAAACCCAGAAACACCACCCCAGCACGACCACTTACACTGCCCGAACACCACTGCACTGCCCTAAACCCTAAAACACTACCCCCAGCATGACCCCCCACACTGCCCGAACACCACTTCACTGCACTAAACCCTAAAACACCACCCCCTGCACGACACCCTATACTACCAGAAAACCACTGCACTACCCTAAAACACCACCCCCAGCAAGACCCTCAACACTGCCCGAACACCACTGCACTACCCTAAACCATAAAACACCAGCCCCAGCACGACCCCCTACACTGCCCGAACACCACTGCACTGCCCTAAACCCTGAAACACCAGCCCCAGCATGTCCCCCTACACTGCCCGAACACCACTGCACTGCCCTAAACCCTGAAACACCAGCCCCAGCACAACCCCCTACACTGCCCGAACACCACTGCCCTAAACCCTTAAACACCACCCCAGCAAGACACCCTATGTTGCACGAAAACCACTGTACTGCCTTAAACCCTGAAACACCACCCCCAGCATGACCCCCTACACTGCCTGGTGATCACCACTGCCCTAAACCCTGAAACGCCACCTCCAGCAAGACCCTCTACACTGCCCGAACACCACTGCACCACTGCCCTCAACCCTGAAATGCCACCCCCTGCAAGACCCCCTACATTGCCCGAACACCACTGCACTGCCCTAAACCCTAAAACACCACCCCCAGCACGACAACCTACACTACCCGAACCCCACTGCACTGCCCTAACCATAAAACACCAGCCCCAGCAAAACCCCTACACTGCCTGAACACCACTGCACTGCCATAAACCCTGAAACACCACCCCCAGCACGACCCCCTACACTGCCCGAACACCACTGCTCTACCCTAAACCCTAAAACACCAGCCCCAGCACGACCCCCTACACTGCCAGAACACCACTGCACTGCCCTAACCCTAAAACACCACCCCTAGTACAACCCCCTACACTGCTCGAACACCACTGCACTGCCCTAAACCCTAAAACACCAGCCCCCGCACGACCCCACACAGTGCCCGAACACCACTGCACGGCCCTAAACCCTAAAACACCAGCCCCAGCACGACCCCTACACTGCCAGATCACCAGTCACCACTGCACTGCCCTAAACCCTGAAACACCAGCCCCAGCATGACCCCCTACATTGCCCGAACACCACTGCACTGCCCTAAACCCTGAATCACCAGCCCCAGCACAACCCCCTACACTGCCCGAACACCACTGCCCTAAACCCTGAAACGCCACCTCCAGCAAGACCCCCTACACTGCCCGAACACCTCTGCCCTAAACCCTGAAATGCCACCCCCTGCAAGACACTCTACACTGCCCGAACACCCCTGCACCACTGCCCTAAACCCTGAAATGACACCCCCTGCAAGACACCCTACATTGCACGAACACCACTGCACTGCCCTAAACCCTGAAACACCACCCCCAGCACGATCCCTACACTACCTGAACACAACTGCACTACCTTAAAACACCACCCCGGCATGACCCCAACACTGCCCGAACACCACTGCACTACCCTAAACCATAAAACACCAGCCCCAGCACAACCCCCTCCACTTCCCGAACACTACTGCACTGCCCTAACCCTAAAACACCAGCCCCAGCACGGCCCCCTACACTGCCCGAACACCACTGCACTGCCATAAACCCTGAAACACCACCCCTAGCACAACCCCCTTCAATGCCCGAACACCACTGCACTGCCATAAACCCTAAAACACCACCCCAAGCATGACCCCCCACACTGCCGTACCACTTCCCTGCCCTAAACTCTAAAACACCACCCCCAGCACGACAGCCTACACTACCTGAACACCACTGCACTATCCAAAAACGCCACCTCCAGCAAGACCCCTACACTGCAAGAACACCACTGCCCTAAACCCTGAAACACCACCCCCAGCAAGACCCCCTACATTGCCCGAACACCACTGCACTGCCCTAAACCCTGAAACACCACCCCCAGCAATACCCTCTACACTGCCTGAACACCACGGCCCTAAACCCTGAAACACCACCCAGCAAGACCCCCTACACTGCCCGAAAACCAATGCACTGCCCTAAACCCTCAAACACCACCCCCTGCACGACCCCTACACTGCCCGAACACCACTTCACTGCCCTAAACCCTAAAACACTACCCCCAGCACGACACCCTACACTACCTGAACACCACTGCACTACCCTAAAACACCACACCCAGCATGACCCCCAATACTGCCCGAACACCACTGCACTACTCTAAACCATAAACCACCACCCCCAGCAAGACCCCCTACACTGCCCGAACACCACTGCTCTAAACCCTGAAACGCCACCCCCTGCAAGACCCTCTACACTGCCCGAACACCTCTGCACCACTGCCCTGAACCCTAAAACGTCACCCCCTGCAAGACCCCCTACACTGCCCGAACACCACTGCACTGCCCTAAACCCTGAAACATCACCCCCAGCATGACTCCTACACTGCCCAAACACCACTGCACTGCCCTAAACCCTGAAATACCACCCCCAGCATGACCCCCTACACTGCCCGAACACTACTGCACTGCCCTAAACCCTAAAACACGACCCCCAGCACGACCTCCCACACGGCCCAAACACCACTGCACTACCCTAAACCCTAAAACACCACCCCATCATGACACCCTACATTGCCCGAACACCACTGCACTGCCCTAAACCCAGAAACACCACCCCAGCACGACAACTTACACTGCCCGAACACCACTGCACTGCCCTAAACCCTAAAACACTACCCCCAGCATGACCCCCCACACTGCCCGAACACCACTTCACTGCACTAAACCCTAAAACACCACCCCCTGCACGACACCCTATACTACCAGAAAACAACTGCACTACCCTAAAACACCACCCCCAGCATGACCCTCAACACTGCCCGAACCCCACTGCACTACCCTAAACCATAAAACACCAGCCCCAGCACGACCCCCGACACTGCCCGAACACCACTGCACTGCCCTAAACCCTGAAACACCAGCCCCAGCATATCCCCCTACACTGCCCGAACACCACTGCACTGCCCTAAACCCTGAAACACCAGCCCCAGCACAACCCCCTACACTGCCCGAACACCACTGCCCTAAACCCTTAAACACCACCCCAGCAAGACACCCTATGCTGCACGAAAACCACTGTACTGCCTTAAACCCTGAAACACCACCCCCAGCATGACCCCCTACACTGCCTGGTGATCACCACTGCCCTAAACCCTGAAACGCCACCTCCAGCAAGACCCTCTACACTGCCCGAACACCACTGCACCACTGCCCTCAACCCTGAAATGCCACCCCCTGCAAGACCCCCTACATTGCCCGAACACCACTGCACTGCCCTAAACCCTAAAACACCACCCCCAGCACGACAACCTACACTACCCGAACCCCACTGCACTGCCCTAACCATAAAACACCAGCCCCAGCAAAACCCCTACACTGCCTGAACACCACTGCACTGCCATAAACCCTGAAACACCACCCCCAGCACGACCCCCTACACTGACCGAACACCACTGCTCTACCCTAAACCCTAACACACCAGCCCCAGCACGACCCCCTACACTGCCGGAACACCACTGCACTGCCCTAACCCTAAAACACCAGCCCTAGTACAACCCCCTACACTGCTCGAACACCACTGCACTGCCCTAAACCCTAAAACACCAGCCCCCGCACGACCCCACACAGTGCCCGAACACCACTGCACGGCCCTAAACCCTGAAACACCAGCCCCAGCACGACCCCTACACTGCCAGATCACCAGTCACCACTGCACTGCCCTAAACCCTGAAACACCAGCCCCAGCATGACCCCCTACATTGCCCGAACACCACTGCACTGCCCTAAACCCTGAATCACCAGCCCCTGCACAACCACCTACACTGCCCGAACACCACTGCCCTAAACCCTGAAACGCCACCTCCAGCAAGACCCCCTACACTGCCCGAACACCTCTGCCCTAAACCCTGAAATGCCACCCCCTGCAAGACACTCTACACTGCCCGAACACCCCTGCACCACTGCCCTAAACCCTGAAATGACACCCCCTGCAAGACACCCTACATTGCACGAACACCACTGCACTGCCCTAAACCCTGAAACACCACCCTCAGCATGACCCACTACACTGCCCGAACACCACTGCACTGCCATAAACCCTGTAACACCACCCCTAGCACGACCCTCGACACTGCCCAAACATCCCTGCACTGCCCTAAACCTTAAAACACCACCCCCAGCACGATCCCTACACTACCTGAACACAACTGCACTACCTTAAAACACCACCCCGGCATGACCCCAACACTGCCCGAACACCACTGCACTACCCTAAACCATAAAACACCAGCCCCAGCACAACCCCCTCCACTTCCCGAACACTACTGCACTGCCCTAACCCTAAAACACCAGCCCCAGCACGACCCCCTACACTGCCCGAACACCACTGCACTGCCATAAACCCTGAAACACCACCCCTAGCACAACCCCCTTCACTGCCCGAACACCACTGCACTGCCATAAACCCTAAAACACCAACCCAAGCATGACCCCCCACACTGCCGTACCACTTCCCTGCCCTAAACCCTAAAACACCACCCCCAGCACGACAGCCTACATTACCTGAACACCACTGCACTATCCAAAAAAGCCACCTCCAGCAAGACCCCTACACTGCACGAACACCACTGCCCTAAACCCTGAAACACCACCCCCAGCAAGACCCCCTACATTGCCCGAACACCACTGCACTGCCCTAAACCCTGAAACACCACCCCCAGCAATACCCTCTACACTGCCTGAACACCACTGACCTAAACCCTGAAACACCACCCAGCAAGACCCCCTACACCGCCCAAAAACCAATGCACTGCCCTAAACCCTCAAACACCACCCCCTGCACAACCCCCTACACTGCCCGAACACCACTTCACTGCCCTAAATCCTAAAACACTACCCCCAACACGACACCATACACTACCTGAATACCGCTGCACTATCCTAAAGCGCTACCTCCAGCAAGACCCCTACACTGCCCAAACACCACTGCACCATTGCTCTAAACCCTGAAATGCCACCCTCTGCAAGACCCCCTACACTGCCCGAACACCACTGCACTGCCATAAACCCTGAAACACCACCCCCAGCACGACCCCTACACTGCCCGAACACCACTGCTCTACCCTAAACCCTAAAACACCAGCCCCAGCATGACCCCTACACTGCCCGAACACCACTGCCCTAAACCCTGAAACGCCACCCTCTGCAAGACCCCCTACCCTCCCCGAACACCATTGCATTGCCCTAAACCCTGAAACGTCAGCCCCAGCATGACCCCCTACACTGCCCGAACTCCACTGCACTGCCCTAAACCCTGAAACACTAGCCCCAGCACGACCCCCTACACTGCCCGATCACCAGTCACCACTGCACTGCCCTAAACCCTGAAAAACCAGCCCCAGCATGACCCCCTACATTGCCCGAACACCACTGCACTGCCCTAAACCCTGAAACACCAGCCCCAGCATGACCCCCTACACTTCCCGAACACCACTGCACTGCCCTAAACCCTGAAACACCACCCCCAGCAAGACCGCCTACATTGCCCGAACACCTCTGCACTGCCCTGAACCCTGAAACACCACCCACAGCAAGACCATCTACACTGCCTGAACACCACTGCCCTAAACCCTGAAACACCACCCCAGCAAGACCCCCTACACCGCCTGAAAAACAAATGTACTGCCCTAAACCCTGAAACACCACCCCCTGCACGACCCCCTACACTGCCTGAACACCACTTCACTGCCCTAAACCCTAAATCACTACCCCCAGCACGACACCCTACACTACCTGAACACCACTGCACTACCCTAAAACACCACACCCAGCATGACCCCCAATACTGCCCGAACACCACTGCACTACTCTAAACCATAAACCACCACCCCCAGCAAGACCCCCTACACTGCCCGAACACCACTGCTCTAAACCCTGAAACGCCACCCCCTGCAAGACCCTCTACACTGCCCGAACACCTCTGCACCACTGCCCTAAACCCTAAAACGTCACCCCCTGCAAGACCCCCTACACTGCCCGAACACCACTGCACTGCCCTAAACCCTGAAACATCACCCCCAGCACGACTCCTAAACTGCCCGAACACCACTGCACTGCCCTAAACCCTGAAATACCACCCCCAGCATGACCCCCTACACTGCCCGAACACTACTGCACTGCCCTAAACCCTAAAACACGACCCCCAGCACGACCTCCCACACGGCCCGAACACCACTGCACTACCCTAAACCCTAAAACACCACACCTAGCACAACCCCCTACACTGCCCGAACACCACTGCACTGCCCTAAACCCTAAAACACCACCCCGAGCACGAACCCCACTCTGCCCTAACACCACTTCACTGCCCTAAACCCTAAAACACCATCCCCAGCATGACACCCTACACTACCTGAACACCACTGCACTACCCTAAAACACCACCCCCAGCATGAACCCCAACACTGCTCGAACACCACTGCACAGCCCTAAATCCTGAAACACCAGCCGCAGCATGACCCCCTACACTGCCCGAACACCACTTCACTGCCCTAAACCCTGAAACACCACCCCCAGCACGACCACCTACATGGCCTGAAAACCACTGCACTGCCCTAAACCCTGAAACACCACCCCCTGCATGACCCCTACACTGCCCGAACACCACTGCACTGCCTTAAACCCTGAAACACCACCCACAGCACGACCCCCTACACTGCCCGAACACCACTGCACTGCCCTAAACCCTGAATCACCATCCCAGCATGACCCCTACACTGCACGAACACCACTGCACTGCCCTAAACCCTAAAACACCACCCCCTGCACGACACCCTACACTACCGAAACACCACTGCACTACCCTCAAACACCACCCCCAGCATGACCCTCAACACAACCCGAACACCACTGCACTACCCTAAACCATAAAACACCAGCCCCAGCATGACCCCCTAGACTGCCCGAACACCACTGCAGTGCCCTAACCCTAAAACACCAGAACGACCCCTAGCACTGCCCGAACACCACTGCACTGCCCTAAACCCTGAAACACCAGCCCCAGCACGACCCCCTACACTGCCAGAACACCACTGCACTGCCCTAAACCCTGAAACACTACCTCCAACACAACCCTCTACACTGCCCGAACACCACTGCACTGCCCTAAACCCTGAAACACCACCCCCCTGCACAACCCCCTACACTGCCCGAACAACACTGCACTGCCCTTAATCCTAAAACACCACCCCCAGCAAGACCCCCTACACTGCACGAACACCTCTGCACCGCCCTGAACCCTTAAACACCACCCCCAGCAAGACCCCCTACACTGCCTGAACACCACTGCCCTAAACCCTAAAACACCACCCTAGCATGACCCCCTACACTGCCCGAAAACCACTGCACTGCCCTAAACCCTGAAACACCACCCCCTGCACGACCCCCTACAGTGCCCGAACACCACTGCATTGCCCTAAACCCTGAAGCACCACCCCCTGCACCACCCCCTACACTGCCCGAACACCACTGCACTGCCCGAAATCCTGAAACACCACTACCAGGACGACCCCCTACACTGCTCAAACACACCTGCTCTGCCCTAAACCCTAAAACACCACCCTCAGCACATCCCCCTACACTGCCAGAACACCACTTCACTGCCCTAATTCCTGAAACACCACCCCCAGCACGACCCCCTACACTGCCTGAACACCACTGCTCTGCCCAAAACCCTGAAACACCACCCCCAGCACGTCCCCCTGCAACACCTGAACACCACTGCTCTGCCCTAAACCCTGAAACACCAGCACGACCCCCTACACTGCCCGAACACATCTGCACTGCCCTAAACCCTGAAACACCACCCACAGCATGACCCCCTACACTACCCACACACCACTGCACTGCCCTAAACCCTGAAACACCACTCCAGCACGTCCCCCTACACTGCCCGAACACCACTGCACTGTCCTAAACCCTGAAACACCAGCCCCATCATGACCCCCTACACTGCACAAACACCACTGCACTGCCCTAAACCCTGAAACAGCACACCCAGCATGACCCCCCACACTGCCCGAACACCACTGCACTGCCCTAAACCCTGAAACACCAGCCCCATCACGACCCCCTACACTGCCCGAACACCACTGCGCTGCCCTAAACCCTGGAACACCACCCCCAGCATGACCCCCTACAAAGCCTGAACACCTCTGCACTCCCCTGAACCCTGAAACACCACCCCCAGCAGGACCCCATACACTGCCTGAACACCACTGCCCTAATCCCTGAAACAGCACCCCAGCAAGAACCCCTAGAATGCCCGAAAACCACTGCACTGCCCTAAACCCTGAAACACCACCGCCTGCACGGCCCCCTGCACTGCCTGAACACCACTGCACTGCCCTAAACCCTGAAACACCACCCCCTGCACGATCCCCTACACTGCCCGAACCACACTGCACTGCCCTAAACCCTGAAACACCACTCCCAGGACGAACCCCTACACTGCCCAAACACCCCTGCTTTGCCCTAAACTCTAAAACACCACCCCCAGCACGTCCCCCTACACTGCCAGAAGACCACTGCACTGCCCTAATTCCTGAAACACCACCCCGAGCACGACCCCCTACACTGCCTGAACACCACTGCTCTGCCCTTAACCCTGAAACACCACCCCCAGCACGTCTCCCTACACTGCCTGATCACCACTGCTCTGCCCTAAACCCTGAAACACCAGCACAACCCCCTACACTGCCAGAACACCACTGCACTGCCCTAAACCCTGAAACACCACCCCCAGCACGACCCCCTACACTGCCCGTACACCACTGCACTGCCCTAAATCCTGAATCACCATCCCAGCATGACCCCCTACACTGCACGAACACCACTGCACTGCCCTAAACCCTAAAACACTACCCCCAGCATGACCCCCACACTGCCCGAACACCACTTCACTGCCCTAAACCCTAAAACACCACCCCCTGCACGACACCCTACACTACCGAAATACCACTGCACTACCCTCAAACACCACCCCCAGCATGACGCTCAACACAACCCGAACACCACTGCACTACCCTAAACCATAAAACACCAGCCCCAGCATGACCCCCTAGACTGCCCGAACACCACTGCAGTGCCCTAACCCTAAAACACCAGAACGACCCTTCACACTGCCCGAACATCACTGCACTGCCCTAAACCCTGAAACACCAGCCTCAGCACGACCCCCTACACTGCCCGAACACCACTGCACTGCCCTAAACCCTGAAACACCACCCCCAACACAACCCTCTACACTGCCAGAACACCACTGCACTGCCCTAAACCCTGAAACACCACCCCCTGCACAACCCCCTACACTGCCCGAACAACACTGCACTGCCCTTAATCCTGAAACACCACCCCCAGCAAGACCCCCTACACTGCCCGAACACCTCTGCATTGCCCTAAAACCTGAAACACCACCCCCTGCACGATCCCCTACACTTCCCGAACACCACTGCACTGCCATAAATCCGGAAACACCACTACCAGGACGACCCCCTACACTGCCCAAACACACCTGCTCTGCCCTAAACCCTAAAACAGCACCCTCAGCACGTCCCCCTACACTGTCAGAACACCACTTTACTGCCCTAATTCCTGAAACACCACCCCAGCACGACCCCCTACACTGCCTGAACACCACTGCTCTGCCCAAAACTCTGAAACACCACCCCCAGCACGTCCCCCTACACCACCTGAACACCACTGCTCTGCCCTAAACCCTGAAACACCAACACGACCCCCTACACTGCCCGAACACATCTGCACTGCTTTAAACCCTGAAACACCAGCCCCAGCACGACCCGTTATACTGCCCGCACACCACTGCACTGCCCTAAACCCTGAAACACTAGCCCCAGCACGACCCCCTACACTGCCCGATCACCAGTCACCACTGCACTGCCCTAAACCCTGAAACACCACCCCCAACACAACCCTCTACACTGCCCGAACACCACTGCACTGCCCTAAACCCTGAAACACCACCCCCCTGCACAACCCCCTACACTTCACTAACAACACTGCACTGCCCATAATCCTGAAACACCACCCCCAGCAAGACCCCCTACACTGCCCGAACACCTCTGTACCGCCCTGAACCCTTAAACACCACCCCCAGCAAGACCCCCTACACTGCCTGAACACCACTGCCCTAAACCCTGAAACATCACCCTAGCATGACCCCCTACACTGCCCAAAAACCACTGCACTGCCCTAAACCCTGAAACACCACCCCCTGCAAGACCCCCTACAGTGCCCGAACACCACTGCATTGCCCTAAACCCTGAAACACCACCCCCTGCACGTCCCCCTACACTGCCAGAACACCACTTCACTGCCCTAATTCCTGAAACACCACCCCCAGCACGACCCCCTACACTGCCTGAACACCACTGCTTTGCCCAAAACCCTGAAACACCACCCCCAGCACGTCCCCCTACAACACCTGAACACCACTGCTCTGCCCTAAACCCTGAAACACCAGCACGACCCCCTACACTGCCCGAACACATCTGCACTGCCCTAAACCCTGAAACACTAGCCCCAGCATGACCCGTTATACTGCCCCACACCACTGCACTGCCCTAAACCCTGAAGCACCACCCCCAGCATGAGCCCCTACACTGCACGAACACCACTGCACTGCCTTAAACCCTGAAACACCACCCACAGCACGATCCCCTACACTACCCGCACACCACTGCACTGCCCTAAACCCTGAAACACCACCCTCAGCACGTCCCCCTACACTGTCAGAACACCACTTCACTGCCCTAATTCCTGAAACACCACCCCAGCACGACCCCCTACACTGCCTGAACACCACTGCTCTGCCCAAAACTCTGAAACACCACCCCCAGCACGTCCCCCTACACCACCTGAACACCACTGCTCTGCCCTAAACCCTGAAACACCAACACGACCCCCTACACTGCCCGAACACATCTGCACTGCTTTAAACCCTGAAACACCAGCCCCAGCACGACCTGTTATACTGCCCGCACACCACTGTACTGCCCTAAACCCTGAAACACTAGCCCCAGCATGACCCCCTACACTGCCCGATCACCAGTCACCACTGCACTGCCCTAAACCCTGAAACACCACCCCAAACACAACCCTCTAAACTGCCCGAACACCACTGCACTGCCCTAAACCCTGAAACACCACCCCCCTGCACAACCCCCTACACTGCCCGAACAACACTGCGCTGCCCTAAACCCTGGAACACCACCCCCAGCATGACCCCCTACACTGCCCGAACACCACTGCGCTGCCCTAAACCCTGGAACACCACCCCCAGCATGACCCCCTACAAAGCCCGAACACCTCTGCACTGCCCTGAACCCTGAAACACCACCCCCAGCTGGACCCCCTACACTGCCTGAACACCACTGCCCTAATCCCTGAAACACCACCCCAGCAAGAACCCCTAGAATGCCCGAAAACCACTGCACTGCCCTAAACCCTGAAACACCACCGCCTGCACGGCCCCCTGCACTGCCCGAACACCACTGCACTGCCCTAAACCCTGAAACACCACCCCCTGCACGATCCCCTACACTGCCCGAACCACACTGCGCTGCCCTAAACCCTGAAACACCACTCCCAGGACAAACCCCTCCACTGCCCAAACACCCCTGCTTTGCCCTAAACTCTAAAACACCACCCCCAGCACGTCCCCCTACACTGCCAGAAGACCACTGCACTACCCTAATTCCTGAAACACCACCCCGAGCACGACCCCCTACACTGCCTGAACACCACTGCTCTGCCCTAAACACTGAAACACCACCCCCAGCACGTCTCCCTACACTGCCTGAACACCACTGCTCTGCCCTAAACCCTGAAACACCAGCACGACACCCTACACTGCCCGAACACCACTGCACTGCCCTAAACCCTGAAACACCACCCCCAGCACGACCCCCTACACTGCCCGTACACCAATGCACTGCACTAAATCCTGAATCACCATCCCAGCATGACCCCCTACACTGCACGAACACCACTGCACTGCCCTAAACCCTAAAACACTACTCCCAACATGACCCCCCACACTGCCCGAACACCACTTCACTGCCCTAAACCCTATAACACCACCCCCTGCACGACACCCTACACTACCGAAACACCACTGCACTACCCTCAAACACCACCCCCAGCATGACGCTCAACACATCCTGAACACCACTGCACTACCCTAAACCATAAAACACCAGCCCCAGCATGACCCCCTAGACTGCCCGAACACCACTGCAGTGCCCTTACCCTAAAACACCAGAACGACCCTTCACACTGCCCGAACATCACTGCACTGCCCTAAACCCTGAAACACCAGCCTCAGCACGACCCCCTACACTGCCCGAACACCACTGCACTACCCTAAACCCTGAAACACCACCCCCAACACAACCCTCTACACTGCCAGAACACCACTGCACTACCCTAAACCCTGAAACACCACCACCTGCACAACCCCCTACACTGCCCGAACAACACTGCACTGCCCTTAATCCTGAAACACCACCCCCAGCAAGACCCCCTACACTGCCCGAACACCTCTGCATTGCCCTAAAACCTGAAACACCACCCCCTGCATGACCCCCTACACTGCCCGAACACCACTGCACTACCCTAAATCCGGAAACACCACTACCAGGACGACCTCCTACACTGCCCAAACACACCTGCTCTGCCCTAAACCCTAAAAAAGCACCCTCAGCACTCCCCCTACACTGTCAGAACACCACTTCACTGCCCTAATTCCTGAAACACCACCCCAGCACGACCCCCTACACTGCCTGAACACCACTGCTCTGCCCAAAACTCTGAAACACCACCCCCAGCACGTCCCCCTACACCACCTGAACACCACTGCTCTGCCCTAAACCCTGAAACACCAACACGACCCCCTACACTGCCCGAACACATCTGCACTGCTTTAAACCCTGAAACACCAGCCCCAGCACGACCTGTTATACTGCCCGCACACCACTGCACTGCCCTAAACCCTGAAACACTAGCCCCAGCACGACCCCCTACACTGCCCGATCACCAGTCACCACTGCACTGCCCTAAACCCTGAAACACCACCCCCAACACAACCCTCTACACTGCCCGAACACCACTGCACTGCCCTAAACCATGAAACACCACCCCCCTGCACAACCCCCTACACTGCCCGAACAACACTGCACTGCCCATAATCCTGAAACACCACCCCCAGCAAGACCCCCTACACTGCCCGAACACCTCTGCACCGCCCTGAACCCTTAAACCCCTCCCCCAGCAAGACCCCCTACACTGCCTGAACACCACTGCCCTAAACCCTGAAACATCACCCTAGCATGACCCCCTACACTGCCCAAAAACCACTGCACTGCCCTAAACCCTGAAACACAACCCCCTGCAAGACCCCCTACAGTGCCCGAACACCACTGCATTGCCCTAAACCCTGAAACACCACCCCCTGCACGTCCCCCTACACTGCCAGAACACCACTTCACTGCCCTAATACCTGAAACACCACCCCCAGCAAGACCCCCTACATTGCCCGAACACCACTGCACTGCCCTAAACCCTGAAACACCACCCCCAGCAATACCCTCTACACTGCCTGAACACCACTGACCTAAACCCTGAAACACCACCCAGCAAGACCCCCTACACCGCCCAAAAACCAATGCACTGCCCTAAACCCTTAAACACCACCCCCTGCACAACCCCCTACACTGCCCGAACACCACTTCACTGCCCTAAATCCTAAAACACTACCCCCAACACGACACCATACACTACCTGAATACCGCTGCACTATCCTAAAGCGCTACCTCCAGCAAGACCCCTACACTGCCCAAACACCACTGCACCATTGCTCTAAACCCTGAAATGCCACCCTCTGCAAGACCCCCTACACTGCCCGAACACCACTGCACTGCCATAAACCCTGAAACACCACCCCCAGCACGACCCCTACACTGCCCGAACACCACTGCTCTACCCTAAACCCTAAAACACCAGCCCCAGCATGACCCCTACACTGCCCGAACACCACTGCCCTAAACCCTGAAATGCCACCCTCTGCAAGACCCCCTACCCTCCCCGAACACCATTGCATTGCCCTAAACCCTGAAACGTCAGCCCCAGCATGACCCCCTACACTGCCCGAACTCCACTGCACTGCCCTAAACCCTGAAACACTAGCCCCAGCACGACCCCCTACACTGCCCGATCACCAGTCACCACTGCACTGCCCTAAACCCTGAAAAACCAGCCCCAGCATGACCCCCTACATTGCCCGAACACCACTGCACTGCCCTAAACCCTGAAACACCAGCCCCAGCATGACCCCCTACACTTCCCGAACACCACTGCACTGCCCTAAACCCTGAAACACCACCCCCAGCAAGACCGCCTACATTGCCCGAACACCTCTGCACTGCCCTGAACCCTGAAACACCACCCACAGCAAGACCATCTACACTGCCTGAACACCACTGCCCTAAACCCTGAAACACCACCCCAGCAAGACCCCCTACACCGCCTGAACACCACTTCACTGCCCTAAACCCTAAAACACTACCCCCAGCACGACACCCTACACTACCTGAACACCACTGCACTACCCTAAAACACCACACCCAGCATGACCCCCAATACTGCCCGAACACCACTGCACTACTCTAAACCATAAACCACCACCCCCAGCAAGACCCCCTACACTGCCCGAACACCACTGCTCTAAACCCTGAAACGCCACCCCCTGCAAGACCCTCTACACTGCCCGAACACCTCTGCACCACTGCCCTAAACCCTAAAACGTCACCCCCTGCAGGACCCCCTACACTGCCCGAACACCACTGCACTGCCCTAAACCCTGAAACATCACCCCCAGCACGACTCCTAAACTGCCCGAACACCACTGCACTGCCCTAAACCCTGAAATACCACCCCCAGCATGACCCCCTACACTGCCCGAACACTACTGCACTGCCCTAAACCCTAAAACACGACCCCCAGCACGACCTCCCACACGGCCCGAACACCACTGCACTACCCTAAACCCTAAAACACCACACCTAGCACAACCCCCTACACTGCCCGAACACCACTGCACTGCCCTAAACCCTAAAACACCACCCCGAGCACGAACCCCACTCTGCCCTAACACCACTTCACTGCCCTAAACCCTAAAACACCATCCCCAGCATGACACCCTACACTACCTGAACACCACTGCACTACCCTAAAACACCACCCCCAGCATGAACCCCAACACTGCTCGAACACCACTGCACAGCCCTAAATCCTGAAACACCAGCCGCAGCATGACCCCCTACACTGCCCGAACACCACTTCACTGCCCTAAACCCTGAAACACCACCCCCAGCACGACCACCTACATGGCCCGAAAACCACTGCACTGCCCTAAACCCTGAAACACCACCCCCTGCATGACCCCTACACTGCCCGAACACCACTGCACTGCCTTAAACCCTGAAACACCACCCACAGCACGACCCCCTACACTGCCCGAACACCACTGCACTGCCCTAAACCCTGAATCACCATCCCAGCATGACCCCTACACTGCACGAACACCACTGCACTGCCCTAAACCCTAAAACACCACCCCCTGCACGACACCCTACACTACCGAAACACCACTGCACTACCCTCAAACACCACCCCCAGCATGACCCTCAACACAACCCGAACACCACTGCACTACCCTAAACCATAAAACACCAGCCCCAGCATGACCCCCTAGACTGCCCGAACACCACTGCAGTGCCCTAACCCTAAAACACCAGAACGACCCCTAGCACTGCCCGAACACCACTGCACTGCCCTAAACCCTGAAACACCAGCCCCAGCACGACCCCCTACACTGCCAGAACACCACTGCACTGCCCTAAACCCTGAAACACTACCTCCAACACAACCCTCTACACTGCCCGAACACCACTGCACTGCCCTAAACCCTGAAACACCACCCCCCTGCACAACCCCCTACACTGCCCGAACAACACTGCACTGCCCTTAATCCTGAAACACCACCCCCAGCAAGACCCCCTACACTGCACGAACACCTCTGCACCGCCCTGAACCCTTAAACACCACCCCCAGCAAGACCCCCTACACTGCCTGAACACCACTGCCCTAAACCCTAAAACACCACCCTAGCATGACCCCCTACACTGCCCGAAAACCACTGCACTGCCCTAAACCCTGAAACACCACCCCCTGCACGACCCCCTACAGTGCCCGAACACCACTGCATTGCCCTAAACCCTGAAGCACCACCCCCTGCACCACCCCCTACACTGCCCGAACACCACTGCACTGCCCGAAATCCTGAAACACCACTACCAGGACGACCCCCTACACTGCTCAAACACACCTGCTCTGCCCTAAACCCTAAAACACCACCCTCAGCACATCCCCCTACACTGCCAGAACACCACTTCACTGCCCTAATTCCTGAAACACCACCCCCAGCACGACCCCCTACACTGCCTGAACACCACTGCTCTGCCCAAAACCCTGAAACACCAGCCCCAGCACGTCCCCCTGCAACACCTGAACACCACTGCTCTGCCCTAAACCCTGAAACACCAGCACGACCCCCTACACTGCCCGAACACATCTGCACTGCCCTAAACCCTGAAACACCACCCACAGCACGACCCCCTACACTACCCACACACCACTGCACTGCCCTAAACCCTGAAACACCACTCCAGCACGTCCCCCTACACTGCCCGAACACCACTGCACTGTCCTAAACCCTGAAACACCAGCCCCATCATGACCCCCTACACTGCACAAACACCACTGCACTGCCCTAAACCCTGAAACAGCACACCCAGCATGACCCCCCACACTGCCCGAACACCACTGCACTGCCCTAAACCCTGAAACACCAGCCCCATCACGACCCCCAACACTGCCCGAACACCACTGCGCTGCCCTAAACCCTGGAACACCACCCCCAGCATGACCCCCTACAAAGCCTGAACACCTCTGCACTCCCCTGAACCCTGAAACACCACCCCCAGCAGGACCCCATACACTGCCTGAACACCACTGCCCTAATCCCTGAAACAGCACCCCAGCAAGAACCCCTAGAATGCCCGAAAACCACTGCACTGCCCTAAACCCTGAAACACCACCGCCTGCACGGCCCCCTGCACTGCCTGAACACCACTGCACTGCCCTAAACCCTGAAACACCACCCCCTGCACGATCCCCTACACTGCCCGAACCACACTGCACTGCCCTAAACCCTGAAACACCACTCCCAGGACGAACCCCTACACTGCCCAAACACCCCTGCTTTGCCCTAAACTCTAAAACACCACTCCCAGCACGTCCCCCTACACTGCCAGAAGACCACTGCACTGCCCTAATTCCTGAAACACCACCCCGAGCACGACCCCCTACACTGCCTGAACACCACTGCTCTGCCCTTAACCCTGAAACACCACCCCCAGCACGTCTCCCTACACTGCCTGAACACCACTGCTCTGCCCTAAACCCTGAAACACCAGCACAACCCCCTACACTGCCAGAACACCACTGCACTGCCCTAAACCCTGAAACACCACCCCCAGCACGACCCCCTACACTGCCCGTACACCACTGCACTGCCCTAAATCCTGAATCACCATCCCAGCATGACCCCCTACACTGCACGAACACCACTGCACTGCCCTAAACCCTAAAACACTACCCCCAGCATGACCCCCACACTGCCCGAACACCACTTCACTGCCCTAAACCCTAAAACACCACCCCCTGCACGACACCCTACACTACCGAAATACCACTGCACTACCCTCAAACACCACCCCCAGCATGACGCTCAACACAACCCGAACACCACTGCACTACCCTAAACCATAAAACACCAGCCCCAGCATGACCCCCTAGACTGCCCGAACACCACTGCAGTGCCCTAACCCTAAAACACCAGAACGACCCTTCACACTGCCCGAACATCACTGCACTGCCCTAAACCCTGAAACACCAGCCTCAGCACGACCCCCTACACTGCCCGAACACCACTGCACTGCCCTAAACCCTGAAACACCACCCCCAACACAACCCTCTACACTGCCAGAACACCACTGCACTGCCCTAAACCCTGAAACACCACCCCCTGCACAACCCCCTACACTGCCCGAACAACACTGCACTGCCCTTAATCCTGAAACACCACCCCCAGCAAGACCCCCTACACTGCCCGAACACCTCTGCATTGCCCTAAAACCTGAAACACCACCCCCTGCACGACCCCCTACACTTCCCGAACACCACTGCACTGCCATAAATCCGGAAACACCACTAACAGGACGACCCCCTACACTGCCCAAACACACCTGCTCTGCCCTAAACCCTAAAACAGCACCCTCAGCACGTCCCCCTACACTGTCAGAACACCACTTTACTGCCCTAATTCCTGAAACACCACCCCAGCACGACCCCCTACACTGCCTGAATACCACTGCTCTGCCCAAAACTCTGAAACACCACCCCCAGCACGTCCCCCTACACCACCTGAACACCACTGCTCTGCCCTAAACCCTGAAACACCAACACGACCCCCTACACTGCCCGAACACATCTGCACTGCTTTAAACCCTGAAACACCAGCCCCAGCACGACCCGTTATACTGCCCGCACACCACTGCACTGCCCTAAACCCTGAAACACTAGCCCCAGCACGACCCCCTACACTGCCCGATCACCAGTCACCACTGCACTGCCCTAAACCCTGAAACACCACCCCCAACACAACCCTCTACACTGCCCGAACACCACTGCACTGCCCTAAACCCTGAAACACCACCCCCCTGCACAACCCCCTACACTTCACTAACAACACTGCACTGCCCATAATCCTGAAACACCACCCCCAGCAAGACCCCCTACACTGCCCGAACACCTCTGCACCGCCCTGAACCCTTAAACACCACCCCCAGCAAGACCCCCTACACTGCCTGAACACCACTGCCCTAAACCCTGAAACATCACCCTAGCATGACCCCCTACACTGCCCAAAAACCACTGCACTGCCCTAAACCCTGAAACACCACCCCCTGCAAGACCCCCTACAGTGCCCGAACACCACTGCATTGCCCTAAACCCTGAAACACCACCCCCTGCACGTCCCCCTACACTGCCAGAACACCACTTCACTGCCCTAATTCCTGAAACACCACCCCCAGCACGACCCCCTACACTGCCTGAACACCACTTCTTTGCCCAAAACCCTGAAACACCACCCCCTGCACAACCCCCTACACTGCCCGAACAACACTGCACTGCCCTTAATCCTGAAACACCACCCCCAGCAAGACCCCCTACACTGCCCGAACACCTCTGCATTGCCCTAAAACCTGAAACACCACCCCCTGCACGACCCCCTACACTTCCCGAACACCACTGCACTGCCATAAATCCGGAAACACCACTAACAGGACGACCCCCTACACTGCCCAAACACACCTGCTCTGCCCTAAACCCTAAAACAGCACCCTCAGCACGTCCCCCTACACTGTCAGAACACCACTTTACTGCCCTAATTCCTGAAACACCACCCCAGCACGACCCCCTACACTGCCTGAATACCACTGCTCTGCCCAAAACTCTGAAACACCACCCCCAGCACGTCCCCCTACACCACCTGAACACCACTGCTCTGCCCTAAACCCTGAAACACCAACACGACCCCCTACACTGCCCGAACACATCTGCACTGCTTTAAACCCTGAAACACCAGCCCCAGCACGACCCGTTATACTGCCCGCACACCACTGCACTGCCCTAAACCCTGAAACACTAGCCCCAGCACGACCCCCTACACTGCCCGATCACCAGTCACCACTGCACTGCCCTAAACCCTGAAACACCACCCCCAACACAACCCTCTACACTGCCCGAACACCACTGCACTGCCCTAAACCCTGAAACACCACCCCCCTGCACAACCCCCTACACTTCACTAACAACACTGCACTGCCCATAATCCTGAAACACCACCCCCAGCAAGACCCCCTACACTGCCCGAACACCTCTGCACCGCCCTGAACCCTTAAACACCACCCCCAGCAAGACCCCCTACACTGCCTGAACACCACTGCCCTAAACCCTGAAACATCACCCTAGCATGACCCCCTACACTGCCCAAAAACCACTGCACTGCCCTAAACCCTGAAACACCACCCCCTGCAAGACCCCCTACAGTGCCCGAACACCACTGCATTGCCCTAAACCCTGAAACACCACCCCCTGCACATCCCCCTACACTGCCAGAACACCACTTCACTGCCCTAATTCCTGAAACACCACCCCCAGCACGACCCCCTACACTGCCTGAACACCACTTCTTTGCCCAAAACCCTGAAACACCACCCCCAGCACGTCCCCCTACAACACCTGAACACCACTGCTCTGCCCTAAACCCTGAAACACCAGCACGACCCCCTACACTGCCCGAACACATCTGCACTGCCCTAAACCCTGAAACACTAGCCCCAGCATGACCCGTTATACTGCCCCACACCACTGCACTGCCCTAAACCCTGAAGCACCACCCCCAGCATGAGCCCCTACACTGCACGAACACCACTGCACTGCCTTAAACCCTGAAACACCACCCACAGCACGACCCCCTACACTACCCGCACACCACTGCACTGCCCTAAACCCTGAAACACCACCCTCAGCACGTCCCCCTACACAGTCAGAACACCACTTCACTGCCCTAATTCCTGAAACACCACCCCAGCACGACCCCCTACACTGCCTGAACACCACTGCTCTGCCCAAAACTCTGAAACACCACCCCCAGCACGTCCCCCTACACCACCTGAACACCACTGCTCTGCCCTAAACCCTGAAACACCAACACAACCCCCTACACTGCCCGAACACATCTGCACTGCTTTAAACCCTGAAACACCAGCCCCAGCACGACCTGTTATACTGCCCGCACACCACTGTACTGCCCTAAACCCTGAAACACTAGCCCCAGCATGACCCCCTACACTGCCCGATCACCAGTCACCACTGCACTGCCCTAAACCCTGAAACACCACCCCAAACACAACCCTCTAAACTGCCCGAACACCACTGCACTGCCCTAAACCCTGAAACACCACCCCCCTGCACAACCCCCTACACTGCCCGAACAACACTGCACTGCCCATAATCCTGAAACACCACCCCCAGCAAGACCCCCTACACTGCCCGAACACCACTGCACTGCCCTAAACCCTGAAACACCAGCCCCATCACGACCCCCTACACTGCCCGAACACCACTGCGCTGCCCTAAACCCTGGAACACCACCCCCAGCATGACCCCCTACAAAGCCCGAACACCTCTGCACTGCCCTGAACCCTGAAACACCACCCCCAGCAGGACCCCCTACACTGCCTGAACACCACTGCCCTAATCCCTGAAACACCACCCCAGCAAGAACCCCTAGAATGCCCGAAAACCACTGCACTGCCCTAAACCCTGAAACACCACCGCCTGCACGGCCCCCTGCACTGCCCGAACACCACTGCACTGCCCTAAACCCTGAAACACCACCCCCTGCACGATCCCCTACACTGCCCGAACCACACTGCGCTGCCCTAAACCCTGAAACACCACTCCCAGGACACACCCCTCCACTGCCCAAACACCCCTGCTTTGCCCTAAACTCTAAAACACCACCCCCAGCACGTCCCCCTACACTGCCAGAAGACCACTGCACTACCCTAATTCCTGAAACACCACCCCGAGCACGACCCCCTACACTGCCTGAACACCACTGCTCTGCCCTAAACCCTGAAACACCACCCCCAGCACGTCTCCCTACACTGCCTGAACACCACTGCTCTGCCCTAAACCCTGAAACACCAGCACGACACCCTACACTGCCCGAACACCACTGCACTGCCCTAAACCCTGAAACACCACCCCCAGCACGACCCCCTACACTGCCCGTACACCAATGCACTGCACTAAATCCTGAATCACCATCCCAGCATGACCCCCTACACTGCACGAACACCACTGCACTGCCCTAAACCCTAAAACACTACTCCCAACATGACCCCCCACACTGCCCGAACACCACTTCACTGCCCTAAACCCTATAACACCACCCCCTGCACGACACCCTACACTACCGAAACACCACTGCACTACCCTCAAACACCACCCCCAGCATGACGCTCAACACATCCTGAACACCACTGCACTACCCTAAACCATAAAACACCAGCCCCAGCATGACCCCCTAGACTGCCCGAACACCACTGCAGTGCCCTTACCCTAAAACACCAGAACGACCCTTCACACTGCCCGAACATCACTGCACTGCCCTAAACCCTGAAACACCAGCCTCAGCACGACCCCCTACACTGCCCGAACACCACTGCACTACCCTAAACCCTGAAACACCACCCCCAACACAACCCTCTACACTGCCAGAACACCACTGCACTACCCTAAACCCTGAAACACCACCACCTGCACAACCCCCTACACTGCCCGAACAACACTGCACTGCCCTTAATCCTGAAACACCACCCCCAGCAAGACCCCCTACACTGCCCGAACACCTCTGCATTGCCCTAAAACCTGAAACACCACCCCCTGCATGACCCCCTACACTGCCCGAACACCACTGCACTACCCTAAATCCGGAAACACCACTACCAGGACGACCCCCTACACTGCCCAAACACACCTGCTCTGCCCTAAACCCTAAAAAAGCACCCTCAGCACTCCCCCTACACTGTCAGAACACCACTTCACTGCCCTAATTCCTGAAACACCACCCCAGCACGACCCCCTACACTGCCTGAACACCACTGCTCTGCCCAAAACTCTGAAACACCACCCCCAGCACGTCCCCCTACACCACCTGAACACCACTGCTCTGCCCTAAACCCTGAAACACCAACACGACCCCCTACACTGCCCGAACACATCTGCACTGCTTTAAACCCTGAAACACCAGCCCCAGCACGACCTGTTATACTGCCCGCACACCACTGCACTGCCCTAAACCCTGAAACACTAGCCCCAGCACGACCCCCTACACTGCCCGATCACCAGTCACCACTGCACTGCCCTAAACCCTGAAACACCACCCCCAACACAACCCTCTACACTGCCCGAACACCACTGCACTGCCCTAAACCATGAAACACCACCCCCCTGCACAACCCCCTACACTGCCCGAACAACACTGCACTGCCCATAATCCTGAAACACCACCCCCAGCAAGACCCCCTACACTGCCCGAACACCTCTGCACCGCCCTGAACCCTTAAACACCACCCCCAGCAAGACCCCCTACACTGCCTGAACACCACTGCCCTAAACCCTGAAACATCACCCTAGCATGACCCCCTACACTGCCCAAAAACCACTGCACTGCCCTAAACCCTGAAACACCACCCCCTGCAAGACCCCCTACAGTGCCCGAACACCACTGCATTGCCCTAAACCCTGAAACACCACCCCCTGCACGTCCCCCTACACTGCCAGAACACCACTTCACTGCCCTAATACCTGAAACACCACCCCCAGCACGACCCCCTACACTGCCTGAACACCACTGCTCTGCCCAAAACCCTGAAACACCACCCCCAGCACGTCCCCCTACACCACCTGAACACCACTGCTCTGCCCTAAACCCTGAAACACCAGCACGACCCCCTACACTGCCCGAACACATCTGCACTGCCCTAAACCCTGAAACACAAGCCCCAGCATGACCTGTTATACTGCCGCACACCACTGCACTGCCCTAA
The DNA here is from genome assembly GCF_964204655.1 of Triturus cristatus. Lineage (NCBI taxonomy): Eukaryota > Metazoa > Chordata > Amphibia > Caudata > Salamandridae > Triturus > Triturus cristatus. The sequence continues at coordinate 1,122,652,514 of NC_140579.1, forward strand.
ACCCTGAAGCACCACCCCCAGCATGACCCCCTACACTGCACGAACACCACTGCACTGCCTTAAACCCTGAAACACCACCCACAGCACGACCCCCTACACTACCCGCACACCACTGCACTGCCCTAAACCCTGAAACACCACCCCAGCACGACCCCCTACACTGCCCGAACACCACTGCACTGCCCTAAACCCTGAAACACCAGCCCCATCATGACCCCCTACACTGCCCAAACACCACTGCACTGCCCTAAACCCTGAAACACCACACCCAGCATGACCCCCTACACTGCCCGAACACCACTGCACTTCCCTAAACCCTGAAACACCAGCCCCATCACGACCCCCTACACTGCCCGAACACCACTGCAATGCCCTAAACCCTGGAACACCACCCCCAGCATGACCCCCTACAAAGCCCGAACACCTCTGCACTGCCCTGAACCCTGAAACACCACCCCCAGCAGGACCCCCTACACTGCCTGAACACCACTGCCCTAATCCCTGAAACACCACCCCAGCAAGAACCCCTAGAATGCCCGAAAACCACTGCACTGCCCTAAACCCTGAAACACCACCGCCTGCACGGCCCCCTGCACTGCCCGAACACCACTGCACTGCCCTAAACCCTGAAACACCACCCCCTGCACGATCCCCTACACTGCCCGAACCACACTGCACTGCCCTAAACCCTGAAACACCACACCCAGGACGAACCCCTACACTGCCCAAACACCCCTGCTTTGCCCTAAACTCTAAAACACCACCCCCAGCATGTCCCCCTACTCTGCCAGAAGACCACTGCACTGCCCTAATTCCTGAAACACCACCCCGAGCACGACCCCCTACACTGCCTGAACACCTCTGCTCTGCCCTAAACCCTGAAACACCACCCCCAGCACGTCTCCCTACACTGCCTGAACACCACTGCTCTGCCCTAAACCCTGAAACACCAGCACGACCCCCTACACTGCCCGAACACCACTGCACTGCCCTAAACCCTGAAACACCACCCCCAGCACGACCCCCTACACTGCCCGTACACCACTGCACTGCCCTAAATCCTGAATCACCATCCCAGCATGACCCCCTACACTGCACGAACACAACTGCACTGCCCTAAACCCTAAAACACTACCCCCAGCATGACCCCCCACACTGCCCGAACACCACTTCACTGCCCTAAACCCTAAAACACCACCCCCTGCACGACACCCTACACTACCGAAACACCACTGCACTACCCTCAAACACCACCCCCAGCATGACGCTCAACACAACCCGAACACCACTGCACTACCCTAAACCATAAAACACCAGCCCCAGCATGACCCCCTAGACTGCCCGAACACCACTGCAGTGCCCTGACCCTGAAACACCAGAACGACCCTTCACACTGCCCGAACATCACTGCACTGCCCTAAACCCTGAAACACCAGCCTCAGCACGATCCCCTACACTGCCCGAACACCACTGCACTGCCCTAAACCCTGAAACACCACCCCCAACATAACCCTCTACACTGCCAGAACACCACTGCACTGCCCTAAACCCTGAAACACCACCCCCTGCACAACCCCCTACACTGCCCGAACAACACTGCACTGTCCTTAATCCTGAAACACCACCCCCAGCAAGACCCCCTACACTGCCCGAACACCTCTGCATTGCCCTAAACCCTGAAACACCACCCCCTGCACGACCCCCTACACTGCCCGAACACCACTGCACTGCCCTAAATCCGGAAACACCACTACCAGGACGACCCCCTACACTGCCCAAACACACCTGCTCTGCCCTAAACCCTAAAACAGCACCCTCAGCACGTCCCCCTACACTGTCAGAACACCACTTCACTGCCCTAATTCCTGAAACACCACCCCAGCACGACCCCCTACACTGCCTGAACACCACTGCTCTGCCCAAAACTCTGAAACACCACCCCCAGCACGTCCCCCTACACCACCTGAACACCACTGCTCTGCCCTAAACCCTGAAACACCAACACGACCCCCTACACTGCCCGAACACATCTGCACTTCTTTAAACCCTGAAACACCAGCCCCAGCACGACCCGTTATACTGCCCGCACACCACTGCACTGCCCTAATCCCTGAAACACTAGCCCCAGCACGACCCCCTACACTGCCCGATCACCAGTCACCACTGCACTGCCCTAAACCCTGAAACACCACCCCCAACACAACCCTCTACACTGCCCGAACACCACTGCACTGCCCTAAACCCTGAAACACCACCCCCCTGCACAACCCCCTACACTGCCCGAACAACACTGCACTGCCCATAATCCTGAAACACCACCCCCAGCAAGACCCCCTACACTGCCCGAACACCTCTGCACCGCCCTGAACCCTTAAACACCACCCCCAGCAAGACCCCCTACACTGCCTGAACACCACTGCCCTAAACCCTGAAACATCACCCTAGCATGACCCCCTACACTGCCCAAAAACCACTGCACTGCCCTAAACCCTGAAATACCACCCCCTGCAAGACCCCCTACAGTGCCCGAACACCACTGCATTGCCCTAAACCCTGAAACACCACCCCCTGCACGACCCTCTACACTGCCTGAACACCACTGCACTGCCCTAAATCCGGAAACACCACTACCAGGACGACCCCCTACACTGCCCAAACACACCTGCTCTGCCCTAAACCCTAAAACACCACCCTCAGCAAGTCCCCCTACGCTGCCTGAACACCACTGCTCTGCCCAAAACTCTGAAACACCACCCCCAGCACATCCCCCTACACCACCTGAACACCACTGCTCTGCCCTAAACCCTGAAACACCAACACGACCCCCTACACTGCCCGAACACATCTGCACTGCCCTAAACCCTGAAACACTAGCCCCAGCACGACCCGTTATACTGCCCGCACACCACTGCACTGCCCTAAACCCTGAAGCACCACCCCCAGCATGACCCCCTACACTGCCCGAACACCTCTGCACTGCCCTGAACCCTGAAACACCACCCTCAGCAGGACCCCCTGCACTGCCTGAACACCACTGCCCTAATCCCTGAAACACCACCCCAGCAAGAACCCCTAGAATGCCTGAAAACCACTGCTCTGCCCTAAACCCTGAAACACCACCCCCTGCAAGACCCCCTACAGTGCCCGAACACCACTGCATTGCCCTAAACCCTGAAACACCACCCCCTGCACGTCCCCCTACACTGCCAGAACACCACTTCACTGCCCTAATTCCTGAAACACCACCCCCAGCACGACCCCCTACACTGCCTGAACACCACTGCTCTGCCCAAAACCCTGAAACACCACCCCCAGCACGTCCCTCTACACCACCTGAACACCACTGCTCTGCCCTAAACCCTGAAACACCAGCACGACCCCCTACACTGCCCGAACACATCTGCACTGCCCTAAACCCTGAAACACTAGCCCCAGCATGACCCGTCATACTGCCGCACACCACTGCACTGCCCTAAACCCTGAAGCACCACCCCCAGCATGACCCCCTACACTGCACGAACACCACTGCACTGCCTTAAACCCTGAAACTCCACCCACAGCATGACTCCCTACACTACCCGCACACCACTGCACTGCCCTAAACCCTGAAACACCACCCCAGCACGACCCCCTACACTGCCCGAACACCACTGCACTGCCCTAAACCCTGAAACACCACACCCAGCATGACCCCCTACACTGCCCGAACACCACTGCACTGCCCTAAACCCTGAAACACCACACCCAGCATGACCCCCTACACTGCCCGAACACCACTGCACTGCCCTAAACCCTGAAACACCAGCCCCATCACGACCCCTACACTGCCCAAACACCACTGCGCTGCCCTAAACCCTGGAACACCACCCCCAGCATGACCCCCTACAAAGGCCGAACACCTCTGCACTGCCCTGAACCCTGAAACACCACCCCCAGCAGGACCCCCTACACTGCCTGAACACCACTGCCCTAATCCCTGAAACACCACCCCAGCAAGAACCCCTAGAATGCCCGAAAACCACTGCACTGCCCTTAACCCTGAAACACCACCGCCTGCACGGCCCCCTGCACTGCCCGAACACCACTGCACTGCCCTAAACCCTGAAACACCACCCCCTGCACGATCCCCTACACTGCCCGAACCACACTGCACTGCCCTAAACCCTGAAACACCACTCCCAGGACGAACCCCTACACTGCCCAAACACCCCTGCTTTGCCCTAAACTCTAAAACACCTCCCCCAGCACGTCCCCCTACACTGCCAGAAGACCACTGCACTGCCCTAATTCCTGAAACACCACCCCGAGCACGACCCCCTACACTGCCTGAACACCACTGCTCTGCCCTAAACCCTGAAACACCACCCCCAGCACGTCTCCCTACACTGCCTGAACACCACTGCTCTGCCCTAAACCCTGAAACACCAGCACGACCCCCTACACTGCCCGAACACCTCTGCACTGCCCTAAACCCTGAAACACCACCCCCAGCACGACCCCCTACACTGCCCGTACACCACTGCACTGCCCTAAATCCGGAAACACCACTACCAGGACGACCCCCTACACTGCCCAAACACACCTGCTCTGCCCTAAACCCTAAAACACCACCCTCAGCAAGTCCCCCTACGCTGCCTGAACACCACTGCTCTGCCCAAAACTCTGAAACACCACCCCCAGCACATCCCCCTACACCACCTGAACACCACTGCTCTGCCCTAAACCCTGAAACACCAACACGACCCCCTACACTGCCCGAACACATCTGCACTGCCCTAAACCCTGAAACACTAGCCCCAGCACGACCCGTTATACTGCCCGCACACCACTGCACTGCCCTAAACCCTGAAGCACCACCCCCAGCATGACCCCCTACACTGCAAGAACACCACTGCACTGCCTTAAACCCTGAAACACCACCCACAGCACGACCCCCTACACTACCCGCACACCACTGCACTGCCCTAAACCCTGAAACACTACCCCAGCACGACCCCCTACACTGCCCGAACACCACTGCACTGCCCTAAACCCTGAAACACCAGCCCCATCACGACCCCTACACTGCCCAAACACCACTGCACTGCCCTAAACCCTGAAACACCACCCCCAGCATGACCCCCTACACTGCCCGAACACCTCTGCACTGCCCTGAACCCTGAAACACCACCCTCAGCAGGACCCCCTGCACTGCCTGAACACCACTGCCCTAATCCCTGAAACACCACCCCAGCAAGAACCCCTAGAATGCCTGAAAACCACTGCTCTGCCCTAAACCCTGAAACACCACCCCCAGCACATCCCCCTACACCACCTGAACACCACTGCTCTTCCCTAAACCCTGAAACACCAACACGACCCCCTACACTGCCCGAACACATCTGCACTGCCCTAAACCCTGAAACACTAGCCCCAGCACGACCCGTTATACTGCCCGCACACCACTGCACTGCCCTAAACCCTGAAGCACCACCCCCAGCATGACCCCCTACACTGCAAGAACACCACTGCACTGCCTTAAACCCTGAAACACAACCCACAGCACGACCCCCTACACTACCCGCACACCACTGCACTGCCCTAAACCCTGAAACACCACCCCAGCACGACCCCCTACACTGCCCGAACACCACTGCACTGCCCTAAACCCTGAAACACCAGCCCCATCACGACCCCTACACTGCCCAAACACCACTGCACTGCCCTAAACCCTGAAACACCACCCGCAGCATGACCCCCTACACTGCCCGAACACCTCTGCACTGCCCTGAACCCTGAAACACCACCCTCAGCAGGACCCCCTGCACTGCCTGAACACCACTGCCCTAATCCCTGAAACACCACCCCAGCAAGAACCCCTAGAATGCCTGAAAACCACTGCTCTGCCCTAAACCCTGAAACACCACCCCCTGCACGGCCCCCTGCACTGCCCTAACACCACTGCACTGCCCATAATCCTGAAACACCACCCCCAGCAAGACCCCCTACACTGCCCGAACACCTCTGCACCGCCGTGAACCCTTAAACACCACCCCCAGCAAGACCCCCTACACTGCCTGAACACCACTGCCCTAAACCCTGAAACATCACCCTAGCATGACCCCCTACACTGCCAAAAAACCACTGCACTGCCCTAAACCCTGAAACACCACCCCCTGCAAGACCCCCTACAGTGCCCGAACACCACTGCATTGCCCTAAACCCTGAAACACCACCCCCTGCACGTCCCCCTACACTGCCAGAACACCACTGCTCTGCCCAAAACCCTGAAACACCACCCCCAGCACGTCCCCCTACACTGCCTGAACACCACTGCTCTGCCCAAAACCCTGAAACACCACCCCCAGCACGTCCCCCTACACCACCTGAACACCACTGCTCTGCCCTAAACCCTGAAACACCAGCACGACCCCCTACACTGCCCGAACACATCTGCACTGCCCTAAACCCTGAAACACTAGCCCCAGCATGACCCGTTATACTGCCGCACACCACTGCACTGCCCTAAACCCTGAAGCACCACCCCCAGCATGACCCCCTACACTGCACGAACACCACTGCACTGCCTTAAACCCTGAAACACCACCCACAGCATGACTCCCTACACTACCCGCACACCACTGCACTGCCCTAAACCCTGAAACACCACCCCAGCACGACCCCCTACACTGCCCGAACACCACTGCACTGCCCTAAACCCTGAAACACCAGCCCCATCATGACCCCCTACACTGCCCAAACACCACTGCACTGCCCTAAACCCTGAAACACCACACCCATCATGACCCCCTACACTGCCCAAACACCACTGCACTGCCCTAAACCCTGAAACACCAGCCCCATCACGACCCCTACACTGCCCGAACACCACTGCGCTGCCCTAAACCCTGGAACACCACCCCCAGCATGACCCCCTACAAAGGCCGAACACCTCTGCACTGCCCAGAACCCTGAAACACCACCCCCAGCAGGACCCCCTACACTGCCTGAACACCACTGCCCTAATCCCTGAAACACCACCCCAGCAAGAACCCCTAGAATGCCCGAAAACCACTGCACTGCCCTTAACCCTGAAACACCACCGCCTGCACGGCCCCCTGCACTGCCCGAACACCACTGCACTGCCCTAAACCCTGAAACACCACCCCCTGCACGATCCCCTACACTGCCCGAACCACACTGCACTGCCCTAAACCCTGAAACACCACTCCCAGGACGAACCCCTACACTGCCCAAACACCCCTGCTTTGCCCTAAACTCTAAAACACCACCCCCAGCACGTCCCCCTACACTGCCAGAAGACCACTGCACTGCCCTAATTCCTGAAACACCACCCCGAGCACGAGCCCCTACACTGCCTGAACACCACTGCTCTGCCCTAAACCCTGAAACACCACCCCCAGCACGTCTCCCTACACTGCCTGAACACCACTGCTCTGCCCTAAACCCTGAAACACCAGCACGACCCCCTACACTGCCCGAACACCTCTGCACTGCCCTAAACCCTGAAACACCACCCCCAGCACGACCCCCTACACTGCCCGTACACCACTGCACTGCCCTAAATCCTGAATCACCATCCTAGCATGACCCCCTACACTGCACGAACACCAGTGCACTGCCATAAACCCGAAAACACTACCCCCAGCATGACCCCCCACACTGCCCGAACACCACTTCACTGCCCTAAACCCTAAAACACCACCCCCTGCACGACACCCTACACTACCGAAACACCACTGCACTACCCTCAAACACCACCCCCAGCATGACGCTGAACACAACCCGAACACCACTGCACTACCCTAAACCATAAAACACCAGCCCCAGCATGACCCCCTAGACTGCCCGAACACCACTGCAGTGCCCTAACCCTAAAACACCAGAACGACCCTTCACACTGCCCGAACATCACTGCACTGCCCTAAACCCTGAAACACCAGCCTCAGCACGACCCCCTACACTGCCCGAACACCAATGCACTGCCCTAAACCCTGAAACACCACCCCCAACATAACCCTCTACACTGCCAGAACACCACTGCACTGCCCTAAACCCTGAAACACCACCCCCTGCACAACCCCCTACACTGCCCGAACAACACTGCACTGCCCTTAATCCTGAAACACCACCCCCAGCAAGACCCCCTACACTGCCCGAACACCACTGCATTGCCCTAAACCCTGAAACACCACCCCCTGCACGACCCCCTACACTGCCCGAACACCACTGCACTGCCCTAAATCCGGAAACACCACTACCAGGACGACCCCCTACACTGCCCAAACACACCTGCTCTGCCCTAAACCCTAAAACAGCACCCTCAGCACGTCCCCCTACACTGTCAGAACACCACTTCACTGCCCTAATTCCTGAAACACCACCCCAGCACGACCCCCTACACTGCCTGAACACCACTGCTCTGCCCAAAACTCTGAAACACCACCCCCAGCATGTCCCCCTACACCACCTGAACACCACTGCTCCGCCCTAAACCCTGAAACACCAACACGACCCCCTACACTGCCCGAACACATCTGCACTGCTTTAAACCCTGAAAAACCAGCCCCAGCACGACCCGTTATACTGCCCGCACACCGCTGCACTGCCCTAAACCCTAAAACACTAGCCCCAGCACGACCCCCTACACTGCCCGATCACCAGTCACCACTGCACTGCCCTAAACCCTGAAACACCACCCCCAACACAACCCTCTACACTGCCCGAACATCACTGCACTGCCCTAAACCCTGAAACACCACCCCCCTGCACAACCCCCTACACTGCCTGAACAACACTGCACTGCCCATAATCCTGAAACACCACCCCCAGCAAGACCCCCTACACTGCCCGAACACCTCTGCACCGCCCTGAACCCTTAAACACCACCCCCAGCAAGACCACCTACACTGCCTGAACACTACTGCCCTAAACCCTGAAACATCACCCTAGCATGACCCCCTACACTGCCCAAAAACCACTGCACTGCCCTAAACCCTGAAACACCACCCACTGCAAGACCCCCTACAGTGCCTGAACACCACTGCATTGCCCTAAACCCTGAAACACCACCCCCTGCACCACCCCCTACACTGCCCGAACACCACTGCACTGCCCTAAATCCGGAAACACCACTACCAGGACGACCCCCTACACTGCCCAAACACACCTGCTCTGCCCTAAACCCTAAAACACCACCCTCAGCAAGTCCCCCTACACTGCCTGAACACCACTGCTCTGCCCAAAACTCTGAAACACCACCCCCAGCACATCCCCCTACACCACCTAAACACCACTGCTCTGCCCTAAACCCTGAAACACCAACACGACCCCCTAAACTGCCCGAACACATCTGCACTGCCCTAAACCCTGAAACACTAGCCCCAGCACGACCCGTTATACTGCCCGCACACCACTGCACTGCCCTAAACCCTGAAGCACCACCCCCAGCATGACCCCCTACACTGCAAGAACACCACTGCACTGCCTTAAACCCTGAAACACCACCCACAGCACGACCCCCTACACTACCCGCACACCACTGCACTGCCCTAAACCCTGAAACACCACCCCAGCACGACCCCCTACACTGCCCGAACACCACTGCACTGCCCTAAACCCTGAAACACCAGCCCCATCACGACCCCTACACTGCCCAAACACCACTGCACTGCCCTAAACCCTGAAACACCACCCCCAGCATGACCCCCTACACTGCCCGAACACCTCTGCACTGCCCTGAACCCTGAAACACCACCCTCAGCAGGACCCCCTACACTGCCTGAACACCACTGCCCTAATCCCTGAAACACCACCCCAGCAAGAACCCCTAGAATGCCTGAAAACCACTGCTCTGCCCTAAACCCTGAAACACCACCCCCTGCACGGCCCCCTGCACTGCCCGAACACCACTGCACTGCCTTGAACCCTGAAACACCACCCCCTGCACGATCCCCTACAGTGCCCGAACACCACTGCACTGCCCTAAACCCTGAAACAACACTCCCAGGACGAACCCCTACACTGTCCAAACACCACTGCTCTGCCCTAAACCCTAAAACACCACCCCCAGCACGTCCCCCTACACTGCCAAAACACCACTGCACTGCCCTAATTCCTGAAACACCACCCCAGCACGACCCTCTACGCTGCCTGAACACCACTGCTCTGCCCTAAACCCTGAAACACCACCCCCAGCATGTCTCCCTACACTGCCTGAACACCACTGCTCTGCCCTAAACCCTGAAACACCAGCACGACCCCCTACACTGCCCGAACACCACTGCACTGCCCTAAACCCTGAAACACCATCCCCAGCACGACCCCCTACACTGGCCGCACTCCACTGCGCTGCCCTAAACCCTGAAACACCACTCCCATCAAGACCCCCTACACTGCCCGAACACCATTTCTCCAAACCCTGAAACGCCCCCCCTGCAAGACCCTCTACACTGCCCGAACACCACTGCACCACTGCCCTGAACCCTAAAACGCCACCCCCTGCAAGACCCCCTACACTGCCCGAACACCACTGCACTGCCCTAAACCCTGAAACATCACCCCCAGCACGACTCCTACACTGCCCGAACAACACTGCACTGCCCTAAACCCTATACCCTGAAATACCACCAAAGCACGACCCCCTACACTGCCTGAAAACCTCTGCAATGCCATAAACCCTGAAACACCACCCACAGCATGACCCCCTATACTACACCACTGCACTTCCCTAAACCCTGAAACACCACCCCCACCACGACCCACTATACTGCCCGAACACCACTGCACTGCCCTAAACCCTGAAACACCACCCTCATCAAGACCCCCTACACTGCCCGAACACCACTGCACTGCCTTAAACCATGAAACACCAGCCCCAGCACGACCCCCTACACTGCCCTAACACCACTGCACTGCCCTAAACCCTGAAACACCAGCCCCAGCACGACCCCCTTCACTGCCCGAACACCACTGCCCTAAACCCTGAAATGCCTTCCCCTGCAAGCCCCTCTACACTTCCCAAACACCACTGCACCACTGCCCTAAACCCTGAAATACCACCCCCTGCAAGACCCCCTAGATTGCCCGAACACCACTGCACTGCCCTAAACCCTGAAACACCACCCCCAGCACGACCCCCTAAACTGCCCGAAAACCACTGCACTGCCCTAAACCCTGAATCACCACCCCAGCATGACCCCTACACTGCACGAACACCACTGCACTGCCCTAAACCCTAAAACACTAGCCCCAGCATGATCCCCCACACTGCCCGAACACCATTTCACTGCCCTAAACCCTAAAACACCACCCCCTGCACGACACCCTACACTACCGGAACACCACTGCACTACCCTAAAACACCACCCCCAGCATGACCCTCAAAACAGCCCGAACACCACTGCACTACCCTAAACCATAAAACACCCACACCAGCACGACCCCCTAGACTGCCCGAACACCACTGCACTGCCCTAACCCTAGAAAACCAGCCCTGGCACGACCCCTCACACTGCCCGAACACCACTACACTGCCCTAAACCCTGAAACACCAGCCCCAGCACGACCCCCTACACTGCCTGAACACCACTGCACTGCGCTAAACCCTAAAACACCACCCCAACACAACCCTGTACACTGCCCGAACACCACTGCACTGCCCTAAACCCTGAATCACCACCCCCCTGCACAACCCCCTACACTGCCCGAACACCACTGCACTGCCCTTAATCCTGAAACACCATCCCCAGCAAGACCCCCTACACTGCCCGAACACCTCTGCACCGCCCTGAACCCTTGAACACCACCCCAGCAAGACCCCGTACACTGCCTGAACACCACTGCCCTAAACCCTGAAACACCACCAGAGCATGACCCCCTACACTGCCCGAAAACCACTGCCCTAAACCCTGAATCACCACCCCCTGCACGACCCCCTACAGTGCCCGAACACCACTGCATTGCCCTAAACCCTGAAACACCACCCCCTGCACAACCCCCTACACTGCCCGAACACCACTGCACTGCCCTAAATCCTGAAACACCACTACCAGGACAACCCCCTACACTGCCCAAACACACCTGCTCTGCCCTAAACCCTAAAACACCACCCTCAGCACGTCCCCCTACCTTGCCAAAACACCACTGCACTGCCCTAATTCCTGAAACACCACCCCCAGCACGACCCAATACACTGCCTGAACAACACTGCACTGCCCCAAACCCTGAAACACTAGCCCCAGCACGACCCGTTACACTGCCCGCACACCACTGCACTACCCTAAACCCTGAAACAACTCCCCCAGCATAACCCCCTACACTGCACGAACACCACTGCACTGCCTTAAACCCTAAAACACCACCCACAGCACGATCCCCTACACTACCCGCACACCACTGCACTGCCCTAAACCCTGAAACACCACCCCAGCATGACCCCCTACACTGCCCGAACACCACTGCACTGCCCTAAACCCTGAAACACCAGCCCGATCACGACCCCCTACACTGCCCGAACACCACTGCACTGCCCTAAACCCTGAAACACCACCCCCAGCATGACCCCCTACACTGCCCGAACACCACTGCACTGCCCTAATCCCTAAAACACCACCCCCCTGCACGACCCCCTACACTGCCCGAACACCACTGCACTGCCATAAACCCTGAAGCACCACCCCCAGCAAGACCCCCTACACTGCCCGAACACATCTGCACTGCCCTGAACCCTGAAACACCACCCCCAGCAGGACCCCCTACACTGCCTGAACACCACTGCCCTAATCCCTGAAACACCACCCCAGCAAGAACCTCTACAATGCCCGAAAACCACTGCACTGCCCTAAACCCTGAAACACCACCCCCTGCACGGCCCCCCTGCACTGCCCGAACACCACTGCACTGCCCTAAACCCTGAAACACCACCCCCTGCACGATCCCCTACACTGCCGGAACACCACTGCACTGCCCTAAACCCTGAAACACCACTCCCAGGACGAACCCCTACACTGCCCAAACACCAGTGCTCTGCCCTAAACCCTAAAAAACCACCCCCAGCACGTCCCAATACACTGCCAGAACACCACTGCACAGCCCTAATTCCTGAAACACCAACCCCAGCATGACCCCCTACACTGCCTGAACACCATTGCTCTGCCCTAAACCCTGAAACACCACCCCTTGCACGTCTCCCTACACTGCCTGAACACCACTGCTGTGCCCTAAACCCTGAAACACCAGCACGACCCCCTACACTGCCCAAACACCACTGCACTGCCCTAAACCCTGAAACACCATCCCCAGCATGACCCCCTACACTGCCCGCACTCCACTGCGCTGCCCTAAACCCTGAAACACCACCCCCAGCAAGACCCCCTACACTGCCCGAACACCACTGCTCTTAACCCTGAAACGCCACCCACTGCAAGACCCCCTACACTGCCCGAACACCACTGCACTGCCCTAAACCCTGAAACATCACCCCCAGCACGACTCCTACACTGCCCGAACACCACTTCACTGCCCTAAACCCTGAAATACCACCCCCAGCATGACCCCCTACACTGCCCGAACACTACTGCACTGCCCTAAACCCTAAAACACCACCTCCAGCACGACCTCCCACACTGCCCGAACACCACTGCACAGCCCTAAACCCTGAAACACCAGCCCCAGCTGTCCCCCTACACTGCCCGAACACCTCTGCACTGCCCTGAAAGCTGAAACACCACCCCCAGCAAGACCCCTACACTGCCTGAACACCACTGCCCTAAACCCTTAAACACCACCCCAGCAAGACACCCTATGCTGCCCGAAAACCACTGTACTGCCCTAAAACCTGAAACACCACCCCCTGCACGACCCCCTACACTGCCCGAACACTACTGCACTGCCCTAAACCCTGAAACACCACCCCTTGCAGGGCCCCCTACACTGCCCGAACACCACTGCACTGCTCTAAACCCTGAAACGCCACCCCCAGCACGTCCCCCTACACTGCCTGAACACCACTGCTCTGCCCTAAACCCTCAAACACCAGCACGACCCCCTACACTTCCCTAACACCACTGCACAGCCCTAAACCCTGAAACACCACCAACAACACGACCCCCTACACTACCCGCACACCACTGCACTGCCCTAAACCCTGAAATACCACACCCAGCACGTCCTCCTACACTTCCCGAACACCACTGCACTGCCCTAAACCCTGAAACACCACCCCCAGCACGACTCCCTATACTGCCCGAACTCCACTGCACTGCCCTAAACCGTGAAACACCAGCCCCAGTGCGACCCCTTACACTGCCCGAACACCACTGCACTGCCCTAAACCCTAAAACACCAGCACGACCCCCTACACTGACCGCACACCACTGCACTGCCCTAAACCCTGAAACACCACCCCCAGAACGACCCCCTACACTGCCCAAACAACACTGCACTGCCCTAAGCCCTGAAACACCACCCCCAGCACGACCCCCTACACTACCAGCACACCACTGCACTGCCCTAAACCCTGAAACACCAGCCCCAGCATGACCCCCTCCACTGCCCGAACACCACTGCTCTAAACGCTGAAACGCCTTCCCCTGCAAGACCCTCTACACTGCCCGAACACCACTGCACCACTGCCCTAAACCCTGAAATGCCACCCCCTGCAAGACCCCCTATATTGCCCGAACACCACTGCACTGCCCTAAATCCTGAAACACCACCCCCAGCACGACCCCCTACACTGCCCGAACACCACTGCACTGCCCTAAACCCTGAAACACCACCCCAGCACGACCCCCTACATTGCCCGAATACCACTGCACTGTCCTGAACCCTAAAACACTACCCCCAGCACGACCCCCCACACTGCCCGAACACCACTTCACTACCCAAAACCCTAAAACACCACCCCCTGCACGACACCCTACACTACCGGAACACCACTGCACTACCCCAAAACACCACCCCCAGCATGACCCTCAACACTGCCCGAACACGACTGCACTACCCTAAACCATAAAACACCAGCCCCAGCATGACCCCTCACACTGCCCGAACACCATTGCACGGCCCTAAACCCTGAAACACCATCCCCAGCATGACCCCCTACACTGCCCGAACACCACTGCACTGCCCTAAACCCTGAAACACCAGCCCCAGCACGACCCCCTACACTGCCCGAACACCACTGCACTGCCCTAAACCCTGAAACACCACCCCCAGCACGACCCCCTACACTGCCTGAACAACACAGCACTGCCCTAAACCCTGAAACACCACCCCCAGCAAGACCCCCTACATTGCCCGAACACCACTGCACTGGCATAAACCCTGAAACACCACCCCCAGCAAGACCCTCTACACTGCCTGAACACCACTGCCCTAAACCCTGAAACACCACCTCAGCAAGACCCTCTACACTGCCTGAACACCACTGCCCTAATCCCTGAAACACCACCCCCTGCACGACCCCCTACACTGGCCGAACACCACTTCACTGCCCTATACCCAAAAACACTACCCCCAGCACGACACCCTACACTACCTGAACACCACTGCACTATCCAAAAACGCCACCTCCAGCAAGAACCCCTACACTGCCGAACACCACTGCCCTAAACCCTGAAAAACCACTCCCAGCAAGACCCCCTACATTGCCCGAACACCACTGCACTGCCCTAAACCCTGAAACACCACCCCCAGCAATACCCTCTACACTGCCTGAGCACCACTGTCCTAAACCCTGAAACACCACCCCAGCAAGACCCCCTACACCACCCGAAAACCACTTCACTGCCCTAAACCCCAAAACACTACCCCCAGCACGACACCCTACACTACCTGAATACCACTGCACTATCCTAAAACGCTACCTCAAGCAAGACCCCTATGTTATGTTATGTTATACAATTTTTGTATAGCGCCTATCACCACCGGTCTCTAAGCGCTTAAACAGAAAGAACACAACATACTGTCACCCCGAAGCCCTCTACTGTCTCCGATTAGGCCGAGGATATAGCTTTTTTAAAAAGGCGCGTCTTGAGTTTTTTCCTGAAGGAAAGTAGCTGTGTATCTTCCTTCAGACTGGCCGGTAGCGCATTCCAGAGTTGCGGAAGAATCACCGAAAAGGCCTTGCCTCCTTTAGTTTTTAATTTAAATCTGGGTTGAATCAGGTTGGAGGCTTGACCTGAGCACAAAGTTCTGCCAGGGACATACCTCCTCAGGCGCTGCTTAATGTATTCTGGGGCTTTGCCCCAGAGTGCCTTATGGGCCACACAAAGACATTTAAATTGAATTCTGAACTTCACAGGCAGCCAATGCAGCTTCCAGAGGAGTGGGGTTGCATGGGCGTTTCTCGGTAGAGAAAAAATCAACCTGGCTGCATCGTTTTGTAAGACCTGCAACTTCCTCAGCAACTTCTGTGGTAAACCCAGATACAGAGCGTTGCCGTAGTCTAGCCTCGATATGACTGTGGCAGAGACAATGGTTTGTAGGGTGGAGGCTGAAAGAATGGAAGTCAGCTTGCGTAGTTGCCTCATCACGCCCGTGCAGGAGCCCACCACCGCCAAGACTTGAGGGGCCATGGTGAGGTCTGCATCAATTTTAAGGCCTAGACTTTTTACCACTGACCGGGAGAGGGGGTTCTTCCTAATTCCGGGGGCCAGTATAGATCACCCCAGGGATTAGCCTGGTTGGTGAGCACCAGCACCTCCGTTTTCTCAGCATTCACTTTCAAAAGGTTGTCAGTCATCCAATTGACCGTGAATCTCAGCACGTTCCTCACAGATTCCTGGACCTCCTTAGTTTCGTCTAGCTGCACCAGTAGCTGAGTATCATCTGCGTAGTTAAAGATTTCACAACTCCTACGCGAGAGCTCCTCCATCAGCGGTTGCAGGTAAATGTTGAAGAGTAGGGGGGAGAGAGCGGACCCCTGGGGTACACCCCATGTCACTTGATTAATCCCAGACAACTGGTCCCCCATCTGAACCCTCTGAGTACGCCCTGACAGGAAGGATTCAAGCCACTTGAGCGCCTGTCCTGTTATCCCCAGCTTGGCGATACGGTCCAGCAGGATGATATGGCTGACCGTATCAAATGCTGCCGACAGGTCTAATAGAATCAGAGCGCATGGTTGTTTCTTGTCGGCTCTTATTCTCAGTTCATCGGTGACCGTGGCCATAACTAGTTCTGTACTTTGCTGTGGCCGGAACCCAGCCTGCCTAGCCTGGAGTAGATGGTGTTCCTCCGGATAGCTGGCTAAGGTGTTTAAGACGTGCTTTTCTATAATGTTACTCTTAAGTGGCAACTGGGAGATAGGCCTATAGTTTTTCAGTACCCTGGCATCGGCACCCAATTTCTTAAGAAGTAGGGAGACTCTAGCTTCCTTCAGCCTGACTGGCAGGTAGCCCGCTTCTAGTGAGGCATTCAGTAGGCTCAGCAACTGAGGCTGAATACCAGGTAAGGCCAGTTTAAAAAAATTTGGGGGACAGGGGTCTGTGGTGGAGCCTGATTTAACATGGCCGACAAGCTCCGCCAGTCGCTGTTCATCAATGTAAGGGAAACTACTCAAGACCCCGATTTCCGGCTGACTGTCTGGGCAGGATGGCGGAGACAATCCAGCTGGAGTCATGGTAATGTCTTTTAAGATGTCCTGAACCTTCTGAAGGAAAAAGCCTTGAAAGGTATCACAGTCAGGCTGATCATCCGCAGGCTTTTTCTCACTTAGCTGTGTAAGTTCTCTTAAGATCATAAAGGTCTCCCTTTGTTTGTTTGTGGCCTCCCTAATTCTGTTTTCATAGAAGGCGGATTTCCTCACCAGAATATCCGTCTTATAACTGGCCAGGAGTGATTTAAAGGTTAGTGACTCTGCTGGACAGTAGTTAAGTCTCCATCTTCGCTCGGCCTTACGAAGGGCTTGTTTCTTTTCCTTGAGTGAGGCGTCAAACCATGGAGCTCCCTTTCCCTTTGTTCTGGTCCTCTCCAAACGCTCCGGGGCAAGTTTATCTAAAGCAGACCGGATCCAGGTCATCAGGGCAGTAGTATCAGAGTCCAGGTTCGTCAGTGTCATCTTGGGGGGAGGAGAGGAAAGCAGGGTCGAGACTAAGGAAACAGCCTCAATCTTCTTCCAAGACCTAACTTTCCTCCCCAGTTGCTTTGAGACAGCCGGCAAGGGATCCCCCGGAACCCAGCAATTTATTAGGGAATGGTCTGACCAAATGCAAGGGTTAACTTCAGTTATATCCACAAGGGACAGAGAGGACCAGACAAGATCAAGTGTGTGGCCCTTCACATGGGTCGGACCCGTTACTAGTTGTTGTAAATTCAGTGCAGATAGATTGGTTTCAAACTCTGTCACCGTGGGCTCTCTGGGAACCTTGTCCCAATGGTAATTGAAGTCACCTACCACAATAAGAGACTTATATCTGGAGGCTAAGTCTGTCAGTAGTTCAAAGAAGATGTCATTAAATTCAGGTGAACTCTGAGGTGGGCGATATACTAACAGTAGCAGGATGCATGAGGATTTAAGTGATATTTTTATCCCTAACAGCTCTGCACAATCACAATTTTCTGCTACAATTTGTGTCACTTTAAGACTCTTTTTGAACAAGAAGGCCACACCACCCCCTCTGATGTCATTGGGGCGATTGTACCAAAGTGCGTCAAACTCAGGAGGCAGGGCTGCTAGAACATCCGGAGTCGAAGACGTGCCCAGCCATGTCTCTGAGAGAGCAAGGATGTCAATGTCACCCTCGGCCAGAAGTGAGAATACCTCTAGGTGATGCTTTTGCAGGGAGCGAGTATTTAATGTGGCAATGATTAGGCCTTGAGTCCTCGTACGGGTCCGTGCATCCTCTCCCTGCAACAAAGCCTCAGACCGTAGTTTAGCGTAGGTTAACCTATCTAACACCATGTTACCTGTGTTAAGAGACCTGAGAAGATCGGGCGAGTATATACGAGAACGGCCAGGGGTTATGGCCCCTGGGCCCGTTCTGGCCCGGACGGGCCCAGATGGGCTTTCCTCTGGCGCTCCTCCGGCGCAACGCTGCGCACGTGCGCCTCGCGCGACCATTGCAGTGCCCTAAATAGCGTATGGCAAGGGCTGCTCGTCCAGACTACAGCGCTAGCCCCGGAAGCATTGTGGGAGCGCTTCAGACCCACACCCAAAATGGCGGCCGGGAGCAAGGGAGCGCGAAAACACCCAAATGGTGAGTTTGTGCAAACAAATTAATGTGCAGGCAATGCGGGCGTTTAGGGGGACAGGAAAGCGTTATTTGTGCAAATTTTAAAATACAGATTTTAAAAACAACAAGTTCACAATTTTATAAAGCTAAAAACTCAGCGAGAATTAGCAGCTAGCAGCAAAAGTTTACAATGACAGCGTTAGCATTACAGTCCAATCTGTTGACCTCAGGCACACCAACTGGCCCCCTAAATAGAGTTTGCCAAGGGCTGCTCGTCCTGACTAGAGCGCTAGCCCCGGAAGCGTCGTGGGAGCGCTTCAGACCCACACCCAAAATGGCGGCCGGGAGTAAGGGAGCGCGAAAACACCCAAATGGTGAGTTTGTGCAAACAAATTAATGTGCAGGCAATGCGGGCGTTTAGGGGGACAGGAAAGCGTTATTTGTGCAAATTTTAAAATACTGATTTTAAAAACAACAAGTTCACAATTTTACAAAGCTAAAAACTCAGCGTGCATTAGCAGCTAGCAGCAAAAGTTTACAATGACAGCGTTAGCATTACAGTCCAATCTGTTGACCTCAGGCACACCAACTGGCCCCCTAAATAGAGTTTGCCAAGGGCTGCTCGTCCAGACTAGAGCGCTAGCCCCGGAAGCGTCGTGGGAGCGCTTCAGACCCACACCCAAAATGGCGGCCGGGAGCAAGGGAGCGCAAAAACACCCAAATGGTGAGTTTGTGCAAACAAATGAATGTGCAGGCAATGTGGGCGTTTAGGGGGACAGGAAAGCGTTATTTGTGCAAATTTTAAAATACAGATTTTAAAAACAACAAGTTCACAATTTTACAAAGCTAAAAACTCAGCGAGAATTAGCAGCTAGCAACAAAAGTTTACAATGACAGCGTTAGCATTACACTGCCCAAACACCACTGCCCTAAACCCTGAAACGCCACCCCCTGCAAGACCTTCTACACTGCCCGAACACCACTGCACCACTGCCCTAAACCCTGAAATGCCACCCTCTGCAAGACCCCCTACACTGCCCGAACACCACTGCACTGCCATAAACCCTGAAACACCACCCCCAGCACGACCCCCTATACTGCCCGAACAGCACTGCTCTACCCTAAAACACCAGCCCCAGCATGACCCCTACACTGCCCGAACACCACTGCCCTAAACCCTGAAACGCCACCCTCTGCAAGACCCCCTACCCTGCCCGAACACCACTGCTCTGCCCTAAACCCTGAAACACCAGTCCCAGCATGACCCCCTGCACTGCCCGAACTGCACTGCACTGCCCTAAACCCTGAAACACTAGCCCCAGCACGACCCCCTACACTGCCCGATCACCACTGCACTGCCCTAAACCCTGAAACACCAGCCCCAGCATGACCCCCTACATTTCCCGAACACCACTGCACTGCCCTAAACCCTGAAACACCAGCCCCAGCATGACCCCCTACACTGCTCGAACACCACTGCACTGCCCTAAACCCTGAAACACCACCCCCAGCAAGACCACCTACATTGCCCGAACACCTCTGCACTGCCCTGAACCCTGAAATACCACCCCCAGCAAGACCCTCTACACTGCCTGAACACCACTGCCCTAAACCCTGAAACACCACCCCAGCAAGACCCCCTACACCGCCCGAAAACCAATGCACTGCCCTAAACCCTGAAACACCACCCCCTGCACGACCCCTACACTGCCCGAACACCACTTCACTGCCCTAAACCCTAAAACACTTCCCCCAGCACGACACCCTACACTACCTGAACACCACTGCACTACCCTAAAACACCACACCCAGCATGACCTCCAATACTGCCTGAACACCACTGCACTACTCTAAACCATAAAGCACCACTCCCAGCAAGACCCCCTACACTGCCAGAACACCACTGCTCTAAACCCTGGAACGCCACCCCCTGCAAGACCCTCTACACTGCCCGAACACCTCTGCACCACTGCCCTGAACCCTAAAACATCACCCCCTGCAAGACCCCCTACACTGCCCGAACACCACTGCACTGCCCTAAACCCTGAAACATCACCCCCAGCACGACTCCTACACTGCCCGAACACCACTGCACTGCCCTAAAACATGAAATACCACCTCCAGCATGACCCCTACACTGCCCGAACACTACTGCACTGCCCTAAACCCTAAAACACCACCCCAGCACGACCTCCCACACTGCCCGAACACCACTGCACTGCCCTAAACCCTAAAACACCACCCCATCACGACACCCTACACAGCCCGAACACCACTGCAGTGCCCTAAACCGAGAAACACCACCCCAGCACAACCACTTACACTGCCCGAACACCACTGCACTGCACTGCCCTAAACCCTAAAACACTACCCCCAGCATGACCCCCCACACTGCCCGAACACCACTTCACTGCACTAAACCCTAAAACACCACCCCCTGCACGACACCCTATACTACCGGAACACCACTGCACTAAACTAAAACACCACCCCCAGCATGACCCTCAACACTGCCCGAACACCACTGCACTACCCTAAACCATAAAACACCAGCCCCAGCACGACCCCCTACATTGCCCGAACACCACTGCACTGCCCTAAACCCTGAAACACCAGCCCCAGCACAACCCCCTACACTGCCCTAACACCACTGCCCTAAACCCTTAAACACCACCCCAGGAAGACACCCTACGCTGCCCGAAAACCACTGTACTGCCCTAAACCCTGAAACACCACCCCCAGCATGACCCCCTACACTGCCTGTACACCACTGCCCTAAGCCCTGAAACACCACCTCCAGCAAGACCCTCTACACTGCCCGAACACCACTGCACCACTGCCCTAAGCCCTGAAATGCCACCCCCTGCAAGACCCCCTACATTGCCCGAACACCACTGCACTGCCCTAAACCCTAAAACACCACCCCCAGCACGACAACCTACACTACACGAACACCACTGCACTGCCCTAACCATAAATCACCAGCCACAGCACAACCCCCTACACTGCCCGAACACTACTGCACTGCCATAAACCCTGAAACACCACCCCCAGCACGACCCCCTACACTGCCCGAACACCACTGCTCTACCCTAAACCCTAAAACACCAGCCCCAGCACGACCCGCTACACTGCCGGAACACCACTGCACTGCCCTAACCCTAAAACACCAGCCCCAGTACGACCCCCTACACTGCCCCAACACCACTGCACTGCCCTAAACCCTAAAACACCAGCCCCAGCACGACCCCTCACAGTGCCCGAATACCACTGCACGGCCCTAAACCCTGAAACACCAGCCCCAGCACGACCCCCTACACTGCCCGAACACCACTGCACTGCCGTAAACCATGAAAGACCACCCCCAGAAAAACCCCCTACACTGCCCGAACACCACTGCTCTGCCCTATGCCCTCAACCATGCCCAGCACGTCCCCCTACATTGCCCGAACACCACTGCTCTGCCCTAAATCCTGAAACACCACCCCCAGCACGACCCCTACTCTGCCCGAACACCACTGCTCTGCCCTAAACCCTGAAACACCACCCCCAGCACGTCCCCCTACACTGCCGAACACTACTGCTCTGCACTAAACACTGAAACACCAGCACCAGCACGACACCCTACACTGCCCGATCCCCACTGCACTTCCCTAAACCCTGAAACACCAGCCCGAGCATGACCCCCTACACTGCCCGAACACAACTGCACTGCCCTAAACCCTGAATCACCAGCCCCAGCACGACCCCTACACTGCCCGAACACCACTGCCCTAAACCCTGAAACGCCACCTCCAGCAAGACCCCCTACACTGCCCGAACACCACTGCCCTAAACCCTGAAATGCCACCCCCTGCAAGACACTCTACACTGCCCGAACACCCCTGCATACTGCCCTAAACCCTGAAATGACACCCCCTGCAAGACACCCTACATTGCCCGAACACCACTGCACTGCCCTAAACCCTGAAACACCACCCCCAGCATGAACCCCTACACTGCCCGAACACCACTGCACTGCCATAAACCCTGTAACACCACCCCTAGCACGACCCCCTACACTGCCCAAACATCCCTGCACTGCCCTAAACCTTAAAACACCACCCCCAGCACGATCCCTACACTACCTGAACACCACTGCACTACCCTAAAACACCACCCCAGCATGACCCCAACACTGCCCAAACACCACTGCACTACCCTAAACCATAAAACACCAGCCCCAGCACAACCCCCTCCACTTCCCGAACACTACTGCACTGCCCTAACCCTAAAACACCAGCCCCAGCACGACCCCCTACACTGCCCGAACACCACTGCACTGCCATAAAATACTGAAACACCACCCCTAGCACAACCCCCTACACTGCCCGAACACCACTGCACTGCCCTAAACCCTAAAACACCACCCCGAGCATGACCCCCCACACTGCCCTACCACTTCCCTGCCCTAAACCCTAAAACAGCACCCCCGGCACAACACCCTACACTACCTGAACACCACTGCACTATCCAAAAACGCCACCTCCAGCAAGACCCCTACACTGCACGAACACCACTGCCCTAAACCCTGAAACACCACCCCAGCAAGACCCCCTACATTGCCCAAACACCACTGCACTGCCCTAAACCCTGAAACACCACCCTCAGCAATACCCTCTACACTGCCTGAACACCACTGCCCTAAACCCTGAAACACCACCCCCTGCACAACCCCCTACACTGCCCGAACACCACTTCACTGCCCTAAACCCTAAAACACTACCCCCAGCACGACACCCTACACTACCTGAATACCACTGCACTATCCTAAAACGCTACCTCCAGCAAGACCCCTACACTGCCCAAACACCACTGCCCTAAACTCTGAAACACCACCCCCTGCAAGACCCTCTACACTGCCCGAACACCACTGCACCACTGCCCTAAACCCTGAAATGCCACCCTCTGCAAGACCCCCTACACTGCCCGAACACCACTGCACTGCCATAAACCCTGAAACACCACCCCCCAGCACGACCCCCTACACTGCCCGAACACCACTGCTCTACCCTAAACCCTAAAACACCAGCCCCAGCATGACCCCTACACTGCCCGAACAACACTGCCCTAAACCCTGAAACGCCACCCTCTGCAAAACCCCCTACCCTGCCCGAACACAATTACACTCCCCTAAACCCTGAAACGTCAGCCCCAGCATGACTCCCTACACTGCCCGAACTCTACTGCACTGCCCTAAACCCTGAAACACTAGCCCCAGCACGACCCCCTACACTGCCCGATCACCAGTCACCACTGAACTGCCCTAAACCCTGAAACACCACCCCCAGCAATACCCTCTACACTGCCTGAGCACCACTGCCCTAAACCCTGAAACACCACCCCAGCAAGACCCCCTACACCGCCCGAAAACCAATGCACTGCCCTAAACCCTCAAACACCACCCCCTGCACAACCCCCTAAACTGCCCGAACACCACTTCACTGCCCTAAACCCCAAAACACTACCCCCAGCACGACACCCTACACTACCTGAGTACCACACGACTATCCTAAAAAACGCTACCTCCAGCAAGACCCCTATGTTATGTTATGTTATAAAATTTTTGTATAGCGCCTATCACCATCGGTCTCTAAGCGCTTAAACAGAAAGAACACAACATACTGTCACCCCGAAGCCCTCTACTGTCTCCGATTTAGGCCGAGGATATAGCTTTTTTAAAAAGGCGCGTCTTGAGTTTTTTCCTGAAGGAAAGTAGCTGTGTATCTTCCTTCAGACTGGCCGGTAGCGCATTCCAGAGTTGCGGAAGAATCACCGAAAAGGCCTTACCTCCTTTAGTTTTTAATTTAAATCTGGGTTGAATCAGGTTGGAGGCTTGACCTGAGCGCAAAGTTCTGCCAGGGACATACCTCCTCAGGCGCTGCTTAATGTATTCTGGGGCTTTGCCCCAGAGTGCCTTATGGGCCACACAAACACATTTAAATTGAATTCTGAACTTCACAGGCAGCCAATGCAGCTTCCAGAGGAGTGGGGTTGCATGGGCGTTTCTCGGTAGAGGAAAAATCAACCTGGCTGCATCGTTTTGTAAGACCTGCAACTTCCTCAGCAACATCTGTGGTAAACCCAGATACAGAGCGTTGCCGTAGTCTAGCCTCGAGATGACTGTGGCAGAGACGATGGTTTGTAGGGTGGAGGCTGAAAGAATGGAAGTCAGCTTGCGTAGTTGCCTAATCACAATCGTGCAGGAGCCCACCACCGCCAAGACTTGAGGGGCCATGGTGTGGTCTGCATCAATTTTAAGGCCTAGACTTTTTACCACTGTACCGGGAGAGGGGGTTCTTCCTAATTCCGGGGGCCAGTATAGATCACCCCAGGGATTAGCCTGGTTGGTGAGCACCAGCACCTCCGTTTTCTCAGCATTCACTTTCAAAAGGTTGTCAGTCATCCAATTGACCGTGAATCTCAGCACGTTCCTCACAGATTCCTGGACCTCCTTAGTTTCGTCTAGCTGCACCAGTAGCTGAGTATCGTCTGCGTAGTTAAAGATTTCACAACTCCTACGCGAGAGCTCCTCCATCAGCGGTTGCAGGTAAATGTTGAAGAGTAGGGGGAGAGAGCGGACCCCTGGGGTACACCCCATGTCACTTGATTAATCCCAGACAACTGGTCCCCCATCTGAACCCTCTGAGTACGCCCTGACAGGAAGGATTCAAGCCACTTGAGCGCCTGTCCTGTTATCCCCAGCTTGGCGATACGGTTCAGCAGGATGATATGGCTGACCGTATCAAATGCTGCCGACAGGTCTAATAGAATCAGAGCGCATGGTTGTTTCTTGTCGGCTCTTATTCTCAGTTCATCGGTGACCGTGGCCATAACTAGTTCTGTACTTTGCTGTGGCCGGAACTCAGCCTGCCTAGCCTGGAGTAGATGGTGTTCCTCCGGATAGCTGGCTAAGGTGTTTAATACGTGCTTTTCTAGAATTTTACTCATAAGTGGCAACTGGGAGATAGGCCTATAGTTTTTCAGTACCCTAGCATCGGCACCCAATTTCTTAAGAAGTAGGGAGACTCTAGCTTCCTTCAGCTGGACTGGCAGGTAGCCCGCTTCTAGTGAGGCATTCAGTCGGCTCAGCAACTGAGGCTGAATACCAGGTAAGGCCAGTTTAAAAAAAATTGGGGGACAGGGGTCTGTGCTGGAGCCTGATTTAACATGGCCGACAAGCTCCGCCAGTCGCTGTTCATCAATGTAAGGGAAACTACTCAAGACCCCGATTTCCGGCTGACTGTCTGGGCAGGATGGCGGAGACAATCCAGCTGGAGTCATGGTAATGTCTTTTAAGATGTCCTGAACCTTCTGAAGGAAAAAGCCTTGAAAGGTATCACAGTCAGGCTGATCATCCGCAGGCTTTTTCTCACTTAGCTGTGTAAGTTCTCTTAAGATCATAAAGGTCTCCCTTTGTTTGTTTGTGGCCTCCCTAATTCTGTTTTCATAGAAGGCGGATTTCCTCACCAGAATATCCGTCTTATAACTGGCCAGGAGTGATTTAAAGGTTAGTGACTCTGCTGGACAGTAGTTAAGTCTCCATCTTCGCTCGGCCTTACGAAGGGCTTGTTTCTTTTCCTTGAGTGAGGCGTCAAACCATGGAGCTCCCTTTCCCTTTGTTCTGGTCCTCTCCAAACGCTCCGGGGCAAGTTCATCTAAAGCAGACCGGATCCAGGTCATCAGGGCAGTAGTATCAGAGTCCAGGTTCGTCAGTGTCATCTTGGGGGGAGGAGAGGAAAGCAGGGTCGAGACTAAGGAAACAGCCTCAATCTTCTTCCAAGACCTAACTTTCCTCCCCAGTTGCTTTGAGACAGCCGGCAAGGGATCCCCCGGAACCCAGCTCTTTATTAGGGAATGGTCTGACCAAATGCAAGGGTTAACTTCAGTTATTTCCACAAGGGACAGAGAGGACCAGACAAGATCAAGTGTGTGGCCCTTCACATGGGTCGGACCCGTTACTAGTTGTAAA
The DNA here is from genome assembly GCF_964204655.1 of Triturus cristatus. Taxonomy (NCBI): domain Eukaryota; kingdom Metazoa; phylum Chordata; class Amphibia; order Caudata; family Salamandridae; genus Triturus; species Triturus cristatus. The sequence goes on from NC_140579.1 coordinate 1,122,679,703, forward strand.
TTCAGAGCAGATAGATTGGTTTCAAACTCTGTCAGCGTGGGCTCTCTGGGAACCTTGTCCCAATGGTAATTCAAGTCACCTACCACAATAAGAGACTTATATCTGGAGGCTAAGTCTGTCAGTAGTTCAAAGAAGATGTCATTAAATTCAGGTGAACTCTGAGGTGGGTGATATACTAACAGTAGCAGGATGCATGAGGATTTAAGTGATATTTTTATCCCTAACAGCTCTGCACAATCACAATTTTCTGCTACAATTTGTGTCACTTTAAGACTCTTTTTGAACAAGAATGCCACACCACCCCCTCTGATGTCATTGGAGCGATTGTACCAAAGTGCGTCAAACTCAGAAGGCAGGGCTGCTAGAACATCCGGAGTCGAAGACGTGCCCAGCCATGTCTCTGAGAGAGCAAGGATGTCAATCTCACCCTCGGCCAGAAGTGAGAATACCTCTAGGTGATGCTTTTGCAGGGAGCGAGTATTTAATGTGGCAATGATTAGGCCTTGAGTCCTCGTACGGGTCCGTGCATCCTCTGCCTGCAACAAAGCCTCTGACCGTAGTTTAGCGTAGGTTAACCTATCTAACACCATGTTACCTGTGTTAAGAGACCTGAGAAGATCGGGCGAGTATATACGAGAACGGCCAGGGGTTATGGCCCCTGGGCCCGTTCTGGCCCGGACGGGCCCAGACGGGCTTTCCTCTGGCGCTCCTCCGGCGCGACGCTGCGCGCGTGCGCTGCGCGCGACCATTACAGTGCCCTAAATAGCGTATGGCAAGGGCTGCTCGTCCAGACTACAGCGCTAGCCCCGGAAGCGTTGTGGGAGCGCTTCAGACCCACACCCAAAATGGCGGCCGGGAGCAAGGGAGCGCGAAAACACCCAAATGGTGAGTTTGTGCAAACAAATTAATGTGCAGGCAATGCGGGCGTTTAGGGGGACAGGAAAGCGTTATTTGTGCAAATTTTAAAATACAGATTTTAAAAACAACAAGTTCACAATTTTACAAAGCTAAAAACTCAGCGAGAATTAGCAGCTAGCAACAAAAGTTTACAATGACAGCGTTAGCATTACACTGCCCAAACACCACTGCCCTAAACCCTGAAACGCCACCCCCTGCAAGACCCTCTACACTGCCCGAACACCACTGCACCACTGCCCTAAACCCTGAAATGATTAGTTACAAATATGAAAGGTTGAAGTGCACTCCTGTTGATCAATGTTTCATCTATGTAATCGTTTGGTGCGTGCATCCCGGAACCGCGGTCCGCCCTCCGGCCACGTAAGGAAAATTGACACTTGAAGAATGGGAACGTGTTCTCGCTCCCATGCCGGAAGCACTGCTGTTACAGCGCAAGAATTTTGCCACAACTTGATTTCATTTCAATCATTTTTTTCACGATATTCCAAAATGTTTTCATTCTTAACTTGTTCAGTTCGTTGTCATATGTGATCCATGTTATGTATAACAATCTGATGCGGTAGGTATGCCCATCCAGGCCTTTTCGCTACAGCAGGACATATACATAATTCATCCTCCATATTGTATCATTCCCAATGCATTTCGGGCTACTTCATCGCCCTTCGTCAGGGGTCCACTACAAATATAAACAACGAGTTTTAGACCAACAGATTGGAGTTTAAAAACATAATGCATTTTAAGAACTGACGAATGCTCATTTTATATACATTTTTCATGCTTCATGCGGCGTTCTCCCTCTCATGACAACCAAATTCAACCTACATGCGATGTCAACCATTATTATGAATAACCTGTTTGTATAACGTGTAGTAATATCACCCCTCTATCTCAGAGTTGAAATTTAACCCTACCCATTAAACAAAACCCCGTGGAAGCACGCCCGTACCTGTAGTACATGTCCATTCCTGGTCTCATTACTCCTTTTTCAACAAACCGCCTATCAACCCGTTCTCACCTGTTTCCCATTTTAAATCCGTCAAACCCCTCCCACTCCTCGACAGTATCAAAGACTACGGATCCCATAATCCTCCACTATGTTAAAACCAAACTGAATTTCTATTAGGGACATCGTTGTTCTCCAAAAGCCACGTCCGGTTGTTACTACATTACTCCGCCCACCCTAATGATGTTTCCTGTTACGCCCGTGATCTAATATACTCTGAAACATTTAAAAATAACATACAGATAATAAAAGGAAAATTCAGATGTCAAAAGTCCTTATTGAAAATGAACAAAAAGTTCCCTAGTTAGCGTTATGCTCGTAAAGTTCAACACAGTATGTCCGTCTCGCTGATGATTGCAGGAGTAGATCAAACAAACTCCCATTTGATGTGGAGAATAAGTTTCACATATGACCATATGTTTGTCCTTTTAACTATATTATCCATGGGTGCTACTTCAGTAAGGGCTGAAATGATTAGTTACAAATATGAAAGGTTGAAGTGCACTCCTGTTGATCAATGTTTCATCTATGTAATCGTTTGGTGCGTGCATCCCGGAACCGCGGTCCGCCCTCCGGCCACGTAAGGAAAATTGACACTTGAAGAATGGGAACGTGTTCTCGCTCCCATGCCGGAAGCACTGCTGTTACAGCGCAAGAATTTTGCCACAACTTGATTTCATTTCAATCATTTTATTCACGATATTCCAAAAAATTTTCATTCTTAACTTGTTCAGTTCGTTGTCATATGTGATCCATGTTATGTATAACAATCTGATGCTTTAGGTATGCCCATCCAGGCCTTTTCGCTACAGCAGGACATATACATAATTCATCCTCCATATTGTATCATTCCCAATGCATTTCGGGCTACTTCATCGCCCTTCGTCAGGGGTCCACTACAAATATAAACAACGAGTTTTAGACCAACAGATTGGAGTTTAAAAACATAATGCATTTTAAGAACTGACGAATGCTCATTTTATATACATTTTTCATGCTTCATGCGGCGTTCTCCCTCTCATGACAACCAAATTCAACCTACATGCGATGTCAACCATTATTATGAATAACCTGTTAGTATAACGGGTAGTAATATCACCCCTCTATCTCAGAGTTGAAATTTAACCCCTACCCATTAAACAAAACCCCGTGGAAGCACTACACTGCCCGAACACCACTGCCCTAAACCCTGAAACGCCACCCTCTGCAAGACCCCCTACCCTGCCCGAACACCACTGCTCTGCCCTAAACCCTGAAACACCAGTCCCAGCATGACCCCCTGCACTGCCCGAACTCCACTGCACTGCCCTAAACCCTGAAACACTAGCCCCAGCATGACCCCCTACACTGCCCAATCACCACTGCACTGCCCTAAACCCTGAAACACCAGACCCAGCATGACCCCCTACATTGCCCGAACACCACTGCACTGCCCTAAACCCTGAAACACCAGCCCCAGCATGACCCCCTACACTGCCCGAACACCACTGCACTGCCCTAAACCCTGAAACACCACCCCCAGCAAGACCGCCTACATTGCCCGAACACCTCTGCACTGCCCTGAACCCTGAAACACCACCCCCAGCAAGACCCTCTACACTGCCTAAACACCACTGCCCTAAACCCTGAAACACCACCCCAGCAAGACCCCCTACACCGCCCGAAAACCAATGCACTGCCCTAAACCCTGAAACACCACCCCTGCACGACCCCCTACACTGCCCGAACACCACTTCACTGCCCTAAACCCTAAAACACTACCCCCAGCACGACACCCTACACTACCTGAACACCACTGCACTACCCTAAAACACCACACCCAGCATGACCTCCAATACTGCCCGAACACCACTGCACTACTCTAAACCATAAACCACCACCCCCAGCAAGACCCCCTACACTGCCAGAACACCACTGCTCTAAACCCTGAAACGCCACCCCCTGCAAGACCCTCTACACTGCCCGAACACCTCTGCACCACTGCCCTGAACCCTAAAACGTCACCCCCTGCAAGACCCCCTACACTGCCCGAACACCACTGCACTGCCCCAAACCCTGAAACATCACCCCCAGCACGACTCCTACACTGCCCGAACACCACTGCACTGCCCTAAACCCTGAAATACCACCCCCAGCATGACCCCCTACACTGCTCGAACACTACTGCACAGCCCTAAACCCTAAAACACCACCCCAGCATGACCTCCCACACTGCCCGAACACCACTGCACTGCCCTAAACCCTAAAACACCACCCCATCACGACACCCTACACAGCCCGAACACCACTGCAGTGCCCTAAACCCAGAAACACCACCCCAGCACAACCACTTACACTGCCCGAACACCACTGCACTTCCCTAAACCCTAAAACAATACCCCCAGCATGACACCCCACACTGCCCGAACACCACTTCACTGCACTAAACCCTAAAACACCATCCCCTGCACGACACCCTATACTACCGGAACACCACTGCACTACCCTAAAACACCACCCCCAGCATGACCCTCAACACTGCCCAAACACCACTGCACTACCCTAAACCATAAAACACCAGCCCCAGCACGACCCCCTACATTGCCCGAACACCACTGCACTGCCCTAAACCCTGAAACACCAGCCCCAGCAAGTCCCCCTACACTGCCCGAACACCACTGCACTGCCCTAAACCCTGAAACACCAGCCCCAGCACAACCCCCTACACTGCCCTAACACCACTGCCCTAAACCCTTAAACACCACCCCAGCAAGACACCCTACGCTGCCCGAAAACCACTGTACTGCCCTAAACCCTGAAACACCACCCCCAGCATGACCCCCTACACTGCCTGAACACCACTGCCCTAATCCCTGAAACGCCACCCCCTGCATGACCCCCTACACTGCCAGAACACCACTGCACTGCCCTAAACCCTAAAACACCACCCCATCACGACACCCTACACTGTCCGAACACCACTGCACTGCCCTAAACCCAGAAACACCACCCCAGCACGACCACTTACACTGCCCGAACAACACTGCACTGCCTTAAACCCTAAAACACTACCCCCAGCATGACCCCCCACACTGCCCGAACACCACTTCACTGCACTAAACCCTAAAACACCACCCCCTGCACGACACCCTATACTACCAGAACACCACTGCACTACCCTAAACCATAAAACACCAGCCCCAGCACGACCCCCTACACTGCCCGAACACCACTGCAATGCCCTAAACCCTGAAACACCAGCCCCAGCACGTCCCCCTACACTGCCCGAACACCACTGCACTGCCCTAAACCCTGAAACACCAGCCCCAGCACAACCCCCTACACTGCCCGAACACCACTGCACTGCCCTAAACCCTGAAACACCACCCCCAGCAAGACCGCCTACATTGCCGAACACCTCTGCACTGCCCTGAACCCTGAAACACCACCCCCAGCAAGACCCTCTACACTGCCTGAACACTACTGCCCTAAACCCTGAAACACCACCCCAGCAAGACCCCCTACACCGCCCGAAAACCAATGCACTGCCCTAAACCCTGAAACACCACCCCCTGCACGACCCCCTACACTGCCCGAACACCACTTCACTGCCCTAAACCCTAAAACACTACCCCCAGCACGACACCCTACACTACCTGAACACCACTGCACTACCCTAAAACACCACACCCAGCATGACCTCCAATACTGCCCGAACACCACTGCACTACTCTAAACCATAAACCACCACCCCCAGCAAGACCCCCTACACTGCCAGAACACCACTGCTCTAAACCCTGAAACGCCACCCCCTGCAAGACCCTCTACACTGCCCGAACACCTCTGCACCACTGCCCTGAACCCTAAAACGTCACACCCTGCAAGACCCCCTACACTGCCCGAACACCACTGCACTGCCCTAAACCCTGAAACACCACCCCAGCACGACCTCCCACACTGCCCGAACACCACTGCACTGCCCTAAACCCTAAAACACCACCCCATCACGACACCCTACACAGCCCGAACACCACTGCAGTGCCCTAAACCCAGAAACACCACCCCAGCACAACCACTTACACTGCCCGAACACCACTGCACTGCCCTAAACCCTAAAACACTACCCCCAGCATGACCCCCCACACTGCCCGAACACCACTTCACTGCACTAAACCCTAAAACACCACCCCCTGCACGACACCCTATACTACCGGAACACCACTGCACTACCCTAAAACACCACCCCCAGCATGACCCTCAACACTGCCCAAACACCACTGCACTACCCTAAACCATAAAACACCAGCCCCAGCACGACCCCCTACATTGCCCGAACACCACTGCACTGCCCTAAACCCTGAAACACCAGCCCCAGCACATGCCCCTACACTGCCCGAACACCACTGCACTGCCCTAAACCCTGAAACACCAGCCCCAGCACAACCCCCTACACTGCCCTAACACCACTGCCCTAAACTCTTAAACACCACCCCAGCAAGACACCCTACGCTGCCCGAAAACCACTGTACTGCCCTAAACCCTGAAACACCACCCCCAGCATGACCCCCTACACTGCCTGAACACCACTGCCCTAAACCCTGAAACGCCACCTCCAGCAAGACCCTCTACACTGCCCGAACACCACTGCACCACTGCCCTAAACCCTGAAATGCCACCCCCTGCAAGACCCCCTACATTGCCCGAACACCACTGCACTGCCCTAAACCCTAAAACACCACCCCCAGCACGACAACCTACACTACCCGAACACCACTGCACTGCCCTAACCATAAAACTCCAGCCCCAGCACAACCCCCTACACTGCCCGAACACCACTGCACTGCCATAAACCCTGAAACACCACCCCCAGCACGACCCCCTACACTGCCCGAACACCACTGCTCTACCCTAAACCCTAAAACACCAGCCCCAGCACGACCCGCTACACTGCCGGAACACCACTGCACTGCCCTAACCCTAAAACACCAGCCCCAGTACGACCCCCTACACTGCCCCAACACCACTGCACTGCCCTAAACCCTAAAACACCAGCCCCAGCACGACCCCTCACAGTGCCCGAACACCACTGCACGGCCCTAAACCCTGAAACACCAGCCCCAGCACGACCCCCTACACTGCCCGAACACCACTGCACTGCTCTATGCCCTCAACCATGCCCAGCACGTCCCCCTACATTGCCCGAACACAACTGCTCTGCCCTAAATCCTGAAACACCACCCCCAGCACGACCCCTACTCTGCCCGAACACCACTGCTCTGCCCTAAACCCTGAAACACCACCCCCAGCACGTCCCCCTACACTGCTGAACACTACTGCTCTGCACTAAACTCTGAAACACCAGCACCAGCACGACACCCTACACTGCCCGATCCCCACTGCACTTCCCTAAATCCTGAAACACCAGCCCGAGCACGACCCCCTACACTGCCCGAACACCACTGCACTGCCCTAAACCCTGAATCACCAGCCCCAGCACGACTCCCTACACTGCCCGAACACCACTGCCCTAAACCCTGAAACACCACCTCCAGCAAGACCTCCTACACTGCCCGACCACCACTGCCCTAAACCCTGAAATGACACCCCCTGCAAGACACCCTACATTGCCCGAACACCACTGCACTGCCCTAAACCCTGAAACACCACCCCCAGCATGACCCCCTACACTGCCCAAACACCAATGCACTGCCATAAACCCTGTAACACCACCCCTAGCACGACCCCCTACACTGCCCAAACATCCCTGCACTGCCCTAAACCTTAAAACACCATCCCAGCACGATCCCTACACTACCTGAACACCACTGCACTACCCTAAAACACCACCCCAGCATGACCCCAACACTGCCCGAACACCACTGCACTACCCTAAACCATAAAACACCAGCCCCAGCTCAACCCCCTCCACTTCCCGAACACTACTGTACTGCCCTAACCCTAAAACACCAGCCCCAGCACGACCCCCTACACTGCCCGAACACCACTGCCCTAAACCATGAAACGCCACCCCCTGCAAGACCCTCTACACTGCCCGAACACCACTGCACCACTGCCCTTAACCCTGAAATGCCACCCCCAGCACGACCCCCTACACTGCCCAAACACCACTGCTCTACCCTAAACCCTAAAACACCAACCCCAGCATGACCCCTACACTGCCCGAACAACACTGCCCTAAACCCTGAAACGCCACCCTCTGCAAGACCCCCTACCCTGCCCGAACACAATTGCACTGCCCTAAACCCTGAAACGTCAGCCCCAGCATGACTCTCTACACTGCCCGAACTCTACTGCACTGCCCTAAACCCTGAAACACTAGCCCCAGCACGACCCCCTACACTGCCCGATCACCAGTCACCACTGCACTGCCCTAAACCCTGAAACACCAGCCCCAGCATGACCCCCTACATTGCCCGAACACCACTGCACTGCCCTAAACCCTGAAACACCAGCCCCAGCATGACCCCCTACACCTCCCGAACACCACTGCACTGCCCTACACCCTGAAACACCACCCCCAGCAAGACCCCCTACACTGCCCGAACACTACTGCACTGCCCTAAACCCTAAAACACGACCCCCAGCACGACCTCCCACACTGCCCGAACGCCACTGCACTACCCTAAACCCTAAAACACCACCCCATCACGACACCCTACACTGTCCAAACACCACTGCACTGCCCTAAACCCAGAAACACCACCCCAGCACGACCACTTACACTGCCCGCACAACACTGCACTGCCCTAAACCCTAAAACACTACCCCCAGCATGACCCCCCACACTGCCCGAACACCACTTCACTGCACTAAACCCTAAAACACCACCCCCTGCACGACACCCTATACTACCAGAACACCACTGCACTACCCTAAAACACCACCCCCAGCATGACCCTCAACACTGCCCGAACACCACTGCACTACCCTAAACCATAAACCACCAGCCCCAGCACAACCCCCTACACTGCCCGAACACCACTGCAATGCCCTAAACCCTGAAACACCAGCCCCAGCACGTCCCCCTACACTGCCCGAACACCACTGCACTGCCCTAAACCCTGAAACACCAGCCCCTGCATGACCCCCTACACTGCCTGATCACCACTGCCCTAAACCCTTAAACGCCACCTCCAGCAAGACCCTCTACACTGCCTGAACACCACTGCACCACTGCCCTCAACCCTGAAATGCCACCCCCTGCAAGACCCCTTACATTGCCCGAACACCACTGCACTGCCCTAAACCCTAAAACACCACCTCCAGCACGACAACCTACACTACCCGAACACCACTGCACTGCCCTAACCATAAAACTCCAGCCCCAGCACAACCCCCTACACTGCCCGAACACCACTGCACTGCCATAAACCCTGAAACACCACCCCCAGCACAACCCCCTACACTGCCCGAACACCACTGCTCTACCCTAAACCCTAAAACACCAGCCCCAGCACGACCCGCTACACTGCCGGAACACCACTGCATTGCCCTAACCCTAAAACACCAGCCCCAGTACGACCCCCTACACTGCCCCAACACCACTGCACTGCCCTAAACCCTAAAACACCAGCCCCAGCACGACCCCTCACAGTGACCGAACACCACTGCACGGCCCTAAACCCTGAAACACCAGCCCCAGCACGACCCCCTACACTGCCCAAACACCACTGCACTGCTCTATGCCCTCAACCATGCCCAGCACGTCCCCCTACATTGCCCGAACACAACTGCTCTGCCCTAAATCCTGAAACACCACCCCCAGCACAACCCCTACTCTGCCCGAACACCACTGCTCTGCCCTAAACCCTGAAACACCACCCCCAGCACGTCCCCCTACACTGCTGAACACTACTGCTCTGCACTAAACTCTGAAACACCAGCACCAGCACGACACCCTACACTGCCCGATCCCCACTGCACTTCCCTAAACCCTGAAACACCAGCCCGAGCACGACCCCCTACACTGCCCGAACACCACTGCACTTCTCTAAACCCTGAATCACCAGCCCCAGCACGACCCCTACACTGCCCGAACACCACTGCCCTAAACCCTGAAACGCCACCTCCAGCAAGACCTCCTACACTGCCCGAACACCACTGCCCTAAACCCTGAAATGCCACCCCCTGCAAGACACTCTACACTGCCTGAACACCCCTGCACCACTGCCCTAAACCCTGAAATGACACCCCCTGCAAGACACCCTACATTGCCCGAACACCACTGCACTGCCCTAAACCCTGAAACACCACCCCCAGCATGACCCCCTACACTGCCCAAACACCAATGCACTGCCATAAACCCTGTAACACCACCCCTAGCACGACCCCCTACACTGCCCAAACATCCCTGCACTGCCCTAAACCTTAAAACACCATCCCAGCACGATCCCTACACTACCTGAACACCACTGCACTACCCTAAAACACCACCCCAGCATGACCCCAACACTGCCCGAACACCACTGCACTACCCTAAACCATAAAACACCAGCCCCAGCTCAACCCCCTCCACTTCCCGAAAACTACTGCACTGCCCTAACCCTAAAACACCAGCCCCAGCACGACCCCCTACACTGCCCGAACACCACTGCCCTAAACCCTGAAACGCCACCCCCTGCAAGACCCTCTACACTGCCCGAACACCACTGCACCACTGCCCTAAACCCTGAAATGCCACCCCCAGCACGACCCCCTACACTGCCCAAACACCACTGCTCTACCCTAAACCCTAAAACACCAGCCCCAGCATGACCCCTACACTGCCCGAACAACACTGCCCTAAACCCTGAAACGCCACCCTCTGCAAGACCCCCTACCCTGCCCGAACACAATTGCACTGCCCTAAACCCTGAAACGTCAGCCCCAGCATGACTCTCTACACTGCCCGAACTCTACTGCACTGCCCTAAACCCTGAAACACTAGCCCCAGCACGACCCCCTACACTGCCCGATCACCAGTCACCACTGCACTGCCCTAAACCCTGAAACACCAGCCCCAGCATGACCCCCTACATTGCCCGAACACCACTGCACTGCCCTAAACCCTGAAACACCAGCCCCAGCATGACCCCCTACACCTCCTGAACACCACTGCACTGCCCTACACCCTGAAACACCACCCCCAGCAAGACCCCCTACACTGCCCGAACACTACTGCACTGCCCTAAACCCTAAAACACGACCCCCAGCACGACCTCCCACACTGCCCGAACACCACTGCACTACCCTAAACCCTAAAACACCACCCCATCACGACACCCTACACTGTCCGAACACCACTGCACTGCCCTAAACCCAGAAACACCACCCCAGCATGACCACTTACACTGCCCGAACAACACTGCACTGCCCTAAACCCTAAAACACTACCCCCAGCATGACCCCCCACACTGCCCGAACACCACTTTACTGCACTAAACCCTAAAACACCACCCCCTGCACGACACCCTATACTACCAGAACACCACTGCACTACCCTAAAACACCACCCCCAGCATGACCCTCAACACTGCCCGAACACCACTGCACTACCCTAAACCATAAACCACCAGCCCCGGAACAACCCCCTACACTGCCCGAACACCACTGCAATGCCCTAAACCCTGAAACACCAGCCCCAGCACGTCCCCCTACACTGCCCGAACACCACTGCACTGCCCTAAACCCTGAAACACCAGCCCCTGCATGACCCCCTACACTGCCTGATCACCACTGCCCTAAACCCTTAAACGCCACCTCCAGCAAGACCCTCTACACTGCCCGAACACCACTGCACCACTGCCCTCAACCCTGAAATACCACCCCCTGCAAGACCCCTTACATTGCCCGAACACCACTGCACTGCCCTAAACCCTAAAACACCACCCCCAGCACGACAACCTACACTACCCGAACACAACTGCACTGCCCTGACCATAAAACACCAGCCCCAGCACAACCCCCTACACTGCCCGAACACCAATGCACTGCCATAAACCCTGAAACACCACCCCCAGCACGACCCCCTACACTGCCCAAACACCACTGCTCTACCCTAAACCCTAAAACACCAGCCCCAGCATGACCCCTACACTGCCCGAACAACACTGCCCTAAACCCTGAAACGCCACCCTCTGCAAGACCCCCTACCCTGCCCGAACACAATTGCACTGCCCTAAACCCTGAAACGTCAGCCCCAGCATGACTCTCTACACTGCCCGAACTCTACTGCACTGCCCTAAACCCTGAAACACTAGCCCCAGCACGACCCCCTACACTGCCCGATCACCAGTCACCACTGCACTGCCCTAAACCCTGAAACACCAGCCCCAGCATGACCCCCTACACTGCCCGAACACCACTGCACTGCCCTAAACCCTGAAACACCAGCCCCAGCATGACCCCCTACACTTCCCGAACACCACTGCACTGCCCTAAACCCTGAAACACCACCCCCAGCAAGACCCCCTACACTGCCCGAACACTACTGCACTGCCCTAAACCCTAAAACACGACCCCCAGCACGACCTCCTACACTGCCTGAACACCACTGCACTACCCTAAACCCTAAAACACCACCCCATCACGACACCCTACACTGTCCGAACACCACTGCACTGCCCTAAACCCAGAAACACCACCCCAGCACGACCACTTACACTGCCCGAACAACACTGCACTGCCCTAAACCCTAAAACACTACCCCCAGCATGACCCCCCACACTGCCCGAACACCACTTCACTGCACTAAACCCTAAAACACCACCCCCTGCATGACACCCTATAATTCCAGAACACCACTGCACTACCCAAAAACACCACCCCCAGCATGACCCTCAACACTGCCCAAACACCACTGCACTACCCTAAACCATAAAACACCAGCCCCAGCACAACCCCCTACACTGCCCGAACACCACTGCAATGCCCTAAACCCTGAAACACCAGCCCCAGCACGTCCCCCTACACTGTCCTAACACCACTGCACTGCCCTAAACCCTGAAACACCAGCCCTAGCACAACCCCCTACACTGCCCGAAAACCACTGTACTGCCCTAAACCCTGAAACACCACCCCCAGCATGACCCCCTACACTGCCTGATCACCACTGCCCTAAACCCTGAAACGCCACCTCCAGCAAGACCCTCTACACTGCCCGAACACCACTGCACCACTGCCCTCAACCCTTAAATGCCACCCCCTGCAAGACCCCTTACATTGCCCGAACACCACTGCACTGCCCTAAACCCTAAAACACCACCCCCAGCACGACAACCTACACTACCCGAACACCACTGCACTGCCCTAACCATAAAACACCAGCCCCAGCACAACCCCCTTCACTGCCTGAACACCAATGCACTGCCATAAACCCTGAAACACCACCCCCAGCACGACCCCCTACACTGCCCGAACACCACTGCTCTACCCTAAACCCTAAAACACCAGCCCCAGCACGACCCCCTACACTGCTGGAACACCACTGCACTGCCCTAACCTTAAAACACCAGCCCTAGTACGACCCCCTACACTGCTCGAACACCACTGCACTGCCCTAAACCCTAAAACACCAGCCCCAGCACGACCCCTCACAGTGCCCGAACACCACTGCACGGCCCTAAACCCTGAAACACCAGCCCCAGCATGACCCCCTACACTGCCCGAACACCACTGCACTGCCGTAAACCATGAAAGACCACCCCCAGAACAACCCCCTACACTGCCCGAACACCACTGCTCTGCCCTATGCCCTCAACCATGCCCAGCACATCCCCCTACATTGCCCGAACACCACTGCTCTGCCCTAAATCCTGAAACACCACCCCCAGCACGACCCCTACTCTGCCCGAACACCACTGCTCTGCCCTAAACCCTGAAACACCACCCCCAGCACGTCCCCCTACACTGCCGAACACTACTGCTCTGCACTAAACTCTGAAACACCAGCACCAGCAAGACACCCTACACTGCCCAATCCCCACTGCACTTCTCTAAACCCTGAAACACCAGCCCGAGCACGACCCCCTACACTGCCCGAACACCACTGCCCTAAACCCTGAAACGCCACTTCCAGCAAGACCCCTTACACTGCCCGAACACCACTGCCCTAAACCCTGAAATGCCACCCCCTGCAAGACACTCTACACTGCCCGAACACCACTGCACCACTGCCCTAAACCCTGAAATGACACCCCCTGCAAGACACCCTACATTGCCCGAACACCACTGCACTGCCCTAAACCCTGAAACACCACCCCCAGCATGACCCCCTACACTGCCCGAACACCACTGCACTGCCATAAACACTGTAACACAACCCCTAGCACGACCCCCTACACTGCCTAAACATCCCTGCACTGCCCTAAACCCTAAAACACCACCCCGAGCATGACCCACCACACTGCCCTAACACCACTTCCCTGCCCTAAACCCTAAAACACCACCCCCAGCACGACACCCTACACTACCTGAACACCACTGCACTATCCAAAAATGCCACCTCCAGCAAGACCCCTACACTGCACGAACACCACTGCCCTAAACCCTGAAACACCACCCCAGCAAGACCCCCTACATTGCCCGAACACCACTGCACTGCCCTAAACCCTGAAACACCACCCCCAGCAATACCCTCTACACTGCCTGAACACCACTGCCCTAAACCCTGAAACACCACCCAGCAAGACCCCCTACACCGCCTGAAAACCAATGCACTGCCCTAAACCCTCAAACACCACCCCCTGCACAACCCCCTACACTGCCCGAACACCACTTCACTGCCCTAAACCCTAAAACACTACCCCCAGCACGACACCCTACACTACCTGAATACCACTTCACTATCCTAAAACGCTACCTCCAGCACGACCCCTACACTGCCCTAACACCAATGCCCTAAACCCTGAAACGCCACCCCCTGCAAGACCCTCTACACTGCCCGAACACCACTGCACCACTGCTCTAAACCCTGAAATGCCACCCTCTGCAAGACCCCCTACACTGCCCGAACACCACTGCACTGCCATAAACCATGAAACACCACCCCCAGCACGACCCCCTACACTGCCCAAACACCACTGCTCTACCCGGCCTAAACCCTAAAACACCAGCCCCAGCATGACCCCTACACTGCCCAAACACCCCTGCCCTAAACCCTGAAATGCCACCCTATGCAAGACCCCCTACCCTGCCCGAACACCATTGCACTGCCCTAAACCCTGAAACGTCAGCCCCAGCATGACTCCCTACACTGCCCGAACTCCACTGCACTGCCATAAACCCTGAAACACTAGCCCCAGCACGACCCCTACACTGCCCGATCACCAGTCACCACTGCACTGCCCTAAACCCTGAAACACCAGCCCCAGCATGACCCCCTACATTGCCCGAACAACACTGCACTGCCCTAAACCCTGAAACACCAGCCCCAGCATGACCCCCTACACTTCCCGAACACCACTGCACTGCCCTAAACCCTGAAACACCACCCCCAGCAAGACCGCCTACATTCCCCGAACACCTCTGCACTGCCCTGAACCCTGAAACACCACCCCCAGCAAGACCCTCTACACTGCCTGAACACCACTGCTCTAAACCCTGAAACATCACCCCAGCAAGACCCCCTACACCGCCCGAAAACCAATGCACTGCCCTAAACCCTGAAACACCACCCCCTGCACGACCCCCTACACTGCCCGAACACCACTTCACTGCCCTAAACCCTTAAACACTACCCACAGCACGACACCCTACACTACCTGAACACCACTGCACTACCCTAAAACACCACACCCAGCATGATCCCCAATACTGCCCGAACACCACTGCACTACTCTAAACCATAAACCACCACCCCCAGCAAGACCCCCTACACTGCCCGAACACTACTGCTCTAAACCCTGAAACGCCACCCCCTGCAAGACCCTCTACACTGCCCGAACACCTCTGCACCACTGCCCTGAACCCTAAAACGTCACCCCCTGCAAGACCCCCTACACTGCCCGAACACCCCTACACTGCCCTAAACCCTGAAACATCACCCCCAGCATGACTCCTACACTGCCCGAACACCACTGCACTGCCCTAAACCCTGAAATACCACCCCCAGTATGACCCCCTACACTGCCCGAACACTACTGCACTGCCCTAAACCCTAAAACACGACCCCCAGCACGACCTCCCACACTGCCCGAACACCACTGCACTACCCTAAACCCTAAAACACCACCCCATCACGACACCCTACACTGCCCGAACACCACTGCACTGCCCTAAACCCAGAAACATCACCCCAGCACGACCACTTACACTGCCTGAACACCACTGCACTGCCCTAAACCCTAAAACACTACCCCCAGCATGACCCCCCACACTGCCCGAACACCACTTCACTGCACTAAACTCTAAAACACCACCCCCTGCACGACACCCTATACTACCAGAACACCACTGCACTACCCTAAAACACCACCCCCAGCATGACCCTCAACACTGCCCGAACACCACTGCACTACACTAAACCATAAAACACCAGCCCCAGCACGACCCCCTACACTGCCCGAACACCACTGCACTGCCCTAAACCCTGAAACACCAGCCCCAGCACGTCCCCCTACACTGCCCGAACACCACTGCACTGCCCTAAACCCTGAAACACCACCCCCGGCACGTCCCCCTACACTGCCGAACACTAGTGCTCTGCGCTAAACTCTGAAACACCAGCACCAGCACGACACCCTACACTGCCCGATCCCCACTGCACTTCCCTAAACCCTGAAACACCAGCCCGAGCACGACCCCCTACACTGCCCAAACACCACTGCACTACCCTAAACCCTGAATCACCAGCCCCAGCACAACCCCCTACACTGCCCGAACACCACTGCCCTAAACCCTGAAACGCCACCTCCAGCAAGACCCCCTACACTGCCCAAACACCTCTGCCCTGAACCCTGAAATGCCACCCCCTGCAAGACACTCTACACTGCCCGAACACCCCTGCACCACTGCCCTAAACCCTGAAATGACACCCCCTGCAAGACACCCTACATTGCCCGAACACCACTGCACTGCCCTAAACCCTGAAACACCACCCCCAGCATGACCCCCTACACTGCCCGAACACCACTGCACTGCCATAAACCCTGTAACACCACCCCTAGCACGACCCCCTACACTGCCCAAACATCCCAGCACTGCCCTAAACCTTAAAACACCACCCCCAGCACGATCCCTACACTACCTGAACACAACTGCACTACCCTAAAACACCACCCCAGCATGACCCCAACACTGCCCGAACACCACTGCACTACCCTAAACCATAAAACACCAGCCCCAGCACAACCCCCTCCACTTCCCGAACACTACTGCACTGCCCTAACCCTAAAACACCAGCCCCATCACGACCCCCTACACTGCCCGAACACCACTGCACTGCCATAAACCCTGAAACACAACCCCTAGCACAACCCCCTACACTGCCCGAACACCACTGCACTGTCCTAAACCCTAAAACACCACCCCAAGCATGACCCCCCACACTGCCCTACTACTTCCCTGCCCTAAACCCTAAAACACCACCCCCAGCACGACACCCAACACTACCTGAACACCACTGCACTATCCAAAAACGCCACCTCCAGCAAGACCCCTACACTGCACAAACACCACTGACCTAAACCCTGAAACACCACCCCCAGCAAGACCCCCTACATTGCCCGAACACCACTGCACTGCCCTAAACCCTGAAACACCACCCCCAGCAAAACCCTCTACACTGCCTGGACACCACTGCCCTAAACCCTGAAACACCACCCAGCAAGACCCCCTACACCACCCGAAAACCAATGCACTGCCCTAAACCCTCAAACACCACACCCTGCACAACCCCCTACACTGCCCGAACACCACTTCACTGCCCTAAACCCTAAAACACTACCCCCAGCACGACACCCTACACTACCTGAATACCACTGCACTATCCTAAAACGCTACCTCCAGCAATACCCCTACACTGCCCAAACACCACTGCACTGCCATAAACCCTGAAACACCACCCCCAGCACGACCCCCTACACTGCCCGAACACCACTGCTCTACTCTAAACCCTAAAACACCAGCCCCAGCATGACCCCTACACTGCCTGAACACCACTGCCCTAGAACCTGAAACGCCACCCTCTGCAAGACCCCCTACCCTGCCCGAACACCATTGCACTGCCCTAAACCCTGAAACGTCTGCCCCAGCATGACTCCCTAC
The DNA here is from genome assembly GCF_964204655.1 of Triturus cristatus. NCBI lineage: Eukaryota > Metazoa > Chordata > Amphibia > Caudata > Salamandridae > Triturus > Triturus cristatus. The sequence continues at coordinate 1,122,697,866 of NC_140579.1, forward strand.
ACTGCCCGAACTCCACTGCACTGCCCTAAACCCTGAAACACTAGCCCCAGCACGAACCCCTACACTGGCCGATCACCAGTCACCACTGCACTGCCCTAAACCCTGAAACACCAGCCCCAGCATGACCCCCTACATTGCCCGAACACCACTGCACTGCCCTAAACCCTGAAACACCAGCCCCAGCATGACCCCCTACACTTCCCGAACACCACTGCACTGCCCTAAACCCTGAAACACCACCCCCAGCAAGACCGCCTACATTGCCCGAACACCTCTGCACTGCCCTGAACCCTGAAACACCACCCCCAGCAAGACCATCTACACTGCCTGAACACCACTGCCCTAAACCCTGAAACACCACCCCAGCAAGACCCCCTACACCGCCCGAAAACCAATGCACTGCCCTAAACCATGAAACACCACCCCCTGCATGACCCCCTACACTGCCCGAACACCACTTCACTGCCCTAAACCCTAAAACACTACCCCCAGCACGACACCCTACACTACCTGAACACCACTGCACTACCCTAAAACACCACACCCAGCATGACCCCCAATACTGCCCGAACACCACTGCACTACTCTAAACCATAAACCACCACCCCCAGCAAGACCCCCTACACTGCCCGAACACCACTGCTCTAAACCCTGAAACGCCACCCCCTGCAAGACCCTCTACACTGCCCGAACACCTCTGCACCACTGCCCTGAACCCTAAAACGTCACCCCCTGCAAGACCCCCTACACTGCCCGAACACCACTGCACTGCCCTAAACCCTGAAACATCACCCCCAGCACGACTCCTACACTGCCCGAACACCACTGCACTGCCCTAAACCCTGAAATACCATCCCCAGCATGACCCACTACACTTCCCGAACACTACTGCATTGCCCTAAACCCTAAAACACGACCCCCAGCACGACCTCCCACACTGCCCGAACACCACTGCACTACACTAAACCCTAAAACACCACCCCATCATGACACCCTACACTGCCCGAACACCACTGCACTGCCCTAAACCCAGAAACACCACCCCAGCACGACCACTTACACTGCCCGAACACCACTGCACTGCCCTAAACCCTAAAACACTACCCCCAGCATGACCCCCCCACACTGCCTGAACACCACTTCACTGCACTAAACCCTAAAACACCACCCCCTGCACGACACCCTATACTACCAGAACACCACTGCCCTACCCTAAAACACCACCCCCAGCATGACCCTCAACACTGCCCGAACACCACAGCACTACCCTAAACCATAACACACCAGCCCCAGCACGACCCCCTACACTGCCCGAACACCACTGCAATGCCCTAAACCCTGAAACACCAGCCCCAGCACGTCCCCCTACACTGCCCGAACACCACTGCACTGCCCTAATCCCTGATACACCAGCCCCAGCACAACCCCCTACACTGCCCGAACACCACTGCCCTAAACCCTTAAACACCACCCCAGCAAGACACCCTACGCTGCCCGAAAACCACTGTACTGCCCTAAACCCTGAAACACCACCCCCAGCATGACCCCTACACTGCCTGATCACCACTGCCCTAAACCCTGAAACGCCACCTCCAGCAAGACCCTCTACACTGCCCAGACACCACTGCACCACTGCCCTCAACCCTGAAATGCCACCCCCTGCAAGACCCCCTACATTGCCCGAACACCACTGCACTGCCCTAAACCCTAAAACACCACCCCCAGCACGACAACCTACACTACCCGAACACCACTGCACTGCCCTATCCATAAAACACCAGCCCCAGCACAACCCCCTACACTGCCCGAACACCAATGCACTGCCATAAACCCTGAAACACCACCCCCAGCACGACCCCCTACACTGCCCGAACACCACTGCTCTACCCTAAACCCTAAAACACCAGCCCCATCACGACCCCCTACACTGCTGGAACACCACTGCACTGCCCTAACCCTAAAACACCAGCCCTAGTACGACCCCCTACACTGCTCGAACACCACTGCACTGCCCTAAACCCTAAAACACCAGCCCCAGCACGACCCCTACAGTGCCCGAACACCACTGCTCTGCCCTATGCCCTCAACCATGCACAGCACGTCCCCCTACATTGCCCGAACACCACTGCTCTGCCCTAAATCCTGAAACACCACCGCCAGCACGACCCCTACTCTGCCCAAACACCACTGCTCTGCCCTAAACCCTGAAACACCACCCCCAGCACGTCCCCCTACACTGCTGAACACTACTGCTCTGTACTAAACTCTGAAACACCAGCACCAGCACGACACCCTACACTGCCCGATCCCCACTGCACTTCCCTAAACCCTGAAACACCTGCCCGAGCACGACCCTCTACACTGCCCAAACACCACTGCAATGCCCTAAACCCTGAATCACCAGCCCCAGCACGACCCCCTACACTGCCTGAACACCACTGCCCTAAACCCTGAAATGCCACCCCCTGCAAGACACTCTACACTGCCCGAACACCACTGCACCACTGCCCTAAACCCTGAAATGACACCCCCTGCAAGACACCCTACATTGCCCGAACACCACTGCACTGCCCTAAACCCTGAAACACCACCCCCAGCATGACCCCCTACACTGCCCAAACATCCCTGCACTGCCCTAAACCCTAAAACACCACCCCGAGCATGACCCCCCAAACTGCCCTAACACCACTTCCCTGCCCTAAACCCTAAAACACCACCCCCAGCGCGACACCCTACACTACCTGAACACCACTGCACTATCGAAAAACGCCACCTCCAGCAAGACCCCTACACTGCACGAACACCACTGTCCTAAACCCTGAAACACCACCGCCAGCAAGACCCCCTACATTGCCCGAACACCACTGCACTGCCCTAAACCCTGAAAAACCACCCCCTGCAATACCCTCTACACTGCCTGAACACCACTGCCCTAAACCCTGAAAAACCACCCAGCAAGACCACCTACACCGCCCGAAAACCAATGCACTGTCCTAAACCCTCAAACACCACCCCCTGCACAACCCCCTACACTGCCCGAACACCACTTCATTGCCCTAAACCCTAAAACACTACCCCCAGCACGACACCCTACACTACCTGAATACCACTGCACTATCCTAAAACGCTACCTCCAGCAAGACCCCTACAATGTCCAAACACCACTGCCCTAAACCCTGAAACGCCACCCCCTGCAAGACCCTCTACACTGCCCGAACACCACTGCACCACTGCCCTAAACCCTGCAATGCCACCCTCTGCAAGACCCCCTACACTGCCCGAACACCACTGCACTGCCATAAACCCTGAAACACCACCCCCAGCACGACCCCCTACACTGCCGGAACACCACTGCTCTACCCTAAACCCTAAAACACCAGCCCCAGCATGACCCCTACACTGCCCAAACACCACTGCCCTAAACCCTGAAACGCCACCCTCTGCAAGACCCCCTACCCTGCCCGAACACCATTGCACTGCCCTAAACCCTGAAACGTCAGCCCCAGCATGACCCCCTACACTGCCCGAACACCACTGCTCTGCCCTATGCCCTCAACAATGCCCAGCATGTCCCCCTACATTGCCCGAACACCACTGCACTGCCCTAAATCCTGAAACACCATCCCCAGCACGACCCCTACTCTGCCCGAACACCACTGCTCTGCCCTAAACCCTGAAACACCACCCCCAGCACGTCCCCCTACACTGCCGAACACTACTGCTCTGCACTAAACTCTGAAACACCAGCACCAGCACGACACCCTACACTGCCCGAACAACACTCCTCTACCCTAAACCTTGAAACACCACCACCAGCATGACCCCCTACACTGCCTGAACACCACTGCACTGCCCTAAACCCTGAAACACCACCCCCAGCATGACCCCTACACTGCCCGAACCCCACTGCACTTCCCTAAACCCTGAAACACCAGCCCGAGCACGACCCCCTACACTGCCCGAACACCACTGCACTGCCCTAAACCCTGAAACACCAGCCCCAGCACGACCCCCTACACTGCCCGAACACCACTGCCCTAAACCCTGAAATGCCACCTCCAGCAAGACCCCCTACACTGCCCGAACACCACTGCCCTAAACCCTGAAATGACACCCCCTGCAAGACCCTCTACACTGCCCGAACACCACTGCACCACTGCCCTAAACCCTGAAATGACACCCCCTGCAAGACACCCTACATTGCCCGAACACCACTGCCCTAAACCCTAAAACGCCACCTCCAGCAAGACCCCCTACACTGCCCGAACACCACTGCCCTAAACCCTGAAACACCACCCCCAGCATGACCCCCTACACTGCCCGAACACCACTGCACTGCCATAAACCCTGTAACACCACCCTTGCATGACCCCCTACATTGCTCGAACATCACTGCACTACCCTAAACCCTAAAACACCACCCCGAGCACGACCCCCCACACTGCCCTAACACCACTTCACTGCCCTAAACCTTAAAACACCACCCCCAGCACGACATCCACTGCACTACCCTAAAACACCACCCCAGCATGACCCCAACACTGCCCGAACACCACTGCACTACCCTAAACCATAAAACACCAGCCCCAGCACAACCCCCTCCACTGCCCGAAAAATACTGCACTGCCCTAACCCTAAAACACCAGCCCCAGCACGACCCCCTACACTGCCCGAACACCACTGCACTGCCATAAACCCTGAAACACCACCCCTAGCACAACCCCCTACACTGCCCGAACACCACTGCACTGCCCTAAACCCTAAAACACCACCCCGAGCACGACCCCCCACACTGCCCTAACACCACTTCACTGCCCTAAACCCTAAAACACCACCCCCAGCACGACACCCTACACTACCTGAACACCACTGTACTACCCTAAAACACCACCCCCAGCATGACCCCCAACACTGCTCGAACACCACTGCACGGCCCTAAACCCTGAAACACCAGCCGCAGCACGACCCCCTACACTGCCCGAACACCACTGCACTGCCCTAAACCCTGAAACACCACCCCCAGCACGACCACATACATGGCCCGAAAACCACTGCACTGGCCTAAACCCTGAAACACCACCCCCTGCATGACCCCTACACTGCCCGAACACCTCTGCACTACCCTAAACCCTGAAACACCACTCCCAGGATGACCCCCTACACTGCCCAAACACCACTGCTCTGCCCTAACCATAAAACACCAGCCCCAGCACAACCCCCTACACTGCCCGAACACCACTGCACTGCCATAAACCCTGAAACACCACCCCCAGCACGACCCCCTACACTGCCCGAACACCACTGCTCTACCCTAAACCCTAAAACACCAGCCCCAGCACGACCCGCTACACTGCCGGAACACCACTGCACTGCCCTAACCCTAAAACACCAGCCCCAGTACGACCCCTTACACTGCCCCAACACCACTGCACTGCCCTAAACCCTAAAACACCAGCCCCAGCACGACCCCTCACAGTGCCCGAACACCACTGCACGGCCCTAAACCCTGAAACACCAGCCCCAGCACGACCCCCTACACTGCCCGAACACCACTGCACTGCCGTAAACCATGAAAGACCACCCCCAGAAAAAAACCCTACACTGCCCGAACACCACTGCTCTGCCCTATGCCCTCAACCATGCCCAGCACGTCCCCCTACATTGCCCGAACACCACTGCTCTGCCCTAAATCCTGAAACACCAACCTCAGCATGACCCCTACTCTGCCCGAACACCACTGCTCTGCCCTAAACCCTGAAACACCACCCCCAGCATGTCCCCCTACACTGCCGAACACTACTGCTCTGCACTAAACTCTGAAACACCAGCACCAGCACGACACCCTACACTGCCCGATCCCCACTGCACTTCCCTAAACCCTGAAACACCAGCCCGAGCACGACCCCCTACACTGCCCGAACACCACTGCACTGCCCTAAACCCTGAATCACCAGCCCCAGCACGACCCCTACACTGCCCGAACACCACTGCCCTAAACCCTGAAACGCCACCTCCAGCAAGACCCCCTACACTGCCCGAACACCACTGCCCTAAACCCTGAAATGCCACCCCCTGCAAGACCCTCTACACTGCCCGAACACCACTGCACCACTGCCCTAAACCCTGAAATGACACCCCCTGCAAGACACCCTACATTGCCTGAACACCACTGCCCTAAACCCTAAAACGCCACCTCCAGCAAGACCCCCTACAGTGCCCGAACACCACTGCCCTAAACCCTGAAATGCCACCCCCTGCAAGACACCCTACATTGCCAGAACACCACTGCACTGCCCTAAACCCTGAAACACCACCCCCAGCATGACCCCCTACACTGCCCGAACACCACTGCACCACTGCCCTAAACCCTGAAATTACACCCCCTGCAAGACACCCTACATTGCCCGAACACCACTGCACTGCCCTAAACCCTGAAACACTACCCCCAGCATGACCCCCTACACTGCCCAAACACCACTTCACTGCCATAAACCCTGTAACACCACCCCTAGCACGACCCCCTACACTGCCCAAACATTCCTGCACTGCCCTAAACCTTAAAACACCACCCCCAGCACGACACCCTACACTACCTGAACACCACTGCACTACCCTAAAACACCACCCCATCATGACCCCAACACTGCCCGAACACCACTGCACTACCCTAATCCATAAAACACCAGCCCCAGCACAACCCCCTCCACTTCCCGAACACTACTGCACTGCCCTAACCCTAAAACACCAGCCCCAGCACGACCCCCTACACTGCCCGACCACCACTGCACTGCCATAAACCCTGAAACACCACCCCTAGCACAACCCCCTACACTGCCCGAACACCACTGCACTGCCCTAAACCCTAAAACACCACCCCAAGCATGACCCCCCACACTGCCCTAACACCACTTCCCTGCCCTAAACCCTAAAATACCACCCCCAGCACGACACCCTACACTACCTGAACACCACTGCACTATCCAAAAACGCCACCTCCAGCAAGACCCCTACACTGCACGAACACCACTGCCCTAAACCCTGAAACACCATCCCCAGCAAGACCCCCTACATTGCCCGAACACCACTGCACTGCCCTAAACCCTGAAACACCACCCCCAGCAATACCCTCCACACTGCCTGAACACCACTGCCCTAAACCCTGAAACACCACCCAGCAAGACCCCCTACACCGCCCGAAAACCAATGCACTGCCCTAAACCCTCAAACACCACCCCCTGCACAACCCCCTACACTGCCCGAACACCACTTCACTGCCCTAAACCCTAAAACACTACCCCCAGCACGACACCCTACACTACCTGAATACCACTGCACTATCCTAAAACGCTACCTCCAGCAATACCCCTACACTGCCCAAACACCACTGCCCTAAACCCTGAAACGCCACCCCTGCAAGACCCTCCACACTGCCCGAACACCACTGCACCACTGCCCTAAACCCTGAAATGCCACCCTCTGCAAGACCCCCTACACTGCCCGAACACCACTGCTCTACCCTAAACCCTAAAACACCAGCCCCAGCATGACCCCTACATTGCCCGAACACCACTGCCCTAAACCCTGAAATGCCACCCTCTGCAAGACCCCCTAACCTGCCCGAACACCACTGCTCTGCCCTAAACCCTGAAACACCAGTCCCAGCATGACCCCCTGCACTGCCCGAACTCCACTGCACTGCCCTAAACCCTGAAACACTAGCCCCAGCACGACCCCCTACATTGCCCGAACACCACTGCACTGCCCTAAACCCTGAAACACTACCCCCAGCTCGACACCCTACACAACCTGAACACCACTGCACTACCCTAAAACACCACACCCAGCATGACCTCCAATACTGCCCGAACACCACTGCACTACTCTAAACCATAAACCACCACCCCTAGCAAGACCCCCTACACTGCCAGAATACCACTGCTCTAAACCCTGAAAAGCCACCCCCTGCAAGACCCTCTACACTGCCCGAACACCTCTGCACCACTGCCCTGAACACTAAAATGTCACCCCCTGCAAGACCCCCTACACTGCCTGAACACCACTGCACTGTCCTAAACCTTGAAACATCACCCCCAGCACGACTCCTACACTGCCCGAACACCACTGCACTGCCATAAACCCTGAAACACCACCCCCAGCACGACCCCCTACACTGCCCGAACACCACTGTTCTACCCTAAACCCTAAAACACCAGCCCCAGCATGACCCCTACATTGCCCGAACACCACTGCCCTAAACCCTGAAACGCCACCCTCTGCAAGACCCCCTACCCTGCCCGAACACCATTGCACTGCCCTAAACCCTGAAACGTCAGCCCCAGGATGACTCCCTACACTGCCTGAACTCCACTGCACTGCCCTAAACCCTGAAACACTAGCCCCAGCACGACCCCCTACACTGCCCGATCACCAGTCACCACTGCACTGCCCTAAACCCTGAAACACCAGCCCCAGCATGACCCCCTACATTGCCCGAACACCACTGCACTGCCCTAAACCCTGAAACACCACCCCCAGCAAGACCGCCTACATTGCCTGAACACCACTGCACTGCCCTGAACCCTGAAACACCACCCCCAGCAAGACCCTCTACACTGCCTGAACACCACTGCCCTAAACCCTGAAACACCACCCCAGCAAGACCCCCTACATCGCCCGAAAACCAATGCACTGCCCTAAACCCTGAAACACCACCCCCTGCACGACCCCTACACTGCCCGAACACCACTTCACTGCCCTAAACCCTAAAACACTACCCCCAGCACGACACCCTACACTACCTGAACACCACTGCACTACCCTAAAACACCACACCCAGCATGACCCCCAATACTGCCCGAACACCACTGCACTACTCTAAACCATGAACCACCACCCCCAGCAAGACCCCCTACACTGCCCGAACACCACAGCTCTAAACCCTGAAACGCCACCCCCTGCAAGACCCTCTACACTGCCCGAACACCTCTGCACCACTGCCCTGAACCCTAAAACGTCACCCCCTGCAAGACCCCCTACACTGCCCGAACACCACTGCACTGCCCTAAACCCTGAAACATCACCCCCAGCACAACTCCTACACTGCCCAAACACCACTGCACTGCCCTAAACCCTGAAATACCACCCCCAGCATGACCCCCTACACTGCCCGAACACCACTGCACTGCCCTAAACCCTAAAACACGACCCCCAGCACGACCTCCCACACGGCCCGAACACCACTGCACTATCCTAAACCCTAAAACACCACCCCATCACGACACCCTACATTGCCCGAACACCACTGCACTGCCCTAAACCCAGAAACACCACCCCAGCACGACCACTTACACTGCCCGAACACCACTGAACTGCCCTAAACCCTAAAACACTACCCCCAACATGACCCCCCACACTGCCCGAACACCACTTAACTGCACTAAACCCTAAAACACCACCCCCTGCACGACACCCTATACTACCAGAAAACCACTGCACTACCCTAAAACACCACCCACAGCATGACCCTCAACACTGCCTGAACACCACTGCACTACCCTAAACCATAAAACACCAGCCCCAGCACGACCCCCTACACTGCCCGAACACCACTGCACTGCCCTAAACCCTAAAACACCAGCCCCAGCATGTCCCCCTACACTGCCCGAACACCACTGCACTGCCCTAAACCCTGAAACACCAGCCCCAGCACAACCCCCTACACTGCCCGAACACCACTGCCCTAAACCCTTAAACACCACCCCAGCAAGACACCCTATGCTGCACGAAAACCACTGTACTGCCTTAAACCCTGAAACACCACCCCCAGCATGACCCCCTACACTGCCTGGTGATCACCACTGCCCTAAACCCTGAAACGCCACCTCCAGCAAGACCCTCTACACTGCCCGAACACCACTGCACCACTGCCCTCAACACTGAAATGCCACCCCCTGCAAGACCCCCTACATTGCCCGAACACCACTGCACTGCCCTAACCATAAAACACCAGCCCCAGCAAAACCCCTACACTGCCTGAACACCACTGCACTGCCATAAACCCTGAAACACCACCCCCAGCACGACCCCCTACACTGCCCGAACACCACTGCTCTACCCTAAACCCTAAAACACCAGCCCCAGCACGACCCCCTACACTGCCGGAACACCACTGCACTGCCCTAACCCTAAAACACCAGCCCTAGTACAACCCCCTACACTGCTCGAACACCACTGCACTGCCCTAAACCCTAAAACACCAGCCCCCGCACGACCCCACACAGTGCCCGAACACCACTGCACGGCCCTAAACCCTGAAACACCAGCCCCAGCACGACCCCTACACTGCAAGATCACCAGTCACCACTGCACTGCCCTAAACCCTGAAACACCAGCCCCAGCATGACCCCCTACATTGCCCGAACACCACTGCACTGCCCTAAACCCTGAATCACCAGCCCCAGCACAACCCCCTACACTGCCCGAACACCACTGCCCTAAACCCTGAAAGGCCACCTCCAGCAAGACCCCCTACACTGCCCGAACACCTCTGCCCTAAACCCTGAAATGCCACCCCCTGCAAGACACTCTACACTGCCCGAATACCCCTGCACCACTGCCCTAAACCCTGAAATGACATCCCCTGCAAGACACCCTACATTGCACGAACACCACTGCACTGCCCTAAACCCTGAAACACCACCCTCAGCATGACCCCCTACACTGCCCGAACACCACTGCACTGCCATAAACCCTGTAACACCACCCCTAGCATGACCCCCGACACTGTCCAAACATCCCTGCACTGCCCTAAACCTTAAAACACCACCCCCAGCACGATCCCTACACTACCTGAACACAACTGCACTACCTTAAAACACCACCCCGGCATGACCCCAACACTGCCCGAACACCACTGCACTACCCTAAACCATAAAGCACCAGCCCCAGCACAACCCCCTCCACATCCCGAACACTACTGCACTGCCCTAACCCTAAAACACCAGCCCCAGCACGACCCCCTACACTGCCCGAACACCACTGCACTGCCATAAACCCTGAAACACCACCCCTAGCACAACCCCCTTCACTGCCCGAACACCACTGCACTGCCATAAACCCTAAAACACCACCCCAAGCATGACCCCCCACACTGCCGTACCACTTCCCTGCCCTAAACCCTAAAACACCACCCCCAGCACGACACCCTACACTACCTGAACACCACTGCACTATCCAAAAACGCCACCTCCAGCAAGACCCCTACACTGCACGAACACCACTGCCCTAAACCCTGAAACACCACCCCCAGCAAGACCCCCTACATTGCCTGAACACCACTGCACTGCCCTAAACCCTGAAACACCACCCCCAGCAATACCCTCTACACTGCCTGAACACCACTGCCCTAAACCCTGAAACACCACCCAGCAAGACCCCCTACACCGCCCGAAAACCAATGCACTGCCCTAAATTCTCAAACACCACCCCCTGCACAACCCCCTACACTGCCCGAACACCACTTCACTGCCCTAAATCCTAAAACACTACCCCCAACACGACACCATACACTACCTGAATACCACTGCACTATCCTAAAGCGCTACCTCCAGCAAGACCCCTACACTGCCCAAACACCACTGCACCACTGCTCTAAACCCTGAAATGCCACCCTCTGCATGACCCCCTACACTGCCCGAACACCACTGCACTGCCATAAACCCTGAAACACCACCCCCAGCACGACCCCTACACTGCCCGAACACCACTGCTCTACCCTAAACCCTAAAACACCAGCCCCAGCATGACCCCTACACTGCCCGAACACCACTGCCCTAAACCCTGAAACGCCACCCTCTGCAAGACCCCCTACCCTGCCCGAACACCATTGCATTGCCCTAAACCCTGAAACGTCAGCCCCAGCATGACCCCCTACACTGTCCGAACTCCACTGCACTGCCCTAAACCCTGAAACACAAGCCCCAGCACGACCCCCTACACTGCCCGATCACCAGTCACCACTGCACTGCCCTAAACCCTGAAACACCAGCCCCAGCATGACCCCCTACATTGCCCGAACACCACTGCACTGCCCTAAACCCTGAAACACCAGCCCCAGCATGACCCCCTACACTTCCCGAACACCACTGCACTGCCCTAAACCCTGAAACACCACCCCCAGCAAGACCGCCTACATTGCCCGAACACCTCTGCACTGCCCTGAACCCTGAAACACCACCCCCAGCAAGACCATCTACACTGCCTGAACACCACTGCCCTAAACCCTGAAACACCACCCCAGCAAGACCCCCTACACCGCCCGAAAAACAAATGTACTGCCCTAAACCCTGAAACACCACCCCCTGCACGACCCCCTACACTGCCCGAACACCACTTCACTGCCCTAAACCCTAAAACACTACCCCCAGCACGACACCCTACACTACCTGAACACCACTGCACTACCCTAAAACACCACACCCAGCATGACCCCCAATACTGAGCGAACACCACTGCACTACTCTAAACCATAAACCACCACCCCCAGCAAGACCCCCTACACTGCCCGAACACCAATGCTCTAAACCCTGAAACGCCACCCCCTGCAAGACCCTCTACACTGCCCGAACACCTCTGCACCACTGCCCTAAACCCTAAAACGTCACCCCCTGCAAGACCACCTACACTGCCCGAACACCACTGCACTGCCCTAAACCCTGAAACATCACCCCCAGCACGACTCCTACACTGCCCGAACAATACTGCACTGCCCTAAACCCTGAAATACCACCCCCAGCATGACCCCCTACAATGCCCGAACACTACTGCACTGCCCTAAACCCTAAAACACGACCCCCAGCACGACCTCCCACACGGCCCGAACACCACTGCACTACCCTAAACCCTAAAACACCACCCCTAGCACAACCCCCTACACTGCCCGAACACCACTGCACTGCCCTAAACCCTAAAACACCACCCCGAGCACGACCCCCCACTCTGCCCTAACACCACTTCACTGCCCTAAACCCTAAAACACCACCCCCAGCACGACACCCTACACAACCTGAACACCACTGCACTACCCTAAAACACCACCCCCAGCATGAACCCCAACACTGCTCGAACACCACTGCACGGCCCTAAACCCTGAAACACCAGCCGCAGCATGACCCCCTACACTGCCCGAACACCACTTCACTGCCCTAAACCCTGAAACACCACCCCCAGCACGACCACCTACATGGCCCGAAAACCACTGCACTGCCCTAAACCCTGAAACACCACCCCCTGCATGACCCCTACACTGCCCGAACACCACTGCTTTGCCCTAAACCCTGAAACACCACCACCTGCACGACCCCCTACACTGCCCGAACACCTCTGCACTGCCCTAAACCCTGAAACACCACTCCCAGGATGACCCCCTACACTGCCCAAACACCACTGCTCTGCCCTAACCATAAAACACCAGCCCCAGCACAACCCCCTACACTGCCCGAACACCACTGCACTGCCATAAACCCTGAAACACCACCCCCAGCACGACCCCCTACACTGCCCGAACACCACTGCTCTACCCTAAACCCTAAAACACCAGCCCCAGCACGACCCGCTACACTGCCGGAACACCACTGCACTGCCCTAACCCTAAAACACCAGCCCCAGCACGACCCCTCACAGTGCCCGAACACCACTGCACGGCCCTAAACCCTGAAACACCAGCCCCAGCACGACCCCCTACACTGCCCGAACACCACTGCACTGCCGTAAACCATGAAAGACCACCCCCAGAAAAAACCCCTACACTGCCGGAACACCACTGCTCTGCCCTATGCCCTCAACCATGCCCAGCACGTCCCCCTACATTGCCCGAACACCACTGCTCTGCCCTAAATCCTGAAACACCACCCCCAGCATGACCCCTACTCTGCCCGAACACCACTGCTCTGCCCTAAACCCTGAAACACCACCCCCAGCATGTCCCCCTACACTGCCGAACACTACTGCTCTGCACTAAACTCTGAAACACCAGCACCACACGACACCCTACACTGCCCGATCCCCACTGCACTTCCCTAAACCCTGAAACATCAGCCCGAGCACGACCCCCTACACTGCCCGAACACCACTGCACTGCCCTAAACCCTGAATCACCAGCCCCAGCACGACCCCTACACTGCCCGAACACCACTGCCCTAAACCCTGAAACGCCACCTCCAGCAAGACCCCCTACACTGCCCGAACACCACTGCCCTAAACCCTGAAATGCCACCCCCTGCAAGACACCCTTCATTGCCCGAACACCACTGCACTGCCCTAAACCCTGAAACACCACCCCCAGCATGACACCCTACACTGCCCGAACACCACTGCACCACTGCCCTAAACCCTGAAATGACACCCCCTGCAAGACACCCTACATTGCCCGAACACCACTGCACTGCCCTAAACCCTGAAACACCACCCCCAGCATGACCCCCTACACTGCCCAAACACCACTTCACTGCCATAAACCCTGTAACACCACCCCTAGCACGACCCCCTATACTGCCCAAACATCCCTGCACTGCCCTAAACCTTAAAACACCACCCCCAGCACGACACCCTACACTACCTGAACACCACTGTACTACCCTAAAACACCACCCCATCATGACCCCAACACTGCCCAAACACCACTGCACTACCCTAAACCATAAAACACCAGCCCCAGCACAACCCCCTCCACTTCCCGAACACTACTGCACTGCCCTAAACCTAAAACACCAGCCCCAGCACGACCCCCTACACTGCCCGAACACCACTGCACTGCCATAAACCCTGAAACACCACCCCTAGCACAACCCCCTTCACTGCCCGAACACCACTGCACTGCCCTAAACCCTAAAACACCACCCCGAGCATGACCCCCCCATACTGCCCTAACACCACTTCCCTGCCCTAAACCCTAAAACACCACCCCAGCACGACACCCTACACTACCTGAACACCACTGCACTATCCAAAAACGCCACCTCCAGCAAGACCCCTACACTGCACGAACACCACTGCCCTAAACCCTGAAACACCACCCCCAGCAAGACCCCCTACATTGCCCGAACACCACTGCACTGCCCTAAACCCTGAAACACCGCCCCCAGCAATACCCTCTACACAGCCTGAACACCACTGCCCTAAACCCTGAAACACCACCCAGCAAGACCCCCTACACCGCCCGAAAACCAATGCACTGCCCTAAACCCTCAAACACCACCCCCTGCACAACCCCCTACACTGCCTGAACACCACTTCACTGCCCTAAAACCTAAAACACTACCCCCAGCACGACACCCTACACTACCCGAATACCACTGCACTATCCTAAAACGCTACCTCCAGCAAGACCCCTACACTGCCCAAACACCACTGCCCTAAACCCTGAAACGCCACCCCCTGCAAGACCCTCTACACTGCCCGAACACCACTGCACCACTGCCCTAAACCCTGAAATGCCACCCTCTGCAAGACCCCCTACACTGCCCGAACACCACTGCTCTACCCTAAACCCTAAAACACCAGCCCCAGCATGACCCCTACACTGCCCAAACACCACTGCCCTAAACCCTGAAATGCCACCCTCTGCAAGACCCCCTACCCTGCCCGAACACCATTGCATTGCCCTAAACCCTGAAACGTCAGCCCCAGCATGACTCCCTACACTGCCTGAACTCCACTGCACTGCCCTAAACCCTGAAACACTAGCCCCAGCACGACCCCCTACATTGCCCGATCACCAGTCACCACTGCACTGCCCTAAACCCTGAAACACCAGCCCCAGCATGACCCCCTACATTGCCCGAACACCACTGCACTGCCCTAAACCCTGAAACACCACTCCCAGCATGACCCCCCACACTGCCGTACCACTTCCCTGCCCTAAACCCTAAAACACCACCCCCAGCACGACACCCTACACTACCTGAACACCACTGCACTATCCAAAAACGCCACCTCCAGCAAGACCCCTACACTGCACGAACACCACTGCCCTAAACCCTGAAACACCACCCCCAGCAAGACCCCCTACATTGCCTGAACACCACTGCACTGCCCTAAACCCTGAAACACCACCCCCAGCAATACCCTCTACACTGCCTGAACACCACTGCCCTAAACCCTGAAACACCACCCAGCAAGACCCCCTACACCGCCCGAAAACCAATGCACTGCCCTAAATTCTCAAACACCACCCCCTGCACAACCCCCTACACTGCCCGAACACCACTTCACTGCCCTAAATCCTAAAACACTACCCCCAACACGACACCATACACTACCTGAATACCACTGCACTATCCTAAAGCGCTACCTCCAGCAAGACCCCTACACTGCCCAAACACCACTGCACCACTGCTCTAAACCCTGAAATGCCACCCTCTGCATGACCCCCTACACTGCCCGAACACCACTGCACTGCCATAAACCCTGAAACACCACCCCCAGCACGACCCCTACACTGCCCGAACACCACTGCTCTACCCTAAACCCTAAAACACCAGCCCCAGCATGACCCCTACACTGCCCGAACACCACTGCCCTAAACCCTGAAACGCCACCCTCTGCAAGACCCCCTACCCTGCCCGAACACCATTGCATTGCCCTAAACCCTGAAACGTCAGCCCCAGCATGACCCCCTACACTGTCCGAACTCCACTGCACTGCCCTAAACCCTGAAACACAAGCCCCAGCACGACCCCCTACACTGCCCGATCACCAGTCACCACTGCACTGCCCTAAACCCTGAAACACCAGCCCCAGCATGACCCCCTACATTGCCCGAACACCACTGCACTGCCCTAAACCCTGAAACACCAGCCCCAGCATGACCCCCTACACTTCCCGAACACCACTGCACTGCCCTAAACCCTGAAACACCACCCCCAGCAAGACCGCCTACATTGCCCGAACACCTCTGCACTGCCCTGAGCCCTGAAACACCACCCCCAGCAAGACCATCTACACTGCCTGAACACCACTGCCCTAAACCCTGAAACACCACCCCAGCAAGA
Organism: Triturus cristatus; assembly: GCF_964204655.1. Classification (NCBI taxonomy): domain Eukaryota; kingdom Metazoa; phylum Chordata; class Amphibia; order Caudata; family Salamandridae; genus Triturus; species Triturus cristatus. The sequence continues at coordinate 1,122,714,914 of NC_140579.1, forward strand.
CCCCCTACACCGCCCGAAAAACAAATGTACTGCCCTAAACCCTGAAACACCACCCCCTGCACGACCCCCTACACTGCCCGAACACCACTTCACTGCCCTAAACCCTAAAACACTACCCCCAGCACGACACCCTACACTACCTGAACACCACTGCACTACCCTAAAACACCACACCCAGCATGACCCCCAATACTGAGCGAACACCACTGCACTACTCTAAACCATAAACCACCACCCCCAGCAAGACCCCCTACACTGCCCGAACACCAATGCTCTAAACCCTGAAACGCCACCCCCTGCAAGACCCTCTACACTGCCCGAACACCTCTGCACCACTACCCTAAACCCTAAAACGTCACCCCCTGCAAGACCACCTACACTGCCCGAACACCACTGCACTGCCCTAAACCCTGAAACATCACCCCCAGCACGACTCCTACACTGCCCGAACACCACTGCACTGCCCTAAACCCTGAAATACCACCCCCAGCATGACCCCCTACAATGCCCGAACACTACTGCACTGCCCTAAACCCTAAAACACGACCCCCAGCACGACCTCCCACACGGCCCGAACACCACTGCACTACCCTAAACCCTAAAACACCACCCCTAGCACAACCCCCTACACTGCCCGAACACCACTGCACTGCCCTAAACCCTAAAACACCACCCCGAGCACGACCCCCCACTCTGCCCTAACACCACTTCACTGCCCTAAACCCTAAAACACCACCCCCAGCACGACACCCTACACAACCTGAACACCACTGCACTACCCTAAAACACCACCCCCAGCATGAACCCCAACACTGCTCGAACACCACTGCACGGCCCTAAACCCTGAAACACCAGCCGCAGCATGACCCCCTACACTGCCCGAACACCACTTCACTGCCCTAAACCCTGAAACACCACCCCCAGCACGACCACCTACATGGCCCGAAAACCACTGCACTGCCCTAAACCCTGAAACACCACCCCCTGCATGACCCCTACACTGCCCGAACACCACTGCTTTGCCCTAAACCCTGAAACACCACCACCTGCACGACCCCCTACACTGCCCGAACACCTCTGCACTGCCCTAAACCCTGAAACACCACTCCCAGGATGACCCCCTACACTGCCCAAACACCACTGCTCTGCCCTAACCATAAAACACCAGCCCCAGCACAACCCCCTACACTGCCCAAACACCACTGCACTGCCATAAACCCTGAAACACCACCCCCAGCACGACCCCCTACACTGCCCGAACACCACTGCTCTACCCTAAACCCTAAAACACCAGCCCCAGCACGACCCGCTACACTGCCGGAACACCACTGCACTGCCCTAACCCTAAAACACCAGCCCCAGCACGACCCCTCACAGTGCCCGAACACCACTGCACAGCCCTAAACCCTGAAACACCAGCCCCAGCACGACCCCCTACACTGCCCGAACACCACTGCACTGCCGTAAACCATGAAAGACCACCCCCAGAAAAAACCCCTACACTGCCGGAACACCACTGCTCTGCCCTATGCCCTCAACCATGCCCAGCACGTCCCCCTACATTGCCCGAACACCACTGCTCTGCCCTAAATCCTGAAACACCACCCCCAGCATGACCCCTACTCTGCCCGAACACCACTGCTCTGCCCTAAACCCTGAAACACCACCCCCAGCATGTCCCCCTACACTGCCGAACACTACTGCTCTGCACTAAACTCTGAAACACCAGCACCACACGACACCCTACACTGCCCGATCCCCACTGCACTTCCCTAAACCCTGAAACATCAGCCCGAGCACGACCCCCTACACTGCCCGAACACCACTGCACTGCCCTAAACCCTGAATCACCAGCCCCAGCACGACCCCTACACTGCCCGAACACCACTGCCCTAAACCCTGAAACGCCACCTCCAGCAAGACCCCCTACACTGCCCGAACACCACTGCCCTAAACCCTGAAATGCCACCCCCTGCAAGACACCCTTCATTGCCCGAACACCACTGCACTGCCCTAAACCCTGAAACACCACCCCCAGCATGACACCCTACACTGCCCGAACACCACTGCACCACTGCCCTAAACCCTGAAATGACACCCCCTGCAAGACACCCTACATTGCCCGAACACCACTGCACTGCCCTAAACCCTGAAACACCACCCCCAGCATGACCCCCTACACTGCCCAAACACCACTTCACTGCCATAAACCCTGTAACACCACCCCTAGCACGACCCCCTATACTGCCCAAACATCCCTGCACTGCCCTAAACCTTAAAACACCACCCCCAGCACGACACCCTACACTACCTGAACACCACTGTACTACCCTAAAACACCACCCCATCATGACCCCAACACTGCCCAAACACCACTGCACTACCCTAAACCATAAAACACCAGCCCCAGCACAACCCCCTCCACTTCCCGAACACTACTGCACTGCCCTAAACCTAAAACACCAGCCCCAGCACGACCCCCTACACTGCCCGAACACCACTGCACTGCCATAAACCCTGAAACACCACCCCTAGCACAACCCCCTTCACTGCCCGAACACCACTGCACTGCCCTAAACCCTAAAACACCACCCCGAGCATGACCCCCCCGATACTGCCCTAATGCCACTTCCCTGCCCTAAACCCTAAAACACCACCCCAGCACGACACCCTACACTACCTGAACACCACTGCACTATCCAAAAACGCCACCTCCAGCAAGACCCCTACACTGCACGAACACCACTGCCCTAAACCCTGAAACACCACCCCCAGCAAGACCCCCTACATTGCCCGAACACCACTGCACTGCCCTAAACCCTGAAACACCGCCCCCAGCAATACCCTCTACACAGCCTGAACACCACTGCCCTAAACCCTGAAACACCACCCAGCAAGACCCCCTACACCGCCCGAAAACCAATGCACTGCCCTAAACCCTCAAACACCACCCCCTGCACAACCCCCTACACTGCCTGAACACCACTTCACTGCCCTAAACCCTAAAACACTACCCCCAGCACGACACCCTACACTACCCGAATACCACTGCACTATCCTAAAACGCTACCTCCAGCAAGACCCCTACACTGCCCAAACACCACTGCCCTAAACCCTGAAACGCCACCCCCTGCAAGACCCTCTACACTGCCCGAACACCACTGCACCACTGCCCTAAACCCTGAAATGCCACCCTCTGCAAGACCCCCTACACTGCCCGAACACCACTGCTCTACCCTAAACCCTAAAACACCAGCCCCAGCATGACCCCTACACTGCCCAAACACCACTGCCCTAAACCCTGAAATGCCACCCTCTGCAAGACCCCCTACCCTGCCCGAACACCATTGCATTGCCCTAAACCCTGAAACGTCAGCCCCAGCATGACTCCCTACACTGCCTGAACTCCACTGCACTGCCCTAAACCCTGAAACACTAGCCCCAGCACGACCCCCTACATTGCCCGATCACCAGTCACCACTGCACTGCCCTAAACCCTGAAACACCAGCCCCAGCATGACCCCCTACATTGCCCGAACACCACTGCACTGCCCTAAACCCTGAAACACCACCCCCAGCAAGACCGCCTACATTGCCCGAACACCTCTGCACTGCCCTGAACCCTGAAACACCACCCCCAGCAAGACCCTCTACACTGCCTGAACACCACTGCCCTAAACCCTGAAACACCACCCCAGCAAGACCCCCTACATCGCCCGAAAACCAATGCACTGCCCTTAACCCTGAAACACCACCCCCTGCACGACCCCTACACTGCCCGAACACCACTTCACTGCCCTAAACCCTAAAACACTACCCCCAGCACGACACCCTACACTACCTGAACACCACTGCACTACCCTAAAACACCACACCCAGCATGACCCCCAATACTGCCCAAACACCACTGCACTACTCTAAACCATAAACCACCACCCCCAGCAAGAGCCCCTACACTGCCTGAACACCACTGCTCTAAACCCTGAAACGCCACCCCCTGCAAGACCCTCTACACTGCCCGAACACCTCTGCACCACTGCCCTGAACCCTAAAACGTCACCCCCTGCAAGACCCCCTACACTGCCCGAACACCACTGCACTGCCCTAAACCCTGAAACATCACCCCCAGCACGACTCCTACACTGCCCGAACACCACTGCACTGCCCTAAACCCTGAAATACCACCCCCAGCATGAAACCCTACACTGCCCGAACACTACTGCACTGCCCTAAACCCTAAAACACGACCCCCAGCACGACCTCCCACACGGCCCGAACACCACTGCACCACCCTAAACCCTAAAACACCACCCCATCACGACACCCTACACTGCCCGAACACCACTGCACTGCCCTAAACCCAGAAACACCACCCCAGCACGACCACTTACACTGCCCGAACACCACTGCACTGCCCTAAACCCTAAAACACTACCCCCAGCATGACCCCCCACACTGCCCGAACACCACTTCACTGCACTAAACCCTAAAACACCACCCCCTGCACGACACCCTATACTACCAGAACACCACTGCACTACCCTAAAACACCACCCCCAGCATGACCCTCAACACTGCCCGAACACCACTGCACTACCCTAAACCATAAAACACCAGCCCCAGCACGACCCCCTACACTGCCCGAACACCACTGCACTGCCCTAAACCCTGAAACACCAGCCCCAGCATGTCCCCCTACAGTGCCCGAACACCACTGCACTGCCCTAAACCCTGAAACACCAGCCCCAGCACAACCCCCTACACTGCCCGAACACCACTGCCCTAAACCCTTAAACACCACCCCAGCAAGACACCCTATGCTGCACGAAAACCACTCTACTGCCTTTAACCCTGAAACACCACCCCCAGCATGACCCCCTACACTGCCTGGTGATCACCACTGCCCTAAACCCTGAAACGCCTCCTCCAGCAAGACCCTCTACACTGCCCGAACACCACTGCACCACTGCCCTCAACCCTGAAATGCCACCCCCTGCAAGACCCCCTACATTGCCCGAACACCACTGCACTGCCCTAAACCCTAAAACACCACCCCCAGCACGACAACCTACACTACCCGAACCCCACTGCACTGCCCTAACCATAAAACACCAGCCCCAGCAAAACCCCTACACTGCCTGAACACCACTGCACTGCCATAAACCCTGAAACACCACCCCCAGCACGACCCCCTACACTGCCCGAACACCACTGCTCTACCCTAAACCCTAAAACACCAGCCCCAGCAGGACCCCCTACACTGCCGGAACACCACTGCACTGCCCTAACCCTAAAACACCAGCCCTAGTACAACCCCCTACACTGCTCGAACACCACTGCACTGCCCTAAACCCTAAAACACCAGCCCCTGCATGACCCCACACAGTGCCCGAACACCACTGCACGGCCCTAAACCCTGAAACACCAGCCCCAGCACGACCCCTACACTGCCAGATCATCAGTCACCACTGCACTGCCCTAAACCCTGAAACACCAGCCCCAGCATGACCCCCTACATTGCCCGAACACCACTGCACTGCCCTAAACCCTGAATCACCAGCCCCAGCACAACCCCCTACACTGATCGAACACCACTGCCCTAAACCCTGAAACGCCGCCTCCAGCAAGACCCCCTACACTGCCCGAACACTTCTGCCCTAAACCCTGAAATGCCACCCCCTGCAAGACACTCTACACTGCCCGAACACCCCTGCACCACTGCCCTAAACCCTGAAATGACACCCCCTGCAAGACACCCTACATTGCCTAAACACCACTGCACTGCCCTAAACCCTGAAACACCACCCTCAGCACGACCACTTACACTGCCCGAACACCACTGCACTGCCCTAAACCCTAAAACACTACCCCCAGCATGACCCCCCACACAGCCTGAACACCACTTCACTGCACTAAACCCTAAAACACCACCCCCTGCACGACACCCTATACTACCAGAACACCACTGCACTACCCTAAAACACCACCCCCAGCATGACCCTCAACACTGCCCGAACACCACTGCACTACCCTAAACCATAAAACACCAGCCCCAGCACGACCCCCTACGCTGCCCGAACACCACTGCACTGCCCTAAACCCTGAAACACCAGCCCCAGCATGTCCCCCTACACTGCCCAAACACCACTGCACTGCCCTAAACCCTGAAACACCAGCCCCAGCACGACCCCCTCCACTGCCCGAACACCACTGCCCTAAACCCTTAAACACCACCCCAGCAAGACACCCTATGCTGCACGAAAACCACTGTACTGCCTTAAACCCTGAAACACCACCCCCAGCATGACCCCCTACACTGCCTGGTGATCACCACTGCCCTAAACCCTGAAACGCCACCTCCAGCAAGACCCTCTACACTGCCCGAACACCACTGCACCACTGCCCTCAACCCTGAAATGCCACCCCCTGCAAGACCCCCTACATTGCCCGAACACCACTGCACTGCCCTAAACCCTAAAACACCACCCCCAGCACGAATACCTACACTACCCGAACCCCACTGCACTGCCCTAACCATAAAACACAAGCCCCAGCAAAACCCCTACACTGCCTGAACACCACTGCACTGCCATAAACCCTGAAACACCACCCCCAGAACGACCCCCTACACTGCCTGAACACCACTGCTCTACCCTAAACCCTAAAACACCAGCCCCAGCAGGACCCCCTACACTGCCGGAACACCACTGCACTGCCCTAACCCTAAAACACCAGCCCTAGTACAACCCCCTACACTGCTCGAACACCACTGCACTGCCCTAAACCCTAAAACACCAGCGCCAGCACGACCCCTACACTGCCAGATCACCAGTCACCACTGCACTGCCCTAAACCCTGAAACACCAGCCCCAGCATGACCCCCTACATTGCCCGAACACCACTGCACTGCCCTAAACCCTGAATCACCAGCCCCAGCACAACCCCCTACACTGCCCGAACACCACTGCCCTAAACCCTGAAACGCCGCCTCCAGCAAGACCCCCTACACTGCCCGAACACCTCTGCCCTAAACCCTGAAATGCCACCCCCTGCAAGACACCCTACACTGCCTGAACACCCCTGCACCACTGCCCTAAACCTAGGCCTGGGCCAAAATTCCGTTCCGTTCGCGGAAGTTGCGATATTTTGGCATTCTCGCGTTCCGCGGAAAGCGCGAAAATGTCAAAATTTCCGCATTCCGCAGCTTAGCGATAATTTTTTTCTTGCTCGCGCTGTAAAACAATACATTCTCGCGCGCGCGCGATCGCCTTACCTGAATCCCTGCGTTCTCCGACAAGTTTTCTTGACCCGGTCGCGTTCTCCACGAGATGTTGGATTTTGGTAGCCATTTTGCGCTGTCTCGCGAGAGTTCGCGGCCGCATTCAAGTCATTTTTCACGCGATCACGTCATTTGTCGCGCGATCAGGTATTTCTTCTCGCGATCATGCACCGCGCGAGTATGAGAAGATTGAGATCTCGAACATGTCATTCTACATCGCGAGCCAGAGAATGAGGACGCGGGCACATGAAATCGAACGCGAACAGGAGAAAGAGACCGCGAACACGTCATATCCAACGCGACAGGGACAAAGAAGAGAACGCGATCATATCGTTTTCGACACGCCGGCGGAAGTAATGTGAAGCTGGAGAACTCAACAATGTAAAATTTACAATTTGGAGAGGAATATCGGCTCTAGCAGCATGAAACCATCTGCAAATACTGATTTTGGATGAAAAGAACTCCTTACATTCACATTTGGCTTTCCTTTTTTGTGCAAGGACTCCAGGAGTCATTTTTTTTTTACAAAGTGGAGAGAGGGAGGAAGTGACACAGATTCTCCAACTTCCTGTTCCTGTCCAGCAGGCTCCTCCCAGTGCTTTGTCCATCTCCTGCTCATTCTGCCTTTGGATTTGGAGCTGGAAAGATCTCTCTTTTTGTCTGCTGCATCATTGCAATTGGATTTCAGGATTTTTGGAATAGGATATTTTACAAGTAAGTGGTTGTTGTGTTTGATTGTGGGCATTGCAGTTGTTGTGTAACTACAATTTATTTTTGATAATTAATTATCATCATTCCTTTTTTTTTTTTTTAATTTATTTTAATTTTGTGGGTTGTAGTAGTAGGCCCGAGCTAGCCATGGGCATGGCCTCATGGGTGTGTGTGTGCATGATGAAGCAACTGTTCCTTTTGTTTTTTGAATATATTTCATTTTCAATCACATTTAGGGCATGGATGGCATTGGATTGAGTTGGGGAAGTGTGTATTTTGGGGTGGCCTTGCTGATGTTGTTGGGGCTCTCCATGTGGCTGGTGGCCATTTTGAGGCCTAGGCCTGCAAGCTTGCCTGGCCTTGTCTGCCAGCAGGCCTGCTTTCATCCACTGCTACCAGAGCAGGTAGCCACAGCTTTAGTAATCTACTGTTTTCTGTGTGTTCTGTTGATTTTAGACATCATTTTGGGCATGGATGGCATTGGATTGAGTTGGGGAAGTGTGTATTTTGGGGTGGCCTTGCTGATGTTGTTGGGGCTCGCCATGTGGCTGGTGGCCATTTTGAGGCCTAGGCCTGCAAGCTTGCCTGGCCTTGTCTGCCAGCAGGCCTGCTTTCATCCACTGCTACCAGAGCAGGTAGCCACAGCTTTAGTAATCTACTGTTTTCTGTGTGTTCTGTTGATTTTAGACATCATTTTGGGCATGGATGCCATTGGATTGAGTTGGGGAAGTGTGTATTTTGGGGTGGCCTTGCTGATGTTGTTGGGGCTCTCCATGTGGCTGGTGGCCATTTTGAGGCCTAGGCCTGCAAGCTTGCCTGCCCTTGTCTGCCAGCAGGCCTGCTTTCATCCACTGCTACCAGAGCAGGTAGCCACAGCTTTAGTAATCTACTGTTTTCTGTGTGTTCTGTTGATTTTAGACATCATTTTGGGCATGGATGGCATTGGATTGAGTTGGGGAAGTGTGTATTTTGGGGTGGCCTTGCTGATGTTGTTGGGGCTCGCCATGTGGCTGGTGGCCATTTTGAGGCCTAGGCCTGCAAGCTTGCCTGGCCTTGTCTGCCAGCAGGCCTGCTTTCATCCACTGCTACCAGAGCAGGTAGCCACAGCTTTAGTAATCTACTGTTTTCTGTGTGTTCTGTTGATTTTAGACATCATTTTGGGCATGGATGCCATTGGATTGAGTTGGGGAAGTGTGTATTTTGGGGTGGCCTTGCTGATGTTGTTGGGGCTCTCCATGTGGCTGGTGGCCATTTTGAGGCCTAGGCCTGCAAGCTTGCCTGGCCTTGTCTGCCAGCAGGCCTGCTTTCATCCACTGCTACCAGAGCAGGTAGCCACAGCTTTAGTAATCTACTGTTTTCTGTGTGTTCTGTTGATTTTAGACATCATTTTGGGCATGGATGGCATTGGATTGAGTTGGGGAAGTGTGTATTTTGGGGTGGCCTTGCTGATGTTGTTGGGGCTCGCCATGTGGCTGGTGGCCATTTTGAGGCCTAGGCCTGCAAGCTTGCCTGGCCTTGTCTGCCAGCAGGCCTGCTTTCATCCACTGCTACCAGAGCAGGTAGCCACAGCTTTAGTAATCTACTGTTTTCTGTGTGTTCTGTTGATTTTAGACATCATTTTGGGCATGGATGCCATTGGATTGAGTTGGGGAAGTGTGTATTTTGGGGTGGCCTTGCTGATGTTGTTGGGGCTCTCCATGTGGCTGGTGGCCATTTTGAGGCCTAGGCCTGCAAGCTTGCCTGCCCTTGTCTGCCAGCAGGCCTGCTTTCATCCACTGCTACCAGAGCAGGTAGCCACAGCTTTAGTAATCTACTGTTTTCTGTGTGTTCTGTTGATTTTAGACATCATTTTGGGCATGGATGGCATTGGATTGAGTTGGGGAAGTGTGTATTTTGGGGTGGCCTTGCTGATGTTGTTGGGGCTCGCCATGTGGCTGGTGGCCATTTTGAGGCCTAGGCCTGCAAGCTTGCCTGGCCTTGTCTGCCAGCAGGCCTGCTTTCATCCACTGCTACCAGAGCAGGTAGCCACAGCTTTAGTAATCTACTGTTTTCTGTGTGTTCTGTTGATTTTAGACATCATTTTGGGCATGGATGGCATTGGATTGAGTTGGGGAAGTGTGTATTTTGGGGTGGCCTTGCTGATGTTGTTGGGGCGCGCCATGTGGCTGGTGGCCATTTTGAGGCCTAGGCCTGCAAGCTTGCCTGGCCTTGTCTGCCAGCAGGCCTGCTTTCATCCACTGCTACCAGAGCAGGTAGCCACAGCTTTAGTAATCTACTGTTTTCTGTGTGTTCTGTTGATTTTAGACATCATTTTGGGCATGGATGGCATTGGATTGAGTTGGGGAAGTGTGTATTTTGGGGTGGCCTTGCTGTTGTTGTTGGGGCTCTCCATGTGGCTGGTGGCCATTTTGAGGCCTAGGCCTGCAAGCTTGCCTGGCCTTGTCTGCCAGCAGGCCTGCTTTCATCCACTGCTACCAGAGCAGGTAGCCACAGCTTTATTGATCAAGTGTTTTCTATGTGATCTGTTGAATTTTTAGACATCACCTTCCTGAGAGTGTAGTGTGGCTGTACACAGTACTAGTAGTATAACATAGCTCTAGTTAAAAAAAATTCATAAATGGCTAGACTATCTTTTGTTTGCACTAGTACAGTACTAAGTAACTGAACCACAAAAACAAATGCAACATTTCACTGATGTTCTTCTCCTGTCTTCTTTGCTTTTAGGTGCACAAAAGACAGAGTAGGAGGTGTCATCGGCATCACCTGGCTACCCGTTGTACTGCCAGCCAGACAGAAGTCCTGCTGCGCATCACGCCCACGTGTGACCAGAACTTGTTGTGCATCTGCCTCCTGCCTGACGTCGGAATAAGATGGCCCCAAAGAAAGGTACCAGGTCCAGTACCAAGAAAGTTGCTGGTGAGAAGAAGGAACAGAAAAAGGAAGTGCCATTAACCACGACTGGTGGTGTGCCGGCCAAGGTTTTTTTTGGCACCAAAGCGTTGTCCGGGAACCAAGCTGGGAGCAGCACAGCGGTCCAGCAACCCCACCAACCTAGGCCCAAGGGCTTTACTGTCGCAGAGGTAGCCAGTCTACTAACGGGCAGCGATGTTGAAGAAATGTCATTACCGCAAAGTAGTACACAATCAAGTTCAACGCAGGCGCAAACTCAGCAGATCAGTGTGCAGCCGCCGCAACAAGAACAGCAGCAGCAGCCGGCGCAACCAGAACAGCAGCAGCAGCCGGCGCAACCAGAACAGCAGCAGCAGCCGGCGCAACCAGAACAGCAGCAGCAGCCGGCGCAACCAGAACAGCAGCAGCAGCCGGCGCAACCAGAACAGCAGCATCAGCCGGCGCAACCAGAACAGCAGCAGCAGCCGGCGCAACCAGAACAGCAGCAGCCGCCGCAACCAGACCAGCAGCAGCAGCCGCCGCAACCAGACCAGCAGCAGCAGCCGCCGCAACCAGAACAGCAGCAGCAGCCGCCGCAACCAGAACAGCAGCAGCCGCCACAACAGCCCACCATAGTAGTTGTTGCTCCTGACGTAGGGGCATTTCAGGAAATCGAGCTTCCTGCAGACAAAGCGGAGCGAAGTCAAACCACTGTTTCAGAACATCTATTGTCTTCCAGACCACCAGCAAGGAAAAGGAGGCTTAGTCCATCATCTTCTTCTTCAAGCCCCGCTTCTGATGATCGTGATGACACTTGGGTCCCACCAGCTCGGTCTGAGAGTGAAGTACGCCACAAGACATTGCTTCTGAAAAGGAAGGTCCCAGAAAAACTTAGAGTTATGGAGGTAGATGTAGAAGAGGGGGGTGATGATGTTGATGAAGACGAGCCAGTCATCACGCACATTACTCCCGCCCCAAAGGGATTGGAGACCGACATTCTAACCCTATCCAGAAAGGCTGCTACTGAGTGGGATGCAGCACGGATCTCACCAACACAGGTTACACCACCACTACCTCCAGCTGCCATATTTTCCAAGGCCCGGCAGGGACCTACATCCAGCTCAACCACCTCAGTAGGAAGTGGTAGTAAAAGTCACAGTGTAGGTGGACAGGGTCACATATTTTCAAGGACCCCCTCAAGTTCATCTGGTGTTGAAAGTGGCACATCCAGCAGTGCCAGAAAGTTCTCCTCCCCAGTTTGGGACTTCTTTTCTGTTAGCGCCAAGGAGGAGAACATTGCTATATGCGCAATTTGTCGGCAAGGTGTTCGGCGTGGTAAGCTTGGTACAAACTATGGTACCGGAGGACAAGCAAGTCATCTCAGAATACACCACACTATTGTGTGGGAGGATCACCTACTTAAGTTAAAAGAAAGTAGGAAAACTAAACCCTTTGAAGTTGGTCAGGAATCAGGGAGCGATATTATTGTGGTGGCAGGTGAAGAACAGGGAGGCATTTCTAGCCCTGTCTCCAGTAGTGCAGTCACTGCAGTGGTAACGCCCACATCCTCCTCAGTAACATCAGAGTGGCACCGCAGTAAGAGCCATACTCAGAGTGTGGGTGAGACACCAAGGCGACCGGCGGCGAGTACCTCAATGAGACAATCTGTGTCGTTGAGCCTTAGTGGGTTAATGGCACCACTAAGGAAAGTAAGCCAGCCTACCATTGACAGCATGTTTAGGTTGGAGGGGCAGTTCCAACGCAACCACCCAACGGCACGATTGTACAATGCGAAGCTGGCTAAAATGTTAGCGCTGGACCTTCTTCCTTTTTCATTTGTGGAAGGGGTGGGTTTCCTTGAATTTGTGTCTGCCATCTGCCCGAAATGGAAAGTTCCAAGCCGGTCCTATTTCGCAAGAATTGCTGTTCCGGCACTACATCATGATGTGCTGGAATTGGTTGGACAAGCTTTGCAGAAGAGTGCTGTGCACAATATCCACCTGACAACAGACATGTGGACCAGTTGCCAAGCCACAGATTACATGTGTATCACTGCACACTGGATCTCTTTTGTGGGGGTTAAAGATCAACTATCTGCACGAGGTGTTGTTGACACAGCTGCGATTTTTGAAGGTACTCGGAAACATGCAACTGTAGCCATGTTCGCCATGGAGAAATCTCATACGGCTGAAAACATTTTAGAAGAGTTTCGCACCAAGGTTTTGGAATGGCTGCAGCCCAGAGGGCTTGGTATTGGTTTTGTTGCCACAGACAATGGCAGTAATGTACTTAAGGCCATGGAACTTGGTTCCTATTTCAGGGTTCCGTGTTTGGCACACTGCATAAACATTATAGTGCAAGACTTTCTGAAAAAAGAACCCATAGTAAGCAATTTACTGTCCATCTGCCGAAGAATATGCACTCATTTCAGCCATTCTTTTAAAGCTCGGAAGCAGCTGAGGATCCTCCAACGTGAGCGTAGGGTGCCAGTCAAGGCACTCATCCAGGAGGTGGCAACACGTTGGAACTCAACGTATTACATGCTTGATCGTCTGTACGAACAGCACAGGTCACTCAATGATTATGTCTGGTACAGAAGCAGTGATGCTAGTGTTAAAGGCATGACCCTTCAGAGGGAGCAATGGACCCTAATTCAATGCCTGACTGAGATGCTGTCTCCTTTTGAGGTCTTCACACGTGAAGTCAGCAAGGAGGACTGTACAATGGGCCAAGCGATCCCATTGTTGCAAATGCTAGAGCATGAGCTGAATAATGTGTCTGAATCCTACAAAGGTGTAGAGGACAGAAGGCAAGCCCATGACTTGGTGGAGAGCTTATCCAGGCGCTTATCAGAAAATGTAAGGATACAAAATAAAATTTTGTCACAAGACCATTACATTTGTGCCACAATTCTGGATCCACGTGCAAAATTAGGACTATTCCTTTCTTTTTCCGACACTGATGTTGCCCGCTACAAAAGTTGTATAGCTGAAGCAGCCATCAAGTTTGAAAACGAAGGGCTGCTAATTAAAAGCCCGCCACATCAACCCACAACAAGTACTGATACTGAAGCAGGCCATGCAGAATCAAGTGCAACTTCGTCGGCTGAGGGCAGTGCGGTTGGCTCACAATCGCAACACTCACCATCACCATCGACTACAAAAACAATAACTGGATCATTCAGCCGAGTACAATCATTATCAGATTGGTATGTAAAGATGGGCCGTAAGCACAGTGCTGATGCACAGAAAAAACAGCACAAAAGCTTACCAGCAGCAACCCTGAACATTGAGCGGATGGTCCAGGCCTATCTGGACGACCCAACAGAGGTGTACGTTGATCAAAACCCAGTGCAGTATTGGTATAGGAAAAGGTCTGAATGGCCACAGCTCAGCAGGCTGGCAATAAGCTATCTGGCTTGCCCTGTCGCAAGTGTCTCTTCCGAACGTGTTTTCAGTGCTGCTGGTTCCATTGTAACCTTGAGAAGGACCAGTCTATCTCCCAAAAACGTGGAGAGGTTAACAATGATCAAAATGAATCAGCACTTCATACCACCGAATTACACAATGCATGAATCAACAGAGGAAGATGAGGACAGCGGCTCAGGTGACGGAAGTATTGTGTCAGATGATTACCTACTACTGGACGATCCCCCAGAGTTTGAGGACGAGCTATACTTCCCTGACAATTAGGCTCGCACTTACTGTCTTCCTCCCTTTTTTCCCCCTTTGTTTGTGTCTGTTGTTCCGGTTATAAACTTGTGAATCGCAACCAATGCATTATCACCGTCTTCTAATCTTCTAATTTAAGATACAAGTTTCAGGTGTCTGCCATTTGACACTACAGTCCTCAGAATCCAGCTCCTCCGCTCGATCATACTGCATCTCCTGGTCAATTCCATTTCCCTCATGAATGATGATTGGATGATGGTAACAACAAATTCAAACTTTCCTCGTCCTTCCAAAACAAGTGGACCATGAATCTGATGACTTCTATAGCTATCCTCCTTCAGAGCCGAGAGAGACTGGCCATTAACTGAAAATAAGATGCAACAGGTAATGATTGATGCCATGCATTGTCCGCAGAAAAGCAGACTGAGTGATGTAGATTTTGTTGTGTGTGTTGCGCATGAATGAATTGATGTAATTGTGCACTGCCACTAATCAACTTTCTACAGAACACACTAGTAATTACTAATTTTCCTCTTCTGGCAAACAAGAAATGTGTACTTCTCTCCTGCATCTTGGTGATACATTGCTTTTAATTCAATACAGGAAGGGCACTCACTCAATCTGCGCAATGCAAATGACTGTGACTTAACAGCACCGTCCATCATGATGATGGCGAAAGAGACGGCCTGCAGCGTTAACGAGATGAGATGCAACAGGTAATGATTGATGCCATGCATTGGCCGCAGAATAGCAGACTGAATGATGTAGATTTTGTGGTGTGTTTCGCATGAATTGATGTAATTGTGCACTGCCACTAATCAACTTTCTACAGAACACACTAGTAATTACTAATTTTCCTCTTCTGGCAAACAAGAAATGTGTACTTCTCCTGCATCTTGGTGATACATTGCTTTTAATTCAATACAGGAAGGGGACTCACTCAATCTGCTGCGCAATGCAAATGACTGTGACTTAAACAGCACCGTCCGTCATGATGATGGCGAAAGAGACGGCCCGTTAACTTAAGATGAGAAGTAACAGGTAATAAATGATGATAATTAATGGCATGCATTGGACACCTGACTCTGAGCTATTGATCTTTGTGTTTGCGTTGTTTGTTGTGCACAAAGTGAATGATGTCAAAGTGTACTAGTGTTAATCTATCTTTCTGTACACAATAAAGAATGACTCAAGTCAGTAATATTTATATTTCTACTCTTGTTGTGTTCTAAAAATTACACTTGTACTGCAGGCCGATCTTCAGTCAGTAGAAGTATCAGAGCTGATGATGAAGTCAGGAGGATGTTTCATGAGTGGCATAAAACGGAAAAGCCTAAAGGTAAACACGTGAACCACAACCACAGCACACCCAAATGTCTGTGTAGAAGTTGAATAGAGTGTAGCGGTGGGATGACTGCAGTGCATTGATTTTACTAACTTTAACTGTAAAATGCTATGTCTGGAATGGATAATGTGCTTTGCGTTTGTCCAACTCTTTGAGAGAAAAAAAAAAAGGACTCTAAAGTGTTAACGTAGGATGTGCTAATGGTAAGCACTGTGGGCCTGATCTCTCCTGTTACTGTTGAAGGTCTATGCTGGAAACAGACTACAGTAGAGATGATGCATATGCATACATGCCACCTCGGAAAGTGTTCTTGTTGCACTACACCATCACTTGTGCATTTGTTTTCACTTTCTTTCTGAATATCCCCTTTGGTTTTCAATCTAAAATTACAGGCCGGGCCTTGTCCAAAACTTTGTAAAACATTACAATGCATATTAATTACCTTACCAATCAATCACCTTTTTATTCCAGCCGGGCAGTGGCGAGTGGTGAGGCGACACACCCAAGATTGATGGACGAGAGGAGCAAGAGGAATGCCGAGATGCAAAAAACCAGTCCACATTTTTGACCAGGATAACACAGTAACAGTATCCACTTTTCACTTCTTTTAAATAATTTGATTAATATCTTGTATACATTCTTTACAACAGTGTGTTCTTGGAGTTGTTATTATCAATCATCATTACGTTTGCTCTGTGTTTACGATTCTTCACTACCAATATTTAAAATTTCTATTTGCTATCTGTTAAAGTTTTAAGGCCGGAACAGAACAAGAAATAGAAGTGTATGTAATCCGGGTCTCATCATGCATGCATTTCCTTTTTTATACCTTAACATATGGAATGGATATGGTATGGTAGTCTTCAATGATTGTCGTTTGTTTGTCTATGTATGCATACTGTTTTTCTATGTCAAACCTTTCCCAAAATCCCCCTTCCCATCCAATCAACGGACCCTAACCCTCTTCCCCCGGGCTGTGTGACTTATTGTCGAGGTGTAACTAAATTAAATGTACACCAATACTTAATCACACACTTGCTGGGGCGGATGTGGTGAAAGCAACACTACTTCAATTTCAATGCAGAGCGATGATCTTCTTCTGCTTGCCCACCCATGAGTAGGATATTTCACAGATTATTTTATTTAACAAAGGAACATATACCTCAGCATGAATTGCCGGCATTGATTTGATTTGTTTGTTGTCATTCCTCATATACAGCACTAACTGTTAGACTGTAGGCATAGCCAAGTCGACAAAACTATAGTTTGTAACTCTGTCTAGTAGGCTATCCTCATAATATCCAGCATTCATTTTTTTTGTCAAATATTTGAGCATATAATTGTTGCTCGGTAAATTCTGTGATGTACTTCATTCAACTACTCCTCTAACAGTCTCTCAAAGGCGATTGACTATCTCCTTTTCTTTTTTTGGAAATGCTGCTACCCTGCCAGTGTATACTACTACTATACTACCACCACCACCCCAATCATGGCATGTATGAAAAAGGAAACCATCTTCACCATGCAGCCAGTGCTGTGCCACAGTTGGACATAAACATCAAGCACCGGTAAGAGAGAAGTTTGGGGGAGGCAGAATCAATAATGGACATGTTGTCAATGATGTCAGTTTCAAACACCACTCCAAAGAATGCATAGTAGGACCAGTCAATGAGTGAGGTGTGTCGCATCTATCTGTTTGTGTCTTATACAGTCAGCAAATTATTGAAATCAAACACACGCTATGGGCGGCCATGCACCAGCAAAGAAACAGTGTGATGTAAAACAGTTACCCCACCTACAAAACATTAACAACATTGCATGTAACATAGAAAAATATATTTAATTGACCCTAACAAATAAACTAAACCCACAAAAGCTGACCCACCCCCCTCCCTAACCCCAACGACTGTCCATAGAAATAGAGAACGCCCAAACGAGTGAGGAAACAAACAGGAATTAAAAAAGGGGCAGTGACAGGGACTAACTGGTGGGGCGGGACTGGAGGAGGACACGAATCTGGTCCTCTAAATGGGCGACGCGGCGTCTAAGGCCGCGGCAGTTGCAACCACAGTGGGGGGGGGCACCGGAGATGGCACGGTGGCGGCGGGCAGCCGCCAGACGGTGGCGCCGTACCGCTGGAGGGCGGTGGCTGGGGCCCGGGGCACTGGAGGAGGCTTCAATTGCTGCTGCACTCTCCTCCTCCTCCTCGGCTAGGACCACCAGCCGCCGGTATTCCTGCTGGATTGCCTCCAGCTTCCGGCGCCGTGCCTTGGCGGCCAACTCCTTCCGGTTGATTTTCGGAGTAGCTGTGTATCAAAAAGAAAAAAACAAGACAATTGTAAAATATAGTCTTAATAAAACAGTAGGACAAGGTAATTATTTATACACATAGTGGCATGGTAGAGTAGCACTATAAAATAAAGCACAGTAGTACATAACATTTTAAATGTCGCCCGTCCTTCTTCCTTCCACCTGTCTTACACTTTTTAGTTGAACAGTGCACCAGGTGCTCTTCTCCATAAAACTTTCAAAGCGGAGTTGAAATCAGATAGATGAGGCCATTGGTTACTCAATACTCTGGCTCCTAGTCCTATACCAATTAAAGGGAATTCTAGTCTTCTAGTTCACTCTTCAAACGTCCCCAAGAACTCATACTTACTTACGACATCGGATAGCGGGCGGACTTTGTCCGCCCGCCATCCGACTGCTAAAAAGGGTGGGGGTCCCGTGGGGACAATTAATTAGGATGATGCGCCCGGCACAGTGACGCTGAAAGCAATGCTAAAATGTTGTGCTGCTTTTCCAAGCACAACATGACGGGCCTCGCACGGAGCCTGTCACGTTTTGCTTTGAAAGTCGGGGGGTACCATAGCATCGGTAGGTACCCTCCATGGGGGCCCCCAAGCATACTCTGCAATGTGTGCATGCCTTTCCGTGGCGGACGGTAATGCCGCCACGCAAAGGCATTCCAAAATGCAGATTATATGGCTGCCGGTGTGGTGAGAGAGACACCACCGCCATATTGAACCCTTTTCCGCCTAGACATGTCTGAATATTTTCTACAGGGATGGCGGGAGGTTTGCCCCTGCTGTGACGGCAGTGAATTCCAGCCAGCCCGGCGGGGGCAATACGCCCACCATCCTAATGGGGCCCTAATTCACAACTTTACAGTATACATATACATACAGTACACCTTTGCAGTGAGTGTGCTGTCAAGTTCAACAATAGTTAAAGATTATGAATCTAACTTACCACCGCCTGCCACTGGTGCTGCCACTCCCCCTCCGTTGCTATCTGCAACTGCCGCATCCTCGCCCTCTGCGTCGCCTTCGCTGGCCCCAGCAATGGTGGTCGGTAGTGCGCCTAGAAAACATTACACATTTATTAGGCAACATATACACCTCCCCCCTATTGATCAGTAGCAAGGTTGAAAAATGAGTTAATACTAACATAAATCACTAGTACAAATCAGGTAGTAGTAGAGTAGACACTAAGTTATATGATCATTGTAGCATTTGCTTGATTAGCCCTAGCCATGCACATGTGACGTTACCTTTACCTTGCAGCTTCTTAAGACACCTTTGAGCCCACATGACCTGCCTCACACTGCTACTGTCTAGTCTACGCGCTGCGTACAGGCGGTCAACAAACATTAACAAGCCACTTTTTTAGGAAGAACTGGTGTACTACTGTTACTGTTAGTCCATATTGCTTATCCATAGATGCTACACTTTTTGGCACGGCTGAGAAATGCTTGCAAGTTGCAATATACTAACGCACACCATTTCCTTTTTTCGCATTACAGACGCAAGATTCGCTTCTACGAACCAGAGCTTCTGAACGATGCACCAACTACCAGTACTAGGTTCTTCTGAGGTGAGGGGTCCCTTCACTCACATCTTCATTTATAAATGTATATAAACTAAATTGCTATGGGATGGTGGTGCTGCCTTCCACCACTTCAGTTATCATGATTTAATTCCCAACTGTATTAGTGTAACAATGTATTTTGTTTTAATGTTATTGATTTGCCGGTTGGTGCTGCTAAGATAACAGTGTACAGACCTTCTCAAATTGAAATAAAAATTTTAAACTTACATAGACTTTGTGGTATTTGGTGTGGAGTGGACTAACTTACACGATTGAGCAAATTAAAGTAAGGGTGTGCATGTGAATTGCTTCCACGACAGAGGTTGGGTGTGTTAATGTTCTGGGTTGTCTACTTGTTGGTTGTCTTGGGGGGAGGGTTCCGAGACCTAATAGGTATGACAAGACAGTACTATAGTCAAGCAGTGGAATTGTGGTGGGTGCGGAATTTCTGATTGAGGTGTGCAAGGAAGGTCCAACCTACCATCACCAACATCCTATTTTCTGGTGCAAATGTATGTGCAAGATCCCTACAACAGTTGTATGTCCTATAGGGTATCATATCAAAATATTAAGAAATCTGGTAGGGCTGTTGCTGTGAATTTTCAAAGCCTAAACATCAACAAGAGTAAAAAGTAGTACAAGACAACGACCCAACGGATTGTACGAGCTACTGGTGAATATGAGTTTTATATTACAACCTTTCACAAAGAGTGGCACTGGGCAAGACTAGCTACTACAGTACAGACAGACAGACTGATAGTATGTAGTAGTACTCAGTCATCATAGCGGAGGCAGGGATAAGCTTTTTGAAACCGTACAGATCGAAGGATAATTGGTGGTAAAAAATAGCATTTGGAAACACACTATAGTTCGGGAGAAATGGGGCAGTAAAAGTTATGGAATAAGAAATATTATTAAAAACAAGAAGACTTACTGGGGCCAGCAGAGGAGCCCTCAGCGGTGTCCTCCTCGTGGTGTTCCTGTCCCGCCGACTGCCCAGTCCCTGCCCGTCTGCCCCTGGGTGCTGATGAACAGGAAAGATATAAGAAAGACAAACATTGATGGATGGTGTCAACTTAAGCAAATACAATTTTTTTCAACAACGGTCAAAAAACACTAATGTAAACAATTGCAATAACTACATTGACCGATCTCATCTGGTCAACATGTAATATCGGGGGATTCGCAGTTCGACTACTTAAGTTACTATTTATCAACAGTAATCCATTCTTCCATTCTGATTCCAGAAAACTAAGTTACAAGTAAGCCTAAGTATTAGTACAACCTACCACCCAACCTAGCCCACCTATTCCAGGCATGCCAATTGTACATTAAGTATGCATTTCGACTGTATTCCTCAACAATGTGTATGATCCAATCATGGAGGACACATTAACATGACTACATTTTTTGTATATACACAATTTTGGTTTGATTGATGCTCATCTGCTACTGCTAAGTAACTGCAAAGCCTACCTCCACTCATTGAACAAACTAGAAAGGTTCTAAAGACTGGCGTACTAGCAGCACGTCACGTAACTGAGTGAGGGGGCATCACGCATACCACTAACCAATTAGAAGCTCATACAAAGTACCTAAACCTATGTATCAATCCGCCCCTATCTATTAGTGACAGGACAAAGTAAGGAGTGGACATGAGTCACTGTAGCATTACGTAACTTAATTTCTCTAAAATAAACTCGTAAAGAATCACGCTAAGCAAGCGCAAACGCAAAGCTGCAAACAAGTAAGATTAGTAGTAGCGCAGAAGAGCACCTGTGTCATAATCACAGAAGACTTTTAAACATTATTAACCTGGAATGTATTGCAAGCAGCAACATTCTATCTGGTTGGAAGGAAAAAAAGATATTCGCAATATATAACATAGAGCAGAAGAACAGACACAAAGTTGTAATAATTAAATAGGTACTCACCAAGCCCCGGGACCTCCACTCCTAGCAGGTCCAGCAGGTCCTGCTCACGGTCCAGGATGTCGGACCACCGGTGCGTCAGCTGTGCCTGGGTGCGCCGGACCCCAGAGATGCGAGACACTGCCCGGCGCACCTTCCCCCACCGCTGCCGACGCTCCCGGAGGCCGTACCCGGACCCAGGCCTGCCACCTGCTGCCAGGGTTGAGGGGAGGTGGCGCTGCACAAAGAAAATTAGTGCAGCCAACTCCGCCTCCCCAAATAAGGCCCGTGCATGCACCCCTTGTGGGCGCCGCCTTCCGCAAGGAAGGCGGTCGCGGCTCTGGCTGCGCCGGCGAACAGCCCTGCCCTTGGACATGGTTCTGGGGACGGGGCGGGAAAGAAAAGGTAAAATAAATAAAGGAGTAAAGGAAATAAATAGCAGGCAATACAAAGAGAAAAAGTAGCTAAAAAACAAAAAAAAAGGTACACAAAAACCAAAAATATAGAGGCAGGAAAATAGTTAGAGAAATAATAAGTAATAAAGATCCGAAAAAAGTGGCTATAAACAAAGGATTGAAAAGATTTAGGGAGGATTGAAAATCAGGCCCCAGAACCATGCAATAGAGTGGAAAACAAGATGGCCGCGCCCGTTGCGACCACGTGGGCAAGTTCGCGCGATATTTTCTCCCTGAGCAAGCAAAAAGCAACGCGATCAAGTAAAAGCGATCGCGAACAGGAAATATCGACCGCGAACATGCATTGCGCGACCCGGAACAGGAAGTAAACAACGCCAGAGGGCGGGACAAGTGAAAACAAGATGGCCGCGCCCATGAGCGACCGCATGGGTAAGTTGGCGACCCGCGAACACGCAAAAAATACCGCGAACAGGCGGCAAAAAAACTTCCGCATCTTCGCGATATTTCCGGCGTGTTTGCGGAGATTTTCTGCAATCTCGCGATAATTTGCGGAGGTTAATTCCGCAAATTCCGCCCACCCCTACCTAAACCCTGAAATGACACCCCCTGCAAGACACCCTACATTGCCTAAACACCACTGCACTGCCCTAAACCCTGAAACACCACCCTCAGCATGACCACTTACACTGCCCGAACACCACTGCACTGCCCTAAACCCTAAAACACTACCCCCAGCATGACCCCCCACACTGCCTGACCACCACTTCACTGCACTAAACCCTAAAACACCACCCCCTGCACGACACCCTATACTACCAGAACACCACTGCACTACCCTAAAACACCACCCCCAGCATGACCCTCAACACTGCCCGAACACCACTGCACTACCCTAAACCATAAAACACCAGCCCCAGCACGACCCCCTACGCTGCCCGAACACCACTGCACTGCCCTAAACCCTGAAACACCAGCCCCAGCATGTCCCCCTACACTGCCCGAACACCACTGCACTGCCCTAAACCCTGAAACACCAGCCCCAGCACGACCCCCTACACTGCCCGAACACCACTGCCCTAAACCCTTAAACACCACCCCAGCAAGACACCCTATGCTGCACGAAAACCACTGTACTGCCTTAAACCCTGAAACACCACCCCCAGCATGACCCCCTACACTGCCTGGTGATCACCACTGCCCTAAACCCTGAAACGCCACCTCCAGCAAGACCCTCTACACTGCCCGAACACCACTGCACCACTGCCCTCAACCCTGAAATGCCACCCCCTGCAAGACCCCCTACATTGCCCGAACACCACTGCACTGCCCTAAACCCTAAAACACCACCCCCAGCACGAAAACCTACACTACCCGAACCCCACTGCACTGCCCTAACCATAAAACACAAGCCCCAGCAAAACCCCTACACTGCCTGAACACCACTGCACTGCCATAAACCCTGAAACACCACCCCCAGCACGACCCCCTACACTGCCTGAACACCACTGCTCTACCCTAAACCCTAAAACACCAGCCCCAGCAGGACCCCCTACACTGCCGGAACACCACTGCACTGCCCTAACCCTAAAACACCAGCCCTAGTACAACCCCCTACACTGCTCGAACACCACTGCACTGCCCTAAACCCTAAAACACCAGCGCCAGCACGACCCCTACACTGCCAGATCACCAGTCACCACTGCACTGCCCTAAACCCTGAAACACCAGCCCCAGCATGACCCCCTACATTGCCCGAACACCACTGCACTGCCCTAAACCCTGAATCACCAGCCCCAGCACAACCCCCTACACTGCCCGAACACCACTGCCCTAAACCCTGAAACGCCGCCTCCAGCAAGACCCCCTACACTGCCCGAACACCTCTGCCCTAAACCCTGAAATGCCACCCCCTGCAAGACACCCTACACTGCCTGAACACCCCTGCACCACTGCCCTAAACCCTGAAATGACACCCCCTGCAAGACACCCTACATTGCCTAAACACCACTGCACTGCCCTAAACCCTGAAACACCACCCTCAGCATGACCACTTACACTGCCCGAACACCACTGCACTGCCCTAAACCCTAAAACACTACCCCCAGCATGACCCCCCACACTGCCTGACCACCACTTCACTGCACTAAACCCTAAAACACCACCCCCTGCACGACACCCTATACTACCAGAACACCACTGCACTACCCTAAAACACCACCCCCAGCATGACCCTCAACACTGCCCGAACACCACTGCGCTACCCTAAACCATAAAACACCAGCCCCAGCACGACCCCCTACGCTGCCCGAACACCACTGCACTGCCCTAAACCCTGAAACACCAGCCCCAGCATGTCCCCCTACACTGCCCAAACACCACTGCACTGCCCTAAACCCTGAAACACCAGCCCCAGCACGACCCCCTACACTGCCCGAACACCACTGCCCTAAACCCTTAAACACCACCCCAGCAAGACACCCTATGCTGCACGAAAACCACTGTACTGCCTTAAACCCTGAAACACCACCCCCAGCATGACCCCCTACACTGCCTGGTGATCACCACTGCCCTAAACCCTGAAACGCCACCTCCAGCAAGACCCTCTACACTGCCCGAACACCACTGCACCACTGCCCTCAACCCTGAAATGCCACCCCCTGCAAGACCCCCTACATTGCCCGAACACCACTGCACTGCCCTAAACCCTAAAACACCACCCCCAGCACGACAACCTACACTACCCGAACCCCACTGCACTGCCCTAACCATAAAACACCAGCCCCAGCAAAACCCCTACACTGCCTGAACACCACTGCACTGCCATAAACCCTGAAACACCACCCCCAGCACGACCCCCTACACTGCCCGAACACCACTGCTCTACCCTAAACCCTAAAACACCAGCCCCAGCAGGACCCCCTACACTGCCGGAACACCACTGCACTGCCCTAACCCTAAAACACCAGCCCTAGTACAACCCCCTACACTGCTCGAACACCACTGCACTGCCCTAAACCCTAAAACACCAGCCCCCGCACGACCCCACACAGTGCCCGAACACCACTGCACGGCCCTAAACCCTGAAACACCAGCCCCAGCACGAACCCTACACTGCCAGATCACCAGTCACCACTGCACTGCCCTAAACCCTGAAACACCAGCCCCAGCATCACCCCCTACATTGCCCGAACACCACTGCACTGCCCTAAACCCTGAATCACCAGCCCCAGCACAACCCCCTACACTACCCGAACACCACTGCCCTAAACCCTGAAACGCCACCTCCAGCAAGACCCCCTACACTGCCCGAACACCTCTGCCCTAAACCCTGAAATGCCACCCCCTGCAAGACACTCTACACTGCCCGAACACCCCTGCACCACTGCCCTAAACCCTGAAATGACACCCCCTGCAAGACACCCTACATTGCCCGAACACCACTGTACTGCCCTAAACCCTGAAACACCACCCTCAGCATGACCCCCTACTCTGCCCGAACACCACTGCACTGCCATAAACTCTGTAACACCACCCCTAGAACGACCCCCGACACTGCCCAAACATCCCTGCACTGCCCTAAACCTTAAAACACCACCCCCAGCACGATCCCTACACTACCTGAACACAACTGCACTACCTTAAAACACCACCCCGGCATGACCCCAACACTGCCCGAACACCACTGCACTACCCTAAACCATAAAACACCAGCCCCAGCACAACCCCCTCCACTTCCCGAACACTACTGCACTGCCCTAACCCTAAAACACCAGCCCCAGCATTACCCCCTACACTGCCCGAACACTACTGCACTGCCATAAACCCTAAAACACTACCCCTAGCACAACCCCCTACACTGCCCGAACACCACTGCACTGCCATAAACCCTAAAACACCACCCCAAGCATGACCCCCCACACTGCCCTACCACTTCCCTGCCCTAAACCCTAAAACACCACCCCCAGCACGACACCCTACACTACCTGAACACCACTGCACTATCCAAAAACGCCACCTCCAGCAAGACCCCTACACTGCACGAGCACCACTGCCCTAAACCCTGAAACACCACCCCCAGCAAGACCCCCTACATTGCCCGAACACCACTGCACTGCCCTAAACCCTGAAACACCACCCCCAGCAATACCCTCTACACTGCCTGAACACCACTGTCCTAAACCCTGAAACACCACCCAGCAAGACCCCCTACACTGCCCCGAAAACCAATGCACTGCCCTAAACCCTCAAACACCACCCCCTGCACAACCCCTACACTGCCCGAACACCACTTCACTGCCCTAAACCCTAAAACACTACCCCCAACACGACACCATACACTACCTGAATACCACTGCACTATCCTAAAGCGCTACCTCCAGCAAGACCCCTACACTGCCCAAACACCATTGCACCACTGCTCTAAACCCTGAAATGCCACCCTCTGCAAGACCCCCTACACTGCCCGAACACCACTGCACTGCCATAAACCCTGAAACACCACCCCCAGCACGACCCCCTACACTGCCCGAACACCACTGCTCTAAACCCTGAAACGCCACCCCCTGCAAGACCCTCTACACTGCCCAAACACCACTGCACCACTGCCCTAAACCCTGAAATGCCACCCTCTGCAAGACCCCCTACACTGCCCGAACACCACTGCTCTACCCTAAACCCTAAAACACCAGCCCCAGCATGACCCCTACCCTGCCCGAACACCATTGCATTGCCCTAAACCCTGAAACGTCAGCCCCAGCATGACTCCCTACACTGCCTGAACTCCACTGCACTGCCCTAAACCCTGAAACACTAGCCCCAGCACGACCCCCTACACTGCCCGATCACCAGTCACCACTGCACTGCCCTAAACCCTGAAACACCAGCCCCAGCATGACCCCCTACATTGCCCGAACACCACTGCACTGCCCTAAACCCTGAAACACCACCCCCAGCAAGACCGCCTACATTGCCCGAACACCTCTACACTGCCCGAACACCACTGCACTGCCCTAAACCCTAAAACACCACCCCGAGCACGACCCCCCACTCTGCCCTAACACCACTTCACTGCCCTAAACCCTAAAACACCACCCCCAGCACGACACCCTACACTACCTGAACACCACTGCACTACCCTAAAACACCACCCCCAGCATGAACCCCAACACTGCTCGAACACCACTGCACGGCCCTAAACCCTGAAACACCAGCCGCAGCATGACCCCCTACACTGCCCGAACACCACTTCACTGCCCTAAACCCTGAAACACCACCCCCAGCACAACCACCTACATGGCCCGAAAACCACTGCACTGCCCTAAACCCTGAAACACCACCCCCTGCATGACCCCTACACTGCCCGAACACCACTGCTTTGCCCTAAACCCTGAAACACCACCACCTGCACGACCCCCTACACTGCCCGAACACCTCTGCACTGCCCTAAACCCTGAAACACCACTCCCAGGATGACCCCCTACACTGCCCAAACACCACTGCTCTGCCCTAACCATAAAACACCAGCCCCAGCACAACCCCCTACACTGCCCGAACACCACTGCACTGCCATAAACCCTGAAACACCACCCCCAGCACGACCCCCTACACTGCCCGAACACCACTGCTCTACCCTAAACCCTAAAACACCAGCCCCAGCACGACCCGCTACACTGCCGGAACACCACTGCACTGCCCTAACCCTAAAACACCAGCCCCAGCACGACCCCTCACAGTGCCCGAACACCACTGCACGGCCCTAAACCCTGAAACACCAGCCCCAGCACGACCCCCTACACTGCCCGAACACCACTGCACTGCCGTAAACCATGAAAGACCACCCCCAGAAAAAACCCCTACACTGCCGGAACACCACTGCTCTGCCCTATGCCCTCAACCATGCCCAGCACGTCCCCCTACATTGCCCGAACACCACTGCTCTGCCCTAAATCCTGAAACACCACCCCCAGCATGACCCCTACTCTGCCCGAACACCACTGCTCTGCCCTAAACCCTGAAACACCACCCCCAGCATGTCCCCCTACACTGCCGAACATTACTGCTCTGCACTAAACTCTGAAACACCAGCACCACACGACACCCTACACTGCCCGATCCCCACTGCACTTCCCTAAACCCTGAAACATCAGCCCGAGCACGACCCCCTACACTGCCCGAACACCACTGCACTGCCCTAAACCCTGAATCACCAGCCCCAGCACGACCCCTACACTGCCCGAACACCACTGCCCTAAACCCTGAAACGCCACCTCCAGCAAGACCCCCTACACTGCCCGAACACCACTGCCCTAAACCCTGAAATGCCACCCCCTGCAAGACACCCTTCATTGCCCGAACACCACTGCACTGCCCTAAACCCTGAAACACCACCCCCAGCATGACACCCTACACTGCCCGAACACCACTGCACCACTGCCCTAAACCCTGAAATGACACCCCCTGCAAGACACCCTACATTGCCCGAACACCACTGCACTGCCCTAAACCCTGAAACACCACCCCCAGCATGACCCCCTACACTGCCCAAACACCACTTCACTGCCATAAACCCTGTAACACCACCCCTAGCACGACCCCCTATACTGCCCAAACATCCCTGCACTGCCCTAAACCTTAAAACACCACCCCCAGCACGACACCCTACACTACCTGAACACCACTGTACTACCCTAAAACACCACCCCATCATGACCCCAACACTGCCCAAACACCACTGCACTACCCTAAACCATAAAACACCAGCCCCAGCACAACCCCCTCCACTTCCCGAACACTACTGCACTGCCCTAAACCTAAAACACCAGCCCCAGCACGACCCCCTACACTGCCCGAACACCACTGCACTGCCATAAACCCTGAAACACCACCCCTAGCACAACCCCCTTCACTGCCCGAACACCACTGCACTGCCCTAAACCCTAAAACACCACCCCGAGCATGACCCCCCCATACTGCCCTAACACCACTTCCCTGCCCTAAACCCTAAAACACCACCCCAGCACGACACCCTACACTACCTGAACACCACTGCACTATCCAAAAACGCCACCTCCAGCAAGACCCCTACACTGCACGAACACCACTGCCCTAAACCCTGAAACACCACCCCCAGCAAGACCCCCTACATTGCCCGAACACCACTGCACTGCCCTAAACCCTGAAACACCGCCCCCAGCAATACCCTCTACACAGCCTGAACACCACTGCCCTAAACCCTGAAACACCACCCAGCAAGACCCCCTACACCGCCCGAAAACCAATGCACTGCCCTAAACCCTCAAACACCACCCCCTGCACAACCCCCTACACTGCCTGAACACCACTTCACTGCCCTAAACCCTAAAACACTACCCCCAGCACGACACCCTACACTACCCGAATACCACTGCACTATCCTAAAACGCTACCTCCAGCAAGACCCCTACACTGCCCAAACACCACTGCCCTAAACCCTGAAACGCCACCCCCTGCAAGACCCTCTACACTGCCCGAACACCACTGCACCACTGCCCTAAACCCTGAAATGCCACCCTCTGCAAGACCCCCTACACTGCCCGAACATCACTGCTCTACCCTAAACCCTAAAACACCAGCCCCAGCATGACCCCTACACTGCCCAAACACCACTGCCCTAAACCCTGAAATGCCACCCTCTGCAAGACCCCCTACCCTGCCCGAACACCATTGCATTGCCCTAAACCCTGAAACGTCAGCCCCAGCATGACTCCCTACACTGCCTGAACTCCACTGCACTGCCCTAAACCCTGAAACACTAGCCCCAGCACGACCCCCTACATTGCCCGATCACCAGTCACCACTGCACTGCCCTAAACCCTGAAACACCAGCCCCAGCATGACCCCCTACATTGCCCGAACACCACTGCACTGCCCTAAACCCTGAAACACCACCCCCAGCAAGACCGCCTACATTGCCCGAACACCTCTGCACTGCCCTGAACCCTGAAACACCACCCCCAGCAAGACCCTCTACACTGCCTGAACACCACTGCCCTAAACCCTGAAACACCACCCCAGCAAGACCCCCTACATCGCCCGAAAACCAATGCACTGCCCTTAACCCTGAAACACCACCCCCTGCACGACCCCTACACTGCCCGAACACCACTTCACTGCCCTAAACCCTAAAACACTACCCCCAGCACGACACCCTACACTACCTGAACACCACTGCACTACCCTAAAACACCACACCCAGCATGACCCCCAATACTGCCCAAACACCACTGCACTACTCTAAACCATAAACCACCACCCCCAGCAAGAGCCCCTACACTGCCTGAACACCACTGCTCTAAACCCTGAAACGCCACCCCCTGCAAGACCCTCTACACTGCCCGAACACCTCTGCACCACTGCCCTGAACCCTAAAACGTCACCCCCTGCAAGACCCCCTACACTGCCCGAACACCACTGCACTGCCCTAAACCCTGAAACATCACCCCCAGCACGACTCCTACACTGCCCGAACACCACTGCACTGCCCTAAACCCTGAAATACCACCCCCAGCATGAAACCCTACACTGCCCGAACACTACTGCACTGCCCTAAACCCTAAAACACGACCCCCAGCACGACCTCCCACACGGCCCGAACACCACTGCACCACCCTAAACCCTAAAACACCACCCCATCACGACACCCTACACTGCCCGAACACCACTGCACTGCCCTAAACCCAGAAACACCACCCCAGCACGACCACTTACACTGCCCGAACACCACTGCACTGCCCTAAACCCTAAAACACTACCCCCAGCATGACCCCCCACACTGCCCGAACACCACTTCACTGCACTAAACCCTAAAACACCACCCCCTGCACGACACCCTATACTACCAGAACACCACTGCACTACCCTAAAACACCACCCCCAGCATGACCCTCAACACTGCCCGAACACCACTGCACTACCCTAAACCATAAAACACCAGCCCCAGCACGACCCCCTACACTGCCCGAACACCACTGCACTGCCCTAAACCCTGAAACACCAGCCCCAGCATGTCCCCCTACACTGCCCGAACACCACTGCACTGCCCTAAACCCTGAAACACCAGCCCCAGCACAACCCCCTACACTGCCCGAACACCACTGCCCTAAACCCTTAAACACCACCCCAGCAAGACACCCTATGCTGCACGAAAACCACTCTACTGCCTTTAACCCTGAAACACCACCCCCAGCATGACCCCCTACACTGCCTGGTGATCACCACTGCCCTAAACCCTGAAACGCCTCCTCCAGCAAGACCCTCTACACTGCCCGAACACCACTGCACCACTGCCCTCAACCCTGAAATGCCACCCCCTGCAAGACCCCCTACATTGCCCGAACACCACTGCACTGCCCTAAACCCTAAAACACCACCCCCAGCACGACAACCTACACTACCCGAACCCCACTGCACTGCCCTAACCATAAAACACCAGCCCCAGCAAAACCCCTACACTGCCTGAACACCACTGCACTGCCATAAACCCTGAAACACCACCCCCAGCACGACCCCCTACACTGCCCGACCACCACTGCTCTACCCTAAACCCTAAAACACCAGCCCCAGCAGGACCCCCTACACTGCCGGAACACCACTGCACTGCCCTAACCCTAAAACACCAGCCCTAGTACAACCCCCTACACTGCTCGAACACCACTGCACTGCCCTAAACCCTAAAACACCAGCCCCTGCATGACCCCACACAGTGCCCGAACACCACTGCACGGCCCTAAACCCTGAAACACCAGCCCCAGCACGACCCCTACACTGCCAGATCATCAGTCACCACTGCACTGCCCTAAACCCTGAAACACCAGCCCCAGCATGACCCCCTACATTGCCCGAACACCACTGCACTGCCCTAAACCCTGAATCACCAGCCCCAGCACAACCCCCTACACTGATCGAACACCACTGCCCTAAACCCTGAAACGCCGCCTCCAGCAAGACCCCCTACACTGCCCGAACACTTCTGCCCTAAACCCTGAAATGCCACCCCCTGCAAGACACTCTACACTGCCCGAACACCCCTGCACCACTGCCCTAAACCCTGAAATGACACCCCCTGCAAGACACCCTACATTGCCTAAACACCACTGCACTGCCCTAAACCCTGAAACACCACCCTCAGCACGACCACTTACACTGCCCGAACACCACTGCACTGCCCTAAACCCTAAAACACTACCCCCAGCATGACCCCCCACACAGCCTGAACACCACTTCACTGCACTAAACCCTAAAACACCACCCCCTGCACGACACCCTATACTACCAGAACACCACTGCACTACCCTAAAACACCACCCCCAGCATGACCCTCAACACTGCCCGAACACCACTGCACTACCCTAAACCATAAAACACCAGCCCCAGCACGACCCCCTACGCTGCCCGAACACCACTGCACTGCCCTAAACCCTGAAACACCAGCCCCAGCATGTCCCCCTACACTGCCCGAACACCACTGCACTGCCCTAAACCCTGAAACACCAGCCCCAGCACGACCCCCTACACTGCCCGAACACCACTGCCCTAAACCCTTAAACACCACCCCAGCAAGACACCCTATGCTGCACGAAAACCACTGTACTGCCTTAAACCCTGAAACACCACCCCCAGCATGACCCCCTACACTGCCTGGTGATCACCACTGCCCTAAACCCTGAAACGCCACCTCCAGCAAGACCCTCTACACTGCCCGAACACCACTGCACCACTGCCCTCAACCCTGAAATGCCACCCCCTGCAAGACCCCCTACATTGCCCGAACACCACTGCACTGCCCTAAACCCTAAAACACCACCCCCAGCACGAAAACCTACACTACCCGAACCCCACTGCACTGCCCTAACCATAAAACACAAGCCCCAGCAAAACCCCTACACTGCCTGAACACCACTGCACTGCCATAAACCCTGAAACACCACCCCCAGCACGACCCCCTACACTGCCTGAACACCACTGCTCTACCCTAAACCCTAAAACACCAGCCCCAGCAGGACCCCCTACACTGCCGGAACACCACTGCACTGCCCTAACCCTAAAACACCAGCCCTAGTACAACCCCCTACACTGCTCGAACACCACTGCACTGCCCTAAACCCTAAAACACCAGCGCCAGCACGACCCCTACACTGCCAGATCACCAGTCACCACTGCACTGCCCTAAACCCTGAAACACCAGCCCCAGCATGACCCCCTACATTGCCCGAACACCACTGCACTGCCCTAAACCCTGAATCACCAGCCCCAGCACAACCCCCTACACTGCCCGAACACCACTGCCCTAAACCCTGAAACGCCGCCTCCAGCAAGACCCCCTACACTGCCCGAACACCTCTGCCCTAAACCCTGAAATGCCACCCCCTGCAAGACACCCTACACTGCCTGAACACCCCTGCACCACTGCCCTAAACCCTGAAATGACACCCCCTGCAAGACACCCTACATTGCCTAAACACCACTGCACTGCCCTAAACCCTGAAACACCACCCTCAGCATGACCACTTACACTGCCCGAACACCACTGCACTGCCCTAAACCCTAAAACACTACCCCCAGCATGACCCCCCACACTGCCTGACCACCACTTCACTGCACTAAACCCTAAAACACCACCCCCTGCACGACACCCTATACTACCAGAACACCACTGCACTACCCTAAAACACCACCCCCAGCATGACCCTCAACACTGCCCGAACACCACTGCGCTACCCTAAACCATAAAACACCAGCCCCAGCACGACCCCCTACGCTGCCCGAACACCACTGCACTGCCCTAAACCCTGAAACACCAGCCCCAGCATGTCCCCCTACACTGCCCAAACACCACTGCACTGCCCTAAACCCTGAAACACCAGCCCCAGCACGACCCCCTACACTGCCCGAACACCACTGCCCTAAACCCTTAAACACCACCCCAGCAAGACACCCTATGCTGCACGAAAACCACTGTACTGCCTTAAACCCTGAAACACCACCCCCAGCATGACCCCCTACACTGCCTGGTGATCACCACTGCCCTAAACCCTGAAACGCCACCTCCAGCAAGACCCTCTACACTGCCCGAACACCACTGCACCACTGCCCTCAACCCTGAAATGCCACCCCCTGCAAGACCCCCTACATTGCCCGAACACCACTGCACTGCCCTAAACCCTAAAACACCACCCCCAGCACGACAACCTACACTACCCGAACCCCACTGCACTGCCCTAACCATAAAACACCAGCCCCAGCAAAACCCCTACACTGCCTGAACACCACTGCACTGCCATAAACCCTGAAACACCACCCCCAGCACGACCCCCTACACTGCCCGAACACCACTGCTCTACCCTAAACCCTAAAACACCAGCCCCAGCAGGACCCCCTACACTGCCGGAACACCACTGCACTGCCCTAACCCTAAAACACCAGCCCTAGTACAACCCCCTACACTGCTCGAACACCACTGCACTGCCCTAAACCCTAAAACACCAGCCCCCGCACAACCCCACACAGTGCCCGAACACCACTGCACGGCCCTAAACCCTGAAACACCAGCCCCAGCACGACCCCTACACTGCCAGATCACCAGTCACCACTGCACTGCCCTAAACCCTGAAACACCAGCCCCAGCATCACCCCCTACATTGCCCGAACACCACTGCACTGCCCTAAACCCTGAATCACCAGCCCCAGCACAACCCCCTACACTACCCGAACACCACTGCCCTAAACCCTGAAACGCCGCCTCCAGCAAGACCCCCTACACTGCCCGAACACCTCTGCCCTAAACCCTGAAATG
Organism: Triturus cristatus; assembly: GCF_964204655.1. Taxonomy (NCBI): domain Eukaryota; kingdom Metazoa; phylum Chordata; class Amphibia; order Caudata; family Salamandridae; genus Triturus; species Triturus cristatus. The sequence goes on from NC_140579.1 coordinate 1,122,749,834, forward strand.
CCACCCCCTGCAAGACACTCTACACTGCCCGAACACCCCTGCACCACTGCCCTAAACCCTGAAATGACACCCCCTGCAAGACACCCTACATTGCCCGAACACCACTGTACTGCCCTAAACCCTGAAACACCACCCTCAGCATGACCCCCTACTCTGCCCGAACACCACTGCACTGCCATAAACCCTGTAACACCACCCCTAGAACGACCCCCGACACTGCCCAAACATCCCTGCACTGCCCTAAACCTTAAAACACCACCCCCAGCACGATCCCTACACTACCTGAACACAACTGCACTACCTTAAAACACCACCCCGGCATGACCCCAACACTGCCCGAACACCACTGCACTACCCTAAACCATAAAACACCAGCCCCAGCACAACCCCCTCCACTTCCCGAACACTACTGCACTGCCCTAACCCTAAAACACCAGCCCCAGCATTACCCCCTACACTGCCCGAACACCACTGCACTGCCATAAACCCTAAAACACTACCCCTAGCACAACCCCCTACACTGCCCGAACACCACTGCACTGCCATAAACCCTAAAACACCACCCCAAGCATGACCCCCCCACACTGCCCTACCACTTCCCTGCCCTAAACCCTAAAACACCACCCCCAGCACGACACCCTACACTACCTGAACACCACTGCACTATCCAAAAACGCCACCTCCAGCAAGACCCCTACACTGCACGAGCACCACTGCCCTAAACCCTGAAACACCACCCCCAGCAAGACCCCCTACATTGCCCGAACACCACTGCACTGCCCTAAACCCTGAAACACCACCCCCAGCAATACCCTCTACACTGCCTGAACACCACTGTCCTAAACCCTGAAACACCACCCAGCAAGACCCCCTACACCGCCCCGAAAACCAATGCACTGCCCTAAACCCTCAAACACCACCCCCTGCACAACCCCCTACACTTCCCGAACACCACTTCACTGCCCTAAACCCTAAAACACTACCCCCAACACGACACCATACACTACCTGAATACCACTGCACTATCCTAAAGCGCTACCTCCAGCAAGACCCCTACACTGCCCAAACACCATTGCACCACTGCTCTAAACCCTGAAATGCCACCCTCTGCAAGACCCCCTACACTGCCCGAACACCACTGCACTGCCATAAACCCTGAAACACCACCCCCAGCACGACCCCCTACACTGCCCGAACACCACTGCTCTAAACCCTGAAACGCCACCCCCTGCAAGACCCTCTACACTGCCCAAACACCACTGCACCACTGCCCTAAACCCTGAAATGCCACCCTCTGCAAGACCCCCTACACTGCCCGAACACCACTGCTCTACCCTAAACCCTAAAACACCAGCCCCAGCATGACCCCTACCCTGCCCGAACACCATTGCATTGCCCTAAACCCTGAACCGTCAGCCCCAGCATGACTCCCTACACTGCCTGAACTCCACTGCACTGCCCTAAACCCTGAAACACTAGCCCCAGCACGACCCCCTACACTGCCCGATCACCAGTCACCACTGCACTGCCCTAAACCCTGAAACACCAGCCCCAGCATGACCCCCTACATTGCCCGAACACCACTGCACTGCCCTAAACCCTGAAACACCACCCCCAGCAAGACCGCCTACATTGCCCGAACACCTCTGCACTGCCCTGAACCCTGAAACACCACCCCCAGCAAGACCCTCTACACTGCCTGAACACCACTGCCCTAAACCCTGAAACACCACCCCAGCAAGACCCCCTACACCGCCCGAAAACCAATGCACTGACCTAAACCCTCAAACACCACCCCCTGCACAACCCCCTACACTGCCCGAACACCACTTCACTGCCCTAAACTCTAAAACACTACCCCCAGCACGACACCCTATACTGCCCGAACACCACTGCCCTAAACCCTGAAACGCCACCCCCTGCAAGACCCTCTACACTGTCCGAACACCACTGCACCACTGCCCTAAACCTTGAAATGCCACCCTCTGCAAGACCCCTACACTGCCCGAACACCACTGCACTGCCATAAACCCTGAAACACCACCCCCAGCAAGACCCCCTACATCGCCCGAAAACCAATGCACTGCCCTAAACCCTGAAACACCACCCCCTGCATGACCCCTACACTGCCCGAACACCACTTCACTGCCCTAAACCCTAAAACACTACTCTCAGCACGACACCCTACACTACCTGAACACCACTGCACTACCCTAAAACACCACACCCAGCATGACCCCCAATACTGCCCGAACACCACTGCACTACTCTAAACCATAAACCACCACCCCCAGCAAGAGCCCCTACACTGCCCGAACACCACTGCTCTAAACCCTGAAACGCCACCCCCTGCAAGACCCTCTACACTGCCCGAACACCTCTGCACCACTGCCCTGAACCCTAAAACGTCACCCCCTGCAAGACCCCCTACACTGCCTGAACACCACGGCACTGCCCTAAACCCTGAAACATCACCCCCAGCACGACTCCTACACTGCCCGAACACCACTGCACTGCCCTAAACCCTGAAATATCACCCCCAGCATGACCCCCTACACTGCCCGAACACTACTGCACTGCCCTAAACCCTAAAACACGACCCCCAGCACGACCTCCCACACGGCCCGAACACCACTGCACCACCCTAAACCCTAAAACACCACCCCATCACGACACCCTACACTGCCCGAACACCACTGCACTGCCCTAAACCCAGAAACACCACCCCAGCACGACCACTTACACTGCCCGAACACAACTGCACTGCCCTAAACCCTAAAACACTACCCCCAGCATGACCCCCCACACTGCCCGAACACCACTTCACTGCACTAAACCCTAAAACACCACCCCCTGCACGACACCCTATACTACCAGAACACCACTGCACTACCCTAAAACACCACCCCCAGCATGACCCTCAACACTGCCCGAACACCACTGCACTACCCTAAACCTTAAAACACCAGCCCCAGCACGACCCCCTACACTGCCCGAACACCACTGCACTGCCCTAAACCCTGAAACACCAGCCCCAGCATGTCCCCCTACACTGCCCGAACACCACTGCACTGCCCTAAACCCTGAAACACCAGCCCCAGCACAACCCCCTATACTGCCCGAACACCACTGCCCTAAACCCTTAAACACCACCCCAGCAAGACACCCTATGCTGCACGAAAACCACTCTACTGCCTTAAACCCTGAAACACCACCCCCAGCATGACCCCCTACACTGCCTGGTGATCACCACTGCCCTAAACCCTGAAACGCCACCTCCAGCAAGACCCTCTACACTGCCCGAACACCACTGCACCACTGCCCTCAACCCTGAAATGCCACACCCTGCAAGACCCCCTACATTGCCCGAACACCACTGCACTGCCCTAAACCCTAAAACACCACCCCCAGCACGACAACCTACACTACCCGAACCCCACTGCACTGCCCTAACGATAAAACACCAGCCCCAGCAAAACCCCTACACTGCCTGAACACCACTGCACTGCCATAAACCCTGAAACACCACCCCCAGCACGACCCCCTACACTGCCCGAACACCACTGCTCTACCCTAAACCCTAAAACACCAGCCCCAGCAGGACCCCCTACACTGCCGGAACACCACTGCACTGCCCTAACCCTAAAACACCAGCCCTAGTACAACCCCCTACACTGCTCGAACACCACTGCACTGCCCTAAACCCTAAAACACCAGCCCCCGCACGACCCCACACAGTGCCCGAACACCACTGCACGGCCCTAAACCCTGAAACACCAGCCCCAGCACGACCTCTACACTGCCAGATCACCAGTCACAACTGCACTGCCCTAAACCCTGAAACACCAGCCCCAGCATGACCCCCTACATTGCCCGAACACCACTGCACTGCCCTAAACCCTGAATCTCCAGCCCCAGCACAACCCCCTACACTGCCCGAACACCACTGCCCTAAACCCTGAAACGCCGCCTCCAGCAAGACCCCCTACACTGCCCGAACACCTCTGCCCTAAACCCTGAAATGCCACCCCCTGCAAGACACTCTACACTGCCCGAACACCCCTTCACCACTGCCCTAAACCCTGAAATGACACCCCCTGCAAGACACCCTACATTGCCCGAACACCACTGCACTGCCCTAAACCCTGAAACACCACCTTCAGCACGACCACTTACACTGCCCGAACACCACTGCACTGCCCTAAACCCTAAAACACTACCCCCAGCATGACCCCCCACACTGCCCGAACACCACTTCACTGCACTAAACCCTAAAACACCACCCCCTGCACGACACCCTATACTACCAGAACACCACTGCACTACCTTAAAACACCACCCCCAGCATGACCCTCAACACTGCCCGAACACCACTGCACTACCCTAAACCATAAAACACCAGCCCCAGCACGACCCCCTACACTGCCCGAACACCACTGCACTGCCCTAAACCCTGAAACACCAGCCCCCGCATGTCCCCCTACACTGCCCGAACACCACTGCACTGCCCTAAACCCTGAAACACCAGCCCCAGCACGACCCCCTACACTGCCCGAACACCACTGCCCTAAACCCTTAAACACCACCCCAGCAAGACACCCTATGCCGCACGAAAACCACTGTACTGCCTTAAACCCTGAAACACCACCCCCAGCATGACCCCCTACACTGCCTGGTGATCACCACTGCCCTAAACCCTGAAACGCCACCTCCAGCAAGACCCTCTACACTGCCCGAACACCACTGCACCACTGCCCTCAACTCTGAAATGCCACCCCCTGCAAGACCCCCTACATTGCCCGAACACCACTGCACTGCCCTAAACCCTAAAACACCACCCCCAGCACGACAACCTACACTACCCGAACCCCACTGCACTGCCCTAACCATAAAACACCAGCCCCAGCAAAACCCCTACACTGCCTGAACACCACTGCACTGCCGTAAACCCTGAAACACCACCCCCAGCACAAACCCCCTACACTGCCCGAACACCACTGCTCTACCCTAAACCCTAAAACACCAGCCCCAGCAGGACCCCCTACACTGCCGGAACACCACTGCACTGACCTAACCCTAAAACACCAGCCCTAGTACAACCCCCTACACTGCTCGAACACCACTGCACTGCCCTAAACCCTAAAACACCAGCCCCCGCACGACCCCACACAGTGCCCGAACACCACTGCACGGCCCTAAACCCTGAAACACCAGCCCCAGCACGACCCCTACACTGCCAGATCACCAGTCACCACTGCACTGCCCTAAACCCTGAATCACCAGCCCCAGCACAACCCCCTTCACTGCCCGAACACCACTGCCCTAAACCCTGAAACGCCGCCTCCAGCAAGACCCCCTACACTGCCCGAACACCTCTGCCCTAAACCCTGAAATGCCACCCCCTGCAAGACACTCTACACTGCCCGAACACCCCTGCACCACTGCCCTAAACCCTGAAATGACACCCCCTGCAAGACACCCTACATTGCCCGAACACCACTGCACTGCCCTAAACCCTGAAACACCACCCTCAGCATGACCCCCTACTCTGCCCGAACACCACTGCACTGCCATAAACCCTGAAACACCACCCCAGCACGACCCCCGACACTGCCCAAACATCCCTGCACTGCCCTAAACCTTAAAACACCACCCCCAGCACGATCCCTACACTACCTGAACACAACTGCACTACCTTAAAACACCACCCCGGCATGACCCCAACACTGCCCGAACACAACTGCACTACCCTAAACCATAAAACACCGGCCCCAGCACAACCCCCTCCACTTCCCGAACACTACTGCACTGCCCTAACCCTAAAACACCAGCCCCAGCACGACCCCCTACACTGCCCGAACACCACTGCACTGCCATAAACCCTGAAACACCACCCCTAGCACAACCCCCTACACTGCCCGAACACCACTGCACTGCCATAAACCCTAAAACACCACCCCAAGCATGACCCCCCACACTGCCCTACCACTTCCCTGCCCCGAACCCTAAAACACCACCCCCAGCACGACACCCTACACTACCTGAACACCACTGCACTATCCAAAAACGCCACCTCCAGCAAGACCCCTACACTGCACGAACACCACTACCCTAAACCCTGAAACACCACCCCCAGCAAGACCCCCTACATTGCCCGAACACCACTGCACTGCCCTAAACCCTGAAACACCACCCCCAGCAATACCCTCTACACTGCCTGAACACCACTGCCCTAAACCCTGAAACACCACCCAGCAAGACCACCTACACCGCCCAAAAACCAAAGCACTGCCCTAAACCCTCAAACACCACCCCCTGCACAACCCCCTACACTGCCCGAACACCACTTCACTGCCCTAAACCCTAAAACACTTCCCCCAACACGACACCATACACTACCTGAATACCACTGCACTATCCTAAAGCGCTACCTCCAGCAAGACCCCTACACTGCCCAAACACCATTGCACCACTGCTCTAAACCCTGAAATGCCACCCTCTGCAAGACCCCCTACACTGCCCGAACACCACTGCACTGCCATAAACCCTGAAACACCACCCCCAGCACGACCCCCTACACTGCCCGAACACCACTGCTCTACCCTAAACCCTAAAACACTAGCCCCAGCACGACCCCCTACACTGCCCGATCACCAGTCACCACTGCACTGCCCTAAACCCTGAAACACCAGCCCCAGCATGACCCCCTACATTGCCCGAACACCACTGCCATAAACCCTGAAACACCACCCCCAGCACGACCCCCTACACTGCCCGAACACCACTGCACTGCCCTAAACCCTAAAACACCAGCCCCAGCATGACCCCTACACTGCCCGAACACCACTGCCATAAACCCTGAAACACCACCCCCAGCATGACCCCCTACACTGCCCGAACACCACTGCTCTACCCTAAACCCTAAAACACCAGCCCCAGCATGACCCTTATACTGTCCAAACACCACTGCCCTACACCCTGAAACGCCACCCTCTGCAAGACCCCCTACCCTGCCCGAACACCATTGCACTGCCCTAAACCCTGAAACGTCAGCCCCAGCATGACTCCCTACACTGCCCGAACTCCACTGCCCTAAACCCTGAAACACCACCCTCTGCAAGACCCCCTACCCTGCCCGAACACCATTGTATTGCCCTAAACCCTGAAACGTCAGCCCCAGCATGACTCCCTACACTGCCCGAATTCCACTGCACTGCCCTAAACCCTGAAACACTAGCCCCAGCACGACCCCCTACACTGCCCGATCACCAGTCACCACTGCTCTACCCTAAACCCTAAAACACCAGCCCCAGCATGACCCTTATACTGTCCAAACACCACTGCCCTACACCCTGAAACGCCACCCTCTGCAAGACCCCCTACCCTGCCCGAACACCATTGCACTGCCCTAAACCCTAAAACACCAGCCCCAGCATGACCCCTACACTGCCCGAACACCACTGCCCTAAACCCTGAAACACCACCCTCTGCAAGACCCCCTACCCTGCCCGAACACCATTGCATTGCCCTAAACCCTGAAACGTCAGCCCCAGCATGACTCCCTACACTGCCCGAATTCCACTGACCTGCCCTAAACCCTGAAACACTAGCCCCAGCACGACCCCCTACACTGCCCGATCACCAGTCACCACTGCACTGCCCTAAACCCTGAAACACCAGCCCCAGCATGACCCCCTACATTGCCCGAACACCACTGCACTGCCCTAAACCCTGAAACACCAGCCCCAGCATGACCCCCTACACTTCCCGAACACCACTGCACTGCCCTAAACCCTGAAACACCACCCCCAGCAAGACCGCCTACATTGCCCGAACACCTCTGCACTGCCCTGAACCCTGAAACACCACCCCCAGCAAGACCATCTACACTGCCTGAACACCACTGCCCTAAACCCTGAAACACCACCCCAGCAAGACCCCCTACACCGCCCGAAAACCAATGTACTGCCCTAAATCCTGAAACACCACCCCCTGCACGACCCCCTACACTGCCCAAACACCACTTCACTGCCCTAAAGCCTAAAACACTACCCCCAGCACGACACCCTACACTACCTGAACACCACTGCACTACCCTAAAACACCACACCCAGCATGACCCCCAATACTGCCCGAACACCACTGCACTACTCTAAACCATAAACCACCACCCCCAGCAAGACCCCCTACACTGCCCGAAGACCACTGCTCTAAACCCTGAAACGCCACCCCCTGCAAGACCCTCTACACTGCCCGAACACCTCTGCACCACTGCCCTACACCCTAAAACGTCACCCCCTGCAAGACCCCCTACACTGCCCGAACACTACTGCACTGCCCTAAACCCTGAAACATCACCCCCAGCACGACTCCTACACCGCCCGAACACCACTGCACTGCCCTAAACCCTGAAATACCACCCCCAGCATGACCCCCTACACTTCCCGAACACTACTGCACTGCCCTAAACCCTAAAACACGACCCCCAGCACGACCTCCCACACTGCCCGAACAAAACTGCACTACCCTAAACCCTAAAACACCACCCCATCACGACACCCTACACTGCCCGAACACGACTGCACTGCCCTAAACCCAGAAACACCACCCCAGCACGACCACTTACACTGCACAAACACCACTGCACTGCCCTAAACCCTAAAACACTACCCCCAGCATGAACCCCCACACTGCCCGAACACCACTTCACTGCACTAAACCCTAAAACACCACCCCCTGCACGACACCCTATACTACCAGAACACCACTGCACTACCCTAAAACACCACCCCCAGCATGACCCTCAACACTGCCCGAACACCACTGCACTACCCTAAACCATAACACACCAGCCCCAGCACGACCCCCTACACTGCCCGAACACCACTGCAATGCCCTAAACCCTGAAACACCAGCCCCAGCACGTCCCCCTACACTGCCCGAACACCACTGCACTGCCCTAAACCCTGAAACACCAGCCCCAGCACAACCCCCTACACTGCCCGAACACCACTGCACTGCCCTAAAACCCTGAAACACCACCCCAGCAAGACACCCTACGCTGCCCGAAAACCACTGTACTGCCCTAAACCCTGAAACACCACCTCCAGCAAGACCCTCTACACTGCCCAGACACCACTGCACCACTGCCCTCAACCCTGAAATGCCACCCCCTGCATGACCCCCCACACTGCCCTACCACTTCCCTGCCCTAAACCCTAAAACACCACCCCCAGCACGACACCCTACAATACCTGAACACCACTGCACTATCCAAAAACGCCACCTCCAGCAAGACCCCCACACTGCACGAACACCACTGCCCTAAACCCTGAAACACCACCCCCAGCAAGACCCCCTATATTGCCCGAACACCACTGCACTGCCCTAAACCCTGAAACACCACCCCCAGCAATACCCTCTACACTGCCTGAACACCACTGCCCTAAACCCTGAAACACCACCCAGCAAGACCACCTACACCGCCCGAAAACCAATGCACTGCCCTAAACCCTCAAACACCACCCCCTGCACAACCCCCTACACTGCCCGAACACCACTTCACTGCCCTAAACCCTAAAACACTACCCCCAGCACGACACCCTACACTACCTGAATACCACTGCACTATCCTAAAACGCTACCTTCAGCAAGACCCCTACACTGCCCAAACACCACTGCCCTAAACCCTGAAATGCCACCCCCTGCAAGACCCTCTACACTGCCCGAACACCACTGCACCACTGCCCTAAACCCTGAAATGCCACCCTCTGCAAGACCCCCTACACTACCCGAACACCACTGCACTGCCATAAACCCTGAAACACCACCCCCAGCACGACCCTCTACACTGCCCGAACACCACTGCTCTACCCTAAACCCTAAAACACCAGCCCCAGCATGACCCTTATACTGTCCAAACACCACTGCCCTACACCCTGAAACGCCACCCTCTGCAAGACCCCCTACCCTGCCCGAACACCATTGCACTGCCCTAAACCCTGAAACGTCAGCCCCAGCATGACTCCCTACACTGCCCGAACTCCACTGCACTGCCCTAAACCCTGAAACACTAGCCCCAGCACGACCCCTACACTGCCCGATCACCAGTCACCACTGCACTGCCCTAAACCCTGAAACACCAGCCCCAGCATGACCCCCTACATTGCCCGAACACCACTGCACTGCAATAAACCCTGAAACACCAGCCCCAGCATGACCCCCTACACTTCCCGAACACCACTGCACTGCCCTAAACCCTGAAACATCACCCCCAGCAAGACCGCCTACATTGCCCGAACACCTCTGCACTGCCCTGAACCCTGAAACACCACCCCCAGCAAGACCCTCTACACTGCCTGAACACCACTGCCCTAAACCCTGAAACACCACGCCAGCAAGACCCCCTACACTGCCCGAAAACCAATGCACTGCCCTAAACCCTGAAACACCACCCCCTGCACGACCCCCTACACTGCCCGAAAACCACTTCACTGCCCTAAACCCTACAACACTACCCCGAGCACGACAACCTACACTACCTGAACACCACTGCACTACCCTAAAACACCACACCCAGCATGACCCCCAATACTGCCCGAACACCACTGCACTACTCTAAACCATAAACCACCACCCCCAGCAACACCCCCTACACTGCCCGAACACCACTGCTCTAAACCCTGAAACGCCACCCCCTGCAAGACCCTCTACACTGCCCGAACACCTCTGCACCACTGCCCTGAACCCTAAAACGTCACCTCCTGCAAGACCCCCTACACTGCCCGAACACCACTGCACTGCCCTAAACCCTGAAACATCACCCCCAGCACGACTCCTACACTGCCCGAACACCACTGCACTGCCCTACACCCTGAAATACCACCCCCAGCATGACCCCCTACACTGCCCGAACACTACTGCACTGCCCTAAACCCTAAAACACGACCCCCAGCACGACCTCCCACACTGCCCGAACACCACTGCACTACCCTAAAACCTAAAACACCACCCCATCACGACACCCTACACTGCCCGAACACCACTGCACTGCCCTAAACCCAGAAACACCACCCCAGCACGACCACTTACACTGCCTGAACACCACTGCACTGCCCTAAACCCTAAAACACTACCCCCAGCATGACCCCCCACACTGCCCGAACACCACTTCACTGCACTAAACCCTAAAACACCAACCCCTGCACGACACCCTATACTACCAGAACACCACTGCACTACCCTAAAACAGCACCCCTAGCATGACCCTCAACACTGCCCAAACACCACTGCACTACCCTAAACCATAAAACACCAGCCCCAGCACGACCCCCTACACTGCCCGAACACCACTGCACTGCCCTAAACCATGAAACACCAGCCCCAGCACGTCCCCCTACACTGCCCGAACACCACTGCACTGCCCTAAACCCTGAAACACCAGCCCCAGCACAACCCCCTACATTGCCCGAACACCACTGCCCTAAACCCTTAAACACCACCCCAGCAAGACACCCTACGCTGCCCGAAAACCACTGTACTGCCCTAAACCCTGAAACACCACCCCAGCATGACCCTCTACACTGCCTGAACACCACTGCACCACTGCCCTCAACCCTGAAATGCCACCCCCTGCAAGACCCCCTACATTGCCCGAACACCACTGCATTGCCCTAAACCCTAAAACACCACCCCCAGCACGACAACCTACACTACCCGAACACCACTGCACTGCCCTAACCATAACACACCAGCCCCAGCACAACCCCCTACACTGCCCGAACACCACTGCACTGCCATAAACCCTGAAACACCACCCCCAGCACGACCCCCTACACTGCCTGAACACCACTGCTCTACCCTAAACCCTAAAACACCAGCCCCAGCACAACCCCCTACACTGCCGGAACACCACTGCACTGCCCTAACCCTAAAACACCAGCCCTAGTACGACCCCCTACACTGCTCGAACACCACTGCACTGCCCTAAACCCTAAAATACCAGCCCCAGCACGACCCCTCACAGTGCCCGAACACCACTGCACGGTCCTAAATCCTGAAACACCAGCCCCAGCACGACCCCCTACACTGCCCGAATACCACTGCACTGCCGTAAACCATGAAAGACCACCCCCAGAACAACCTCCTACACTGCCCGAACACCACTGCTCTGCCCTATGCCCTCAACCATGCCCAGCATGTCCCCTACATTGCCCGAACACAACTGCTCTGCCCTAAATCCTGAAACACCATCCCCAGCACGACCCCTACTCTGCCCGAACACCACTGCTCTGCCCTAAACCCTGAAACACCACCCCGAGCACGTCCCCCTACACTGCCGAACACTACTGCTCTGCACTAAACTCTGAAACACCAGCACCAGCACGACAACCTACACTGCCCGAACAACACTCCTCTACCCTAAACCTTGAAACACCACCGCCAGCATGACCCCCTACACTGCTTGAACACCACTGCACTGCCCTAAAGCCTGAAACACCACCCCCAGCATGACCCCTACACTGCCCGAACCCCACTGCACTTCCCTAAACCCTGAAACACCAGCCCGAGCACGACCCCCTACACTGCCCGAACACAACTGCACTGCCCTAAACCCTGAAACACCAGCCCCAGCACGACCCCCTACACTGCCCGAACACCACTGCCCTAAACCCTGAAACGCCACCTCCAGCAAGACCCCCTACACTGCCCGAACACCACTGCCCTAAACCCTGAAATGCCACCCCCTGCAAGACCCTCTACACTGCCCGAACACCACTGCACCACTGCCCTAAACCCTGAAATGACACCCCCTGCAAGACACCCTACATTGCCTGAACACCACTGCCCTAAACCCTAAAACGCCACCTCCAGCAACACCCCCTACACTGCCCGAATACCACTGCCCTAAACCCTGAAACGCCACCCCCTGCAAGACCCTCTAGACTGCCCGAACACCACTGCACCACTGCCCTAAACCCTGAAATGCCACCCTCTGCAAGACCCCCTACACGGCCCGAACACCACTGCACTGCCATAAACCCTGAAACACCACCCCCAGCACGACCCCCTACACTGCCCGAACACCACTGCTCTACCCTAAACCCTAAAACACCAGCCCCAGCATTACCCCTATACTGCCCAAACACCACTGCCCTAAACCCTGAAACGCCACCCTCTGCAAGACCCCCTACCCTCCCCGAACACCATTGCACTGCCCTAAACCCTGAAACGTCAGCCCCAGCATGACTCCCTACACTGCCCGAACTCCACTGCACTGCCCTAAACCCTGAAACACTAGCCCCAGCACGACCCCTACACTGCCCGATCACCAGTCACCACTGCACTGCCCTAAACCCTGAAACACCAGCCCCAGCATGACCCCCTACATTGCCCGAACACCACTGCACTGCCCTAAACCCTGAAACACCAGCCCCAGCATGACCCCCTACACTTCCCGAACACCACTGCACTGCCCTAAACCCTGAAACACCACCCCCAGCAAGACCGCCTACATTGCCCGAACACCTCTGCACTGCCCTGAACCCTGAAACACCACCCCCAGCAAGACCCCCTACACCGCCCGAAAACCAATGCACTGCCCTAAACCCTGAAACACCACCCCCTGCACGACCCCCTACACTGCCCAAACACCACTTCACTGCCCTAAACCCTACAACACTACCCCGAGCACGAAACCCTACACTACCTGAACACCACTACACTACCCTAAAACACCACACCCAGCATGACCCCCAATACTGCCCGAACACCACTGCACTACTCTAAACCACCCCCAGCAACACCCCCTACACTGCCCGAACACCACTGCCCTAAACCCTGAAACGCCACCCCCTGCAAGACCCTCTACACTGCCCGAACACCTCTGCACCACTGCCCTGAACTCTAAAACGTCACCCCCTGCAAGACCCCCTACACTGCCCGAACACCACTGCACTGCCCTAAACCCTGAAACATCACCCCCAGCACGACTCCTACACTGCCCGAACACCACTGCACTGCCCTAAACCCTGAAATACCACCCCCACCATGACCCCCTACACTGCCCGAACACTACTGCACTGCCCTAAACCCTAAAACACGACCCCCAGCACGACCTCCCACACTGCCCGAACACCACTGCACTACCCTAAACCCTAAAACACCACCCCATCACGACACCCTACACTGCCCGAACACCACTGCACTGCCCTAAACCCAGAAACACCACCCCAGCACGACCACTTACACTGCCCGAACACCACTGCACTGCCCTAAACCCTAAAACACTACCTGCAGCATGACCCCCCACACTGCCCGAACACCACTTCACTGCACTAAACCCTAAAACACCACCCCCTGCACGACACCCTATACTACCAGAACACCACTGCACTACCCTAAAACACCACCCCCAGCATGACCCTCAACACTGCCCGAACACCACTGCACTACCCTAAACCATAAAACACCAGCCCCAGCACAACCCCCTACACTGCCCGAACACCACTGCACTGCCCTAAACCCTGAAACACCAGCCCCAGCACGACCCCCTACACTGCCCGAACACCACTGCACTGCCATAAGCCCTGAAACACCACCCCTAGCACAACCCCCTACACTGCCCGAACACCACTGCACTGCCCTAAACCCTAAAACAGCACCCTGAGCACGACCCCCCACACTGCCCTAACACCACTTCACTGCCCTAAACCCTAAAACACCACCCCCAGCACGACACCCTACACTACCTGAACACCACTGCACTACCCTAAAACACCACCCCCAGCATGACCCCCAACACTGCTCGAACACCACTGCACGGCCTTAAACCCTGAAACACCAGCCGCAGCACGACCCCCTACACTGCCCGAACACCACTGCACTGCCCTAAACCCTGAAACACCACCCCCAGCATGACCATCTACACTGCCCGAAAACCACTGCACTGCCCTAAACCCTGAAACACCACCCCCTGCACGACCCCTACACTGCCCGAACACCACTGCACTGCCCTAAACCCTGAAACACCACCACCTGCACAACCCCCTACACTGCCCGAACACCACTGCACTCCCCTAAACCCTGACACACCTCTCCCAGGATGACCCCCTACACTGCCCAAACACCACTGCTCTGCCCTAAACTCTAAAACACCACCCCAGCACGTCCCCTACACTGCCAGAACACCATTGCACTGCCCTAATCCCTGAAACTCCACCGCCAGCACATCCCCCTACACTGCTTGAACACCACTGCTCTGCCCTAAACCCTGAAACACCAGCACGACCCCCTACAAAGCCCGAACCCACTGCACTGCCCTAAACCCTGAAACACCAGCCCCAGCACCTCCCCCTACACTGCCTGCACACCACTGCACTGCCCTAAACCCTTAAACACCACACCCAGCACGACCCCTACACTGCACGAACACCACTGCAATGCCCTAAACCCTGAAACACCACCCACAGCACGACCCATTACACTACCCGCACACCACTGCACTGCCCTAAACCCTGAAATACCACCCCCAGCACGACCTCCTACACTGCCGGAACACCACTGCACTGCCCTAAACCCTGAAACACCACCCCCAGCATGACTCCCTATACTGCTCGAACACCACTGCACTGCCATAAACCGTGAAACACCAGCCACAGCACGACCCCTTCCACTGCCCGAACACCACTGCCCTAAACCCTGAAACGCCTTCCCCTGCAAGACCTTCTACACTGCCTGAACACCACTGCACCACTGCCCTAAACCCTGAAATGCCACCCCCTGCAAGACCCCCTATATTGCCCGAACACCACTGCACTGCCCTAAACCCTAAAACACTACCCCCCGCATGACCCCCCACACTGCTCGAACAACCCTTCACTGCCCTAAACCCTAAAACGCCACCCCCTGCACGACACCCTACACTACCGGAACACCACTGCACTACCCTAAAACACCAACACCAGCATGACCCTCAACACTGCCCGAACACCACTGCACTACCCTAAACCATAAACACCAGCCCCAGCACAACCCCCTACACTGCCTGAACACCACTGCACTGCCCTAACCCTGAAACACCAGACCCAGCACGACCCCCTACACTGCCCTAACACCACTGCATTGCCCTAAACCCTGAAACACCACCCCCAGCACGACCCCCTACACTGCCCGAACACCACTGCCCTGCCCTAAACCCTGAAACACCACCCCCCTGCATGACCCCCTACACTGACTGAACACCACTGCACTGCCGTAAACCCTGAAACACCACTCCCAGCAAGACCCCCTACATTGCCCGAACACCTCTGCACTGCCCTGAACCCTGAAACACCACCCCCAGTAAGACCCTCTACACTGCCTGAACACCACTGCCCTAAACCCTGAAACGCCACCTCCAGCAAGACCCCCTACACTGCCCAAACACCACTGCCCTAAACCCTGAAACACCACCCCCAGCATGACCCCCTACACTACCTGAACACCACTGCACTACCCTAAAACACCACCCCAGCATGACCCCAACACTGCCCGAACACCACTGCACTACCCTAAACCATAAAGCACCAGCCCCAGCACAACCCCCTCAACTGCCCGAACAATACTGCACTGCCCTAACCCTAAAACGCCAGCCCCAGCACGACCCCCTACACTGCCCGAACACCACTGCACTGCCATAAGCCCTGAAACACCACCCCTAGCACAACCCCCTACACTGCCCGAACACCACTGCACTGCCCTAAACCCTAAAACAGCACCCCGAGCACGACCCCCCACACTGCCCTAACACCACTTCACTGCCCTAAACCCTAAAACACCACCCCCAGCACGACACCCTACACTACCTGAACACCACTGCACTACCCTAAAACACCACCCCCAGCATGACCCCCAACACTGCTCGAACACCACTGCACGGCCTTAAACCCTGAAACACCAGCCGCAGCACGACCCCCTACACTGCCCGAACACCACTGCACTGCCCTAAACCCTGAAACACCACCCCCAGCATGACCATCTACACTGCCCGAAAACCACTGCACTGCCCTAAACCCTGAAACACCACCCCCTGCACGACCCCTACACTGCCCGAACACCACTGCACTGCCCTAAACCCTGAAACACCACCACCTGCACAACCCCCTACACTGCCCGAACACCACTGCACTCCCCTAAACCCTGACACACCTCTCCCAGGATGACCCCTTACACTGCCCAAACACCACTGCTCTGCCCTAAACTCTAAAACACCACCCCAGCACGTCCCCTACACTGCCAGAACACCATTGCACTGCCCTAATCCCTGAAACTCCACCGCCAGCACATCCCCCTACACTGCCTGAACACCACTGCTCTGCCCTAAACCCTGAAACACCAGCACGACCCCCTACAAAGCCCGAACCCACTGCACTGCCCTAAACCCTGAAACACCAGCCCCAGCACCTCCCCCTACACTGCCTGCACACCACTGCACTGCCCTAAACCCTTAAACACTACACCCAGCACGACCCCTACACTGCACGAACAACACTGCAATGCCCTAAACCCTGAAACACCACCCACAGCACGACCCATTACACTACCCGCACACCACTGCACTGCCCTAAACCCTGAAATACCACCCCCAGCACGACCTCCTACACTGCCGGAACACCACTGCACTGCCCTAAACCCTGAAACACCACCCCCAGCATGACTCCCTATACTGCTCGAACACCACTGCACTGCCATAAACCGTGAAACACCAGCCACAGCACGACCCCTTCCACTGCCCGAACACCACTGCCCTAAACCCTGAAACGCCTTCCCCTGCAAGACCTTCTACACTGCCCGAACACCACTGCACCACTGCCCTAAACCCTGAAATGCCACCCCCTGCAAGACCCCCTATATTGCCCGAACACCACTGCACTGCCCTAAACCCTAAAACCCTACCCCCCGCATGACCCCCCACACTGCTCGAACAACCCTTCACTGCCCTAAACCCTAAAACGCCACCCCCTGCACGACACCCTACACTACCGGAACATCACTGCACTACCCTAAAACACCAACACCAGCATGACCCTCAACACTGCCCGAACACCACTGCACTACCCTAAACCATAAACACCAGCCCCAGCACAACCCCCTACACTGCCTGAACACCACTGCACTGCCCTAACCCTGAAACACCAGCCCCAGCACGACCCCCTACACTGCCCTAACACCACTGCACTGCCCTAAACCCTGAAACACCACCCCCAGCACGACCCCCTACACTGCCCGAACACCACTGCCCTGCCCTAAACCCTGAAACACCACCCCCCTGCACGACCCCCTACACTGACTGAACACCACTGCACTGCCGTAAACCCTGAAACACCACTCCCAGCAAGACCCCCTACATTGCCCGAACACCTCTGCACTGCCCTGAACCCTGAAACACCACCCCCAGTAAGACCCTCTACACTGCCTGAACACCACTGCCCTAAACCCTGAAACACCACCCCAGAAAGACCCCCTACACCACCCGAAAACCAAAGCACTGCCCTAAACTCTGAAACACCACCCCCTGCATTACCCCTTACACTGCCTGAACACCACTGCACTGCCCTAAACCCTGAAACACCACCCCCAGCACGATCCCCTACACTGCCCGAACACCACTGCACTGTCCTAAACCCTGAAACACCACTCCCAGGACGAACCCCTACACTGCCCAAACACCACAGCTCTGCCCTAAAACCCCACCCCCAGCACGTCCCCCTACACTGCCAGAACACCACTGCACTTCCCTAATTCCTGAAACACCACCCCCAGCACGACCCCCTACACTGCCTGAATACCACTGCTCTGCCCTAAAACCTGAAACACCACCCAGCACGTCTCCCTACACTGCCTGAACACCACTGCTCTGCCCTAAACCCTGAAACACCAGCATGACCCCCTACACTGCCCGAACACCACTGCCCTGCCCTAAACCCTGAAACACCAGCCCCAGCATGACCCCCTACACTGCCCGCACTCCACTGCGCTGCCCTAAACCCTGAAACACCACCCCCAGCAAGACCCCTACACTGCCCGAACACCACTGCACCACTGCCCTGAACCCTAAAATGCCACCCCCTGCAAGACCCCCTACACTGCCCGAACACCACTGCACTGCCCTAAACCCTGAAACATCACCCCAGCACGACTCCTACACTGCCCGAACACCACTGCACTGCCCTAAACCCTGAAATACCACCCCCAGCATGACCCCCTACACTGCCCGAACACTACTGCACTGCCCTAAACCCAAAACCACCACCCCCAGCACGACCTCCCACACTGCCCGAACACCACGGCACTGCCCTAAACCCTAATACACCACCCCATCACGACACCCTACACTGCCCGAACACCGCTGCACTGCCCTAAATCCTGAAACACCACCCCAGCACGACCCCTTACACTACCCGAACACCACTGCACTGCCCTAAACCCTAAAACACTACCCCCAGCATGACCCCCACATTGCCCAAACACCACTGCTCTGCCCTAAACCCTAAAACACCACCCCCAGCACGTCCCCCTACACTGCCAGAACACCACTGCACTCCCCTAATTCCTGAAACACCACCCCCAGCACGACCCCCTACACTGCCCGAACACCACTGCACTGCCCTAAACCCTGAAACACCACCACCAGCATGACCCCCTACACTGCCCGAACACCACTGCACTGCCCTAAACCCTGAAACACCACCCCCTTGCACGACCCCCTACACTGCCCGAACACCACTGCACTGCCATAAACCCTGAATCACCACCCCCTGCATGATCTCCTACACTGCCCGAACACCACTGCACTGCCCTAAACCCTGAAACACCACTCCCAGGACGAACCCCTACACTGCCCAAACACCACTGCGCTGCCCTAAACCCTGAAACACCATCCCCAGCAAGACCCCCTACACTGCCCGAACACCACTGCTCTAAACCCTGAAACGCCACCCCCAGCACGACCCCCTACACTGCCCGAACACCAGTGCACTGCCCTAAACCCTGAAACACCACCCCCTGCAAGACCCCCTACACTGCCCGAACACCACTGCACTGCCATAAACCCTGAAACACCACCCCCAGCAAGACACCCTACACTGCCCAAACACCTCTGCACTGCCCTGAACCCTGAACCACACCCACCAGCAGGACCCCCTACACTGCCCGAACACCACTGCGCTGCCCTAAACCCTGAAACACCATCCCCAGCAAGACCCCCTACACTGCCTGAACACCACTGCCCTAATCCCTGAAACACCACTCCAGCAAGAACCCCTAGAATGCCCGAAAACCATTGCACTGCCCTAAACCTTGAAACGCCACCCCCTGCACGCCCCCCTGCACTGCCCGAACACCACTGCACTGCCCTAAACCCTGAAACACCACCCCCTGCATGATCTCCTACATTGCCCGAACACAACTGCACTGCCCTAAACCCTGAAACACCACTCCAAGGACGAACCCCTACACTGCCCAAACAACACTGCTCTGCCCTAAACCCTAAAACACCACCCCCAACACGTCCCCCTACACTGCCAGAACACCACTGCACTGCCCTAATTCCTGAAACACCACCTCCAGCATGACCCCCTACACTGCCTGAACACCACTGCTCTGCCCTAAACCCTGAAACACCACCCCAGGCACATCTCCATACACTGCCTGAACACCACTGCTCTGCCCTAAACCCTGAAACACCAGCATGACCCCCTACACTACCCAAACACCACTGCACTGCCTTAAACCCTGAAACACCATCCCCAGGATGACCCCCTACACTGCCCGCACACCACTGCACTGCCCTAAACCCTGAAATTCCACCCCCAGCACGACCCCCTACACTGCCCGAACACCACTGCAATGGCCTAAACCCTGAAACACCACCCACAGCATGTCACCCTACACTACCCGCACACTACTGCACTGCCCTAAACCCTGAAACACCACCCCCAGCACGACCCCCTACACTGCCCGAACACCACTGCACTGCCCTAAACCCTGAAACACCACACCCATCACGACCCCCTACACTGCCCGGACACCACTGCACTGCCCTAAACCCTGAAACACCACCCCCATCACGACCCCCTACACTGCCTGAACACCACTGCACTGCCCTAAACCCTGAATCACCACCCCTGCATGATCCCCTATGCTGCCCGGACACCACTGCACTGCCCTGAACCCTGAATCACCACCCCAGCATGTCCCCCTACACTGCCAGATCACCACTGCACTGCCCTAATTCCTGAAACACCACCCCCAGCACGACCCCTTCACTGCCCAAACACCACTGCACTACCCTAAACCCTGAATCACCACCCCAGCATGACCCCCTACACTGCACGAACACCTCTGCACTGCCCTAAACCCTAAAACACTACCCCCAGCATGACCCCCACACTGCCCGAACACCACTTCACTGCCCTAAACCCTAAAACACCACCCCCTGCACGACACCCTACACTACCGGAACACCACTGCACTACCCTAAAACACCACCCCCAGCATGACCCTCAATACAGCCCGAACACCACTGCACTACCCTAAACCATAAAACACCAGCCCCAGCATGACCCCCTAGACTGCCCGAACACCACTGCACTGCCCTAACCCGAAAACACCAGCCCCAGCACGACCCCTCACACTGCCCGAACACCACTGCACTGCCCTAAACCCTGCAACACCAGCCCCAGCACGACCCCCTACACTGCCCGAACACCACTGCACTGCGCTAAACCCTGAAACACCACCCCAACAAGACCCTCTACACTGCCCGAACACCACTGCACTGCCCTAAACCCTGAAATACCACTCCCCTGCACAACCCCCTACACTGCCTGAACACCACTGCACTGCCCTAAACCCTGAAACACCACCCTAGCATGACACCCTACACTACCCGAAAACCACTGCACTGCCCTAAACCCTGAAACACCTCCCCCTGCATGACCCCCTACAGTGCCCGAACACCACTGCATTGCCCTAAACCCTGAAACACTACCCCCTGCACAACCCCCTACACTGCCCGAACACCACTGCACTGCCCTAAATCCTGAAACACCACTACCAGGATGACCCCCTACACTGCCCAAACACACCTGCTCTGCCCTAAACCATTAAACACCACCCTCAGCACATCCCCTACAATGCCAGAACACCACTGCACTGCCTTAATTCCTGAAACACCACCCCCAGCACGACCCCCTACACTGCCTGAACACCACTGCTCTGCCCAAAACCCTGAAACACCACCCCCAGCACGTACCCCTACACCACCTGAACACCACTGCTCTGCCCTAAACGCTGAAACACCAGCACGACCCCCTACACTGCCCGAACACAACTGCACTGCCCTAAACCCTGAAACACTAGCCCCAGCATGACCCTTTACACTGCCCGCACACCACTGCACTGCCCTAAACCCTGAAACACCACCCCCAGCATGACCCCCTACACTGCACAAACACCAATGCACTGCCTTAAACCCTGAAACACTTCCCACAGCACGACCCCCTACACTGCCCGAACACCACTGCACTGCCCTAAACCCTGAAACACCAGCCCCATCATCACCCCCTACACTGCGCGAACACCACTGCACTGCCCTAAACCCTGAAACACCAGCCCCATCATGACCCCCTACACTGCGCGAACACCACTGCACTGCCCTGAACCCTGAAACACCACCCCCTTGCACGACCCCCTACACTGCCCGAACACCACTGCACTGCCATAAACCCTGAATCACCACCCCCCGCACGATCCCCTACACTGCCCGAACACCACTGCACTGCCCTAAACCCTAAAACACCAATCCCAGGACGAACCCCTACACTGCCCAAACACCACTGCGCTGCCCTAAACCCTGAAACACCACCCCCAGCAAGACCCCTACACTGCCCGAAAACCATTGCTCTAAACCCTGAAATGCCACCCCCTGCAAGACCCTCTATACTTCCCGAACACCACTGCACCACTGCCTTGAACCCTAAAACGCCACCCCCTGCAAGACCCCCTACACTGCCCGAACACCACTGCACTGCCCTAAACCCTGAAACGTCACCCCCAGCACGACTCCTACACTGCCCGAACACCATTGCACTGCCCTAAACCCTGGAATACCACCCCCAGCACGACCCCCTACACTGCCCGAACACCCCTGCACTGCCCTAAACCCTGAAACACCACTCCCAGGACGAACCCCTACACTGCCTAAACACCACTGTTCTGCCCTAAACCCTAAAACACCACCCCCAGCACGTCCCCCTACACTGCCAGAACACCACTGCACTGCCCTAATTCCTGAAACACCACCCCCAGCACGACCCCCTACATTGCCCGAACACCACTGCACTGCCCTAAACCCTGAAACACCACCACCAGCATGACCCCCTACACTGCCCGAACACCACTGCACTGCCCTAAACCCTGAAACACCACCCCCTTGCACGACCCCCTACACTGCCCGAACACCACTGCACTGCCATAAACCCTGAAACACCACCCCCTTGCACGACCCCCTACACTGCCCGAACACCACTGCATTGCCCTAAACCCTGAAACACCACTCCCAGGACGAACCCCTACACTGCCCGAACACCACTACACTGCCCTAAACCCTGAAACACCACTCCCAGGACGAACCCCTACACTGCCCAAACACCACTGCGCTGCCCTAAACCCTGAAACACCATCCCCAGCAAGACCCCCTACACTGCCCGAACACCACTGCTCTAAACCCTGAAACGCCACCCCCTGCAAGACCTTCTATACTGCCCGAACACCACTGCACCACTGCCTTGAACCCTAAAACGCCACCCCCTGCAAGACCCCCTACACTGCCCGAACACCACTGCAGTGCCCTAAACCCTGAAACATCACCCCCAGCATGACTCCTACACTGCCCGAACACCACTGCACTGCCCTAAACCCTGAAGTACCACCCCCAGCACGACCCCCTACACTGCCCGAACACCACTGCACTGCCCTACACCCTGAATCACCACCCCCCGCATGACCCCCTACACTGCCCGAACACCACTGCACTACCCTAAACCATAAAACACCAGCCCCAGCACGACCCCCTACACTGCCCGAACACCACTGCACTGCCCTAACCCTGAAACACCACTCCCAGGACGAACCCCTACACTGCCCAAACACCACTGCTCTGCCCTAAACCCTAAAACACCACCCCCAGCACGTCCCCCTACACTGCCAAAACACTACTGCACTGCCCTAATTCCTGAAACACCACCCCCAGCACGACCCCCTACACTGCCCGAACACCACTGCACTGCCCTAAACCCTGAATCACCACCCCAGCATGACCCCCTACACTGCACTAACACCACAGCACTGCCCTAAACCCTAAAACACCAGCCCCATCACGACCCCTACACTGCCCGAACACCACTGCACTGCCCTAAACCCTGAAACACCTCCACCAGCATGACCCCCTACACTGCCCGAACACCACTGCACTGCCCTAAACCCTGAAACACCTCCACCAGCATGACCCCCTACACTGCCCGAACACCACTGCACTGCCCTAAACCCTGAAACACCACCCCCTTGCACGACCCCCTGCACTGCCCGAACACCACTGCACTGCCATAAACCCTGAATCACCACCCCCTGCATGATCCCCTGCACTGACTGAACACCACTGCACTGCCCTAAACCCTGAGGCACCACTCCCAGGACGAACCCCTACACTGCCCAAACACCACTGCGCTGCCCTAAACCCTGAAACACCACCCCCAGCAAGACCCCCTACACTGCCCGAACACCATTGCTATAAACCCTGAAACGCCACCCCCTGCAAGACCCTCTATACTGCCCGAACACCACTGCACCACTGCCCTGAACCCTAAAACGCCACCCCCTGCAAGACCCCCTACACTGCCCGAACACCACTGCACTGCCCTAAACCCTGAAACATCACCCCAGCACGACTCCTACACTGCCCGAACACCACTGCACTGCCCTAAACCCTGAACTACCACCCCAGCACGACCACCTACACTTTCCGAACACCACTGCACTGCCCTAAACCCTGAATCACCACCTCCTGCATGATCCCCTACACTGCCCGAACACCACTGCACTGCCCTAAACCCTGAAACACCACTCCCAGGACAAACCCCTACACTGCCCAAACACCACTGCTCTGCCCGAAACCCTAAAACACCACCCCCAGCACATCCCCCTACACTGCCAGAACACCACTGCACTGCCCTAATTTCTGAAACATCACCCCCAGCACGACCCCCTACACTGTCCGAACACCACTGCACTGCCCTAAACCCTGAATCACCACCCCAGCATGACCCCCTACACTGCACGAACACCACTGCACTGCCCTAAACCCTAAAATACTACCCCCAGCATGACCCCCCACACTGCCCGCACACCACTTCACTGCCCTAAACCCTAAAACACCACCCCCTGCACGACACCCTACCCTACCGGAACACCACTGCACTACCCTAAAACACCACCCCCAGCATGACCCTCAATGCAGCCCGAACACCACTGCACTACCCTAAACCATAAAACACCAGCCCCAGCATGACCCCCTAGACTGCCCGAACACCACTGCACTGCCCTAACCCTAAAACACCAGCCCCAGCACTACCCCTCACACTGCCCGAACACCACTACACTGCCCTAAACCCTGAAACACCAGCCCCAGCACGACCCCCTACACTGCCCGAACACCACTGCACTGCGCTAAACCCTGAAACACCACCCCCAACATGACCCTCTACACTGCCCGAACACCACTGCACTGCCCTAAACCCTGAAACACCACTCCCCTGCACAACCCCCTACACTGCCCGAACACCACAGCACTGCCCTTAATCCTAAAACACCACCCCCAGCAAGACCCCCTACACTGCCTGAACACCACTGCCCTAAACCCTGAAACACCACCCCAGCACGACCCCCTACACTGCCCGAACACCACTGCACTGCGCTAAACCCTGAAACACCACCCCCAACACGACCCTCTACACTGCCCGAACACCACTGCACTGCCCTAAATCCTGAAACACCACTACCAGGATGACCCCCTACACTGCCCAAACACACCTGCTCTGCCCTAAACCCTAAAACACCACCCTCAGCACGTCCCCCTACACTGCCTGAACACCACTGCTCTGCCCAAAACCCTGAAACACCACCCCAGCACGTCCCCCTACACCACCTGAACACCACTGCACTGCTCTAAACGCTGAAACACCAGCACGACCCCCTACACTGCCCGAACATAACTGTACTGCCCTAAACCCTGAAACACTAGCCCCAGCACGACCCGTTACAATGCCCGCACACCACTGCACTGCCTTAAACCCTGAAACACCACCCCCAGCATGACCCCCTACACTCCACGAACACCACTGCACTGCCTTATACCCTGAAACACTACCCAGAGCACGACCCCCTACACTACCCGCACACCACTGAACTGCCCTAAACCCTGAAACACTACCCCAGCACTACCCCCTACTCTGCCCGAACACCACTGCACTGCCCTAAACCCTGAAACACCAGCCCCTGCACAACCCCCTACACTGCCCGAACACCACAGCACTGCCCTTAATCCTAAAACACCACCCCCAGCAGGACCCCCTACACTGCCTGAACACCACTGCCCTAATCCCTGAAACACCACCCCAGCAAGAACCCCTAGAATGCCCGAAAACCACTGCACTGCCCTAAACCCTGAAACACCACCCCCTGCACGGCCCCATGCACTGCATGACCACCACTGCATTGCCCTAAACCCTGAAACACCACCCCCTGCACGATCGCCTACACTGCCCGAACACCACTGCACTGCCCTAAACCCTGAAACACCACTCCCAGGACAAACCCCTACACTGTCCAAACACCACTGCTCTGCCCTAAACCCTAAAACACCACCCCCAGCACGTCCCCCTACACTGCCAGAAAACCACTGCACTGCCCTAATTCCTGAAACACCACCCCCAGCACGACCCCCTACACTGCCTGAACACCACTGCCCTGCCCTAAACCCTAAAACACCACCCCCAGCACGTCCCCCTACACTGCCAAAACACTACTGCACTGCCCTAATTCCTGAAACACCACCCCCAGCACGACCCCCTACACTGCCCGAACACCACTGCACTGCCCTAAACCCTGAATCACCACCCCAGCATGACCCCCTACACTGCACGAACACCACAGCACTGCCCTAAACCCTAAAACACCAGCCCCATCACGACCCCTACACTGCCCGAACACCACTGCACTGCCCTAAACCCTGAAACACCTCCACCAGCATGACCCCCTACACTGCCCGAACACCACTGCACTGCCCTAAACCCTGAAACACCTCCACCAGCATGACCCCCTACACTGCCCGAACACCACTGCACTGCCCTAAACCCTGAAACACCACCCCCTTGCACGACCCCCTGCACTGCCCGAACACCACTGCACTGCCATAAACCCTGAATCACCACCCCCTGCATGATCCCCTGCACTGACTGAACACCACTGCACTGCCCTAAACCCTGAGGCACCACTCCCAGGACGAACCCCTACACTGCCCAAACACCACTGCGCTGCCCTAAACCCTGAAACACCACCCCCAGCAAGACCCCCTACACTGCCCGAACACCATTGCTATAAACCCTGAAACGCCACCCCCTGCAAGACCCTCTATACTGCCCGAACACCACTGCACCACTGCCCTGAACCCTACAACGCCACCCCCTGCAAGACCCCCTACACTGCCCGAACACCACTGCACTGCCCTAAACCCTGAAACATCACCCCAGCACGACTCCTACACTGCCCGAACACCACTGCACTGCCCTAAACCCTGAACTACCACCCCAGCACGACCACCTACACTTTCCGAACACCACTGCACTGCCCTAAACCCTGAATCACCACCTCCTGCATGATCCCCTACACTGCCCGAACACCACTGCACTGCCCTAAACCCTGAAACACCACTCCCAGGACAAACCCCTACACTGCCCAAACACCACTGCTCTGCCCGAAACCCTAAAACACCACCCCCAGCACATCCCCCTACACTGCCAGAACACCACTGCACTGCCCTAATTTCTGAAACATCACCCCCAGCACGACCCCCTACACTGTCCGAACACCACTGCACTGCCCTAAACCCTGAATCACCACCCCAGCATGACCCCCTACACTGCACGAACACCACTGCACTGCCCTAAACCCTAAAATACTACCCCCAGCATGACCCCCCACACTGCCCGCACACCACTTCACTGCCCTAAACCCTAAAACACCACCCCCTGCACGACACCCTACCCTACCGGAACACCACTGCACTACCCTAAAACACCACCCCCAGCATGACCCTCAATGCAGCCCGAACACCACTGCACTACCCTAAACCATAAAACACCAGCCCCAGCATGACCCCCTAGACTGCCCGAACACCACTGCACTGCCCTAACCCTAAAACACCAGCCCCAGCACTACCCCTCACACTGCCCGAACACCACTACACTGCCCTAAACCCTGAAACACCAGCCCCAGCACGACCCCCTACACTGCCCAAACACCACTGCACTGCGCTAAACCCTGAAACACCACCCCCAACATGACCCTCTACACTGCCCGAACACCACTGCACTGCCCTAAACCCTGAAACACCACTCCCCTGCACAACCCCCTACACTGCCCGAACACCACAGCACTGCCCTTAATCCTAAAACACCACCCCCAGCAAGACCCCCTACACTGCCTGAACACCACTGCCCTAAACCCTGAAACACCACCCCAGCACGACCCCCTACACTGCCCGAACACCACTGTACTGCGCTAAACCCTGAAACACCACCCCCAACACGACCCTCTACACTGCCCGAACACCACTGCACTGCCCTAAATCCTGAAACACCACTACCAGGATGACCCCCTACACTGCCCAAACACACCTGCTCTGCCCTAAACCCTAAAACACCACCCTCAGCACGTCCCCCTACACTGCCTGAACACCACTGCTCTGCCCAAAACCCTGAAACACCACCCCAGCACGTCCCCCTACACCACCTGAACACCACTGCACTGCTCTAAACGCTGAAACACCAGCACGACCCCCTACACTGCCCGAACATAACTGTACTGCCCTAAACCCTGAAACACTAGCCCCAGCACGACCCGTTACAATGCCCGCACACCACTGCACTGCCTTAAACCCTGAAACACCACCCCCAGCATGACCCCCTACACTCCACGAACACCACTGCACTGCCTTATACCCTGAAACACTACCCAGAGCACGACCCCCTACACTACCCGCACACCACTGAACTGCCCTAAACCCTGAAACACTACCCCAGCACTACCCCCTACTCTGCCCGAACACCACTGCACTGCCCTAAACCCTGAAACACCAGCCCCTGCACAACCCCCTACACTGCCCGAACACCACAGCACTGCCCTTAATCCTAAAACACCACCCCCAGCAGGACCCCCTACACTGCCTGAACACCACTGCCCTAATCCCTGAAACACCACCCCAGCAAGAACCCCTAGAATGCCCGAAAACCACTGCACTGCCCTAAACCCTGAAACACCACCCCCTGCACGGCCCCATGCACTGCATGACCACCACTGCATTGCCCTAAACCCTGAAACACCACCCCCTGCACGATCGCCTACACTGCCCGAACACCACTGCACTGCCCTAAACCCTGAAACACCACTCCCAGGACAAACCCCTACACTGTCCAAACACCACTGCTCTGCCCTAAACCCTAAAACACCACCCCCAGCACGTCCCCCTACACTGCCAGAAAACCACTGCACTGCCCTAATTCCTGAAACACCACCCCCAGCACGACCCCCTACACTGCCTGAACACCACTGCCCTGCCCTAAACCCTAAAACACCACCCCCAGCACGTCTCCCTACACTGCCTGAACACCACTGATCTGCCCTAAACCCTGAAACACCAGCACGACCCCCTACACTGACCGAACACCACTGCACTGCCCTAAACCCTGAAACACCATCCCCATCACGACCACCTACACTGCCAGCACTCCACTTCGCTGCCCGAAACCCTGAAACACCACCCTCAGCAAGACCCCCTACACTGCCCGAACACCACTGCTCTAAACCCTGAAACGCTACCCCCTGCAAGACCCTCTAAACTGCCCGAACACCACTGCACCACTGCCCTGAACCCTAAAACGCCATCCCCTGCAAGACCCCCTACATTGCCCGAACACCACTGCACTGCCCTAAACCATGAAACATCACCCCCAGCACGACTCCTACACTGCCTGAACGCCACTGCACTGCCCTAAACCCTGAAATACCACCCCCAGCATGACCCCCTACACTGCCCGAACACTACTGCACTGCCCTAAACCCTAAAACACCACCCCCAGCACGACCTCCCACACTGCCCGAACATCACTGCACTGCCCTAAACCCTAAAACACCGCCCCATCACGACACCCTACACTGCCCGAACACCACTGCACTGCCCTAAACCCTGAAACACCACCCCAGCACGACCCCTTACACTGCCCGAACACCACTGCACTGCCCTTATCCCTAAAACACTACCCCCAGCATGACCCTCCACTCTGCCCGAACACCATTTCACTGCACTAAACCCTAAAACACCACCCCCTGCACGACACCCTATACTACCGGAACACCACTGCACTACCCTAAAACACCACCCCCAGCATGCACCTTAACACTGCCCGAACACCACTGCTCTACCCTAAACCATAAAACACCAGCCACAGCACGACCCCCTACACTGCCCAAATACCACTGCACTGCCCTAACCCTAAAACACCATCCCCAGCACGACCCCTCACACTGCCTGAACACCACTGCACGGCCCTAAACCCTGAAACACCAGCCCCAGCATGACCCCCTACACTGCCCGAACACCACTGCACTGCCCTAAACCCTGAAACACCACCCTCCTGTACGACCCCCTACACTGTCCGAACACCACTGCTCTGCCCTAAACCCTTAAACACCACCCCAGCATGTCCCCCTACACTGCCCAAAAACCACTTCACTGCCCTAAACCCTAAAACACTACTCCAGCACGACACCCTACACTACCTGAACACCACTGCACTTCCCTAAAACACCACCCCCAGCATGACCCCCAACACAGCCAGAACACCACTGCACTACCCTAAACCAATAAACACCAAGCCCCAGCACAACCCCCTACACTGCCCAAACACCACTGCACTGCCCTAACCCTAAAACACCAGCCCCAGCACGAGCCCCTACACTGCCCGAACACCACTGCACTGCCCTAAACCCTAAAACATCAGCCCCAACATGACCCCTTACACTGCTCGAACACCACTGCATGGCCAAAAACCCTGAAACACCATCCGCAGCACTACCCCCTACACTGCCTGAACACCACTGCACTGCCCTAAACCCTGAAACACCACCCCCAGCACGACCACCTACACTGCCCGAACACCACTGCACTGCCCTAAACCCTTAAACACCACCCCAGCAAGACACCCTACGCTGCCTGAAAACCACTGCACTGCCCTAAACACTGAAACACCACCCCCTGCACGACCACCTACACTGCCCGAACACCACTGCACTGCCCTAAACCCTGAAACACCACCCCCTGCACGACCACCTACACTGCCCGATCACCACTGCTCTGCCCTAAACCCTTAAACACCACCCCAGCACGTCATCCTACACTGCCTGAACACCACTGCTCTGCCCTAAACCCTTAAACACCAGCACAACCCCCTACACTGCCCGAACACCACTGCGCTGCCCTAAACCCTTAAACACCACCCCCAGCATGACCCCCTACACTGCACGAACACCACTGCAATGCCCTAAACTCTGAAACACCACCCACAGCACAACCCCCTACACTGCCCGAACACCACTGCACTGCCCTAAAGCCTGAAACACCACTCCAGCAAGACCCCCTACACTGCCCGAACACCTCTGCATTGCCCTGAAAGCTGAAACACCACCCCCAGCAAGACCCCCTTCACTGCCTGAACAACACTACCCTAAACCCTTAAACACCACCCCAGCAAGACACCCTACGCTACCCGAAAACCACTGCACTGCCCTAAACCCTGAAATACAACCCCCTGCACGACCCCCTACACTGCCCAAACACTACTGCACTGCTCTAAACCCTGAAACACCTCTGCCAGCATGACCCCCTACACTGCCTGAACACCACTGCTCTGCCCTAAACCCTGAAACACCACCCCCAGCACGTCCCCCTACACTGCCTGAACACCACTGCTCTGCCCTAAACTCTGAAATACCAGCCCCAGCACGACCCCCTACTCTGCCCGAACACCACTGCACTGCCCTAAACCCTAAAACACCAGCCCCAGCACGACCCCCTCAACTGCCCGAACACCACTGCCCTAAACCCTGAAACGCCTTCCCCTGCAAGACCCTCTACACTGCCCGAACACCACTGCACCACTGCCCTAAATCCTGAAATGCCACCCCCTGCAAGACCCCCTATATTGCCCGAACACCACTGCACTGCCCTAAACCCTTAAACACCACCCCCAGCACGACCCCCTACACTGCCCGAACACCACTGCACTGCCCTAAACCCTGAAACAGCACCCCAGCACAACCACCTACACTGCCCGAACACCACTGCACTGCCCTAAACCCTAAAACACTACCCCCAGCAGGACCCCCCACACTGCCCGAACACCACTTCACTGCCCTAAACCCTAAAAAACCACCCCCTGCACGACACCCTTCACTACCGTAACACCACTGCACTACCCTAAAACACCACCCCCAATATGACCCTCAACACTGCCCGAACACCACTGCACTACCCTAAACCATAAAACACCAGCCCCAGCACGACCCCTACACTGCCCAAAAACCACTGCACTGCCCTAACCCTAAAACACCAGCCCCAGCACGACCCCTCACACTACCCGAACACCACTGAACTGCCCTAAACCCTGCAACACCAGCCCCAGCACGACCCCCTACACTGCCCGAACATAACTGCACTGCCCTAAACCCTGAAACACCACCCCCAGCACGACCCCTTACACTGCCCGAACACCACTGCACGGCCCAAAACCCTGAAACACCACCCCCCTGCATGACCCCCCACACTGCCTGAACACCACTGCGCTGCCCTAAACCCTGAAACACCACCCCCAGCAAGACCCCCTGTTGCCCGAACACCTCTGCACTGCCCTGAACCCTGAAACACCACCCCCAGCAAGAACCTCTACATTGCCTGAACACCACTACCCTAAACCCTGAACACCACCCCAACAAGACCCCCTACACTGCCCGAAAACCAATGCACTGCCATGAACCCTGAAACACCACTCCCTTCATGACCCCCTACACTGCCTGAACACCACTGCACTGCCCTAAACCCTGAAACACCATTCCCAGGATGACGCCCTACACTGCTCAAACACCACTGCTCTGCCCTAAACCCTAAAACACCACCCCCAGCACGTACCCCTACACTGCCAGAACACCACTGCACTGCCCTAATTCCTGAAACACCACCGCCAGCACGACCCCCTACACTGCCTAAACACCACTGCTCTGCCCTAAAGCCTGAAACACCACCCCCAGCATGTCCCCATACACTGCCTGAACACCACTGTTCTGCCCTAAACCCTGAAACACCAGCACGACCCCCTACACTGCCCGAACACCACTGTACTGCCCTAAACCCTGAAACACCAGAACCAGCACTACCCCTACACTGCCCACACACCACTGCACTGCCCTAAACCTTGAACCACCACCCCCAACACGACCCCCTACACTGCCCACACACCACTGCACTGCCCTAAACCTTGAACCACCACCCCCAACACGACCCCCTACACTGCACCAACACCACTGCACTGCCCTAAACGCTGAAACACCACCCACAGCACGACCCCCTACACTACCCACACACCACTGCACTGCCATAAACCGTGAAACACCACCCACAGCACGACCCCCTACACTGCCCGAACACCACTGCACTGCCCTAAACCTTGAAACACCACCCCCAGCACGACCCCCTAAACTGCCCGAACACCACTGCACAGCCCTAAACCCTGAAACACCACCCCCTGCAAGACCCCCTACACTGCCCGAACACCACTCCCCTAAACCCTGAAACGCCACCCCAGCAAGAACCCCTAGAATGCCCAAAAACCACTGCACTGCCCTAAACCCTGAAACACCACCCCCAGCACGACCCCCTACACTGCCCGAAAACCACTGCACTGCCCTAAACCCTGAAACACCACCCCCAGCACGACCCCCTACACTGCCCGAACACCACTGCACTGCCCTAAACCCTGAAACACCACCCCCAGCAAGCTCCCCTACACTGCCCACACACCACTGCACTGCCCTAAACCTTGAACCACCACCCCCAACACGACCCCCTACACTGCACCAACACCACTGCACTGCCCTAAATGCTGACACACCACCCACAGCACAACCCCCTACACTACCCGCACACCACTGCACTGCTCTAAACACTGAAACACCACCCACAGCACGACCCCCTACACTGCGGGAACACCACTGCACTGCCCTAAACCTTGAAACACCACCCCCAGCACGACCCCCTAAACTGCCCGAACACCACTGCACAGCCCTAAACCCTGAAACACCACCCCCTGCAAGACCCCCTACACTGCCCGAACACCACTCCCCTAAACCCTGAAACGCCACCCCAGCAAGAACCCCTAGAATGCCCAAAAACCACTGCACTGCCCTAAACCCTGAAACACCACCCCCAGCACGACCCCCTACACTGCCCGAAAACCACTGCACTGCCCTAAACCCTGAAACACCACCCCCAGCACGACCCCCTACACTGCCCGAACACCACTGCACTGCCCTAAACCCTGAAACACCACCCCCAGCAAGCTCCCCTACACTGCGCGAACACCTCTGCACTGCCCTGAACCCTGAAACACCACCCCCTGCAAGACCCCCTACACTGCCCGAACACCACTCCCCTAAACCCTGAAACGCCACCCCAGCAAGAACCCCTAGAATGCCCAAAAACCACTGCACTGCCCTAAACCCTGAAACACCACCGCCAGCATGACCCCCTACACTGCCCAAAAACCACTGCACTGCCCTAAACCCTGAAACACGACCCCCAGCACGACCCCATACACTGCCCAAACACCACTGCACTGCCCTAAACCCTGAAACACCACCCCCAGCACGACCCCCTACACTGCCCGAACACCACTGCACTGCCCTAAACCGTGAAACACCAGCCCCAGCACGACCCCCTAACACTGCCCGAACACCACTGCAGCACTGCCCTAAACCCTGAAATGCCACCCCCTGCAAGACCCCCTATATTTCCCGAACACCACTGCACTGCCCTAAACCCTGACACACCAACCCCAGCACGACCCCCTACACTGCCCGAACACCACTGCACTGCCCTAAACCCTGAATCACCACCCCAGCAAAACCCCCTGCACTGCCCGAACACCACTGCACTGCCCTAAACCCTAAAATACTACCCCCAGCATGACCCCCCACACTGCCCGAACACCACTTCACTGCCCTAAACCCTAAAACATCACCCCCTGCACAACACCCTACACTACTGGAACACCACTGCACTACACTAAAACACTACCCTCAGCATGAAACTCAACACAGCCCGAACACCACTGCACTACCCTAAAACATAAAACACCAGCCCCAGCACGACCCC
This sequence comes from Triturus cristatus, assembly GCF_964204655.1. Classification (NCBI taxonomy): domain Eukaryota; kingdom Metazoa; phylum Chordata; class Amphibia; order Caudata; family Salamandridae; genus Triturus; species Triturus cristatus. The sequence continues at coordinate 1,122,785,631 of NC_140579.1, forward strand.
CTACACTACCCGCACACCACTGCACTGCCCTAAACCCTGAGACACCACCCCCAGCACGACCCCCTGAACTGCCCGAACACCACTGCACTGCCATAAACCCTGAAACACCACCCCCTGCAAGACCCCCTACACTGCCCGAACACCACTCCCCTAAACCCTGAAACGCAACCCCAGCAAGAACATCTAGAATGCCCGAAAACCACTGCACTGCCCTAAACCCTGAAACACCACCGCCAGCATGACCCCCTACACTGTCCGAAAACCACTGCACTGCCCTAAACCCTGAAACACGACCCCCAGCACGACCCCCTACACTGCCCTAAACCCTGAAACACCACCCCCAGCGCGACCCCCTACACTGCCCGAACACCACTGCACTGCCCTAAACCGTGAAACACCAGCCCCAGCACGACCCCCTACACTGCCCGAACACCACTGCACTGCCCTAAACCCTAAAACACCAGCCCCAGAACGACCCCCTCCACTGCCAGAACGCAACTGCTCTAAACCTGTAACGCCTTCCCCTGCAAGACCCCCTAACACTGCCCGAACACCACTGCAGCACTGCCCTAAACCCTGAAATGCCACCCCCTGCAAGACCCCTATATTTCCCGAACACCACTGCACTGCCCTAAACCCTGACACACAAACCCCAGCACGACCCCCTACACTGCCCGAACAACACTGCACTGCCCTAAACCCTGAATCACCACTCCAGCAAAACCTCCTGCACTGCCCGAACACCAATGCACTGCCCTAAACCCTAAAATACTACCCCCAGAATGACCCCCCACACTGCCCGAACAAAACTTCACTGCCCTAAACCCTAAAACATCACCCCCTGCATGACACCCTACACTACCGGAACACCGCTGCACTACACTAAAACACCACCCTCAGCATGAACCTCAACACAGCCTGAACACCACTGCACTACCCTAAAACATAAAACACCAGCCCCAGCACGACCCCCTACACTACCCGCACACCACTGCACTGCCCTAAACCCTGAAACACCACCCCCAGCACGACCCCCTACACTGCCCGAACACCACTCCCCTAAACCCTGAAACGCAACCCCAGCAAGAACCCTTAGAATGCCCGAAAACCACTGCACTGCCCTAAACCCTGAAACACCACCCCCAGCATGAACCCCTACACTGCCCGAAAACCACTGCACTGCCCTAAACCCTGAAACACCACCCCCAGCACGACCCCCTACACTGCCCGAACACCACTGCACTGCCCTAAACCCTGAAACACCACCCCCAGCAAGATCCCCTACACTGCCCGAACACCTCTGCACTGCCCTGAACCCTGAAACACCACCCCCAGCAAAACCCCTTACACTGCCTGAACACCACTGCCCTAAACCCTTAAACAACACCCACAGCACGACCCCTCACACTACCCGAACACCACTGCACTGCCCTAAACCGTGAAACACCAGCCCCAGCACGACCCCCTACACTGCCTGAACACCACTGCACTGCCCTAAACCCTGAAACACCAGCCCCAGCACGACCCCCTCCACTGCTGAACGCAACTGCTCTAAATCCTGAAACGCCTTCCCCTGCAAGACCCTCCACACTGCCCGAACACCACTGCAGCACTGCCCTAAACCCTGAAATACCACCCCCTGCAAGACCCCCTATATTGCCCGAACACCACTGCACTGCCCTAAACCCTGAAACACCACCGCCAGCACGACCCCCTACACTGCCAGAACACCACTGCACTGCCCTAAACCCTGAATCACCACCCCAGCACAACCCCCTGCACAGCCCGAACACCACTGCACTGCCCTAAACCCTAAAACACTACCCCCAGCATGACCCCCCCCACACTGCCCGAACACCACTGCACTGCCCTAAACCCTAAAACACCACACCCTGCACGACACCCTACACTACCAGAACGCCATTGCACTACCCTAAAACACCACCCCCAGCATGACCCTCAACACTGCCCGAACACCACTGCACTACCCTAAACCATAAAACACCAGCCCCAGCACGCCCCACTACACTACCCGAACACCACTGCACTGCCCTAACCCTAAAACAACAGCCCCAGCATGACCCCTCACACTGCCCGAACACCACTGCACAGCCCTGAACCCTGAAACACCAGCCCCAGCACGACCCCCTACACTGCCCGAAAACCACTGCTCTGCCCTAAACCCTAAAACACCACCCCCAGCATTTACCCCTACACTGCCAGAACACCACTGCACTGCCCTAATTCCTGAAACACCACCGCCAGCACGACCCCCTACACTGCCTGAACACCACTGCTCTGCCCTAAAGCCTGAAACACCACCCCCAGCATGTCCCCATACACTGCCTGAACACCACTGTTCTGCCCTAAACCCTGAAACACCAGCACGACCCCCTACACTGCCCAAACACCACTGTACTGCCCTAAACCCTGAAACACCAGAACCAGCACTACCCCCTACACTAGCCACACACCACTGCACTGCCCTAAACCTTGAACCACCACCCCCAACACGACCCCCTACACTGCACCAACACCACTGCACTGCCCTAAATGCTGACACACCACCCACAGCACGACCCCCTACACTACCCGAACACCACTGCACTGCCCTAAACCCTGAAACACCACCCCCTGCAAGACCCCCTACACTGCCCGAACACCACTCCCCTAAACCCTGAAACGCCACCCCAGCAAGAACCCCTAGAATGCCCAAAAACCACTGCACTGCTCTAAACCCTGAAACACCACCCCCAGCACGACCCCCTAAACTGCCCGAAAACCACTGCACTGCCCTAAACCCTGAAACACCACCCCCAGCACGACCCCCTACACTGCCCTTACACCACTGCACTGCCCTAAACCCTGAAACACCAACCCCCCAGCAAGATCCCCTATACTGCCCGAACACCTCTGCACTGCCCTGAACCCTAAAACACCACCCCCAGCACGACCCCCCCACACTGCCCGAACACTACTGCACTGCCCTAAACCCTAAAACACCACCCCCAGCACGACGCCCCCACACTGCTTCGAACACCACTGCACTGCCCAAAACCCTGAAACACCACCCCAGCACGACCCCTTAAACAGCCCGAACACCACTGCACTGCCCTAAACCCTAAAACACTACCCCCAGCATGACCCCCCCACACTGCCCGAACACCACTGCACTGCCCTAAATCCTAAAACACCACACCCTGCATGACACCCTACACTACCGGAACACCATTGCACTACCCTAAAACACCACCCCCAGCATGACCCTCAACACTGCCCGAACACCACTGCACTACTCTAAACCATAAAACACCAGCCCCAGCACGACCCACTACACTGCCCGAACACCACTGCACTGCCCTAACCCTAAAACAACAGCCCCAGCATGACCCCTCACACTGCCCGAACACCACTGCACAGCCCTGAACCCTGAAACACCAGCCCCAGCACGACCCCCTACACTGCCCGAAAACCACTGCACTGCCATAAACCCTAAAACACCACCCCCAGCACGACCCCCTACACTGCCCGAACACCACTGCACTTCCCTAAACCCTGAAACACCACCCCCTGTACGACCCGCTACACTGCCCGAACACCACTGCACTGCCCTAAACCCTGAAACACCACCCCCAGCAAGACCGCCTTCATTGCCCAAACACCTCTGCACTGCCCTGAACCCTGAAACACCACCCCCAGCAAGACCCTCTACACTGTCTGAACACCACTGCCCTAAACCCTGAAACACCACCCCAGCAAGACCCCCTACACCGCCCGAAAACCAATGCACTGCCCTAAACCCTGAAACACCATCCCCTGTACGACCCCCTACACTGCCCGAACCCCACTTCACTGCCCTAAACCCTAAAACACTACCCCAGCACGACACCGTACACTACCTGAACACCACTGCACTACCCTAAAACACCACCCCCAGCATAACCCCCAACACTGCCCGAACACCACTGCACTACCCTAAACCATAAAACACCAGCCCCAGAACAACCCCCTACACTGCCCGAACACCACTGCACTGCCCTAACCCTTAAAAACAAGCTCCAGCATGACCCCCTACACTGCACAAACACCACTGCACTGCCCTAAACCCTAAAACATCAGCCCCAGCATGACCCCTCACACTGCTCGAACACCACAGCACGGCCCAAAACCCTGAAACACCAGCCGCAGCACGACCCCCTACACTGCCTAAACACCACTGCACTGCCCTAAACCCTGAAACACCACCCCCAGCACGACCACCTACACTGCCCGAAAACCACTGCACTGCCCTAAACCCTGAAACACCACCCCCCTGCACGACCCCACTACACTGCCCAAACACCACTGCACTGCCCTAAACCCTGAAACACCACTCCAGCAAGACCCCCTACACTGCCCGTACACCTCTGCATTGCCCTGAAAGCTGAAACACCACCCCCAGCAAGACCCCCTTCACTGCCTGAACAACACTGCCCTAAACCCTTAAACACCACCCCAGCAATACACCCTACGCTACGTGAAAACCACTGCACTGCCCTAAACCCTGAAATACAACCCCCTGCACGACCCCCTACACTGCCCGAACACCACTGCACTGCTCTAAACCCTGAAACACCTCTGCCAGCATGACCCCCTACACTGCCTGAACACCACTGCTCTGCCCTAAACCCTGAAACACCACCCCCAGCACGTCCCCCTACACTGCCTGAACACCACTGCTCTGCCCTAAACTCTGAAATACCAGCCCCAGCACGACCCCCTACTCTGCCAGAACACAACTGCACTGCCCTAAACCCTAAAACACCAGCCCCAGCACGACCCCAACTGCCCGAACACCACTGCCCTAAACCCTGAAACGCCTTCCCCTGCAAGACCCTCTACACTGCCCGAACACCACTGCACCACTGCCCTAAATCCTGAAATGCCACCCCCTGCAAGACCCCCTATATTGCCCGAACACCACTGCACTGCCCTAAACCCTGAAACACCACCCCCAGCATGACCCCCTACACTGCCCGAACACCACTGCACTGCCCTAAACCCTGAAACAGCACCCCAGCACAACCCCCTACACTGCCCGAACACCACTGCACTGCCCTAAACCCTAAAACACTACCCCTAGCAGGACCCCCCACACTGCCCGAACACCACTTCACTGCCCTAAACCCTAAAACACCACCCCCTGCACGACACCCTTCACTACCGTAACACCACTGCACTACCCTAAAACACCACCCCCAATATGACCCTCAACACTGCCCGAACACCACTGCACTACCCTAAACCATAAAACACCAGCCCCAGCACGACCCCTACACTGCCCAAAAACCACTGCACTGCCCTAACCCTAAAACACCAGCCCCAGCACGACCCCTCACACTACCCGAACACCACTGAACTGCCCTAAACCCTGCAACACCAGCCACAGCACGACCCCCTACACTGCCCGAACATAACTGCACTGCCCTAAACCCTGAAACACCACCCCCAGCACGACCCCTTACACTGCCCGAACACCACTGCACGGCCCAAAACCCTGAAACACCACCCCCAGCAAAACCCCTTACACTGCCTGAACACCACTGCCCTAAACCCTTAAACAACACCCACAGCACGACCCCCTACACTGCCCGAACACCACTGCACTGCCCTAAGCCGTGAAACACCAGCCCCAGCACGACCCCCTACACTGCCTGAACACCACTGCACTGCCCTAAACCCTGAAACACCAGCCCCAGCACGACCCCCTCCACTGCCCGAACGCAACTGCTCTAAATCCTGAAACGTCTTCCCTTGCAAGACCCTCCACACTGCCCGAACACCACTGCAGCACTGCCCTAAACCCTGAAATGCCACCCCCTGCAAGACCCCCTATATTGCCCGAACACCACTGCACTGCCCTAAACCCTGAAACACCACCCCCAGCACGACCCCCTACACTGCCAGAACACCACTGCACTGCCCTAAACCCTGAATCACCACCCCAGCACAACCCCCTGCACAGCCCGAACACCACTGCACTGCCCTAAACCCTAAAACACTACCCCCAGCATGACCCCCCCACACTGCCCGAACACCACTGCACTGCCCTAAACCCTAAAACACCACACCCTGCACGACACCCTACACTACCAGAACACCATTGCACTACCCTAAAACACCACCCCCAGCATGACCCTCAACACTGCCCGAACACCACTGCACTACCCTAAACCATAAAACACCAGCCCCAGCACGCCCCACTACACTGCCCGAACACCACTGCACTGCCCTAACCCTAAAACAACAGCCCCAGCATGACCCCTCACACTGCCCGAACACCACTGCACAGCCCTGAACCCTGAAACACCAGCCCCAGCACGACCCCCTACACTGCCCGAAAACCACTGCTCTGCCCTCAACCCTAAAACACCACCCCCAGCATTTACCCCTACACTGCCAGAACACCACTGCACTGCCCTAATTCCTGAAACACCACCGCCAGCACGACCCCCTACACTGCCTGAACACCACTGCTCTGCCCTAAAGCCTGAAACACCATCCCCAGCATGTCCCCATACACTGCCTGAACACCACTGTTCTGCCCTAAACCCTGAAACACCAGCACGACCCCCTACACTGCCCAAACACCACTGTACTGCCCTAAACCCTGAAACACCAGAACCAGCACTACCCCCTACACTAGCCACACACCACTGCACTGCCCGAAACCTTGAACCACCACCCCCAACACGACCCCCTACACTGCACCAACACCACTGCACTGCCCTAAATGCTGACACACCACCCACAGCACGACCCCCTACACTACCCGCACACCACTGCACTGCCCTAAACACTGAAACACCACCCACAGCACGACCCCCTACACTGCCTGAACACCAGTGCACTGCCCTAAACCTTGAAACACCACCCCCAGCACGACCCCCTACACTGCCCGAACACCACTCCCCTAAACCCTGAAACGCCACCCCAGCAAGAACCCCTAGAATGCCCAAAAACCACTGCACTGCTCTAAACCCTGAAACACCACCCCCAGCATGACCTCCTACACTGCCCGAAAACCACTGCACTGCCCTAAACCCTGAAACACCACCCCCAGCACGTCCCCCTACACTGCCCGAACACCACTGCACTGCCCTAAACCCTGAAACACCAACCCCCCAGCAAGATCCCCTACACTGCCCGAACACCTCTGCACTGCCCTGAACCCTAAAACACCACCCCCAGCACGACCCCCCAACACTGCCCGAACACTACTGCACTGCCCTAAACCCTAAAACACCACCCCCAGCACGACCCCCCCACACTGCTCGAACACCACTGCACTGCCCAAAACCCTGAAACACCACCCCAGCACGACCCCTTACACAGCCCGAACACCACTGCACTGCCCTAAACCCTAAAACACTACCCCCAGCATGACCCCCCCACACTGCCCGAACACCACTGCACTGCCCTAAATCCTAAAACACCACACCCTGCATGACACCCTACACTACCGGAACACCATTGCACTACCCTAAAACACCACCCCCAGCATGACCCTCAACACTGCCCGAACACCACTGCACTACTCTAAACCATAAAACACCAGCCCCAGCACAACCCACTACACTGCCCGAACACCACTGCACTGCCCGAACCCTAAAACAACAGCTCCAGCATGACCCCTCACACTGCCCGAACACCACTGCACAGCCCTGAACCCTGAAACACCAGCCCCAGCACGACCCCCTACACTGCCCGAAAACCACTGCACTGCCATAAACCCTAAAACACCACCCCCAGCACGACCCCCTACACTGCCCGAACACCACTGCACTTCCCTAAACCCTGAAACACCACCCCCTGTACGACCCGCTACACTGCCCGAACACCACTGCACTGCCCTAAACCCTGAAACACCACCCCCAGCAAGACCGCCTTCATTGCCCAAACACCTCTGCACTGCCCTGAACCCTGAAACACCACCCCCAGCAAGACCCTCTACACTGTCTGAACACCACTGCCCTAAACCCTGAAACACCACCCCAGCAAGACCCCCTACACCGCCCGAAAACCAATGCACTGCCCTAAACCCTGAAACACCATCCCATGTACGACCCCCTACACTGCCCGAACACCACTTCACTGCCCTAAACCCTAATACACTACCCCAGCACGACACCGTACACTACCTGAACACCACTGCACTACCCTAAAACACCACCCCCAGCATAACCCCCAACACTGCCCGAACACCACTGCACTACCCTAAACCATAAAACACCAGCCCCAGAACAACCCCCTACACTGCCCGAACACCACTGCACTGCCCTAACCCTTAAAAACAAGCTCCAGCATGACCCCCTACACTGCACAAACACCACTGCACTGCCCTAAACCCTAAAACATCAGCCCCAGCATGACCCCTCACACTGCTCGAACACCACAGCACGGCCCAAAACCCTGAAACACCAGCCGCAGCACGACCCCCTACACTGCCTAAACACCACTGCACTGCCCTAAACCCTGAAACACCACCCCCAGCACGACCACCTACACTGCCCGAAAACCACTGCACTGCCCTAAACCCTGAAACACCACCCCCCTGCACGACCCCACTACACTGCCCGAACACCACTGCACTGCCCTAAACCCTGAAACACCACTCCAGCAAGACCCCCTACACTGCCCGAACACCTCTGCATTGCCCTGAAAGCTGAAACACCACCCCCAGCAAGTCCCCGTTCACTGCCTGAACAACACTGCCCTAAACCCTTAAACACCACCCCAGCAATACACCCTACGCTACCCGAAAACCACTGCACTGCCCTAAACCCTGAAATACAACCCCCTGCATGACCCCCTACACTGCCCGAACACCACTGCACTGCTCTAAACCCTGAAACACCTCTGCCAGCATGACCCCCTACACTGCCTGAACACCACTGCTCTGCCCTAAACCCTGAAACACCACCCCCAGCACGTCCCCCTACACTGCCTGAACACCACTGCTCTGCCCTAAACTCTGAAATACCAGCCCCAGCACGACCCCCTACTCTGCCAGAACACCACTGCACTGCCCTAAACCCTAAAACACCAGCCCCAGCACGACCCCCTCAACTGCCAGAACACCACTGCCCTAAACCCTGAAACGCCTTCCCCTGCAAGACCCTCTACACTGCCCGAACACCACTGCACCACTGCCCTAAACCCTGAAATGCCACCCCCTGCAAGACCCCCTATATTGCCCGAACACCACTGCACTGCCCTAAATCCTGAAACACCACCCCCAGCACGACCCCCTACACTGCCCGAACACCACTGCACTGCCCTAAACCCTGAAACACCACCCCAGCACGACCCCCTACATTGCCCGAATACCACTGCACTGTCCTGAACCCTAAAACACTACCCCCAGCACGACCCCCCACACTGCCCGAACACCACTTCACTACCCTAAACCCTAAAACACCACCCCCTGCACGACACCCTACACTACCGGAACACCACTGCACTACCCCAAAACACCACCCCCAGCATGACCCTCAACACTGCCCGAACACCACTGCACTACCCTAAACCATAAAACACCAGCCCCAGCATGACCCCTCACACTGCCCGAACACCATTGCACGGCCCTAAACCCTGAAACACCATCCCCAGCATGACCCCCTACACTGCCCGAACACCACTGCACTGCCCTAAACCCTGAAACACCAGCCCCAGCACGACCCCCTACACTGCCCGAACACCACTGCACTGCCCTAAACCCTGAAACAGCACCCCAGCACAACCCCCTACACTGCCCGAACACCACTGCACTGCCCTAAACCCTAAAACACTACCCCCAGCAGGACCCCCCACACTGCCCGAACACCACTTCACTGCCCTAAACCCTAAAACACCACCCCCTGCACGACACCCTTCACTACCGTAACACCACTGCACTACCCTAAAACACCACCCCCAATATGACCCTCAACACTGCCCGAACACCACTGCACTACCCTAAACCATAAAACACCAGCCCCAGCACGACCCCTACACTGCCCAAAAACCACTGCACTGCCCTAACCCTAAAACACCAGCCCCAGCACGACCCCTCACACTACCCGAACACCACTGAACTGCCCTAAACCCTGCAACACCAGCCCCAGCACGACCCCCTACACTGCCCGAACATAACTGCACTGCCCTAAACCCTGAAACACCACCCCCAGCACGACCCCTTACACTGCCCGAACACCACTGCACGGCCCAAAACCCTGAAACACCACCCCCCTGCATGACCCCCCACACTGCCTGAACACCACTGCACTGCCCTAAACCCTGAAACACCAAACCCAACAGCAAGACCCCCTGTTGCCCGAACACCTCTGCACTGCCCTGAACCCTGAAACACCACCCCCAGCAAGAACCTCTACATTGCCTGAACACCACTACCCTAAACCCTGAAACACCACCCCAACAAGACCCCCTACACTGCCCGAAAACCAATGCACTGCCATGAACCCTGAAACACCACTCCCTTCATGACCCCCTACACTGCCTGAACACCACTGCACTGCCCTAAACCCTGAAACACCATTCCCAGGATGACCCCCTACACTGCTCAAACACCACTGCTCTGCCCTAAACCCTAAAACACCACCCCCAGCACGTACCCCTACACTGCCAGAACACCACTGCACTGCCCTAATTCCTGAAACACCACCGCCAGCACGACCCCCTACACTGCCTAAACACCACTGCTCTGCCCTAAAGCCTGAAACACCACCCCCAGCATGTCCCCATACACTGCCTGAACACCACTGTTCTGCCCTAAACCCTGAAACACCAGCACAACCCCCTACACTGCCCGAACACCACTGTACTGCCCTAAACCCTGAAACACCAGAACCAGCACTATCCCCTACACTGCCCACACACCACTGCACTGCCCTAAACCTTGAACCACCACCCCCAACACGACCCCCTACACTGCACCAACACCACTGCACTGCCCTAAATGCTGACACACCACCCACAGCACGACCCCCTACACTGCCCGAACACCACTGCACTGCCCTAAACCTTGAAACACCACCTCCAGCACGACCCCCTAAACTGCCCGAACACCACTGCACAGCCCTAAACCCTGAAACACCACCCCCTGCAAGACCCCCTACACTGCCCGAACACCACTCCCCTAAACCCTGAAACGCCACCCCAGCAAGAACCCCTAGAATGCCCAAAAACCACTGCACTGCCCTAAACCCTGAAACACCACCCCCAGCACGACCCCCTACACTGCCCGAAAACCACTGCACTGCACTAAAACCCTGAAACAACACCCTCAGCATGACCCCCTACACTGCCCGAACACCACTGCACTGCCCTAAACCCTGAAACACCACCCCCAGCAAGATCCCCTACACTGCCCGAACACCTCTGCATTGCCCTGAACCCTGAAACACCACCCCCTGCAAGACCCCCTACACTGCCCGAACACCACTCCCCTAAACCCTGAAACGCCACCCCAGCAAGAACCCCTAGAATGCCCAAAAACCACTGCACTGCCCTAAACCCTGAAACACCACCGCCAGCATGACCCCCTACACTGCCCGAAAACCACTGCACTGCCCTAAACCCTGAAACACAACCCCCAGCACGACCCCATACACTGCCCAAACACCACTGCACTGCCCTAAACCTTGAAACACCACCCCCAGCACGACCCCCTACACTGCCCGAACACCACTGCACTGCCCTAAACCGTGAAACACCAGCCCCAGCACGACCCCCTACAGTGCCCGAACACCACTGCACTGCCCTAAACCCTGAAACACCACCCCCTGAACGACCCCCTACACTGCCCGAACACCACTGCACTGCCCTAAACCCTAAAATACTACCCCCAGCATGACCCCGCACACTGCCCGAACACCACTTCACTGCCCTAAACCCTAAAACATCACCCCCTTAAAGACACCCTACACTACCAGAACACCACTGCACTACCCTGAAACACCACCCTCAGCATGACCCTCAACACAGCCCGAACACCACTGCACTACCCTAAACCATAAAACACCAGCCCCAGCACGACCCCCTACACTGCCCAAACACCACTGCACTGCCCTAACTCTAAAACACCAGCCCCAGCACGACCCCTCAAACTGCCTGAACACCACTGCACTGCCCTGAACCTTTAAACACCACCCCAGCAAGACCCCCTATACTGCCTGAACACCACTGCACTACCCTGAAACACCACGCTCAGCATGACCCTCAACACAGCCCGTAAACCACTGCACTGCCCTAAACCCTGAAACACCACCCCCTGCACGACCCCCTACAGTGCCCGAACACCACTGCACTGCCCTAAATCCTGAAACACCACCCCCTGAACGACCCCCTACACTGCCCGAACACCACTGCACTGCCCTAAACCCTAAAATACTACCCCCAGCATGACCCCTCAAACTGCCTGAACACCACTGCCCTGAACCTTTAAACACCACCCCAGCAAGACCCCCTATACTGCCTGAACACCACTGCACTACCCTGAAACACCACCCTCAGCATGACCCTCAACACAGCCCGTAAACCACTGCACTGCCCTAAACCCTGAAACACCACCCCCTGCATGACCCCCTACAGTGCCCGAACACCACTGCACTGCCCTAAACCCTGAAACACCAACCCCTGAATGACCCCCTACACTGCCCGAACACCACTGCACTGCCCTAAACCCTAAAATACTACCCCCAGCATGACCCCGCACACTGCCCGAACACCACTTCACTGCCCTAAACCCTAAAACATCACCCCCTTCACGACACCCTACACTACCAGAACACCACTGCACTACCCTGAAACACCACCCTCAGCATGACCCTCAACACAGCCCGAACACCACTGCACTACCCTAAACCATAAAACACCAGCCCCAGCACGACCCCCTACACTGCCCGAACACCACTGCACTGCCCTAACTCTAAAACACCAGCCCCAGCACGACCCCTCAAACTGCCTGAACACCACTGCACTGCCCTGAACCTTTAAACACCACCCCAGCAAGACCCCCTATACTGCCTGAACACCACTGCACTGCCCTGAACCTTTAAACACCACCCCAGCAAGACCCCCTATACTGCCTGAACACCACTGCACTACCCTGAAACACCACCCTCAGCATGACCCTCAACACAGCCCGTAAACCACTGCACTGCCCTAAACCCTGAAACACCACCCCCTGCACGACCCCCTACAGTGCCCGAACACCACTGCACTGCCCTAAACCCTGAAACACCACCCCCTGAACGACCCCCTACACTGCCCGAACACCACTGTACTGCCCTAAACCCTAAAATACTACCCCCAGCATGACCCCGCACACTGTCCGAACACCACTTCACTGCCCTAAACCCTAAAACATCACCCCCTTCACGACACCCTACACTACCAGAACACCACTGCACTACCCTGAAACACCACCCTCAGCATGACCCTCAACACAGCCCGAACACCACTGCACTACCATAAACCATAAAACACCAGCCCCAGCACGACCCCCTACACTGCCCGAACACCACTGCACTGCCCTAACTCTAAAACACCAGCCCCAGCACGACCCCTCAAACTGCCTGAACACCACTGCACTGCCCTGAACCTTTAAACACCACCCCAGCAAGACCCCCTATACTGCCTGAACACCACTGCACTACCCTGAAACACCACCCTCAGCATGACCCTCAACACAGCCCGTAAACCACTGCACTGCCCTAAACCCTGAAACACCACCCCCTGCACGACCCCCTACAGTGCCCGAACACCACTGCACTGCCCTAAACCCTGAAACACCACCCCCTGAACAACCCCCTGCACAGCCCGAACACCACTGCACTGCCCTAAACCCTAAAATACTACCCCCAGCATGACCCCGCACACTGCCCGAACACCACTTCACTGCCCTAAACCCTAAAACATCACCCCCTTCACGACACCCTACACTACCAGAACACCACTGCACTACCCTGAAACACCACCCTCAGCATGACCCTCAACACAGCCCGAACACCACTGCACTACCCTAAACCATAAAACACCAGCCCCAGCACGACCCCCTACACTGCCCGAACACCACTGCACTGCCCTAACTCTAAAACACCAGCCCCAGCACGACCCCTCAAACTGCCTGAACACCACTGCACTGCCCTAAACCTTTAAACACCACCCCAGCAAGACCCCCTATACTGCCTGAACACCACTGCCCTAAACCCTGAAATACCCCCTCAGCATGACCCCATACACTGCCCAAACACCACTGCACTGCCCTAAACCCTGAAACACCACCCCCAGCACGACCCCCTACACTGCCCGAACACCACTGCACTGCCCTAAACCGTGAAACACCAGCCCCAGCACGACCCCCTACACTGCCCGAACACCACTGCACTGCCCTAAACCCTGAAACACCAGCCCCAGAACGACCCCCTCCACTGCCAGAACGCAACTGCTCTAAACCTGTAACGCCTTCCCCTGCAAGACCCCCTAACACTGCCCGAACACCACTGCAGCACTGCCCTAAACCCTGAAATGCCACCCCCTGCAAGACCCCCTATATTTCCCGAACACCACTGCACTGCCCTAAACCCTGACACACCAACCCCAGCACGACCCCTACACTGCCCGAACACCACTGCACTGCCCTAAACCCTAAATCACTACCCCAGCAAAACCCCCTGCACTGCCCGAACACCACTGCACTGCCCTAAACCCTAAAATACTACCCCCAGCATGACCCCCCACACTGCCCGAACACCACTTCACTGCCCTAAACCCTAAAACATCACCCCCTGCACGACACCCTACACTACCGGAACACCACTGCACTACACTAAAACACCACCCTCAGCATGAACCTCAACACAGCCCGAACACCACTGCACTACCCTAAAACATAAAACACCAGCCCCAGCACGACCCCCTACACTACCCGCACACCACTGCACTGCCCTAAACCCTGAGACACCACCCCCAGCACGACCCCCTAAACTGCCCGAACACCACTGCACTGCCCTAAACCCTGAAACACCACCCCCTGCAAGACCCCCTACACTGCCCGAACACCACTCCCCTAAACCCTGAAACTCAACCCCAGCAAGAACCCCTAGAATGCCCGAAAACCACTGCACTGCCCTAAACCCTGAAACACCACCCCCAGCATGAACCCCTACACTGCCCGAAAACCACTGCACTGCCCTAAACCCTGAAACACCACCCCCAGCACGACCCCCTACACTGCCCGAACACCACTGCACTGCCCTAAACCCTGAAACACCACCCCAGCAAGATCCCCTACACTGCCCAAACACCTCTGCACTGCCCTGAACCCTGAAACACCACCCCCAGCAAAACCCTTTACACTGCCTGAACACCACTGCCCTAAACCCTTAAACAACACCCACAGCACGACCCCCTACACTGCCTGAACACCACTGCACTGCCCTAAACCGTGAAACACCAGCCCCAGCACGACCCCCTACACTAGCTGAACACCACTGCACTGCCCTAAACCCTGAAACACCAGCCCCAGCACGACCCCCTCCACTGCCCGAACGCAACTGCTCTAAATCCTGAAATGCCACCCCCTGCAAGACCCCCTATATTGCCCGAACACCACTGCACTGCCCTAAACCCTAAAACACCACCCCCAGC
Source organism: Triturus cristatus (assembly GCF_964204655.1). Lineage (NCBI taxonomy): Eukaryota > Metazoa > Chordata > Amphibia > Caudata > Salamandridae > Triturus > Triturus cristatus. The sequence continues at coordinate 1,122,801,321 of NC_140579.1, forward strand.
ACGACCCCCTACACTGCCAGAACACCACTGCACTGCCCTAAACCCTGAATCACCACCCCAGCACAACCCCCTGCACAGCCCGAACACCACTGCACTGCCCTAAACCCTAAAATACTACCCCCAGCATGACCCCGCACACTGCCCGAACACCAGTTCACTGCCCTAAACCCTAAAACATCACCCCCTTCACGACACCCTACACTACCAGAACACCACTGCACTACCCTGAAACACCACCCTCAGCATGACCCTCAACACAGCCCGAACACCACTGCACTACCCTAAACCATAAAACACCAGCCCCAGCACGACCCCCTACACTGCCCGAACACCACTGCACTGCCCTAACTCTAAAACACCAGCCCCAGCACGACCCCTCAAACTGCCTGAACACCACTGCACTGCCCTGAACCTTTAAACACCACCCCAGCAAGACCCCCTATACTGCCTGAACACCACTGCACTGACCTGAAACACCACCCTCAGCATGACCCTCAACACAGCCCGTAAACCACTGCACTGCCCTAAACCCTGAAACACCACCCCCTGCACGACCCCCTACAGTGCCCGAACACCACTGCACTGCCCTAAACCCTGAAACACCACCCCCTGAACGACCCCCTACACAGCCCGTAAACCACTGCACTGCCCTAAACCCTGAAACACCACCCCCTGCACGACCCCCTACAGTGCCCGAACACCACTGCACTGCCCTAAACCCTGAAACACCACCCCCTGAACGACCCCCTACACTGCCCGAACACCACTTCACTACCCTAAACCCTAAAACACCACCCCCTGCACGACACCCTACACTACCGGAACACCACTGCACTACCCCAAAACACCACCCCCAGCATGACCCTCAACACTGCCCGAACACCACTGCACTACCCTAAACCATAAAACACCAGCCCCAGCATGACCCCTCACACTGCCCGAACACCATTGCACGGCCCTAAACCCTGAAACACCATCCCCAGCATGACCCCCTACACTGCCCGAACACCACTGCACTGCCCTAAACCCTGAAACACCAGCCCCAGCACGACCCCCTACACTGCCCGAACACCACTGCACTGCCCTAAACCCTGAAACAGCACCCCAGCACAACCCCCTACACTGCCCGAACACCACTGCACTGCCCTAAACCCTAAAACACTACCCCCAGCAGGACCCCCCACACTGCCCGAACACCACTTCACTGCCCTAAACCCTAAAACACCACCCCCTGCACGACACCCTTCACTACCGTAACACCACTGCACTACCCTAAAACACCACCCCCAATATGACCCTCAACACTGCCCGAACACCACTGCACTACCCTAAACCATAAAACACCAGCCCCAGCACGACCCCTACACTGCCCAAAAACCACTGCACTGCCCTAACCCTAAAACACCAGCCCCAGCACGACCCCTCACACTACCCGAACACCACTGAACTGCCCTAAACCCTGCAACACCAGCCCCAGCACGACCCCCTACACTGCCCGAACATAACTGCACTGCCCTAAACCCTGAAACACCACCCCCAGCACGACCCCTTACACTGCCCGAACACCACTGCACGGCCCAAAACCCTGAAACACCACCCCCCTGCATGACCCCCCACACTGCCTGAACACCACTGCACTGCCCTAAACCCTGAAACACCAAACCCAACAGCAAGACCCCCTGTTGCCCGAACACCTCTGCACTGCCCTGAACCCTGAAACACCACCCCCAGCAAGAACCTCTACATTGCCTGAACACCACTACCCTAAACCCTGAAACACCACCCCAACAAGACCCCCTACACTGCCCGAAAACCAATGCACTGCCATGAACCCTGAAACACCACTCCCTTCATGACCCCCTACACTGCCTGAACACCACTGCACTGCCCTAAACCCTGAAACACCATTCCCAGGATGACCCCCTACACTGCTCAAACACCACTGCTCTGCCCTAAACCCTAAAACACCACCCCCAGCACGTACCCCTACACTGTCAGAACACCACTGCACTGCCCTAATTCCTGAAACACCACCGCCAGCACGACCCCCTACACTGCCTAAACACCACTGCTCTGCCCTAAAGCCTGAAACACCACCCCCAGCATGTCCCCATACACTGCCTGAACACCACTGTTCTGCCCTAAACCCTGAAACACCAGCACAACCCCTACACTGCCCGAACACCACTGTACTGCCCTAAACCCTGAAACACCAGAACCAGCACTATCCCCTACACTGCCCACACACCACTGCACTGCCCTAAACCTTGAACCACCACCCCCAACACGACCCCCTACACTGCACCAACACCACTGCACTGCCCTAAATGCTGACACACCACCCACAGCACGACCCCCTACACTGCCCGAACACCACTGCACTGCCCTAAACCTTGAAACACCACCTCCAGCACGACCCCCTAAACTGCCCGAACACCACTGCACAGCCCTAAACCCTGAAACACCACCCCCTGCAAGACCCCCTACACTGCCCGAACACCACTCCCCTAAACCCTGAAACGCCACCCCAGCAAGAACCCCTAGAATGCCCAAAAACCACTGCACTGCCCTAAACCCTGAAACACCACCCCCAGCACGACCCCCTACACTGCCCGAAAACCACTGCACTGCACTAAAACCCTGAAACAACACCCTCAGCACGACCCCCTACACTGCCCGAACACCACTGCACTGCCCTAAACCCTGAAACACCACCCCCAGCAAGATCCCCTACACTGCCCGAACACCTCTGCATTGCCCTGAACCCTGAAACACCACCCCCTGCAAGACCCCCTACACTGCCCGAACACCACTCCCCTAAACCCTGAAACGCCACCCCAGCAAGAACCCCTAGAATGCCCAAAAACCACTGCACTGCCCTAAACCCTGAAACACCACCGCCAGCATGACCCCCTACACTGCCCGAAAACCACTGCACTGCCCTAAACCCTGAAACACAACCCCCAGCACGACCCCATACACTGCCCAAACACCACTGCACTGCCCTAAACCTTGAAACACCACCCCCAGCACGACCCCCTACACTGCCCGAACACCACTGCACTGCCCTAAACCGTGAAACACCAGCCCCAGCACGACCCCCTACAGTGCCCGAACACCACTGCACTGCCCTAAACCCTGAAACACCACCCCCTGAACGACCCCCTACACTGCCCGAACACCACTGCACTGCCCTAAACCCTAAAATACTACCCCCAGCATGACCCCGCACACTGCCCGAACACCACTTCACTGCCCTAAACCCTAAAACATCACCCCCTTCACGACACCCTACACTACCAGAACACCACTGCACTACCCTGAAACACCACCCTCAGCATGACCCTCAACACAGCCCGAACACCACTGCACTACCCTAAACCATAAAACACCAGCCCCAGCACGACCCCCTACACTGCCCAAACACCACTGCACTGCCCTAACTCTAAAACACCAGCCCCAGCACGACCCCTCAAACTGCCTGAACACCACTGCACTGCCCTGAACCTTTAAACACCACCCCAGCAAGACCCCCTATACTGCCTGAACACCACTGCACTACCCTGAAACACCACGCTCAGCATGACCCTCAACACAGCCCGTAAACCACTGCACTGCCCTAAACCCTGAAACACCACCCCCTGCACGACCCCCTACAGTGCCCGAACACCACTGCACTGCCCTAAATCCTGAAACACCACCCCCTGAACGACCCCCTACACTGCCCGAACACCACTGCACTGCCCTAAACCCTAAAATACTACCCCCAGCATGACCCCTCAAACTGCCTGAACACCACTGCCCTGAACCTTTAAACACCACCCCAGCAAGACCCCCTATACTGCCTGAACACCACTGCACTACCCTGAAACACAGCCCTCAGCATGACCCTCAACACAGCCTGTAAACCACTGCACTGCCCTAAACCCTGAAACACCACCCCCTGCATGACCCCCTACAGTGCCCGAACACCACTGCACTGCCCTAAACCCTGAAACACCACCCCCTGAATGACCCCCTACACTGCCCGAACACCACTGCACTGCCCTAAACCCTAAAATACTACCCCCAGCATGACCCCGCACACTGCCCGAACACCACTTCACTGCCCTAAACCCTAAAACATCACCCCCTTCACGACACCCTACACTACCAGAACACCACTGCACTACCCTGAAACACCACCCTCAGCATGACCCTCAACACAGCCCGAACACCACTGCACTACCCTAAACCATAAAACACCAGCCCCAGCACGACCCCCTACACTGCCCGAACACCACTGCACTGCCCTAACTCTAAAACACCAGCCCCAGCACGACCCCTCAAACTGCCTGAACACCACTGCACTGCCCTGAACCTTTAAACACCACCCCAGCAAGACCCCCTATACTGCCTGAACACCACTGCACTGCCCTGAACCTTTAAACACCACCCCAGCAAGACCCCCTATACTGCCTGAACACCACTGCACTACCCTGAAACACCACCCTCAGCATGACCCTCAACACAGCCCGTAAACCACTGCACTGCCCTAAACCCTGAAACACCACCCCCTGCACGACCCCCTACAGTGCCCGAACACCACTGCACTGCCCTAAACCCTGAAACACCACCCCCTGAACGACCCCCTACACTGCCCGAACACCACTGTACTGCCCTAAACCCTAAAATACTACCCCCAGCATGACCCCGCACACTGTCCGAACACCACTTCACTGCCCTAAACCCTAAAACATCACCCCCTTCACGACACCCTACACTACCAGAACACCACTGCACTACCCTGAAACACCACCCTCAGCATGACCCTCAACACAGCCCGAACACCACTGCACTACCCTAAACCATAAAACACCAGCCCCAGCACGACCCCCTACACTGCCCGAACACCACTGCACTGCCCTAACTCTAAAACACCAGCCCCAGCACGACCCCTCAAACTGCCTGAACACCACTGCACTGCCCTGAACCTTTAAACACCACCCCAGCAAGACCCCCTATACTGCCTGAACACCACTGCACTACCCTGAAACACCACCCTCAGCATGACCCTCAACACAGCCCGTAAACCACTGCACTGCCCTAAACCCTGAAACACCACCCCCTGCACGACCCCCTACAGTGCCCGAACACCACTGCACTGCCCTAAACCCTGAAACACCACCCCCTGAACAACCCCCTGCACAGCCCGAACACCACTGCACTGCCCTAAACCCTAAAATACTACCCCCAGCATGACCCCGCACACTGCCCGAACACCACTTCACTGCCCTAAACCCTAAAACATCACCCCCTTCACGACACCCTACACTACCAGAACACCACTGCACTACCCTGAAACACCACCCTCAGCATGACCCTCAACACAGCCCGAACACCACTGCACTACCCTAAACCATAAAACACCAGCCCCAGCACGACCCCCTACACTGCCCGAACACCACTGCACTGCCCTAACTCTAAAACACCAGCCCCAGCACGACCCCTCAAACTGCCTGAACACCACTGCACTGCCCTAAACCTTTAAACACCACCCCAGCAAGACCCCCTATACTGCCTGAACACCACTGCCCTAAACCCTGAAATACCCCCTCAGCATGACCCCATACACTGCCCAAACACCACTGCACTGCCCTAAACCCTGAAACACCACCCCCAGCACGACCCCCTACACTGCCCGAACACCACTGCACTGCCCTAAACCGTGAAACACCAGCCCCAGCACGACCCCCTACACTGCCCGAACACCACTGCACTGCCCTAAACCCTGAAACACCAGCCCCAGAACGACCCCCTCCACTGCCAGAACGCAACTGCTCTAAACCTGTAACGCCTTCCCCTGCAAGACCCCCTAACACTGCCCGAACACCACTGCAGCACTGCCCTAAACCCTGAAATGCCACCCCCTGCAAGACCCCCTATATTTCCCGAACACCACTGCACTGCCCTAAACCCTGACACACCAACCCCAGCACGACCCCTACACTGCCCGAACACCACTGCACTGCCCTAAACCCTAAATCACTACCCCAGCAAAACCCCCTGCACTGCCCGAACACCACTGCACTGCCCTAAACCCTAAAATACTACCCCCAGCATGACCCCCCACACTGCCCGAACACCACTTCACTGCCCTAAACCCTAAAACATCACCCCCTGCACGACACCCTACACTACCGGAACACCACTGCACTACACTAAAACACCACCCTCAGCATGAACCTCAACACAGCCCGAACACCACTGCACTACCCTAAAACATAAAACACCAGCCCCAGCACGACCCCCTACACTACCCGCACACCACTGCACTGCCCTAAACCCTGAGACACCACCCCCAGCACGACCCCCTAAACTGCCCGAACACCACTGCACTGCCCTAAACCCTGAAACACCACCCCCTGCAAGACCCCCTACACTGCCCGAACACCACTCCCCTAAACCCTGAAACGCAACCCCAGCAAGAACCCCTAGAATGCCCGAAAACCACTGCACTGCCCTAAACCCTGAAACACCACCCCCAGCATGAACCCCTACACTGCCCGAAAACCACTGCACTGCCCTAAACCCTGAAACACCACCCCCAGCACGACCCCCTACACTGCCCGAACACCACTGCACTGCCCTAAACCCTGAAACACCACCCCAGCAAGATCCCCTACACTGCCCAAACACCTCTGCACTGCCCTGAACCCTGAAACACCACCCCCAGCAAAACCCCTTACACTGCCTGAACACCACTGCCCTAAACCCTTAAACAACACCCACAGCACGACCCCCTACACTGCCTGAACACCACTGCACTGCCCTAAACCGTGAAACACCAGCCCCAGCACGACCCCCTACACTAGCTGAACACCACTGCACTGCCCTAAACCCTGAAACACCAGCCCCAGCACGACCCCCTCCACTGCCCGAACGCAACTGCTCTAAATCCTGAAATGCCACCCCCTGCAAGACCCCCTATATTGCCCGAACACCACTGCACTGCCCTAAACCCTGAAACACCACCCCCAGCACGACCCCCTACACTGCCAGAACACCACTGCACTGCCCTAAACCCTGAATCACCACCCCAGCACAACCCCCTGCACAGCCCGAACACCACTGCACTGCCCTAAACCCTAAAATACTACCCCCAGCATGACCCCGCACACTGCCCGAACACCAGTTCACTGCCCTAAACCCTAAAACATCACCCCCTTCACGACACCCTACACTACCAGAACACCACTGCACTACCCTGAAACACCACCCTCAGCATGACCCTCAACACAGCCCGAACACCACTGCACTACCCTAAACCATAAAACACCAGCCCCAGCACGACCCCCTACACTGCCCGAACACCACTGCACTGCCCTGAACCTTTAAACACCACCCCAGCAAGACCCCCTATACTGCCTGAACACCACTGCACTGACCTGAAACACCACCCTCAGCATGACCCTCAACACAGCCCGTAAACCACTGCACTGCCCTAAACCCTGAAACACCACCCCCTGCACGACCCCCTACAGTGCCCGAACACAACTGCACTGCCCTAAACCCTGAAACACCACCCCCTGAACGACCCCCTACACTGCCCGAACACCACTGCACTGCCCTAAACCCTGAAACACCATTCCCAGGATGACCCCCTACAGTGCTCAAACACCACTGCTCTGCCCTAAACCCTAAAACACCACCCCCAGCATGTCCCCCTACACTGCCAGAACACCACTGCACTGTCCTAATTCCTGAAATACCACCGCCAGCATGACCCCCTACACTGCCTGAACACCACTGCTCTGCCCTAAACCCTGAAACACCAGCACGACCCCCTACACTACCCGAACACCACTGTACTGCCCTAAACCCTGAAACACCAGAACCAGCACGACCCCCAACACTGCCCGAACACCTCTGCACTGCCCTGAACTCTGAAACACCACCCCCAGCAGGACCCACTACACTGCCTGAACACCACTGCCCTAATCCCTGAAATACCACCCCAGCAAGAACCCCTAGAATGCCCGAAAACCACTGCACTGCCCTAAACCCTGAAACACCACCCCCTGCACAGCCCCTGCACTGCCTGAACACCACTGCACTGCCCTAAACCATGAAACACCACTTCCAGGACGAACCCCTACACTGCCCAAACACCACTGCTCTGCCCTAAACCCTAAAACACCACCCCCAGCACCTCCCCCTACACTGCCAGAACACCACTGCACTGCCCTAATTCCTGAAACACCACCCCAGCATGACCCCCTACACTGCCTGAACACCACTGCTCTGCCCTAAGCCGTGAAACACCACCCCCAGCACGTCCCCCTACTCTGCCTGAACACCACTGCTCTGCCCTAAACCCTGAAACACCAGCATAACCCCCTACACTGCCCGTACACCATTGCGCTGCCCTAAATCCTGAAACACCACCCCCAGCAAGACCCCCTACACTGCCCAAACACCACTGCTCTAAACCCTGAAACGCCACCCCCTGCAAGACCCTCTACACTGCCCAAACACCACTGCACCACTGCCCTGAACCCTAAAACGCCACCCCCTGCAAGACTCCCTACACTGCCCAAACACCACTGCACTGCTCTAAACCCTGAAACATCACCCCCAGCAAGACTCCTACGCTGCCCGAACACCACAGCACTGCCCTAAACCCTGAAATACCACCCCCAGTATAACCCCCTACACTGCCCGAACACTACTGCACTGCCCTAAACCCTAAAACACCACCACCAGCACGACCCCCCCCACACTGCCCGAACACCACTGCTCTGCCCTAAACCCTAAAATACGACCCCATCACGACACCCTACACTGCTCGAACACCACTGCACTGCCCTAAACCCTAAAACACTACCCCCAGCACAAGCCCCCACACTGCCCGAACACCACTGCACTGCCCTAAACCCTAAAACACCACCCCCTGCACGACACCCTACACTACCAGAACACCATTGCACTACCCTAAAACACCACCCCAGCATGACCCTCAACACTGCCCGAACACCACTGCACTACCCTAAACCATAAAACACCAGCCCCAGCACGACCCACTACACTGCCCGAACACCACTGCACTGCCCTAACCCTACAACACCAGCCCCAGCATGACCCCTCACACTGCCCAAACACCACTGCACGGCCCTAATCCCTAAAACACCAGCCCCAGCACGACCCCCTACACTGCCTGAAAACCACTGCACTGCCATAAACCCTAAAAAACCAGCCCCAGCACGACCCCCTACACTGCCCGAACACCACTGCACTGCCCTAATCCCTGAAACACCACCCCCAGCACGACCACCTACACTGCCCAAACACCACTGCACTGCCCTAAACCCTGAAACACCACCCCCCTGTAAGACACACTACACTGCCCGAACACCACTGCACTGCCCTAAACCCTGAAACACCACCCCCAGCAAGACCGCCTACATTGCCCGAACACCTCTGCACTGCCCTGAACCCTGAAAAACCCCCCAAGCAAGACCCTCTACACTGCCTGAACACCACTGCCCTAAACCCTGAAACACCACCCCAACAAGACCCCCTACACCGCCCGAAAACCAATGCACTGCCCTAAACCCTGAAACACCACCCCCTGCACGACCCCCTACACTGCCCGAACACCACTTCACTGCCCTAAACCCTAAAACACTAACCCCAGCACGACACCGTACACTACCTGAGCACCACTGCACTACCCTAAAACACCACCCCCAGCATGACCCCCAACACTGCCCGAACACCAGTGCACTACCCTAAACCATAAAACACCAGCCCCAGAACAAACCCCTACACTGCCCGAACACCACTGCACTGCCCTAACCCTTAAAAACCAGCTCCAGCAAGACCCCCTACACTGCCCAAACACCACTGCACTGCCCTAAACCCTAAAACATCAGCCCCAGCATGACCCCTCACACTGCTCAAACACCACAGCATGGCTCAAAATCCTGAAACACCAGCCGCAGCACGACCCCCTACACTGCCTGAACACCACTGCACTGCCCTAAACCCTAAAACACCACCCCCAGCACGACCACCTACACTGCCCGAACACAACTGCACTGCCCTAAAGCCTGAAACACCACTCCAGCAAGACCCCCTACACTGCCCGAACACCTCTGCATTACCCTGAAAGCTGAAACACCACCCCCAGCAAGACCCCCTTCACTGCCTGAACAACACTGCCCTAAACCCTTAAACACCACCCCAGCAAGACACCCTACGCTACCCGAAAACCACTGCACTGCCCTAAACCCTGAAACACTACCCCCTGCCCGACCCCGTACACTGCCCGAACACCACTGCACTGCCCTAAACCCTGAAACACCACCCCCAGCACGTCCCCCTACACTGCCTGAACACCACTGCTCTGCCCTAAACTCTGAAACAACCGCCCCAGGACGACCCCCTACACTGCCCGAACTCCACTGCACTGCCCTAAACCCTAAAACACCAGCCCCAGCATGACCCCCTCCACTGCCCGAACACCACTGCCCTAAACCCTGAAACGCCTTCCCCTGCAAGACCCTCTACACTGCCCGAACACCACTGCACCACTGCCCTAAATCCTGAAATGCCACCCCCTGCAAGACCCCCTATAGTGCCCGAACACCACTGCACTGCCGTAAACCCTGAAACACCACCCCCAGCACGACCCCCTACACTGCCCGAACACCACTGCACTGCCCTAAACCCTGAAACACGACCCCAGCACGACCCCCTACACTGCCCGAACACCACTGCACTGCCCTAAACCCTAAAACACTACCCCCAGCACGACCCCCCACACTGCCCGAACACCACTTCACTGCCCTAAACCCTAAAACACCACCCCCTGCACGACACCCTTCACTACCGTAACACCACTGCACTACCCTAAAACACCACCCCCAATATGACCCTCAACACTGCCCGAACACCACTGTACTACCCTAAACCATAAAACACCAGCCCCAGCACGACCCCTCACACTGCCCGAACACCACTGCACTGCCCTAAACCCTGCAACACCAGCCCCAGCACGACCCCCTACACTGCCCGAACACAACTGCACTGCCCTATACCCTGAAACACCAACCCAGCACGACTCCCTACACTGCCCGAACACCACTGCACTGCCCTAAACCCTGAAACACCACCCCCCTGCATGACCCCCACACTGCCTGAGCAAAACTGCACTGCCCTAAACCCTGAAACACCACCCCCAGCAAGACCCCTTATTGCCCGAACACCTCTGCACTGCCCTGAACCCTGAAACACCACCCCAGCAAGACCCTCTACATTGCCTGAACACCACTGCCCTAAACCCTGAAACACCACCCCAGCAAGACCCCCTACACTGCCCGAACACCACTGCACTGCCCTACACCCTGAAACACCATTCCCAGGATGACCCCCTACACTGCTCAAACACCACTGCTCTGCCCTAAACCCTAAAACACCACCCCCAGCACGTCCCCTACACTGCCAGAACACCACTGCACTGCCCTAATTCCTGAAACACCACTGCCAGCACGACCCCCTACACTGCCTGAACACCACTGCTCTGCCCTAAACCCTGAAACTCCAGCACAACCCCCTACACTGCCCGAACACCACTGTACTGCCCTAAACCCTGAAACACCAGAACCAACACGACCCCCTACACTGCCCAAACACCTCTGCACTGCCCTGAACCCTGAAACACCACCCCCAGCAGGACCCACTACACTGCCTGAACACCACTGCCCTGATCCCTGAAACACCACCCCAGCAAGAACCCCTAGAATGCCCGAAAACCACTGCACTGCCCTAAACCCTGAAACACCAACCCTGCACGGCCCCTGCACTGCCAGAACACCACTGCACTGCCCTAATTCCTCAAACACCACCCCAGCACGACCCCCTGCACTGCCTGAACACCACTGCTCTGCCCTAAACCCTGAAAGACCACCCCCAGCACGTTCCCCTACCCCTACACTGCCTGAACACCACTGCTCTGCCCTAAACCCTGAAACACCAGCACAACCCCCTACACTGCCCGAACACCACTGCATTGCCCTAAACCCTGAAACACCATCCCCAGCACGACCCCCTACACTGCCCGCACTCCACTGTGCTGCCCTAAACCCTGAAACACCACCCCCAGCAAGACCCCCTACACTACCGTAACACCACTGCACTACCCTAAAACACCACCCCCAATATGACCCTCAACACTGCCCGAACACCACTGTACTACCCTAAACCATAAAACACCAGCCCCCGCACGACCCCCTACACAGCCCTGAAAACCACTGCACTGCCCTAACCCTAAAACACCAGCCCCAGCACGACCCCTCACACTGCCCGAACACCACTGCACTGCCCTAAACCCTGCAACACCAGCCCCAGCACGAACCCCTACACTGCCCGAACACAACTGCACTGCCCTATACCATGAAACACCAACCCAGCATGACTCCCTACACTGCCCGAACACCTCTGCACTGCCCTAAACCCTGAAACACCACCCCCCTGCATGACCCCCACACTGCCTGAGCACCACTGCACTGCCCTAAACCCTGAAACACCACCCCCAGCAAGACCCCTTATTGCCCGAACACCTCTGCACTGCCCTGAACCCTGAAACACCACCCCAGCAAGACCCTCTACATTGCCTGAACACCACTGCCCTAAACCCTGAAACACCACCCCAGCAAGACCCCCTACACTGCCCGAACACCACTGCACTGCCCTAAACCCTGAAACACCATTCCCAGGATGACCCCCTACACTGCTCAAAAACCACTGCTCTGCCCTAAACCCTAAAACACCACCCCCAGCACGTCCCCTACACTGCCAGGACACCACTGCACTGCCCTAATTCCTGAAACACCACTGCCAGCACGACCCCCTACACTGCCTGAACACCACTGCTCTGCCCTAAACCCTGAAACACCAGCACAACCCCCTACACTGCCCGAACACCACTGTACTGCCCTAAACCCTGAAACACCAGAACCAACACGACCCCCTACACTGCCCAAACACCTCTGCACTGCCCTGAACCCTGAAACACCACCCCCAGCAGGACCCACTACACTGCCTGAACACCACTGCCCTGATCCTAAAACACCACCCCCAGCATGACCCCCAACACTGCCCGAACACCAGTGCACTACCCTAAACCATAAAACACCAGCCCCAGAACAACCCCCTACACTGCCGGAACACCACTGCACTGCCCTAACCCTTAAAAACCAGCTCCAGCAAGACCCCCTACACTGCCCAAACACCACTGCACTGCCCTAAACCCTAAAACATCAGCCCCAGCATGACCCCTCACACTGCTCAAACACCACAGCATGGCTCAAAATCCTGAAACACCAGCCGCAGCACGACCCCCTACACTGCCTGAACACCACTGCACTGCCCTAAACCCTAAAACACCACCCCCAGCACGACCACCTACACTGCCCGAACACAACTGCACTGCCCTAAAGCCTGAAACACCACTCCAGCAAGACCCCCTACACTGCCCGAACACCTCTGCATTACCCTGAAAGCTGAAACACCACCCCCAGCAAGACCCCCTTCACTGCCTGAACAACACTGCCCTAAACCCTTAAACACCACCCCAGCAAGACACCCTACGCTACCCGAAAACCACTGCACTGCCCTAAACCCTGAAACACTACCCCCTGCCCGACCCTGTACACTGCCCGAACACCACTGCACTGCCCTAAACCCTGAAACACCACCCCCAGCACGTCCCCCTACACTGCCTGAACACCACTGCTCTGCCCTAAACTCTGAAACAACCGCCCCAGGACGACCCCCTACACTGCCCGAACTCCACTGCACTGCCCTAAACCCTAAAACACCAGCCCCAGCATGACCCCCTCCACTGCCCGAACACCACTGCCCTAAACCCTGAAACGCCTTCCCCTGCAAGACCCTCTACACTGCCCGAACACCACTGCAACACTGCCCTAAATCCTGAAATGCCACCCCCTGCAAGACCCCCTATAGTGCCCGAACACCACTGCACTGCCGTAAACCCTGAAACACCACCCCCAGCACGACCCCCTACACTGCCCGAACACCACTGCACTGCCCTAAACCCTGAAACACGACCCCAGCACGACCCCCTACACTGCCCGAACACCACTGCACTTCCCTAAACCCTAAAACACTACCCCCAGCACGACCCCCCACACTGCCCGAACACCACTTCACTGCCCTAAACCCTAAAACACCACCCCCTGCACGACACCCTTCACTACCGTAACACCACTGCACTACCCTAAAACACCACCCCCAATATGACCCTCAACACTGCCCGAACACCACTGTACTACCCTAAACCATAAAACACCAGCCCCAGCACGACCCCTCACACTGCCCGAACACCACTGCACTGCCCTAAACCCTGCAACACCAGCCCCAGCATGACCCCCTACACTGCCTGAACACAACTGCACTGCCCTATACCCTGAAACACCAACCCAGCACGACTCCCTACACTGCCCGAACACCACTGCACTGCCCTAAACCCTGAAACACCACCCCCCTGCATGACCCCCACACTGCCTGAGCACCACTGCACTGCCCTAAACCCTGAAACACCACCCCCAGCAAGACCCCTTATTGCCCGAACACCTCAGCACTGCCCTGAACCCTGAAACACCACCCCAGCAAGACCCTCTACATTACCTGAACACCACTGCCCTAAACCCTGAAACACCACCCCAGCAAGACCCCCTACACTGCCCGAACACCACTGCACTGCCCTAAACCCTGAAACACCATTCCCAGGATGACCCCCTACACTGCTCAAACACCACTGCTCTGCCCTAAACCCTAAAACACCACCCCCAGCACGTCCCCTACACTGCCAGAACACCACTGCACTGCCCTAATTCCTGAAACACCACTGCCAGCACGACCCCCTACACTGCCTGAACACCACTGCTCTGCCCTAAACCCTGAAACTCCAGCACAACCCCCTACACTGCCCGAACACCACTGTACTGCCCTAAACCCTGAAACACCAGAACCAACACGACCCCCTACACTGCCCAAACACCTCTGCACTGCCCTGAACCCTGAAACACCACCCCCAGCAGGACCCACTACACTGCCTGAACACCACTGCCCTGATCCCTGAAACACCACCCCAGCAATAACCCCTAGAATGCCCGAAAACCACTGCACTGCCCTAAACCCTGAAACACCACCCCCTGCACGGCCCCTGCACTGCCAGAACACCACTGCACTGCCCTAATTCCTCAAACACCACCCCAGCACGACCCCCTACACTGCCTGAACACCACTGCTCTGCCCTAAACCCTGAAAGACCACCCCCAGCACGTTCCCCTACCCCTACACTGCCTGAACACCACTGCTCTGCCCTAAACCCTGAAACACCAGCACAACCCCCTACACTGCCCGAACACCACTGCACTGCCCTAAACCCTGAAACACCATCCCCAGCACGACCCCCTACACTGCCCGCACTCCACTGCGCTGCCCTAAACCCTGAAACACCACCCCCAGCAAGACCCCCTACACTGCCCGAACACCACTGCTCTAAACCCTGAAACGCCACCTCCTGCAAGACCCTCTACACTGCCCGAACACCACTGCACCACTACCCTGAACCCTAAAACGCCACCCCCTGCAAGACCCCCTACACTACCGTAACACCACTGCACTACCCTAAAACACCACCCCCAATATGACCCTCAACACTGCCCGAACACCACTGTACTACCCTAAACCATAAAACACCAGCCCCCGCACGACCCCCTACACAGCCCTGAAAACCACTGCACTGCCCTAACCCTAAAACACCAGCCCCAGCACGACCCCTCACACTGCCCGAACACCACTGCACTGCCCTAAACCCTGCAACACCAGCCCCAGCACGACCCCCTACACTGCCCGAACACAACTGCACTGCCCTATACCATGAAACACCAACCCAGCACGACTCCCTACACTGCCCGAACACCTCTGCACTGCCCTGAACCCTGAAACACCACCCCAGCAAGACCCTCTACATTGCCTGAACACCACTGCCCTAAACCCTGAAACACCACCCCAGCAAGACCCCCTACACTGCCCGAACACCACTGCACTGCCCTAAACCCTGAAACACCATTCCCAGGATGACCCCCTACACTGCTCAAACACCACTGCTCTGCCCTAAACCCTAAAACACCACCCCCAGCACGTCCCCTACACTGCCAGAACACCACTGCACTGCCCTAATTCCTGAAACACCACTGCCAGCACGACCCCCTACACTGCCTGAACACCACTGCTCTGCCCTAAACTCTGAAACACCAGCACAACCCCCTACACTGCCCGAACACCACTGTACTGCCCTAAACCCTGAAACACCAGAACCAACACGACCCCCTACACTGCCCAAACACCTCTGCACTGCCCTGAACCCTGAAACACCACCCCCAGCAGGACCCACTACACTGCCTGAACACCACTGCCCTGATCCCTGAAACACCACCCCAGCAAGAACCCCTAGAATGCCCGAAAACCACGGCACTGCCCTAAACCCTGAAACACCACCCCCTGCACGGCCCCTGCACTGCCAGAACACCACTGCACTGCCCTAATTCCTCAAACACCACCCCAGCACGACCCCCTACACTGCCTGAACACCACTGCTCTGCCCTAAACACTGAAACACCACCCCCAGCACGTCCCCCTACACTGCCTGAACACCACTGCTCTGCCCTAAACCCTGAAACACCAGCACAACCCCCTACACTGCCCGAACACCACTGCACTGCCCTAAACCCTGAAACACCATCCCCAGCACGACCCCCTACACTGCCCGCACTCCACTGCGCTGCCCTAAACCCTGAAACACCACCCCCAGCAAGACCCCCTACACTGCCCGAACACCACTGCCCTAAACCCTGAAACGCCACCCCCTGCAAGACCCTCTACACTGCCCGAACACCACTGCACCACTACCCTGAACCCTAAAACGCCACCCCCTGCAAGACCCCCTACACTGCCTGAACACCACTGCACTGCTCTAAACCCTGAAACGTCACCCCCAGCACGACTCCTACACTGTCCGAACACCACAGCACTGCCCTGAACTCTGAAACACCACCCCCAGCAGGACCCACTACACTGCCTGAACACCACTGCCCTAATCCCTGAAATACCACCCCAGCAAGAACCCCTAGAATGCCCGAAAACCACTGCACTGCCCTAAACCCTGAAACACCACCCCCTGCACAGCCCCTGCACTGCCTGAACACCACTGCACTGCCCTAAACCATGAAACACCACTTCCAGGACGAACCCCTACACTGCCCAAACACCACTGCTCTGCCCTAAACCCTAAAACACCATCCCCAGCACGTCCCCCTACACTGCCAGAACACCACTGCACTGCCCTAATTCCTGAAACACCACCCCAGCATGACCCCCTACACTGCCTGAACACCACTGCTCTGCCCTAAGCCCTGAAACACCACCCCCAGCACGTCCCCCTACACTGCCTGAACACCACTGCTCTGCCCTAAACCCTGAAACACCAGCACAACCCCCTACACTGCCCGTACACCATTGCGCTGCCCTGAATCCTGAAACACCACCACCAGCAAGACCCCCCACACTGCCCGAACACCACTGCTCTAAACCCTGAAACGCCACCCCCTGCAAGACCCTCTACACTGCCCGAACACCACTGCACCACTGCCCTGAACCCTAAAACGCCACCCCCTGCAAGACCCCCTACACTGCCCAAACACCACTGCACTGCTCTAAACCCTGAAACATCACCCCCAGCACGACTCCTACGCTGCCCGAACACCACAGCACTGCCCTAAACCCTGAAATACCACCCCCAGCATAACCCCCTACACTGCCCGAACACTACTGCACTGCCCTAAACCCTAAAACACCACCACCAGCACGACCCCCCCACACTGCCCGAACACCACTGCACTGCCCTAAACCCTAAAACACGACCCCATCACGACACCCTACACTGCTCGAACACCACTGCACTGCCCAAAACCCTGAACCACCACCCCAGCACGACCCCTTACACAGCCCGAACACCACTGCACTGCCCTAAAACCCTAAAACACTACCCCCAGCACGAGCCCCCCACACTGCCCGAACACCACTGCACTGCCCTAAACCCTAAAACACCACCCCCTGCACGACACCCTACACTACCAGAACACCATTGCACTACCCTAAAACACCACCCCAGCACGACCACCTACACTGCCCAAACACCACTGCACTGCCCTAAACCCTGAAACACCACCCCCCTGTAAGACCCACTACACTGCCCGAACACCACTGCACTGCCCTAAACCCTGAAACACCACCCCCAGCAAGACCGCCTACATTGCCCGAACACCTCTGCACTGCCCTGAACCCTGAAACACCCCCCCAGCAAGACCCTCTACACTGCCTGAACACCACTGCCCTAAACCCTGAAACACCACCCCAACAAGACCCCCTACACCGCCCGAAAACCAATGCACTGCCCTAAACCCTGAAACACCACCCCCTGCACGACCCCCTACACTGCCCGAACACCACTTCACTGCCCTAAACCCTAAAACACTAACCCCAGCACGACACCGTACACTACCTGAGCACCACTGCACTACCCTAAAACACCACCCCCAGCATGACCCCCAACACTGCCCGAACACCAGTGCACTACCCTAAACCATAAAACACCAGCCCCAGAACAACCCCCTACACTGCCCGAACACCACTGCACTGCCCTAACCCTTAAAAACCAGCTCCAGCAAGACCCCCTACACTGCCCAAACACCACTGCACTGCCCTAAACCCTAAAACATCAGCCCCAGCATGACCCCTCACACTGCTCAAACACCACAGCATGGCTCAAAATCCTGAAACACCAGCCGCAGCACGACCCCCTACACTGCCTGAACACCACTGCACTGCCCTAAACCCTAAAACACCACCCCCAGCACGACCACCTACACTGCCCGAACACAACTGCACTGCCCTAAAGCCTGAAACACCACTCCAGCAAGACCCCCTACACTGCCCGAACACCTCTGCATTACCCTGAAAGCTGAAACACCACCCCCAGCAAGACCCCCTTCACTGCCTGAACAACACTGCCCTAAACCCTTAAACACCACCCCAGCAAGACACCCTACGCTACCCGAAAACCACTGCACTGCCCTAAACCCTGAAACACTACCCCCTGCCCGACCCTGTACACTGCCCGAACCGCACTGCACTGCCCTAAACCCTGAAACACCACCCCCAGCACGTCCCCCTACACTGCCTGAACACCACTGCTCTGCCCTAAACTCTGAAACAACAGCCCCAGGACGACCCCCTACACTGCCTGAACTCCACTGCACTGCCCTAAACCCTAAAACACCAGCCCCAGCATGACCCCCTCCACTGCCCGAACACCACTGCCCTAAACCCTGAAACGCCTTCCCCTGCAAGACCCTCTACACTGCCCGAACACCACTGCACCACTGCCCTAAATCCTGAAATGCCACCCCCTGCAAGACCCCCTATAGTGCCCGAACACCACTGCACTGCCGTAAACCCTGAAACACCACCCCCAGCACGACCCCCTACACTGCCCGAACACCACTGCACTGCCCTAAACCCTGAAACACGACCCCAGCACGACCCCCTACACTGCCCGAACACCACTGCACTGCCCTAAACCCTAAAACACTACCCCCAGCACGACCCCCCACACTGCCCGAACACCACTTCACTGCCCTAAACCCTAAAACACCACCCCCTGCATGACACCCTTCACTACCGTAACACCACTGCACTACCCTAAAACACCACCCCCAATATGACCCTCAACACTGCCCGAACACCACTGTACTACCCTAAACCATAAAACACCAGCCCCCTGTTAGAAATGGGATTTCTGGTTGGCTAGGGCTTGCGCCAAAACCAGACAGAAACCACCACTCTAGTCAGGGCTGGGGAGTTACACGCCAAAGATAACCCCTGCTCACCCCCTTGGTAGCTTGGCACAAGCAATCAGGCTTATCCCTGAGGCGATGTGTAAAGCGTTTGCGCGCGCACCCAGCAACAACACCCAAGGCCCACCACAAAGGAAACTCCACACAAGGTATTCTATAAAAATAACCTTTGTATTATACACAACACATTAGATAAAAACACACACTCTACAATGTGCCAACAGGCACGGGCAGAATTTACAAGGGATTATATATACAGGGGACAGGGCCACCTGGACCACTGTCAGGAATTAGCACTTTTTAGAACATAGGAATAATACTGTAGTACAAAATAACATATGTAGCACACAACCAGTAACTACTGGTATCAGGTAAGTACCACCTACGCAACCCTAAGCACCTTAGGAAAATATTGCGCAGGGAATCAGGACCTCACTAGCACTACCTGTACTAGGGAGAAAACAACCACCTAAGTATCACAATACCTGTAGGGGTAAACGCACTTTACACATGATGCATCACATTCAGAGGTGTAGAACAAGGGAAACACATGATGCATAAACTACATTCAGCGGTGTAAAGCAAAGCACATGACGCATAAACACATTCAGAGGTGCAGGAAAGGAACACAATTGCGCAAGAACTCACATAAGCCACCACCTGTGGCAGTCCCTAGGCCAACTGGCCTTGCAGGGGGCTAGGGCGCCCTTTGTCTCAAAGTCAGGGCAAGATTGCGCAGGCTGCGCAAGCCCCCAGCGTGGAGGGGCACAACCTAAACGTAGCAGCTGCCCACTAAGTGCTGGGCAGCTGGGAAAGGAGCATGGGCACCACTGTGCTTTTTAAGACAAATATGGCATGCCTTGGAGCCTCCCTGGGCTCTGCCAAGAAGAATGCCCCCAAGTGTTGGAGTCCTGCGCAGGGACTCGAGAAATGATGCCCCCAGACGTTGGAGTCCCCTATGGGACTCAGAATCACCAACGAAATGCCCCCGAATAACGTGGGAGCCTCGTGGGCTCTGAAAACACCTGGGCGCCGCGTTAGAGCCTCCCGGGGCTCGGTGAACACTTAGTCCCCCTTCGTTGGAGTCCTTCTCATGGACTCAAAAAGAATAATGACCCCAGAGCCTCGCAGGCTCTACAACAAGAATGCGCCCCTTCGTTGGAGCCTGTACTCGGGGCTCTGGAACAAGAATGTGGGGGAAACAACGTTGGAGCGGCCCACTGCCTTCCGGGGCCGCTCCTGTCCTCAAAACAACTGCCCCTCTGTGCGGGAGCGCCTCTAGACTGAGGCCTCTCCTGGGTGTGAAGGGGGCGCTCTCGTGGGTGTGTAACTGCGGCGCCGGTGCAACTGCGGCGCCGCTGTGGGGGAGAGGGGCAGAGATTCCAATCACCCGGAGTCCCGCTTACCTGAGACTTCCCGCGGTGTCTCTGCTTGGTCCTCCTCCGTATGCAGGGCTCTCGGACCACACGGAGCACTGCGCGCGTAGCACTTTTTCCTCTCCTCCTCGACCGGGCCACAGGCAGGCGGGGTAGGCTCCCGGCCTCTGCTGCAGCACGTCCCTGTGCGGGGTGAGCTCCCGCCGGGGTCTTTCGACGCGCACTTCCTCTGCACCGGCGAAGGCGGGGTAGGCTCCCGCCTGTCTACTTCCGGTAGTCCCGCCCCCGGCCTGCCTGACTTCCTTCGAGCCCGGCCGCGGCGGTGATTTCCCAAATCTCGGCGATAAGAGGGGTAGGCTCCCTCGTAACCAGGGATATTTGGCGGGGTGGGCACCCGCCGTGAAAACAACACAAATAAGCGGGGTGGGCACCCGCAAGCACACCACAATGCGGGGTGGGCACCCGCCAATTAAATAATTAAATCAGCGGGGTGGGCACCCGCAAGCGCGGCAAAATAGCAGGGAATCCCTACGTCGGGGTTCCCTCGCTAGTAATGGCAGCTCCGCGCTGCTGGCCACACATAAAGCGCTCCTAGCGCTATAAGTAAAGGGAAAGCGCTTCCAGGCGCTTAGGGGTGCCAGTAAACACACAAGTCCAGCAGAGTTCTTCCCTGCATGCAGCAGGGCAGGGGTGGGGGGGGCAAGGCTGGACCCAGAGCCAGCTCACTGGGCCTCCAGGCAGGGAGGTAGTCCAGGTGGTGGTCCTCTGGTCCAGCAGCAGCAGCAGCCCCCCTCAGGTAAGATCCTGGCAGAGAACAGTTTCTGTGGGGACACAGCCCCATTTTTATACAGCAAAACCCCTTTGTTCTGGGTTCAGGGTGAGGGGGAAAACCAGTCGCAGCTGGTTGGGGAGCACCCTTGATGTGCTCAGCCCCTCACTCTATTCATTGGCAGGGCTAGGGTCGTCAGTCGCACCGCAGGGGGCGGGGCCAGCATTGTGTGTGGAAAACCCTGTCCTATTCAGGACCCAGGTGTACTCCTCCCACCCATCTAGCTGCTGATCTCCCCATTCACCACCGGGTGACTCATCCTGACTCTGGGGAATCCCTAGCCCGTCACATGACATGACCAGCCAATCACGCGACAGACACACTGCACACAGAAGTGCCCACTTCTAGAAGTGGCACTTCCACACTAGGTACATGCACGCCGCACACATCATCGCGCAGCATTCACTCCCACGAGTCCGCACATACCAAACTCGGGCCTGCACACCCCACGCATCAGGAACTACTAGGGACACATACATTCCCCATGCATTCCTATGGGAGGGCAGGCCTATCTCACCACATGCACTCAGAGCACGCACGCACTTTACCCTGGGACACAGGGAAAGTGCGCAGAGACCAAACAATTACCACACCAAGTCACCAATAAAAAGCAAAAAAGTTCAGGGGTGAACCTGCCAGAAGGGCCAAGTCCAACACCCCCGCACGACCCCCTACACAGCCCTGAAAACCACTGCACTGCCCTAACCCTAAAACACCAGCCCCAGCACGACCCCTCACACTGCCCGAACACCACTGCACTGCCCTAAACCCTGCAACACCAGCCCCAGCACGACCCCCTACACTGCCCGAACACAACTGCACTGCCCTATACCCTGAAACACCAACCCAGCACGACTCCCTACACTGCCCGAACACCACTGCACTGCCCTAAACCCTGAAACACCACCCCCCTGCATGACCCCCACACTGCCTGAGCACCACTGCACTGCCCTAAACCCTGAAACACCACCCTCAGCAAGACCCCTTATTGCCCGAACACCTCTGCACTGCCCTGAACCCTGAAACACCACCCCAGCAAGACCCTCTACATTGCCTGAACACCACTGCCCTAAACCCTGAAACACCACCCCAGCAAGACCCCCTACACTGCTCGAACACCACTGCACTGCCCTAAACCCTGAAACACCATTCCCAGGATGACCCCCTACACTGCTCAAACACCACTGCTCTGTCCTAAACCCTAAAACACCACCCCCAGCACGTCCCCTACACTGCCAGAACACCACTGCACTGCCCTAATTCCTGAAACACCACTGCCAGCACGACCCTCTACACTGCCTGAACACCACTGCTCTGCCCTAAACCCTGAAACTCCAGCACAACCCCCTACACTGCCCGAACACCACTGTACTGCCCTAAACCCTGAAACACCAGAACCAACACGACCCCCTACACTGCCCAAACACCTCTGCACTGCCCTGAACCCTGAAACACCACCCCCAGCAGGACCCACTACACTGCCTGAACACCACTGCCCTGATCCCTGAAACACCACCCCAGCAAGAACCCCTAGAATGCCCGAAAACCACTGCACTGCCCTAAACCCTGAAACACCACCCCCTGCACGGCCCCTGCACTGCCAGAACACCACTGCACTGCCCTAATTCCTCAAACACCACCCCAGCACGACCCCCTACACTGCCTGAACACCACTGCTCTGCCCTAAACCCTGAAAGACCACCCCCAGCACGTTCCCCTACCCCTACACTGCCTGAACACCACTGCTCTGCCCTAAACCCTGAAACACCAGCACAACCCCCTACACTGCCCGAACACCACTGCACTGCCCTAAACCCTGAAACACCATCCCCAGCATGACCCCCTACACTGCCCGCACTCCACTGCGCTGCCCTAAACCCTGAAACACCACCCCCAGCAAGACCCCCTACACTGCCCGAACACCACTGCTCTAAACCCTGAAACGCCACCTCCTGCAAGACCCTCTACACTGCCCGAACACCACTGCACCACTACCCTGAACCCTAAAACGCCACCCCCTGCAAGACCCCCTACACTACCGTAACACCACTGCACTACCGTAAAACACCACCCCCAATATGACCCTCAACACTGCCCGAACACCACTGTACTACCCTAAACCATAAAACACCAGCCCCCGCACGACCCCCTACACAGCCCTGAAAACCACTGCACTGCCCTAACCCTAAAACACCAGCCCCAGCACGACCCCTCACACTGCCCGAACACCACTGCACTGCCCTAAACCCTGCAACACCAGCCCCAGCACGACCCCCTACACTGCCCGAACACAACTGCACTGCCCTATACCATGAAACACCAACCCAGCACGACTCCCTACACTGCCCGAACACCACTGCACTGCCCTAAACCCTGAAACACCACCCCCCTGCATGACCCCCACACTGCCTGAGCACCACTGCACTGCCCTAAACCCTGAAACACCACCCCCAGCAAGACCCCTTATTGCCCGAACACCTCTGCACTGCCCTGAACCCTGAAACACCACCCCAGCAAGACCCTCTACATTGCCTGAACACCACTGCCCTAAACCCTGAAACACCACCCCAGCAAGACCCCCTACACTGCCCGAACACCACTGCACTGCCCTAAACCCTGAAACACCATTCCCAGGATGACCCCCTACACTGCTCAAACACCACTGCACTGCCCTGAACCCTGAAACACCACCCCAGCAAGACCCTCTACATTGCCTGAACACCACTGCCCTAAACCCTGAAACACCACCCCAGCAAGACCCCCTACACTGCCCAAACACCACTGCACTGCCCTAAACCCTGAAACACCATTCCCAGGATGACCCCCTACACTGCTCAAACACCACTGCTCTGCCCTAAACCCTAAAACACCACCCCCAGCACGTCCCCTACACTGCCAGAACACCACTGCACTGCCCTAATTCGTGAAACACCACTGCCAGCACGACCCTCTTCACTGCCTGAACACCACTGCTCTGCCCTAAACCCTGAAACTCCAGCACAACCCCCTACACTGCCCGAACACCACTGTACTGCCCTAAACCCTGAAACACCAGAACCAACACGACCCCCTACACTGCCCAAACACCTCTGCACTGCCCTGAACCCTGAAACACCACCCCCAGCAGGACCCACTACACTGCCTGAACACCACTGCCCTGATCCCTGAAACACCACCCCAGCAAGAACCCCTAGAATGCCAAAAAACCACTGCACTGCCCTAAACCCTGAAACACCACCCCCTGCATGGCCCCTGCACTGCCAGAACACCACTGCACTGCCCTAATTCCTCAAACACCACCCCAGCACGACCCCCTACACTGCCTGAACACCACTGCTCTGCCCTAAACCCTGAAAGACCACCCCCAGCACGTTCCCCTACCCCTACACTGCCTGAACACCACTGCTCTGCCCTAAACCCTGAAACACCAGCACAACCCCCTACACTGCCCGAACACCACTGCACTGCCCTAAACCCTGAAACACCATCCCCAGCATGACCACCTACACTGCCCGCACTCCACTGCGCTGCCCTAAACCCTGAAACACCACCCCCAGCAAGACCCCCTACACTGCCCGAACACCACTGCTCTAAACCCTGAAACGCCACCTCCTGCAAGACCCTCTACACTGCCCGAACACCACTGCACCACTACCCTGAACCCTAAAACGCCACCCCCTGCAAGACCCCCTACACTACCGTAACACCACTGCACTACCCTAAAACACCACCCCCAATATGACCCTCAACACTGCCCGAACACCACTGTACTACCCTAAACCATAAAACACCAGCCCCCGCACGACCCCCTACACAGCCCTGAAAACCACTGCACTGCCCTAAGCCTAAAACACCAGCCCCAGCACGACCCCTCACACTGCCTGAACACCACTGCACTGCCCTAAACCCTGCAACACCAGCCCCAGCACGACCCCCTACACTGCCCGAACACAACTGCACTGCCCTATACCATGAAACACCAACCCAGCACGACTCCCTACACTGCCCGAACACCACTGCACTGCCCTAAACCCTGAAACACCACCCCCCTGCATGACCCCCACACTGCTTGAGCACCACTGCACTGCCCTAAACCCTGAAACACCACCCCCAGCAAGACCCCTTATTGCCCGAACACCTCTGCACTGCCCTGAACCCTGAAACACCACCCCAGCAAGACCCTCTACATTGCCTGAACACCACTGCCCTAAACCCTGAAACACCACCCCAGCAAGACCCCCTACACTGCCCGAACACCACTGCACTGCCCTAAACCCTGAAACACCATTCCCAGGATGACCCCCTACACTGCTCAAACACCACTGCTCTGCCCTAAACCCTAAAACACCACCCCCAGCACTTCCCCTACACTGCCAGAACACCACTGCACTGCCCTAATTCCTTAAACACCACTGCCAGCATGACCCCCTACACTGCCTGAACACCACTGCTCTGCCCTAAACCCTGAAACACCAGCACAACCCCCTACACTGCCCGAACACCACTGTACTGCTCTAAACCCTGAAACACCAGAACCAACACGACCCCCTACACTGCCCAAACACCTCTGCACTGCCCTGAACCCTGAAACACCACCCCCAGCAGGACCCACTACACTGCCTGAACACCACTGCCCTGATCCCTGAAACACCACCCCAGCAAGAACCCCTAGAATGCCCGAAAACCACGGCACTGCCCTAAACCCTGAAACACCACCCCCTGCACGGCCCCTGCACTGCCAGAACACCCCTGCACTGCCCTAATTCCTCAAACACCACCCCAGCACGACCCCCTACACTGCCTGAACACCACTGCTCTGCCCTAAACCCTGAAACACCACCCCCAGCAAGTACCCCTACACTGCCTGAACACCACTGCTCTGCCCTAAACCCTGAAACACCAGCACAACCCCCTACACTGCCCGAACACCACTGCACTGCCCTAAACCCTGAAACACCATCCCCAGTACGACCCCCTACACTGCCCGCACTCCACTGCGCTGCCCTAAACCCTGAAACACCACCCCCAGCAAGACCCCTACACTGCCCGAACACCACTGCTCTAAACCCTGAAACGCCACCCCCTGCAAGACCCTCTACACTGCCCGAACACCTCTGCACCACTACCCTGAACCCTAAAACACCACCCCCTGCAAGACCCCCTACACTGCCCGAACACCACTGCACTGCTCTAAACCCTGAAACATCACCCCCAGCACGACTCCTACACTGTCCGAACACCACAGCACTGCCCTAAACCCTGAAATACCACCCCCAGCATAACCCCCTATACTGCCCGAACACTACTGCATTGCCCTAAACCCTAAAACACCACCCCCATCCCGACCCCCCCTGACTGCCCAAACACCACTGCACTGCCCTAAACCCTAAAACAAGACCCCATCACGACACCCTACACTGCTCGAATACCACTGCACTGCCCAAAACCCTGAACCACCACCCCAGCACGACCCCTTACACAGCCCGAACACCACTGCACTGCCCTAAACCCTAAAACACTACCCCCAGCACGACCCCCCCCACACTGCCCGAACACCACTGCACTGCCCTAAACCCTAAAACACCACCCCCTGCACGACACCCTACACTACCGGAACACCATTGCACTGCCCTAAAACAACACCCCCAGCATGACCCTCAACACTGCCCGAACACCACTGCACTACCCTAAGCCATAAAACACCAGCCCCAGCACGACCCACTACACTGGCCGAACACCACTACACTGCCCTAACCCTAAAACACCAGCCCCAGCATGACCCTTCACACTGCCCAAACACCACTGCACGGCCCTAATCCCTGAAAAACCAGCCCCAGCACGACCCCCTACACTGCCCGAAAACCACTGCACTGCCATAAACCCTAAAACACCAGGCCCAGCATGACCCCCTACACTGCCCGAACACCACTGCACTGCCCTAAACACTGAAACACCACCCCCCTGTAAGACCCCTACATTGCCCGAACACCACTGCACTGCCCTAAACCCTGAAACACCACCCCAGCAAGACTTCCTACACCGTCCGAAAACCAATGCACTGCCCTAAACCCTGAAACACCACCCCCTGCACGACCCCCTACACTGCCCGAACACCACTTCACTGCCCTAAACCCTTAAACACTAACCCCAGCACGACACTGTACACTACCTGATCACCACTGCACTACCCTAAAACACCACCCCCAGCATGACCCCCAACACTGCCCGAACACCACTGCACTACCCTAAACCATAAAACACCAGCCCCAGAACAACCCCCTACACTGCCCGAACACCACTGCACTGCCCTAACCCTTAAAAACCAGCCCCAGCATGACCCCCTACACTGCCCAAACACCACTGCACTGCCCTAAACCCTAAAACAACAGCCCCAGCATGACCCCTCACACTGCTCGAACACCACAGCATGGCCCAAAACCCTGAAACACCAGCCGCAGCATGACCCCCTACACTGCCTGAACACCACTGCACTGCCCTAAACCCTAAAACACCACCCCCAGCACGACCACCTACACTGCCCGAAAACCACTGCACTGCCCTAAACCCTGAAACACCACCCCCCTGCACGACCCCCCTACACTGCCTGAACACAACTGCACTGCCCTAAAGCCTGAAACACCACTCCAGCAAGACCCCCTACACTGCCCGAACACCTCTGCATTGCCCTGAAAGCTGAAACACCACCCCCAGCAAGACCCCCTTCACTGCCTGAACAACCCTGCCCTAAACCCTTAAACACCACCCCAGCAAGACACCCTACGCTACCCGAAAACAACTGCACTGCCCTAAACCCTGAAACACTACCCCCTGCACAACCCCCTACACTGCCCGAACACCACTGCACTGCTCTAAACCCTGAAACACCTCTGCCAGCATGACCCCCTACACTGCCTGAACACCATTGCTCTGCCCTAAACCCTGAAACACCACCCCCAGCACGTCCCCCTACACTGCCTGAACACCACTGCTCTGCCCTAAACTCTGAAACACCAGCCCCAGCACGACCCCCTACACTGCCCGAACACCACTGTTCTGCCCTAAACCCTGAAACACCAGCCCCAGCATGACCCCCTACACTACCCGAACACCACTGCACTGCCCTAAACCCTGAAACACCACCCCAGCACGACCCCCTACACTGCCCGAACACCACTGCACTGCCCTAAACCCTAAAACACTACCCCCAGCACGACCCCCCACACTGCCCAAACACCACTTCACTGCCCTAAACCCTAAAACACCACCCACTGCACGACACCCTTCACTACCGTAACACCACTGCACTACCATAAAACACCACCCCCAATATGACCCTCAACACTGCCCGAACACCACTGTACTACCCTAAACCATAAAACACCAGCCCCAGCACGACCCCCTACACAGCCCGAAAACCACTGCACTGCCCTAACCCTAAAACACCAGCCCCATCACGACCCCTCACACTGCCCGAACACCACTGCACTGCCCTAAACCCTGCAACACCAGCCCCAGCACGACCCCTACACTGCCCGAACACAACTGCACTGCCCTAAACCCTGAAACACCAACCCCAGCACGACTCCCTACACTGCCCGAACACCACTGCACTGCCCTAAACCCTGAAACACCACCCCCCTGCACGATCTCCCACACTGCCTGAACACCACTGCACTGCCCTAAACCCTAAAACACCACCCCCTGCACGACACCCTACACTACCGGAACACCATTGCACTACCCTAAAACACCACCCCCAGCATGACCCTCAACACTGCCCGAACACCACTGCACTACCCTAAACCATAAAACACCAGCCCCAGCACGACCCACTACACTGCCCGAACACCACTGCACTGCTCTAACCCTAAAACACCAGCCCCAGCATGACCCCTCACACTGCCCAAACACCACTGCACGGCCCTAATCCCTGAAACACTAGCCCCAGCACGACCCCCTACACTGCCCGAAAACCACTGCACTGCCATAAACCCTAAAACACCAGGCCCAGCATGACCCCCTACACTGCCCGAACACCACTGCACTGCCCTAAACCCTGAAACACCACCCCCAGCACGACCACCTACACTGCCCAAACACCACTTCACTGCCCTAAACCCTGAAACACCACCCCCTGTAAGACCCCCTACATTGCCCGAACACCACTGCACTGCCCTAAACCCTGAAACACCACCCCCAGCAAGACCGCCTACATTGCCCGAACACCTCTGCACTGCCCTGAACCCTGAAACACCACCCCTAGCAAGACCCTCTACACTGCCTGAACACCACTGCCCTAAACCCTGAAACACCACCCCAGCAAGACCCCCTACACCGCCCGAAAACCAATGCACTACCCTAAACCCTGAAACACCACCCCCTGCAAGACCCCCTACACTGCCCGAACACCCCTTCACTGCCCTAAACCCTAAAACACTAACACCAGCACGACACCGTACACTACGTGAACACCACTGCACTACCCTAAAACACCACCCCAAGCATGACCCCCAACACTGCCTGAACACCACTGCACTACCCTAAACCATAAAACACCAGCCCCAGAACAACGCCCTACACTGCCCGAACACCACTGCACTGCCCTAACCCTTAAAAACCAGTCCCAGCATGACCCCCTACACTGCCCAAACACCATTGCACTGCCCTAAACCCTAAAACAACAGCCCCAGCATGACCCCTCACACTGCTCGAACACCACAGCATGGCCCAAAACCCTGAAACACCAGCTGCAGCACGACCCCCTACACTGCCTGAACACCACTGCACTGCCCTAAACCCTAAAACACCACCCCCAGCACGACCACCTACACTGCCCGAAAACCACTGCACTGCCCTAAACCCTGAAACACCACCCCCCTGCACTACCCCCCTACACTGCCTGAACACAACTGCACTGCCCTAAAGCCTGAAACACCACTCCAGCAAGACCCCCTACACTGCCCGAACACCTCTGCATTGCCCTGAAAGCTGAAACACCACCCCCAGCAATACCCCCTTCACTGCCTGAACAACACTGCCCTAAACCCTTAAACACCACCCCAGCAAGACACCCTACGCTACCCGAAAACCACTGCACTGCCCTAAACCCTGAAACACTAGCCCCTGCACGACCCCCTACACTGCCCGAACACCACTGCACTGCTCTAAACCCTGAAACACCTCTGCCAGCATGACCCCCTACACTGCCTGAACACCACTGCTCTGCCCTAAACCCTAAAACACCACCCCCAGCACGTCCCCTACACTGCCTGAATACCACTGCTCTGCCCTAAACTCTGAAACACCAGCGCCAGCACGACCCCCTACACTGTTCGAACACCACTGCACTGCCCTAAACCCTGAAACACCAGCCCCAGCACGACCCCCTCCACTGCCCGAACGCAACTGCTCTAAACCCTGAAACGCCTTCCCCTGCAAGACCCTCCACACTGCCCGAACACCACTGCAGCACTGCCCTAAACCCTGAGATGCCACCCCCTGCAAGACCCCCTATATTGCCCGAACACCACTGCACTGCCCTAAACCCTGAAACACCACCCCCAGCACGACCCCCTACACTGCCCGAACACCACTGCACTGCCCTAAACCCTGAAACACCACCCCAGCACAACACCCTACACTGCCCGAACACCACTGCACTGCCCTAAACCCTAAAACACTACCCCCAGCATGACCCCCCATACTGCCCGAACACCACTTCACTGCCCTAAACCCTGAAACACCACCCCAGCAAGACCCCCTACACCGCCCGAAAACAATGCACTGCCATAAACCCTGAAAAACCACCCCCGTCACGTCCCCCTACACTGCCCGAACACCACTGCACTGCCCTAAACCTTGAAACACCATTCCCAGGATGACCCCCTACACTGCTCAAACACCACTGCTCTGCCCTAAACCCTAAAACACCACCCCCAGCACGTCCCCCTACACTGCCAGAACACCACTGCACTGCCCTAATTCCTGAAACACCACCGCCAGCACGACCCCCTACACTGCCTGAACACCACTGCTCTGCCCTAAACCCTGAAACACCAGCACGACCCCCTACACTGCCCGAACACCACTGTACTGCCCTAAACCCTGAAACACCAGAACCAGCACGACCCCTACACTGCCCACACACCACTGCACTGCCCTAAACCGTGAACCACCACCCCCAACAAGACCCCCTACACTGCACGAACACCACTGCACTGCCCTAAACGCTGAAACACCACCCACAGCACGACCCCCTACACTACCCACACACCACTGCACTGCCATAAACCGTGAAACACCACCCACAGCACAACCCCCTACACTGCCCGAACACCACTGCACTGCCCTAAACCTTGAAACACCACCCCCAGCACGACCCCCTAAACTGCCCGAACATCACTGCACTGCCCTAAACCCTGAAACACCACACCCTGCAAGACCCTCTACATTGCCCGAACACCACTCCCTTAAACCCTGAAACGCCACCCCAGCAAGAACCCCTAGAATGCCCGAAAACCACTGCACTGCCCTAAACCCTGAAACACCACCCTCTATGTGGCCCCCTGCACTGCCGGAACACCACTGCACTGCCCTAAACCCTGAAACACCACCCCCTGCACTATCCCCTATTCTGCCCGAACACCACTGCACTGCCCTAAACCCTGCAACACCACCCCCAGCACGACCCCCTACACTGCCTGCACACCACTGCACTGCCCTAAACCCTGAAACACCACCCCCTGCAAGACCCCCTACACTGCCCGAACACCACTTCACTGCCCTAAACCCTAAAACACCACCCCCTGCACGACACCCTTCACTACCGTAACACCACTGCACTACCCTAAAACACCACCCCCAATATGACCGTCAACACTGCCCGAACACCACTGCACTACCCTAAACCATAAAACACCAGCCCCAGCACGACCCCTACACTGCCCAAAAACCACTGCACTGCCCTAACCCTAAAACACCAGCCCCAGCACGACCCCTCACACTACCCGAACACCACTGAACTGCTCTAAACCCTGCAACACCAGCCCCAGCACGACCCCCTACACTGCCCGAACACCACTGCACTGCCCTAAACCCTGAAACACCAGCCCCAGCACGACCCCCTCCACTGCCCAAACGCAACTGCTCTAAACCCTGCAACGCCTTCCCCTGCAAGACCCTCCACACTGCCCGAACACCACTGCAGCACTGCCCTAAACCCTGAGATGCCACCCCCTGCAAGACCCCCTATATTGCCGGAACACCACTGCACTGCCCTAAACCCTGAAACACCACCCCCAGCACGACCCCCTACACTGCCCGAACACCACTGCACTGCCCTAAACCCTGAAACACCACCCCAGCACGACCCCCTACACTGCCCGAACACCACTGCACTGCCCTAAACCCTAAAACACTACCCCCAGCATGACCCCCCATACTGCCCGAACACCACTTCACTGCCCTAAACCCTGAAACACCACCCCAGCAAGACCCCCTACACCGCCCGAAAACAATGCACTGCCATAAACCCTGAAACACCACCCCCTTCACGTCCCCCTACACTACCCGAACACCACTGCACTGCCCTAAACCTTGAAACACCATTCCCAGGATGACCCCCTACACTGCTCAAACACCACTGCTCTGCCCTAAACCCTAAAACTCCACCCCCAGCACGTCCTCCTACACTGCCAGAACACCACTGCACTGCCCTAATTCCTGAAACACCACCACCAGCATGACCCCCTACACTGCATGAACACCACTGCACTGCCCTAAACCTTGAAACACCACCCCCAGCATGACCCCCTGCACTGCCCGAACACCACTGCACTGCCCTAAACCCTGAAACACCACCCCTGCACGATCCCCTATACTGCCCGAACACCACTGCACTGCCCTAAACCCTGCAACACCACCCCCAGCACGACCCCCTACACTGCCCGCACACCACTGCACTGCCCTAAACCCTGAAACACCACCCCCCTGCACGACTCCCTACACTGCCCGAACACCACTGCACTGCCCTAAACCCTAAAACACCACCCCCTGCACGACACCCTACACTACCGGAACACCAATGCACTACCCTAAAACACCACCCCCAGCATGACCCTCAACACTGCCCGAACACCACTGCACTACCCTAAACCATAAAACACCAGCCCCAGCACGACCCACTACACTGCCCGAACACCACTGCACTGCCCTAACCCTAAAACACCAGCCCCAGCATGACCCCTCACACTGCCCAAACACCACTGCACGGCCCTAATCCCTGAAACACTAGCCCCAGCACGACCCCCTACACTGCCCGAAAACCACTGCACTGCCATAAACCCTAAAACACCAGCCCCAGCATGACCCCTCACACTGCCCAAACACCACTGCACTGCCCTAAACCCTGAAACACCACCCCCAGCACGACCACCTACACTGCCCAAACACCACTTCACTGCCCTAAACCCTGAAACACCACCCCCTGTAAGACCCCCTACATTGCC
The DNA here is from genome assembly GCF_964204655.1 of Triturus cristatus. NCBI lineage: Eukaryota > Metazoa > Chordata > Amphibia > Caudata > Salamandridae > Triturus > Triturus cristatus. The sequence continues at coordinate 1,122,836,020 of NC_140579.1, forward strand.
CGAACACCACTGCACTGCCCTGAACCCTGAAACACCACCCCCAGCAAGACCCTCTACACTGCCTGAACACCACTGCCCTAAACCCTGAAACACCACCCCAGCAAGACCCCCTACACCGCCTGAAAACCAATGCACTACCCTAAACCCTGAAACACCACCCCCTGCACGACCCCCTACACTGCCCGAACACCCCTTCACTGCCCTAAACCCTAAAACACTAACCCCAGCACGACACCGTACACTACGTGAACACCACTGCACTACCCTAAAACACCACCCCCAGCATGACCCCCAACAATGCCTGAACACCACTGCACTACCCTAAACCATAAAACACCAGCCCCAGAACAACCCCCTACACTGCCTGAACACCACTGCACTGCCCTAACCCTTAAAAACCAGTCCCAGCATGACCCCCTACACTGCCCAAACACCACTGCACTGCCCTAAACCCTAAAACAACAGCCCCAGCATGACCCCTCACACTGCTCGAACACCACAGCATGGCCCAAAACCCTGAAACACCAGCCGCAGCACGACCCCCTACACTGCCTGAACACCACTGCACTGCCCTAAACCCTAAAACACCACCCCCAGCACGACCACCTACACTGCCCGAAAACCACTGCACTGCCCTAAACCCTGAAACACCACCCCCCTGCACTACCCCCCTACACTGCCTGAACACAACTGCACTGCCCTAAAGCCTGAAACACCACTCCAGCAAGACCCCCTACACTGCCCGAACACCTCTGCATTGCCCTGAAAGCTGAAACACCACGCCCAGCAAGACCCCCTTCACTGCCTGAACAACACTGCCCTAAACCCTTAAACACCACCCCAGCAAGACACCCTACGCTACCCGAAAACCACTGCACTGCCCTAAACCCTGAAACACTAGCCCCTGCACGACCCCCTACACTGCCTGAACACCACTGCACTGCTCTAAACCCTGAAACACCTCTGCCAGCATGACCCCCTACACTGCCCGAACACCACTGCACTGCTCTAAACCCTGAAACACCTCTACCAGCATGACCCCCTACACTGCCTGAACACCACTGCTCTGCCCTAAACCCTAAAACACCACCCCCAGCACGTCCCCTACACTGCCTGAATACCACTGCTCTGCCCTAAACTCTGAAACACCACCCCTGCACGATCCCCTATACTGCCCGAACACCACTGCACTGCCCTAAACCCTGCAACACCACCCCCAGCACGACCCCCTACACTGCCCGCACACCACTGCACTGCCCTAAACCCTGCAACACCAACCCCAGCACGACTCCCTACACTGCCCGAACACCACTGCACTGCCCTAAACCCTGAAACACCACCCCCTGCACGATCCCCCACACTGCCTGAACACCACTGCACTGCCCTAAACCCTAAAACACCACCCCCTGCACGACACCCTACACTACCGGAACACCAATGCACTACCCTAAAACACCACCCCCAGCATGACCCTCAACACTGCCCGAACACCACTGCACTACCCTAAACCATAAAACACCAGCCCCAGCACGACCCACTACACTGCCCGAACACCACTGCACTGCCCTAACCCTAAAACACCAGCCCCAGCATGACCCCTCACACTGCCCAAACACCACTGCACGGCCCTAATCCCTGAAACACTAGCCCCAGCACGACCCCCTACACTGCCCGAAAACCACTGCACTGCCATAAACCCTAAAACACCAGGCCCAGCATGACCCCCTACACTGCCCAAACACCACTGCACTGCCCTAAACCCTGAAACACCACCCCCAGCACGACCACCTACACTGCCCAAACACCACTTCACTGCCCTAAACCCTGAAACACCACCCCCTGTAAGACCCCCTACATTGCCCGAACACCACTGCACTGCCCTGAACCCTGAAACACCACCCCCAGCAAGACCCTCTACACTGCCTGAAAACCACTGCCCTAAACCCTGAAACACCACCCCAGCAAGACCCCCTACACCGCCCGAAAACCAATGCACTACCCTAAACCCTGAAACACCACCCCCTGCACGACCCCCTACACTGCCCGAACACCCCTTCACTGCCCTAAACCCTAAAACACTAACCCCAGCACGACACCGTACACTACGTGAACACCACTGCACTACCCTAAAACACCACCCCCAGCATGACCCCCAACACTGCCTGAACACCACTGCACTACCCTAAACCATAAAACACCAGCCCCAGAACAACCCCCTACACTGCCTGAACACCACTGCACTGCCCTAACCCTTAAAAACCAGTCCCAGCATGACCCCCTACACTGCCCAAACACCACTGCACTGCCCTAAACCCTAAAACAACAGCCCCAGCATGACCCCTCACACTGCTCGAACACCACAGCATGGCCCAAAACCCTGAAACACCAGCCGCAGCACGACCCCCTACACTGCCTGAACACCACTGCACTGCCCTAAACCCTAAAACACCACCCCCAGCACGACCACCTACACTGCCCGAAAACCACTGCACTGCTCTAAACCCTGAAACACCACCCCCCTGCACTACCCCCCTACACTGCCTGAACACAACTGCACTGCCCTAAAGCCTGAAACACCACTCCAGCAAGACCCCCTACACTGCCCGAATACCTCTGCATTGCCCTGAAAGCTGAAACACCACGCCCAGCAAGACCCCCTTCACTGCCTGAACAACACTGCCCTAAACCCTTAAACACCACCCCAGCAAGACACCCTACGCTACCCGAAAACCACTGCACTGCCCTAAACCCTGAAACACTAGCCCCTGCACGACCCCCTACACTGCCCGAACACCACTGCACTGCTCTAAACCCTGAAACACCTCTGCCAGCATGACCCCCTACACTGCCCGAACACCACTGCACTGCTCTAAACCCTGAAACACCTCTACCAGCATGACCCCCTACACTGCCTGAACACCACTGCTCTGCCCTAAACCCTAAAACACCACCCCCAGCACGTCCCCTACACTGCCTGAATACCACTGCTCTGCCCTAAACTCTGAAACACCAGCCCCAGCATGACCCCCTACACTGTCCGAACACCACTGCACTGCCCTAAACCCTGAAACACCAGCCCCAGCACGACCCCCTCCACTGCCCGAACGCAACTGCTCTAAACCCTGAAACGCCTTCCCCTGCAAGACCCTCCACACTGCCCGAACACCACTGCAGCACTGCCCTAAACCCTGAGATGGCACCCCCTGCAAGACCCCCTATATTGCCCGAACACCACTGCACTGCCCTAAACCCTGAAACACCACCCCCAGCACGACCCCCTACACTGCCCGAACACCACTGCACTGCCCTAAACCCTGAGACACCACCCCAGCACGACCCCCTACACTGCCCGAACACCACTGCACTGCCCTAAACCCTAAAACACTACCCCCAGCACGACCCCCCATACTGCCCGAACACCACTTCACTGCCCTAAACCCTGAAACACCACCCCAGCAAGACCCCCTACACTGCCCGAAAACAATCCACTGCCATAAACCCTGAAACACCACCCCCTTCACGTCCCCCTACACTGCCCGAACACCACTGCACTGCCCTAAACCTTGAAACACCATTCCCAGGATGACCCCCTACACTGCTCAAACACCACTGCTCTGCCCTAAACCCTAAAACACCACCCCCAGCACGTCCCCCTACACTGCCAGAACACCACTGCACTGCCCTAATTCCTGAAACACCACCGCCAGCACGACCCCCTACACTGCCTGAACACCACTGCTCTGCCCTAAACCCTGAAACACCAGCACGACCCCCTACACTGCCCGAACACCACTGTACTGCCCTAAACCCTGAAACACCAGAATCAGCACGACCCCCTACACTGCCCACACACCACTGCACTGCCCTAAACCGTGAACCACCACCCCCAACAAGACCCCCTACACTGCACGAACACCACTGCACTGCCCTAAATGCTGAAACACCACCCACAGCACGACCCCCTACACTACCCACACACCACTGCACTGCCCTAAACCCTGAAACACCACCCACAGCACAACCCCCTACACTGCCCGAACACCACTGCACTGCTCTAAACCTTGAAACACCACCCCCAGCAGGACCCCCTAAACTGCCCGAACACCACTGCACTGCCCTAAACCCTGAAACACCACACCCTGCAAGACCCCCTACATTGCCCGAACACCACTCCCTTAAACCCTGAAACGCCACCCCAGCAAGAACCCCTAGTATGCCCGAAAACCACTGCACTGCCCTAAACCCTGAAACACCACCCCCTATATGGCCCCCTGCACTGCCCGAACACCACTGCACTGCCCTAAACCCTGAAACACCAACCCCTGCACGATCCCCTATACTGCCCGAACACCACTGCACTGCCCTAAACCCTGCAACACCACCCCCAGCACGACCCCCTACCTTGCCCGCACACCACTGCACTGCCCTAAACCCTGAAACACCACCCCCTGCAAGACCAACAACACTGCCCGAACACCACTTCACTGCCCTAAACCCTAAAACACCACCCCCTGCACGACACCCTTCACTACCATAACACCACTGCACTACCCTAAAACACCACCCCCAATATGACCCTCAACACTGCCCGAACACCACTGCACTACCCTAAACCATAAAACACCAGCCCCAGCACGACCCCTACACTGCCCAAAAACCACTGCCCTGCCCTAACCCTAAAACACCAGCCCCAGCACGACCCCTCACACTACCCGAACACCACTGAACTGCCCTAAACCCTGCAACACCAGCCCCAGCACGACCCCCTACACTGCCCGAACACCACTGCACTGCCCTAAACCCTGAAACACCAGCCCCAGCACGACCCCCTCCACTGCCCGAACGCAACTGCTCTAAACCCTGAAACGCCTTCCCCTGCAAGACCCTCCACACTGCCCGAACACCACTGCAGCACTGCCCTAAACCCTGAGATGCCACCCCCTGCAAGACCCCCTATATTGCCCGAACACCACTGCACTGCCCTAAACCCTGAAACACCACCCCCAGCACGACCCCCTACACTGCCCGAACACCACTGCACTGCCCTAAACCCTGAAACACCACCCCAGCACGACCCCCTACACTGCCCGAACACCACTGCACTGCCCTAAACCCTAAAACACTACCCCCAGCACGACCCCCCATACTGCCCGAACACCACTTCACTGCCCTAAACCCTGAAACACCACCCCCTTCACGTCCCCCTACACTGCCCGAACACCACTGCACTGCCCTACACCATTCCCAGGATGACCCCCTACACTGCTCAAACACCACTGCTCTGCCCTAAACCCTAAAACACCACCCCCAGCACGTCCCCCTACACTGCCAGAACACCACTGCACTGCCCTAATTCCTGAAACACCACCGCCAGCACGACCCCCTACACTGCCTGAACACCACTGCTCTGCCCTAAACCCTTAAACACCAGCACGACCCCCTACACTGCCCGAACACCACTGTACTGCCCTAAACCCTAAAACACCAGAACCAGCACGACCCCCTACACTGCCCACACACCACTGCACTGCCCTAAACCGTGAACCACCACCCCCAACAAGACCCCCTACACTGCACGAACACATCTGCACTGCCCTAAACGCTGAAACACCACCCACAGCACGACCCCCTACACTACCCACACACCACTGCACTGCCCTAAACCCTGAAACACCACCCACAGCACAACCCCCTACACTGCCCGAACAACAGTGCACTGCCCTAAACCTTGAAACACCACCCCCAGCACGACCCCCTAAACTGCGCGAACACCACTGCACTGCCCTAAACCCTGAAACACCACACCCTGCAAGACCCCCTACATTGCCCGAACACCACTCCCTTAAACCCTGAAACGCCACCCCCTGCACGATCCCCTATACTGCCCGAACACCACTGCACTGCCCTAAACCCTGCAACACCACCCCCAGCACGACCCCCTACACTGCCCGCACACCACTGCACTGCCCTAAACCCTGAAACACCATCCCCTGCAAGACCCCCTACACTGCCCGAACACCACTGCCCTAAACCCTGAAACGCCACCCTCTGCAAGACCCCCTACCCTGCCCGAACACCATTGCACTGCTCTAAACCCTGAAACGCCACCCCCAGCACAACCCCCTACACTGCGCAAACACCACTGCTCTGCCCTAAACCCCGAAACACCAGTCCCATCACAACCCCCTACACTGCCCGAACTCCACTGCACTGCCCTAAACCCTGAAATACTAGCCCCAGCACGACCCCCTACACTGCCCGAACACCACTGCACTGCCCTAAACCCTGAAACGCCACCCTCTGCAAGACCCCCTACCCTGCCCGAACACCATTGCACTGCTCTAAACCCTGAAACGCCACCCCCAGCACAACCCCTTACACTGCGCAAACACCACTGCTCTGCCCTAAACCCCGAAACACCAGTCCCATCACAACCCCCTACACTGCCCGAACTCCACTGCACTGCCCTAAACCCTAAAATACTAGCCCCAGCACGACCCCCTACACTGCCAGAACACCACTGCACTGCCCTAAACCCTGAAAAACCAGCCCCAGCATGACCTCCTAAATTGCCCGAACACCACTGCACTGACCTAAACCTTGAAACACCACCCCCAGCACGACCCTCTAAACTGCCCGAACACCACTGCACTGCCCTAAACCCTGAAACACCACACCCTGCAAGACCCCCTACACTGCCCGAACACCACTCCCCTAAACCCTGAAATGCCACCCCAGCAAGAACCCCTAGAATGCCCGAAAACCACTGCACTGCCCTAAACCCTGAAACACCACCCCCTGCACGACCCCCTGCACTGCCCGAACACCACTGCACTGCCCTAAACCCTGAAACACCACCCCCTGCACGATCCCCTACACTGCCCGAACACCACTGCACTGCCCTAAACCCTGCAACACCACCCCCAGCACGACCCCCTACACTGCCCGCACACCACTGCACTGCCCTAAACGCTGAAACACCACCCCCTGCAAGACCCCCTACCCTGCCCGAACACCATTGCACTGCTCTAAACCCTGAAACGCCACCCCCAGCACAACCCCCTGCACTGCCCGCACACCACTGCACTGCCTTAAACCCTGAAACACCTGCCCCAGCAAGACCCCCTACACTGCCTGAACACCACTGCCCTAAACCCTGAAACGCCAAATCCAGCAAGATCCCCTACACTGCCCGAACACCACTGCCCTAAACCCTGAAACCCCACCCCCTGCAAGACCCCCTACACTGCCCGAACACCACTGCACCACTGCCCTGAACCCTAAAACACCACCCCCTGCAAGACCCCCTACACTGCCCGAACACCACTGCACTGCACTGCCCTAAACCCTGAAACATCACCCCCAGCACGACTCCTACACTGCCCGAACACCACTGCACTGCCCTAAACCCTGAAATACCACCCCCAGCATGACCGCCTACACTGACCGAACATTACAGCACTGACCTAAGCCCTAAAACACCACCCCCAGCATGACCCCCCACACTGCCCGAACACCACTGCACTGCCCTAAACCCTAAAAGACCACCCCATCACGACACCCTACACAGCTCGAACACCACTGCACTGACCTAAACCCTGTAACACCACCCCAGCACGACCCCTTACACTGCCCGAACACCACTGCACTGCCCTAAACCCTAAAACACTACCCCCAGCACGACCCCCCACACTGCCCGAACACCACTTCACTGCCCTAAACCCTAGAACACCACCCCCTGCACAACACCCTACACTACCGGAACACCACTGCACTACCCTAAACCCTGAAACTTCACCCCCAGCACGACCCTCTACACTGCCCGAACACCACTGCACTGCCATAAACCCTGAAACACCAACCCCAGCAAGACCCCCTACACTGCCCGAACACCTCTGCACTGCCCTGAACCCTATAACACCACCCCCAGCAGGACCACCTACACTGCCTGAACACCACTGCCCTAAACCCTGAAACACCACTCCCAGGACGAACCCCTACACTGCCCAAACACCACTGCTCTGCCCTAAACCCTAAAACACCACCCCCAGCACGATCCCCTACACTGCCCGAACACCACTGCACTGCCCTAAACCCTGAAACACCACTCCCAGGACGAACTCCTCCACTGCCCAAACACCACTGCTCTGCCCTAAACCCTAAAACACCACCCCCACTACGTCCCCCTACACTGCCAGAACACTACTGCACTGCCCTAATTCCTGAAATACCATCCCCAGCACGACCCCCTACACTGCCTGAACACCACTGCTCTGCCCTAAACCCTGAAAAACCACCCCCAGCATGACCCCCTACACTGCCCGAACACCACTGCACTGCCCTAAACCCTGAAACAGCACCCCAGCACAACCCCCTACACTGCCCGAACACCACTGCACTGCCCTAAACCCTAAAACACTACCCCCAGCAGGACCCCCCAAACTGCCCGAACACCACTTCACTGCCCTAAACCCTAAAACACCACCCCCTGCACGACACCCTTCACTACCGTAACACCACTGCACTACCCTAAAACACCACCCCCTCAACACTGCCCGAACACCACTGCACTACCCTAAACCATAAAACACCAGCCCCAGCACGACCCCTACACTGCCCAAAAACCACTGCACTGCCCTAACCCTAAAACACCAGCCCCAGCACGACCCCTCACACAACCCGAACACCAATGAACTGCCCTAAACCCTGCAACACCAGCCCCAGCACGACCCCCTACACTGCCCGAACATAACTGCACTGCCCTAAACCCTGAAACACCACCCCCAGCACGACCCCTTACACTGCCCGAACACCACTGCACGGCCCAAAACCCTGAAACACCACCCCCCTGCATGACCCCCCACACTGCCTGAACACCACTGCACTGCCCTAAACCCTGAAACACCACCCCCAGCAAGACCCCCTGTTGCCCGAACACCTCTGCACTGCCCTGAACCCTGAAACACCACCCCCAGCAAGAACCTCTACATTGCCTGAACACCACTACCCTAAACCCTGAAACACCACCCCAACAAGACCCCCTACACTGCCCGAAAACCAATGCACTGCCATGAACCCTGAAACACCACTCCCTTCATGACCCCCTACACTGCCTGAACACCACTGCACTGCCCTAAACCCTGAAACACCATTCCCAGGATGACCCCCTACACTGCTCAAACACCACTGCTCTGCCCTAAACCCTAAAACACCACCCCCAGCACGTACCCCTACACTGCCAGAACACCACTGCACTGCCCTAATTCCTGAAACACCACCGCCAGCACGACCCCTACACTGCCTAAACACCACTGCTCTGCCCTAAAGCCTGAAACACCACCCCCAGCATGTCCCCATACACTGCCTGAACACCACTGTTCTGCCCTAAACCCTGAAACACCAGCACGACCCCCTACACTGCCCGAACACCACTGTACTGCCCTAAACCCTGAAACACCAGAACCAGCACTACCCCCTACACTGCCCACACACCACTGCACTGCCCTAAACCTTGAACCACCACCCCCAACACGACCCCTACACTGCACCAACACCACTGCACTGCCCTAAATGCTGACACACCACCCACAGCACGACCCCCTACACTGCCCGAACACCACTGCACTGCCCTAAACCTTGAAACACCACCCCCAGCACGACCCCCTAAACTGCCCGAACACCACTGCACAGCCCTAAACCCTGAAACACCACCCCCTGCAAGACCCCCTACACTGCCCGAACACCACTCCCCTAAACCCTGAAACGCCACCCCAGCAAGAACCCCTAGAATGCCCAAAAACCACTGCACTGCCCTAAACCCTGAAACACCACCCCCAGCACAACCCCCTACACTGCCCGAAAACCACTGCACTGCCCTAAACCCTGAAACACCACCCCCAGCACGATCCCCTACACTGCCCGAACACCACTGCACTGCCCTAAACCCTGAAACACCACCCCCAGCAAGATCCCCTACACTGCCCGAACACCTCTGCACTGCCCTGAACCCTGAAACACCACCCCCTGCAAGACCCCCTACACTGCCCGAACACCACTCCCCTAAACCCTGAAACGCCACCCCAGCAAGAACCCCTAGAATGCCCAAAAACCACTACACTGCCCTAAACCCTGAAACACCACCGCCAGCATGACCCCCTACACTGCCCGAAAACCACTGCACTGCCCTAAACCCTGAAACACGACCACCAGCACGACCCCATACACTGCCCAAACACCACTGCACTGCCCTAAACCCTGAAACACCACCCCCAGCACGACCCCCTACACTGCCCGAACACCACTGCACTGCCCTAAACCGTGAAACACCAGCCCCATCACGACCCCCTACACTGCCCGAACACCACTGCACTGCCCTAAACCCTGAAACACCAGCCCCAGAACGACCCCCTCCACTGCCAGAACGCAACTGCTCTAAACCTGTAACGCCTTCCCCTGCAAGACCCCCTAACACTGCCCGAACACCACTGCAGCACTGCCCTAAACCCTGAAATGCCACCCCCTGCAAGACCCCCTATATTTCCCGAACACCACTGCACTGCCCTAAACCCTAACACACCAACCCCAGCACGACCCCCTACACTGCCCGAACACCACTGCACTGCCCTAAACCCTGAATCACCACCCCAGCAAAACCCCCTGCACTGCCCGAACACCACTGCACTGCCCTAAACCCTAAAATACTACCCCCAGCATGACCCCCCACACTGCCCGAACACCACTTCACTGCCCTAAACCCTAAAACATCACCCCCTGCACGACACCCTACACTACCGGAACACCACTGCACTACACTAAAACACCACCCTCAGCATGAACCTCAACACAGCCCGAACACCACTGCACTACCCTAAAACATAAAACACCAGCCCCAGCACGACCCCCTACACTACCCGCACACCACTGCACTGCCCTAAACCCTGAGACACCACCCCCAGCACGACCCCCTAAACTGCCCGAACACCACTGCACTGCCCTAAACCCTGAAACACCACCCCCTGCAAGACCCCCTACACTGCCCGAACACCACTCCCCTAAACCCTGAAACGCAACCCCAGCAAGAACCCCTAGAATGCCCGAAAACCACTGCACTGCCCTAAACCCTGAAACACCACCCCCAGCATGAACCCCTACACTGCCCGAAAACCACTGCACTGCCCTAAACCCTGAAACACCACCCCCAGCACGACCCCCTACACTGCCCGATCACCACTGCACTGCCCTAAACCCTGAAACACCACCCCCAGCAAGATCCCCTACACTGCCCAAACACCTCTGCACTGCCCTGAACCCTGAAACACCACCCCCAGCAAAACCCCTTACACTGCCTGAACACCACTGCCCTAAACCCTTAAACAACACCCACAGCACGACCCCCTACACTGCCCGAACACCACTGCACTGCCCTAAACCGTGAAACACCAGCCCCAGCACGACCCCCTACACTGCCTGAACACCACTGCACTGCCCTAAACCCTGAAACACCAGCCCCAGCACGACCCCCTCCACTGCCCAAACGCAACTGCTCTAAATCCTGAAACGCCTTCCCCTGCAAGACCCTCCACACTGCCCGAACACCACTGCAGCACTGCCCTAAACCCTGAAATGCCACCCCCTGCAAGACCCCCTATATTGCCCGAACACCACTGCACTGCCCTAAACCCTGAAACACCACCCCCAGCACGACCCCCTACACTGCCAGAACACCACTGCACTGCCCTAAACCCTGAATCACCACCCCAGCACAACCCCCTGCACAGCCCAAACACCACTGCACTGCCCTAAACCCTAAAATACTACCCCCAGCATGACCCCACACACTGCCCGAACACCACTTCACTGGCCTAAACCCTAAAACATCACCCCCTTCACGACACCCTACACTACCAGAACACCACTGCACTACCCTGAAACACCACCCTCAGCATGACCCTCAACAAAGCCCGAACAACACTGCACTACCCTAAACCATAAAACACCAGCCCCAGCACGACCCCCTACACTGCCCGAACACCATTGCACTGCCCTAACTCTAAAACACCAGCCCCAGCACGACCCCTCAAACTGCCTGAACACCACTGCACTGTTCTGAACCTTTAAACACCACCCCAGCAAGACCCCCTATACTGCCTGAACACCACTGCCCTAAACCCTGAAATACCCCCTCAGCATGACCCCCTACACTGCCCGAAAACCACTGCACTGCCCTAAACCCTGAAACACCACCCCCTGCACGACCCCCTACAGTGCCCGAACACCACTGCACTGCCCTAAACCCTGAAACACCACCCCCTGAACGACCCCCTACACTGCCCAAACACCACTGCACTGCCCTAAACCCTGAAACACCACCCCCCTGCACGACCCCTTACACTGCCCGAACACCACTGCACTACCCTGAAACCATGAAACACCACCCCCAGCAAGACCCCCTACACTGCCCGAACACCACTTCACTGCCCTAAACCCTAAAACACCACCCCCTGCACGACACCCTTCACTACCGTAACACCACTGCACTACCCTAAAACACCACCCCCAATAAGACCCTCAACACTGCCCGAACACCACTGTACTACCCTAAAGCATAAAACACCAGCCCCCGCACTACCCCCTACACAGCCCTGAAAACCACTGCACTGCCCTAACCCTAAAACACCAGCCCCAGCATGACCCCTCACACTGCCCGAACACCACTGCACTGCCCTAAACCCTGCAAGACCAGCCCCAGCACGACCCCCTACACTGCCCGAACACAACTGCACTGCCCTATACCCTGAAACACCAACCCAGCACGACTCCCTACACTGCCCGAACACCACTGCACTGCCCTAAACCCTGAAACACCACCCCCTGCATGACCCCCACACTGCCTGAGCACCACTGCACTGCCCTAAACCCTGAAACACCACCCCCAGCAAGACCCCTTATTGCCCGAACACCTCTGCACTGCCCTGAACCCTGAAACACCACCCCAGCAAGACCCTCTACATTGCCTGAACACCACTGCCCTAAACCCTGAAACACCACCCCAGCAAGACCCCCTACACTGCCCGAACACAACTGCACTGCCCTAAACCCTGAAACACCATTCCCAGGATGACCCCCTACACTGCTCAAACACCACTGCTCTGCCCTAAACCCTAAAACACCACCCCCAGCACGTACCCTACACTGCCAGAACACCACTGCACTGCCCTAATTCCTGAAACACCACTGCCAGCACGACCCCCTACACTGCCTGAACACCACTGCTCTGCCCTAAACCCTGAAACACCAGCACAACCCCCTACACTGCCCGAACACCACTGTACTGCCCTAAACCCTGTAACACCAGAACCAACACGACCCCCTACACTGCCCAAACACCTCTGCACTGCCCTGAACCCTGAAACACCACCCCCAGCAGGACCCACTACACTGCCTGAACACCACTGCCCTGATCCCTGAAACACCACCCCAGCAAGAACCCCTAGAATGCCCGAAAACCACTGCACTGCCCTAAACCCTGAAACACCACCCCCTGCACGGCCCCTGCACTGCCAGAACACCACTGCACTGCCCTAATTCCTCAAACACCACCCCAGCACGACCCCCTACACTGCCTGAACACCACTGCTCTGCCCTAAACCCTGAAACACCACCCCCAGCACGTTCCCCTACCCCTACACTGCCTGAACACCACTGCTCTGCCCTAAACCCTGAAACACCAGCACAACCCCCTACACTGCCCGAACACCACTGCACTGCCCTAAACCCTGAAACACCATCCCCAGCACGACCCCCTACACTGCCCGCACTCCACTGCGCTGCCCTAAACCCTGAAACACCACCCCCAGCAAGACCCCCTACACTGCCCGAACACCACTGCTCTAAACCCTGAAACGCCACCCCCTGCAAGACCCTCTACACTGCCCGAACACCACTGCACCACTACCCTGAACCCTAAAACGCCACCCCCTGCAAGACCCCCGACACTACCGTAACACCACTGCACTACCCTAAAACACCACCCCCAATATGACCCTCAACACTGCCTGAACACCACTGTACTACCCTAAACCATAAAACACCAGCCCCCGCACGACCCCCTACACAGCCCTGAAAACCACTGCACTGCCCTAACCCTAAAACACCAGCCCCAGCACGACCCCTCACACTGCCTGAACACCACTGCACTGCCCTAAACCCTGCAACACCAGCCCCAGCACGACCCCCTACACTGCCCGAACACAACTGCACTGCCCTATACCATGAAACACCAACCCAGCACATCTCCCTACACTGCCCGAACACCACTGCACTGCCCTAAACCCTGAAACACCACCCCCCTGCATGACCCCCACACTGCCTGAGCACCACTGCACTGCCCTAAACCCTGAAACACCACCCCCAGCAAGACCCCTTATTGCCCGAACACCTCTGCACTGCCCTGAACCCTGAAACACCACCCCAGCAAGACCCTCTACATTGCCTGAACACCACTGCCCTAAACCCTGAAACACCACCCCAGCAAGACCCCCTACACTGCCCGAACACCACTGCACTGCCCTAAACCCTGAAACACCATTCCCAGGATGACCCCCTACACTGCTCAAACACCACTGCTCTGCCCTAAACCCTAAAACACCACCCCCAGCACGTCCCCTACACTGCCAGAACACCACTGCACTGCCCTAATTCCTGAAACACGACTACCAGCACGACCCCCTACACTGCCTGAACACCACTGCTCTGCCCTAAACCCTGAAACACCAGCACAACCCCCTACACTGCCCGAACACCACTGTACTGCCCTAAACCCTGAAACACCAGAACCAACACGACCCCCTACACTGCCCAAACACCTCTGCACTGCCCTGAACCCTGAAACACCACCCCCAGCAGGACCCACTACACTGCCTGAACACCACTGCCCTGATCCCTGAAACACCACCCCAGCGAGAACCCCTAGAATGCCCGAAAACCACTGCACTGCCCTAAACCCTGAAACACCACCCCCTGCACGGCCCCTGCACTGCCAGAACACCACTGCACTGCCCTAATTCCTCAAACACCACCCCAGCACGACCCCCTACACTGCCTGAACACCACTGCTCTGCCCTAAACCCTGAAACACCACCCCCAGCACGTCCCCCTACACTGCCTGAACACCACTGCTCTGCCCTAAACCCTGAAACACCAGCACAACCCCCTACACTGCCCGAACACCACTGCACTGCCCTAAACCCTGAAACACCATCCCCAGCACAACCCCCTACACTGCCCGCACTCCACTGCGCTGCCCTAAACCCTGAAACACCACCCCCAGCAAGACCCCCCACACTGCCCGAACACCACTGCTCTAAACCCTGAAACGCCACCCCCTGCAAGACCCTCTACACTGCCCGAACACCACTGCACCACTACCCTGAACCCTAAAACGCCACCCCCTGCAAGACCCCCTACACTGCCCGAACACCACTGCACTGCTCTAAACCCTGAAACATCACCCCCAGCACGACTCCTACACTGTCCGAACACCACAGCACTGCCCTAAACCCTGAAATACCACCCCCAGCATAACCCCCTACACTGCCCGAACACTACTGCATTGCCCTAAACCCTAAAACACCACCCCCATCCCGACCCCCCCTGACTGCCCAAACACCACTGCACTGCCCTAAACCCTAAAACAAGACCCCATCACGACACCCTACACTGCTCGAATACCACTACACTGCCCAAAACCCTGAACCACCACCCCAGCACGACCCCTTACACAGCCCGAACACCACTGCACTGCCCTAAACCCTAAAACACTACCCCCAGCACGACCCCCCCCACACTGGCCGAACACCACTGCACTGCCCTAAACCCTAAAACACCACCCCCTGCACGACACCCTACACTACCTTAACACCATTGCACTACCCTAAAACACCACCCCCAGCATGACCCTCAACACTGCCAGAACACCACTGCACTACCCTAAGCCATAAAACACCAGCCCCAGCACGACCCACTACACTGCCCGAACACCACTACACTGCCCTAACCCTAAAACACCAGCCAAAGCATGACCCTTCACACTGCCCAAACACCACTGCACGGCCCTAATCCCTGAAACACCAGCCCCAGCACGACCCCCTACACTGCCCGAAAACCACTGCACTGCCATAAACCCTAAAACACCAGGCCCAGCATGACCCCCTACACTGCCCGAACATCACTGCACTGCCCTAAACACTGAAACACCACCCCCAGCACGACCACCTACACTGCCCAAACACCACTGCACTGCCCTAAACCCTGAAACACCACCCCCCTGTAAGACCCCTACATTGCCCGAACACCACTGCACTGCCCTAAACCCTGAAACACCACCCCAGCAAGACCTCCTACACCGTCCGAAAACCAATGCACTGCCCTAAACCCTGAAACACCACCCCCTGCACGACCCCCTACACTGCCCGAACACCACTTCACTGCCCTAAACCCTTAAACACTAACCCCAGCACGACACCGTACACTACCTGATCACCACTGCACTACCCTAAAACACCACCCCCAGCATGACCCCCAACACTGCCCAAACACCACTGCACTACCCTAAACCATAAAACACCAGCCCCAGAACAACCCCCTACACTGCCCGAACACCACTGCACTGCCCTAACTCTTAAAAACCAGCCCCAGCATGACCCCCTACACTGCCCAAACACCACTGCACTGCCCTAAACCCTAAAACAACAGCCCCAGCATGACCCCTCACACTGCTTGAACACCACAGCATGGCCCAAAACCCTGAAACACCAGCCGCAGCATGACCCCCTACACTGCCTGAACACCACTGCACTGCCCTAAACCCTGAAACACCAGCCGCAGCACGACCCCCTACACTGCCTGAACACCACTGCACTGCCCTAAACCCTAAAACACCACCCCCAGCATGACCACCTACACTGCCCGAAAACCACTGCACTGCCCTAAACCCTGAAACACCACCCCCCTGCACGACCCCCCTACACTGCCTGAACACAACTGCACTGCCCTAAAGCCTGAAACAACACTCCAGCAAGACCCCCTACACTGCCCGAACACCTCTGCATTGCCCTGAAAGCTGAAACACCACCCCCAGCAAGACCCCCTTCACTGCCTGAACAACCCTGCCCTAAACCCTTAAACACCACCCCAGCAAGACACCCTACGCTACCCGAAAACAACTGCACTGCCCTAAACCCTGAAACACTACCCCCTGCACGACCCCCTACACTGCCCGAACACCACTGCACTGCTCTAAACCCTGAAACACCTCTGCCAGCATGACCCCCTACACTGCCTAAACACCACTGCTCTTCCCTAAACCCTGAAACACCACCCCCAGCACGTCCCCCTACACTGCCTGAACACCACTGCTCTGCCCTAAACTCTGAAACACCAGCCCCAGCACGACCCCCTACACTGCCCGAACACCACTGTACTGCCCTAAACCCTGAAACACCAGCCCCAGCACGACCTCCTACACTGCCCGAACACCACTGTACTGCCCTAAACCCTGAAACACCAGCCCCAGCACGACACCCTACACTACCCGAACACCACTGCACTGCCCTAAACCCTGAAACACCACCCCAGCACGACCCCCTACACTGCCCGAACACCACTGCACTGCCCTAAACCCTAAAACACTTCCCCCAGCACGACCCCCCACACTGCCCGAACACCACTTCACTGCCCTAAACCCTAAAACACCACCCACTGCACGACACCCTTCACTACTGTAACACCACTGCACTACCATAAAACACCACCCCCAATATGACCCTCAACACTGCCCGAACACCACTGTACTACCCTAAACCATAAAACACCAGCCCCAGCACGACCCCCTACACAGCCCGAAAACCACTGCACTGCCCTAACCCTAAAACACCAGTCCCATCACGACCCCTCACACTGCCCGAACACCACTGCACTGCCCTAAACCCTGCAACACCAGCCCCAGCACGACCCCCTACACTGCCCGAACACAACTGCGCTGCCCTAAACCCTGAAACACCAACCCCAGCACGACTCCCTACACTGCCCGAACACCACTGCACTGCCCTAAACCCTGAAACACCACCCCCCTGCACGATCCCCCACACTGCCTGAACACCACTGCACTGCCCTAAACCCTAAAACACCACCCCCTGCACGACACCCTACACTACCGGAACACCATTGCACTACCCTAAAACACCACCCCCAGCATGACCCTCAACACTGCCCAAACACCACTGCACTACCCTAAACCATAAAACACCAGCCCCAGCACGACCCACTACACTGCCCGAACACCACTGCACTGCCCTAACCCTAAAACACCAGCCCCAGCATGACCCCTCACACTGCCCAAACACCACTGCACGGCCCTAATCCCTGAAACACTAGCCCCAGCACGACCCCCTACACTGCCCGAAAACCACTGCACTGCCATAAACCCTAAAACACCAGGCCCAGCATGACCCCCTACACTGCCCGAACACCACTGCACTGCCCTAAACCCTGAAACACCACCCCCAGCACGACCACCTACACTGCCCAAACACCACTTCACTGCCCTAAACCCTGAAACACCACCCCCTGTAAGACCCCCTACATTGCCCGAACACCACTGCACTGCCCTAAACCCTTAAACACCACCCCCAGCAAGACCCTCTACACTGCCTGAACACTACTGCCCTAAACCCTGAAACACCATCCCAGCAAGACCCCCTACACCGCCCGAAAACCAATGCACTACCCTAAACCCTGAAACACCACCCCCTGCACGACCCCCTACACTGCCCGAACACCCCTTCACTGCCCTAAACCCTAAAACACTAACCCCAGCACGACACCGTACACTACGTGAACACCACTGCACTACCCTAAAACACCACCCCCAGCATGACCCCCAACACTGCCTGAACACCACTGCACTACCCTAAAACATAAAACACCAGCCCCAGAACAACCCCCTACACTGCCCGAACACCACTGCACTGCCCTAACCCTTAAAAACCAGTCCCAGCATGACCCCCTACACTGCCCAAACACCACTGCACTGCCCTAAACCCTAAAACAACAGCCCCAGCATGACCCCTCACACTGCTCGAACACCACAGCATGGCCCAAAACCCTGAAACACCAGCCGCAGCACGACCCCCTACACTGCCTGAACACCACTGCACTGCCCTAAACCCTAAAACACCACCCCCAGCACGTCCACCTACACTGCCCGAAAACCACTGCACTGCCCTAAACCCTGAAACACCACCCCCCTGCACTACCCCCCTACACTGCCTGAACACAACTGCACTGCCCTAAAGCCTGAAATACCACTCCAGCAAGACCCCCTACACTGCCCGAACACCTCTGCATTGCCCTGAAAGCTTAAACACCACCCCCAGGAAGACCCCCTTCACTGCCTGAACAACACTGCCCTAAACCCTTAAACACCACCCCAGCAAGACACCCTACGCTACCCGAAAACCACTGCACTGCCCTAAACCCTGAAACACTAGCCCCTGCACGACCCCCTACACTGCCCGAACACCACTGCACTGCTCTAAACCCTGAAACACCTCTGCCAGCATGACCCCCTACACTGCCTGAACACCACTGCTCTGCCCTAAACCCTAAAACACCACCCCCAGCACGTCCCCTACACTGCCTGAATACCACTGCTCTGCCCTAAACTCTGAAACACCAGCCCCAGCACGACCCCCTACACTGTCCGAACACCACTGCACTGCCCTAAACCCTGAAACACCAGCCCCAGCACGACCCCCTCCACTGCCCGAACGCAACTGCTCTAAACCCTGAAACGCCTTCCCCTGCAAGACCCTCCACACTGCCCGAACACCACTGCAGCACTGCCCTAAACCCTGAGATGCCACCCCCTGCAAGACCCCCTATATTGCCCGAACACCACTGCACTGCCCTAAACCCTGAAACACCACCCCCAGCATGACCCCCTACACTGCCCGAACACCACTGCACTGCCCTAAACCCTGAAACACCACCCCAGCACGACCCCCTACACTGCCCGAACACCACTGCACTGCCCTAAACCCTAAAACACTACCCCCAGCACGACCCCCCATACTGCCCGAACACCACTTCACTGCCCTAAACCCTGAAACACCACCCCAGCAAGACCCCCTACACCGCCCGAAAACAATGCACTGCCATAAACCCTGAAACACCACCCCCTTCACGTCCCCCTACACTGCCTGAACACCACTGCACTGCCCTAAACCTTGAAACACCATTCCCAGGATGACCCCCTACACTGCTCAAACACCACTGCTCTGCCCTAAACCCTAAAACACCACCCCCAGCACGTCCCCCTACACTGCCAGAACACCACTGCACTGCCCTAATTCCTGAAACACCACTGCCAGCACGACCCCCTACACTGCCTGAACACCACTGCTCTGCCCTAAACCCTGAAACACCAGCACGACCCCCTACACTGCCCGAACACCACTGTACTGCCCTAAACCCTGAAACACCAGAACCAGCACGACCCCCTACACTGCCCACACACCACTGCACCGCCCTAAACCGTGAACCACCACCCCCAACAAGACCCCCTACACTGCACGAACACCACTGCACTGCCCTAAACGCTGAAACACCACCCACAGCACGACCCCCTACACTACCCACACACCACTGCACTGCCCTAAACCCTGAAACACCACCCACAGCACAACCCCCTACACTGCCCGAACACCACTGCACTGCCCTAAACCTTGAAACACCACCCCCAGCACGACCCCCTAAACTGCCCGAACACCACTGCACTGCCCTAAACCCTGAAACACCACACCCTGCAAGACCCCCTACATTGCCCGAACACCACTCCCTTAAACCCTGAAACGCCACCCCAGCAAGAACCCCTAGAATGCCCGAAACCCACTGCACTTCCCTAAACCCTGAAACACCACCCCCTATATGGCCCCCTGCACTGCCCGAACACCACTTCACTGCCCTAAACCCTGAAACACCACCCCCTGCACGATCCCCTATACTGCCCGAACACCACTGCACTGCCCTAAACCCTGCAACACCACCCCCAGCACGACCCCCTACACTGCCTGCACACCACTGCACTGCCCTAAACCCTGAAACACCACCCCCTGCAAGACCCCCTACACTGCCCGAACACCACTTCACTGCCCTAAACCCTAAAACACCACCCCCTGCACGACACCCTTCACTACCGTAACACCACTGCACTACCCTAAAACACCACCCCCAATATGACCCTCAACACTGCCCGAACACCACTGCACTACCCTAAACCATAAAACACCAGCCCCAGCACGACCCCTACACTGCCCAAAAACCACTGCACTGCCCTAACCCTAAAACACCAGCCCCAGCACGACCCCTCACACTACCCGAACACCACTGAACTGCCCTAAACCCTGCAACACCAGACCCAGCACGACCCCCTACACTGCCCGAACACCACTGCACTGCCCTAAACCCTGAAACACCAGCCCCAGCACGACCCCCTCCACTGCCCGAACGCAACTGCTCTAAACCCTGAAACACCTTCCCCTGCAAGACCCTCCACACTGCCCGAAAACCACTGCAGCACTGCCCTAAACCCTGAGATGCCACCCCCTGCAAGACCCCCTATATTGCCCGAACACCACTGCACTGCCCTAAACCCTGAAACACCACCCCCAGCACGACCCCCTACACTGCCCGAACACCACTGCACTGCCCTAAACCCTGAAACACCACCCCAGCACGACCCCCTACACTGCCCGAACACCACTGCACTGCCCTAAACCCTAAAACACTACCCCCAGCACGACCCCCATACTGCCCGAACACCACTTCACTGCCCTAAACCCTGAAACACCACCCCAGCAAGACCCCCTACACCGCCCGAAAACAATGCACTGCCATAAACCCTGAAACACCACCCCCTTCACGTCCCCCTACACTGCCCGAACACCACTGCACTGCCCTAAACCTTGAAACACCATTCCCAGGATGACCCCCTACACTGCTCAAACACCACTGCTCTGCCCTAAACCCTAAAACACCACCCCCAGCATGTCCCCCTACACTGCCAGAACACCACTGCACTGCCCTAATTCCTGAAACACCACCACCAGCACGACCCCCTACACTGCCTGAACACCACTGCTCTGCCCTAAACCCTGAAACACCAGCACGACCCCCTACACTGCCCGAACACCACTGTACTGCCCTAAACCCTGAAACACCAGAACCAGCACGACCCCCTACACTGCCCACACACCACTGCACTGCCCTAAACCGTGAACCACCACCCCCAACAAGACCCCCTACACTGCACGAACACCACTGCACTGCCCTAAACGCTGAAACACCACCCACAGCACGACCCCCTACACTACCCACACACCATTGCACTGCCCTAAACCCTGAAACACCACCCACAGCACAACCCCCTACACTGCCCAAACACCACTGCACTGCCCTAAACCTTGAAACACCACCCCCAGCACGACCCCCTAAACTGCCCGAACACCACTGCACTGCCCTAAACCCTGAAACACCACACCCTGCAAGACCCCCTACATTGCCCGAACACCACTCCCTTAAACCCTGAAACGCCACCCCAGCAAGAACCCCTAGAATGCCCGAAACCCACTGCACTGCCCTAAACCCTGAAACACCACCCCCTATATGGCCCCCTGCACTGCCCGAACACCACTGCACTGCCCTAAACCCTGAAACACCACCCCCTGCACGATCCCCTATACTGCCCGAACACCACTGCGCTGCCCTAAACCCTGCAACACCACCCCAGCACGACCCCCTACACTGCCCGCACACCACTGCACTGCCCTAAGCCCTGCAACACCAACCCCAGCACGACTCCCTACACTGCCTGAACACCATTGCACTACCCTAAAACACCACCCCCAGCATGACCCTAAACATTGCCCGAACACCACTGCACTACCCTAAACCATAAAGCA
Source organism: Triturus cristatus (assembly GCF_964204655.1). Lineage (NCBI taxonomy): Eukaryota > Metazoa > Chordata > Amphibia > Caudata > Salamandridae > Triturus > Triturus cristatus. Next base: position 1,122,859,038 of record NC_140579.1, read on the forward strand.
CCAGCCCCAGCACGACCCACTACACTGCCCGAACACCACTGCACTGCCCTAACCCTAAAACACCAGCCCCAGCATGACCCCTCACACTGCCCAAACACCACTGCACGGCCCTAATCCCTGAAACACTAGCCCCAGCAGGACCCCCTACACTGCCCGAAAACCATTGCACTGCCATAAACCCTAAAACACCAGGCCCAGCATGACCCCCTACACTGCCCGAACACCACTGCACTGCCCTAAACCCTGAAACACCACCCCCAGCACGACCACCTACACTGCCCAAACACCACTTCACTTCCCTAAACCCTGAAACACCACCCCCTGTAAGACCCCCTACATTGCCCGAACACCACTGCACTGCCCTAAACCCTGAAACACCACCCCCAGCAAGACCGCCTACATTGCCCGAACACCTCTGCACTGCCCTGAACCCTGAAACAACACCCCCAGCAAGACCCTCTACACTGCCTGAACACCACTGCCCTAAACCCTGAAACACCACCCCAGCAAGACCCCCTACACCGCCCGAAAACCAATGCACTACCCTAAACCCTGAAACACCACCCCCTGCACGACCCCCTACACTGCCCGAACACCCCTTCACTGCCCTAAACCCTAAAACACTAACCCCAGCACGACACCGTACACTAAGTGAACACCACTGCACTACCCTAAAACACCACCCCCAGCATGACCCCCAACACTGCCTGAACACCACTGCACTACCCTAAACCATAAAACACCAGCCCCAGAACAACCCCCTACACTGCCCGAACACCACTGCACTGCCCTAACCCTTAAAAACCAGTCCCAGCATGACCCCCTACACTGCCCAAACACCACTGCACTGCCCTAAACCCTAAAACAACAGCCCCAGCATGACCCCTCACACTGCTCGAACACCACAGCATGGCCCAAAACCCTGAAACACCACCCCCAGCATGACCCCCAACACTGCCTGAACACCACTGCACTACCCTAAACCATAAAACACCAGCCCCAGAACAACCCCCTACACTGCCCGAACACCACTGCACTGCCCTAACCCTTAAAAACCAGTCCCAGCATGACCCCCTACACTGCCCAAACACCACTGCACTGCCCTAAACCCTAAAACAACAGCCCCAGCATGACCCCTCACACTGCTCGAACACCACAGCATGGCCCAAAACCCTGAAACACCACCCCAGCACGACCCCCTACACTGCCCGAACACCACTGCACTGCCCTAAACCCTAAAACACTACCCCCAGCACGACCCCCCATACTGCCCGAACACCACTGCACTGCCCTAAACCCTGAAACACCACCCCAGCACGACCCCCTACACTGCCCGAACACCACTGCACTGCCCTAAACCCTAAAACACTACCCCCAGCACGACCCCCCATACTGCCCGAACACCACTTCACTGCCCTAAACCCTGAAACACCACCCCAGCAAGACCCCCTACACCGCCCGAAAACAATGCACTGCCATAAACCCTGAAACACCACCCCCTTCACGTCCCCCTACACTGCCCGAACACCACTGCACTGCCCTAAACCTTGAAACACCATTCCCAGGATGACCCCCTACACTGCTCAAACACCACTGCTCTGCCCTAAACCCTAAAACACCACCCCCAGCACGTCCCCCTACACTGCCAGAACACCACTGCACTGCCCTAATTCCTGAAACACCACTGCCAGCACGACCCCCTACACTGCCTGAACACCACTGCTCTGCCCTAAACCCTGAAACACCAGCACGACCCCCTACACTGCCCGAACACCACTGTACTGCCCTAAACCCTGAAACACCAGAACCAGCACGACCCCCTACACTGCCCACACACCACTGCACTGCCCTAAACCGTGAACCACCACCCCCAACAAGACCCCCTACACTGCACGAACACCACTGCACTGCCCTAAACGCTGAAACACCACCCACAGCACGACCCCCTACACTACCCACACACCACTGCACTGCCCTAAACCCTGAAACACCACCCACAGCACAACCCCCTACACTGCCCGAACACCACTGCACTGCCCTAAACCTTGAAACACCACCCCCAGCACGACCCCCTAAACTGCCCGAACACCACTGCACTGCCCTAAACCCTGAAACACCACACCCTGCAAGACCCCCTACATTGCCCGAACACCACTCCCTTAAACCCTGAAACGCCACCCCAGCAAGAACCCCTAGAATGCCCGAAACCCACTGCACTTCCCTAAACCCTGAAACACCACCCCCTATATGGCCCCCTGCACTGCCCGAACACCACTTCACTGCCCTAAACCCTGAAACACCACCCCCTGCACGATCCCCTATACTGCCCGAACACCACTGCACTGCCCTAAACCCTGCAACACCACCCCCAGCACGACCCCCTACACTGCCTGCACACCACTGCACTGCCCTAAACCCTGAAACACCACCCGCTGCAAGACCCCCTACACTGCCCGAACACCACTTCACTGCCCTAAACCCTAAAACACCACCCCCTGCACGACACCCTTCACTACCGTAACACCACTGCACTACCCTAAAACACCACCCCCAATATGACCCTCAACACTGCCCGAACACCACTGCACTACCCTAAACCATAAAACACCAGCCCCAGCACGACCCCTACACTGCCCAAAAACCACTGCACTGCCCTAACCCTAAAACACCAGCCCCAGCACGACCCCTCACACTACCCGAACACCACTGAACTGCCCTAAACCCTGCAACACCAGACCCAGCACGACCCCCTACACTGCCCGAACACCACTGCACTGCCCTAAACCCTGAAACACCAGCCCCAGCACGACCCCCTCCACTGCCCGAACGCAACTGCTCTAAACCCTGAAACACCTTCCCCTGCAAGACCCTCCACACTGCCCGAAAACCACTGCAGCACTGCCCTAAACCCTGAGATGCCACCCCCTGCAAGACCCCCTATATTGCCCGAACACCACTGCACTGCCCTAAACCCTGAAACACCACCCCCAGCACGACCCCCTACACTGCCCGAACACCACTGCACTGCCCTAAACCCTGAAACACCACCCCAGCACGACCCCCTACACTGCCCGAACACCACTGCACTGCCCTAAACCCTAAAACACTACCCCCAGCACGACCCCCATACTGCCCGAACACCACTTCACTGCCCTAAACCCTGAAACACCACCCCAGCAAGACCCCCTACACCGCCCGAAAACAATGCACTGCCATAAACCCTGAAACACCACCCCCTTCACGTCCCCCTACACTGCCCGAACACCACTGCACTACCCTAAACCTTGAAACACCATTCCCAGGATGACCCCCTACACTGCTCAAACACCACTGCTCTGCCCTAAACCCTAAAACACCACCCCAGCACGTCCCCCTACACTGCCAGAACACCACTGCACTGCCCTAATTCCTGAAACACCACCGCCAGCACGACCCCCTACACTGCCTGAACACCACTGCTCTGCCCTAAACCCTGAAACACCAGCACGACCCCCTACACTGCCCGAACACCACTGTACTGCCCTAAACCCTGAAACACCAGAACCAGCACGACCCCCTACACTGCCCACACACCACTGCACTGCCCTAAACCGTGAACCACCACCCCCAACAAGACCCCCTACACTGCACGAACACCACTGCACTGCCCTAAACGCTGAAACACCACCCACAGCACGACCCCCTACACTACCCACACACCACTGCACTGCCCTAAACCCTGAAACACCACCCACAGCACAACCCCCTACACTGCCCAAACACCACTGCACTGCCCTAAACCTTGAAACACCACCCCCAGCACGACCCCCTAAACTGCCCGAACACCACTGCACTGCCCTAAACCCTGAAACACCACACCCTGCAAGACCCCCTACATTGCCCGAACACCACTCCCTTAAACCCTGAAACGCCACCCCAGCAAGAACCCCTAGAATGCCCGAAACCCACTGCACTGCCCTAAACCCTGAAACACCACCCCCTATATGGCCCCCTGCACTGCCCGAACACCACTGCACTGCCCTAAACCCTGAAACACCACCCCCTGCACGATCCCCTATACTGCCCGAACACCACTGCGCTGCCCTAAACCCTGCAACACCACCCCAGCACGACCCCCTACACTGCCCGCACACCACTGCACTGCCCTAAGCCCTGCAACACCAACCCCAGCACGACTCCCTACACTGCCTGAACACCATTGCACTACCCTAAAACACCACCCCCAGCATGACCCTAAACATTGCCCGAACACCACTGCACTACCCTAAACCATAAAGCACCAGCCCCAGCACGACCCACTACACTGCCCGAACACCACTGCACTGCCCTAACCCTAAAACACCAGCCCCAGCATGACCCCTCACACTGCCCAAACACCACTGCACGGCCCTAATCCCTGAAACACTAGCCCCAGCAGGACCCCCTACACTGCCCGAAAACCATTGCACTGCCATAAACCCTAAAACACCAGGCCCAGCATGACCCCCTACACTGCCCGAACACCACTGCACTGCCCTAAACCCTGAAACACCACCCCCAGCACGACCACCTACACTGCCCAAACACCACTTCACTTCCCTAAACCCTGAAACACCACCCCCTGTAAGACCCCCTACATTGCCCGAACACCACTGCACTGCCCTAAACCCTGAAACACCACCCCCAGCAAGACCGCCTACATTGCCCGAACACCTCTGCACTGCCCTGAACCCTGAAACACCACCCCCAGCAAGACCCTCTACACTGCCTGAACACCACTGCCCTAAACCCTGAAACACCACCCCAGCAAGACCCCCTACACCGCCCGAAAACCAATGCACTACCCTAAACCCTGAAACACCACCCCCTGCACGACCCCCTACACTGCCCGAACACCCCTTCACTGCCCTAAACCCTAAAACACTAACCCCAGCACGACACCGTACACTAAGTGAACACCACTGCACTACCCTAAAACACCACCCCCAGCATGACCCCCAACACTGCCTGAACACCACTGCACTACCCTAAACCATAAAACACCAGCCCCAGAACAACCCCCTACACTGCCCGAACACCACTGCACTGCCCTAACCCTTAAAAACCAGTCCCAGCATGACCCCCTACACTGCCCAAACACCACTGCACTGCCCTAAACCCTAAAACAACAGCCCCAGCATGACCCCTCACACTGCTCGAACACCACAGCATGGCCCAAAACCCTGAAACACCACCCCAGCACGACCCCCTACACTGCCCGAACACCACTGCACTGCCCTAAACCCTAAAACACTACCCCCAGCACGACCCCCCATACTGCCCGAACACCACTTCACTGCCCTAAACCCTGAAACACCACCCCAGCAAGACCCCCTACACCGCCCGAAAACAATGCACTGCCATAAACCCTGAAACACCACCCCCTTCACGTCCCCCTACACTGCCCGAACACCACTGCACTGCCCTAAACCTTGAAACACCATTCCCAGGATGACCCCCTACACTGCTCAAACACCACTGCTCTGCCCTAAACCCTAAAACACCACCCCCAGCACGTCCCCCTACACTGACAGAACACCACTGCACTGCCCTAATTCCTGAAACACCACCGTCAGCACGACCCCCTACACTGCCTGAACACCACTGCTCTGCCCTAAACCCTGAAACACCAGCACGACCCCCTACACTGCCCGAACACCACTGTACTGCCCTAAACCCTGAAACACCAGAACCAGCACGACCCCCTACACTGCCCACACACCACTGCACTGCCCTAAACCGTGAACCACCACCCCCAACAAGACCCCCTACACTGCACGAACACCACTGCACTGCCCTAAACGCTGAAACACCACCCACAGCACGACCCCCTACACTACCCACACACCACTGCACTGCCCTAAACCCTGAAACACCACCCACAGCACAACCCCCTACACTGCCCGAACACCACTGCACTGCCCTAAACCTTGAAACACCACCCCCAGCACGACCCCCTAAACTGCCCGAACACCACTGCACTGCCCTAAACCCTGAAACACCACACCCTGCAAGACCCCCTACATTGCCCGAACACCACTCCCTTAAACCCTGAAACGCCACCCCAGCAAGAACCCCTAGAATGCCCGAAACCCACTGCACTGCCCTAAACCCTGAAACACCACCCCCTATATGGCCCCCTGCACTGCCCGAACACCACTGCACTGCCCTAAACCCTGAAACACCACCCCCTGCACGATCCCCTATACTGCCCGAACACCACTGCGCTGCCCTAAACCCTGCAACACCACCCCCAGCACGACCCCCTACACTGCCTGCACACCACTGCACTGCCCTAAACCCTGAAACACCACCCCCTGCAAGACCCCCTACACTGCCCGAACACCACTTCACTGCCCTAAACCCTAAAACACCACCCCCTGCACGACACCCTTCACTACCGTAACACCACTGCACTACCCTAAAACACCACCCCCAATATGACCCTCAACACTGCCCGAACACCACTGCACTACCCTAAACCATAAAACACCAGCCCCAGCACGACCCCTACACTGCCCAAAAACCACTGCACTGCCCTAACCCTAAAACACCTACCCCAGCACGACCCCTCACACTACCCGAACACCACTGAACTGCCCTAAACCCTGCAACACCAGCCCCAGCACGACCCCCTACACTGCCTGAACACCACTGCACTGCCCTAAACCCTGAAACACCAGCCCCAGCACGACCCCCTCCACTGCCCGAACGCAACTGCTCTAAACCCTGAAACGCCTTCCCCTGCAAGACCCTCCACACTGCCCGAAAACCACTGCAGCACTGCCCTAAACCCTGAGATGCCACCCCCTGCAAGACCCCCTACATTGCCCGAACACCACTGCACTGCCCTAAACCCTGAAACACCACCCCCAGCACGACCCCCTACACTGCCCGAACACCACTGCACTGCCCTAAACCCTGAAACACCACCCCAGCACGACCCCCTACACTGCCCGAACACCACTGCACTGCCCTAAACCCTAAAACACTACCCCCAGCACGACCCCCCATACTGCCCGAACACCACTTCACTGCCCTAAACCCTGAAACACCACCCCAGCAAGACCCCCTACACCGCCCGAAAACAATGCACTGCCATAAACCCTGAAACACCACCCCCTTCACGTCCCCCTACACTGCCCGAACACCACTGCACTGCCCTAAACCTTGAAACACCATTCCCAGGATGACCCCCTACACTGCTCAAACACCACTGCTCTGCCCTAAACCCTAAAACACCACCCACAGCACGTCCCCCTACACTGCCAGAACACCACTGCACTGCCCTAATTCCTGAAACACCACCGCCAGCACGACCCCCTACACTGCCTGAACACCACTGCTCTGCCCTAAACCCTGAAACACCAGCACGACCCCCTACACTGCCCGAACACCACTGTACTGCCCTAAACCCTGAAACACCAGAACCAGCACGACCCCCTACACTGCCCACACACCACTGCACTGCCCTAAACCGTGAACCACCACCCCCAACAAGACCCCCTACACTGCATGAACACCACTGCACTGCCCTAAACGCTGAAACACCACCCACAGCACGACCCCTACACTACCCACACACCACTGCACTGCCCTAAACCCTGAAACACCACCCACAGCACAACCCCCTACACTGCCCGAACAACACTGCACTGCCCTAAACCTTGAAACACCACCCCCAGCACGACCCCCTAAACTGCCCGAACACCACTGCACTGCCCTAAACCCTGAAACACCACACCCTGCAAGACCCCCTACATTGCCCGAACACCACTCCCTTAAACCCTGAAACGCCACCCCAGCAAGAACCCCTAGAATGCCCGAAAACCACTGCACTGCCCTAAACCCTGAAACACCACCACCTATATGGCCCCCTGCACTGCCCGAACACCACTGCACTGCCCTAAACCCTGAAACACCACCCCCTGCACGATCCCCTATACTGCCTTAAAACACCACTGCACTGCCCTAAACCCTGCAACACCACCCCAGCACGACCCCCTACACTGCCCGCACACCACTGCACTGCCCTAAACCCTGCAACACCAACCCCAGCACGACTCCCTACACTGCCCGAACACCACTACACTGCCCTAAACCCTGAAACACCACCCCCCTGCACGATCCCCCACACTGCCTGAACACCACTGCACTGCCCTAAACCCTAAAACACCACCCCCTGCACGACACCCTACACTACCGGAGCACCATTGCACTACCCTAAAACACCACCCCCAGCATGACCCTAAACACTGCCCGAACACCACTGCACTACCCTAAACCATAAAACACCAGCCCCAGAACGACCCACTACACTGCCCGAACACCACTGCACTGCCCTAACCCTAAAACACCAGCCCCAGCATGACCCCTCACACTGCCCAAACACCACTGCACGGCCCTAATCCCTGAAACACTAGCCCCAGCACGACCCCCTACACTGCCCGAAAACCACTGCACTGCCATAAACCCTAAAACACCAGGCCCAGCATGACCCCCTACACTGCCCGAACACCACTGCACTGCCCTAAACCCTGAAACACCACCCCCAGCACGACCACCTACACTGCCCAAACACCACTTCACTGCCCTAAACCCTGAAACACCACCCCCTGTAAGACCCCCTACATTGCCCGAACACCACTGCACTGCCCTAAACCCTGAAACACCACCCCCAGCAAGACCGCCTACATTGCCCGAACACCTCTGCACTGCCCTGAACCCTGAAACACCACCCCCAGCAAGACCCTCTACACTGCCTGAACACCACTGCCCTAAACCCTGAAACACCACCCCAGCAAGACCCCCTACACCGCCCGAAAACCAATGCACTACCCTAAACCCTGAAACACCACCCCCTGCACGACCCCCTACACTGCCCGAACACCCCTTCACTGCCCTAAACCCTAAAACACTAACCCCAGCACGACACCGTACACTAAGTGAACACCACTGCACTACCCTAAAACACCACCCCCAGCATGACCCCCAACACTGCCTGAACACCACTGCACTACCCTAAACCATAAAACACCAGCCCCAGAACAACCCCCTACACTGCCCGAACACCACTGCACTGCCCTAACCCTTAAAAACCAGTCCCAGCATGACCCCCTACACTGCCCAAACACCACTGCACTGCCCTAAACCCTAAAACAACAGCCCCAGCATGACCCCTCACACTGCTCGAACACCACAGCATGGCCCAAAACCCTGAAACACCAGCCGCAGCACGACCCCCTACACTGCCTGAACACCACTGCACTGCCCTAAACCCTAAAACACCACCCCCAGCACGACCACCTACACTGCCTGAAAACCACTGCACTGCCCTAAACCCTGAAACACCACCCCCCTGCACTACCCCCCTACACTGCCTGAACACAACTGCACTGCCCTAAAGCCTGAAACACCACTCCAGCAAGACCCCCTACACTGCCCGAACACCTCTGCATTGCCCTGAAAGCTGAAACACCACCCCCAGCAAGACCCCCTTCACTGCCTGAACAACACTGCCCTAAACCCTTAAACACCACCCCAGCAAGACACCCTACGCTACGCGAAAACCACTGCACTGCCCTAAACCCTGAAACACTAGCCCCTGCACGACCCCCTACACTGCCCGAACACCAATGCACTGCCCTAAACCATAAAACACCAGCCCCAGCACGACCCCTAAACTGCCCAAAAACCACTGCACTGCCCTAACCCTAAAACACCAGCCCCAGCACGACCCCTCACACTATCCGAACACCACTGAACTGCCCTAAACCCTGCATCACCAGCCCCAGCACGACACCCTACACTGCCCGAACACCACTGCACTGCCCTAAACCCTGAAACACCAGCCCCAGCACGACCCCCTCCACTGCCCGAACGCAACTGCTCTAAACCCTGAAATGCCTTCCCCTGCAAGACCCTCCACACTGCCCGAACACCACTGCAGCACTGCCCTAAACCCTGAGATGCCACCCCCTGCAAGACCCCCTATATTGCCCGAACACCACTGCACTGCCCTAAACCCTGAAACACCACCCCCAGCACGACCCCCTACACTGCCCGAACACCACTGCACTGCCCTAAACCCTGAAACACCACCCCAGCACGACCCCCTACACTGCCCGAACACCACTGCACTGCCCTAAACCCTAAAACACTACCCCCAGCACGACCCCCCATACTGCCCGAACACCACTTCACTGCCCTAAACCCTGAAACACCACCCCAGCAAGACCCCCTACACCGCCCGAAAACAATGCACCGCCATAAACCCTGAAACACCACCCCCTTCACGTCCCCCTACACTACCCACACACCACTGCACTGCCCTAAACCCTGAAACACCACCCACAGCACAACCCCCTACACTGCCCGAACAACACTGCACTGCCCTAAACCTTGAAACACCACCCCCAGCACGACCCCCTAAACTGCCCGAACACCACTGCACTGCCCTAAACCCTGAAACACCACACCCTGCAAGACCCCCTACATTGCCCGAACACCACTCCCTTAAACCCTGAAACGCCACCCCAGCAAGAACCCCTATAATGCCCGAAAACCACTGCACTGCCCTAAACCCTGAAACACCACCACCTATATGGCCCCCTGCACTGCCCGAACACCACTGCACTGCCCTAAACCCTGAAACACCACCCCCTGCACGATCCCCTATACTGCCCGAACACCACTGCACTGCCCTAAACCCTGCAACACCACCCCCAGCACGACCCCCTACACTGCCCGCACACCACTGCACTGCCCTAAACCCTGAAACACCACCCCCTGCAAGACCCCCTACACTGCCTGAACACCACTGCCCTAAACCCTGAAACGCCACCCTCTGCAAGACCCCCTACCCTGCCTGAACACCATTGCACTGCTCTAAACCCTGAAACGCCACCCCCAGCACAACCCCCTACACTGCGCAAACACCACTGCTCTGCCCTAAACCCCGAAACACCAGTCCCATCACAACCCCCTACACTGCCCGAACTCCACTGCACTGCCCTAAACCCTAAAATACTAGCCCCAGCACGACCCCCTACACTGCCCGAACACCACTGCACTGCCCTAACCCTGAAACGCCACCCTCTGCAAGACCCCCTACCCTGCCCGAACACCATTGCACTGCTCTAAACCCTGAAACGCCACCCCCAGCACAACCCCCTACACTGCGCAAACACCACTGCTCTGCCCTAAACCCCGAAACACCAGTCCCATCACAACCCCCTACACTGCCCGAACTCCACTGCACTGCCCTAAACCCTAAAATACTAGCCCCAGCACGACCCCCTACACTGCCCGAACACCACTTCACTGCCCTAAACCCTGAAACACCACCCCCAGCACGACCCTCTAAACTGCCCGAACACCACTGCACTGCCCTAAACCCTGAAACACCACACCCTGCAAGACCCCCTACACTGCCCGAACACCACTCCCCTAAACCCTGAAATGCCACCCCAGCAAGAACCCCTAGAATGCCCGAAAACCACTGCACTGCCCTAAACCCTGAAACACCACCCCCTGCACGACCCCCTGCACTGCCCGAACACCACTGCACTGCCCTAAACCCTGAAACACCACCCCCTGCACGATCCCCTACACTGCCCGAACACCACTGCACTGCCCTAAACCCTGCAACACCACCCCCAGCACGACCCCCTACACTGCCCGCACACCACTGCACTGCCCTAAACGCTGAAACACCACCCCCTGCAAGACCCCCTACCCTGCCCGAACACCATTGCACTGCTCTAAACCCTGAAACGCCACCCCCAGCACAACCCCCTACACTGCCCGCACACCACTGCACTGCCTTAAACCCTGAAACACCAGCCCCAGCAAGACCCCCTACACTGCCTGAACACCACTGCCCTAAACCCTGAAACGCCAAATCCAGCAAGATCCCCTACACTGCCCGAACACCACTGCCCTAAACCCTGAAACCCCACCCCCTGCAAGACCCCCTACACTGCCCGAACACCACTGCACCACTGCCCTGAACCCTAAAACACCACCCCCTGCAAGACCCCCTACACTGCCCGAACACCACTGCACTGCCCTAAACCCTGAAACATCACCCCCAGCACAACTCCTACACTGCCCGAACACCACTGCACTGCCCTAAACCCTGAAATACCACCCCCAGCATGACCGCCTACACTGGCCGAACATTACAGCACTGCCCTAAGCCCTAAAACACCACCCCAGCATGACCCCCCACACTGCCCGAACACCACTGCACTGCCCTAAACCCTAAAAGACCACCCCATCACGACACCCTACACTGCTCGAACACCACTGCACTGACCTAAACCCTGTAACACCACCCCTGCAAGACCCCTTACACTGCCCGAACACCACTGCACTGCACTGCCCTAAACCCTAAAACACTATCCCCAGCATGACCCCCCACACTGCCCGAACACCACTTCACTGCCCTAAACCCTAGAACACCACCCCCTGCACAACACCCTACACTACCGGAACACCACTGCACTACCCTAAACCCTGAAACTTCACCCCCAGCACGACCCCCTACACTGCCCGAACACCACTGCACTGCCATAAACCCTGAAACACCACCCCCAGCAAGACCCCCTACACTGCCCGAACACCTCTGCACTGCCCTGAACCCTGTGACACCACCCCCAGCAGGACCACCTACACTGCCTGAACACCACTGCCCTAATCCCTGAAACTCCACCCTAGCAAGAACCCCTAGAATGCCTGAAAACCACTGCACTGCCCTAAACCCTGAAACACCACCCCCTGAACGGCCCCCTGCACTGCCCGAACACCACTGCACTGCCCTAAACCCTGAAACACCACCCCCTGCACGATCCCCTACACTGTCCGAACACCACTGCACTGCCCTAAAACCTGAAACACCACTCCCAGGACGAACCCCTACACTGCCCAAACACCACTGCTCTGCCCTAAACCCTAAAACACCACCCCCAGCACGATCCCCTACACTGCCCGAACACCACTGCACTGCCCTAAACCCTGAAACACCACTCCCAGGACGAACCCCTCCACTGCCCAAACACCACTGCTCTGCCCTAAACCCTAAAACACCACCCCCACCACGTCCCCCTACACTGCCAGAACACTACTGCACTGCCCTAATTCCTGAAACACCATCCCCAGCACGACCCCCTACACTGCCTGAACACCACTGCTCTGCCCTAAACCCTGAAAAACCACCCCCAGCACGTCCCCCTACACTGCCTGAACACCACTGCTCTGCCCTGAACCCTGAAACACCAGCACAACCTCTACACTGCCCGAAAACCACTGCACTGCTCTAAACCCTGAAACACCATCCCCAGCAAGACCCCCTACACTGCCCGACATGCCACTGCGCTGCTCTATACCTTGAAACACCACCCCCAGCAAGACCCCTACACTGCTCGAATACCACTGCTCTAATCCCTGAAACGCCACCCCCTGCAAGACCCTCTACACTGCTCGAACACCACTGCACCACTGCCCTGAACCCTAAAACGCCACCCCCTGCAAGACCCCCTACACTGCCCGAACACCACTGCACTCCCCTAAACCCTGAAACATCACCCCCAGCATGACTCCTACACTGCCCGAACACCACTGCACTGCCCCAAACCCTGAAATACAACCCCCAGCATGACCCCCTACACTGCCCGAACACTACTGCACTGCCCTAAACCCTAAAACACCACCCCCAGCACGAGCCTCCACACTGCCCGAACACCACTGCACTGCCCTAAACCCTAAAACACCACCCCATCACGACACCCTACACTGCTCGAACACCTCTGCACTGCCCTAAACCCTGAAACACCACCCCAGCACGACCCCTTACATTGCCCGAACACCACTGCACTGCCCTAAACCCCAAAACACCACCCCTGCACAACACCCTACACTACTGGAACACCACTGCACTACCCTAAAACACTACCCCCAGCATGACCCTCAACACTGCCCAAACACCACTGCACTACGCTAAACCATAAAACACCAGCCCCAGCACGACCCCGTACACTACCCGAACACCACTGCACTGCCCTAACCCTAAAACACCATCCCCAGAACGACCCCTCACACTGCCTGAACACCACTGCCCTAATCCCTGAAACTCCACCCTAGCAAGAACCCCTAGAATGCCTGAAAACCACTGCACTGCCCTAAACCCTGAAACACCACCCCCTGAACGGCCCCCTGCACTGCCCGAACACCACTGCACTGCCCTAAACCCTGAAACACCACCCCCTGCACGATCCCCTACACTGTCCGAACACCACTGCACTGCCCTAAAACCTGAAACACCACTCCCAGGACGAACCCCTACACTGCCCAAACACCACTGCTCTGCCCTAAACCCTAAAACACCACCCCAGCACGATCCCCTACACTGCCCGAACACCACTGCACTGCCCTAAACCCTGAAACACCACTCCCAGGACGAACCCCTCCACTGCCCAAACACCACTGCTCTGCCCTAAACCCTAAAACACCACCCCCACCACGTCCCCCTACACTGCCAGAACACTACCGCACTGCCCTAATTCCTGAAATACCATCCCCAGCACGACCCCCTACACTGCCTGAACACCACTGCTCTGCCCTAAACCCTGAAAAACCACCCCCAGCACGTCCCCCTACACTGCCTGAACACCACTGCTCTGCCCTGAACCCTGAAACACCAGCACAACCTCTACACTGCCCGAACACCACTGCACTGCTCTAAACCCTGAAACACCATCCCCAGCAAGACCCCCTACACTGCCCGACATGCCACTGCGCTGCTCTATACCTTGAAACACCACCCCCAGCAAGACCCCTACACTGCTCGTATACCACTGCTCTAATCCCTGAAACGCCACCCCCTGCAAGACCCTCTACACTGCTCGAACACCACTGCACCACTGCCCTGAACCCTAAAACGCCACCCCCTGCAAGACCCCCTACACTGCCCGAACACCACTGCACTCCCCTAAACCCTGAAACATCACCCCCAGCATGACTCCTACACTGCCCGAACACCACTGCACTGCCCCAAACCCTGAAATACAACCCCCAGCATGACCCCCTACACTGCCCGAACACTGCTGCACTGCCCTAAACCCTAAAACACCACCCCCAGCACGAGCCTCCACACTGCCCGAACACCACTGCACTGCCCTAAACCCTAAAACACCACCCCATCACGACACCCTACACTGCTCGAACACCTCTGCACTGCCCTAAACCCTGAAACACCACCCCAGCACGACCCCTTACATTGCCCGAACACCACTGCACTGCCCTAAACCCCAAAACACCACCCCTGCACAACACCCTACACTACTGGAACACCACTGCACTACCCTAAAACACTACCCCCAGCATGACCCTCAACACTGCCTGAACACCACTGCACTACGCTAAACCATAAAACACCAGCCCCAGCACGACCCCGTACACTACCCGAACACCACTGCACTGCCCTAACCCTAAAACACCATCCCCAGAACGACCCCTCACACTGCCCGAACACCACTGCACGGCCCTAAACCCTGAAACACCAGCCCCAGCATGACCCTCTACACTGCCTGAACACCACTGCACTGCCCTAAACCCTGAAACACCACCCCCCTGTACGACCGCCTACACTGCCCGAACACCACTGCACTGCCCTAAACCCTGAAACACCAGCCTCAGCACGACCCCCTACAATGCCCGAACACCACTGCACTGCCCTAAACCCTGAAACGCCACCCCCAGCAAGACCCCCTACACTGCCTGAACACCACTGCCCTAAACCCTGAAACGCCACCTCTAGCACCCCCTACACTGCCCCAACACCACTGCCCTAAACCCTGAAACGCCTTCCCCTGCAAGACCCTCTACACTGCCCGAAAACCACTGCACCACTGCCCTAAACCCTGAAATGCCACCCCCTGTAAGACCCCCTACATAGCTCGAACACCACTGCACTGCCCTAAACCCTGAAACACCACACCCAGCATGACCCCTATACTGCCCGAACACCACTGCACTGCCTTAAACCCTGAAACACCACCCACAGCACGACCCCCTACACTATCCGCACACCACCGCACTGCACTAAACCCTGAAACACCACCCCAGCACGACCCCCTACACTGCCCGAACACCACTGCACTGCCCTAAACCCTGAAACACCACCCCCAGCACATCCCCCTACACTGCCCGAACACCACTGCACTGCCATAAACCCTGAAACACCACCCCCAGCAAGACCCCCTACACTGCCCGAACACCTCTGCACTGCCCTGAACCCTGAAACACCACCCCCGGCAGGACCCCCTACACTGCCTGAACACCACTGCCCTAATCCCTGAAACACCACCCCAGCAAGAAACCCTAGAATGCCCGAAAACCACTGCACTGCCCTAAACCCTGAAACACCACCCCCTGCATGGCCCCCTGCACTTCCCGAACACCACTGCACTGCCCTAAACCGTGAAACACCACCCCCTGCACGATCCCCTACACTGCCCGAACACCACTGCACTGCCCTAAACCCTGAAACACCACTCTCAGGACGAACCCCTACATTGCCCAAACACCACTGCTCTGCCCTAAACCCTAAAACACCACCCCACCACGTCCCCCTACACTGCCACAACACAACTGCACTGCCCTAATTCCTGAAACATCACCCCCAGCACGACCCCTACACTGCCTGAACACCACTGCTCTGCCCTAAACCCTGAAACACCACCCCCAGTACATCCCCCTACACTGCCTGAACACCACTGCTCTGCCCTAAACCCTGAAACACCAGCACGACCCCCTACACTACCCGAACACCACTGCACTGCCCTAAACCCTGAAACACCATCCCCAGCACAACCCCCTACACTGCCCGCACGCCACTGTGCTGCTTTATACCATGAAAAACCACCCCCAGCAAGACCCCCTACACTGCTCGAACACCACTGCTCTAAACCCTGAAACGCCACACCCTGCAGGACCCTCTACACTGCCCGAACACCACTGCACCACTGCCCTGAACCATAAAACGCCACCTCCTGCAAGACCCCCTACACTGCCCGAACACCACTGCACTGCCCTAAACCCTGAAACATGACCCCCAGCACGACTCCTACACTGCCCGAACACTACTGCACTGCCCTAAACCCTAAAACACCACCCCCAGCACGACCCTCCACACTGCCCGAACACCACTGCACTGCCCTAAACCCTAAAACACCACCCCATCACGACACCCTACACTGCTCAAACACCACTGCACTGCCCTAAACCCTGAAACACCACCCCAGCACGACCCCTTACATTGCCCAAACACCACTGCACTGCCCTAAACCCTAAAACACCACCGCCTGCACGACACCCTACACTACCGGAACACCACTGCACTACCCTAAAACACCACCCCCAGCATGACCCTCAACACTGTCCGAACACCACTGCACTACGCTAAACCATAAAACACCAGCCCCAGCACGACCCCCTACACTACCCGAACACCACTGCACTGCCCTAACCCTAAAACACCATCCCCAGCACGGCCCCTCACACTGCCCGAACACCACTGCACGGCCCTAAACCCTGAAACACCAGCCCCAGCACGACCCCCTACACTGCCTGAACACCACTGCACTGCCCTAAACCCTGAAACACCACCCCCCTGTATGACCCCCTACACTGCCCGAAAACCACTGCACTGCCCTAAACCCTGAAACACCAGCCCCAGCACGACCCCCTACACTGCCTGAACACCACTGCACTGCCCTAAATCCTGAAACGCCACCCCCAGCAAGACCCCCTACACTGCCTGAACACCACTGCCCTAAACCCTGAAACGCCACCTCTAGCAAGACCCCCTACACTGCCCGAACACCACTGCCCTAAACCCTGAAACGCCACCCCCTGCAAGACCCTCTACACTGCCTGAACACCACTGCACCACTGCCCTAAACCCTGAAATGCCACCCCCTGAGAGACCCCCTACATAGCCTGAACACCACTGCACTGCCCTAAACCCTGAAACACCACACCCAGCATGACCCCCTACACTGCCCGAACACCACTGCACTGCCTTAAACCCTGAAACACCACCCACAGCACGACCCCCTACACTATCCGCACACCACCGCACTGCACTAAACCCTGAAACACCACCCCAGCACGACCCCCTACACTGCCCGAACACCACTGCACTGCCATAAACGCTGAAACACCACCCCCAGCAAGACCCCCTACACTGCCCGAACACCTCTGCACTGCCCTGAACCCTGAAACACCACCCCCAGCAGGACCCCCTACACTGCCTGAACACCACTGCCCTAATCCCTAAAACACCACCCCAGCAAGAACCCCTAGAATGCCTGAAAACCACTGCACTGCCCTAAACCCTAAAACACCACCCCACCACGTCCCCCTACACTGCCACAACACAACTGCACTGCCCTAATTCCTGAAACATCACCCCCAGCACGACCCCTACACTGCCTGAACACCACTGCTCTGCCCTAAACCCTGAAACACCACCCCCAGTACATCCCCCTACACTGCCTGAACACCACTGCTCTGCCCTAAACCCTGAAACACCAGCACGACCCCCTACACTACCCGAACACCACTGCACTGCCCTAAACCCTGAAACACCATCCCCAGCACAACCCCCTACACTGCCCGCACGCCACTGTGCTGCTTTATACCATGAAAAACCACCCCCAGCAAGACCCCCTACACTGCTCGAACACCACTGCTCTAAACCCTGAAACGCCACACCCTGCAGGACCCTCTACACTGCCCGAACACCACTGCACCACTGCCCTGAACCATAAAACGCCACCTCCTGCAAGACCCCCTACACTGCCCGAACACCACTGCACTGCCCTAAACCCTGAAACATGACCCCCAGCACGACTCCTACACTGCCCGAACACTACTGCACTGCCCTAAACCCTAAAACACCACCCCCAGCACGACCCTCCACACTGCCCGAACACCACTGCACTGCCCTAAACCCTAAAACACCACCCCATCACGACACCCTACACTGCTCAAACACCACTGCACTGCCCTAAACCCTGAAACACCACCCCAGCACGACCCCTTACATTGCCCAAACACCACTGCACTGCCCTAAACCCTAAAACACCACCGCCTGCACGACACCCTACACTACCGGAACACCACTGCACTACCCTAAAACACCACCCCCAGCATGACCCTCAACACTGTCCGAACACCACTGCACTACGCTAAACCATAAAACACCAGCCCCAGCACGACCCCCTACACTACCCGAACACCACTGCACTGCCCTAACCCTAAAACACCATCCCCAGCACGGCCCCTCACACTGCCCGAACACCACTGCACGGCCCTAAACCCTGAAACACCAGCCCCAGCACGACCCCCTACACTGCCTAAACACCACTGCACTGCCCTAAACCCTGAAACACCACCCCCCTGTATGACCCCTACACTGCCCGAAAACCACTGCACTGCCCTAAACCCTGAAACACCAGCCCCAGCACGACCCCCTACACTGCCTGAACACCACTGCACTGCCCTAAATCCTGAAACGCCACCCCCAGCAAGACCCCCTACACTGCCTGAACACCACTGCCCTAAACCCTGAAACGCCACCTCTAGCAAGACCCCCTACACTGCCCGAACACCACTGCCCTAAACCCTGAAACGCCACCCCCTGCAAGACCCTCTACACTGCCTGAACACCACTGCACCACTGCCCTAAACCCTGAAATGCCACCCCCTGAGAGACCCCCTACATAGCCTGAACACCACTGCACTGCCCTAAACCCTGAAACACCACACCCAGCATGACCCCCTACACTGCCCGAACACCACTGCACTGCCTTAAACCCTGAAACACCACCCACAGCACGACCCCCTACACTATCCGCACACCACCGCACTGCACTAAACCCTGAAACACCACCCCAGCACGACCCCCTACACTGCCCGAACACCACTGCACTGCCCTAAACCCTGAAACACCACCCCCAGCACAACCCCCTACACTGCCCGAACACCACTGCACTGCCATAAACGCTGAAACACCACCCCCAGCAAGACCCCCTACACTGCCCGAACACCTCTGCACTGCCCTGAACCCTGAAACACCACCCCCAGCAGGACCCCCTACACTGCCTGAACACCACTGCCCTAATCCCTAAAACACCACCCCAGCAAGAACCCCTAGAATGCCTGAAAACCACTGCACTGCCCTAAACCCTGAAACACCACCCCAGCACGACCCCCTACACTGCCAGAACACCACTGCACTGCCCTAATTCCTCAAACACCACCCCAGCACGACCCCCTACACTGCCTGAACACCACTGCTCTGCCCTAAACCCTGAAACACCACCCCCAGCACGTCACCCTACACTGCCTGAACACCACTGCTCTGCCCTAAACCCTGAAACACCAGCACAACCCCCTACACTGCCCGAACACCACTGCACTGCCCTAAACCCTGAAACACCATCCCCAGCACGACCCCCTACACTGCCCGCACTCCACTGCGCTGCCCTAAACCCTGAAACACCACCCCCAGCAAGACCCCCTACACTGCCCAAACACCACTGCTCTAAACCCTGAAACGCCACCCCCTGCAAGACCCTCTACACTGCCCGAACACCACTGCACCACTACCCTGAACCCTAAAACGCCACACCCTGCAAGACCCCCTACACTGCCCGAACACCACTGCACTGCTCTAAACCCTGAAACATCACCCCCAGCACGACTCCTACACTGTCCGAACACCACAGCACTGCCCTAAACCCTGAAATACCACCCCCAGCATAACCCCCTACACTGCCCGAACACTACTGCATTGCCCTAAACCCTAAAACACCACCCCCATCCCGACCCCCCCTGACTGCCCAAACTCCACTGCACTGCCCTAAACCCTAAAACAAGACCCCATCACGACACCCTACACTGCTCGAATACCACTGCACTGCCCAAAACCCTGAACCACCACCCCAGCACGACCCCTTACACAGCCCGAACACCACTGCACTGCCCTAAACCCTAAAACACTACCCCCAGCACGACCCCCCCCCACACTGCCCGAACACCACTGCACTGCCCTAAACCCTAAAACACCACCCCCTGCACGACACCCTACACTACCGGAACACCATTGCACTACCCTAAAACACCACCCCCAGCATGACCCTCAACACTGCCCGAACACCACTGCACTACCCTAAGCCATAAAACACCAGCCCCATCACGACCCACTACACTGCCCGAAAACCACTACACTGCCCTAACCCTAAAACACCAGCCCCAGCATGACCCTTCACACTGCCCAAACACCACTGCACGGCCCTAATCCCTGAAACACCAGCCCCAGCACGACCCCCTACACTGCCCGAAAACCACTGCACTGCCATAAACCCTAAAACACCAGGCCCAGCATGACCCCCTACACTGCCCGAACACCACTGCACTGCCCTAAACACTGAAACACCACCCCCAGCACGACCACCTACACTGCCCAAACACCACTGCACTGCCCTAAACCCTGAAACACCACCCCCCTGTAAGACCCCTACATTGCCCGAACACCACTGCACTGCCCTAAACCCTGAAACACCACCCAAGCAAGACCCCCTACACCGTCCGAAAACCAATGCACTGCCCTAAACCCTGAAACACCACCCCCTGCACGACCCCCTACACTGCCCGAACACCACTTCACTGCCCTAAACCCTAAAACACTAACCCCAGCACGACACCGTACACTACCTGATCACCACTGCACTACCCTAAAACACCACCCCCAGCATGACCCCCAACACTGCCCGAACACCACTACACTACCCTAAACCATAAAACACCAGCCCCAGAACAACCCCCTACACTGCCCGAACACCACTGCACTGCCCTAACCCTTAAAAACCAGCCCCAGCATGACCCCCTACACTGCCCAAACACCACTGCACTGCCCTAAACCCTAAAACAACAGCCCCAGCATGACCCCTCACACTGCTCGAACAACACAGCATGGCCCAAAACCCTGAAACACCAGCCGCAGCATGACCCCCTACACTGCCTGAACACCACTGCACTGCCCTAAACCCTAAAACACCACCCCCAGCACGACCACTTACACTGCCCGAAAACCACTGCACTGCCCTAAACCCTGAAACACCACCCCCCTGCACGACCCCCCTACACTGCCTGAACACAACTGCACTGCCCTAAAGCCTGAAACACCACTCCAGCAAGACCCCCTACACTGCCCGAACACCTCTGCATTGCCCTGAAAGCTGAAACACCACCCCCAGCAAGACCCCCTTCACTGCCTGAACAACCCTGCCCTAAACCCTTAAACACCACCCCAGCAAGACACCCTACGCTACCCGAAAACAACTGCACTGCCCTAAACCCTGAAACACTACCCCCTGTACGACCCCCTACACTGCCCGAACACCACTGCACTGCTCTAAACCCTGAAACACCTCTGCCAGCATGACCCCCTACACTGCCTGAACACCACTGCTCTGATCTAAACCCTGAAACACCACCCCCAGCACGTCCCCCTACACTGCCTGAACACCACTGCTCTGCCCTAAACTCTGAAACACCAGCCCCAGCACGACCCCCTACACTGCCCGAACACCACTGTACTGCCCTAAACCCTGAAACACCAGCCCCAGCACGACCCCCTACACTGCCCGAACACCACTGCACTGCCCTAAACCCTGAAACACCACCCCAGCACGACCCCCTACACTGCCCGAACACCACTGCACTGCCCTAAACCCTAAAACACTACCCCCAGCACGACCCCCCACACTGCCCGAACACCACTTCACTGCCCTAAACCCTAAAACACCACCCACTGCACGACACCCTTCACTACCGTAACACCACTGCACTACCATAAAACACCACCCCCAATATGACCCTCAACACTGCCCGAACACCACTGTACTACCCTAAACCATAAAACACCAGCCCCAGCACGACCCCCTACACAGCCCGAAAACCACTGCACTGCCCTAACCCTAAAACACCAGCCCCATCACGACCCCTCACACTGCCCGAACACCACTGCACTGCCCTAAACCCTGCAACACCAGCCCCAGCACAACCCCCTACACTGCCCGAACACAACTGCACTGCCCTAAACCCTGAAACACCAACCCCAGCACGACTCCCTACACTGCCCGAACACCACTGCACTGCCCTAAACCCTGAAACACCACCCCCCTGCACGATCCCCCACTCTGCCTGAACACCACTGCACTGCCCTAAACCCTAAAACACCACCCCCTGCACGACACCCTACACTACCGGAACACCATTGCACTACCCTAAAACACCACCCCCAGCATGACCCTCAACACTGCCCGAACACCACTGCACTACCCTAACCCTAAAACACCAGCCCCAGCATGACCCCTCACACTGCCCAAACACCACTGCACGGCCCTAATCCCTGAAACACTAGCCCCAGCACGACCCCCTACACTGCCCGAAAACCACTGCACTGCCATAAACCCTAAAACACCAGGCCCAGCATGACCCCCTACACTGCCCGAACACCACTGCACTGCCCTAAACCCTGAAACACCACCCCCAGCACGACCACCTACACTGCCCAAACACCACTTCACTGCCCTAAACCCTGAAACACCACCCCCTGTAAGACCCCCTACATTGCCCGAACACCACTGCACTGCCCTAAACCCTGAAACACCACCCCCAGCAAGACCGCCTACATTGCCCGAACACCTCTGCACTGCCCTGAACCCTGAAACACCACCCCCAGCAAGACCCTCTACACTGCCTGAACACCACTGCCCTAAACCCTGAAACACCACCCCAGCAAGACCCCCTACACCGCCCGAAAACCAATGCACTACCGTAAACCCTGAAACACCACCCCCTGCACGACCCCCTACACTGCCCGAACACCCCTTCACTGCCCTAAACCCTAAAACACTAACCCCAGCACGACACCGTACACTACGTGAACACCACTCCACTACCCTAAAACACCACCCCCAGCATGACCCCCAACACTGCCTGAACACCACTGCACTACCCTAAACCATAAAACACCAGCCCCAGAACAACCCCCTACACTGCCCGAACACCACTGCACTGCCCTTACCCTTAAAACCTAGTCCCAGCATGACCCCCTACACTGCCCAAACACCACTGCACTGCCCTAAACCCTAAAACAACAGCCCCAGCATGACCCCTCACACTGCTCGAACACCACAGCATGGCCCAAAACCCTGAAACACCAGCCGCAGCACGACCCCCTACACTGCCTGAACACCACTGCACTGCCCTAAACCCTAAAACACCACCCCCAGCACGACCACCTACACTGCCCGAAAACCACTGCACTGCCCTAAACCCTGAAACACCACCCCCCTGCACTACCCCCCTACACTGCCTGAACACAACTGCACTGCCCTAAAGCCTGAAACACCACTCCAGCAAGACCCCCTACACTGCCCGAACACCTCTGCATTGCCCTGAAAGCTGAAACACCACCCCCAGCAAGACCCCCTTCACTGCCTGAACAACACTGCCCTAAACCCTTAAACACCACCCCAGCAAGACACCCTACGCTACCCGAAAACCACTGCACTGCCCTAAACCCTGAAACACTAGCCCCTGCATGACCCCCTACACTGCCCGAACACCACTGCACTGCTCTAAACCCTGAAACACCTCTGCCAGCATGACCCCCTACACTGCCTGAACACCACTGCTCTGCCCTAAACCCTAAAACACCACCCCCAGCACGTCCCCTACACTGCCTGAATACCACTGCTCTGCCCTAAACTCTGAAACACCAGCCCCAGCACGACCCCCTACACTGTCCGAACACCACTGCACTGCCCTAAACCCTGAAACACCAGCCCCAGCACGACCCCCTCCACTGCCCGAACGCAACTGCTCTAAACCCTGAAACGCCTTCCCCTGCAAGACCCTCCACACTGCCCGAACACCACTGCAGCACTGCCCTAAACCCTGAGATGCCACCCCCTGCAAGACCCCCTATATTGCCCGAACACCACTGCACTGCCCTAAACCCTGAAACACCACCCCCAGCACGACCCCCTACACTGCCCGAACACCACTGCACTGCCCTAAACCCTGAAACACCACCCCAGCACGACCCCCTACACTGCCCGAACACCACTGCACTGCCCTAAACCCTAAAACACTACCCCCAGCACGACCCCCCATACTGCCCGAACACCACTTCACTGCCCTAAACCCTGAAACACCACCCCAGCAAGACCCCCTACACCGCCCGAAAACAATGCACTGCCATAAACCCTGAAACACCACCCCCTTCACGTCCCCCTACACTGCCCGAACACCACTGCACTGCCCTAAACCTTGAAACACCATTCCCAGGATGACCCCCTACACTGCTCAAACACCACTGCTCTGCCCTAAACCCTAAAACACCACCCCCAGCACGTCCCCCTACACTGCCAGAACACCACTGCACTGCCCTAATTCCTGAAACACCACCACCAGCACGACCCCCTACACTGCCTGAACACCACTGCTCTGCCCTAAACCCTGAAACACCAGCACGACCCCCTACACTGCCCGAACACCACTGTACTGCCCTAAACCCTGAAACACCAGAACCAGCACGACCCCCTACACTGCCCACACACCACTGCACTGCCCTAAACCGTGAGCCACCACCCCCAACAAGACCCCCTACACTGCACAAACACCACTGCACTGCCCTAAACGCCGAAACACCACCCACAGCCCGACCCCTACACTACCCACACACCACTGCACTGCCCTAAACCCTGAAACACCACCCACAGCACAACCCCCTACACTGCCCGAACACCACTGCACTGCCCTAAACCTTGAAACACCACCCCCAGCACGACCCCCTAAACTGCCCGAACACCACTGCACTGCCCTAAACCCTGAAACACCACACCCTGCAAGACCCCCTACATTGCCCGAACACCACTCCCTTAAACCCTGAAACGCCACCCCAGCAAGAACCCCTAGAATGCCCGAAAACCCCTGCACTGCCCTAAACCCTGAAACACCACCCCCTATATGGCCCCCTGCACTGCCCGAACACCACTGCACTGCCCTAAACCCTGAAACACCACCCCCTGCACGATCCCCTATACTGCCCGAACACCACTGCACTGCCCTAAACCCTGCAACACCACCCCCTGCAAGACCCCCTACACTGCCCGAACACCACTTCACTGTCCTAAACCCTAAAACACCACCCCCTGCACGACACCCTTCACTACCGTAACACCACTGCACTACCCTAAAACACCACCCCCAATATGACCCTCAACACTGCCCGAACACCACTGCACTACCCTAAACCATAAAACACCAGCCCCAGCACGACCCCTACACTGCCCAAAAACCACTGCACTGCCCTAACCCTAAAACACCAGCCCCAGCACGACCCCTCACACTACCCGAACACCACTGAACTGCCCTAAACCCTGCAACACCAGCCCTAGCACGACCCCCTACACTGCCCGAACACCACTGCCCTAAACCCTGAAACACCAGCCCCAGCACGACCCCCTCCACTGCCCGAACGCAACTGCTCTAAACCCTGAAACGCCTTCCCCTGCAAGACCCTCCACACTGCCCGAACATCACTGCAGCACTGCCCTAAACCCTGAGATGCCACCCCCTGCAAGACCCCCTATATTGCCCGAACACCACTGCACTGCCCTAAACCCTGAAACACCACCCCCAGCACGACCCCCTACACTGCCCGAACACCACTGCACTGCCCTAAACCCTGAAACACCACCCCAGCACGACCCCCTACACTGCCCGAACACCACTGCACTGCCCTAAACCCTAAAACACTACCCCCAGCACGACCCCCCATACTGCCCATACACCACTTCACTGCCCTAAACCCTGAAACACCACCCCAGCAAGACCCCCTACACCGCCCGAAAACAATGCACTGCCATAAACCCTGAAACACCACCCCCTTCACGTCCTCCTACACTGCCCGAACACCACTGCACTGCCCTAAACCTTGAAACACCATTCCCAGGATGACCCCCTACACTGCTCAAACACCACTGCTCTGCCCTAAACCCTAAAACACCACCCCCAGCACGTCCCCCTACACTGCCAGAACACCACTGCACTGCCCTAATTCCTGAAACACCACCGCCAGCACGACCCCCTACACTGCCTGAACACCACTGCTCTGCCCTAAACCCTGAAACACCAGCACAACCCCCTACACTGCCCGAACACCACTGTACTGCCCTAAACCCTGAAACACCAGAACCAGCACGACCCCCTACACTGCCCACACACCACTGCACTGCCCTAAACCGTGAACCACCACCCCCAACAAGACCCCCTACACTGCATGAACACCACTGCACTGCCCTAAACGCTGAAACACCACCCACAGCACGACCCCCTACACTACCCACACACCACTGCACTGCCCTAAACCCTGAAACACCACCCACAGCACAACCCCCTACACTGCCCGAACACCACTGCACTGCCCTAAACCTTGAAACACCACACCCAGCACGACCCCCTAAACTGCCCGAACACCACTGCACTGCCCTAAACCCTGAAACACCACACCCTGCAAGACCCCCTACATTGCCCGAACACCACTCCCTTAAACCCTGAAACGCCACCCCAGCAAGAACCCCTAGAATGCCTGAAAACCACTGCACTGCCCTAAACCCTGAAACACCACCACCTATATGGCCCCCTGCACTGCCCGAACACCACTGCACTGCCCTAAACCCTGAAACACCACCCCCTGCACGATCCCCTATACTGCCCGAACACCACTGCACTGCCCTAAACCCTGCAACACCACCCCCAGCACGACCCCCTACACTGCCCGCACACCACTGCACTGCCCTAAACCCTGAACACCACCCCCTGCAAGACCCCCTACACTGCCCGAACACCACTGCCCTAAACCCTGAAACGCTACCCTCTGCAAGACCCACTACCCTGCCCGAACACCATTGCACTGCTCTAAACCCTGAAACGCCACCCCCAGCACAACCCCCTACACTGCGCAAACACCACTGCTCTGCCCTAAACCCCGAAACACCAGTCCCATCACAACCCCCTACACTGCCCGAACTCCACTGCACTGCCCTAAACCCTAAAATACTAGCCCCAGCACGACCCCCTACACTGCCCGAACACCACTGCACTGCCCTAAACCCTGAAACGCCACCCTCTGCAAGACCCCCTACCCTGCCCGAACACCATTGCACTGCTCTAAACCCTGAAACGCCACCCCCAGCACAACCCCCTACACTGCGCAAACACCACTGCTCTGCCCTAAACCCCGAAACACCAGTCCCATCACAACCCCCTACACTGCCCGAACTCCACTGCACTGCCCTAAACCCTAAAATACTAGCCCCAGCACGACCCCCTACACTGCCTGAACACCACTGCACTGCCCTAAACCCTGAAACACCAGCCCCAGCATGACCTCCTAAATTGCCCGAACACCACTGCACTGACCTAAACCTTGAAACACCACCCCCAGCACGACCCTCTAAACTGCCCGAACACCACTGCACTGCCCTAAACCCTGAAACACCACCCCCTGCACGACCCCCTGCACTGCCCAAACACCACTGCACTGCCCTAAACCCTGAAACACCACCCCCTGCACGATCCCCTACACTGCCCGAACACCACTGCACTGCCCTAAACCCTGCAACACCACCCCCAGCACGACCCCCTACACTGCCCGCACACCACTGCACTGCCCTAAACCCTGAAACACCACCCCCTGCAAGACCCCCTACCCTGCCCGAACACCATTGCACTGCTCTAAACCCTGAAACGCCACCCCCAGCACAACCCCCTACACTGCCCGCACACCACTGCACTGCCTTAAACCCTGAAACACCAGCCCCAGCAAGACCCCCTACACTGCCTGAACACCACTGCCCTAAACCCTGAAACGCCAAATCCAGCAAGATCCCCTACACTGCCCGAACACCACTGCCCTAAACCCTGAAACCCCACCCCCTGCAAGACCCCCTACACTGCCCGAACACCACTGCACCACTGCCCTGAACCCTAAAACACCACCCCCTGCAAGACCCCCTACACTGCCCTAAACCCTGAAACATCACCCCCTGCACGACTCCTACACTGCCTGAACACCACTTCACTGCCCTAAACCCTGAAATACCACCCCAGCATGACCGCCTACACTGACCGAACATTACAGCACTGCCCTAAGCCCTAAAACACCACCCCCAGCATGACCCCCCACACTGCCCGAACACCACTGCACTGCCCTAAACCCTAAAAGACCACCCCATCACGACACCCTACACTGCTCGAACACCACTGCACTGACCTAAACCCTGTAACACCACCCCAGCACGACCCCTTACACTGCCCGAACACCACTGCACTGCCCTAAACCCTAAAACACTATCCCCAGCACGACCCCCCACTCTGCCCGAACACCACTTCACTGCCCTAAACCCTAGAACACCACCCCCTGCACAACACCCTACACTACCGGAACACCACTGCACTACCCTAAACCCTGAAACTTCACCCCCAGCACGACCCCCTACACTGCCCGAACACCACTGCACTGCCATAAACCCTGAAACACCACCCCCAGCAAGACCCCCTACACTGCCCAAACACCTCTGCACTGCCCTGAACCCTGTAACACCACCCCCAGCAGGACCACCTACACTGCCTGAACACCACTGCCCTAATCCCTGAAACTCCACCCTAGCAAGAACCCCTAGAATGCCTGAAAACCACTGCACTGCCCTAAACCCTGAAACACCACCCCCTGAACGGCCCCCTGCACTGCCCGAACACCACTGCACTGCCCTAAACCCTGAAACACCACCCCCTGCACGATCCCCTACACTGTCCGAACACCACTGCACTGCCCTAAAACCTGAAACACCACTCCCAGGAGGAACCCCTACACTGCCCAAACACCACTGCTCTGCCCTAAACCCTAAAACACCACCCCCAGCACGATCCCCTACACTGCCCGAACACCACTGCACTGCCCTAAACCCTGAAACACCACTCCCAGGACGAACCCCTCCACTGCCCAAACACCACTGCTCTGCCCTAAACCCTAAAACACCACCCCCACTACGTCCCCCTACACTGCCAGAACACTAGTGCACTGCCCTAATTCCTGAAATACCATCCCCAGCACGACCCCCTACACTGCCTGAACACCACTGCTCTGCCCTAAACCCTGAAAAACCACCCCCAGCACGTCCCCCTACACTGCCTGAACACCACTGCTCTGCCCTGAACCCTGAAACACCAGCACGACCTCTACACTGCCCGAACACCACTGCACTGCTCTAAACCCTGAAACACCATCCCCAGCAAGACCCCCTACACTGCCCGACATGCCACTGCGCTGCTCTATACCTTGAAACACCACCCCCAGCAAGACCCCTACACTGCTCGAATACCACTGCTCTAATCCCTGAAACGCCACCCCCTGCAAGACCCTCTACACTGCTCGAACACCACTGCACCACTGCCCTGAACCCTAAAACGCCACCCCCTGCAAGACCCCCTACACTGCCCGAACACCACTGCACTCCCCTAAACCCTGAAACATCACCCCCAGCATGACTCCTACACTGCCCGAACACCACTGCACTGCCCAAAACCCTGAAATACAACCCCCAGCATGACCCCCTACACTGCCCGAACACTACTGCACTGCCCTAAACCCTAAAACACCACCCCCAGCACGAGCCTCCACACTGCCCGAACACCACTGCACT
Source organism: Triturus cristatus (assembly GCF_964204655.1). Lineage (NCBI taxonomy): Eukaryota > Metazoa > Chordata > Amphibia > Caudata > Salamandridae > Triturus > Triturus cristatus. Next base: position 1,122,889,904 of record NC_140579.1, read on the forward strand.
GCCCTAAACCCTAAAACACCACCCCATGACGACACCCTACACTGCTCGAACACCTCTGCACTGCCCTAAACCCTGAAACACCACCCCAGCACGACCCCTTACATTGCCCGAACACCACTGCACTGCCCTAAACCCCAAAACACCACCCCTGCACAACACCCTACACTACTGGAACACCACTGCACTACCCTAAAACACTACCCCCAGCATGACCCTCAACACTGCCCGAACACCACTGCACTACGCTAAACCATAAAACACCAGCCCCAGCACGACCCCTTACACTACCCGAACACCACTGCACTGCCCTAACCCTAAAACACCATCCCCAGCACGACCCCTCACACTGCCCGAACACCACTGCACGGCCCTAAACCCTGAAACACCAGCCCCAGCATGACCCTCTACACTGCCTGAACACCACTGCACTGCCCTAAACCCTGAAACACCACCCCCCTGTACGACCGCCTACACTGCCCGAACACCACTGCACTGCCCTAAACCCTGAAACACCAGCCCCAGAACGACCCCCTACAATGCCCGAACACCACTGCACTGCCCTAAACCCTGAAACGCCACCCCCAGCAAGACCCCCTACACTGCCTGAACACCACTGCCCTAAACCCTGAAACGCCACCTCTAGCAAGACCCCCTACACTGCCCCAACACCACTGCCCTAAACCCTGAAACGCCTTCCCCTGCAAGACCCTCTACACTGCCCGAAAACCACTGCACCACTGCCCTAAACCCTGAAATGCCACCCCCTGTAAGACCCCCTACATAGCTCGAACACCACTGCACTGCCCTAAACCCTGAAACACCACACCCAGCATGACCCCTACACTGCCCGAACACCACTGCACTGCCTTAAACCCTGAAACACCACCCCCAGCAGGACCCCCTACACTGCCTGAACACCACTGCCCTAATCCCTGAAACACCACCCCAGCAAGAAACCCTAGAATGCCCGAAAACCACTGCACTGCCCTAAACCCTGAAACACCACCCCCTGCACGGCCCCCTGCACTTCCCGAACACCAATGCACTGCCCTAAACCCTGAAACAACACCCCCTGCACGATCCCCTACACTGCCCGAACACCACTGCACTGCCCTAAACCCTGAAACACCACTCTCAGGACAAACCCCTACACTGCCCAAACACCACTGCTCTGCCCTAAACCCTAAAACACCACCCCACCACGTCCCCCTACACTGCCAAAACACAACTGCACTGCCCTAATTCCTGAAACATCACCCCCAGCACGACCCCCTACACTGCCTGAACACCACTGCTCTGCCCTAAACCCTGAAACACCACCCCCAGTACGTCCCCCTACACTGCCTGAACACCACTGCTCTGCCCTAAACCCTGAAACACCAGCACGACCCCCTACACTACCCGAACACCACTGCACTGCCCTAAACCCTGAAACACCATCCCCAGCACAACCCCCTACACTGCCCGCACGCCACTGTGCTGCTTTATACCATGAAAAACCACCCCCAGCAAGACCCCCTACTCTGCTCGAACACCACTGCTCTAAACCCTGAAACGCCACACCCTGCAAGACCCTCTACACTGCCCGAACACCACTGCACCACTGCCCTGAACCATAAAACGCCACCTCCTGCAAGACCCCCTACACTGCCCGAACACCACTGCACTGCCCTAAACCCTGAAACATCACCCCCAGCACGACTCCTACACTGCCCGAACACTACTGCACTGCCCTAAACCCTAAAACACCACCCCCAGCACGACCCTCCACACTGCCCGAACACCACTGCACTGCCCTAAACCCTAAAACACCACCCCATCACGACCCCCTACACTGCTCAAACACCACTGCACTGCCCTAAACCCTGAAACACCACCCCAGCACGACCCCTTACATTACCCAAACACCACTGCACTGCCCTAAACCCTAAAACACCACCGCCTGCACGACACCCTACACTACCGGAACACCACTGCACTACCCTAAAACACCACCCCCAGCATGACCATCAACACTGCCCGAACACCACTGCACTACGCTAAACCATAAAACACCAGCCCCAGCACGACCCCCTACACTACCCGAACACCACTGCACTGCCCTAAACCCTGAAACACCAGCCCCAGCACGACCCCCTACACTGCCTGAACACAACTGCACTGCCCTAAACCCTGAAACACCACCCCCCTGTATGACCCCCTACACTGCCCGAACACCACTGCACTGCCCTAAACCCTGAAACACCACCCCCAGCAAGACCCCCTACACTGCCTGAACACCACTGCCCTAAACCCTGAAACGCCACCTCTAGCAAGACCCCCTACACTGCCCGAACACCACTGCCCTAAACCCTGAAACGCCACCCCCTGCAAGACCCTCTACACTGCCCGAACACCACTGCACCACTGCCCTAAACCCTGAAATGCCACCCCCTGAGAGACCCCCTACATAGCCTGAACACCACTGCACTGCCCTAAACCCTGAAACACCACACCCAGCATGACCCCCTACACTGGCCGAACACCACTGAACTGCCTTAAACCCTGAAACACCACCCACAGCACGACCCCCTACACTATCCGCACACCACCGCACTGCACTAAACCCTGAAACACCACCCCAGCACGACCCCCTACACTGCCCGAACACCACTGCACTGCCCTAAACCCTGAAACACCACCCCCAGCACAACCCCCTACACTGCCCGAACACCACTGCATTGCCATAAACGCTGAAACACCACCCCCAGCAAGACCCCCTACACTGCCCGAACACCTCTGCACTGCCCTGAACCCTGAAACACCACCCCCAGCAGGACCCCCTACACTGCCTGAACACCACTGCCCTAATCCCTAAAACACCACCCCAGCAAGAACCCCTAGAATGCCTGAAAACCACTGCACTGCCCTAAACCCTGAAACACCACCCCCCGCACAACCCCCTACACTGCCAGAACACCACTGCACTGCCCTACTTCCTCAAACACCACCCCAGCACGACCCCCTACACTGCCTGAACACCACTGCTCTGCCCTAAACCCTGAAACACCACCCCCAGCACGTCCCCCTACACTGCCTGAACACCACTGCTCTGCCCTAAACCCTGAAACACCAGCACAACCCCCTACACTGCCCGAACACCACTGCACTGCCCTAAACCCTGAAACACCATCCCCAGCACGACCCCCTACACTGCCCGCACTCCACTGCGCTGCCCTAAACCCTGAAACACCACCCCCAGCAAGACCCCCTACACTGCCCGAACACCACTGCTCTAAACCCTGAAACGCCACCCCCTGCAAGACCCTCTACACTGCCCGAACACCACTGCACCACTACCCTGAACCCTAAAACGCCACCCCCTGCAAGACCCCCTACACTACCCGAACACCACTGCACTGCTCTAAACCCTGAAACATCACCCCCAGCACGACTCCTACACTGTCCGAACACCACAGCACTGCCCTAAACCCTGAAATACCACCCCCAGCATCACCCCCTACACTGCCCGAACACTACTGCATTGCCCTAAACCCTAAAACACCACCCCCATCTCGACCCCCCCAGACTGCCCAAACACCACTGCACTGCCCTAAACCCTAAAACAAGACCCCATCACGACACCCTACACTGCTTGAATACCACTGCACTGCCCAAAACCCTGAACCACCACCCCAGCACGACCCCTTACACAGCCCGAACACCACTGCACTGCCCTAAACCCTAAAACACTACCCCCAGCACGACCCCCCCCACACTGCCCGAACACCACTGCACTGCCCTAAACCCTAAAACACCACCCCCTGCACGACACCCTACACTACCGGAACACCATTGCACTACTCTAAAACACCACCCCCAGCATGACCCTCAACACTGCCCGAACACCACTGCACTACCCTAAGCCATAAAACACCAGCCCCAGCACGACCCACTACACTGCCCGAACACCACTACACTGCCCTAACCCTAAAACACCAGCCCCAGCATGACCTTTCACACTGCCCAAACACCACTGCACGGCCCTAATCCCTGAAACACCAGCCCCAGCACGACCCCCTACACTGCCCGAAAACCACTGCACTGCCATAAACCCTAAAACACCAGGCCCAGCATGACCCCCTCCACTGCCCGAACACCACTGCACTGCCCTAAACACTGAAACACCACCCCCAGCACGACCACCTATACTGCCCAAACACTACTGCACTGCCCTAAACCCTAAAACACCACCCCCCTGTAAGACCCCTACATTGCCCGAACACCACTGCACTGCCCTAAACCCTGAAACACCACCCCAGCAAGACCCCCTACACCGTCCGAAAACCAATGCACTGCCCTAAACCCTGATACACCACCCCCTGCACGACCCCCTACACTGCCCGAACACCACTTCACTGCCCTAAACCCTAAAACACTAACCCCAGCACGACACCGTACACTACCTGATCACCACTGCACTACCCTAAAACACCACCCCCAGCATGACCCCCAACACTGCCCGAACACCACTGCACTACCCTAAACCATAAAACACCAGCCCCAGAACAACCCCCTACACTGCCCGAACACCACTGCACTGCCCTAACCCTTAAAAACCTGCCCCAGCATGACCCCCTACACTGCCCAAACACCACTGCACTGCCCTAAACCCTAAAACAACAGCCCCAGTATGGCCCCTCACACTGCTCGAACACCACAGCATGGCCCAAAACCCTGAAACACCAGCCGCAGCATGACCCCCTACACTGCCTGCAAATGGCGAAAAGACTATTTCAGGGAGGCAGCTATTCTATCAGACAAACTGATCTTGAGAGGTTATCCAAAGCGCATTGTCTCCCGTGCCCAAAAACGAGCCTGGTATTGCCATAGAGAGATTCTTCTTGCACCCACTGTGAAAAAAACGAATTTACGCATTCCCTTTGTCTCTACCTACAGCCCTTCTAGTAATTTGATCAATAAAATGATCAAAAGAAATTGGGCAATTCTTCGAACTTATGCGCAGTTCAAAGAGCCCCCACTTTTTTCATACAAAAGGGGCACTAACTTGTCAGACAAATTGGTTCACGCAATTACATGGCCCAATAAAGAAAAGCCTCAATCTTTGACCACTCTCTGGGGCCTCCCCCCGGTCGTGGGTCACTATAAATGCCAAACTTGTGCGGCATGTGCTTTCACCTGCAACACCAAGGAGTTTATTACACCAGATCAAACATACTCATTAAAAACTTTTTCAAATTGCCGCACAAATAATGTCATCTATGCCATCAAGTGCCCATGCAATCTTCTGTACATCGGACAGACAACCCAGATGGTGAAACAACGGATTTTTCAACATCAAAGCCGCATAAGATACAATGTAGATACTGCACCCCTGGTTTCGCATTACAAGGACAAAAATCATTCTGAAACCGATTTGTTTTGGCAAGTAATTGATCGCCCAGTACTCCCACCACGAGGGGGTAATCTTCAACTTCTGTTGAACAAATGCGAATGCCGTTGGATCGCACGCTGCGACTCAGTCAATCATGGGTTGAACACTCTGGATGAATGGAATACGGTTACCAACACAGGGTAACCTCGTTTCTCCCACCATCTCCTCTGAGTGCTTCATAGACTGTCTTATAATGAATGCTTGCTCTACTTGTGCTTCCTGACCCTTCTCCCGCCATTTTCCCCCCCCCCCGCCTCCCCCCCCCACCCTCCCACCTCCTTCCCTCCGTCTTCCCTTTGAATTCAGATATCTGTACTTAATGGTCATATTCGCTTTATGGCCCTTACAACTCAACCCAATGGAGAAAAAACCCTTTTTTTTTTTTTTTCCCTGTGTACAAGTCTGCCCATTGTAATTTATATTTACTTTTTCTCTTCCTTTTTCTAAAGTGTATATAGTAATTACAAAATTGCATGTTTTATCGTCTTTATATATTAAGCTTTACACTGTATGTCAATTGTCTTACATACACAATAGTTGTTGTTGCATTTGATTACCAACCCTTGAAAACGCTATTGTTAATTCCCTTTTTTGTCTGTTTTCGTAATGATTGCATTCATTGCTTTGTGTTATCAATTGGAATCTCCTTGTTCCCTTTTCTACCCACTCCCCTCTTCCCCTCCTCCTTTCCTCTCTCCCTTTTCTCCCCCCCCCCCTTGGTTTTCCCTACCCCGTAGTGCCCTCCACCCTCCCGTCCTTCCCTTCCTCATATTGTTTTTTGCGTCTTTGCATTTGTGTTGCTTTCAATGTAATGTACATGTTCACAGTATTTATTATCAATGGCAATTATGTATATTAATTTAATTTAATTTAATATATCTCACATGTGTATATTACCAATACTACATATGTATATTCTGGTGACTGACACCAGTCTCGAACACTTCATTCCTTCACAATTTGCTTGGGCTCTTCCTCCCGTTTTCTTCCCTTCCTTCCATCTTTATCATTCCCCCGGGGCACCTTCCAACCACTCCTTTCCTACTCTAGTTGTTTTCCTGCTCTGACCCGCTCACGTGACCAAGCCCTCTCCTGATTAATGGCGCTTCTACTCACACTCAGCTACCGGCAGAGACGCTTTACTCGTCCCGTCGCCCCTTCACTGTTGGATTTACTCCCCGTCTTTTGGATTACCATTTTTGGATCCTCTTCCCTCGAACATTTCACTAGGTAAGACTTTCACTACGTAGGACGGATTTTTCGCCTATTCCGCCCCTTCCTGCCCTTTTTACCCTAACTCCCTCTTCTTCCTTGGACAGATTTGACACCCCTTCTTCGAATTCCGGACCTTTACTGCTCCCGGCCAATTTTAATCTTCGGATGTTGTCCCTTAAGTGCCCAAACGATTGGTAAATACGAATCCTTTTCCTCTTTTGGCCACATTCTTTAGTCTTATGGCCACTCACTAACCGTGTTTTTCACTCCTCTCCTTTTCACTTTCTATTCAGATCACACGCTGATTTATGTCCGTTTTTCACCAATTCAAAGGATTCCCTGTACTTTAGTTGTACTACGCCCAGGTATTTCTCTTACTTTCGGGGTCACCTTTTTCATTTTGGGTCTCTTCTCAAGAATTATTTAAACCCTACTTCCTCTTTGCCCTTACAGCACACTTTAAAACTATGACCATAGTCCTGATGATGGCCTGAAACCAACCAGGCTGAAACGCCGTCGACAAAACCCAGCAAAGAACTTTTTGGCTTATTTGTGGTCATTGAGCAAAAATGTGTTCATAACAGATTGTATATTATTATTCCTTCGACCACATTGTTATTATCTTAATTTGCGCCGTTCACGCTGTTTTTCACTCATTGTGTCACTACGCCGTTCACTATCACTAGCACGTTCAGTGCTCACCTATGTGTGTTTTTGGTCATTTGTACTTTTATTGTACTGTAGTGCTGTAAAAACTACCTACAATATACAATTCTTTTCTAATTTCCTTTGGTCTCCCTTTCCCTTTTTTTCCCCCTCCCTCTGTGATTTATATCACTAAAATATTTGTTCCTTCTAAAAATGATATCCAGCTGAGACGTTGTTGTTCTGTTATTACCCCTACACTGCCTGAACACCACTGCACTGCCCTAAACCCTAAAACACCACCCCCAGCACGACCACCTACACTGCCCGAAAACCACTGCACTGCCCTAAACCCTGAAACACCACCCCCCTGCACGACCCCCCTACACTGCCTGAACACAACTGCACTGCCCTAAAGCCTGAAACACCACTCCAGCAAGACCCCCTACACTGCCCGAACACCTCTGCATTGCCCTGAAAGCTGAAACACCACCCCCAGCAAGACCCCCTTCACTGCCTGAACAACCCTGCCCTAAACCCTTAAACACCACCCCAGCAAGACACCCTACGCTACCCGAAAACAACTGCACTGCCCTAAACCCTGAAACACTACCCCCTGCACGACCCCCTACACTGCCCGAACACCACTGCACTGCTCTAAACCCTGAAACACCTCTGCCAGCATGACCCCCTACACTGCCTGAACACCACTGCTCTGCCCTAAACCCTGAAACACCACCCCCAGCACGTCCCCCTACACTGCCTGAACACCACTGCTCTGCCCTAAACTCTGAAACACAAGCCCCAGCACGACCCCCTACACTGCCCGAACACCACTGTACTGCCCTAAACCCTGAAACACCAGCCCCAGCACGACCCCCTACACTGCCCGAACACCACTGCACTGCCCTAAACCCTGAAACACCACCCCAGCACGACCCCCTACACTGCCCGAACACCACTGCACTGCCCTAAACCCTAAAACACTACCCCCAGCACGACCCCCCACACTGCCCGAACACCACTTCACTGCCCTAAACCCTAAAACACCACCCACTGCACGACACCCTTCACTACCGTAACACCACTGCACTACTGTTGGACTTGGCCCTTCTGGCAGGTTCACCCCTGAACTTTTTTTGCTTTTTATTGGTGACTTGGTGTGGTAATTGTTTGGTCTCTGCGCACTTTCCCTGTGTCCCAGGGTAAAGTGCGTGCGTGCTCTGAGTGCATGTGGTGAGATAGGCCTGCCCTCCCATAGGAATGCATGGGGAATGTATGTGTCCCTAGTAGTTCCTGATGCGTGGGGTGTGCAGGCCCGAGTTTGGTATGTGCGGACTCGTGGGAGTGAATGCTGCGCGATGATGTGTGCGGCGTGCATGTACCTAGTGTGGAAGTGCCACTTCTAGAAGTGGGCACTTCTGTGTGCAGTGTGTCTGTCGCGTGATTGGCTGGTCATGTCATGTGACGGGCTAGGGATTCCCCAGAGTCAGGATGAGTCACCCAGTGGTGAATGGGGAGATCAGCAGCTAGATGGGTGGGAGGAGTACACCTGGGTCCTGAATAGGACAGGGTTTTCCACACACAATGCTGGCCCCGCCCCCTGTGGTGCGACTGACGACCCTAGCCCTGCCAGTGAATAGAGTGAGGGGCTGAGCACATGAAGGGTGCTCCCCAACCAGCTGCGACTGGTTTTCCCCCTCACCCTGAACCCAGAACAAAGGGTTTGACTGTATAAAAATGGGGCTGTGTCCCCACAGAAAGGGTTCTCTTCCAGGATCCTGAGGGGGGCTGCTGCTGCTGGAGGCCAGGAGGAACCGCCACTTTGGACTGCCTTCCTGCCTGGAGGGCCCAGTGAGCTGGCCCCTGGCCCAGCCTTGCCCCCTGCCCACCTTACTAAGGACTTTGCTGGACTTTCCCTTGTTATAGCGCCTGGGAGCGCTTTCTGGGCTCTACAGCGCCTGGGAGCGCTTTATCTCTGCAGTGGAGGAAAAGCTTCACTTAATTCTGGGCAGAGCGCGGGACTTATGCCCTGGTGAGCGCTCGATCCCCCCTTCAAAAGGAGCAACGCTTCGGATTGCTGAACTGGCAGCTCGGAGCTGCGATCATTAGAAAAGGGGAATCCCCGGCGTGGAGATTCCCCCGCAAGTCCGCTTATTTACATCGCGGGTGCCCACCCCGCACCTTTGCCGGTATTTTTGTCCTAACCACAGGGCGGGTGCCCACCCCGCCTAGTTGTCGCTTTGCTGAGATCTGCAATAGCGGGAGCCCACCCCGCTGTTGTGTTTGCTGAAGCGCTGTGCCCCGAGAGAATCACCGCCGCCGGCCGGGGGCTTCCGGGAGAGTGTCGCGCTACCATTGGACGAAGCGCCCCTGAGCCTGGAGGCTCGACACGAGGGCCGCGCTGCCATTGGCTGAAGCGCCTCTGACCCGGGAGGCTCGACACGAAGGCCGCACTGCCATTGGCTGAAGCGCCTCTGACCCGGGAGGCTCGACACAATGGCTACGCTGCCATTGGCTTAAGCGCCCAACCGCCGCTTTGTAGAAGTCCCAGAGGAGGGGGGCGTCACAGCGGCTCCGCAGTCGCGGGCCGCTGCAACGTTTCGGCAGTTCTCTTCGTTCTGAGTCCCGGAGGGGACTCCAACGCCTCCGTACTCTGCTGACCTTCAGTTGCGCCGCCGTAGCGGGCAACTGCAACGTTGGGGGCACTCTTGTGTTCAGAGCCCCGTGGCTCCCACGTGTACAGGGCATCCTTGTGCTCAGAGCGCCCAGAGCGCTCCAACGAACGGGGGCATTTCTCTTTGAGCCCATCGAGGCTCCACCTTACGGGGGCATTCCTTTTCAGTTACGAGCGGCCCCGGAAGGCAGTGGGCCGCTCCAACGAAGGAGCACATTGTTATTTAGAGCCTGCGAGGCTCTAGGGGTCATTTCATTTGTTTCAGAGCCCTGGGAGGCTCCAACGTTGACCCCAGCCTTTCTCCAGTTGCCCAGCACTTAGTGGGCAACTGCTACGTGTAGGTTGTGCTTTGTGCGCGCTGGTTTGCGCAGCCTGCGCCGGCGCGCCCTGTCTTGCTGGACGCAGGGCGTCCTTGCCCCTTCAGGGCCAGTTGGCCCAGGGATTGCCACAGATAGTGGCTAATGTGAGTTTTTGCGCCTTGTACCTTTCCTGCACCTCTGAATGTGTTTATGCGTCATGTGCTTTGCCCTACACCTCTGAATGTATTTTATGCATCCTGTGTCTATGTGCTTAGACCCCTACAGGTATTGTGATACTTAGGTGGTTGTTTTTCCCCTAGTACAGGTGGTACTAGTGAGGTCCTAGTTCCCTGCGTGGTATTCCTAAAGGTGGTTAGGGTTGCGTAGGTGGTACGTTCTGATACCAGTAGTTACTGGTTGTGTGCTACATGTCCTATTTTTAGTACTACAGTGATTGTGTGCTATGTTCTCAAATATTATTCCTACGTTCTAAGTGCTATTCCTACAAAGTGCTAATTCCTGACAGTGGTCCATGTGGCCCTGTCCCCTGTATATATAATCCCTTGTAAATTCTGCCCGTGCCTGTCGGCACATTGTAAAGTGTGTATTTTTATCTAATGTGTTGTGTATAATACAAAGGTTATTTTTATATAATACCTTGTGTGGAGTTTCCTTTGTGGTGGGCCTTGGGTGTTGTTGCTGGGTGCGCGCGCAAACGCTTTACACATCGCCTCAGGGATAAGCCTGACTGCTCGTGCCAAGCTACCAAGGGGGTGAGCAGGGGTTATCTTTGGCGTGTAACTCCCCAGCCCTGACTAGAGTGGTGGTTTCTGTCTGACTTTGGCGCAAGCCTTAGCCAACCAGAAATCGCCATTTCTAACATCTACCATAAAACACCACCCCCAATATGACCCTCAACACTGCCCGAACACCACTGTACTACCCTAAACCATAAAACACCAGCCCCAGCACGACCCCCTACACAGCCCGAAACCACTGCACTGCCCTAACCCTAAAACACCAGCCCCATCACGACCCCTCACACTGCCCGAACACCACTGCACTGCTCTAAACCCTGCAACACCAGCCCCAGCACGACCCCCTACACTGCCCGAACACAACTGCACTGCCCTAAACCCTGAAACACTAACCCCAGCACAACTCCCTACACTGCCCGAACACCACTGCACTGCCCTAAACCCTGAAACACCACCCCCCTGCACGATCCCCCACACTGCCTGAACACCACTGCACTGCCCTAAACCCTAAAACACCACCCCCTGCACGACACCCTACACTACCGGAACACCATTGCACTACCCTAAAACACCACCCCCAGCATGACCCTCAACACTGCCCGAACACCACTGCACTACCCTAAACCATAAAACACCAGCCCCAGCACGACCCACTACACTGCCCGAACACCACTGCACTGCCCTAACCCTAAAACACCAGCCCCAGCATGACCCCTCACACTGCCCAAACACCACTGCACGGCCCTAATCCCTGAAACACTAGCCCCAGCACGACCCCCTACACTGCCCGAAAACCACTGCACTGCCATAAACCCTAAAACACCAGGCCCAGCATGACCCCCTACACTGCCCGAACACAACTGCACTGCCCTAAACCCTGAAACACCACCCCCAGCACGACCAACTACACTGCCCAAACACCACTTCACTGCCCTAAACCCTGAAACACCACCCCCTGTAAGACCCCCTACATTGCCCGAACACCACTGCACTGCCCTAAACCCTGAAACACCACCCCCAGCAAGACCGCCTACATTGCCCGAACACCTCTGCACTGCCCTGAACCCTGAAACACCACCCCCAGCAAGACCCTCTACACTGCCTGAACACCACTGCCCTAAACCCTGAAACACCACCTCAGCAAGACCCCCTACACCGCCTGAAAACCAATGCACTACCGTAAATCCTGAAACACCACCCCCTGCACGACCCCCTACACTGCCCGAACACCCCTTCACTGCCCTAAACCGTAAAACACTAACCCCAGCACGACACCGTACACTACGTGAACACCACTGCACTACCCTAAAACACCACCCCCAGCATGACCCCCAACACTGCCTGAACACCACTGCACTACCCTAAACCATAAAACACCAGCCCCAGAACAACCCCCTACACTGCCCGAACACCACTGCACTGCCCTAACCCTTAAAAACCAGTCCCAGCATGACCCCCTACACTGCCCAAACACCCCTGCACTGCCCTAAACCCTAAAACAACAGCCCCAGCATGACCCCTCACACTGCTCGAACACCACAGCATGGCCCAAAACCCTGAAACACCAGCCGCAGCACGACCCCCTACACTGCCTGAACACCACTGCACTGCCCTAAACCCTAAAACACCACCTCCAGCACGACCACCTACACTGCCCGGAAACCACTGCACTGCCCTAAACCCTGAAACACCACCCCCCTGCACTACCCCCCTACACTGCCTGAACACAACTGCACTGCCCTAAAGCCTGAAACATCACTCCAGCAAGACCCCCTACACTGCCTGAACACCTCTGCATTGCCCTGAAAGCTGAAACACCACCCCCAGCAAGACCCCCTTCACTGCCTGAACAACACTGCCCTAAACCCTTAAACACCACCCCAGCAAGACACCCTACGCTACCCGAAAACCACTGCACTGCCCTAAACCCTGAAACACTAGCCCCTGCACAACCCCCTACACTGCCCGAACACCACTGCACGGCTCTAAACCCTGAAACACCTCTGCCAGCATGACCCCCTACACTGCCTGAACACCACTGCTCTACCCTAAACCCTAAAACACCACCCCCAGCACGTCCCCTACACTGCCTGAATACCACTGCTCTGCCCTAAACTCTGAAACACCAGCCCCAGCACGACCCCCTACACTGTCCGAACACCACTGCACTGCCCTAAACCCTGAAACACAAGCCCCAGCACGACCCCCTCCACTGCCCGAACGCAACTGCTCTAAACCCTGAAACGCCTTCCCCTGCAAGACCCTCCACACTGCCCGAACACCACTGCAGCACTGCCCTAAACCCTGAGATGCCACCCCCTGCAAGACCCCCTATATTGCCCGAACACCACTGCAGTGCCCTAAACCCTGAAACACCACCCCCAGCACGACCCCCTACACTGCCCGAACACCACTGCACTGCCCTAAACCCTGAAACACCACCCCAGCACGACCCCCTACACTGCCCGAACAGCACTGCACTGCCCTAAACCCTGAAACACCACCCCAGCACGACCCCCTACACTGCCCGAACACCACTCCACTGCCCTAAACCCTAAAACACTACCCCCAGCACGACCCCCATACTGCCCGAACACCACTTCACTGCCCTAAACCCTGAAACACCACCCCAGCAAGACCCCCTACACCGCCCGAAAACAATGCACTGCCATAAACCCTGAAACACCACCCCCTTCACGTCCCCCTACACTGCCCGAACACCACTGCACTGCCCTAAACCTTGAAACACCATTCCCAGGATGACCCCCTACATTGCTCAAACACCACTGCTCTGCCCTAAACCCTAAAACACCACCCCCAGCACGTCCCCCTACACTGCCAGAACACCACTGCACTGCCCTAATTCCTGAAATACCACCGCCAGCACGACCCCCTACACTGCCTGAACACCACTGCTCTGCCCTAAACCCTGAAACACCAGCACGACCCCCTACACTGCCCGAACACCACTGTACTGGGCTAAACCCTGAAACACCAGAACCAGCACGACCCCCTACACTGCCCACACACCACTGCACTGCCCTAAACCGTGAACCACCACCCCCAACAAGACCCCCTACACTGCACGAACACCACTGCACTGCCCTAAACGCTGAAACACCACCCACAGCACGACCCCCTACACTACCCACACACCACTGCACTGCCCTAAACCCTGAAACACCACCCACAGCACAACCCCCTACACTGCCCGAACACCACTGCACTGCCCTAAACCTTGAAACACCACCCCCAGCACGATCCCCTAAACTGCCCGAACACCACTGCACTGCCCTAAACCCTGAAACACCACACCCTGCAAGACCCCCTATATTGCCCGAACATCACTCCCTTAAACCCTGAAACGCCACCCCAGCAAGAACCCCTAGAATGCCCAAAAACCACTGCACTGCCCTAAACCCTGAAACACCACCCCCTATATGGCCCCCTGCACTGCCTGAACACCACTGCACTGCCCTAAACCCTGAAACACCACCCCCTGCACGATCCCCTATACTGCCCGAACACCACTGCACTGCCATAAACCCTGCAACACCACCCCCAGCACGACCCCCTACACTGCCCGCACACCACTGCACTGCCCTAAACCCTGAAACACCACCCCCTGCAAGACCCCCTACACTGCCTGAACACCACTTCACTGCCCTAAACCCTAAAACACCACCCCCTGCACGACACCCTTCACTACCGTAACACCACTGCACTACCCTAAAACACCACCCCCAATATGACCCTCAACACTGCCCGAACACCACTGCACTACCCTAAACCATAAAACACCAGCCCCAGCACGACCCCTACACTGCCCAAAAAACACTGCACTGCCCTAACCCTAAAACACCAGCCCCAGCACTACCCCTCACACTACCCGAACACCACTGAACTGCCCTAAACCCTGCAACACCAGCCCCCGCACGACCCCCTACACTGCCCGAACACCACTGCACTGCCCTAAACCCTGAAACACCAGCCCCAGCACGACCCCCTCCACTGCCCGAACGCAACTGCTCTAAACCCTGAATCGCCTTCCCCTGCAAGACCCTCCACACTGCCCGAACACCACTGCAGCACTGCCCTAAACCCTGAGATGCCACCCCCTGCAAGACCCCCTATATTGCCCGAACACCACTGCACTGCCCTAAACCCTGAAACACCACCCCCAGCACGACCCCCTACACTGCCCGAACACCACTGCACTGCCCTAAACCCTGAAACACCACCCCAGCACGACCCCCTACACTGCCCGAACACCACTGCACTGCCTTAAACCCTAAAACACTACCCCCAGCACGACCCCCCATACTGCCCGAACACCACTTCACTGCCCTAAACCCTGAAACACCACCCCAGCAAGACCCCCTACACCGCCCGAAAACAATGCACTGCCATAAACCCTGAAACACCACCCCCTTCACGTCCCCCTACACTGCCCGAACACCACTGCACTGCCCTAAACCTTGAAACACCATTCCCAGGATGACCCCCTACACTGCTCAAACACCACTGCTCTGCCCTAAACCCTAAAACACCACTCCCAGCACGTCCCCCTACACTGCCAGAACACCACTGCACTGCCCTAATTCCTGAAACACCACCGCCAGCACGACCCCCTACACTGCCTGAACACCACTGCTCTGCCCTAAACCCTGAAACACCAGCACGACCCCCTACACTGCCCGAACACCACTGTACTGCCCTAAACCCTGAAACACCAGAACCAGCACGACCCCCTACACTGCCAACACACCACTGCACTGCCCTAAACCGTGAACCACCACGCCCAACAAGACCCCCTACACTGCACGAACACCACTGCACTGCCCTAAACGCTGAAACACCACCCACAGCACGACCCCCTACACTACCCACACACCACTGCACTGCCCTAAACCCTGAAACACCACCCACAGCACAACCCCCTACACTGCCCAAACACCACTGCACTGCCCTAAACCTTGAAACACCACCCCCAGCACGACCCCCTAAACTGCCCGAACACCACTGCACTGCCCTAAATCCTGAAACACCACACCCTGCAAGACCCCCTACATTGCCCGAACACCACTCCCTTAAACCCTGAAACGCCACCCCAGCAAGAACCCCTAGAATGCCAGAAAACCACTGCACTGCCCTAAACCCTGAAACACCACCACCTATATGGCCCCCTGCACTGCCCGAACACCACTGCACTGCCCTAAACCCTGAAACACCACCCCCTGCACGATCCCCTATACTGCCCGAACACCACTGCACTGCCCTAAACCCTGCAACACCACCCCCAGCAAGACCCCCTACACTGCCCGCACACCACTGCACTGCCCTAAACCCTGAAACACCACCCCCTGCAAGACCCCCTACACTGCCCGAACACCACTGCCCTAAACCCTGAAACGCCACCCTCTGCAAGACCCCCTACCCTGCCCGAACACCATTGCACTGCTCTAAACCCTGAAACGCCACCCCCAGCACAACCCCCTACACTGCGCAAACACCACTGCTCTGCCCTAAACCCCGAAACACCAGTCACATCACAACCCCCTACACTGCCCGAACTCCACTGCACTGCCCTAAACCCTAAAATACTAGCCCCAGCACGACCCCCTACACTGCCCGAACACCACTGCACTGCCCTAAACCCTGAAACGCCACCCTCTGCAAGACCCCCTACCCTGCCCGAACACCATTGCACTGCTCTAAACCCTGAAACGCCACCCCCAGCACAACCCCCTACACTGCGCAAACACCACTGCTCTGCCCTAAACCCTGAAACACCAGTCCCATCACAACCCCCTACACTGCCCGAACTCCACTGCACTGCCCTAAACCCTAAAATACTAGCCCCAGCACGACCCCCTACACTGCCCGAACACCACTGCACTGCCCTAAACCCTGAAACACCAGCCCCAGCATGACCTCCTAAATTGCCCGAACACCACTGCACTGACCTAAACCTTGAAACACCACCCCCAGCACGACCCTCTAAACTGCCCAAACACCACTGCACTGCCCTAAACCCTGAAACACCACCCCCTGCACGACCCCCTGCACTGCCCGAACACCACTGCACTGCCCTAAACCCTGAAACACCACCCCCTGCACGATCCCCTACACTGCCCGAACACCACTGCACTGCCCTAAACCCTGCAACACCACCCCCAGCACGACCCCCTACACTGCCCGCACACCACTGCACTGACCTAAACCCTGAAACACCACCCCCTGCAAGACCCCCTACCCTGCCCGAACACCATTGCACTGCTCTAAACCCTGAAACGCCACCCCCAGCACAACCCCCTACACTGCCCGCACACCACTGCACTGCCTTAAACCCTGAAACACCAGCCCCATCAAGACCCCCTACACTGCCTGAACACCACTGCCCTAAACCCTGAAATGCCAAATCCAGCAAGATCCCCTACACTGCCCGAACACCACTGCCCTAAACCCTGAAACCCCACCCCCTGCAAGACCCCCTACACTGCCCGAACACCACTGCACCACTTCCCTGAACCCTAAAACACCACCCCCTGCAAGACCCCCTACACTGCCCGAACACCACTGCACTGCCCTAAACCCTAAAACATCACCCCCAGCACGACTCCTACACTGCCCGAACACCACTGCACTGCCCTAAACCCTGAAATACCACCCCCAGCATGACCGCCTACACTGACCGAACATTACAGCACTGCCCTAAGCCCTAAAACACCACCCCCAGCACGACCCCCCACACTGCCCGAACACCACTGCACTGCCCTAAACCCTAAAAGACCACCCCATCACGACACCCTACACTGCTCGAACACCACTGCACTGACCTAAACCCTGTAACACCACCCCAGCACGACCCCTTACACTGCCCGAACACCACTGCACTGCCCTAAACCCTGAAACTTCACCCCCAGCACGACCCCCTACACTGCCCGAACACCACTGCACTGCCATAAACCCTGAAACACCACCCCCAGCAAGACCCCCTACACTGCCCGAACACCTCTGCACTGCCCTGAACCCTGTAACACCACCCCCAGCAGGACCACCTACACTGCCTGAACACCACTGCCCTAATCCCTGAAACTCCACCCTAGCAAGAACCCCTAGAATGCCTGAAAACCACTGCACTGCCCTAAACCCTGAAACACCACCCCCTTAACGGCCCCCTGCACTGCCCGAACACCACTGCACTGCCCTAAACCCTGAAACACCACCCCCTGCACGATCCCCTACACTGTCCGAACACCACTGCACTGCCCTAAAACCTGAAACACCACTCCCAGGACGAACCCCTACACTGCCCAAACACCACTGCTCTGCCCTAAACCCTAAAACACCACCCCCAGCACGATCCCCTACACTGCCCGAACACCACTGCACTGCCCTAAACCCTGAAACACCACTCCCAGGACGAACCCCTCCACTGCCCAAACACCACTGCTCTGCCCTTAACCCTGCAACACCACCCCCAGCACGACACCCTACACTGCCCGCACACCACTGCACTGCCCAAAACCCTGAAATACAACCCCCAGCATGACCCCCTACACTGCCCGAACACTACTGCACTGCCCTAAACCCTAAAACACCACCCCCAGCACGAGCCTCCACACTGCCCGAACACCACTGCACTGCCCTAAACCCTAAAACACCACCCCATCACGACACCCTACACTGCTCGAACACCTCTGCACTGCCCTAAACCCTGAAACACCACCCCAGCACGACCCCTTACATTGCCCGAACACCACTGCACTGCCCTAAACCCCAAAACACCACCCCTGCACAACACCCTACACTACTGGAACACCACTGCACTACCCTAAAACACTACCCCCAGCATGACCCTCAACACTGCCCGAACACCACTGCACTACGCTAAACCATAAAACACCAGCCCCAGCACGACCCCTTACACTACCCGAACACCACTGCACTGCCCTAACCCTAAAACACAATCCCCAGCACGACCCCTCACACTGCCGAACACCACTGCACGGCCCTAAACCCTGAAACACCAGCCCCAGCATGACCCTCTACACTGCCTGAACACCTCTGCACTGCCCTAAACCCTGAAACACCACCCCCCTGTACGACCGCCTACACTGCCCGAACACCACTGCACTGCCCTAAACCCTGAAACACCAGCCCCAGCACGACCCCCTACACTGCCCGAACACCACTGCACTGCCCTAATCCCTGAAACGCCACCCCCAGCATGACCCCCTACACTGCCTGAACACCACTGCCCTAAACCCTGAAACGCCACCTCTAGCAAGACCCCCTACACTGCCCCAACACCACTGCCCTAAACCCTGAAACGCCTTCCCCTGCAAGACCCTCTACACTGCCCGAAAACCACTGCACCACTGCCCTAAACCCTGAAATGCCACCCCCTGTAAGACCCCCTACATAGCTCGAACACCACTGCACTGCCCTAAACCCTGAAACACCACACCCAGCATGACCCCTACACTGCCCGAACACCACTGCACTGCCTTAAACCCTGAAACACCACCCACAGCACGACCCCCTACACTATCCGCACACCACCGCACTGCACTAAACCCTGAAACACCACCCCAGCACGACCCCCTATACTGCCCGAACACCACTGCACTGCCCTAAACCCTGAAACACCACCCCCAGCACATCCCCCTACACTGCCCGAACACCACTGCACTGCCATAAACCCTGAAACACCACCCCCACTAAGACCCCCTACACTGCCCGAACACCTCTGCACTGCCCTGAACCCTGAAACACCACCCCCAGCAGGACCCCCTACACTGTCCGCACACCACCGCACTGCACTAAACCCTGAAACACCACCCCAGCACGACCCCCTACACTGCCCGAACACCACTGCACTGCCCTAAACCCTGAAACACCACCCCCAGCACATCCCCCTACACTGCCCGAACACCACTGCACTGCCATAAACACTGAAACACCACCCCCAGCAAGACCCCCTACACTGCCCGAACACCTCTGCACTGCCCTAATCCCTGAAACACCACCCCAGCAAGAAACCCTAGAATGCCCGAAAACCACTGCACTGCCCTAAACCCTGAAACACCACCCCCTGCATGGCCCCCTGCACTTTCCGAACACCACTGCACTGCCCTAAACCCTGAAACACCACCCCCTGCACGATCCCCTACACTGCCCGAACACCACTGCACTGCCCTAAACCCTGAAACACCACTCTCAGGACGAACCCCTACACTGCCCAAACACCACTGCTCTGCCCTAATCCCTAAAACACCACCCCACCACGTCCCCCTACACTGCCACAACACAACTGCACTGCCCTAATTCCTGAAACATCACCCCCAGCACGACCCCCTATACTGCCTGAACACCACTGCTCTGCCCTAAACCCTGAAACACCACCCCCAGTACGTCCCCCTACACTGCCTGAACACCACTGCTCTGCCCTAAACCCTGAAACACCAGCACGACCCCCTACACTACCCGAACACCACTGCACTGCCCTAAACCCTGAAACACCATCCCCAGCGCAACCCCCTACACTGCCCGCACGCCACTGTGCTGCTTTATACCATGAAAAACCACCCCCAGCAAGACCCCCTACACTGCTCGAACACCACTGCTCTAAACTCTGAAACGCCACACCCTGCAAGACCCTCTACGCTGCCCGAACACCACTGCACCACTGCCCTGAACCATAAAACGCCACCTCCTGCAAGACCCCCTACACTGCCCGAACACCACTGCACTGCCCTAAACCCTGAAACATCACCCCCAGCACGACTCCTACACTGCCCGAACACTACTGCACTGCCCTAAACCCTAAAACACCACCCCCAGCACGACCCTCCACACTGCCCGAACACCACTGCACTGCCCTAAACCCTAAAACACCACCCCATCACGACACCCTACACTGCTCAAACACCACTGCACTGCCCTATACCCTGAAACACCACCCCAGCATGACCCCTTACATTGCCCAAACACCACTGCACTGCCCTAAACCATAAAACACCACCGCCTGCACGACACCCTACACTACCGGAACACCACTGCACTACCCTAAAACACCACCCCCAGCATGACCCTCAACACTGCCCGAACACCACTGCACTACGCTAAACCATAAAACACCAGCCCCAGCACGACCCCCTACACTACCCGAACACCACTGCACTGCCCTAACCCTAAAACACCATCCCCAGCACGACCCCTCACACTGCCCGAACACCACTGCACGGCCCTAAACCCTGAAACACCAGCCCCAGCACGACCCCCTACACTGCCTGAACACCACTGCACTGCCCTAAACCCTGAAACACCACCCCCCTGTATGACCCCCTACACTGCCCGAACACCACTGCACTGCCCTAAACCCTGAAACACCAGCCCCAGCACGACCCCTACACTGCCTGAACACCACTGCACTGCCCTAAATCCTGAAACGCCACCCCCAGCAAGACCCCCTACACTGCCCGAACACCTCTGCACTGCCCTGAACCCTGAAACACCACCCCCAGCAGGACCCCCTACACTGCCTGAACACCACTGCCCTAATCCCTAAATTACCACCCCAGCAAGAACCCCTAGAATGCCTGAAAACCACTGCACTGCCCTAAACCCTGAAACACCACCCCCAGCATGACCCCCTACACTGCCCGAACACCACTGCACTGCCCTAAACCCTGAAACACCACCCCCCTGTACGACCCCCTACACTGCCCGATCACTATTGCACTGCCCTAAACCCTGAAACACCACCCCTATCAAGACCCCCTACATTGCCCGAACACCTCTGCACTGCCCTGAACCCTGAAACACCACCCCCTGAAAGACCCCCTACATTGCCCGAACACCACTGCACTGCCTTAAACCCTGACGCACCACCCACAACACGACCCACTACACTATCCGCACACCACTGCACTGCCCTAAACCCTGAAACACCACCCCAGCACGACCCCCTACATTGCCTGAACACCACTGCACTACCCTCAACCCTGAAACACCACCCCCAGCACGACCCCCTACACTGCCCGAACACCACTGCACTGCCATAAACCCTGAAACACCACCCCCAGCAAGACCCCCTACACTGCCCGAACACCTCTGCACTGCCCTGAACCCTGAAACACCACCCCCAGCAGGACCATCTACACTGCCAGTACACCACTGCACTGCCCTGAACCCTAAAACACCACCCCCTGCACGATCCCCTACACTGCCCAAACACCACTGCTCTGCCCTAAACCCTAAAACACCACCCCCAGCACGATCCCCTACACTGCCCGAACACCACTGCACTGCCCTAAACCCTGAAACACCACTCCCAAGACGAACACCTACACTGCCCAAACACCACTGCTCTGCCCTAAACCCTAAAACACCACCCCCAGCAGGTCCCCCTACACTGCCAGAACACCACTGCTCTGCCCTAAACCCTGAAACACCATCCCCAGCATGACCCCCTATACTGCCCGCACCCCACTGCGCTGCCCTATACCCTGAAACACCACCCTCACCTAGACCCCCTACACTGCCCGAACACCACTGCACCACTGCCCTGAACCCTAAAACGCCACCCCCTGCAAGACCCCCTACACTGCCCGAACACCACTGCACTGCCCTAAACCCTGAAACACCATCCCCAGCATGACCCCCTACACTGCCCGCACCCCACTGCGCTGCCCTATACCCATAAACACCACCCCCACCAAGACCCCCTACACTGCCCGAACACCACTGCACCACTGCCCTGAACCCTAAAACGCCACCCCCTGCAAGACCCCCTACACTGCCCGAACACCACTGCACTGCCCTAAACCCTGAAACATCACCTCCAGCACGACTCCTACACTGCCCGAACACCACTGCACTGCCCTAAACCCTGAAATACCACCCCCATCATGACCCCCTACACTGACCGAACACTACTGCACTGCCCTAAACCCTAAAACACCACCCCCAGCACGACCCCCCACACTGCCCTAACACCACTGCACTGACCTAAACCCTAAAACACCACCCCATCACGACACCCTACACTGCTCGAACACCACTGCACTGCCCTAAACCCTGAAACACCACCCCAGCATGACCCCTTACACTGCCCAAACACCACTGCACTGCCCTAAACCCTAAAACACTACCCCCAGCATGACCCCCACACTGCCCAAACACCACTTCACTGCCCTAAACCCTAAAACACCACCCCCTGCACAACACCCTACACTACCGGAACACCACTGCACTACCGTAAAACACCACCCCAGCATGACCCTCAACACTGCCCGAACACCACTGCCCTAAACCCTGAAACACCACCCCAGCAAGACCCCCTACACCACCCGAAAACCAATGCACTGCCCTAAACCCTGAAATTCCATGTCAACAGACTTAAAGCATATGTGGACAGGGCTGACATGAGCTTGCTCATGGCAACTGATGAGGACCAGGAGGAGGAGAGTGACCCTCTCCCTGACCTGCTCTCACAGAACCCTGAAGATGGGTCAGTTGATGGTGTTGCTTTGGCAAGCAGCCTCACTGAACATCAACAAACTGAATGTAGACAAGTGCTACAGCAGTTTAGACATATGTTTAGCCTGACCCCAAGTCAGACTTCCTGGTGCACCCATGAGGTGGACACTGGAGACAGTCTGCCTGTAAAGAGTAAAATCTACAGGCAACCTGACCATGCCAGGGACTGTATCAGGACTGAAGTCCAGAAAATGTTGGAGCTAGGTGTTATTGAGCCCTCAGATAGCCCTTGGGCTAGCCCAGTAGTACTTGTCCCAAAACCTCACACCCAGGGTGGTAAGAAAGAGATGAGGTTTTGTGTTGACTACAGGGGCCTCAATGCAGTCACCAGGACTGATGCCTAACCAATCCCAAGGGCAGATGAGCTAATAAACACTTTGGCCTCAGCCAAGTATCTCAGTACATTTGACCTTACAGCAGGCTATTGGCAAATCAAGTTAGCTGATGATGCCAAGGCAAAAACAGCATTTTCGACCCCTGGTGGGCACTATCACTTTGTGGTAATGCCCTTTGGTTTGAAGAATGCACCTGCCACATTTCAGAGGTTGGTGAATAAAGTTCTGACTGGTATGGAAACCTATTGCTCAGCATATCTTGATGATATTGCTGTCTATAGTTCCACCTTGCAGGATCACCTGGTCCACCTCAGGAATGTACTGGAGGCCCTGCAGAAAGCAGGCCTCACTATCAAGGCCACTAAGTGCCAGATAGGGCAGAGTCAGGTTGTGTACCTGGGCCACCTTGTAGGTGGAGGCCAGGTTCAACCATTGCAGAGCAAGATCCAGACCATAATGGACTGGGTAGCTCCAACCACCCAGACACAGGTGAGAGCCTTCTTGGGCCTGACTGGGTATTACAGGAGGTTTGTTAAGGGATATGGATCTATAGTGACCCCCTTAAATGATCTTACCTCCAAGAAAATGCCAAAAAAGGTTCAGTGGACAGCTAGCTGTCAAAAGGCATTTGATGACCTCAAGCAGGCAATGTGCACTGCCCCCATCTTACAGAGTCCAGATTACAAAAAGAATTTCATTGTCCAAACAGATGTTTCAGAGCTGGGTGTGGGAGCTGTACTGTCTCAACTTAATAATGAAGGTCAAGACCAGCCAGTAGCTTTTATAAGCAGAAGGCTGACCCCTAGAGAGAAACGTTGGTCAGCTATTGAGAGGGAGGCCTTTGCTGTGGTTTGGGCCCTGAAGAAGCTGAGGCCATACTTGTTTGGCACTCACTTCATAGTTCAGACTGACCATAAGCCCCTCCTATGGCTCAAACAGATGAAAGGTGAAAATCCTAAACTGCTCAGGTGGTCCATTTCCCTACAGGGGATGGACTATACAGTGGAACATAGACCTGGGACCCAACATGCCAATGCAGATGGACTCTCGAGGTATTTCCACTTAGAACATGAAGACTCAACTGGTCAAGGTTAGTTTAATGTCCCTGCGTTTGGGGGGGGGGGGTTGTGTGGGAGAGTAGGATCTGCACTTGTGTTGCCCCCACTTTTTTTCTGATGTATACACTGGTTTCTGGCTATAGTCTGGCTGGGTCCCTGCTAATCAGGGCCCCAGTCTAACTGATCTCTCTAAACAACTTGGTGTGCATATTAGATGCACTAGTGATTGGATACTGTGGTACCTTATGAGCCCCTAGTATATGGTACCTTAGGTACCTAGGGCATTGGTACTTCACAGGCCTACCAGGGGCTGCAGCATGTATTATGCCACCCCTGGGAAGCACTCACAATCTGACACCACAGGCCTGCTACTGCAGCCTGTGTGAGGTAGTGTTAGCACTCCTCACTGAGGTATAGGTTCCTATATCTCACCATACACACACATATAAACCTATCAGTCACCCCTATGGTAGGCCCTATCAATCCCAAGGGCAGGGTGCATGGTTTACTATGTGAGGGGGTGCTTCTGTCTGAGCAGGACCCCTCTGCAGCTGGCAGAGTCTATTCTCTGCTGCTGTTTGTGGATGCGGTTAAACCATATACTCTTAAGTGCATTATAACCTCGCGGTAAATGCTAACTTTGGAATGACTGCATCAAAACATGTCGTGTTTGGTGTCAAACAACTTGGAATCCTACTGGGAGTAGGATCCCACCCTTCTAGAGGGGATGACATGTGTACACTGTACTACACGGTAGAAATCATCTAGAGCCCTGGCATCACAAAATGGATGCCACCAGCACAGACACCGGGCTGTCCTCCTGCTGCTGACCGAAACTTGCAGTGGAGGGAGCTCAACAAAGGGTTTCCTGTCACAGGGAGGTGTCACCACCTCCCAGACAGGATTTAGTGTATTGGAGCTGGGTGGGTGCACTCTTAGAGTGCTTTGAAGTCCTGCACTGGGGGAGCAGTAGGCTCCTCTGTGCATATGCCAGCTCAAACCGGTTCAGGGGCTACCTGCCCCTGCTCTGGCGCGAAACTGGACAACCCTCCTAGAGGAGTGGTCATAGAGCTAGTCCCTCCCATCTTTTCACTATAAGATACCACACATTGCCAATGCAATTTAGATTACACCTGGACGACGCTCTATGAAGAAGAATCCTGGCCCTTCAACTTTCTACTATCTCTAGAAAACCGAAGGATCTCCCTTGGAGTCAAGGAATGACTCCCCTGCTTGGCAGGCACCAAAACTACTGAACTACGGTTGCAAACTTTACCGCTCCCGCCGGAGCCCGAAGTCCCTGCGTCCCCTGAAGTGGATTTCCTGACCTCTCGATGGCCATTTTGAGTCCCCAGCGAAGCTGTGGCATCTGGACCCCACGAGTGACGAGGAACAGCAATACCAGGGAACCGTGCACTGATTTCAAGTGCAAGCCCTAATATACGTGCTACAACTTTGTGCTTTGGACCACTTGATGTACAAGTCCCTAGCAGGTCTAGTCCCAAAAATCAGCGGCCTACCTTGTCCCAAGTGACCGTGGGCTACTGGTCAACTTTTCCTGCAAAGGCGTCTTTGCAGTTGCTTGCCCGTTGGCTAGTAACTCTCCAGAAGACTTTTGCTTCAACTTCAAGGGCTCGCCTGGTTGCTCTGGGCCTGCCCTCACTTACCCTTGCTGGGTAAGTCCATCGGACCTTGCTGGTCTGATCCATCGACAATCTTCCATCCACACGAGAATTGCAGTTGCCAAGGCTTGTTGGCTCCAAACCGAGTGCCGACACTGTCAACAGCTGCAAATTTTGTGGGACCGTCCGAATCCAGCTGCTGGTTATCCTCGATCCCTCCTGGACCTCGTGAGTGAAGAGACAAAACGACATCAGCGACCTGAAGCGACACGACAGCTGTGGTCATCCATCTCGCTGGCCACCGGTCACTCGCAAGTGACTTTGAACTCTGTCCCCTCAATTTCTCGGTCTTCTACAACTCCAATCCATCTTCGGATTCCAGCGGACACTTCTCTCGACGACACAAGTAGCAAGTCTTCAGTGATTACCATTGAAAACAGCATCGCGACCCGACACCAAAGGACACCTATGCACCCGGCTTCCCTGGGTGAGGTAACTCTTGCATGAAGGTGTCCAAGTGTGCATTGGCTATCGAAATACTTACCCTGTAAGTTGTTTGCTTGTTGTCCACTCCGAAGTGCCCTAGAACTATAAAATACAAACCGCGACATTTGCCATTGAAACGTATGAGAATCCCATGTGTGTGTTTAGACACTGAACGCGTCTCCTGTGGGCTGATTACTTACCTGCTAATACTGCAGAAGTGAAGCCCCAGCGATTCCCAAGGCCCTAGGCCTCTTACTTTTGCAAGTCGAGTTTGTTAACCCACTATTTTAGTATATGGTCTGGTACTCCCCTAGGGCTACAGCCATATTTGTGCTTAATTTATTGAGAACTGTTGATCTTTTGAATGTTTACCTGACTCTAATCTCTTAGAGAGATTAGTAGAGTATATTTAGAAATAAATACATATATATTTGATATATATAGCTGTGTGGTGTCTTTTCATTTGGTAATTCAAGAGATTATAAGGTTAAACAAGCTGCTTTACATTCCTCAGAGACTTAGCCTGAAGGCTGCTCTCCACAGCTACCACTAGGATAGCTTTCTTTAAAAGGTTGTCTTTAAACCTATCTACCAAGAGTCGAATTGGACTGGTGCAAGGTGGCCTCTATAACTAGTGACCAGCATATGCCAGGCCAACTTCTCACACTGATGTTTTAGGGTTTAGGGCAGTGCAGTGGTGTTCGGGCAGTGTAGGGGGTCATGCTGGGGCTGGTGTTTAGGGGTTAGGGCAGTGCAGTGGTGTTCGGGCAGTGTAGGAGGTTGTGCTGGGGCTGGTGTTTTATGGTTTAGGGTAGTGCAGTGGTGTTCGGGCAGTGTTGGGGGTCATGCTGGGGGTGGTGTTTTAGGGTAGTGCAGTGGTGTTCAGTTAGTGTAGGGTGTCGTGCTTGGGGTAGTGTTTTAGGGTTTAGGGCAGTAAAGTGGTGTTCGGGCAGTGTAGGGTGTCATGCAGGGGGTGGTGTTTCAGGGTTTAGGGCAGTGCATTGGTTTTTGGGCAGTGTAGGGGGTCTTTCTGGGGTGGTGTTTCAGGGTTTAGGGCAGTGGTGTTCAGGAAGTGTAGAGGGTCTTGCTGGAGGTGGTGTTTCAGGGTTCAGTGCAGTGCAGAGGTGTTCGGGCAATGTAGGGGGTCTTGATAGGGGTGGTGTTTCAGGGTTTAGGGCAGTGCAGTAGTGATCGGGCAGTGTAGGGGGTCGTATAGGGGGGTGGTGTTTCAGGGTTTAGGGCAGTGCAGTGGTGTTCGGGCAGTGTAGGGGGTCGTGCTGGGGTAGGTGTTTCAGGGTTTAGGGCAGTGCAGTGGTGTTCGGGCAGTGTAGGGGGCTGTGCTGGGGCTGGTGTTTTAGGGTTTAGGGCAGTGCAGTGGTGTTCGGGCAGTGTAGAGGGTCGTGCTGGGGCTGGTGTTTCAGGGTGTAGGGCTGTGCAGTGGTGTTCGGGCAGTGTGAGGGGTCGTGCTGGGTCTGGTGTTTTAGGGTGAGGGCAGTGCAGTGGTGTTCGGGCTGTGTAGGGGGTCGTGCTGGGGCTGGTGTTTTATGGTTTAGGGTAGTGCAGTGGTGTTCGGGCAGTGTTGAGGGTCATGCTGGGGTGGTGTTTTAGGGTAGTGCAGTGGTGTTCTGGTAGTGTAGGGTGTCATGCAGGCGGTGTTGTTTTAGGTTTTAGGGCAGTGAAGTGGTGTTCGGGCAGTGTGGGGTGTCGTGCTGGGGGTAGTTTTTTAGGGTTTAGGGCAGTGCAGTGGTGTTCGGGCAGTGTAAGGGGTCGTGCTGGGGTGGTGTTTCAGGGTTTAGGGCAGTGCAGTGGTGTTCGAGCAGTGTAGGGTGTCGTGATGGGGTGGTGTTTTAGGGTTTAGGGCAGGGCAGTGGTGTTCGGGCAGTGTGGGGGGTCATGCTGGGGGTGGTGTTTTAGGGTTTAGGGCAGTGCAGTAGTGTTCGGGCAGTGTAGGGAGTCATGCTGGGGGTGGTATTTCAGGGTTTAGGGCAGTGCAGTGGTGTTTGGGCAGTGTAGGAGTCCTGCTGGGGTGATGTTTCAGGGTTTAGAGCAGTGGTGTTCGAGCAGTGTAGGGGCCTTGATGGGGGTGGTGTTTCAGGATATAGTGCAGCACAAGTGGCGTGCGGGCAGTGTAGGGGGTCGTGCTGGGCATGGTGTTTCAGGGTTTGGGGCAGTGCAGTGGTGTTCGGGCAGTGTAGGGGGTCATGCTGGTGTTTCAGGGTTTAGGGCAGAGTAGTGGTGTTCAGGCAGTGTAGGGGGACGTGCTGGGGGTGGTGTTTCAGGGTTTAGGGCAGAGCAGTGGTGTTCAGGCAGTGTAGGGGGTCGAGCTGGGGGTGATGTTTCAGGAATTAGGGCAGTGCAGTTGTGTTCTGGCAGTGTAGGGGGACGTGGTGGGGGTGGTGTTTTAGGGTTTAGGGCAGAGCAGTGGTGTTTGGGCAGTGTAGGGGTTCGTCCTGAGAGTGGTGTTTCAGGGTTTAGGGCAGTGCAGTGGTGTTCGGGCAGTGTAGGGGATCGTGCAGGGGGTGGTGTTTCAGGGTTTAGGGCAGTGCAGTGGTGTTCGGGCAGTGCAGGGGGCCGTGCAGGGGGTGGTGTTTCAGGGTTTAGGGCAGTGCAGTGGTTTTCGGGCATTCTAGGGGTTCTTACTGGGGTGGTGTTTCAGGGATTAGGGCAGTGGTGTTCAGGCAGTGTAGGGGGTTCTGCTGGGGGTGGTGTTTCAGGGTTCAGGGCAGTGCAGAGGTGTTCGAGCAGTGTAGGGGGTCTTGCTGGGGGTGGTGTTTCAGGGTTTATGGCAGTGCAGTGGTGTTCGGGCAGTGTAGGGGGTTGTGCTGGGGGTGGTGTTTCAGGGTTTAGGGCAGTGCAGTGGTGTTCGGGCAGTGTAGGGGGTCGTGCTGGGGTGGTGTTTCAGGGTTTAGTGCAGTGCGGTGATGTGCGGATAGTGTAGGGGGTCGTGCTGTAAGTGGTGTTTCAGGGTTTAAGGCAGTGCAGTGGTGTTCGGGCAGTGTAGGGGGTCATGCTGGGTGTGGTGTTTCAGGGTTTAGGGCAGCGCAGTGGTGTTTGGGCTATGTAGGGGGTCTTTCAGGGGGTGGCATTTCAGGGTTTAGGGCAGTGGTGCAGTGGTGTTCGGGCAGTGTAGAGGGTCTTGCAGGGGGGGCGTTTCAGGGTTTAGGGCAGTGGTGTTCGGGCAGTGTAGGGGGTCTTGCTAGAGGTGGCGTTTCAGGGTTTAGGGCAGTGGTGTTCAGGCAGTGTAGGGGGTCTTGCTGGGGTTGGCGTTTCAGGGTTTAGAGCAGTGCAGTGGTGTTCGGGCAGTGTAGGGGGTCGTGCTGGGGCTGGTGTTTCAGGGTTTAGGGCAGTGCAGTGGTGTTCGGGCAGTGTAGGAGGTCGTACGGGGGGGTGTTTCAGGGTTTAGGGCAGTGCAGTGGTGTTCAGGCAGTGTAGGGGGTTGTGCTGGGGCTGGTGTTTCAGGGTTTAGGGCCGTGCAGTGGTGTTTGGGCAGTGTGAGGGGTCATGCTGGGGCTGGTGTTTTAGGGTTAGTGCAGTGCAGTGGTGTTCGGGTAGAGTAGGGGGTCATGCTGGGGGTGGTATTTTAGGGTAGTGCAGTGGTGTTCCAGTAGTGTAGGGTGTTGTGCAGGGGGTGGTGTTTTAGGGTTTAGGGCAATGCAGCGGTGATCGGGCAATGTAAGGGGTCGTGCTGGGGTGGTGTTTCAGGGTTTAGGGCAGTGCAGTGGTGTTCGAGCAGTGTAGGGTGTCATGATGGGGTGGTGCTTTAGGGTTTAGGGCAGTGCAGTGGTGTTCGGGCAGTGTGGAGGGTCGTGCTGGGGTGGTGTTTTAGGGTTTAGGGCAGTGCAGTAGTGTTCGGGCAGTGTATGGGGTCATGCTGGGGGTGGTATTTCAGGATTTAGGGCAGTGCAGTGGTGTTCGGGCAGTATAAGAGTCGTGCTGGGGTGGCGTTTTAGGGTTCAGGGCAGTGATGCAGTGGTGTTCGGGCAGTGTAGAGGGTCTTGCAGGGGGTGGCGTTTCAGGGTTTAGATCAGTGGTGTTCGAGCAGTGTACGGGTCTTGCTGGGGGTGGTGTTTCAGGGTATAGAGCAGCGCAGTGGCGTGTCGGGCAGTGTAGGGGGTCATACAGGGGGGTGGTAATTCAGGGTTTAGGGCAGTGCAGTGGTGTTCGGGCAGTGTAGGGGGTCGTGCTGGGGCTGGTGTTTCAGGGTTTAGGGCCATGCAGTGGGTTTCGGGCATTGTAGGGGGTGATGCTGGGGCTGGTGTTTTAGGGTTAGGGCAGTGCAGTGGTGTTCGGGCAGTGTAGGGGGTCATGCTGGGGCTGGTGTTTTATGGTTTAGAGTAGTGCAGTGGTGTTCGGGCAGTGTTGAGGGTCATGGTAGGGGTGGTGTTTTAGGGTAGTGCAGTGGTGTTCCGGTAGTGTAGGGTGTCGTGCAGGGGGTGGTGTTTTAGGGTTTAGGGGAGTGAAGTGGTGTTCGGGCAGTGTGGGGGGTCATGCTGGGGGTCGTGTTTTAGGGTTTAGGGCAGTGCAGTGGTGTTCGGGCAGTGTAAGGGGTCGTGCTGGGGTGGTGTTTCAGGGTTTAGGGCAGTGCAGTGGTGTTCGAGCAGTGTAGGGTGTCATGATGGGGTGGTGTTTTAGGGTTTAGGGCAGTGCAGTGGTGTTCGGGCAGTGTGGGGGGTTGTGCTGGGGGTGGTGTTTTAGGGTTTAGGGCAGTGCAGTAGTGTTCGGGCAGTGTAGGGGGTCATGCTGGGGGTGGTATTTCAGGGTTTAGGGCAGTGCAGTGGTGTTCGGGCAGTGTAGGAGTCGTGCTGGGGGTGATGTTTCAGGGTTTAGGGCAGTGCAGTGGTGTTCGGGCAGTGTAGGGGGTCTTGCAGGGGGTGGCATTTTTGGGTTCATGGCAGTGGTGCAGTGGTGTTCGGGCAGTGTAGAGGGTCTTGCAGGGGTGGCGTTTCAGGGTTTAGAGCAGTGGTGTTCGGGCAGTGTAGGGGGTCTTGCTGGGGGTGGTGTTTCAGGGTTTAGGGCAGCGCAGTGGTGTTCAGGCAGCGTAGGGGGTCGTGCTGGGGATGGTATTTCAGGAATTAGGGCAGTGCAGTGGTGTTCTGGCAGTGTAGGGGGACGTGGTGGGGGTGGTGTTTTAGGGTTTAGGGCAGAGCAGTGGTGTTTGGGCAGTGTAGGGGTTCGTCCTGGGAGTGGTGTTTCAGGGTTTAGGGTAGTGCAGTGGTGTTCGGGCAGTGTAGGGGATCGTGCTGGGGGTGGTATTTTAGGGTTTAGGGCAGAGCATTGGTGTTTGGGCAGTGTAGGGGTTCGTCCTGGGAGTGGTGTTTCAGGTTTTAGGGCAGTGCAATGGTGTTCGGGCAGTGTAGGGGATGGTGCAGGGGGTGGTGTTTCAGGGTTTAGGGCAGTGCAGTGGTGTTCGGGCAGTGCAGGGGGCCGTGCAGGGGGTGGTGTTTCAGGGTTTAGGGCAGTGCAGTGGTGTTCGGGCATTCTAGGGGTTCTTGCTGGGGTGGTGTTTCAGGGCTTAGGGCAGTGGTGTTCAGGCAGTGTAGGGGGTCCTGCTGGGGGTGGTGTTTCAGGGTTCAGGGCAGTGCAGAGGTGTTCGGGCAGTGTAGGGGGTTGTGCTGGGGGTGGTGTTTCAGGATTTATGGCAGTGCAGTGGGGTTCGGGCAGTGTAGGGGGTCGTGCTGGGGCTGGTGTTTTAGGGTTTAGGGCAGTGAGGTGGTGTTCGTGCAGTGTGGGGGGTCGTGCTGGGGCTGGTGTTTCAGGGTTTAGGGCAGTGCAGTGGTGTTCGGGCAGTGTAGGGGGTTGTGCTGGGGCTGGTGTTTTATGGTTTAGGGTAGTGCAGTGGTGTTCGGGTAGTGTTGAGGGTCATATTGGGGGTGTTGTTTTAGGGTAGTGCAGTGGTGTTCCGGTATTGTAGGGTGTCGTGCAGAGGGTGGTGTTTTAGGGTTTAGGGCAGTGAAGTGGTTTTTGGACAGTGTGGGGGGGTCGTGCTGGGTGTAGTGTTTTAGGGTTTAGGGCAGTGCAGTGGTGTTCGGGCAGTGTAAGGGGTCGTGCTGGGGTGGTGTTTCAGGGTTTAGGGCAGTGCTGTGGTGTTCGAGCAGTGTAGGGTGTTGTGATGGGTTGGTGTTTTAGGGTTTAGGGCAGTGCAGTGGTGTTCGGGCAGGGTGGGGGGTCGTGTTGGGGGTGGTGTTTTAGGGTTTAGGGCAGTGCAGTGGTGTTTGGGCAATGTAGGGGGACGTGCTGGTGTTTTAGGTTTTAGGGCAGAGCAGTGGTGTTTGGGCAGTGTAGGGGATTGTTGGACCTGGCCCATCTGGCAGGTCCGCCCCTGAAGTTTTTATGCTATATTTAACCTGGGGATGGTGATTCCCCCTCTGAGTGAGTGTGAGGAGAGAGCGACCTCCCCTTCCATAGGAATACATGGGGAATGGATGAGTCCTCAGTAGTTCCCGGTGCGTAGGGTGTGCAGGGTCAAGTCTGGTATGGATGAACTCGGGAGGTTGAATGCTGCGCAACGGTATATGAGGTATGAGTGTGTCTAGTGCAGAAGTCCCTCTTTTGGAAGTTGGCATATTTGTGGAATATGTGCCTGGCGTATGATTGGCCGGGGCTGGCTGGTGAGCCTGGCTCCCAGGATCTGGGAGGGTCTGCCCGGTGGTGAATGGAGTGTTTAGCATACTGATGTGAGGGGAGGAGTGAGCCTGGGTCTGCTTGTGGATTGACCGTCTGGTTTGAGTGTCATGAATGAGGCTGGGTTTTCCCCAGACACTGCTGGCTCCACCCCCTGGGGTGCGGCTGATGTTCCTAGCCTGGCCAGTGTAAAGAATCCCCCATAACCAGTTCCAGCTGGTTCTCCCCCTGCCTGCCCCTTCAGACCAAGAATGTGTGTATAAAAAGGGTGCTGGGACACCCTGGACTTGTTCTTGTTCTCCAACTTGAATCTACCCGGAGCTGCTGCTGCTGGGGCTCAGGTGTGGCGTGCCTCCCTGGGCCCTGCCCTACTCCTGGACTAAGGATGGCCCTTTCCCCTCTTTGGCGCTGTTGGGCCCCCCTGAGGTCCTGGACTACCGACGGACTTTGGTAGCCTGCATCTAGCGCTGGGGGAGCGCTGTCCCTTCTGCCCAGCGCCTGGAAGCGCTGCTCCCTGCCCCTGCCGCTTTGGGGTCCTTCACTCCTGCACCAGCGCTGGTAGCGCTACATTCCACGAGCCGGTGCCCACCCGGCGTCTACCCCGTGCCCCCAGTGTTCGATACCCCCAGCGAGTGCCTACCTCGCTTTATTCCCTGCCCGTGTGCCTTACGAGGAAGCCCACTCCTCGTCGATTTCTCCCCGAGTTCACCGCCGCCGCCCGGGACCCTAGTGACGTCATCCCCGGGCCGCGCTGGTATTGGCTGCCGGCCCGGGATTCCCCACTGGCGTCATCCCCCAGGCCGCGCCGTGATTGGCTGCCGGCCCGGGAGAAGGAGGAGAGGCCGGCCGAAGGAAAACGACGTAGCAGGAGCGGCGGGAGCTCACTCCGCGCCCCTGCGATACCCCCGTGAAGCTGCTGACCTTCCCCGGGGCTCCCGAGAGAGAGAGAGCCCCGGAGCACAAGGAGAAGGCTGGCGCAGCGAAGGAGACCGGCGCACCAAAACCGGTGAGTGCTGCTGCGAGCCCCAGGGAGGAGGGGCGTCGGGACACGTTGTCGGTGTCCGCCCCCCTCGAGTGAATCTCCGGTTGTGCCCGAGGCCCAGGAGGCCTCCCACGAAGCCCAGTCCCCCGAGAGGGACTCCGCGTGCCCCCCCAATGGTCTGAGCCCTGCGAGGCTCCACCTGTGGCATTGCCCCCAGAGCCCAAGAGGCTCCACCGTATCATTGCCCCCAGAGCCCGAGTGGCCCCACCCGTTGGCACCCTTTTCCCCAGGGCCGGTAAGGCTCCCACGGGGTCCCTCAGTGGCCCAGCACTTAGTGGGCCACTGCTACGTTTAGCTTTGCCCCGGGCTCCCTGCCATGAACATCGAGACACTTGGGCACCTTGCCCCAGAAAGGCCCGCTGGCCTGTGGATTGCCATGGACCCGGTCTAATGTGATCCCTACACGTATTCTGTGTTGCACCTCTACGGGTGCCCCTGTTGTTGTGTACCTTGTCCTATTTTCCCCCCTTGAATACCAGATGTCCACTATGTGATTCCTGGCCGTGGTCCCGTGGCCCTGTGCTGTACCTTCTTCCCCGAAGCCCCTACCCGGGCCCCTGGCACCTTGTATGATGTGTGTTCCTATGTGTCCTGCTTAATACAGAATCTATTTTTCATATATATATACTTGGTGTGGAGTTCCTTTGTGGGAGGCCCGGGAGGTTGTTGTTGGTGGGTGCGTGCGCAAATGCTTCACATGTCCTCCGGGATAGGCCTGGCTGCCCGCGCCGCGTTGCCTAGAGGGCGAGCAGGGGTCGACCTTTCATAGGAGTGGTGGTCTCTGACTGGCTGTGGCGCAAGCCCTGGCCGGCCGGGGGTCCCATTTCCTACACTGGTGTCAGAAGTGGGATCCGGACTTGTGTTTGCGCAGTACCCCAACGATAACTGGCCTCCCTGCAAAACTCTGTATTGTACATGGTCGCAAAGAAAGGAGATTATTGTTTTAAGGGGTTACGTAAATGTCCGCTCTGTGAAAGATGTGTTCGAGTCAGGTGTCCCCCCCGTACCCCGCTGAATATGGTTTAGGCGTCAGGTGTCGCCCTGGCTGAATTGACGTTACCCCGCTGAATGTGTTGGAGGCATCATGTGTTCCGTGCACCGCTGAATGTGTCTGATGCGTCAGGTGTCCTTCCTTACCCCGCTGAATGTGTTGGAGGCATCATGTGTTCCGCGCACCGCTGAATGTGTCTGATGCGTCAGGTGTCCCCCCCGTACCCCGCTGAATATGGTTTAGGCGTCAGGTGTCGCCCTGGCTGAATTTACGTTACCGCGCTGAATGTGTTGGAGGCATCATGTGTTCCGTGCACCGCTGAATGTGTCTGATGCGTCAGGGTCCTTCCTTACCCTGCTGAATGTGTTGGAGGCATCATGTGTTCCGTGCACCGCTGAATGTGTCTGATGCGTCAGGTGTCCCCCCCGTACCCCGCTGAATATGGTTTAGGCGTCAGGTGTCGCCCTGGCTGAATTTACGTTACCGCGCTGAATGTGTTGGAGGCATCATGTGTTCCGTGCACCGCTGAATGTGTCTGATGCGTCAGGGTCTTTCCTTACCCCGCTGAATGTGTTGGAGGCATCATGTGTTCCGTGCACCGCTGAATGTGTCTGATGCGTCAGGTGTCCCCCCCCGTACCCCGCTGAATATGGTTTAGGCGTCAGGTGTCGCCCTGGCTGAATTTACGTTAAGTTGTATCCTGGACAAGGAAGACCTGCTGGCTCGGCCGCGGCTTGCCTTGGGGAGAGCTGAACATTGAGACCTGCTGGCGCTGCCGCGGCTCGTTTGGTGAAAGTTATGGTAGTTGTATCCCGGACAAGGAAGCCCTGCTGGCTCGGCCGCGGCTTGCCTTGGGGAGAGCTGAACCTTGAGACCTGCTGGCGCTGCCGCGGCTCGTTTTATGAAAGTTATGGTAGTTGTAGGAGAGTAGGGTCTGCTATCCTATGGTCACCCCAAATTTTTGCTTTTTGCTTCACTGGTTTTTGACATATTGAGGCTGTGGGCCTGCCAATCAGACCCCCAGCCTGCTGTTCTCTCTACTAAATTAAAACTATGCACCCTAGGTGCATAACCAATTGGAAGTGGATCACCCTGTCAGCCCCTGTACCAGTGTACACTAGGTACCCAGGGCATTGGTGTACCCAAGGCCTGCCAGGGGCTGCAGCATGTATTATGCCACCCCAGGCTTGGCCTAACAATCTGACACAACTGGCTGATCACTCAGCTGGGGTAAGTTGGTGTAATCACCTCTTACTTAGGTGTAGTATACCTATACCTAACCTTAAATGGGACACCTGGTAACCTCTAAGTCACTCCTATGGCAGGCCTTAACAATCCTGAAGGCAGAGTGCTTGGTTCCATGTGAGATGGTGCTCTGGCATGAGCTGAGCCTGTCTGCAGTGGTCGGAACAACTTCCTTCTACTGTTTCCAGATATCGTCATACCATATACTCTTAAGTGCATTATGAACCTCGCGGTTAAATGCTATCTTTGGTTTGGCTTTATCAAAACATGTCGAGTAAGGTGTCATACGAATTGGAATACTAACCCCTCGCCAATTCTGGCGACGGGGTTAGCATTCCACCCTTCTAGAGGGACACGACATGTACAGTACCTGAAACCCGGGTAAAATCAGACATAGCCTCAGCTCCACAAAATGGATGCTGCCACCACAGACACAAGTCTGCCCTCCTGCTGCTGGGAGTCCTTCCAGCTTGGGAGGTGTGGACAAAGGGTTTCCTGCCAGGGGAGGTGCGTGCACCACCCCAGACAGGATTTTGTGTATTGGTCAGGTAGGGCTTGAAAGAAACCAGACATGCCTGTGGCTCACAAGGAGCCTCGGTGCATATGCCAGTTCAAACCGGTCCTGGGGCACACCAGTCACGGGCCTGGGGCGAGCTGGACAAAGGATTGGGGGTGTAACCACCCCCCTTCCTGGTCCCACCCATAGGGAGGGACCTAGCAGGTAGTCCGGCCCCTAGAATCCGCTTAAAGGTAGGAGCTGTGTCCTAAGACTTCAGACATCCTGGAATCAACTTGAAACTAAGAAGAAGACGGGAACTTCGACATTCTGCTGCACAGAAGACTGAAGAAAATCTCCCCTGTGGTCAGGGAGTGACCACCTTGCTAACGCAAGCACCATCCAGCGAATCACCATCTGCTTTGCCGCCGCCTCCCGCCGGAGCCCGAGCCCAGAGACTGACAAGACCTGGACCTCCAGACCTCTCACCGCCCGATCCACAGTCCCTGAAAAGAGGAGACCCGTGGAGGCACCGAGACACGTGGAGCCAGCCATCTTGGAACGACTACGACAAGCTGACCAGTGCAACAACCGAGGCTCCCTCCAAGTTGTGCTTTGGGTCCTGAGAAGCCCAACCCTCGAGCAGCATCTGCACCAAAGGTGAGCCCTCCAGCATCTCCACGATCTGCGTGGGGCCCTTCTGCATTTTGCCACTCGACGCGCCTAACCGGTTGCTGGCCCGCTGGCTAGTGGCCATCTTGGCGACGAAATCTACGACAAACACCGCTGGTCTGGTTGCTCCAGACTGGCCCTTGCTCCCCTCCAAAGGAGCAATCCCTCTGACCTTGCTGGTCAGAACCAACAGCTGATTTCCGAATCCTCCTGCAATTGCTTTTGCCAAGGCTTGTTTGCTTCGATCAAGTCGCCGACACCGCCGACAGCGAGAGCCTGCGTGGGACAGCTCGTGAGCCGACTCCTGAACGTCGTCGACCTTCAGGGACCACGTGGCTGCGGAGACAAGCTACCCCTCATCACCTGTTTGCACCCGACATCGCCTGGTACCCACCTGGTGCCACGCTGGTCACTGGCTAGTGACTGTGAACACTGTCCCCTCTGCTTACAGGTCTTCAACATCTCCGATCCACTCTTGGACCCACTGCATCTCTTCCCGACCGACCGCCTGCAGCATCTTTGTCCCAGGCTCAACGGAACAGATAGAAGAAACCCGACGCACTTTGAGGCCTATGCACCCGCTTCCTGTGGGTGAGGTAAAGCTGGCACTCCGGTGCCCATGTGTAGTAATACATCTCTAGTGCCTGTGTTCCAAATCTTAAGTTCCTAGGTCATCCGGAAGATTCCTTTTGCAGTAACTTTGTACTTTTTACGCACCCATTGAAACCTATGGGAGCCCGCGTGTGACTATTTGCTCTGCACACGCCACCCGTGGACCTCCTGGTCACTAACTGACGTTAGCTCCTTGTAGGCCCAGCGATTCTAGAGGCCCTAGGCCTTTTCCCTTTTCTGTTCGTGGTACTTATACCACTATTTTAGTATATGGTTCGAGTGGCCACCAGGGCCTATCCATATAAAGTGCAACTTCTGTGTATTCTGTGATAATCTTGTTTGACGATTTGTGCTCCTGTGCTCATAAAGAGACTAGGGGTTACTTTGAGAAATAAATACATATATATTTTGAATATATATCTGTGTGGTGTCCTTTCATTGGTATAAAAGGGGGTTACTATTGGTAAAACAGCTTGCTTAACACGCATCACGAGTTTAGCCTCAAAGACTGCTTAGCCTACGCTACCACTAGGGCAGCTAGTCCAAAAAGGTTGACTTACAACCACACCATAAGGGTTGCTTGGCATGGTACAAGGTGGTCACTAGAACTAGTGAACAGCATATACCAGGCCAACTTCTCACAGTAGTTGTATCCCGGACAAGGAAGACCTGCTGGCTCGGCCGCGGCTTGCCTTGGGGAGAGCTGAACCTTGAGACCGGCTAGTGCTGCCGCGGCTCGTTTTATTGAATTTATGTTAAGTTGTATCCTGGACAAGGGAGACCGCTGGCGCTGCTGCGGCTTGCCTTGGGGAGAGCTGAACGCTTAGTTCCCAGGTGGAAGATCAGTGGAGGGAGGGAGTTCCAAAACTGATAGGAAGGTGTGTTCTGAGGGTGTTCCCCCTGGGAGGACGCGGAACCTCAGAAGTAGAGGTAGGGTGGGGCATTCTTGCCCGTGACCTCTGGCAAGCCTGAGGGTGCGGACCCTAGGTGGAAGGAACAGTGGTAGGCGTGGCTACCCTGAGAAAGGGAGTGGAGAAGGGCTATTGTGGGCCCGGGGTTACCACCCCCCACTCCGGATTAGCAGGGACCAGTGGTATCTGGGGAGCCCAGGGCCTGGTCCTAGTCACGGACAACTAAGGCGTACCAGTAGGATAGCCTGGTTGGGCCTATGTCTTTATTGTTTTTCATTTTTTTCACATTTTTAGCCTGTGTGTGTCTATCGGTCCAGGTAGGCGTTGAACTGGAGGGTGGCTCGGTAGCGCGGGCCACGTCCATGTTCTATCGCCCTGCAAGCAGGGAAGTCCATCACGGTAGTGATTGGTCTACCCTGCCTTTGGGCTGGGAGGGACGTGTGTTGGACCTGGCCCATCTGGCAGGTCCGCCCCTGAAGTTTTTATGCTATATGTAACCTGGGGATGGTGATTCCCCCTCTGAGTGAGTGTGAGGAGAGAGCGACCTCCCCTTCCAAAGGAATACATGGGGAATGGATGAGTCCTCAGTAGTTCCCGGTGCGTAGGGTGTGCAGGGTCAAGTCTGGTATGGATGAACTCGGGAGGTTGAATGCTGCGCAACGGTATATTAGGTATGAGTGTGTCTAGTGCAGAAGTCCCTCTTTTGGAAGTTGGCATATTTGTGGAATATGTGCCTGGCGTATGATTGGCCGGGGCTGGCTGGTGAGCCTGGCTCCCAGGATCTGGGAGGGTCTGCCCGGTGGTGAATGGAGTGTTTAGCATACTGATGTGAGGGGAGGAGTGAGCCTGGGTCTGCTTGTGGATTGACCGTCTGGTTTGAGTGTCATGAATGAGGCTGGGTTTTCCCCAGACACTGCTGGCTCCACCCCCTGGGGTGCGGCTGATGTTCCTAGCCTGGCCAGTGTAAAGAATCCCCCATAACCAGTTCCAGCTGGTTCTCCCCCTGCCTGCCCCTTCAGACCAAGAATGTGTGTATAAAAAGGGTGCTGGGACACCCTGGACTTGTTCTTGTTCTCCAACTTGAATCTACCCGGAGCTGCTGCTGCTGGGGCTCAGGGGTGGCGTGCCTCCCTGGGCCCTGCCCTACTCCTGGACTAAGGATGGCCCTTTCCCCTCTTTGGCGCTGTTGGGCCCCCCTGAGGTCCTGGACTACCGACGGACTTTGGTAGCCTGCATCTAGCGCTGGGGGAGCGCTGTCCCTTCTGCCCAGCGCCTGGAAGCGCTGCTCCCTGCCCCTGCCGCTTTGGGGTCCTTCACTCCTGCACCAGCGCTGGTAGCGCTACATTCCACGAGCCGGTGCCCACCCGGCGTCTACCCCGTGCCCCCAGTGTTCGATACCCCCAGCGAGTGCCTACCTCGCTTTATTCCCTGCCCGTGTGCCTTACGAGGAAGCCCACTCCTCGTCGATTTCTCCCCGAGTTCACCGCCGCCGCCCGGGACCCTAGTGACGTCATCCCCGGGCCGCGCTGGTATTGGCTGCCGGCCCGGGATTCCCCACTGGCGTCATCCCCCAGGCCGCGCCGTGATTGGCTGCCGGCCCGGGAGAAGGAGGAGAGGCCGGCCGAAGGAAAACGACGTAGCAGGAGCGGCGGGAGCTCACTCCGCGCCCCTGCGATACCCCCGTGAAGCTGCTGACCTTCCCCGGGGCTCCCGAGAGAGAGAGAGCCCCGGAGCACAAGGAGAAGGCTGGCGCAGCGAAGGAGACCGGCGCACCAAAACCGGTGAGTGCTGCTGCGAACCCCAGGGAGGAGGGGCGTCGGGACACGTTGTCGGTGTCCGCCCCCCTCGAGTGAATCTCCGGTTGTGCCCGAGGCCCAGGAGGCCTCCCACGAAGCCCAGTCCCCCGAGAGGGACTCCGCGTGCCCCCCCAATGGTCTGAGCCCTGCGAGGCTCCACCTGTGGCATTGCCCCCAGAGCCCAAGAGGCTCCACCGTATCATTGCCCCCAGAGCCCGAGTGGCCCCACCCGTTGGCACCCTTTTCCCCAGGGCCGGTAAGGCTCCCACGGGGTCCCTCAGTGGCCCAGCACTTAGTGGGCCACTGCTACGTTTAGCTTTGCCCCGGGCTCCCTGCCATGAACATCGAGACACTTGGGCACCTTGCCCCAGAAAGGCCCGCTGGCCTGTGGATTGCCATGGACCCGGTCTAATGTGATCCCTACACGTATTCTGTGTTGCACCTCTACGGGTGCCCCTGTTGTTGTGTACCTTGTCCTATTTTCCCCCCTTGAATACCAGATGTCCACTATGTGATTCCTGGCCGTGGTCCCGTGGCCCTGTGCTGTACCTTCTTCCCCGAAGCCCCTTCCCGTGCCCCTGGCACCTTGTACGATGTGTGTTCCTATGTGTCCTGCTTAATACAGAATCTATT
This sequence comes from Triturus cristatus, assembly GCF_964204655.1. Classification (NCBI taxonomy): domain Eukaryota; kingdom Metazoa; phylum Chordata; class Amphibia; order Caudata; family Salamandridae; genus Triturus; species Triturus cristatus. The sequence continues at coordinate 1,122,932,001 of NC_140579.1, forward strand.
TTTCATATATATATACTTGGTGTGGAGTTCCTTTGAGGGAGGCCCGGGAGGTTGTTGTTGGTGGGTGCGTGCGCAAATGCTTCACATGTCCTCCGGGATAGGCCTGGCTGCCCGCGCCGCGTTGCCTAGAGGGCGAGCAGGGGTCGACCTTTCATAGGAGTGGTGGTCTCTGACTGGCTGTGGCGCAAGCCCTGGCCGGCCGGGGGTCCCATTTCCTACAGGGATCGTGCTGGGGGTGGTGTTTTAGGGTGTAGGGCAGAGCATTGGTGTTTGGGCAGTGTAGGGGTTCGTCCTGGGAGTGGTGTTTCAGGTTTTAGGGCAGTGCAGTGGTGTTCGGGCAGTGTAGGGGATCGTGCAGGGAGTGGTGTTTCAGGGTTTAGGGCAGTGCAGTGGTGTTCGGGCAGTGCAGGGGGCCGTGCAGGGGGTGGTGTGTCAGGGTTTAGGGCAATGCAGTGGTGTTCGGGCATTCTAGGGGTTCTTGCTGGGGTGGTGTTTCAGGGCTTAGGGCAGTGGTGTTCAGGCAGTGTAGGTGGTACTGCTGGGGGTGGTGTTTCAGGGTTCAGGGCAGTGCAGAGGTGTTCGGGCAGTGTAGGGGGTTGTGCTAGGGGCGGTGTTTCAGGGTTGAGGGCAGTGCAGTGGTGTTCGGGCAGTGTAGGGGGTCGTGCTGGGGCTGGTGTTTCAGGGTTTAGGGCAGTGCAGTGGTGTTCGGGCAGTGTAGGGGGTCATACAGGAGGGTGGTGTATCAGGATTTATGGCAGTGCAGTGGGGTTCGGGCAGTGTAGGGGGTCGTGCTGGGGCTGGTGTTTTAGGGTTTAGGGCAGTGAAGTGGTGTTCGTGCAGTGTGGGGGGTCGTGCTGGGGCTGGTGTTTCAGGGTTTAGGGCAGTGCAGTGGTGTTCGGGCAGTGTAGGGGGTTGTGCTGGGGCTGGTGTTTTATGGTTTAGGGTAGTGCAGTGGTGTTCGGGTAGTGTTGAGGGTCATATTGGGGGTGTTGTTTTAGGGTAGTGCAGTGGTGTTCCGGTATTGTAGGGTGTCATGCAGGGGGTGGTGTTTTAGGGTTTAGGGCAGTGAAGTGGTTTTCGGACAGTGTGGGGGGTCGTGCTGGGTGTAGTGTTTTAGGGTTTAGGGCAGTGCAGTGGTGTTCGGGCAGTGTAAGGGGTCGTGCTGGGGTGGTGTTTCAGGGTTTAGGGCAGTGCTGTGGTGTTCGAGCAGTGTAGGGTGTTGTGATGGGTTGGTGTTTTAGGGTTTAGGGCAGTGCAGTGGTGTTCGGGCAGGGTGGGGGGTCGTGCTGGGGGTGGTGTTTTAGGGTTTAGGGCAGTGCAGTAGTGTTCGGGCAGTGTAGGGGGTCATGCTGGGGGTGGTATTTCAGGGTTTAGGGCAGTGCAGAGGTGTTCGGGCATTGTAGGAGTCGTGCTGGGGGTGATGTTACAGGGTTTAGGGCAGTGCAGTGGTGTTTGGGCAGTGTAGGGGGTCTTGCAGGGGGGGGCGTTTTAGGGTTCAGGGCAGTGGTGCAGTGGTGTTCGGGCAGTGTAGAGGGTCTTGCAGTGGGTGGCGTTTCAGGGTTTAGAGCAGTGATGTTCGAGCAGTGTAGGGTGTCTTGCTGGGGGTGGTGTTTCAGGGTATAGAGCAGTGCAGTGGCATGTCGGGCAGTGTAGGGGGTCGTGCTGGGGATGGTGTTTCAGGGTTTAGGGCAGTGCAGTGGTGTTCGGGCAGTGTAGGGGTCGTGCTGGTGTTTCAGGGTTCAGGGCAGAGTAGTCGTGTTCAGGCAGTGTAGGGGGACGTGCTGGGGGTGGTGTTTCAGGGATTAGGGCAGAGCAGTGGTGTTCAGGCAGTGTAGGGGGGTCGTGCTGGGGATGGTATTTCAGGAATTAGGGCAGTGCAGTGGTGTTCTGGAAGTGTAGGGGGACGTGGTGGGGGTGGTGTTTTAGGGATTAGGGCAGAGCAGTGGTGTTTGGGCAGTGTAGGGGATCGTCCTGGGAGTGGTGTTTCAGGGTTTAGGGCAGTGCAGTGGTGTTTGGGCAGTGTAGGGGATCGTGCAGGGGGTGACGTTTGAGGGTTTAGGGCAGTGCAGTGGTGTTCGGGCAGTGCAGGGGGCAGTGCAGGGGGTGGTGTTTCAGGTTTTAGGGCAGTGCAGTGGTTTTCAGGCATTCTAGGGGTTCTTGCTGGGGTGGTGTTTCAGGGATTAGGGCAGTGGTGTTCAGGCAGTGTAGGGGCTACTGCTGGGGGTGGTGTTTCAGGGATTAGGGCAGTGCAGTGGTGTTCGGGCAGTGTAGGGGGTCATGCTGGGGTGGTGTTTCAGGGTTTAGGGCAGTGCGGTGGTGTGAGAAGTTGGCCTGGTATATGATGTTCACTAGTTAAAGTGACCACCTTGTACCATGCCAAGCAACCCTTATGGTGTGGTTGTAAGTCAACCTTTTCGGACCAGCTGCCCTAGTGGTAGCGTAGGCTAAGCAGTCTTTGAGGCTAAACTCGTGAAACGTGTTAAGCAGGCTGTTTTACCAAATGTAACCCCCCTTTATACCAATTAAAGGACACCACACAGATATATATTGAAAATATATATGTATTTATTTCTCAAAGTATCCCCTAGACTCTTTATGAGCACAGGAGCACAAATCGTTAAACAAGAATACGTTAGAATACACAGAAGTTGCACTTTATATGGATAGGCCCTGGTGGCCGCTCAAACCATATACTAAAATAGTGGTATAAGTACCACGAACAGAAAAGGGAAAAGGCCTAGGGCCTCTAGAATCGCTGGGCCTACAAGGAGCTAACTTTAGTTAGTGACCAGGAGGTCCACGGGTTGCGTGTGCAGAGCAAATAGTCACACGCGATCTCCCATAAGTTTTCAATGGGTGCGTAAAAGTTACAAAGTTACTGCAAAGAGGATCTTCCGGATGGACTATGAACTCAAGATTGGAAACACAGACACTAGAGATGTTACTCTACACTTGGGCACCTGAGTGCCAGCTTTACCTCACCCACAGGAAGCGGGTGCATAGGTGTCGAAGTGCGTTGGGTTTCCTCTATCTGTTCAGTGGAGCCTGAAGACAAAGGTGCTGCAGGCGGTCGGTCCAGAAGAGATGCGGTGGATCCAAGAGTGGATCGGAGTTGTAGAAGACCTGTAAGCAGAGGGGACAGTGTTCACAGTCACTAGCCAGTGACCAGCGTGGCACCAGGTGGGTACCAGGCGATGTCGGGTGCAAACAGGAAGAAAGGTGTAGCTTGTCTCTGCAGCCACGTGGTCCCTGAAGGTCGACGACATCCAGGAGTCGGTTCACGAGCTGTCCCTCACAGGCTCTCACTGTCGGCGGTGTCGGCGACTTGATCGAAGCAAACAAGCCTTGGCAAAAGCAATTGTTGTGGAAAACGAAATAAGCTGATGGTTCTGACCAGCAAGGTCAGAGTGATTGCTCCTTTGGAGGGGAGCAAGGTCCAGTCTGGAGCAACCAGACCAGTGGTGTATTTCTTGAAGTTCGTCGCCAAGATGGCCACTAGCCAGCGGGCCAGCAACCGGTTAGGCGCGTCGAGTGGCAAAATGCAGAAGGGCCCCACGCAGATCGTGGAGATGCTGGAGGGCTCACCTTTGGTGCAGATGCTGCTCGGGTGTTGGGCTTCTCAGATCCCAAAGCACAACTTGGAGGGAGCCTCGGTTGTTGCGCTTGCAGCTTGTCGTGGTCTTTTCAAGATGGCTGGCTCCACGTGTCTCGGTGCCTCCACGGGTCTCCTCTTTTCAGGGACTGTGGATCGGGCGGTGAGAGGTCTGGAGGTCCAGGTCTTGTCAGTCTCTGGGCTCGGGCTCCGGCGGGAGGCGGCGGCGGCAAAGCAGACGTTGATTCGCTGGATGGTGCTTGCGTTAGCAAGGTGGTCACTCCCTGACCACAGGGGAGATTGGCTTCAGTCCTCTGTGCGGCAGAGCGTCGAAGTTCCCGTCTTCTTCTTGTAGTTAAGTTGATTCCAGGATGTCTAAAGTCTTAGGACACAGTTCCTACCTTTATTCGGATTCTAGGGGCCGGACTACCTGCTAGGTCCCTCCCTAAGGGTGGGACCAGGAAGTGGGGTGGTTACACCCCCAATCCTTTGTCCAGCTCGCCCCAGGTCCAGGGCTGGTGTGCCCCAGGACCGGTTTGAACTGGCATATGCACCGAGGCTCCTTGTGAGCCTCAGGCATGTCTGGTTTCTTTCAAGCCCTACCTGACCAATACACAAAATCCTGTCTGGGGTGGTGCACGCACCTCCCCTGGCAGGAAACCCTTTGTCCACACCTCCCAAACTTTAAGGACTCCCAGCAGCAGGAGGGCAGACTTGTGTCTGTGGTGGCAGCATCCATTTTGTGGAGCTGAGGCTATGTCTGATGTCACCCGGGTTTCAGGTACTGTACATGTCGTGTCCCTCTAGAAGGGTGGAATGCTAACCCCGTCACCAGAATTGGTGAGGGGTTAGTATTCCAATTCGTATGACACCTTACTCGACATGTTTTGATAAAGCCAAACCAAAGATAGCATTTAACCGCGAGGTTCATAATGCACTTAAGAGTATATGGTATGACGATATCTGGAAACAGTAGAAGGAAGTGGTTCCGACCACTGCAGACAGGCTCAGCTCATGCCAGAGCACCCTCTCACATGGAACCAAGCACTCTGCCTTCAGGATTGTTAAGGCCTGCCATAGGAGTGACTTATAGGTTAACATGCGTCCCATTTAAGGTTAGGTATAGGTATACTACACCTAAGTAAGAGGTGGTTACACCAACTTACCCCAGCTGAGTGATCAGCCAGTTGTGTCAAATTTGTTAGGCCAGGCCAGGGGTGGCACAACACATGCTTCAGCCCCTGGTAGGCCTTAGATACACCAATGCCCTGGGTACCTAGTGTACACTGATACAGGGGCTCACAGGGTGATCCACTTCCAATTGGTTATGCACCTAGGGTGCATAGTGTAAATTTAGTAGAGAGAACAGCAGGCTGGGGGTCTGATTGGCAGGCCCACAGCCTCAATATGTCAAAAACCAGTGAAGCAAAAAGCAAAAATTTGGGGTGACCATAGGATAGCAGACCCTACTCTCCTACACAACCCCCCCAAACGCAGGGACATTAAACTAGCCTTGACCAGTCTCGTCTTCATGTCCTAAGTGGAAGTACCTGGAGAGACCATCTGCATTCCCATGGTCAGTACCTGGCCGGTGCTCCACTGTAAAGTCCATCCCCTGTAGGGAAATGGACCACCTAAGCAGTTTGGGGTTTTCACCCTTCATCTGATTTAGCCACAATAGGGGCTTATGGTCGGTCTGAATCTTGAAGTGAGTGCCAAACAGGTAAGGTCTCAGCTTCTTCAGAGCCCACACCACAGCAAAGGCCTCCCTCTCAATAGCTGACCAATTCTTCTCTCTTGGGGTCAACCTTCTGCTAATAAAAGCAATGGGTTGGTCTTGACCATCTACATTAAGTTGTGACAGCACAGCTCCCACACCCAACTCAGAAGCATCTGTTTGGACAATAAACTCTTTGGAGTAGTCAGGACTTTTCAGGATAGGTGCAGAGCACATGGCCTTCTTCAGGTCATCAAATGCCTTTTGACAGCTTACTGTCCACTGAACCTTTTTGGGCATCTTCTTGGATGTCAGATCATTAAGAGGAGTCACAATGGACCCATAGTTCTTAACAAACTTCCTGTAGTACCCAGTCAAGCCCAAGAAAGCTCGAACTTGAGTATGGGTGGTTGGAGGAGACCAGTCCTTGATGGATTGTATCTTACTCTCCAGTGGTTGAACCTGGCCTCCACCTACAAGGTGGCCCAAATACACTACCTTACTCTGCCCTATCTGGCACTTAGTAGCCTTGATAGTGAGGCCTGCCCTTTGCAGAGCCTCAAGAGCCTTCTTCAGGTGGATCAGGTGATCCTCCCAGGTGGAGCTAAAGACAGCAATGTCATCAAGATATGCTGCACAAAAGTCATCCAACCCAGTAAGGACTTGATTCACCAACCTTTGGAAGGTGGCAGGTGCATTATTCAGACCAAAGGGCATCACCACAAATTGGTAGTGCCCACCTGGGGTTGAGAATGCTGTTTTGGCCTTAGACTCCTCAGCTAATCTGATTTGCCAATAGCCAGCTGTCAAGTCAAATGTGCTCAAAAACTTAGCAGAAGCTAGTTTGTCTATGAGCTCATCTGCCCTTGGAATAGGATGTGCATCTGTCCTGGTGACAGCATTGAGTCCTCTGTAATCCACACAGAACCTCATCTCTCTCTTGCCATCTTTGGTGTGAGGTTTGGGGACCAGAACCACTGGGCTAGCCCAGGGGCTCTCTGAGGGTTCAATGACACCTACTTCCAGCATTTTGTGTACCTCAGCCTTTATACAGTCCCTGACGTGGTCAGGTTGTCTGTAAAGCTTGTTCTTTACAGGCAGACTGTCACCAGTGTCCACCACATGGGTACACCAGTCAGTTTGGCTAGGTATCAAGGAAAACATGTGTTGAAATGATTGTAGAACTTGTCTACATTCAGTCTGTTGATGATCAGTGAGGTTGCCTCCAAGGGTCACTCCTTCAACTGAGCCATCCTCAGGGTTCAGAGACAACAGGTCTGGGAGAGGGTCACTCTCTTCCTCCTGTCCCTCATCTGTAGCCATGAGCAAGCCCATGTCTGCCCTGTCAACATATGCTTTTAACCTGTTAACATGGAGTACCCTGTGGGGACTCCTGGGAGTTCCTAGGTCCACCAAGTAGGTGACCTCTCCCTTCTTTTCCAGGATTGTATGGGGTCCAGACCATTTGTCTTGGAGTGCTGCTGGGGCCACTGGCTCCAACACCCATACCTTCTGTCCTGGCTGAAACTCAACCAAGACAGCCTTTTGGTCATGCCAAGCTTTCTGTAAGGCCTGGCTTGCCTCAAGGTTTTTGGATGCCTTCTCCATATACTCAGCCATCCTGGAGCGGAGACCAAGTACATAGTCCACTATGTCTTGCTTAGGCTTTTTGAGAGGTAACTCCCATCCTTCCTTCACCAAACACAGTGGGCCTCTTACAGGGTGCCCAAACAACAATTCAAAGGGGCTGTAGCAAACCCCCTTTTGTGGGACCTCTCTGTAAGCAAACAGAAGGCAGGGTAGAAGGATGTCCCATCTTCGCCTAAGCTTTTCAGGTAATCCTTTGATCATACCCTTTAGGGTCTTGTTGAATCTCTCAACAAGCCCATTGCATTGTGGGTGATAAGGGGTGGTGAACTTGTAGTTGACACCACATTCCTTCCACATAGCTGTCAAGTATCCTGACATGAAGTTGGTACCTCTGTCAGAAACTACCTCCTTAGGAAACCCCACTCTGGAGAATACTCCCAGCAGGGCCCTGGCCACAACAGGTGCTGTAGTGGTCCTAAGGGGAATTGCCTCTGGATACCTGGTGGCATGATCCACTACCACCAGTATAAATCTGTGCCCAGATGCAGTGGGAGGATCCATGGGACCCACTATATCTATTCCCACTCTTTCAAAGGGGACCCCCACCACAGGTAGTGGTATTAGGGGGGCCTTTGTTGTGCCACCTGATTTGCCACTGGCTTGGCAGGTCACACAGGAGCAACAAAACTCCTTTGTATCTTCATTCATGTGAGGCCAGTGAAAGTGAGGGACAAGCCTGTCCCAAGTCTTGTTCTGGCCTAAGTGTCCTGCTAAAGGAATATCATGGGCCAAGGTAAGAAGGAAGCCCCTAAATTGCAGAGGTATAACCAACCTCCTGGTTGCACCAGGCTTGGGGTCTCTAGCCTCTGAATAAAGGAGCCCTTCATCCCAATACACTTTATGGGTACCTTGAGCATTCCCAGCAGCCTCAGCAGCAGCCAGCTGTCTGAGGGGTTCAAGAGAGGGACAGGATAACTGAGCCTGCCTCAAGTCAGCCCTTGAAGGTCCCCCTGTCCCCAGAAACTCAACCTGATCAGGTTCAAGCTCTTCAGGGACAGTTCCTTCAGGGTTCTCTAGATCAGCTTCCTGGGAAGGTTGATCATCACTCTAAGGCAGGGGGGAAGGCACAGCCTTGACCCTCCTGTTCTTCTTCTTGGTAGGTGCTTGGTCCATTGTTCCAGGATCCAAGACCTGAGGTTCAGTAAGGCACTTTTTGGCCTGTGACCTGGTCACAGCAAGGACATGTGATGATATACCTAACATCTCTGCATGTGTCCTGTACTCCACTTCAGACCATAGAGAACTCTCTAGGTCATTGCCCAACAAACATTCTACTGGGAGGTCTGCACTAACCACAACACTTTTGAGGCCAGTTGCCCCTCCCCATGAGAAGTTAACAACTGCCACACTATGTGAAGTAGTGGCATTGCTGGCATTGGTCACCAGGTAATTCTCACCTGGTATGTACTGTCCAGGGTCCACAAAGCCTGGTGTCACCATAGTGACACTGGCACATGTGTCCCTGTAGGCTTGAGCCACTTTTTCATTAATTAAAGGAGTCTGTCTGTACTTGCCCAGGTTACTGGGGCTCACAGTCAGGGACAAATCAATGTCCCCATCACAGATCAAGACTGCCTGTGTCAGGGTTCTGTCTAAGTCAGAATCTCCTTCAGTTCCCATAGTGATTCCCACTACACCCTTTGTCTGGGGACCAACACTGCTAACAGTAGTACTGGGAGCAGGTGCCTTAGGGGCAACAGTGTTGGGGGCTCCACCCTTCTTACAATCACTAGTCCAGTGAGTTGTATTCTTGCAATGATTGCACCAGGGTTTCTTTTGACCTTCTTTCTTCTTTCCCTTAGATTGGTGTTGGGACCCACCCTCCTTAGCAGTAGTTTGGGGCCCTGTTGAAGACTTCTGGTATTTAGATTTCTGATCTCCACCCTTTTGGTCTGTTTTCTTCTGATCACCCCCTTGGCCCTGGTTCTGGTTCTTTTGCTTAACCCTGGTTCTGACCCAATTGTCTGCCTTCTTTCCCAATTCTTGGGGAGAGGTCAGATCAGAGTCAACCAAGTGTTGATGCAGTTGCTGGTTTTGACAGTTATTTAAAATCTGTTCTCTCATCATCAAATTGTACAATCCTGTATAATCAGATACCTTACTTCCCAGCAACCAACCCTCCAAAGCCTTAGTGGCACATTCAATGTATTCAGACCAGTCCTGAGTCTGTGTCTTCTGGGTGTCTCTGAACATTAACCTGTAATGTTCAGTGGTTAAGCCTAACCCATCAACTAGGACACTCTTCAGGACTCTCTAGTTTCTGACATCCTCCTCCCTAACAGTGAGGAGTCTGTCTCTGCCTCTTCCTTCAAAGGAGAGCCAGAGGATTGCTGCCCACTGGTCTTCAGGAACCGGCTGCACTTTGCAGGCTCTCTCAAGAGCAGTCATCCATTTGTGGATGTCATCCCCACTTTTGTAGGGGGGCACAACCTTAGACAGGTTCCTATTATCAAAGACCCTATCTTTGTCCTTAGGGACAATGCTGCCACCAGTGGGTATAGACCCATTCTCTTTAGGTCGCCTAGCCTTACTCAGTTTCTCTTCCATCAGAGCTACTTCTAGCTCCTGTTTCCTGATTCTCAGCTGAGCTTCCTGTATTCTGGCCTCATGTTCCCTCCTCTGAGGGGTGGTCATCCTTCTCCTGGAGTGACTTTGAGAGCCTCTAGAGGCATGAGAAGCATTAGAGTCACCTGAGTGATTCCTTTGCCTCCCAAGCCCCTGGTTAAGTCCACTAGGGAGATCCAATGGGATGATCCCATTGTCAGTCCCCAGTAGCCTTAAGTTAGCTGGGCCACGTATAACACTTGGCACTGGGCTAGTTCTCCCTTCATCCTCACTACCTCCTGTATCCTCATCACTTTCCTCCTCTGTAGTATGATTCTCATCTAAGGGATGACTATTGGAAAGGGGTACTTCAGTAGCATCTTCAGAAGGGGGGCCTCCTGTTCCTGTCCCTAAGGGGCCTAACTGGGAGGCTTTCCTGAGAGCTTTCTGATCTTCATCAGCCTGTAAAAGCTCTCTGAGTTCAGCAGAAGTAGGATTCTTGGGCTGTTTAAGGCCCCTGATATTTGCCAACTGCCTGAGTTCATTTTGATTAAGGGTAGCAAAGATGGATGGTGCCCTCTGGGGGTCACTCTCAACAGAGATGGGTACAGTGGACCCCTCTGCCCCAGCCATTGCTCTTAAGTGTGGGTGGATGTGTTGCAATCTACCTACACTTGGGTTTACCTACTAAACCTATCTAGTAGTTGTAGTCAGGGTGTGCTACTCCCTTTGCTCTACAACACTAAGTTCAGTAGAACTTAAGTATATCTAATCTTGTTTTATATGTACCTACAGGTACCTGTATGATCTTTCAATTGGTAACAAAGAGATTACAGAGGTAAAACACAGCAAGCTCAAATCCAACCGCTGCTCACCAATGTGAGAAGTTGGCCTGGTATATGATGTTCACTAGTTAAAGTGACCACCTTGTACCATGCCAAGCAACCCTTATGGTGTGGTTGTAAGTCAACCTTTTTGGACCAGCTGCCCTAGTGGTAGCATAGGCTAAGCAGTCTTTGAGGCTAAACTCGTGAAACGTGTTAAGCAGGCTGTTTTACCAAATGTAACCCCCCTTTATACCAATGAAAGGACACCACACAGATATATATTGAAAATATATGTATTTATTTCTCAAAGTATCCCCTAGACTCTTTATGAGCACAGGAGCACAAATCGTTAAACAAGAATACGTTAGAATACACAGAAGTTGCACTTTATATGGATAGGCCCTGGTGGCCGCTCAAACCATATACTAAAATAGTGGTATAAGTACCACGAACAGGAAAGGGAAAAGGCCTAGGGCCTCTAGAATCGCTGGGCCTACAAGGAGCTAACTTTAGTTAGTGACCAGGAGGTCCACGGGTTGCGTGTGCAGAGCAAATAGTCACACGCGAGCTCCCATAGGTTTTCAATGGGTGCGTAAAAGTTACAAAGTTACTGCAAAGAGGATCTTCCGGATGGACTATGAACTCAAGATTGGAAACACAGACACTAGAGATGTTACTCTACACTTGGGCACTGGAGTGCCAGCTTTACCTCACCCACAGGAAGCGGGTGCATAGGTGTCGAAGTGCGTCGGGTTTCTTCTATCTGTTCAGTGGAGCCTGAAGACAAAGGTGCTGCAGGCGGTCGGTCCAGAAGAGATGCGGTGGATCCAAGAGTGGATCGGAGTTGTAGAAGACCTGTAAGTAGAGGGGACAGTGTTCACAGTCACTAGCCAGTGACCAGCGTGGCACCAGGTGGGTACCAGGCGATGTCGGGTACAAACAGGAAGAAAGGTGTAGCTTGTCTCTGCAGCCACGTGGTCCCTGAAGGTCGACGACGTCCAGGAGTCGGTTCACGAGCTGTCCACGCAGGCTCTCGCTGTCGGAGGTGTCGGCGACTTGATCGAAGCAAACAAGCCTTGGCAAAAGCAATTGTTGTGGAAAACGAAATAAGCTGATGGTTCTGACCAGCAAGGTCAGAGGGATTGCTCCTTTGGAGGGGAGCAAGGGCCAGTCTGGAGCAACCAGACCAGCGGTGTATTTCTTGAAGTTCGTCGCAAAGATGGCCACTAGCCAGCGGGCCAGCAACCGGTTAGGCGCGTCGAGTGGCAAAATGCAGAAGGGCCCCACGCAGATCGTGGAGATGCTGGAGGGCTCACCTTTGGTGCAGATGCTGCTCGGGTGTTGGGCTTCTCAGATCCCAAAGCACAACTTGGAGGGAGCCTCGGTTGTTGCGCTTGCAGCTTTTCGTGGTCTTTTCAAGATGGCTGGCTCCACGTGTCTCGGTGCCTCCACGGGTCTCCTCTTTTCAGGGACTGTGGATCGGGCGGTGGGAGGTCTGGAGGTCCAGGTCTTGTCAGTCTCTGGGCTCGGGCTCCGGCGGGAGGCGGCGGCGGCAAAGCAGACGTTGATTCGCTGGATGGTGCTTGCGTTAGCAAGGTGGTCACTCCCTGACCACAGGGGAGATTGGCTTCAGTCCTCTGTGCGGCAGAGCGTCGAAGTTCCCGTCTTCTCCTTGTAGTTAAGTTGATTCCAGGATGTCTAAAGTCTTAGGACACAGCTCCTACCTTTATTCGGATTCTAGGGGCCGGACTACCTGCTAGGTCCCTCCCTAAGGGTGGGACCAGGAAGGGGGGTGGTTACACCCCCAATCCTTTGTCCAGCTCGCCCCAGGTCCAGGGCTGGTATGCCCCAGGACCGGTTTGAACTGGCATATGCACCGAGGCTCCTTGTGAGCCTCAGGCATGTCTGGTTCCTTTCACGCCCTACCTGACCAATACACAAAATCCTGTCTGGGGTGGTGCACGCACCTCCCCTGGCAGGAAACCCTTTGTCCACACCTCCCAAACTGGAAGGACTCCCAGCAGCAGGAGGGCAGACTTGTGTCTGTGGTGGCAGCATCCATTTTGTGGAGCTGAGGCCATGTCTGATGTTACCCGGGTTTCAGGTACTGTACATGTCGTGTCCCTCTAGAAGGGTGGAATGCTAACCCCGTCGCCAGAATTGGCGAGTGGTTAGTATTCCAATTCGTATGACACCTTACTCGACATGTTTTGATAAAGCCAAACCAAAGATAGCATTTAACCGCGAGGTTCATAATGCACTTAAGAGTATATGGTATGACGATATCTGGAAACAGTAGAATGAAGTGGTTCCGACCACTGCAGACAGGCTCAGCTCATGCCAGAGCACCCTCTCACATGGAACCAAGCACTCTGCCTTCAGGATTGTTAAGGCCTGCCATAGGAGTGACTTATAGGGTAACATGTGTCCCATTTAAGGTTAGGTATAGGTATAGGTATACTACACCTAAGTAAGAGGTGGTTACACCAACTTACCCCAGCTGAGTGATCAGCCAGTTGTGTCAAATTTGTTAGGCCAGGCCAGGGGTGGCATAATACATGCTTCAGCCCCTGGTAGGCCTTAGATACACCAATGCCCTATGTACCTAGTGTACACTGGTACAGGGGCTCACAGGGTGATCCACTTCCAATTGGTTATGCACCTAGGGTGCATAGTGTCAATTTAGTTAGAGAGAACAGCAGGCTGGGGGTCTGATTAGCAGGCCCACAGCCTCAATATGTCAAAAACCAGTGAAGCAAAAAGCAAAAATTTGGGGTGACCATAGGATAGCAGACCCTACTCTCCTACTGGTGGTGTGCGGGTACTGTAGGGGGTCGTGCTGTGGGTGGTGTTTCAGGGTTTAAGGCAGTTCAGTGGAGTTCGGACAGTGTCAGAGGTCATGCTGGGTGTGATGTTTCAGGGTTTAGGGCAGTGGTGTTCGGGCAGTCTAGGGGGTCTTGATAGAGGTGGCGTTTCAGGGTTTAGGGCAGTGGTGTTCAGGCAGCGTAGGGGGTCTTGCTGGGGGTGGCGTTTCAGGGTTTAAGGCAGTGCAGTGGTGTTTGGGCAGTGTAGGGTGTCGTGCTGGGGCTGGTGTTTCAGGGTTTAGGGCAGTGCAGTGGTGTTCGGGCAGTGTGAGGGGTCGTGCTGGGGCTGGTGTTTTAGGGTTAGGGCAGTGCAGTGGTGTTCGGGCAGTGTAGGGGGTCGTGCCGGGGCTGGTGTTTTATGGTTTAGGGTAGTGCAGAGGTGTTCGGGTAGTGTTGAGGGTCATATTGGGGGTGGTGTTTTAGGGTAGTGCAGTGGTGTTCCGGTAGTGTAGGGTGTCGTGCAGGGGGTGGTGTTTTAGGGTTTAGGGCAGTGAAGTGGTGTTTGGGCAGTGTGGGGGGTCGTGCTGGGGGTAGTGTTTTAGGGTTTAGGGCAGTGCAGGGGTGTTTGGGAAGTGTAGGGGGTCGTGCTGGGGCTGGTGTTTCAGGGTTAAGGGCAGTGCAGTAGTGTTCGAGCAGTGTAGGGTGTCGTGATGGGTTGGTGTTTTAGGGTTTAGGGCAGTGCAGTGGTGTTCGGGCAGTGTGGGGGGTCGTGCTGGGGGTGGTGTTTTAGGGTTTAGGGCAGTGCAGTAGTGTTCGGGCAGTGTAGGGGGTCATGCTGGGGGTGGTATTTAAGGGTTTAGGGCAGTGCAGCAGTGTTCGGGCAGTGTAGGAGTCGTGCTGGGGTGATGTTACAGGGTTTAGGGCAGAGCAGTGGTGTTCGGGCAGTGTAGAGGGTCTTGCAGGGGGTGGTGTTTTAGGGTTTAGAGCAGTGATGTTCGAGCAGTGTAGGGTGTCTTGCTGGGGGTGGTGTTTCAGGGTATAGAGCAGTGCAGTGGCGTGTTGGGCAGTGTAGGGGGTCCTGCTGGGGATGGTGTTTCAGGGTTTAGGGCAGTGCAGTGGTGTTCGGGCAGTGTAGGGATCGTGCTGGAGTTTCAGGGTTCAGGGCAGAGTAGTGGTGTTCAGGCAGTGTAGGGGGACGTGCTGGGGGTGGTGTTTCAGGGTTTAGGGCAGAGCAGTGGTGTTCAGGCAGTGTAGGGGGTCGTGCTGGGGATGGTATTTCAGGAATTAGTGCAGTGGTGTTCTGGCAGTGTAGGGGGACGTGGTGGGGGTGGTGTTTTAGGGTTTAGGGCAGAGCAGTGGTGTTTGGGCAGTGTAGGGGTTCGTCCTGGGAGTGGTGTTTCAGGGTTTAGGGCAGTGCAGTGGTGTTCGGGCAGTGTAGGGGATCGTGCAGGGGGTGGTGTTTCAGGGTTTAGGGCAGTGCAGTGGTGTTCGGGCAGTGCAGGGGGCCATGCAGGGGGTGGTGTTTCAGGTTTTAGGGCAGTGCAGTGGTTTTTGGGCATTCTAGGGGTTCTTGCTGGGATGGTGTTTCAGGGATTAGGGCAGTGGTGTTCAGGCAGTGTAGGGGGTACTGCTGGGAGTGGTGTTTCAGGGTTTAGGGCAGTGCGGTGGTGTGCGGGTAGTGTAGGGGGTCATGCTGTGGGTGGTGTTTCAGGGTTTAAGGCAGTTCAGTGGTGTTCGGGCAGTGTCAGGGGTCATGCTGGGTGTGATCTTTCAAGGTTTAGGGCAGTGGTGTTCGGGCAGTCTAGGGGGTCTTGATAGAGGTGGCATTTCAGGGTTTAGGGCAGTGGTGTTCAGACAGTGTAGGGGGTCTTTCTGGGGGTGGCCTTTCAGGGTTTAAGGCAGCGCAGTGGTGTTCGGGCAGTGTAGGGGGTTGTGCTGGGGCTGGTGTTTCAGGGTTTAGGGCAGTGCAGTGGTGTTTGGGCAGTGTGAGGGGTCATGCTGGGGCTGGTGTTTTAGGGTTAGGGCAGTGCAGTGGTGTTCGGCAGTATAGGGGGTCGTGCCGGGGCTGGTGTTTTATGGTTTAGGGTAGTGCAGTGGTGTTCGGGTAGTGTTGAGGGTCATATTGGGGGTGGTGTTTTAGGGTAGTGCAGTGGTGTTCCGGTAGTGTCGTGCAGGGGGTGGTGTTTTAGGGTTTAGGGCAGTGAAGTGGTGTTTGGACAGTGTGGGGGGTCATGCTGGGGGTAGTGTTTTAGGGTTTAGGGCAGTGCAGTGGTGTTCGAGCAGTGTAGGGTGTTGTGATGTGTTGGTGTTTTAGGGTTTAGGGCAGTGCAGTGGTGTTCGGGCAGGGTGGGGGGTTGTGCTGGGGGTAGTGTTTTAGGGTTTAGGGCAGTGCAGTAGTGTTCAGGCAGTGTAGGGGGTCATGCTGGGGGTGGTATTTCAGGGTTTAGGGCAGTGCAGAGGTGTTCGGGCAGTGTAGGAGTCGTGCTGAGGGTGATGTTACAGGGTTTAGGGCAGTGCAGTGGTGTTTGTGCAGTGTAGGGGGTCTTGCAGGGGGGGGCGTTTTAGGGTTCAGGGCAGTGGTGCAGTGGTGTTCGGGCAGTGTAGAGGGTCTTGCAGGGGGTGGCGTTTCAGGGTTTAGAGCAGTGATGTTCGAGCAGTGTAGGGTGTCTTGCTGGGGGTGGTGTTTCAGGGTATAGAGCAGTGCAGTGGCATGTCGGGCAGTGTAGGGGGACGTGCTGGGGATGGTGTTTCAGGGTTTAGGGCAGAGTGGTCGTGTTCAGGCAGTGTAGGGGGACATGCTGGGGGTGGTGTTTCAGGGTTTAGGGCAGAGCAGTGGTGTTCAGGCAGTGTAGGGGGGTCGTGCTGGGGATGGTATTTCAGGAATTAGGGCAGTGCAGTGGTGTTCTGGAAGAGTAGGGTGACGTGGTGGGGGTGGTGTTTTAGGGTTTAGGGCAGAGCAGTGGTGTTTGGGCAGTGTAGGGGATCGTCCTGGGAGTGTTGTTTCAGGGTTTAGGGCAGTGCAGTGGTGTTTGGGCAGTGTAGGGGATCATGCAGGGGTGGCGTTTCAGGGTTTAGGGCACTGCGGTGGTGTGCGGGTACTGTAGGGGGTCGTGCTGTCGGTGGTGTTTCAGGGTTTAAGGCAGTTCAGTGGTGTTCGGGCAGTGTTGGGGGTCATGCTGGGTGTGATGTTTCAGGGTTTAGGGCAGTGGTGTTCGGGCAGTCTAGGGGGTCTTGATAGAGGTGGCGTTTCAGGGTTTAGGGCAGTGGTGTTCAGGCAGCGTAGGGGGTCTTGCTGGGGGTGGCGTTTCAGGGTTTAAGGCAGTGCAGTGGTGTTTGGGCAGTGTAGGGGGTCGTGCTGGTGTTTCAGGGTTTAGGGCAGTACAATGGTGTTCGGACAGTGTGAGGGGTCGTGCTGGGGCTGGTGTTTTAGGGTTAGGGCAGTGCAGTGGTGTTCGGGCAGTGTAGGGGGTCGTGCCGGGGCTGGTGTTTTATGGTTTAGGGTAGTGCAGTGGTGTTCGGGTAGTGTTGAGGGTCATATTGGGGGTGGTGTTTTAGGGTAGTGCAGTTGTGTTCCGGTAGTGTAGGGTGTTGTGCAGGGGGTGGTGTTTTAGGGTTTAGGGCAGTGAAGTGGTGTTTGGGCAGTGTGGGGGGTCGTAATGGGGGTAGTGTTTTAAGGTTGAGGGCAGTGCAGTGGTGTTTGGGAAGTGTAGGGGGTCGTGCTGGGGCTGGTGTTTCAGGGTTTAGGGCAGTGCAGTGGTGTTCGAGCATTGTAGGGTGTCGTGATGGGTTGGTGTTTTAGGGTTTAGGGCAGTGCAGTGGTGTTCGGGCAGTGTGGGGGGTCGTGCTGGGGGTGGTGTTTTAGGGTTAGGGCAGTGCAGTGGTGTTCGGGCAGTGTAGGGGGTCATGCCGGGGCTGGTGTTTTATGGTTTAGGGTAGTGCAGTGGTGTTCGGGTAGTGTTGAGGGTCATATTGGGGGTGGTGTTTTAGGGTAGTGCAGTGGTGTTCCGGTAGTGTAGGGTGTCGTGCAGGGGGTGGTGTTTTAGGGTTTAGGGCAGTGAAGTGGTGTTTGGGCAGTGTGGGGGGTCGTGATGGGGGTAGTGTTTTAGGGTTTAGGGCAGTGCAGTGGTGTTTGGGAAGTGTAGGGGGTCGTGCTGGGGCTGGTGTTTCAGGGTTTAGGGCAGTGCAGTGGTGTTCGAGCAGTGTAGGGTGTCGTGATGGGTTGGTGTTTTAGGGTTTAGGGCAGTGCAGTGGTGTTCGGGCAGTGTGGGGGGTCGTGCTGGGGGTGGTGTTTTAGTGTTTAGGGCAGTGCAGTAGTGTTCGGGCAGTGTAGGGGGTCATGCTGGGGGTGGTATTTCAGGGTTTAGGGCAGTGCAGCGGTGTTCGGGCAGTGTAGGAGTCGTGCTGGGGGTGATGTTACAGGGTTTAGGGCAGAGCAGTGGTGTTCGGGCAGTGTAGAGGGTCTTGCAGGGGGTGGCGTTTTAGGGTTTAGAGCAGTGATGTTCGAGCAGTGTAGGGTGTCTTGCTGGGGGTGGTGTTTCAGGGTATAGAGCAGTGCAGTGGCGTGTCGGGCAGTGTAGGGGGTCCTGGAGGGGATGGTGTTTCAGGGTTTAGGGCAGTGCAGTGGTGTTCGGGCAGTGTAGGGATCGTGCTGGAGTTTCAGGGTTCAGGGCAGAGTAGGGGTGTTCAGGCAGTGTAGGGGGACGTGCTGGGGGTGTTGTTTCAGGGTTTAGGGCAGAGCAGTGGTGTTCAGGCAGTGTAGGGGGTCGTGCTGGGGATGGTATTTCAGGAATTAGTGCAGTGGTGTTCTGGCAGTGTAGGGGGACGTGGTGGGGGTGGTGTTTTAGGGTTTAGGGCAGAGCAGTGGTGTTTGGGCAGTGTAGGGGTTCGTCCTGGGAGTGGGGTTTCAGGGTTTAGGGCAGTGCAGTGGTGTTCGGGCAGTGTAGGGGATCGTGCAGGGGGTGGTGTTTCAGGGTTTAGGGCAGTGCAGTGGTGTTCGGGCAGTGCAGGGGGCCGTGCAGGGGGTGGTGTTTCAGGTTTTAGGGCAGTGCAGTGGTTTTCGGGCATTCTAGGGGTTCTTGCTGGGGTGGTGTTTCAGGGATTAGGGCAGTGGTGTTCAGGCAGTGTAGGGGGTACTGCTGGGAGTGGTGTTTCAGGGTTTAGGGCAGTGCAGTGATGTTCGGGCAGTGTAGGGGGTCGTGCTGGGGTGGTGTTTCAGGGTTTAGGGAAGTGCGGGGGTGTGCGGGTAGTGTAGGGGGTCGTGCTGTGGGTGGTGTTTCAGGGTTTAAGGCAGTTCAGTGGTGTTCAGGCAGTGTCAGGGGTCATGCTGGGTGTGATGTTTCAGGGTTTAGGGCAGTGGTGTTCGGGCAGTCTAGGGGGTCTTGATAGAGGGTTCATTTCAGGGTTTAGTGCAGTGGTGTTCAGACAGTGTCGGGGGTCTTTCTGGGGGTGGCCTTTCAGGGTTTAAGGCAGCGCAGTGGTGTTCGGGCAGTGTAGGGGGTCGTGCTGGGGCTGGTGTTTCAGGGTTTAGGGCAGTGCAGTGGTGTTCGGGCAGTGTGAGGGGTCATGCTGGGGCTGGTGTTTTAGGGTTAGGGCAGTGCAGTGGTGTTCGGGCAGTATAGAGGGTCGTGCCGGGGCTGGTGTTTTATGGTTTAGGGTAGTGTAGTGGTGTTCGGGTAGTGTTGAGGGTCATATTGGGGGTGGTGTTTTAGGGTAGTGCAGTTGTGTTCCGGTAGTGTAGGGTGTCGTGCAGTGGGTGGTGTTATAGGGTTTAGGGCAGTAAAGTGGTGTTCGGGCAGTGTGGGGGGTCGTGATGGGGGTAGTGTTTTAGGGTTTAGGGCAGTGCAGTGGTGTTCGGGCAGTGTAAGAGGTCGTGCTGGAGTGGTGTTTCAGGGTTTAGGGCAGTGCAGTGGTGTTCGAGAAGTGTAGGGTGTCATGATGGGGTGGTGTTTTAGGGTTTAGGGCAGTGCAGTGGTTTTCGGGCAGTGTGGGGGGTCATGCTGGGGATGGTGTTTTAGGGTTTAGGGCAGTGCAGTGGTGTTCGGGCAGTGTAGGGGGTCATGCTGGGTGTGGTGTTTCAGGGTTTAGGGCAGTGCAGTGGTGTTCAGGCAATGTAGGGGGTCTTTCAGGGGGTGGCATTTCAGGGTTTAGGGCAGTGGTGCAGTTGTGTTCGGGCAGTGTAGGGGGTCATGCTGGGTGTGGTGTTTCAGGGTTTAGGGCAATGCAGTGGTGTTCGGGCAGTGTAGGGGGTCATGCTGGGGCTGGTGTTTCAGGGTTAAGGGCAGTGCAGTGGTGTTCGGGCAGTGTAGGCGGTCGTACAGGGGGGTGGTGTTTTAGGGTTTAGGGCAGTGCAGTGGTGTTCGGGCAGTGTAGGGGGTCATGCTGGGGCTGGTGTTTCAGGGTTTAGGGCCGTGCAGTGGTTATTGGGCAGTGTGAGGGGTCGTGCTGGGGCTGGTGCTTTAGGGTTAGGGCAGTGCAGTGGTGTTCAGGTAGTGTAGGGGGTCATGCTGGGGCTGGTGTTTTATGGTTTAGGGTAGTGCAGTGGTGTTCGGGCAGTGTTGAGGGTCATGCTGGGTGTGGTGTTGTAGGGTAGTGCAGTGGTGTTCCGGTAGTGTAGGGTGTCATGCAGGGGGTGGTGTTTTAGGGTTTAGAGCAGTGAAGTGGTGTTCGGGCAGTGTGGGGGTCGTGCTGGGGGTAGTGTTTTAGGGTTTAGGGCAGTGCAATGGTGTTCGGGCAGTGTAAGGGGTCATGCTGGGGTGGTGTTTCAGGGTTTAGGGCAGTGCAGTGGTGTTCGAGCAGTGTAGGGTGTTGTGATGGGTTGGTGTTTTAGGGTTTAGGACAGTGTAGTGGTGTTTGGGCAGTGTGGGGGGTCGTGCTGGGAGTGGTGTTTTAGGGTTCAGGGCATTGGTGCAGTGGTGTTCGGGCAGTGTAGAGGGTCTTGCAGGGGGTGGCGTTTCAGGGTTTAGAGAAGTGATGTTCGAGCAGTGTAGGGTGTCTTGCTGGGGGTGGTGTTTCAGGGTATAGAGCAGCGCAGTGGCATGCGGGCAGTGTAGGGTGTCATGCTGGGGATGGTGTTTCAGGTTTTAGGGCAGTGCAGTGGTGTTTGGGCAGTGTAGGGGTCGTGTTGGTGTTTCAGGGTTTAGGGCAGAGCAGTGGTGTTCAGGCAGTGTAGGAGGACGTGTTGGGGGTGGTGTTTCAGGGTTTAGGGCAGAGCAGTGGTGTTCAGGCAGTGTAGGGGGTCGTGCTGGGGGTGGTATTTCAGGAATTAGGGCAGTGCAGTGGTGTTCTGGCAGTGTAGGGGGACGTGGTGGGGTGGTGTTTTAGGGTTTAGGGTAGAGCAGTGGTGTTTGGGCAGTGTAGGGGTTCGTCCTGGGAGTGGTGTTTCAGGGTTTAGGGCAGTGCAGTGGTGTTCGGGCAGTGTAGGCGGTCATACAGGGGGGTGGTGTTTTAGGTTTTAGTGCAGTGCAGTGGTGTTCGGGCAGTGTAGGGGGTCACGGTGGGGCTGGTGTTTCAGGGATAAGAGCTGTGCAGTGGTGTTTGGGCAGTGTGAGGGGTCGTGCTGGGGCTGGTGTTTTAGGGTTAGGGCAGTGCAGTGGTGTTCGGGTAGTGTAGGGGGTCGTGCTGGGGCAGACCTTTTGGTGGAGTCCAGAGGGTCTGGAAAGGCATTGGGGAGTGATCCCGAGAGGAGTGGTTCAGGAATCTTCAAACCCAGTGTGGTGGAAGTGGCTCAGAGTAGCCCAGCTAGGTCCTGTAGTAGTGAGAGGGGTGTAGGGTAGGGGTGGGTGGAATTTGCGAAATTAACTTTCGCAAATTATCGCGAAAATGTTTAAAATTATCGCAAACAAGAGGAAATATCGCGAAGATGCGGAAGTTTTTTTCCGGCATGTTCGCGAGATTTTCTGCATGGTTGCGGGTCGCCAACTTACCCATGTGGTTGCTTGCGGGCGCGGCCATCTTGTTTTGAGTTGTCTCGCGGTGCATGATCGCGAGAAGAAAGACGTGATCGCGCGACGCATGACGTCACTGCGGGCGCGAACTGTCGCGAGACAGCGCAAATGGCTAAAAACAATACAACATCTCATGGAGAACGCGACCGGATCAAGAAAACTTGTCGGCGAACGCAGGGATTCAGGTAAGGCGATCCCGTGAGAATGTATTATTTTACAGCGCGAGCAAGAAACAAATTATCGTCAAGCTGCGGAAACCGGAATTTTTTACATTTTCGCGCTCTCCGCGGAACGCGAAAATGTCAAATTATCGCAATTTCTGCGAACGGAACAAAATTTTCACCCAGGCCTAGTGTAGGGCCTCACGTCCTGTCTTTAAGGAGAAGGAGTGAGAATGGGTTATGTCCCGGTAGTGCCCAACCTCAGTCTCAGAGCCTGGATGGTTCTTTAAGTGAATACCAGGTGGGGAGCCTAGTCTGTCCTGAGGGGCTGCCCGTTGTGCGGGATCCCCTAGTGTCTGGTGAACGGGGAGTGTCTGTAAGCAGGCCTCCCTCAGTTCTGGTGTCTGGCAGTACCGCTCCAGTTGGGAGGGTGCAGAAGTCCAGATTGAGGGGGAAGAGTCCCCAGTGGAAAAACCAGTGGGTCAGGGGCCGGCCAGAAGGGCTGCGTCACCAGTGAATGACCATGGTGACACCACTTCTGTCCTGGGGGATCTTCATGCACTGTCAGATGGACAGGGGTCGGAAGATCTGCGCCAGGCAGACTGTCACACGACACCTGAGTTATGTGTCACCCTCAGGGGGGGCATGCGTGCCCCCCGGGAAGTCCTGGTGCGCCAGGCGAGCGTTCAACCGCATGGGTTGGACCCAGGGTTGGGAAGCCAGGTTCAGGTGTTGTCTGACTTGGAGGGTGGGACCACTGTAAGCAGTGTCCTGACCCATGTTGCTTCTAGGGGTACCACGCCAGTTGGGAGTGGGCAGTACTCTGGAAGGGGTTGCAGAGGGAGGGAGTCCTCGCCTCGGACGCCGGCTCAACTGAAGGGTTTAGACCCTAGGTTGGAGGGCCAGGTTCAGGGTGTCCCCCCTGACCTGGACGCCTAGTTGCAGGATAGAACCCCTGAACTGGTGGGCGAATTGCGCAGGACACCTGCCCCAGGTGCCCTGGCAATTCTGGAAGGGGGTACCACTCCAGGTGGGAGGGTACAGAGCCCCAAGAGGGAGGACCGGGTGTGGGAGAGGCCACCCCAGTCTTTAGTCCAGCCGCCGGGTACAGTCCTGGGGCTGGTGGGTCGGTGCCAGGATGTCATACCTGATATCTGACAAGGGGGAGAATGGACAAAGGGTGCCAAGCACCTGGGGCTACCGCCTCCCGCTCCCTGGCGCCACAGAGGATTGAGAGCCCTGAGAGCCCTGAGAGGCATACGGCCTGGGTCTCATCCCTGACTACTGTCAGTGGCCACTGTAGCATTTTGCTGTCTGTCTGTTGGGACACACCTATGGGCCAGTTAAGGTTAGTTGCTGCACAGGTGGTGTCCACAGGTGAGGAGAAGGGTTCCCCATGGATTGGCTTGGTGGGCCCTGAGAGTATGGACAGAGGGAGTCCAATAGGTTCAGATTGGCGTAGAACTGGAGTCTGCCCCTGCAGTTGCGGGCCAGGTCCTTGTTCTATCACCCCAAGCAGGGAAGACCATCACGGTGGTGATTGGTCTACCCTGCGTTTTGGCTGGAAGGGGGTTGTGTTGGACCTGGCCCTTTTTGCAGGGTCATCCCTAAACTTTTTGCCTTCCTCCTATATTTTTTCTGACCTGTTGTTGGCTGTTTTATGACTCTGGGCCCCTTACCACTGCTGATCAGTGCTAAGGTGCATATGCTCTCCCTATGGTAAAATGTATACATTGATTGGTGTCCATGTTTGGCTTATTTGGTTTACTATCAGCCCCTAGTAAAGTGCACCAGGAGTGCCAGGGCTTGTAAATACAAATGCTGCTGGTGGGTTTGCAGCACTGGTTGTGCCACCCACAGAAGCGGCCTAGTAAAATGTGTCTAAGGTCTGCCACTGCAGAACCTGCGTGCAGTCTGGTACTGTCGCGCTGACTGTGCAAGTGCACCCACTTGCCAGTCCCCAAACCTTCCCTTAACTACATATTAGTCACCCCTCTGGTAGGCCTAAGGGCAGGGTGCATTGTAAGCATAAGGTAGGACATGCCCTGATGTGTGTGGCATGTCCTAATAGTGAATTACAGCCATTTTTGTTTTTCACTATTGCAGGCTACCTGCTCTCCATAGGCCAGAATGGGCTGCTGGAATTATTACACGCTATAATCCCAGCGGACTCAGAGAGCATGGTAGAAAGTCAAGTTTAGTATGCCTGAACTCAGAATAATAAAATACTTCTTTTAGTAAAGTTTATTTTAATATCCTGTGTTTGTAAATACTACTTTTAGAAAGTTAGTATTTACTTGCTTAGCCATTTCAGTCCGCCTCTGCTGTGTGTGTGTGTGCTGCCTAGTTTCAGTGAGGAGCAGGGCTGGGGAATTCCAGGAGACAGGCTGGCTGCCAGGTGGTGGGTAGAGAGATTACACCAGGATGGGTGGGAGGAGTCCACCTTTGACTCTGAATAGACCTGTGCTCTCCCACCACAATGCCGGCTCCGCCCCCTGTGGAGCGGCTGATGTCTCTGCCCTGCTGCTGAAAGGAAAGACCAGAGTCACCACAACAAAGTGCTCCAAAACTGGACTGAGCCAGGCCCAGGCCCCCTGGCGACAAAGAACAAAAGAATGGTGCTATAAAAGAAGGAGCCCTGCTCCTAAGAAATCAGATCCTGTTTGCGCCAAGAAGAAACTCTGCCCGAAGAGAAGGACCTGGGAAAGCTGCATGGAGGACTACTGTCTCTGACCTGTAAGACTGGCCTGTGGTGGGTGCCTTGCTGCAAGAAGGAGAGGAAGAAAAGACTTGAGAAGAAAAGACTTTTGATCACCTTGTGCTTACAAACAATCTCCAAGGGCTTGCTTGTGAACTTTCCCCCTGAACTGCGCCCCAGGAACAGTGGGCGCTACCTTTCCCCAAGAAGAGGAGAAGCTGCTGGAGGCGATCCTGTAACGCTGACCCCAGAAGACATGTGCGCCCCTCATCTGAGCACCGCGACATCTGCCACCGAGGCTACTGCGAGCACCGCAAAGACCTGTCCACCTGGTCCAAGCACCGTAAGCAACGGCCCCCCGAGCCGTAGCTCGCACCGCAAAGAAGAGACTGACAAGGCTCCGAGCGCCGAGCCTCTGAGACCCCCCTGGCCGTGGAAGCCCTGTAAGGACCTTCAAATCACTTTGCGTCCTCTGAGTGAAGCCAGCAGCGCGACGCGCTGAAGAAATTGCCCCCGAGCTGCCCCTCCTGCTTCTGACCTCTGGTGCGTGTGCGGAAGCCTAGATGTGCCCCACGAAGCATCGTCATCCCCTAACCTCAAGGGACAGCAGCGTGACATGGGACACCCCTCACGGACTTCTGGTGCCACCAGGAACTTTGCCCTTCAAGAATTTAAGGTACTGTGTGCAGCGCACTGAAGTACGACCCGTCCATTGCTTGGTCCGGGCCGTACTGGCGCTTTAGACCCGCTAGGCTGTTCACACATGAAGCGTGAATTTTGCAACCTTCGTAGCAGCTGTGCGAAGCGACCCGGAAAGGTACGAACCGTACTCCATTTAAAGTATAGGACGTTGCTCACGCGAGAAGCGTGAGGTTTTGAAAGAGGCGTACCGAATGTGTACGACACGTACCTATGAGGGTACGGTCCGTAAGGTTCACGTCCCGAGTACGCGTGCTCACGCGAGAAGCGCGGGAAACGGCAAGGCACGTCCAAAACTTGGTACGGCGCGTACGAGAGGCGCTACGAAGCGCACAGACACCCCAAGAGAGCTATTTGAAGTAGAACATTGCCATTTTTACATCTGTGGACTGCCTAAAAGCACTGAAAGTAACTGGAACCTTATTTAAAGAGAAAAGACTGTATTTGAAGCCTGCACAATAGATTTATATAAAGAACTATATTTTCATAAATACAGCCTTGTGTCTCTGTGTGGTGGGGTGGTGATTATTGTGTGGGATATCTTGAACGCTTAACCTAATGCCCTAGCCTGATTGCTCGCGCCACGTTACCTAGAGGGTGAGCAGGGGTTATTTTTAAAGAGGTAATCCTACGCCCTGACTTAGATGAAAAGGGTCCCTGCTTGTCGCAAGTGTATACCTGCGCCAACCAGAGACCCCGGATTCTAACAGGGCGGTGAAGTGGTGTTTGGGCAGTGTAGGGGGTCATCCTGGGAGTGGTGTTTCAGGTTTTAGGGCAGTGCAGTGGTGTTCGGGCAGTGTAGGGGGTCGAGCAGGGGTTGGTGTTTCAGGGTTTAGGGCAGTGCAGTGGTTTTTGGGCAGTGTAGGGGGTCATGCTGGGGGTGGTGTTTCAGGGTTTAGGGAAGTGCAGTGGTGTTCGGGCAGTGTAGGGGGTCGTGCTGGGGGTGGTGTTTAAGGGTACAAGGCAGTGCAGAGGTGTTCGGGCAGTGTAGGGGGTCTTGCTGGGGGTGGTGTTTCAGGGTTTAGGGCAGTGCAGTGGTGTTCAGGCAGAGTAGTGGGTCGTGTTGGGGGTGGTGTTTCAGGGTTTAGGGAAGTGCAGTGGTGTTCGGGCAGTGTAGGGGGTCATGCTGGGGCTGGTGTTTCAGGGTTTAGGGCACTGCAGTGGTGTTCGGGCAGTGTAGGGGGTCATGGTGAGGCTGGTGTTTCAGGGTTTAGGGCCGTGCAGTGGTGTTCGGGCAGTGTGAGAGGTCGTGCTGGGGCTGGTGTTTTATGGTTTAGGGTAGTGCAGTGGTGTTCGGGCAGTGTTGATCATCATGCTTGGGGTGGTGTATTAGGGTAGTGCAGTGGTGTTCCGGTAGTGTAGGGTGTCGTGCAGGGGGTGGTATTTTTGGGTTTAGGGCAGTGAAGTGGTGTTCGGGCAGTGTGGGGGGTCATGCTGGGGGTAGTGTTTTAGGGTTTAGGGCAGTGCAGTGGTGTTCAGGCAGTGTAGGGGGTCATGCGGGGGTGGTGTTTCAGGGTTTAGGGCAGTGCAGTGGTGTTTGGGCAGTGTAGGGGGTCGTGCTGGGGGTGGTGTTTCAGGGTTTAGATGCAGTGCAGTGGTGTTCCGACAATATAGGGGGTCTTGCAGGGAAAGGCGTTTTAGGGTTTAGGGTAGTGGTGTTCGGGCAGTGGAGGGGGTCGTGCTGGGGTTGGTGTTTCAGGGTTTAGGGCAGTGCAGTGGTGTTCAGGCAGTGTAGGGGGTCATGCTGGGGCTGGTGTTTCACTGTTTAGGGCAGTGCAGTGGTTTTCGGGCACTGTAGGGGGTCATGCTGGGGGTGGTGTTTCAGGGTTTAGGGCCCTGCAGTGGTGTTCGGGCAGTGTAGAGGGTCGTGCTGGGGGTGGTTTTTCAGGATTTAGGGCAGTGCAGTGGTGTTTGTGCAGTGTAGGGGGTCGTGCTGGGGGTGGTGTTTAAGGGTTTAGGGCTGTGCAGTGGTGTGCGGGCAGTGTAGGGGGTCGTGCTGGGGCTGGTGTTTCAGGATTTAGGGCAGTACAGTGGTGTTCGGGCAGTGTAGGGGGTCGTGCTGGTGTTTCAGGGTTTAGGGCAGTGCAGTGATGTTCAGGCAGTGTAGGGATCATGCAGGGGGTGGTGTTTCAGGGTTTAGGGCAGTGCAGTGGTGTTCAGGCAGTATAGGGGGTCGTGCAGGGGGTGGTGTTTCAGGGTTTAGGGCAGTGCAGTGGTTTTTGGGCAGCATAGGGTGTCTTGCTGGGGTGGTGTTTAAGGGTTTAGGGCAGTGGTGTTCAGGCAGTGTAGGGGGTCTTGCTGGGGGTGGTGTTTCAGGGTTCAGGGCAGTGCAGAGGTGTTCGGACAGTGTAGGGGGTCTTGCTGGGGGTGGTGTTTCAGAGTTTTGGGCAGTGCAGTGGTGTTCGTGCAGTGTAGGGGGTCATGCAGGGGGGTGGTGTTTCAGGGTTTAGGGCAGTGCTGTGGTTTTCGGGCAGTGTAGAGGGCCGTGCTGGGGGTGGTGTTTCAGGGTTTAGGGCAGTGCAGTGGTGTTCGGGCAGTGTAGAGGATCGTGCTGGGGGTGGTGTTTCAGGGTTTAGGGCAGTGCAGTGGTGTGCGGGTATTGTAGGGGGTCGTGCTGTGGATGGTATTTCAGGGATTAGGGCATTGCAGTGGTGTTCGTGCAGTGTAGGGGGTCGTGCTTGGGGTGGTGTATAAGGGTTTAGGGCAGTGCAGTGGTGTGCGGGCAGTGTAGAGGGTCATGCTGGGGCTGGTGTTTCAGGATTTAGGGCAGTGCAGTGGTGTTCGGGCAGTGTAGGGGGTCGTGCTGGTGTTTTAGGGTTTAGGGCAGAGCAGTAGTGTTTGGGCAGTGTAGTGGGTCATCCTGGAAGTGGTGTTTCAGGGTTTAGGGCAGTGCAGTGGTGTTTGGGCAGTGTAGGGGGTCATGCAGGGGGTGGTGTTTCAGGGTTTAGGGAAGTGCAGTGGAGTTCGGGCAGTGTAGGGGGTCGTGCAGGGGTGGTGTTTCAGGGTTTATTGCAGTGCAGTGGTTTTCGGGCAGCGTAGGGTGTCTTGCTGGGGTGGTGTTTAAGGGTTTAGGACAGTGGTGTTCAGGCAGTGTAGGGGGTCTTGCTGAGGATGGTGTTTCAGGGTTTAGGGCAGTGCAGTGGTGTTTGGGCAGTGTAGGGGGTCCTGCAGGGGGGTGGTGTTTCAGTGTTTAGGGCAGTGCTGTGGTTTTCGGGCAGTGTAGGGGGTCGTGCTGGGGGTAGTGTTTCAGGGTTTAGGGCAGTGCAGTGGTGTTCGGGCGGTGTAGGGGGTTGTGCAGGGGTTGGTGTTTCAGGGTTTCGGGCAGTGCAGTGGTTTTTGGGCAGTGTAGGGGGTCATGCAGGGGGTGGTGTTTCAGGGTTTAGGTAAGTGCAGTGGTTTTCGGGCAGCGTAGGGTGTCTTGCTGGGGTGGTGTTTAAGGGTTTAGGGCAGTGGTGTTCAGGCAGTGTAAGGGGTTTTGCTGGAGGTGGTGTTTCAGGCTTCAGGGCAGTGCAGAGGTGTTCGGGCAGTGTAGGGGATCTTGCTGGGGATGGTGTTTCAGGGTTTAGGGCAGTGCAGTGGTGTTCGGGCAGTGTAGGGGGCCGTGCTGGTGTTTCAGGGTTTAGGGCAGAGCAGTGGTGTTCAGGCAGTGTAGGGGGATGTGCTGGGGGTGGTGTTTCAGGGTTTAGGGCAGAGCAGTGGTGTTCAGGCAGTGTAGGGGGTCGTGCTGGCGGTAGTGTTTCAGGGTTTAGAGCAGTGCAGTGGTGTTCAAGCAGAGTAGGGGGTCGTGCAGGTGGTGGTGTTTCAGGGTTTACTTCAGTGGTGTTCGGGCAGTGAAGGGGTCGTGCAGGGGGTGGTGTTTCAGGGTTTAGGGCAGTGCAGTGGTGTTCGACAGTGTAGAGGGTCGTGCTTGGGTGGTGTTTCAGGGTTTAGGGCATTGCAGTGGTGTTCATGCAGTGTAGGGGGTAGTGCTGGGGGTGGTGTTTAATGGTTTAGGGCAGTGCAGTGGTGTGCGGGCAGTGTAGGGGGTCATGCTGGGGCTGGTGTTTCAGGATTTAGGGCAGTGCAGTGGTGTTCGGGCAGTGTAGGGGGTCGTGCTGGTGTTTTAGGGTTTAGGGCAGAGCAGTGGTGTTTGGGCAGTGTAGTGGGTCATCCTGGAAGTGGTATTTCAGGGTTTAGGGCAGTGCAGTGGTGTTCGGGCCGTGTAGGGGGTCATGCAGGGGGTGGTGTTTCAGGGTTTAGGGCAGTGCAGTAGAGTTCGGGCAGCGTAGGGGGTCGTGCAGGGGGTGGTGTTTCAGGGTTTAGGGCAGTGCAGTGGTTTTCGGGCAGCGTAGGGTGTCTTGCTGGGGTGGTGTTTCAGCTTTCAGGGCAGTGCAGAGGTGTTCGGGCAGTGTTGGGGGTCATGCTGGGGGTGGTATTTCAGGGTTTAGGGCAGTGCAGTGGTGTTTGGGTAATGTAGGGGGTCTTGAAGGGGGTGGCATTTCAGGGTTTAGGGTAAGTGGTGCAGTGGTTTTCGGGCAGTTTAGAGGGTCTTGCAGGGGGTGGCGTTTCAGAGTTTAGGGCATTGTTGTTCAGGCAGTGTAGGGGGTCTTGATGGAGGTGGCGTTTCAGGGTTTAGGGCAGTGGTGTTCGGGCAGTGTAGGGGGTCGTGCTGGGGCTGGTGTTTCAGGGTTTAGGGCAGTGCAGTGGTGTTTGGGCAGTGTAGGGGGTCGTGCTGGGGCTGGTGTTTCAGGGTTTAGGGAAGTGCAGTGGGGTTCGGGCAGTGTAGGGGGTCATGCTGGGGGTGGTGTTTCAGGGTTTAGGGCTGTGCAGTGGTGTTTGGGTAGTGTAGGGGGTCGTGCAGGGGGTGGTGTTTCAGGGTTTAGGGCAGTGCAGTGGTTTTCGGGCAGCGTAGGGTGTCTTGCTGGGGTGGTGTTTAGGGGTTTAGTGCAGCGGTGTTCAGGCAGTGTAGGGGGTCTTGCTGGGGGTGGTGATTCAGCTTTCAGGGCAGTGCAGAGGTGTTCGGGCAGTGTAGGGGGTTGTGCTGGGGCTGGTGTTTTATGGTTTAGGGTAGTGCGGTGGTGTTCGGGCAGTGTTAGGGGTCATGCTGGGGGTGGTGTTTAAGGGTTTAGGGCAGTGCAGTGGTGTTCGGGTAATGTAGGGGGTCTTGAAGGGGGTGGCATTTCAGGGTTTAGAGAAGTGGTGCAGTGGTTTTCGGGCAGTTTAGAGGGTATTGCAGGGGGTGGCGTTTCAGGGTTTAGGGCATTGTTGTTCAGGCAGTGTAGTGGGTCTTGCTGGAGGTGGCGTTTCAGAGTTTAGGGCAGTGGTGTTCGGGCAGTGTAGGGGGTCGTGCTGGGGCTGGTGTTTCAGGGTTTAGGGCAGTGCAGTGGTGTTCGGGCAGTGTAGGGGGTCGTGCTGGTGCTGGTGTTTCAGGGTTTAGGGAAGTGCTGTGGGGTTCGGGCAGTGTAGGGGGTCATGCAGGGGGTGGTGTTTCAGGGTTTAGGGCAGTGGTGTTCAGGCAGTGTCAGGGGTTTTGCTGGAGGTGGTGTTTCAGGGTTCGGGGCAGTGCAGAGGTGTTCGGGCAGTGTAGGGGATCTTGCTGGGGATGGTGTTTCAGTGTTTAGGGCAGTGCAGTGGTGTTCTGGCAGTGTAGGGGTCGTGCTGGTGTTTCAGGGTTTAGGGCAGAGCAGTGGTGTTCAGGCAGTGTAGGGGGATGTGCTGGGGGTGGTGTTTCAGGGTTTAGGGCAGAGCAGTGGATTTGAGGCAGTGTAGGGGGTCGTGCTGGCGGTAGTGTTTCAGGGTTTAGATCAGTGCAGTGGTGTTCGAGCAGTGTAGGGGGTCGTGCAGGTGGTAGTGTTTCAGGGTTTACGGCAGTGCAGTGGTGTTCGGGCAGTGAAGGGGGTCGTGCAGGGGGTGGTGTTTCAGGGTTTAGGGCAGTGCAGTGGTTTTCGGGCAGCGTAGGGTGTCTTGCTGGGGTGGTGTTTAAGGGTTTAGGGCAGTGGTGTTCAGGTAGTGTATGGGGTCTTGCTGGGGGTGGTGTTTCAGCTTTCAGGGCAGTGCAGAGGTGTTCGGGCAGTGTAGGGGGTTGTGCTGGGGCTGGTGTTTTATGGTTTAGGGTAGTGCGGTGGTGTTCGGGCAGTGTTGGGGGTCATGCTGGGGGTGGTGTTTCAGGGTTTAGGGCAGTGCAGTGGTGTTCGGGTAATGTAGGGGGTCTTGAAGGGGGTGGCATTTCAGGGTTTAGGGAAGTGGTGCAGTGGTTTTTGGGCAGTTTAGAGGGTGTTGCAGGGGGTGGCGTTTCAGGGTTTAGGGCATTGTTGTTCAGGCAGTGTAGGGGGTCTTGCTGGAGGTGGCGTTTCAGGGTTTAGGGCAATGATGTTCGGGCAGTGTAGGGGGTCATGCTGGGGCTGGTGTTTCAGGGTTTAGGGCAGTGCAGTGGTGTTCGGGCAGTGTAGGGGGTCGTGCTGGGGCTGGTGTTTCAGGGTTTAGGGAAGTGCAGTGGGGTTCGGGCAGTGTAGGGGGTCATGCTGGGGGTGGTGTTTCAGGGTTTAGGGCAGTGCAGTGGTGTTCGGGCAGTGTAGGGGGTCATGCTGGGGGTGGTGTTTCAAGGTTTAGGGCCGAGGATTGGTGTTCGGGCAGTGTAGGGTGTCGTGCTGGTGTTTCCGAGTTTAGGGCAAAGCAGTAGTGTTCGGGGAGTATAGGGGGATGTGCTGGGGTGGTGTTTCAGGGTTTAGGGCAGAGCAGTGGTGTTCGGGCAGAGTAGGGGGTCGTGCTGGGGGTGGTGTTTCAGGATTTAGGGTAGAGCAGTGGTGTTTGGGCAATGTAGGGGGACGTGCTGGGCGTGGTGTTTGAGGGTTTAGGGCAGAGCAGTGGTGTTGGGGCAGTGTAGGGGGTTGTGCTGGGGGTGGTATTTCAGGGTTTACGGCAGTGCAGTGGTGTTCGGGTAGTGTAGGGGGACTTGCAGAGGGTGGCATTTCAGGGTTTAGGGCAGTGGTGCAGTGGTGTTCGGGCAGTGTAGAGGGTCTTGTAGGGGGTGGCGTTTCAGGGTTTAGGGCAGTGGTGTTCGGGCAGTGTAGGGGGTCTTGCTGGAGGTGGCGTTTTAGGGTAGTGCAGTGGTGTTCAGGTAGTGTAGGGTGTCTTGCTGGGGGTAGTGTTTTAGGGTTTAGGGCAGTGAGGTGGTGTTCGGGCAGCGTGGGGGGTCGTGCTGGGGGTGATGTTTTAGGGTTTAGGGCAGTGCAGTGGTGTTCGGGCAGTGTAGGGGGTCATGCTGGAGGTGGTGTTTCAGAGTTAATGGCAGTGCAGTGGTGTTCGGATAGTGTAGGGTGTCGTGCTGGTGCTGGTGTTTCAGAGTTTAGGGCAGAGCAGTAGTGTTCGGGCAGTGTAGGGGGACGTGCTGGGGTGGTGTTTCAGGGTTTAGGGCAGAGCAGTGGTGTTCGGGCAGTGTGGGGTGTCGTGCTGGGGGTGGTGTTTCAGGGTTTAGGGCAGAGCAGTGGTGTTCGGGCAGTGTGGGGTGTCGTGGTGGGGGTGGTGTTTCAGGGTTTAGAGCAGAGCAGTGGTGTGCGGGTAGTGTAGGGGGTCGTGCTGTGGGTAGTGTTTCAGGGTTTAGGGCATTGCAGTGGTGTTCGTGCAGTGTAAGGCTCGTGCTGGGGGTGGTGTTTAAGGGTTGCGGGCAGTGTACGGGGTCGTGCTGGGACTGGTGTTTCTGGGTTTAGGGCAGTGCAGTGGTGTTCGGGCAGTGTAGGGGGTCGGGCTAGTGTTTCAGGGTTTAGGGCAGAGCAGTGGTGTTCAGGCAGTGTAGGGGGATGTGCTGGGGGTGGTGTTTCAGGGTTTAGGGCAGAGCAGTGGTGTTCAGGCAGTGTAGGGGGTCATGCTGGCGGTGGTGTTTCAGGGTTTAGAGCAGTGCAGTGGTGTTCGGGCAGTGTAGGGGGATGTGCTGGGGGTGGTGTTTCAGGGTTTAGGGCAGAGCAGTGGTGTTCAGGCAGTGTAGGGGGTCATGCTGGCGGTGGTGTTTCAGGGTTTAGAGCAGTGCAGTGGTGTTCGGGCAGTGTAGGGGGATGTGCTGGGGGTGGTGTTTCAGGGTTTAGGGCAGAGCAGTGGTGTTCAGGCAGTGTAGGGGGTCGTGCAGGGGGTGGTGTTTCAGGGTTTAGGGCAGTGCAGTGGTTTTCGGGCAGCGTAGGGTGTCTTGCTGGGGTGGTGTTTAAGGGTTTAGGGCAGTGGTGTTCAGGCAGTGTATGTGGTCGTGCTGGGGGTGGTGTTTCAGGGTTTAGGGCAGTGCAGTGGTGTTCGGGCAGTATAGGGGGTCGTGCTGCGGCTGGTATTTCAGGGTTTAGGGCCATGCAGTGGTGTTCGAGCAGTGTGAGGGGTCATGCTGGGGCTGATGTTTTAGGGTTTAGGGCAGTGCAGTGCAGTTCAGGCAGTGTAGGGTGTTGTGCTGGGGGTAGTGTTTTAGGGTTTAGGGCAGTGAAGTGGTGTTCGGGCAGTGTAGGTGGTCGTGCAGGGGGTGGTGTTTCAGGGTTTCGGGCAGTGCATTGGTTTTCGGGAGGTATAGGGGGTCTTGCTGGGGTAGTGTTTCAGTGTTTAGGGCAGTGGTGTTCAGGCAGTGTAGGGGGTCATGCTGGGGGTGGTGTTTCAGGGTTTAGTGCAGTGCAGTGGTGTTCGGGCAGTGTAGGGGGTCGTGCTGGGGCTGGTGTTTTAGGGTTAGGGCAGTGCAATGGTGGTCGGGCAGTGTAGGGGGTCGTGCTGGGGCTGGTGTTTTATGGTTTAGGGTAGTGCAGTGGTGTTCGGGCAGTGTTGAGGGTCATGCTGGGGGTGGTGTTTTAGGGTAGTGCAGTGGTGTTAAAGGTTGTATATGGTGTTGTGCAGGGGGTGGTGTTTTAGGGTTTAGGGCAGTGCAGTTGTGTTCGGGTAGAGTAGGGGGTCGTGCTGGGGGTGGTGTTTCAGGGTTTAGGGCATTGCAGTGGTGTTCGGGCATTGTAGGGGGTCATCCTGGGAGTGGTGTTTCAGGGTTTAGGGCAGTGCAGTGGTGTTCGGGCAGAGTAGGGGGTCGTGCTGGTGCTGGTGTTTCAGAGTTTAGGGCAGTGCAGTGGTGTTCGGGCAGTGAAGGGGGTCGTGCAGGGGGTGGTGTTTCAGAGTTTAGGGCAGTGCAGTGGTGTTCGGGCAGTGTAGAGGGTCGTGCTGGGGTGGTGTTTCAGGGTTTAGGGCAGTGCAGTGGTGTGCGGGTAGTGTAGGGGGTCGTGCTGTGGGTGGTGTTTCAGGGTTTAGGGCATTGCAGTGGTGTTCGTGCAGTGTAGGGGGTCGTGCTGGGGGTGGTGTTTAAGGGTTTAGGGCAGTGCAGTGGTGTGCGGGCAGTGTAGGGGGTCATGCTGGGGCTGGTGTTTCAGGATTTAGGGCAGTGCAGTGGTGTTCGGGCAGTGTAGGGGGTCGTGCTGGTGTTTTAGGGTTTAGGGCAGAGCAGTGGTGTTTGGGCAGTGTAGTGGGTCATCCTGGAAGTGGTGTTTCAGGGTTTAGGGCATTGCAGTGGTGTTCGTGCAGTGTAGGGGGTCGTGCTGGGGGTGGTGTTTAAGGGTTTAGGGCAGTGCAGTGGTGTTCGGGCAGCGTAGGGGGTTGTGTTGGGGGTGGTCTTTCAGGGTTTACGGCAGTGCAGTGGTGTGCGGGTAGTGTAGGGGGTCATGCTGTGGGTGGTGTTTCAGGGTTTAGGGCATTGCAGTGGTGTTCGGGCATTGTAGGGGGTCATCCTGGGAGTGGTGTTTCAGGGTTTAGGGCAGTGCAGTGGTGTTCGGGCAGAGTAGGGGGTCGTGCTGGTGCTGGTGTTTCAGAGTTTAGGGCAGTGCAGTGGTGTTCGGGCAGTGAAGGGGGTCGTGCAGGGGGTGGTGTTTCAGAGTTTAAGGCAGTGCAGTGGTGTTCGGGCAGTGTAGAGGGTCGTGCTGGGGTGGTGTTTCAGGGTTTAGGGCAGTGCAGTGGTGTGCGGGTAGTGTAGGGGGTCGTGCTGTGGGTGGTGTTTCAGGGTTTAGGGCATTGCAGTGGTGTTCGTGCAGTGTAGGGGGTCGTGCTGGGGGTGGTGTTTAAGGGTTTAGGGCAGTGCAGTGGTGTGCGGGCAGTGTAGGGGGTCATGCTGGGGCTGGTGTTTCAGTATTTAGGGCAGTGCAGTGGTGTTCGGGCAGTGTAGGGGGTCGTGCTGGTGTTTTAGGGTTTAGGGCAGAGCAGTGGTGTTTGGGCAGTGTAGTGGGTCATCCTGGAAGTGGTGTTTCAGGGTTTAGGGCAGTGCAGTGGTGTTCGGGCAGTGTAGGGGGTCATGCAGGGGGTGGTGTTTCAGGGTTTAGGGCAGTGCAGTAGAGTTCGGGCAGTGTAGGGGGTCGTGCAGGGGGTGGTGTTTCAGGGTTTAGGGCAGTGCAGTGGTTTTCGGGCAGCGTAGGGTGTCTTGCTGGGGTGGTGTTTAAGGGTTTAGGGCAGTGGTGTTCAGGCAGTGTAGGGGGTCTTGTTGGGGGTGGTGTTTCAGCTTTCAGGGCAGTGCAGAGGTGTTCGGGCAGTGTAGGGGGTTGTGCTGGGGCTGGTGTTTTATGATTTAGGGTAGTGCGGTGGTGTTCGGGCAGTGTTGGGGGTCATGGTGGGGGTGGTGTTTCAGGGTTTAGGGCAGTGCAGTGGTGTTCGGGTAATGTAGGGCGTCTTAAAGGGGGTGGCATTTCAGGGTTTAGGGAAGTGGTGCAGTGGTTTTCGGGCAGTTTAGAGCGTCTTGCAGGGGGTGGCGTTTCAGGGTTTAGGGCATTGTTGTTCAGGCAGTGTAGGGGGTCTTGCTGGAGGTGGCGTTTCAGGGTTTACGGCAGTGGTGTTCGGGCAGTGTAGGGGGTCGTGCTGGGGCTGGTGTTTCAGGGTTTAGGGCAGTGCAGTGGTGTTTGGGCAGTGTAGGGGTCGTGCTGGGGCTGGTGTTTCAGGGTTTAGGGAAGTGCAGTGGGGTTCGGGCTGTGTAGGGGGTCATGCTGGGGGTGGTGTTTCAGGGTTTAGGGCTGTGCAGTGGTGTTTGGGCAGTGTAGGGGGTCGTGCAGGGGGTGGTGTTTCAGGGTTTAGGGCAGTGCAGTGGTTTTCGGGCAGCGTAGGGTGTCTTGCTGGGGTGGTGTTTAAGGGTTTAGGGCAGTGGTGTTCAGGCAGTGTAGGGGGTCTTGCTGGGGGTGGTGTTTCAGCTTTCAGGGCAGTGCAGAGGTGTTCGGGCAGTGTAGGGGGTTGTGCTGGGGCTGGTGTTTTATGGTTTAGGGTAGTGCGGTGGTGTTCGGGCAGTGTTGGGGTTCATGCTGGGGGTGGTGTTTCAGGGTTTAGGGCAGTGCAGTGGTGTTCGGGTAATGTAGGGGGTCTTGAAGGGGGTGGCAGTTCAGGATTTAGGGAAGTGGTGCAGTGGTTTTCGGGCAGTTTAGAGGGTCTTTCAGGGGGTGGCGTTTCAGGGTTTAGGGCAGTGGTGTTCTGGCAGTGTAGGGGGTCGTGCTGGGGCTGGTGTTTCAGGGTTTAGGGCAGTGCAGTGGTGTTCGGGCAGTGTAGGGGGTCATGCTGGGGCTGGTGTTTCAGGGTTAAGGGAAGTGCAGTGGGGTTCGGGCAGTGTACGGGGTCATGCTGGGGGTGGTGTTTCAGGGTTTAGGGCAGTGCAGTGGTGTTCGGGCAGTGTAGGGGGTCGTGCTGGTGTTTCAGGGTTTAGGGCAGAGCAGTGGTGTTCAGGCAGTGTAGGGGGATGCGCTGGGGGTGGTGTTTCAGGGTTTAGGGCAGAGCAGTGGTGTTCAGGCAGTGTAGGGGGTCGTGTTGGCGTTAGTGTTTCAGGGTTTAGAGCAGTGCAGTGGTGTTCGAGCAGTGTAGGGGGTCGTGCAGGTGGTGTTGTTTCAGGGTTTACGGCAGTGCAGTGGTGTTCGGACAGTGAAGGGGGTCGTGCAGGGGGTGGTGTTTCAGGGTTTAGGGCAGTGCAGTGGTTTTCGGGCAGCGTAGGGTGTCTTGCTGGGGTGGTGTTTAAGGGTTTAGGGCAGTGGTGTTCAGGCAGTGTAGGGGGTCTTGCTGGGGGTGGTGTTTCAGCTTTCAGGGCAGTGCAGAGGTGTTCGGGCAGTGTAGGGGTTGTGCTGGGGCTGGTGTTTTATGGTTTAGGGTTGTGCGGTGGTGTTCGGGCAGTGGTGGGGGTCATGCTGGGGGTGGTGTTTCAGGGTTTAGGGCAGTGCAGTGGTGTTCGGGTAATGTAGGGGGTCTTGAAGGGGGTGGCATTTCAGGGTTTAGGGAAGTGGTGCAGTGGTTTTCAGGCAGTTTAGAGGGTCTTGCAGGGGGTGGCGTTTCAGGGTTTAGGGCATTGTTGTTCAGGCAGTGTAGGGGGTCTTGCTGGAGGTGGCGTTTCAGGGTTTAAGGCAGTGATGTTCGGGCAGTGTAGGGGTTCGTGCTGGGGCTGTTGTTTCAGGGTTTAGGGCAGTGCAGTGGTGTTCGGGCAGTGTAGGGGGTCGTGCTGGGGCTGGTGTTTCAGGGTTTAGGGAAGTGCAGTGGGGTTCGGGCAGTGTAGGGGGTCACGCTGGGGGTGGTGTTTCAGGGTTTAGGGCAGTGCAGTAGTGTTTGGGCAGTGTAGGGGGTCATGCTGGGGGTGGTGTTTCAAGGTTTAGGGCAGAGGATTGGTGTTCGGGCAGTGTAGGGTGTCGTGCTGCTGTTTCAGAGTTTAGGGCAAAGCATTATGTTCGGGGAGTATAGGGGGATGTGCTGGGGTGGTGTTTCAGGGTTTAGGGCAGAGCAGTGGTGTTCGGGCAGAGTAGGGGTCGTGCTGGGGGTGGTGTTTCAGGATTTATGGTAGATCAGTTGTGTTTGGGCAATGTAGGGGGATGTGCTGGGCGTGGTGTTTGAGGGTTTAGGGCAGAGCAGTGGTGTTCGGGCAGTGTAGGGGGTTGTGCTGGGGGTGGTCTTTCAGGGTTTACGGCAGTGCAGTGGTGTGCGGGTAGTGTAGGGGGTCGTGCTGGGGCTGGTGTTTCAGGGTTTGGGGCCGTGCAGTGGTGTTTGGGCAGTGTGACGGGTAGTGCTGGGGCGGTGTTTTAGGGTTTAGGGCAGTGCAGTGGTGTTC
Organism: Triturus cristatus; assembly: GCF_964204655.1. Lineage (NCBI taxonomy): Eukaryota > Metazoa > Chordata > Amphibia > Caudata > Salamandridae > Triturus > Triturus cristatus. Next base: position 1,122,969,666 of record NC_140579.1, read on the forward strand.
GGGCAGTGTAGGGGGTCATACTGGGGATGGCGTTTCAGGGTTTATGGCAGTGCAGTGGTGTTCGGGCAGTGTAGGGGGACTTGCAGAGGGTGGCATTTCAGGGTTTAGGGCAGTGGTGCAGTGGTGTTCGGGCAGTGTAGAGGGTCTTGCAGGGGGTGGCGTTTCAGGGTTTAGGGCAGTGGTGTTCAGGTAGTGTAGGGTGTCTTGCTGGGGGTAGTGTTTTAGGGTTTAGGGCAGTGAAGTGGTGTTCGGGCAGTGTGGGGGGTCATGCTGGGGGTGGTGTTTTAGGGTTTAGGGCAGTGCAGTGGTGTTCAGGCAGTGTAGGGGGTCATGCTGGGGGTGGTGTTTCAGTGTTTATGGCAGTGCAGTGGTGTTTGGGCAGTGTAGTTGAACGTGCTGGGGTGGTGTTTCAGGGTTTAGGGCAGTGAAGTGGTGTTCGGGCAGTGTGGGGGGTTGTGCTGGGGGTGGTGTTTTAGGGTTTAGGGCAGAGCAGTGGTGTTCGGGCAGTGTAGGGGGTTGTGCTGGGGGTGGTCTTTCAGGGTTTACGGCAGTGCAGTGGTGTGCGGGTAGTGTAGAGGGTCGTGCTGTGGGTAGTGTTTCAGGGTTTAGGGCATTGCAGTGGTGTTCGTGCAGTGTAGGGCTCGTGCTGGGGGTGGTGTTTAAGGGTTTAGGGCAGTGCAGTGGTGTGCGGGCAGTGTACGGGGTCGTGCTGGGACTGGTGTTTCTGGGTTTAGGGCAGTGCAGTGGTGTTAGGGCAGTGTAGGGGGTCGGGCTGGTGTTTCAGGGTTTAGGGCAGAGCAGCGGTGTTCAGGCAGTGTAGGGGGATGTGCTGGGGGTGGTGTTTCAGGGTTTAGGGCAGAGCAGTGGTGTTCAGGCAGTGTAGGGGGTCGTGCTGGCGGTGGTGTTTCAGGGTTTAGAGCAGTGCAGTGGTGTTCGGGCAGTGTAGGGGGACTTGCAGAGGGTGGCATTTCAGGGTTTAGGGCAGTGGTGCAGTGGTGTTCGGGCAGTGTAGAGGGTCTTGCAGGGGGTGGCATTTCAGGGTTTAGGGCAGTGGTGTTCGGGCAGTGTAGGGGGTCTTGCTGGAGGTGTCGTTTTAGGGTAGTGCAGTGGTGTTCAGGTAGTGTAGGGTGTCTTGCTGGGGGTAGTGTTTTAGGGTTTAGGGCAGTGAAGTGGTGTTCGGGCAGTGTGGGGGTCGTGCTGGGGGTGGTGTTTTAGGGTTTAGGGCAGTGCAGTGGTGTTCGGGCAGTGTAGGGGGGTCATGCTGGGGCTGGTGTTTCAGGGTTTATGGCAGTGCAGTGGTGTTCGGACAGTGTAGGGTGTCGTGCTGGTGCTGGTGTTTCAGAGTTTAGGGCAGAGCAGTAGTGGTCGGGGAGTGTAGGGGGACGTGCTGGGGTGGTGTTTCAGGGTTTAGGGCAGTGAAGTGGTGTTCGGGCAGTGTGGGGGGTTGTGCTGGGGGTGGTCTTTCAGGGTTTACGGCAGTGCAGTGGTGTGCGGGTAGTGTAGGGGGTCGTGCTGTGGGTAGTGTTTCATGGTTTAGGGCATTGCAGTGGTGTTCGTGCAATGTAGGGCTCGTGCTGGGGGTGGTGTTTAAGGGTTTAGGGAAGTGCAGTGGTGTGCGGGCAGTGTACGGGGTCATGCTGGGACTGGTGTTTCTGGGTTTGGGCAGTGCAATGGTGTTCGGGCAGTGTAGGGGGTCGGGCTGGTGTTTTAGGGTTTAGGGAAGTGCAGTGGGGTTTGGGCAGTGTAGGGGGTCTTGCTGGGGGTGGTGTTTCAGCTTTCAGGGCAGTGCAGAGGTGTTCGGGCAATTCAGGGGGTTGTGCTGGGGCTGGTGTTTTATGGTTTAGGGTAGTGCGGTGGTGTTTGGGCAGTGTTGGGGGTCATGATGGGGATGGTGTTTCAGGGTTTAGGGCAGTGCAGTGGTGTTCGGGCAGTGTAGGGGATCGTGCAGGGGGTGGTGTTTCAGGGTTTATGGCAGTGCAGTGGTGTTCGGGCAGTGAAGGGGGTCGTGCAGGGGGTGGTGTTTCAGGGTTAAGGGCAGTGCAGTGGTTTTCGGGCAGCGTAGGGTGTCTTGCTGGGGTGGTGTTTAAGGGTTTAGGGCAGTGGTGTTCAGGCAGTGTAGGGGGTCGTGCTGTGGGTGGTGTTTCAGGGTTTAGGGCATTGCAGTGGTGTTCGTGCAGTGTAAGGGGTCGTGCTGGGGGTGGTGTTTAAGGGTTTAGGGCAGTGCAGTGGTGTTCGGGCAGTGTAGGGGGTCGTGCTGGTGTTTTAGGGATAGGGCAGAGCAGTGGTGTTTGGGCAGTGTAGTAGGTCATCCTGGAAGTAGTGTTTCAGGGTTTAGGGCAGTGCAGTGGTGTTCGGGCAGTGTAGGGGGTCATGCTGGGGCTGGTGTTTCAGGATTTAGGGCAGTGCAGTGGTGTTCGGGCAGTGTAGGGGGTCGTGCTGGTGTTTTAGGGTTTAGGGCAGAGCAGTGGTGTTTGGGCAGTGTAGTGGGTCATCCTGGAAGTAGTGTTTCAGGGTTTAGGGCAGTGCAGTGGTGTTCGGGCAGTGTAGGGGGTCATGCAGGGGGTGGTGTTTCAGGGTTTAGGGCAGTGCAGTAGAGTTCGGGCAGTGTAGGGGGTCTTGCAGGGGGTGGTGTTTCAGGGTTTAGGGAAGTGCAGTGATTTTCGGGCAGCGTAGGGTGTCTTGCTGGGGTGGTGTTTAAGGGTTTAGGGCAGTGGTGTTCAGGCAGTGTAGGGGGTCTTGCTGGAGGTGGCGTTTCAGGGTTTAGGGCAGTGCAGTGGTGTTCTGGCAGTGTAGGGGGTCGTGCTGGGGCTGGTGTTTCAGGGTTTAGGGAAGTGCAGTGGGGTTCGGGCAGTGTAGGGGGTCTTGCTGGGGCTGGTGTTTCAGGGTTTAGGGAAGTGCAGTGGTGTTCAGGCAGTGTAGGGGGTCTTGCTGGAGGTGGCGTTTCAGGGTTTATGGCAGTGCAGTGGTGTTCTGGCAGTGTAGGGGGTCGTGCTGGGGGTGGTGTTTCAGCTTTCAGGGCAGTGCAGAGGTGTTCGGGCAGTGTAGGGGGTTGTGCTGGGGCTGGTGTTTTATGGTTTAGGGTAGTGCGGTGGTGTTCGGGCAGTGTTGGGGGTCATGCTGGGGGTGGTGTTTCAGGGTTTAGGGCAGTGCAGTGGTGTTCGGGTAATGTAGGGGGTCTTGAAGGGGGTGGCATTTGAGGGTTTAGGGAAGTGGTGCAGTGGTTTTCGGGCAGTTTAGAGGGTCTTGCAGGGGGTGGCGTTTCAGGGTTTAGGGCATTGTTGTTCAGGCAGTGTAGGGGGTCTTGCTGGAGGTGGCGTTTCAGGGTTTAGGGCAGTGCAGTGGTGTTCGGGCAGTGTAGGGGGTCATGCTGGGGCTGGTGTTTCAGGGTTTAGGGAAGTGCAGTCGGGTTCGGGCAGTGTAGGGGGTCATGCTGGGGGTGGTGTTTCAGGGTTTATGGCTGTGCAGTGGTGTTTGGGCAGTGTAGGGGGTCGTGCAGGGGGTGGTGTTTCAGGGTTCAGGGCAGTGCAGAGGTGTTCGGGCAGTGTAGGGGATCTTGCTGGGGATGGTGTTTCAGGGTTTAGGGCAGTGCAGTGGTGTTCGGGCAGTGTAGGGGGTCGTGCTGGTGTTTCAGGGTTTAGGGCAGAGCAGTGGTGTTCAGGCAGTGTAGGGGGATGTGCTGGGGGTGGTGTTTCAGGGTTTAGGGCAGAGCAGTGGTGTTCAGGCAGTGTAGGGGGTCGTGCTGGCAGTAGTGTTTCAGGGTTTAGAGCAGTGCAGTGGTGTTCGAGCAGTGTAGGGGGTCGTGCAGGTGGTGTTGTTTCAGGGTTTACGGCAGTGCAGTGGTGTTCGGGCAGTGAAGGGGGTCGTGCAGGGGGTGGTGTTTCAGGGTTTAGGGCAGTGCAGTGGTTTTCGGGCAGCGTAGGGTGTCTTGCTGGGGTGGTGTTTAAGGGTTTAAGGCAGTGGTGTTCAGGCAGTGTAGGGGGTCTTGCTGGGGGTGGTGTTTCAGCTTTCAGGGCAGTGCAGAGGTGTTCGGGCAGTGTAGGGGGTTGTGCTGGGGCTGGTGTTTTATGGTTTAGGGTTGTGCAGTGGTGTTCGGGCAGTGTTGGGGGTCATGCTGGGGGTGGTGTTTCAGGGTTTAGGGCAGTGCAGTGGTGTTCGGGTAATGTAGGGGGTCTTGAAGGGGGTGGCATTTCAGGGTTTAGGGAAGTGGTGCAGTTGTTTTCAGGCAGTTTAGAGGGTCTTGCAGGGGGTGGCGTTTCAGGGTTTAGGGCATTGTTGTTCAGGCAGTGTAGGGGGTCTTGCTGGAGGTGGCGTTTCAGGGTTTAGGGCAGTGATGTTCGGGCAGTGTAGGGGGTCGTGCTGGGGCTGGTGTTTCAGGGTTTAGGGCAGTGCAGTGGTGTTCGGGCAGTGTAGGGGGTCGTGCTGGGGCTGGTGTTTCAGGGTTTAGGGAAGTGCAGTGGGGTTCGGGCAGTGTAGGGGGTCATGCTGGGGGTGGTGTTTTAGGGTTTAGGGCAGTGCAGTAGTGTTCGGGCAGTATAGGGGGTCATGCTGGGGGTGGTGTTTCAAGTTTTAGGGCAGAGGATTGGTGTTCGGGCAGTGTAGGGTGTCGTGCTGCTGTTGCAGAGTTTAGGGCAAAGCAGTAGTGTTCGGGGAGTATAGGGGGATGTGCTGGGGTGGTGTTTCAGGGTTTAGGGCAGAGCAGTGGTGTTCGGGCAGAGTAGGGGGTCGTGCTGGGGGTGGTGTTTCAGGATTTAGGGTAGAGCAGTGGTGTTTGGGCAATGTAGGGGGATGTGCTGGGCGTGGTGTTTGAGGGTTTAGGGCAGAGCAGTGGTGTTCGGGCAGTGTAGGGGGTTGTGCTGGGGGTGGTCTTTCAGGGTTTACGGCAGTGCAGTGGTGTTCGGGTAGTGTAGGGGGTCGTGCTGGGGCTGGTGTTTCAGGTTTTGGGGCCGTGCAGTGGTGTTTGGGCAGTGTGACGGGTAGTGCTGGGGCTGGTGTTTTAGGGTTTAGGGCAGTGGTGCAGTGGTGTTCGGGCAGTGTAGAGGGTCTTGCAGGGGGTGGCGTTTCAGGGTTTAGGGCAGTGGTGTTCAGGTAGCGTAGGGTGTCTTGCTGGGGGTAGTGTTTTAGGGTTTAGGGCAGTGAAGTGGTGTTCGGGCAGTGTGGGGGGTCGTGCTGGGGGTGGTGTTTTAGGGTTTAGGGCAGTGCAGTGGTGTTCAGGCAGTGTAGGGGGTCATGCTGGGGGTGGTGTTTCAGGGTTTATGGCAGTGCAGTGGTGTTCTGGCAGTGTAGGGTGTCGTGCTGGTGCTGGTGTTTCAGAGTTTAGGGCAGAGCAGTAGTGTTCGGGGAGTGTAGGGGGACGTGCTGGGGTGGTGTTTCAGCGTTTAGGTCAGTGAAGTGGTGTTCGGGCAGTGTGGGGGGTCGTGCTGGGGGTGGTGTTTTAGGGTTTAGGGCAGAGCAGTGGTGTTCGGGCAGTGTAGGGGGTTGTGCTGGGGGTGGTTTTTCAGGGTTTACGGCAGTGCAGTGGTGTGCGGGTAGTGTAGGGGGTCATGCTGTGGGTAGTGTTTCAGGGTTTAGGGCATTGCAGTGGTGTTCGTACAGTGTAGGGCTCGTGCTGGGTTGGGTGTTTAAGGGTTTAGGGCAGTGCAGTGGTGTGCGGGCAGTGTACGGGGTCGTGCTGGGACTGGTGTTTCTGGGTTTAGGGCAGTGCAGTGGTGTTCGGGCAGTGTAGGGGGTCGGGCTGGTGTTTCAGGGTTTAGGGCAGAGCAGTGGTGTTCAGGCAGTGTAGGGGGATGTGCTGGGGGTGGTGTTTTAGGGTTTAGGGCAGAGCAGTGGTGTTCAGGCAGTGTAGGGGGTCGTGCTGGCGGTGGTGTTTCAGGGTTTACACCGTGCATTTGACACTCACTTATCTAAAAAGGCATATATCGTTTGTGAATGATAAAGCAGCTATCTGCCCTTTATTACAATTAGGATAGGGTAATCCCCATTTCCTAAATACACCAGGGGACGACATAGCCCTGAAGAAAGTCCCAGCACCACAACAGTGGGTGTACGAGGACCGAAACATGTTGGCCCAAGGGTCTTAGGACCATAACATTCCATTGGACCCTACTGTCTTTGAATTTTAATATTCCCGTTAAACCCAAGATTAAAGGGAAACTGGGGTTTAACTGTGAATTTTTAATCTTTATCCCCTGGCCTATGATATGATCGAAGAGCTCCCTGGAATATTGGTCGAGCCCACCGCGACTTGTAGGGATCGCGGTGTCCCGATGATGAAGCATGACACCACTAGGGTGTGTGAGGGAAAATAAATAAAAACAAAGGTTTTTCCCACTTGATTTTCCACTAGTAAGAGCTTCACATTGTAATCTTCCATCTAATACCTCTAGCGTCATGATATAAAGAATCAGTGAAGTACTATAAATTGTATTTGATTCATAACCAGGAGGGTGTACTTCTCCTTGTACCTCTTGACCCTTCCAATATACATGTCCACACGGTCTGTATAGTTAGTGTTTAATGATGTTTCAGGGTTTATGGCAGTGCAGTGGTGTTCGGGCAGTGTAGGGTGTCGTGCTGGTGCTGGTGTTTCAGAGTTTAGGGCAGAGCAGTAGTGTTCGGGGAGTGTAGGGGGACGTGCTGGGGTGGTGTTTCAGGGTTTAGGGCAGTGAAGTGGTGTTCGGACAGTGTGGGGGTTCGTGCTGGGGGTGGTGTTTTAGGGTTTAGGGCAGAGCAGTGGTGTTCGGGCAGTGTAGGGGGTTGTGCTGGGGGTGGTCTTTCAGGGTTTACGGCAGTGCAGTGGTGTGCGGGAAGTGTAGGGGGTCGTGCTGTGGGTAGTGTTTCAGGGTTTAGGGTATTGCAGTGGTGTTCGTGCAGTGTAGGGCTTGTGCTGGGGGTGGTGTTTAAGGGTTTAGGGCAGTGCAGTGGTGTGCGGGCAGTGTACGGGGTCATGCTGGGACTGTTGTTTCTGGGTTTAGGGCAGTGCAGTGGTGTTCGGGCAGTGTAGGGGGTCGGGCTGGTGTTTCAGGGTTTAGGGAAGTGCAGTGGGGTTCGGGCAGTGTAGGGGGTCTTGCTGGGGGTGGTGTTTCAGCTTTCAGGGCAGTGCAGAGGTGTTCGGGCAGTGTAGGGGGTTGTGCTGGGGCTGGTGTTTTATGGTTTAGGGTAGTGCGGTGGTGTTCGGGCAGTGTTGGGGGTCATGCTGGGGATGGTGTTTCAGGGTTTAGGGCAGTGCAGTGGTGTTCGGGCAGTGTAGGGGATCGTGCAGGGGGTAGTGTTTCAGGGTTTATGGCAGTGCAGTGGTGTTCGGGCAGTGAAGGGGGTCGTGCAGGGGGTGGTGTTTCAGGGTTAAGGGCAGTGCAGTGGTTTTCGGGCAGTGTAGGGTGTCTTGCTGGGGTGGTGTTTAAGGGTTTAGGGCAGTGGTGTTCAGGCAGTGTAGTGGGTCGTGCTGTGAGTGGTGTTTCAGGGTTTAGGGCATTGCAGTGGTGTTTGTGCAGTGTAGGGGGTCGTGCTGGGGGTGGTGTTTAAAGGTTTAGGGCAGTGCAGTGGTGTGCGGGCAGTGTAGGGGGTCATGCTGGGGCTGGTGTTTCAGGATTTAGGGCAGTGCAGTGGTGTTCGGGCAGTGTAGGGGGTCGTGCTGGTGTTTTAGGGTTTAGGGCAGAGCAGTGGTGTTTGGGCAGTGTAGTGGGTCATCCTGGAAGTAGTGTTTCAGGGTTTAGGGCAGTGCAGTGGTGTTCGGGCAGTGTAGGGGGTCGTGCAGGGGGTGGTGTTTCAGGGTTTAGGGCAGTGCAGTAGAGTTCGGGCAGTGTAGGGGGTCGTGCAGGGGGTGGTGTTTCAGGGTTTAGGGCAGTGCAGTGGTTTTCGGGCAGCGTAGGGTGTCTTGCTGGGGTGGTGTTTAAGGGTTTAGGGCAGTGGTGTTCAGGCAGTGTAGGGGGTCTTGCTGGAGGTGGCGTTTCAGGGTTTAGGGCAGTGCAGTGGTGTTCGGTCAGTGTAGGGGGTCGTGCTGTGGCTGATGTTTCAGGGTTTAGAAAGTGCAGTGGGGTTCGGGCAGTGTAGGGGGTCTTGCTGGGGGTGGTGTTTCAGCTTTCAGGGCAGTGCAGAGGTGTTCGGGCAGTGTAGGGGGTTGTGCTGGGGCTGGTGTTTTATGGTTTAGGGTAGTGCGGTGGTGTTGGGGCAGTGTTGGGGGTCATGCTGGGGGTGGTGTTTCAGGGTTTAGGGCAGTGCAGTGGTGTTCGGGTAATGTAGGGGGTCTTGAAGGGGGTGGCATTTCAGGGTTTAGGGAAGTGGTGCAGTGGTTTTCGGGCAGTTTAGAGGGTCTTTTGGGGGGGGTGGTGTTTCAGGGTTTAGGGCATTGTTGTTCAGGCAGTGTAGGGGGTCTTGCTGGAGGTGGCGTTTCAGGGTTTAGGGCAGTGCAGTGGTGTTCGGGCAGTGTAGGGGGTCGAGCTGGGGCTGGTGTTTCAGGGTTTAGGGAAGTGCAGTGGGGTTCGGGCAGTGTAGGGGGTCATGCTGGGGGTGGTGTTTCAGGGTTTAGGGCTGTGCAGTGGTGTTTGGGCAGTGTAGGGGGTTGTGCAGGGGGTGGTGTTTCAGGGTTTAGGGAAGTGCAGTGGTTTTCGGGCAGCGTTGGGTTTCTTGCTGGGGTGGTGTTTAAGGGTTTAGGGCAGTGGTTTTCAGGCAGTGTAGGGGGTCATGCTGGGGGTGGTGTTTCAGGGTTAATGGCAGTGCAGTGGTGTTTGGGCAGTGTAGGGTGTCGTGCTGGTGCTGGTGTTGGTGTTTCAGAGTTTAGGGCAGAGCAGTAGTGTTCGGGGAGTATAGGGGGACGTGCTGGGGTGGTGTTTCAGGGTTTAGGGCAGTGAAGTGGTGTTCGGGCAGTGTGGGGTGTCGTGCTGGGGGTGGTGTTTCAGGGTTTAGGGCAGAGCAGTGGTGTTCGGGAAGTGTAGGGGGTTGTGCTGGGGGTGGTCTTTTGGGTTTACGGCAGTGCAGTGGTGTGCGGGTAGTGTAGGGGGTCGTGCTGTGGGTAGTGTTTCAGGGTTTAGGGCATTGCAGTGGTGTTCGTGCAGTGTAAGGCTCGTGCCGGGGGTGGTGTTTAAGGGTTGCGGGCAGTGTACGGGGTCGTGCTGGGACTGGTGTTTCTGGGTTTAGGGCAGTGCAGTGGTGTTCGGGCAGTGTAGGGGGTCGGGCTAGTGTTTCAGGGTTTAGGGCAGAGCAGTGGTGTTCAGGCAGTGTAGGGGGATGTGCTGGGGGTGGTGTTTCAGGGTTTAGGGCAGAGCAGTGGTGTTCAGGCAGTGTAGGGGTCATGCTGGCGGTGGTGTTTCAGGGTTTAGAGCAGTGCAGTGGTGTTCGGGCAGTGTAGGGGGTCGTGCAGGGGGTGGTGTTTCAGGGTTTATGGCAGTGCAGTGGTGTTCGGGCAGTGAAGGGGGTCGTGCAGGGGGTGGTGTTTTTAGGGTTTAGGGCAGTGCAGTGGTTTTCGGGCAGCGTAGGGTGTCTTGCTGGGGTGGTGTTTAAGGGTTTAGGGCAGTGGTGTTCTAGCAGTATATGTGGTCGTGCTGCGGCTGGTGTTTCAGGGTTTAGGGTCATGCAGTGGTGTTCGAGCAGTGTGAGGGGTCATGCTGGGGCTGATGTTTTAGGGTTTAGGGCAGTGCAGTGCAGTTCAGGCAGTGTAGGGTGTTGTGCTGGGGGTAGTGTTTTAGGGTTTAGGGCAGTGAAGTGGTGTTCGGGCAGTGTAGGGGGTCATGCAGGGGGTGGTGTTTCAGGGTTTCGGGCAGTGCATTGATTTTCTGGAGGTGTAGGGGGTCTTGCTGGGGTGGTGTTTCAGGGTTTAGGGCAGTGGTGTTCAGGCAGTGTAGGGGGTCGTGCTGGGGGTGATGTTTCAGGGTTTAGTGCAGTGTAGTGGTGTTCGGGCAGTGTAGGGGGTCGTGCTGGGGCTGGTGTTTTAGGGTTAGGGCAGTGCAGTGGTGGTCGGGCAGCGTAGGGGGTCGTGCTGGGGCTGGTGTTTTATGGTTTAGGGTAGTGCAGTGGTGTTCGGGCAGTGTTGAGGGTCATGCTGGAGGTGGCGTTTCAGGGTTTAGGGCAGTGCAGTGGTGTTCGGGCAGTGTAGGGGGTCGTGCTGTGGCTGGTGTTTCAGGGTTTAGAAAGTGCAGTGGGGTTCGGGCAGTGTAGGGGGTCTTGCTGGGGGTGGTGTTTCAGCTTTCAGGGCAGTGCAGAGGTGTTCGGGCAGTGTAGGGGGTTGTGCTGGGGCTGGTGTTTTATGGTTTAGGGTAGTGCGGTGGTGTTCGGGCAGTGTTGGGGGTCATGCTGGGGGTGGTGTTTCAGGGTTTAGGGCAGTGCAGTGGTGTTCGGGTAATGTAGGGGGTCTTGAAAGGGGTGGCATTTCAGGGTTTAGGGAAGTGGTGCAGTGGTTTTCGGGCAGTTTAGAGGGTCTTGCAGGGGGTGGCATTTCAGGGTTTAGGGCAGTGCAGTGGTGTTCGGGCAGTGTAGGGGGTCGTGCTGTGGCTGGTGTTTCAGGGTTTAGAAAGTGCAGTGGGGTTCGGGCAGTGTAGGGGGTCATGCTGGGGGTGGTGTTTCAGGGTTTAGGGCTGTGCAGTGGTGTTTGGGCAGTGTAGGGGGTTGTGCAGGGGGTGGTGTTTCAGGGTTTAGGGCAGTGCAGTGGTTTTCGGGCAGCGTTGGGTGTCTTGCTGGGGTGGTGTTTAAGGGTTTAGGGCAGTGGTGTTCAGGCAGTGTAGGGGGTCATGCTGGGGGTGGTGTTTCAGGGTTAATGGCAGTGCAGTGGTGTTCGGGCAGTGTAGGGTGTCGTGCTGGTGCTGGTGTTTCAGAGTTTAGGGCAGAGCAGTAGTGTTCGGGGAGTGTAGGGGGACGTGCTGGGGTGGTGTTTCAGGGTTTAGGGCAGTGAAGTGGTGTTCGGGCAGTGTGGGGTGTCGTGCTGGGGGTGGTGTTTCAGGGTTTAGGGCAGAGCAGTGGTGTTCGGGCAGTGTAGGGGCTTGTGCTGGGGGTGGTCTTTTGGGTTTACGGCAGTGCAGTGGTGTGCGGGTAGTGTAGGGGGTCGTGCTGTGGGTAGTGTTTCATGGTTTAGGGCATTGCAGTGGTGTTCGTGCAGTGTAAGGTACGTGCTGGGGGTGGTGTTTAAGGGTTGCGGGCAGTGTACGGGGTCGTGCTGGGACTGGTGTTTCTGGGTTTAGGGCAGTGCAGTGGTGTTCGGGCATTGTAGGGGGTCGGGATAGTGTTTCAGGGTTTAGGGCAGAGCAGTGGTGTTCAGGCAGTGTAGGGGGATGTGCTGGGGGTGGTGTTTCAGGGTTTAGGGCAGAGCAGTGGTGTTCAGGCAGTGTAGGGGGTCATGCTGGCGGTGGTGTTTCAGGGTTTAGAGCAGTGCAGTGGTGTTCGGGCAGTGTAGGGGGTCGTGCAGGGGGTGGTGTTTCAGGGTTTATGGCAGTGCAGTGGTGTTCGGGCAGTGAAGGGGGTCGTGCAGGGGGTGGTGTTTCAGGGTTTAGGGCAGTGCAGTGGTTTTCGGGCAGCGTAGGGTGTCTTGCTGGGGTGGTGTTTAAGGGTTTAGGGCAGTGGTGTTCAGGCAATGTATGTGGTCGTGCTGGGGGTGGTGTTTCAGGGTTTAAGGCAGTGCAGTGGTGTTCGGGCAGTGTAGGGGGTCGTGCTGCGGCTGGTGTTTCAGGGTTTAGGGCCATGCAGTGGTGTTCGAGCAGTGTGAGGGGTCATGCTGGGGCTGATGTTTTAGGGTTTAGGGCAGTGCAGTGCAGTTCAGGCAGTGTAGGGTGTTGTGCTGGTGGTAGTGTTTTAGGGTTTAGGGCAGTGAAGTGGTGTTCGGGCAGTGTAGGGGGTCGTGCAGGGGGTGGTGTTTCATGGTTTCGGGCAGTGCATTGGTTTTCGGGAGGTGTAGGGGGTCTTGCTGGGGTGGTGTTTCAGGGTTTAGGGCAGTGGTGTTCAGGCAGTGTAGGGGGTCGTGCTGGGGGTGGTGTTTCAGGGTTTAGTGCAGTGCAGTGGTGTTCGGGCAGTGTAGGGGGTCATGCTGGGGCTGGTGTTTTAGGGTTAGTGCAGTGCAGTGGTGGTCGGGCAGTGTAGGGGGTCGTGCTGGGGCTGGTGTTTTATGGTTTAGGGTAGAGCAGTGGTGTTCGGGCAGTGTTGAGGGTCATGCTGGGGGTGGTGTTTTAGGGTAGTGCAGTGGTGTTAAAGGTTGTATATGGTGTTGTGCAGGGGGTGGTGTTTTAGGGTTTAGGGCAGTGCAGTTGTTTTCGGGTAGAGTAGGGGGTCGTGCTGGGGGTAGTGTTTCAGGGTTTAGGGCAGAGCAGTTGTGTTCGGGTAGAGTAGGGGGTCGTGCTGGGGGTGGTGTTTCAGGATTTAGGGCAGAGCAGTGGTGTTCAGGCAATGTAGGGGGACGTGCTGGGTGTGGTGTTTAAGGGTTTAGGGCAGAGCAGTGCTGTTCGGGCAGCGTAGGGGGTTGTGTTAGGGGTGGTCTTTCAGGGTTTAAGGCAGTGCAGTGGTGTGCGGGTAGTGTAGGGGGTCATGCTGTGGGTGGTGTTTCAGGGTTTAGGGCATTGCAGTGGTGTTCGGGCATTGTAGGGAGTCATCCTGGGAGTGGTGTTTCAGGGTTTAGGGCAGTGCAGTGGTGTTCGGGCAGAGTAGGGGGTCGTGCTGGTGCTGGTGTTTCAGAGTTTAGGGCAGTGCAGTGGTGTTCGGGCAGTGAAGGGGGTCGTGCAGGGGGTGGTGTTTCAGGGTTTAGGGCAGTGCAGTGGTGTTTGGGCAGTGTAGAGGGTCGTGCTGGGGTGGTGTTTCAGGGTTTAGGGCAGTGCAGTGGTGTGCGGGTAGTGTAGGGGGTCGTGCTGTGGGTGGTGTTTCAGGGTTTAGGGCATTGCAGTGGTGTTCGTGCAGTGTAGGGGGTCGTGCTGGGGGTGGTGTTTAAGGGTTTAGGGCAGTGCAGTGGTTTGCGGGCTGTGTAGGGGGTCATGCAGGGGGTGGTGTTTCAGGGTTTAGGGCAGTGCAGTAGAGTTCGGGCAGTGTAGGGGGTCGTGCATTGGGTGGTGTTTCAGGGTTTAGGGCAGTGCAGTGGTTTTCGGGCAGCGTAGGGTGTCTTGCTGGGGTGGTGTTTAAGGGTTTAGGGCAGTGGTGTTCAGGCAGTGTAGGGGGTCTTGTTGGGGGTGGTGTTTCAGCTTTCAGGGCAGTGCAGAGGTGTTCGGGCAGTGTAGGGGGTTGTGCTGGGGCTGGTGTTTTATGATTTAGGGTAGTGCGGTGGTGTTCGGGCAGTGTTGGGGGTCATGCTGGGGGTGGTGTTTCAGGGTTTAGGGCAGTGCAGTGGTGTTCGGGTAATGTAGGGCGTCTTAAAGGGGGTGGCATTTCAGGGTTTAGGGGAGTGGTGCAGTGGTTTTCGGGCAGTTTAGAGCATCTTGCAGGGGGTGGCGCTTCAGGGTTTAGGGCATTGTTGTTCAGGCAGTGTAGGGGGTCTTGCTGGAGGTGGCGTTTCAGGGTTTACGGCAGTGGTGTTCGGGCAGTGTAGGGGGTCGTGCTGGGGCTGGTGTTTCAGGGTTTAGGGCAGTGCAGTGGTGTTCGGGCAGTGTAGGGGTTCGTGCTGGGGCTGGTGTTTCAGGGTTTAGGGAAGTGCAGTGGGGTTCAGGCAGTGTAGGGGGTCATGCTGGGGGTGGTGTTTCAGGGTTTAGGGCTGTGCAGTGGTGTTTGGGCAGTGTAGGGGGTCGTGCAGGGGGTGGTGTTTCAGGGTTTAGGGCTGTGCAGTGGTGTTTGGGCAGTGTAGGGGGTCGTGCAGGGGGTGGTGTTTCAGGGTTTAAGGCAGTGAAGTGGTTTTTGGGCAGCGTAGGGGGTCTTGCTGGGGTGGTGTTTAAGGGTTTAGGGCAGTGGTGTTCAGGCAGTGTAGGGGGTCTTGCTGGGGGTGGTGTTTCAGCTTTCAGGGCAGTGCAGAGGTGTTCGGGCAGTGTAGGGGGTTGTGCTGGGGCTGGTGTTTTATGGTTTAGGGTAGTGCGGTGGTGTTCGGGCAGTGTTGGGGGTCATGCTGGGGGTGGTGTTTCAGGGTTTAGGGCAGTGCAGTGGTGTTCGGGTAATGTAGGGGGTCTTGAAGGGGGTGGCAGTTCAGGATTTAGGGAAGTGGTGCAGTGGTTTTCGGGCAGTTTAGAGGGTCTTGCAGGGGGTGTCGTTTCAGGGTTTAGGGCAGTGGTGTTCTGGCAGTGTAGGGGGTCATGCTGGGGCTGGTGTTTCAGGGTTTAGGGCAGTGCAGTGGTGTTCGGGCAGTGTAGGGGGTCGTGCTGGGGCTGGTGTTTCAGGGTTTAGGGAAGTGCAGTGGGGTTCGGGCAGTGTAGGGGGTCATGCTGGGGGTGGTGTTTCAGGGTTTAGGGCTGTGCAGTGGTGTTTGGGCAGTGTAGGGGGTCGTGCAGGGGGTGGTGTTTCAGGGTTTAGGGCAGTGCAGTGGTTTTCGGGCAGCGTAGGGTGTCTTGCTGGGGTGGTGTTTAAGGTTTTAGGGCAGTGGTGATCAGGCAGTGTAAGGGGTTTTGCTGGAGGTGGTGTTTCAGGGTTCAGGGCAGTGCAAAGGTGTTTGGGCAGTGTAGGGGATCTTGCTGGGGATGGTGTTTCAGGGCTTAGGGCAGTGCAGTGGTGTTCAGGCAGTGTAGGGGGATGTGCTGGGGGTGGTGTTTCGGGGTTTAGGGCAGAGCAGTGGTGTTCAGGCAGTGTAGGGGGTCGTGCTGGCATTAGTGTTTCAGGGTTTAGAGCAGTGCAGTGGTGTTCGAGCAGTGTAGGGGGTCGTGCAGGTGGTGTTGTTTCAGGGTTTACGGCAGTGCAGTGGTGTTCGGGCAGTGAAGGGGGTCGTGCAGGGGGTGGTGTTTCAGGGTTTAGGGCAGTGCAGTGGTTTTCGGGCAGCGTAGGGTGTCTTGCTGGGGTGGTGTTTAAGGGTTTAGGGCAGTGGTGTTCAGGCAGTGTAGGGGGTCTTGCTGGGGGTGGTGTTTCAGCTTTCAGGGCAGTGCAGAGGTGTTCGGGCAGTGTAGGGGGTTGTGCTGGGGCTGGTGTTTTATGGTTTAGGGTTGTGCGGTGGTGTTCGGGCAGTGTTGGGGGTCATGCTGGGGGTGGTGTTTCAGGGTTTAGGGCAGTGCAGTGGTGTTCGGGTAATGTAGGGGGTCTTGAAGGGGGTGGCATTTCAGGGTTTAGGGAAGTGGTCCAGTGGTTTTCAGGCAGTTTAGAGGGTCTTGCAGGGGGTGGCGTTTCAGGGTTTAGGGCATTGTTGTTCAGGCAGTGTAGGGCGTCTTGCTGGAGGTGGTGTTTCAGGGTTTAGGGCAGTGATGTTCGGGCAGTGTAGGGGTTCGTGCTGGGGCTGGTGTTTCAGGGTTTAGGTCAGTGCAGTGGTGTTCGGGCAGTGTAGGGGGTCGTGCTGGGGCTGGTGTTTCAGGGTTTAGGGAAGTGCAGTGGGGTTCGGGCAGTGTAGGGGGTCACGCTGGGGGTGGTGTTTCAGGGTTTAGGGCAGTGCAGTAGTGTTTGGGCAGTGTAGGGGGTCATGCTGGGGGTGGTGTTTCAAGGTTTAGGGCAGAGGATTGGTGTTCGGGCAGTGTAGGGTGTCGTGCTGCTGTTTCAGAGTTTAGGGCAAAGCAGTATGTTCGGGGAGTATAGGGGATGTGCTGGGGTGGTGTTTCAGGGTTTAGGGCAGAGCAGTTGTGTTCGGGCAGAGTAGGGGGTCGTGCTGGGGGTGGTGTTTCAGGATTTAGGGTAGATCAGTTGTGTTTGGGCAATGTAGGGGGATGTGCTGGGCGTGGTGTTTGAGGGTTTAGGGCAGAGCAGTGGTGTTCAGGCAGTGTAGGGGTTTGTGCTGGGGGTGGTCTTTCAGGGTTTACGGCAGTGCAGTGGTGTGCGGGTAGTGTAGGGGGTCGTTCTGGGGCTGGTGTTTCAGGGTTTGGGGCAGTGCAGTGGTGTTTGGGCAGTGTGACGGGTAGTGCTGGGGCTGGTGTTTTAGGGTTTAGGGCAGTGCAGTGGTGTTCGGGCAGTGTAGGGGGTCATACTGGGGATGGTGTTTCAGGGTTTATGGCAGTGCAGTGGTGTTCGGGCAGTGTAGGGGGACTTGCAGAGGGTGGCATTTCAGGGTTTAGGGCAGTGGTGCAGTGGTGTTCGGGCAGTGTAGAGGGTCTTGCAGGGGGTGGCGTTTCATGCTTTAGGGCAGTGGTGTTCAGGTAGTGTAGGGTGTCTTGCTGGGGGTAGTGTTTTAGGGTTTAGGGCAGTGAAGTGGTGTTCGGGCAGTGTGGGGGGTAATGCTGGGGGTGGTGTTTTAGGGTTTAGGGCAGTGCAGTGGTGTTTGGGCAGTGTAGGGGGTCATGCTGGGGGTGGTGTTTCAGGGTTTATGGCAGTGCAGTGGTGTTCGGGCAGTGTAGGGTGTCGTGCTAGTGCTGGTGTTTCAGAGTTTAGGGCAGAGCAGTAGTGTTCGGGGAGTTTAGGGGGACGTGCTGGGGTGGTGTTTCAGGGTTTAGGGCAGTGAAGTGGTGTTCGGGCAGTGTGGGGGGTCGTGCTGGGGGTGGTGTTTTAGGGTTTAGGGCAGAGCAGTGGTGTTCGGGCAGTGTAGGGGGTTGTGCTGGGGGTGGTCTTTCAGGGTTTACGGCAGTGCAGTGGTGTGCGGGTAGTGTAGAGGGTCGTGCTGTGGGTAGTGTTTCAGGGTTTAGGGCATTGCAGTGGTGTTCGTGCAGTGTAGGGCTCGTGCTGGGGGTGGTGTTTAAGGGTTTAGGGCAGTGCAGTGGTGTGCGGGCAGTGTACGGGGTCGTGCTGGGACTGGTGTTTCTGGGTTTAGGGCAGTGCAGTGGTGTTCGGGCAGTGTAGGGGGTCGGGCTGGTGTTTCAGGGTTTAGGGCAGAGCAGTGGTGTTCAGGCAGTGTAGGGGGATGTGCTGGGGGTGGTGTTTCAGGGTTTAGGGCAGAGCAGTGGTGTTCAGGCAGTGTAGGGGGTCGTGCTGGCGGTGGTGTTTCAGGGTTTAGAGCAGTGCAGTGGGGTTCGGGCAGTGTAGGGGGACTTGCAGAGGGTGGCATTTCAGGGTTTAGGGCAGTGGTGCAGTGGTGTTCGGGCAGTGTAGAGGGTCTTGCAGGGGGTGGTGTTTCAGGGTTTAGGGCAGTGGTGTTCGGGCAGTGTAGGGGGTCTTGCTGGAGGGGTCGTTTTAGGGTAGTGCAGTGGTGTTCAGGTAGTGTAGGGTGTCTTGCTGGGGGTAGTGTTTTAGGGTTTAGGGCAGTGAAGTGGTGTTCAGGCAGTGTGGGGGTCGTGCTGGGGGTGGTGTTTTAGGGTTTAGGGCAGTGCAGTGGTGTTCGGGCAGTGTAGTGGGGTCATGCTGGGGCTGGTGTTTCAGGGTTTATGGGAGTGCAGTGGTGTTCGGGCAGTGTAGGGTGTCGTGCTGGTGCTGGTGTTTCAGAGTTTAGGGCAGAGCAGTAGTGGTCGGGGAGTGTAGGGGGACGTGCTGGGGTGGTGTTTTAGGGTTTAGGGCAGTGAAGTGGTGTTCGGGCAGTGTGGGGGGTCGTGCTGGCGGTGGTGTTTTAGGGTTTAGGGCAGAGCAGTGGTGTTCGGGCAGTGTAGGGGGTTGTGCTGGGGGTGGTCTTTCAGGGTTTACGGCAATGCAGTGGTGTGCGGGTAGTGTAGGGGGTCGTGCTGTGGGTAGTGTTTCATGGTTTAGGGCATTGCAGTGGTGTTCGTGCAGTGTAGGGCTCATGCTGGGGGTGGTGTTTAAGGGTTTAGGGAAGTGCAGTGGTGTGCGGGCAGTGTACGGGGTCATGCTGGGACTGGTGTTTCTGGGTTTAGGGCAGTGCAATGGTGTTCGGGCAGTGTAGGGGGTCGGGCTGGTGTTTTAGGGTTTAGGGAAGTGCAGTGGGGTTCGGGCAGTGTAGGGGGTCTTGCTGGGGGTGGTGTTTCAGCTTTCAGGGCAGTGCAGAGGTGTTCGGGCAATTCAGGGGGTTGTGCTGGGGCTGGTGTTTTATGGTTTAGGGTAGTGCGGTGGTGTTCGGGCAGTGTTGGTGGTCATGATGGGGATGGTGTTTCAGGGTTTAGGGCAGTGCAGTGGTGTTCGGGCAGTGTAGGGGATCGTGCAGGGAGTGGTGTTTCAGGGTTTATGGCAGTGCAGTGGTGTTCGGGCAGTGAAGGGGGTCGTGCAGGGGGTGGTGTTGTCGCGATCACACGAACACCACAAACAGCGGCAGTGAACTACATAACCCAGAAAACCCTGGGACAGGCCGGAAGGACTCGCGTCATCCAAGTACGCGTTCACCGATCCATAAAGGACCTCCTCCACTAGGAGGAGGCGCTTGACAATCTTGCCCCAGTTTCCGGTTTGGAGCTCGCACAGAGCGAAGACCCAGAGTGCCGTGTGAGGTACTCCCCCTCCCCGTAGTACCCGGATCACGGACAACGGAAACGTTCCTCAACGACTCCACTGAGAAAAGACGCTACGTGGGACGACAGAGTCCAAGCAGCAGACGCCGCGACGGACACCGACAGATCCCCGAAGCACAACGGACATCAGGTAAACCCGCACTGGAGTACACGAAACTCCTCCTTGATCTTGAGTCATTCCCGCTGTGAAGGAACAGCGAGGAGACATCAGGCTACACGCTTGTTAGGCTTTCCACGCTCGCGCTGTGCAGGAACAGCGGTTGGGCGCTCGGTGGGGAGAAACATTACTCCTCGCATTATTGTTTGCTCCGCGGTGAAGGAACCGGGGAACAGTGCATTGTGGTTGTGGGCACTCGCTGGTATACTGGGTGTTAGGAGGAGGACAAGACGCCGGATTGTAGGGGGCTGGAGAGTCCTCCCTTGTCCTCCGTTCCTGAGCCCATACCAGCGCTCCTTGCAGCCTCCGGACACTCATTCTTTTGGGACATTGGCATCCTTTTTGTGGAGACTGTTGAGGCGGGACACCTGCGAGGGAGTAGGGTTCTAAACAGCAGGTGAATCCCTTTCCGTGAAGACTGGAAGACATCCTTCATAAGAACAGTGAGTTAGCGAGAGTGGGGGAAAGGGTGTGGGAGACTCCTTCACCTATAGTGCTTCCTGACTCATTGTTTGCTTTCTCATCCATAGTATCCGTGCCAGACCCCGCCTAGAATACGTCCCTGCATTCCCTGCCTCAGATCCGAAGACCTGCCTTGGACCCAGGCCATTGTCCCTTCTCCTCCCTTTTCTCCCCGCCGCTTTCCCGCACCACTCTGGTTTTATCCCTTGGTGGGGGTCAGTGGAGGGGAGAAGAAGGGGGATATACATCTCCTACATCGTTCCTGCTGGCTGGCTCAGGTTAGTGGGTTATGTAATACTGCTGACACGCTGACGCTCTCGCGACAGGTGTTTCAGGGTTAAGGGCAGTGCAGTGGTTTTCGGGCAGCATAGGGTGTCTTGCTGGGGTGGTGTTTAAGGGTTTAGGGCAGTGGTGTTCAGGCAGTGTAGGGGGTCGTGCTGTGGGTGGTGTTTCAGGGTTTAGGGCATTGCAGTGGTGTTCGTGCAGTGTAGGGGGTCGTGCTGGGGGTGGTGTTTAAGGGTTTAGGGCAGTGCAGTGGTGTGCGGGCAGTGTAGGGGGTCATGCTGGGGCTGGTGTTTCAGGATTTAGGGCAGTGCAGTGGTGTTCGGGCAGTGTAGGGGGTCGTGCTGGTGTTTTAGGGTTTAGGGCAGAGCAGTGGTGTTTGGGCAGTGTAGTGGGTCATCCTGGAAGTAGTGTTTCAGGGTTTAGGGCAGTGCAGTGGTGTTCGGGCAGTGTAGGGGGTCATGCAGGGGGTGGTGTTTCAGGATTTAGGGCAGTGCAGTAGAGTTCGGGCAGTGTAGGGGGTCTTGCAGGGGGTGGTGTTTCAGGGTTTAGGGAAGTGCAGTGCTTTTCGGGCAGCGTAGGGTGTCTTGCTGGGGTGGTGTTGAAGGGTTTAGGGCAGTGGTGTTCAGGCAGTGTAGGGGGTCTTGCTGGAGGTGGCGTTTCAGGGTTTAGGGCAGTGCAGTGGTGTTTGGGCAGTGTAGGGGGTCGTGCTGGGGCTGGTGTTTCAGGGTTTAGGGAAGTGCAGTGGGGTTCGGGCAGTGTAGGGGGTCTTGCTGGGGGTGGTGTTTCAGCTTTCAGGGCAGTGCAGAGGTGTTCGGGCAGTGTAGGGGGTTGTGCTGGGGCTGGTGTTTTATGGTTTATGGTAGTGCGGTGGTGTTCGGGCAGTGTTGGGGGTCATGCTGGGGGTGGTGTTTCAGGGTTTAGGGCAGTGCAGTGGTGTTCGGGTAATGTAGGGGGTCTTGAAGGGGGTGGCATTTGAGGGTTTAGGGAAGTGGTGCAGTGGTTTTCGGGCAGTTTAGAGGGTATTGCAGGGGGTGGCGTTTCAGGGTTTAGGGCATTGTTGTTCAGGCAGTGTAGGGGGTCTTGCTGGAGGTGGCGTTTCAGGGTTTAGGGCAGTGCAGTGGTGTTCGGGCAGTGTAGGGGGTCGTGCTGGGCCTGGTGTTTCAGGGTTTAGGGAAGTGCAGTGGGGTTCGGGCAGTGTAGGGGGTCATGCTGGGGGTGGTGTTTCAGGGTTTAGGGCTGTGCAGTGGTGTTTGGGCAGTGTAGGGGGTCGTGCAGGGGGTGGTGTTTCAGGGTTCAGGGCAGTGCAGAGGTGTTTGGGCAGTGTAGGGGATCTTGCTGGGGATGGTGTTTCAGGGTTTAGGGCAGTGCAGTGGTGTTCGGGTAGTGTAGGGGGTCGTGCTGGTGTTTCAGGGTTTAGGGCAGAGCAGTGGTGTTCAGGCAGTGTAGGGGGATGTGCTGGGGGTGGTGTTTCAGGGTTCAGGGCAGAGCAGTGGTGTTCAGGCAGTGTAGGGGGTCATGCTGGCAGTAGTGTTTCAGGGTTTAGAGCAGTGCAGTGGTGTTCGAGCAGTGTAGGGGGTCATGCAGGTGGTGTTGTTTCAGGGTTTACGGCAGTGCAGTGGTGTTCGGGCAGTGAAGGGGGTCGTGCAGGGGGTGGTGTTTCAGGGTTTAGGGCAGTGCAGTGGTTTTCGGGCAGCGTAGGGGGTTGTGCTGGGGCTGGTGTTTTATGGTTTAGGGTTGTGCGGTGGTGTTCGGGCAGTGTTGGGGTCATGCTGGGGGTGGTGTTTCAGGGTTTAGGGCAGTGCAGTGATGTTCGGGTAATGTAGGGGGTCTTGAAGGGGGTGGCATTTCAGGGTTTAGGGAAGTGGTGCAGTGGTTTTCAGGCAGTTTAGAGGGTCTTGCAGGGGGTGGCGTTTCAGGGTTTAGGGCATTGTTGTTCAGGCAGTGTAGGGGGGTCTTGCTGGGGTGGTGTTTAAGGGTTTAGGGCAGTGGTGTTCAGGCAGTGTAGGGGGTCTTGCTGGGGGTGGTGTTTCAGCTTTCAGGGCAGTGCAGAGGTGTTCGGGCAGTGTAGGGGGTTGTGCTGGGGCTGGTGTTTTATGGTTTAGGGTTGTGCGGTGGTGTTCGGGCAGTGTTGGGGGTCATGCTGGGGGTGGTGTTTCAGGGTTTAGGACAGTGCAGTGGTGTTCGGGTAATGTAGGGGGTCTTGAAGGGGGTGGCATTTCAGGGTTTAGGGAAGTGGTGCAGTGGTTTTCAGGCAGTTTAGAGGGTCTTGCAGGGGGTGGCGTTTCAGGGTTTAGGGCATTGTTGTTCAGGCAGTGTAGGGGGTCTTGCTGGAGGTGGCGTTTCAGGGTTTATGGCAGTGATGTTCGGGCAGTGTAGGGGGTCGTGCTGGGGCTGGTGTTTCAGGGTTTAGGGAAGTGCAGTGGGGTTCGGGCAGTGTAGGGGGTCATGCTGGGGGTGGTGTTTCAGGGTTTAGGGCAGTGCAGTAGTGTTCGGGCAGTATAGGGGTTCATGCTGGGGGTGGTGTTTCAAGGTTTAGGGCAGAGGATTGGTGTTCGGGCAGTGTAGGGTGTCGTGCTGCTGTTGCAGAGTTTAGGGCAAAGCAGTAGTGTTCAGGGAGTATCGGGGGATGTGCTGGGGTGGTGTTTCAGGGTTTAGGGCAGAGCAGTGGTGTTCGGGCAGAGTAGGGGGTCGTGCTGGGGGTGGTGTTTCAGGATTTAGGGTAGAGCAGTGGTGTTTGGGCAATGTAGGGGGACGTGCTGGGCGTGGTGTTTGAGGGTTTAGGGCAGAGCAGTGGTGTTCGGGCAGTGTAGGGGGTTGTGCTGGGGGTGGTCTTTCAGGGTTTACGGCAGTGGTGTTCGGGTAGTGTAGGGGGTCGTGCTGGGGCTGGTGTTTCAGGGTTTGGGGCCATGCAGTGGTGTTTGGGCAGTGTGACGGGTAGTGCTGGGGCTGGTGTTTTAGGGTTTAGGGCAGTGGTGCAGTGGTGTTCGGGCAGTGTAGAGGGTCTTGCAGGGGGTGGCGTTTCAGGGTTTAGGGCAGTGGTGTTCAGGTAGTGTAGGGTGTCTTGCTGGGGGTAGTGTTTTAGGGTTTAGGGCAGTGAAGTGGTGTTCGGGCAGTGTGGGGGGTCGTGCTGGGGGTGGTGTTTTAGGGTTTAGGGCAGTGCAGTGGTGTTCGGGCAGTGTAGGGGGTCATGCTGGGGGTGGTGTTTCAGGGTTTATGGCAGTGCAGTGGTGTTCTGGCAGTGTAGGGTGTCATGCTGGTGCTGGTGTTTCAGAGTTTAGGGCAGAGCAGTAGTGTTCGGGGAGTGTAGGGGGACGTGCTGGGGTGGTGTTTCAGCATTTAGGGCAGTGAAGTGGTGTTCGGGCAGTGTGGGGGGTCGTGCTGGGGGTAGTGTTTTAGGGTTTAGGGCAGAGCAGTGGTGTTCGGGCAGTGTAGGGGGTTGTGCTGGGGGTGGTCTTTCAGGGTTTACAGCAGTGCAGTGGTGTTCGGGCAGTGTGGGGCTCGTGCTGGGTTGGGTGTTTAAGGGTTTAGGGCAGTGCAGTGGTGTGCGGGCAGTGTACGGGGTCGTGCTGGGACTGGTGTTTCTGGGTTTAGGGCAGTGCAGTGGAGTTCAGGCAGTGTAGGGGGTCGGGCTGGTGTTTCAGGGTTTAGGGCAGAGCAGTGGTGTTCAGGCAGTGTAGGGGGATGTGCTGGGGGTGGTGTTTTAGGGTTTAGGGCAGAGCAGTGGTGTTCAGGCAGTGTAGGGGGTCATGCTGGCGGTGGTGTTTCAGGGTTTACACCGTGCATTTGACACTCACTTATCTAAAAAGGCATATATCGTTTGTGAATGATAAAGCAGCTATCTGCCCTTTATTACAATTAGGATAGGGTAATCCCCATTTCCTAAATACACCAGGGGACGACATAGCCCTGAAGAAAGTCCCAGCACCACAACAGTGGGCGTACGAGGACCGAAACATGTTGGCCCAAGGGTCTTCGGACCATAAAATTCCATTGGACCCTACTGTCTTTGAATTTTAATATTCCCGTTAAACCCAAGAATAAAGGGAAACTGGGGTTTAACTGTGAATTTTTAATCTTTATCCCCTGGCCTATGATATGATCGAAGAGCTCCCTGGAATATTGGTCGAGCCCACCGCGACTTGTAGGGATCGCGGTGTCCCGATGATGAAGCATGACACCACTAGGGTGTGTGAGGGAAAATAAATAAAAACAAAGGTTTTTCCCACTTGATTTTCCACTAGTAAGAGCTTCACATTGTAATCTTCCATCTAATACCTCTAGCGTCATGATATAAAGAATCAGTGAAGTACTATAAACTGTATTTGATTCATAACCAGGAGGGTGTACCGCCCGAACCCAGGAGCGCCATGAAACCTTTGGGTGTACGCGCGCTATAGAAATAAATTTAACATAACATAACATAACATAACAACTTCTCCTTGTACCTCTTGACCCTTCCAATATACATGTCCACACGGTCTGTATAGTTAGTGTTTAATGATGTTTCAGGGTTTATGGCAGTGCAGTGGTGTTCGGGCAGTGTAGGGTGTCGTGCTGGTGCTGGTGTTTCAGAGTTTAGGGCAGAGCAGTAGTGTTCGGGGAGTGTAGGGGGACGTGCTGGGGTGGTGTTTCAGGGTTTAGGGCAGTGAAGTGGTGTTCAGGCAGTGTGGGGGTTCGTGCTGGGGGTGGTGTTTTAGGGTTTAGGGCAGAGCAGTGGTGTTCGGGCAGTGTAGGGGGTTGTGCTGGGGGTGGTCTTTCAGGGTTTACGGCAGTGCAGTGGTGTGCGGGTAGTGTAGGGGGTCGTGCTGTTGGTAGTGTTTCAGGGTTTAGGGCATTGCAGTCGTGTTCGTGCAGTGTAGGGCTCGTGCTGGGGGTGGTGTTTAAGGGTTTAGGGCAGTGCAGTGGTGTGCGGGCAGTGTACAGGGTCATGCTGGGACTGTTGTTTCTGGGTTTAGGGCAGTGCAGTGCAGTGGTGTTCGGGCAGTGTAGGGGGTCGGGCTGGTGTTTCAGGGTTTAGGGAAGTGCAGTGGGGTTCGGGCAGTGTAGGGGGTCTTGCTGGGGGTGGTGTTTCAGCTTTCAGGGCAGTGCAGAGGTGTTCGGGCAGTGTAGGGCGTTGTGCTGGGGCTGGTGTTTTATGGTTTAGGGGAGTGCGGTGGTGTTCGGGCAGTGTTGGGTGTCATGCTGGGGATGGTGTTTCAGGGTTTAGGGCAGTGCAGTGGTGTTCGGGCAGTGTAGGGGATCGTGCAGGGGGTGGTGTTTCAGGGTTTATGGCAGTGCAGTGGTGTTCGGGCAGTGAAGGGGGTCGTGCAGGGGTGGTGTTTCAGGGTTAAGGGCAGTGCAGTGGTTTTCGGGCAGCGTAGGGTGTCTTGCTGAGGTGGTGTTTAAGGGTTTAGGGCAGTGGTGTTCAGGCAGTGTTGTGGGTCGTGCTGTGAGTGGTGTTTTAGGGTTTAGGGCATTGCAGTGGTGTTCGTGCAGTGTAGGGGGTCGTGCTGGGGGTGGTGTTTAAGGGTTTAGGGCAGTGCAGTGGTGTGCGGGCAGTGTAGGGGGTCATGCTGGGGCTGGTGTTTCAGGATTTAGGGCAGTGCAGTGGTGTTCGGGCAGTGTAGGGGGTTGTGCTGGTGTTTTAGGGTTTAGGGCAGAGCAGTGGTGTTTGGGCAGTGTAGTGGGTCATCCTGGAAGTAGTGTTTCAGGGTTTAGGGCAGTGCAGTGGTGTTCGGGCAGTGTAGGGGGTCATGCAGGGGATGGTGTTTCAGGGTTTAGGGCAGTGCAGTAGAGTTCGGGCAGTGTAGGGGGTCGTGCAGGGGGTGGTGTTTCAGGGTTTAGGGCAGTGCAGTGGTTTTCAGGCAGTGTAGGGTGTCTTGCTGGGGTGGTGTTTAAGGGTTTAGGGCAGTGGTGTTCAGGCAGTGTAGGGGGTCTTGCTGGAGGTGGCGTTTCAGGGTTCAGGGCAGTGCAGTGGTGTTCGGGCAGTGTAGGGGGTCGTGCTGTGGCTGGTGTTTCAGGGTTTAGAAAGTGCAGTGGGGTTCGGGCAGTGTAGGGGGTCTTGCTGGGGGTGGTGTTTCAGCTTTCAGGGCAGTGCAGAGGTGTTCGGGCAGTGTAGGGGGTTGTGCTGGGGCTGGTGTTTTATGGATTAGGGTAGTGCGGTGGTGTTCGGGCAGTGTTGGGGGTCATGCTGGGGGTGGTGTTTCAGGGTTTAGGGCAGTGCAGTGGTGTTCAGGTAATGTAGGGGGACTTGAAGGGGGTGGCATTTCAGGGTTTAGGGAAGTGGTGCAGTGGTTTTCGGGCAGTTTAGAGGGTCTTGCAGGGGGTGGCGTTTCAGGGTTTAGGGCATTGTTGTTCAGGCAGTGTAGGGGGTCTTGCTGGAGGTGGTGTTTCAGGGTTTAGGGCAGTGCAGTGGTGTTCGGGCAGTGTAGGGGGTCGAGCTGGGGCTGGTGTTTCAGGGTTTAGGGAAGTGCAGTGGGGTTCAGGCAGTGTAGGGGTCATGCTGGGGATGGTGTTTCAGGGTTTAGGGCTGTGCAGTGGTGTTTGGGCAGTGTAGGGGGTTGTGCAGGGGGTGGTGTTTCAGGGTTTAGGGCAGTGCAGTGGTTTTCGGGCAGCGTTGGGTGTCTTGCTGGGGTGGTGTTTAAGGGTTTAGGGCAGTGGTGTTCAGGCAGTGTAAGGGGTTTTGCTGGAGGTGGTGTTTCAGGGTTCAGGGCAGTGCAGAGGTGTTCAGGCAGTGTAGGGGATCTTGCTGGGGATGGTGTTTCAGGTTTTAGGGCAGTGCAGTGGTGTTCGGGCACTGTAGGGGGTCGTGCTGGTGTTTCAGGGTTTAGGTCAGAGCAGTGGTGTTCAGGCAGTGTAGGGGGATGTGCTGGGGGTGGTGTTTCAGGGTTTAGGGCAGAGCAGTGGCGTTCAGGCAGTGTAGGGGGTCGTGCTGGCAGTAGTGTTTCAGGGTTTAGAGCAGTGCAGTGGTGTTCGAGCAGTGTAGGGGGTCGTGCAGGTGGTGGTGTTTCAGGGTTTACAGCAGTGCAGTGGTGTTCGGGCAGTGAAGGGGGTCGTGCAGGGGGTGGTGTTTCAGGGTTTAGGGCAGTGCAGTGGTTTTCGGGCAGCGTAGGGTGTCTTGCTGGGGTGGTGTATAAGGGTTTAGGGCAGTGGTGTTCAGGCAGTGTAGGGGGTCTTGCTGGGGGTGGTGTTTCAGCTTTCAGGGCAGTGCAGAGGTGTTCGGGCAGTGTAGGGGATCTTGCTGGGGATGGTGTTTCAGGGTTTAGGGCAGTGCAGTTGTGTTCGGGCAGTGTAGGGGGTGGTGCTGGTGTTTCAGGGTTTAGGGTAGAGCAGTGGTGTTCAGGCAGTGTAGGGGAATGTGCTGGGGGTGGTGTTTCAGGGTTTAGGGCAGAGCAGTGGTGTTCAGGCAGTGTAGGGGGTCGTGCTGGCAGTAGTGTTTCAGGGTTTAGAGCAGTGCAGTGGTGTTCGAGCAGTGTAGGGGGTCGTGCAGGTGGTGGTGTTTCAGGGTTTACGGCAGTGCAGTGGTGTTCGGGCAGTGAAGGGGGTCGTGCAGGGGGTGGTGTTTCAGGGTTTAGGGCAGTGCAGTGGTTTTCGGGCAGCGTAGGGTGTCTTGCTGGGGTGGTGTTTAAGGGTTTAGGGCAGTGGTGTTCAGGCAGTGTAGGGGGTCTTGCTGGGGGTGGTGTTTCAGCTTTCAGGGCAGTGCAGAGGTGTTCGGGCAGTGTAGGGGGTTGTGCTGGGGCTGGCGTTTTATGGTTTAGGGTAGTGCGGTGGTGTTCGGGCAGTGTTGGGGGTCATGCTGGGGGTGGTGTTTTAGGGTTTAGGGCAGTGCAGTGGTGTTCGGGTAATGTAGTGGGTCTTGAAGGGGGTGGCATTTCAGGGTTTAGGGCATTGTTGTTCAGGCAGTGTAGGGGATCTTGCTGGAGGTGGCGTTTCAGGGTTTAGGGCAGTGATGTTCGGGCAGTGTAGGGGGTCGTGCTGGGGCTGGTGTTTCAGGGTTTAGGGCAGTGCAGTGGTGTTCGGGCAGTGTAGGGGTCGTGCTGGGGCTGGTGTTTCAGGGTTTAGGGAAGTGCAGTGGGGTTCAGGCAGTGTAGGGGTCATGCTGGGGGTGGTGTTTCAGGGTTTAGGGCAGTGCAGTGGTGTTCGGGCAGTGTAGGGGGTCATGCTGGGGGTGGTGTTTCAAGGTTTAGGGCAGAGGATTGGTGTTCGGGCAGTGTAGGGTGTCGTGCTGGTGTTTCAGAGTTTAGGGCAAAGCAGTAGTGTTCGTGGAGTATAGGGGGATGTGCTGGGGTGGTGTTTCAGGGTTTAGGGCAGAGCAGTGATGTTCGGGCAGAGTAGGGGGTCGTGCTGGGGGTGGTGTTTCAGGATTTAGGGTAGAGCAGTGGTGTTTGGGCAATGTAGGGGGACGTGCTGGGCGTGGTGTTTGAGGGTTTAGGGCAGAGCAGTGGTGTTCGGGCAGTGTAGGGGGTTGTGCTGGGGGTGGTCTTTCAGGGTTTGCGGCAGTGCAGTGGTGTTCGGGTAGTGTAGGGGGACTTGCAGAGGGTGGCATTTCAGGGTTTAGGGCAGTGGTGCAGTGGTGTTCGGGCAGTGTAGAGGGTCTTGCAGGGGGTGGCGTTTCAGGATTTAGGGCAGTGGTGTTCGGGCAGTGTAGGGGGTCTTGCTGGAGGTGGCGTTTTAGGGTAGTGTAGTGGTGTTCAGATAGTGTAGGGTGTCATGCTGGGGGTAGTGTTTTAGGGTTTAGGGCAGTGAAGTGGTGTTCGGGCAGTGTGGGGGGTCGTGCTGGGGGTGGTGTTTTAGGGTTTAGGGCAGTGCAGTGGTGTTCAGGCAGTGTAAGGGGTCATGCTGGGGTTGTGTTTCAGGGTTAATGGCAGTGCAGTGGTGTTCGGGCAGTGTAGAGTGTCGTGCTGGTGCTGGTGTTTCAGAGTTTAGGGCAGAGCAGTAGTGTTCGGGGAGTGTAGGGGGACGTGCTGGGGTGGTGTTTCAGGGTTTAGGGCAGTGAAGTGGTGTTTGGGCAGTGTGGGGGGTCGTGCTGGGGGTGGTGTTTTAGGGTTTAGGGCAGAGCAGTGGTGTTCGGGCAGTGTAGGGGGTTGTGCTGGGGGTGGTCTTTTGGGTTTACGGCAGTGCAGTGGTGTGCGGGTAGTGTAGGGGTTCGTGCTGTGGGTAGTGTTTCAGGGTTTAGGGCATTGCAGTGGTGTTCGTGCAGTGTAGGGCTCGTGCTGGGGGTGGTGTTTAAGGGTTTAGGGCAGTGCAGTGGTGTGCGGCAGTGTACGGAGTCGTGCTGGGACTGGTGTTTCTGGGTTTAGGGCAGTGCAGTGGTGTTCGGGCAGTGTAGGGGGTCGGGCTGGTGTTTCAGGGTTTAGGGCAGAGCAGTGGTGTTCAGGCAGTGTAGGGGGATGTGCTGGGGGTGGTGTTTCAGGGTTTAGGGCAGAGCAGTGGTGTTCAGGCAGTGTAGGGGGATGTGCTGGGGGTGTTGTTTCAGGGTTTAGGGCAGAGCAGTGGTGTTCGGGCAGTGTAGGGGGTCGTGCTGGCGGTGGTGTTTCAGGGTTTATGGCCGTGCAGTGGTGTTCAGGCAGTGAAGAGGCTCGTGCAGGGGGTGGTGTTTCAGGGTTTAGGGCAGTGCAGTGGTTTTCGGGCAGCGTAGGGTGTCTTGCTGGGGTGGTGTTCAAGGGTTTAGGGCAGTGGTGTTAAGGCAGTGTAGGTGGTCGTGCTGGGGGTGGTGTTTTAGGGTTTAGGGCAGTGATGTGGTGTTCGGGCAGTGTAGGGGGTTGTGCAGGGGGTGGTGTTTCAGGGTTTCGGGCAGTGCATTGGTTTTCGGGCGGTTTAGGGGGTCTTGCTGGGGTGGTGTTTCAGGGTTTAGGGCAGTGCAGTGGTTTTTGGGCAGCGTAGGGTGTCTTGCTGGGGTGGTGTTTAAGGGTTTAGGGCAGTGGTGTTCAGGCAGTGTAGGGGGTCTTGCTGGAGGTGGCGTTTCAGGGTTTAGGGCAGTGCAGTGGTGTTCGGGCAGTGTAGGGGGTCGTGCTGGGGCTGGTGTTTCAGGGTTTAGGTAAGTGCAGTGGGGTTCGGGCAGTGTAGGGGGTCTTGCTGGGGGTGGCATTTCAGGGTTTAGGGAAGTGGTGCAGTGGTGTTCGAGCAGTGTAGGGGGTCGAGCAGGTGGTGGTGTTTCAGGGTTTACGGCAGTGCAGTGGTGTTCGGGCAGTGAAGGGGGTCGTGCAGGGGGTGGTGTTTCAGGGTTTAGGGCAGTGCAGTGGTTTTCGGGCAGCGTAGGGTGTCTTGCTGGGGTGGTGTTTAAGGGTTTAGGGCAGTGGTGTTCAGGCAGTGTAGGGGGTCTTGCTGGGGGTGGTGTTTCAGCTTTCAGGGCAGTTCAGACGTGTTCGGGCAGTGTAGGGGGTTGTGCTGGGGCTGGCGTTTTATGGTTTAGGGTAGTGCGGTGGTGTTCGGGCAGTGTTGGGGGTCATGATGGGGGTGGTGTTTCAGGGTTTAGGGCAGTGCAGTGGTGTTCGGGTAATGTAGTGGGTCTTGAAGGGGGTGGCATTTCAGGGTTTAGGGAAGTGGTGCAGTGGTTTTTGGGCAGTTTAGAGGGTCTCGCAGGGGGTGGCGTTTCAGGGTTTAGGGCATTGTTGTTCAGGCAGTGTAGGGGGTCTTGCTGGAGGTGGCGTTTCAGGGTTTAGGGCAGTGATGTTCGGGCAGTGTAGGGGGTCGTGCTGGGGCTGGTGTTTCAGGGTTTAGGGCAGTGCAGTGGTGTTCGGGCAGTGTAGGGCGTCGTGCTGGGGCTGGTGTTTCAGGGTTTATGGAAGTGCAGTGGTGTTCGGGCAGTGAAGGGGGTCGTGCAGGGGGTGGTGTTTCAGGGTTTAGGGCAGTGCAGTGGTTTTCGGGCAGCGTAGAGTGTCTTGCTGGGGTGGTGTTTAAGGGTTTAGGGCAGTGGTGTTCAGGCAGTGTAGGTGGTCGTGCTGGGGGTGGTGTTTTAGGGTTTAGGGCAGTGAAGTGGTGTTCGGGCAGTGTAGGGGGTCATGCAGGGGGTGGTGTTTCAGGGTTTCGGGCAGTGCATTGGTTTTCGGGCGGTTTAGGGGGTCTTGCTGGGGTGGTGTTTCAGGGTTTAGGGCAGTGGTGTTCAGGCAGTGTAGGGGGTCGTGCTGGGGGTGGTGTTTCAGGGTTTAGGGCAGTGCAGTGGTGTTTGGGCAGTGTAGGGGTCGTGCTGGGGGTGGTGTTTCAGGGTTTAGTTGCAGTGCAGTGGTTTTTGGGCAATATAGGGGGTCTTGCAGGGGGTGGCGTTTCAGGGTTTAGGGCAGTGGTGCAGTGGTGTTCGGGCAGTTTAGAGGGTTTTGCAGGGGGTGTTATTTCAGGGTTTAGGGCAGTGCAGTGGTGTTCGGGCAGTGTAGAGGGTCGTGCTGTGGGTGGTATTTCAGGGTTTAGGGCAGTGCAGTGGTGTGCGGGTAGTGTAGGGGGTCGTGCTGTGAATGGTGTTTCAGGGTTTAGGGCATTGCAGTGGTGTACGTGCAGTGTAGGGGGTCGTGCTGGGGGTGGTGTTTAAGGGTTTAGGGCAGTGCAGTGGTGTGCGGGCAGTGTAGGGGGTCGTGCTGGGGCTGGTGTTTCAGGATTTAGGGCAGTGCAGTGGTGTTCGGGCAGTGTAGGGTGTCGTGCTGTAGTTTTAGGGTTTAGGGCAGAGCAGTGGTGTTTGGGCAGTGTAGGGGGTCATGCTGGGGGTGGTGTTTCAGGGTTTAGGGTAGTGGTGTTCGGGCAGTGTAGGGGTCATGCTGGGGGTGGTGTTTCAGGGTTTAGGGCAGTGCAGTGGTGTTCGGGCAGTGTAGAGGGTCGTGCTGGGGGTGGTGTTTCAGGGTTTAGGGCAGTGCAGTGGTGTGCGGGTAATGTAGGGGGTCGTGCTGTGGATGGTGTTTCAGGGTTTAGGGCATTGCAGTGGTGTACGTGCAGTGTAGGGGGTCGTGCTGGGGGTGGTGTTTAAGGGTTTAGGGCAGTGCAGTGGTGTGCGGGCAGTGTAGGGGGTCGTGCTGGGGCTGGTGTTTCAGGATTTAGGGCAGTGCAGTGGTGTTCGGGCAGTGTAGGGGGTCGTGCTGGTGTTTTAGGGTTTAGGGCAGAGCAGTGGTGTTTGGGCAGTGTAGGGGGTCATCCTGGAAGTGGTGTTTCAGGATTTAGGGCGGTGGAGTGGTATTTGGGCAGTGTAGGGGGTCATGCAGGGGGTAGTGTTTCAGGGTTTAGGGCAGTGCAGTGGTGTTCGGGCAGTGTAGGGGGTCGTGCAGGGGGTGGTGTTTCAGGGTTTAGGGCAGTGCAGTGGTTTTCAGGCAGCGTAGGGTGTCTTGCTGGGGTGGTGTTTAAGGGTTTAGGGCAGTGGGGTTCAGGCAGTGTAGGGGGTCTTGCTGGGGGGGGTGTTTCAGGGTTCAGGGCAGTGCAGAGGTGTTCGGACAGTGTAGGGGTCTTGCTGGGGGTGGTGTTTCAGGGTTTTGGGCAGGGCAGTGGTGTTCGGGCAGTGTAGGGGGTCTTGCAGGGGGGTGGTGTTTCAGGGTTTAGGGCAGTGCTGTGGTTTTCGGGCAGTGTAGAGGGTCATGCTGGGGGTGGTGTTTCAGGGTTTAGGGCAGTGCAGTGGTGTTCGGGCAGTGTAGAGGATCGTGCTGGGGTGGTGTTTCAGGGTTTAGGGCAGTGCAGTGGTGTGCGGGTAGTGTAGGGGGTCGTGCTGTGGGTGGTGTTTCAGGGTTTAGGGCATTGCAGTGGTGTTCGTGCAGTGTAGGGGATCGTGCTGGGGGTGGTGTTTAAGGGTTTAGGGCAGTGCAGTGGTGTGCGGGCAGTGTAGGGGGTCATGCTGGGGCTGGTGTTTCAGGATTTAGGGCAGTGCAGTGGTGTTCGGGCAGTGTAGGGGTCGTGCTGGTGTTTTAGGGTTTAGGGCAGAGCAGTGGTGTTTGGGCAGTGTAGTGGGTCATCCTGGAAGTGGTTTTTCAGGGTTTAGGGCAGTGCAGTGGTGTTCGGGCAGTGTAGGGGGTCATGCTGGGGGTGGTATTTTAGGGTAGTGCAGTGGAGTTAAAGGTAGTATAGGGTGTTGTGCAGGGGGTGGTGTTTTAGGGTTTAGGGCAGTGAAGTGGTGTTTGGGCAGTGTAGGGGGTCATCCTGGGAGTGGTGTTTCAGGGTTTAGGGCAGTGCAGTGGTGTTCGGGCAGTGTAGGGGGTCGTGCAAGGGGTGGTGTTTCAGGGTTTAGGGCAGTGGAGTGGTTTTCGGGCAGTGTAGGGGGTCATGCTGGGGGTGGTGTTTCAGGGTTTAGGGCAGTGCAGTGGTGTTCGGGCAGTGTAGGGGGTCGTGCTGGGGGTGGTGTTTAAGGGTACAGGGCAGTGCAGATGTGTTCGGGCAGTGTAGGGGGTCTTGCTGGGGGTGGTGCTTCAGGGTTTAGGGCAATGCAGTGGTGTTCGGGCAGTGTTGAGGGTCATGCTGGGGGTGGTATTTTAGGGTAGTGCAGTGGAGTTAAAGGTAGTATAGGGTGTTGTGCAGGGGGTGGTGTTTTAGGGTTTAGGGCAGTGAAGTGGTGTTTGGGCAGTGTAGGGGGTCATCCTGGGAGTGGTGTTTCAGGGTTTAGGGCAGTGCAGTGGTGTTCGGGCAGTGTAGGGGGTCGTGCAAGGGGTGGTGTTTCAGGGTTTAGGGCAGTGGAGTGGTTTTCGGGTAGTGTAGGGGGTCATGCTGGGGGTGGTGTTTCAGGGTTTAGGGCAGTGCAGTAGTGTTCGGGAAGTGTAGGGGGTCGTGCTGGGGGTGGTGTTTAAGGGTACAGGGCAGTGCAGATGTGTTCGGGCAGTGTAGGGGGTCTTGCTGGGGGTGGTGCTTCAGGGTTTAGGGCAGTGCAGTGGTGTTCGGGCAGTGTAGGGGGTTGTGCAGGGGGTGCTGTTTCAGGGTTTAGGGCAGTGCAGTGGTGTTCGGGCAGTGTGGTGGGTCATGCTGGGGGTGGTGTTTCAGGGTTTAGGGCAGTGCAGTGGTGTTCGGGCAGTGTAGGGGGTCATGCTGGGGCTGGTGTTTCAGGGTTTAGGGCAGTGCAGTGGTGTTCATGCAGTGTAGGGGGTCGTGGTAGGGCTGGTGTTTCAGGGTTTAGGGCCGTGCAGTGGTGTTCGGGCAGTGTGAGGGGTCGTGCTGGGGCTGATGTTTTAGGGTTAGGGCAGTGCAGTGGTGTTCGGCAGTGTAGGGTGTCGTGCTGGGGCTGGTGTTTTATGGTTTAGGGTAGTGCAGTGGTGTTCGGGCAGTGTTGAGGGTCATGCTGGGGGTGGTGTTTTAGGGTAGTGCAGTGGTGTTCCGGTAGTGTAGGGTGTCGTGCAGGGGGTGGTGTTTTAGGGTTTAGGGCAGTGAAGTGGTGTTCGGGCAGTGGGGGGGTCGTGCTGGGGGTAGTGTTTTAGGGTTTAGGGCAGTGCAGTGGTGTTCAGGCAGTGTAGGGGGTCGAGCTGGGGTGGTGTTTCAGGGTTTAGGGCAGTGCAGTGGTGTTTGGGCAGTGTAGGGGTTGTGCTGGGGTGGTGTTTCAGGGTTTAGTTGCAGTGCAGTGGTTTTCGGGCAATATAGGGGGTCTTGCAGGGGGTGGCGTTTCAGGGTTTAGGGCAGTGGTGCAGTGGTGTTCGGGCAGTTTAGAGTGTCTTGCAGGGGGTGTTGTTTCAGGGTTTAGGGCAGTGCAGTGGTGTTCGGGCAGTGTAGAGGGTCGTGCTGGGGGTGGTATTTCAGGGTTTAGGGCAGTGCAGTGGTGTCCGGGTAGTGTAGGGGGTCGTGCTGTGGATGGTGTTTCAGGGTTTAGGGCATTGCAGTGGTGTACGTGCAGTGTAGGGGGTCGTGCTGGGGGTGGTGTTTAAGGGTTTAGGGCAGTGCAGTGGTGTGCGGGCAGTGTAGGGGGTCGTGCTGGGGCTGGTGTTTCAGGATTTAGGGCAGTGCAGTGGTGTTCGGGCAGTGTAGGGGGTCGTGCTGGTGTTTTAGGGTTTAGGGCAGAGCAGTGGTGTTTGGGCAGTGTAGGGGGTCATGCTGGGGGTGGTGTTTCAGGGTTTAGGGTAGTGGTGTTCGGGCAGTGTAGGGGTCATGCTGGGGGTGTTGTTTCAGGGTTTAGGGCAGTGCAGTGGTGTTCGGGCAGTGTAGAGGGTCGTGCTGGGGGTGGTGTTTCAGGGTTTAGGGCAGTGCAGTGGTGTGCGGGTAGTGTAGGGGGTCGTGCTGTGGATGGTGTTTCAGGGTTGAGGGCATTGCAGTGGTGTACGTGCAGTGTAGGGGGTCGTGCTGGGGGTGGTGTTTAAGGGTTTAGGGCAGTGCAGTAGTGTGCGGGCAGTGTAGGGGGTCGTGCTGGGGCTGGTGTTTCAGGATTTAGGGCAGTGCAGTGGTGTTCGGGCAGTGTAGGGGGTCGTGCTGGTGTTTTAGGGTTTAGGGCAGAGCAGTGGTGTTTGGGCAGTGTAGGGGGTCATCCTGGAAGTGGTGTTTTAGGGTTTAGGGCAGTGTAGTGGTATTTGGGCAGTGTAGGGGGTCGTGCAGGGGGTGGTGTTTTAGGGTTTAGGGCAGTGCAGTGGTTTTCGGGCAGCGTAGGGTGTCTTGCTGGGGTGGTGTTTAAGGGTTTAGGGCAGTGGGGTTCAGGCAGTGTAGGGGGTCTTGCTGGGGGGGTGTTTCAGGGTTCAGGGCAGTGCAGAGGTGTTCGGACAGTGTAGGGGGTCTTGCTGGGGGTGGTGTTTCAGGGTTTAGGGCAGTGCAGTGGTGTTCGGGCAGTGTAGGGGGTCGTGCTGGTGTTTTAGGGTTTAGGGCAGAGCAGTGGTGTTTGGGCAGTGTAGGGGGTCATGCTGGGGGTGGTGTTTCAGGGTTTAGGGTAGTGGTGTTCGGGCAGTGTAGGGGTCATGCTGGGGGTGTTGTTTCAGGGTTTAGGGCAGTGCAGTGGTGTTCGGGCAGTGTAGAGGGTCGTGCTGGGGGTGGTGTTTCAGGGTTTAGGGCAGTGCAGTGGTGTGCGGGTAGTGTAGGGGGTCGTGCTGTGGATGGTGTTTCAGGGTTGAGGGCATTGCAGTGGTGTACGTGCAGTGTAGGGGGTCGTGCTGGGGGTGGTGTTTAAGGGTTTAGGGCAGTGCAGTAGTGTGCGGGCAGTGTAGGGGGTCGTGCTGGGGCTGGTGTTTCAGGATTTAGGGCAGTGCAGTGGGGTTCGGGCAGTGTAGGGGGTCGTGCTGGTGTTTTAGGGTTTAGGGCAGAGCAGTGGTGTTTGGGCAGTGTAGGGGGTCATCCTGGAAGTGGTGTTTTAGGGTTTAGGGCAGTGTAGTGGTATTTGGGCAGTGTAGGGGGTCGTGCAGGGGGTGGTGTTTTAGGGTTTAGGGCAGTGCAGTGGTTTTCGGGCAGCGTAGGGTGTCTTGCTGGGGTGGTGTTTAAGGGTTTAGGGCAGTGGGGTTCAGGCAGTGTAGGGGGTCTTGCTGGGGGGGTGTTTCAGGGTTCAGGGCAGTGCAGAGGTGTTCGGACAGTGTAGGGGGTCTTGCTGGGGGTGGTGTTTCAGGGTTTAGGGCAGTGCAGTGGTGTTCGGGCAGTGTAGGGGGTCATTCTGGGGCTGGTGTTTCAGGGTTTAGGGCAGTGCAGTGGTGTTCGGGCAGTGTAGGGGGTCATGGTGGGGCTGGTGTTTCAGGGTCTAGGGCCGTGCAGTGGTGTTCGGGCAGTGTGAGGGGTCGTGCTAGGACTGGTTTTTTAGGGTTAGGGCAGTGCAGTGGAGTTTGGGCAGTGTAGGGGGTCGTGCTGGGGCTGGTGTTTTATGGTTTAGGGTAGTGCAGTGGTGTTCGGGCAGTGTTGAGGGTCATGCTGGGGGGGTCTTTTAGGGTAGTGCAGTGGTGTTCCGGTAGTGTAGGGTGTCGTGCAGGGGGTGGTGTTTTAGGGTTTAGGGCAGTGAAGTGGTGTTCGGGAAGTGTGGGGGGTCGTGCTGGGGTAGAGTTTTAGGGTTTAGGGCAGTGCAGTGGTGTTGAGGCAGTGTAGGGGGTCATGCTGGGGTGGTGTTTCAGGGTTTAGGGCAGTGCAGTGGTGTTCGGGCAGTGTAGGGGGTCATGCTGGGGGTGGTGTTTCAGGGTTTAGGTCAGTGCAATGGTGTGCGGGTACTGTAGGGGTCGTGCTTTGGATGGTGTATCAGGGTTTAGGGCATTGCAGTGGTGTTCGTGCAGTGTAGGGGGTCGTGCTGGGGGTGGTGTTTAAGGGTTTAGGGCAGTGCAGTGGTGTTCGGGCAGTGTAGGGGGTCGTGCTGGTGTTTTAGGTTTTAGGGCAGAGCAGTGGTGTTTGGGCAGTGTAGGGGTCATGCTGGGCTGGTGTTTCAGGGTTTAGGGCAGTGCAGTGGTGTTTGGGCAGTGTAGGGGATCGTGCAGGGGGTGGTGTTTCAGGGTTTAGGGCAGTGCAGTGGTGTTTGGGCAATATAGGGGGTCTTTCAGGGGGTGGCATTTCAGGGTTTAGGACAGTGGTGCAGTGGTGTTCGGGCAGTGTAGAGGGTCTTGCAGGGGAAGGCGTTTAAGGGTTTAGGGTAGTGGTGTTCGGACAGTGGAGGGGGTCGTGCTGGGGGTGGTGTTTCAGGGTTTAGGGCAGTGCAGTGGTGTTCGGGCAGTGTAGGGGGTCGTGCAAGGGGTGGTGTTTCAGGGTTTAGGGCAGTGGAGTGGTTTTCGGGCAGTGTAGGGGGTCATGCTGGGGGTGGTGTTTCAGGGTTTAGGGCAGTGCAGTGGTGTTCGGGCAGTGTAGGGGTCGTGCTGGGGGTGGTGTTTAAGGGTACAGGGCAGTGCAGATGTGTTCGGGCAGTGTAGGGGGTCTTGCTGGGGGTGGTGCTTCAGGGTTTAGGGCAGTGCAGTGGTGTTCGGGCAGAGTAGGGGGTCATCCTGGGAGTGGTGTTTCAGGGTTTAGGGCAGTGCAGTGGTGTTCGGGCAGTGTAGGGGGTCGTGCAAGGGGTGGTGTTTCAGGGTTTAGGGCAGTGGAGTGGTTTTCGGGCAGTGTAGGGGGTCATGCTGGGGGTGGTGTTTCA
This sequence comes from Triturus cristatus, assembly GCF_964204655.1. Lineage (NCBI taxonomy): Eukaryota > Metazoa > Chordata > Amphibia > Caudata > Salamandridae > Triturus > Triturus cristatus. Next base: position 1,123,006,828 of record NC_140579.1, read on the forward strand.
GGGTTTAGGGCAGTGCAGTGGTGTTCGGGCAGTGTAGGGGGTCGTGCTGGGGGTGGTGTTTAAGGGTACAGGGCAGTGCAGATGTGTTCGGGCAGTGTAGGGGGTCTTGCTGGGGGTGGTGCTTCAGGGTTTAGGGCAGTGCAGTGGTGTTCGGGCAGTGTTGAGGGTCATGCTGGGGGTGGTATTTTAGGGTAGTGCAGTGGAGTTAAAGGTAGTATAGGGTGTTGTGCAGGGGGTGGTGTCTTAGGGTTTAGGGCAGTGAAGTGGTGTTTGGGCAGTGTAGGGGGTCATCCTGGGAGTGGTGTTTCAGGGTTTACGGCAGTGCAGTGGTGTTCGGGCAGTGTAGGGGGTCGTGCAAGGGGTGGTGTTTCAGGGTTTAGGGCAGTGGAGTGGTTTTCGGGCAGTGTAGGGGGTCATGCTGGGGGTGGTGTTTCAGGGTTTAGGGCAGTGCAGATGTGTTCGGGCAGTGTAGGGGGTCGTGCTGGGGGTGGTGCTTCAGGGTTTAGGGCAGTGCAGTGGTGTTCGGGCAGTGTAGGGGGTTGTGCAGGGGGTGCTGTTTCAGGGTTTAGGGCAGTGCAGTGGTGTTCGGGCAGGGTAGGGGGTCATGCTGGGGGTGGTGTTTCAGGGTTTAGGGCAGTGCAGTAGTCTTCGGGCAGTGTAGGGGGTCGTGCTGGGGGTGGTGTTTAAGGGTACAGGGCAGTGCAGATGTGTTCAGGCAGTGTAGGGGGTCTTGCTGGGGGTGGTGCTTCAGGGTTTAGGGCAGTGCAGTGGTGTTCGGGCAGTGTAGGGGGTTGTGCAGGGGGTGCTGTTTCGGGGTTTAGGGCAGTGCAGTGGTGTTCGGGCAGTGTGGTGGGTCATGCTGGGGGTGGTGTTTCAGGGTTTATGGCAGTGCAGTGGTGTTCGGGCAGTGTAGGGGGTCATGCTGGGGCTGGTGTTTCAGGGTTTAGGGCAGTGCAGTGGTGTTCATGCAGTGTAGGGGGTCGTGGTGGGGCTGGTGTTTCAGGGTTTAGGGCCGTGCAGTGGTGTTCGGGCAGTGTGAGGGGTCGTGCTGGGGCTGATGTTTTAGGGTTAGGGCAGTGCAGTGGTGTTCGGCAGTGTAGGGGGTCGTGCTGGGGCTGGTGTTTTATCGTTTAGGGTAGTGCAGTGGTGTTCGGGCAGTGTTGAGGGTCATGCTGGGGGTGGTGTTTTAGGGTAGTGCAGTGGTGTTCCGGTAGTGTAGGGTGTCGTGCAGGGGGTGGTGTTTTAGGGTTTAGGGCAGTGAAGTGGTGTTCGGGCAGTGTGGGGGGTCGTGCTGGGGGTAGTGTTTTAGGGTTTAGGGCAGTGCAGTGGTGTTCAGGCAGTGTAGGGGGTCGAGCTGGGGTGGTGTTTCAGGGTTTAGGGCAGTGCAGTGGTGTTTGGGCAGTGTAGGGGTTGTGCTGGGGGTAGTGTTTCAGGGTTTAGTTGCAGTGCAGTGGTTTTCGGGCAATATAGGGGGTCTTGCAGGGGGTGGCGTTTCAGGGTTTAGGGCAGTGGTGCAGTGGTGTTCGGGCAGTTTAGAGTGTCTTGCAGGGGGTGGTGTTTCAGGGTTTAGGGCAGTGCAGCGGTGTTCGGGCAGTGTAGAGGGTCGTGCTGGGGGTGGTATTTCAGGGTTTAGGGCAGTGCAGTGGTGTGCGGGTAGTGTAGGGGGTCGTGCTGTGGATGGTGTTTCAGGGTTTAGGGCATTGCAGTGGTGTACGTGCAGTGTAGGGGGTCGTGCTGGGGGTGGTGTTTAAGGGTTTAGGGCAGTGCAGTGGTGTGCGGGCAGTGTAGTGGGTCGTGCTGGGGCTGGTGTTTCAGGATTTAGGGCAGTGCAGTGGTGTTCGGGCAGTGTAGGGGGTCGTGCTGGTGTTTTAGGGTTTAGGGCAGAGCAGTGGTGTTTGGGCAGTGTAGGGGGTCATGCTGGGGGTGGTGTTTCAGGGTTTAGGGTAGTGGTGTTCGGGCAGTGTAGGGGTCAGGCTGGGGGTGTTGTTTCAGGGTTTAGGGCAGTGCAGTGGTGTTCGGGCAGTGTAGAGGGTCGTGCTGGGGGTGGTGTTTCAGGGTTTAGGGCAGTGCAGTTGTGTGCGGGTAGTGTAGGGGGTCGTGCTGTGGATGGTGTTTCAGGGTTGAGGGCATTGCAGTGGTGTACGTGCAGTGTAGGGGGTCGTGCTGGGGGTGGTGTTTAAGGGTTTAGGGCAGTGCAGTAGTGTGCGGGCAGTGTAGGGGGTCGTGCTGGGGCTGGTGTTTCAGGATTTAGGGCAGTGCAGTGGTGTTCGGGCAGTGTAGGGGGTCGTGCTGGTGTTTTAGGGTTTAGGGCAGAGCAGTGATGTTTGGGCAGTGTAGGGGGTCATCCTGGAAGTGGTGTTTTAGGGTTTAGGGCAGTGTAGTGGTATTTGGGCAGTGTAGGGGGTCGTGCAGGGGGTGGTGTTTCAGGGTTTAGGGCAGTGCAGTGGTTTTCGGGCAGCGTAGGGTGTCTTGCTGGGGTGGTGTTTAAGGGTTTAGGGCAGTGGGGTTCAGGCAGTGTAGGGGGTCTTGCTGGGGGGGTGTTTCAGGGTTCAGGGCAGTGCAGAGGTGTTCGGACAGTGTAGGGGGTCTTGCTGGGGGTGGTGTTTCAGGGTTTTGGGCAGTGCAGTGGTGTTCGGGCAGTGTAGGGGGTCTTGCAGGGGGGTGGTGTTTCAGGGTTTAGGGCAGTGCTTTGGTTTTCGGGCAGTGTAGAGGGTCGTGCTGGGGGTGGTGTTTCAGGGTTTAGGGCAGTGCAGTGGTGTTCGGGCACTGTAGAGGGTCGTGCTGGGGTGGTGTTTCAGGGTTTAGGGCAGTGCAGTAGTGTGCGGGTAGTGTAGGGGGTCGTGCTGTGGGTGGTGTTTCAGGGTTTAGGGCATTGCAGTGTTGTTCGTGCAGTGTAGGGGATCGTGCTGGGGGTGGTGTTTAAGGGTTTAGGGCAGTGCACTGGTGTGCGGGCAGTGTAGGGGGACATGCTGGGGCTGGTGTTTCAGGATTTAGGGCAGTGCAGTGGTGTTCGGGCAGTGTAGGGGGTCGTGCTGGTGTATTAGGGTTTAGGGCAGAGCAGTGGTGTTTGGGCAGTGTAGTGGGTCATCCTGGAAGTGGTGTTTCAGGGTTTAGGGCAGTGCAGTGGTGTTCGGGCAGTGTAGGGGGTCATGCAGGGGGTGGTGTTTCAGGGTTTAGGGCAGTGCAGTGGAGTTCGGGCAGTGTAGGGGGTCATGCAGGGGGTGGTGTTTCAGGGTTTAGGGCAGTGCAGTGGTTTTCGGGCAGCGTAGGGTGTCTTGCTGGGGTGGTGTTTAAGGAATTTGGGCAGTGGTGTTCAGGCAGTGTAGGGGGTCTTGCTGGGGATGGTGTTTCAGGGTTTAGGGCAGTGCAGTGGTGTTCAGGCAGTGTAGGGGGTCGTGCAGAGGGGTGGTGTTTCAGGGTTTAGGGCAGTGCTGTGGTTTTCGGGCAGTGTAGGGGTCGTGCTGGGGGTGGTGTTTCAGGGTTTAGGGCAGTGCAGTGGTGTTCGGGCAGTGTAGGGGGTTGTGCAGGGGTTGGTGTTTCAGGGTTTAGGGCAGTGTGTTTGGGCACTGTAGGGGGTCGTGCAGGGGGTTGTGTTTCAGGGTTTAGGGCAGTGCAGTGGTTTTCGGGCAGCTTAGGGTGTCTTGCTGGGGTGGTGTTTAAGGGTTTAGGGCAGTATTCTTCAGGCAGCGTAAGGGGTTTTGTTGGAGGTGGTGTTTCAGGGTTCAGGGCAGTGCAGAGGTGTTCGGGCAGTGTAGGGGATCTTGCTGGGGATGGTGTTTCAGGATTTAGGGCAGTGCAGTGGTGTTCGGGCAGTGTAGGGGGTCGTGCAGGGGGGTGGTGTTTCAGGGTTTAGGGCAGTGCAGTGGTGTTCGGGCAGTATAGTGGGTCGTTTTGGGGGTGGTGTTTCAGGGTTTAGGGCAGTGCAGTGGTGTTTGGGCAGTGTAGGGGTTCATTCTGGGGCTGGTGTTTCAGGGTTTAGGGCAGTGCAGTGGTGTTCGGGCAGTGTAGGGGGTCATGGTGGGGCTGGTGTTTCAGGGTCTAGGGCCGTGCAGTGGTGTTCGGGCAGTGTGAGGGGTCGTGCTAGGACTGGTTTTTTAGGGTTAGGGCAGTGCAGTGGAGTTTGGGCAGTGTAGGGGGTCGTGCTGGGGCTGGTGTTTTATGGTTTAGGGTAGTGCAGTGGTGTTCGGGCAGTGTTGAGGGTCATGCTGGGGGGGTCTTTTAGGGTAGTGCAGTGGTGTTCCGGTAGTGTAGGGTGTCGTGCAGGGGGTGGTGTTTTAGGGTTTAGGGCAGTGAAGTGGTGTTCGGGAAGTGTGGGGGGTCGTGCTGGGGTAGAGTTTTAGGGTTTAGGGCAGTGCAGTGGTGTTGAGGCAGTGTAGGGGGTCATGCTGGGGTGGTGTTTCAGGGTTTAGGGCAGTGCAGTGGTGTTCGGGCAGTGTAGGGGGTCATGCTGGGGGTGGTGTTTCAGGGTTTAGGTCAGTGCAATGGTGTGCGGGTACTGTAGGGGTCGTGCTTTGGATGGTGTATCAGGGTTTAGGGCATTGCAGTGGTGTTCGTGCAGTGTAGGGGGTCGTGCTGGGGGTGGTGTTTAAGGGTTTAGGGCAGTGCAGTGGTGTTCGGGCAGTGTAGGGGGTCATGCTGGTGTTATAGGTTTTAGGGCAGAGCAGTGGTGTTTGGGCAGTGTAGGGGTCGTGCTGGGCTGGTGTTTCAGGGTTTAGGGCAGTGCAGTGGTGTTTGGGCAGTGTAGGGGATCGTGCTGGGGGTGGTGTTTCAGGGTTTAGGGCAGTGCAGTGGTGTTTGAGCAATATAGGGGGTCTTTCAGGGGGTGGCATTTCAGGGTTTAGGACAGTGGTGCAGTGGTGTTCGGGCAGTGTAGAGGGTCTTGCAGGGGAAGGCGTTTCAGGGTTTAGGGTAGTGGTGTTCGGACAGTGGAGGGGGTCGTGCTGGGGGTGGTGTTTCAGGGTTTAGGGCAGTGCAGTGGTGTTCGGGCAGTGTAGGGGGTCGTGCATGGGGTGGTGTTTCAGGGTTTAGGGCAGTGGAGTGGTTTTCGGGCAGTGTAGGGGGTCATGCTGGGGGTGGTGTTTCAGGGTTTAGGGCAGTGCAGTGGTGTTCGGGCAGTGTAGGGGGTCGTGCTGGGGGTAGTGTTTAAGGGTACAGGGCAGTGCAGATGTGTTCGGGCAGTGTAGGGGGTCTTGCTGGGGGTGGTGCTTCAGGGTTTAGGGCAGTGCAGTGGTGTTCGGGTAGTGTAGGGGGTCATCCTGGGAGTGGTGTTTCAGGGTTTAGGGCAGTGCAGTGGTGTTCGGGCAGTGTAGGGGGTCGTGCAAGGGGTGGTGTTTCAGGGTTTAGGGCAGTGGAGTGGTTTTCGGGCAGTGTAGGGGGTCATGCTGGGGGTTGTGTTTCAGGGTTTAGGGCAGTGCAGTGGTGTTCGGGCAGTGTAGGGGGTCGTGCTGGGGGTGGTGTTTAAGGGTACAGGGCAGTGCAGATGTGTTCGGGCAGTGTAGGGGGTCTTGCTGGGGGTGGTGCTTCAGGGTTTAGGGCAGTGCAGTGGTGTTCGGGCAGTGTTGAGGGTCATGCTGGGGGTGGTATTTTAGGGTAGTGCAGTGGAGTTAAAGGTAGTATAGGGTGTTGTGCAGGGGGTGGTGTTTTAGGGTTTAGGGCAGTGAATTGGTGTTTGGGCAGTGTAGGGGGTCATCCTGGGAGTGGTGTTTCAGGGTTTAGGGCAGTGCAGTGGTGTTCGGGCAGTGTAGGGGGTCGTGCAAGGGGTGGTGTTTCAGGGTTTAGGGCAGTGGAGTGGTTTTTGGGCAGTGTAGGGGTCATGCTGGGGGTGGTGTTTCAGGGTTTAGGGCAGTGCAGATGTGTTCGGGCAGTGTAGGGGGTCGTGCTAGGGGTGGTGCTTCAGGGTTTAGGGCAGTGCAGTGGTGTTCGGGCAGTGTAGGGGGTTGTGCAGGGGGTGCTGTTTCAGGGTTTAGGGCAGTGCAGTGGTGTTCGGGCAGTGTGGTGGGTCATGCTGGGGTTGGTGTTTCAGGGTTTAGGGCAGTGCAGTGGTGTTCGGGCAGTGTAGGGGGTCATGCTGGGGCTGGTGTTTCAGGGTTTAGGGCAGTGCAGTGGTGTTCATGCAGTGTAGGGGGTCGTGGTGGGGCTGGTGTTTCAGGGTTTAGGGCCGTGCAGTGGTGTTCGGGCAGTGTGAGGGGTCGTGCTGGGGCTGATGTTTTAGGGTTAGGGCAGTGCAGTGGTGTTCGGCAGTGTAGGGGGTCGTGCTGGGGCTGGTGTTTTATGGTTTAGGGTAGTGCAGTGGTGTTCGGGCAGTGTTGAGGGTCATGCTGGGGGTGGTGTTTTAGGGTAGTGCAGTGGTGTTCCGGTAGTGTAGGGTGTCGTGCAGGGGGTGGTGTTTTAGGGTTTAGGGCAGTGAAGTGGTGTTCGGGCAGTGTGGGGGGTCGTGCTGGGGGTAGTGTTTTAGGGTTTAGGGCAGTGCAGTGGTGTTCAGGCAGTGTAGAGGGTAGAGCTGGGGTGGTGTTTCAGGGTTTAGGGCAGTGCAGTGGTGTTTGGGCAGTGTAGGGGTTGTGCTGGGGGTGGTGTTTCAGGGTTTAGTTGCAGTGCAGTGGTTTTCGGGCAATATAGGGGGTCTTGCAGGGGGTGGCGTTTCAGGGTTTAGGGCAGTGGTGCAGTGGTGTTCGGGCAGTTTAGAGTGTCTTGCAGGGGGTGTTGTTTCAGGGTTTAGGGCAGTGCAGTGGTGTTCGGGCAGTGTAGGGGGTTGTGCAGGGGTTGGTGTTTCAGGGTTTAGGGCAGTGTGTTTGGGCACTGTAGGGGGTCGTGCAGGGGGTTGTGTTTCAGGGTTTAGGGCAGTGAAGTGGTGTTTGGGCAGTGTAGGGGGTCATCCTGGGAGTGGTGTTTCAGGGTTTAGGGCAGTGCAGTGGTGTTCGGGCAGTGTAGGGGGTCGTGCAAGGGGTGGTGTTTCAGGGTTTAGGGCAGTGGAGTGGTTTTTGGGCAGTGTAGGGGGTCATGCTGGGGGTGGTGTTTAAGGGTACAGGGCAGTGCAGATGTGTTCGGGCAGTGTAGGGGGTCTTGCTCGGGGTGGTGCTTCAGGGTTTGGGGCAGTGCAGTGGTGTTCGGGCAGTGTAGGGGGTTGTGCAGGGGGTGCTGTTTCAGGGTTTAGGGCAGTGCAGTGGTGTTCGGGCAGTGTGGTGGGTCATGCTGGGGGTGGTGTTTCAGGGTTTAGGGCAGTGCAGTGGTGTTCATGCAGTGTAGGGGGTCGTGGTGGGGCTGGTGTTTCAGGGTTTAGGGCCGTGCAGTGGTGTTCGGGCAGTGTGAGGGGTCGTGCTGGGGCTGATGTTTTAGGGTTAGGGCAGTGCAGTGGTGTTCGTCAGTGTAGGGGGTCGTGCTGGGGCTGGTGTTTTATCGTTTAGGGTAGTGCAGTGGTGTTCGGGCAGTGTTGAGGGTCATGCTGGGGGTGGTGTTTTAGGGTAGTGCAGTGGTGTTCCGGTAGTGTAGGGTGTCGTGCAGGGGGTGGTGTTTTAGGGTTTAGGGCAGTGAAGTGGTGTTCGGGCAGTGTGGGGGGTCGTGCTGGGGGTAGTGTTTTAGGGTTTAGGGCAGTGCAGTGGTGTTCAGGCAGTGTAGGGGGTCGAGCTGGGGTGGTGTTTCAGGGTTTAGAGCAGTGCAGTGGTGTTTGGGCAGTGTAGGGGTTGTGCTGGGGGTGGTGTTTCAGGGTTTAATTGCAGTGCAGTGGTTTTCGGGCAATATAGGGGGTCTTGCAGGGGGTGGCGTTTCAGGGTTTAGAGCAGTGGTGCAGTGGTGTTCGGGCAGTTTAGAGTGTCTTGCAGGGGGTGGTGTTTCAGGGTTTAGGGCAGTGCAGTGGTGTTCGGGCAGTGTAGAGGGTCGTGCTGGGGGTGGTATTTCAGGGTTTAGGGCAGTGCAGTGGTGTGCGGGTAGTGTAGGGGGTCGTGCTGTGGATGGTGTTTCAGGGTTTAGGGCATTGCAGTGGTGTACGTGCAGTGTAGGGGGTCGTGCTGGGGGTGGTGTTTAAGGGTTTAGGGCAGTGCAGTGGTGTGCGGGCAGTGTAGGGGGTCGTGCTGGGGCTGGTGTTTCAGGATTTAGGGCAGTGCAGTGGTGTTCGGGCAGTGTAGGGGGTCGTGCTGGTGTTTTAGGGTTTAGGGCAGAGCAGTGGTGTTTGGGCAGTGTAGGGGGTCATGCTGGGGGTGTTGTTTCATGGTTTAGGGCAGTGCAGTGGTGTTCGGGCAGTGTAGAGGGTCGTGCTGGGGGTGGTGTTTCAGGGTTTAGGGCAGTGCAGTGGTGTGCGGGTAGTGTAGGGGGTCGTGCTGTGGATGGTGTTTCAGGGTTGAGGGCATTGCAGTGGTGTACGTGCAGTGTAGGGGGTGGTGCTGGGGGTGGTGTTTAAGGGTTTAGGGCAGTGCAGTAGTGTGCGGGCAGTGTAGGGGGTCGTGCTGGGGCTGGTGTTTCAGGATTTAGGGCAGTGCAGTGGTGTTCGGGCAGTGTAGGGGGTCGTGCTGGTGTTTTAGGGTTTAGGGCAGAGCAGTGGTGTTTGGGCAGAGTAGGGGGTCATCCTGGAAGTGGTGTTTTAGGGTTTAGTGCAGTGTAGTGGTATTTGGGCAGTGTAGGGGGTCGTGCAGGGGGTGGTGTTTCAGGGTTTAGGGCAGTGCAGTGGTTTTCGGGCAGCGTAGGGTGTCTTGCTGGGGTGGTGTTTAAGGGTTTAGGGCAGTGGGGTTCAGGCAGTGTAGGGGGTCTTGCTGGGGGGGTGTTTCAGGGTTCAGGGCAGTGCAGAGGTGTTCGGACAGTGTAGGGGGTCTTGCTGGGGGTGGTGTTTCAGGGTTTTGGGCAGTGCAGTGGTGTTCGGGCAGTGTAGGGGGTCTTGCAGGGGGGTGGTGTTTCAGTGTTTAGGGCAGTGCTTTGGTTTTCGGGCAGTGTAGAGGGTCGTGCTGGGGGTGGTGTTTCAGGGTTTAGGGCAGTGCAGTGGTGTTCGGGCAGTGTAGAGGGTCGTGCTGGGGTGGTGTTTCAGGGTTTAGGGCAGTGCAGTGGTGTGCGGGTAGTGTAGGGGGTCGTGCTGTGGGTGGTGTTTCAGGGTTTAGGGCATTGCAGTGGTGTTCGTGCAGTGTAGGGGATCGTGCTGGGGGTGGTGTTTAAGGGTTTAGGGCAGTGCACTGGTGTGCGGCCAGTGTAGGGGGACATGCTGGGGCTGGTGTTTCAGGATTTAGGGCAGTGCAGTGGTGTTCTGGCAGTGTAGGGGGTCGTGCTGGTGTATTAGGGTTTAGGGCAGAGCAGTGGTGTTTGGGCAGTGTAGTGGGTCATCCTGGAAGTGGTGTTTCAGGGTTTAGGGCAGTGCAGTGGTGTTCGGGCAGTGTAGGGGGTCATGCAGGGGGTGGTGTTTCAGGGTTTAGGGCAGTGCATTGGAGTTCAGGCAGTGTAGGGGGTCATGCAGGGGGTGGTGTTTCAGGGTTTAGGGCAGTGCAGTGGTTTTCGGGCAGCGTAGGGTGTCTTGCTGGGGTGGTGTTTAAGGGATTTGGGCAGTGGTGTTCAGGCAGTGTAGGGGGTCTTGCTGGGGATGGTGTTTCAGGGTTCAGGGCAGTGCAGAGGTGTTCAGGCAGTGTCGGAGGTCTTGGTGGGGTGGTGTTTCAGGGTTTAGGGCAGTGCAGTGGTGTTCAGGCAGTGTAGGGGGTCGTGCAGAGGGGTGGTGTTTCAGGGTTTAGGGCAGTGCTGTGGTTTTCGGGCAGTGTAGGGGGTCGTGCTGGGGGTGGTGTTTCAGGGTTTAGGGCAGTGCAGTGGTGTTCGGGCAGTGTAGGGGGTTGTGCAGGGGTTGGTGTTTCAGGGTTTAGGGCAGTGTGTTTGGGCACTGTAGGGGGTCGTGCAGGGGGTTGTGTTTCAGGGTTTAGGGCAGTGCAGTGGTTTTCGGGCAGCGTAGGGTGTCTTGCTGGGGTGGTGTTTAAGGGTTTAGGGCAGTATTCTTCAGGCAGTGTAAGGGGTTTTGTTGGAGGTGGTGTTTCAGGGTTCAGGGCAGTGCAGAGGTGTTCGGGCAGTGTAGGGGATCTTGCTGGGGATGGTGTTTCAGGATTTAGGGCAGTGCAGTGGTGTTCGGGCAGTGTAGGGGGTCGTGCAGGGGGGTGGTGTTTCAGGGTTTAGGGCAGTGCAGTGGTGTTCGGGCAGTATAGTGGGTCGTGTTGGGGGTGGTGTTTCAGGGTTTAGGGCAGTGCAGTGGTGTTCGGGCAGTGTAGGGGGTCATTCTGGGGCTGGTGTTTCAGGGTGTAGGGCAGTGCAGTGGTGTTCGGGCAGTGTAGGGGGTCATGGTGGGGCTGGTGTTTCAGGGTCTAGGGCCGTGCAGTGGTGTTCGGGCAGTGTGAGGGGTCGTGCTAGGACTGGTTTTTTAGGGTTAGGGCAGTGCAGTGGAGTTTGGGCAGTGTAGGGGGTCGTGCTGGGGCTGGTGTTTTATGGTTTAGGGTAGTGCAGTGGTGTTTGGGCAGTGTTGAGGGTCATGCTGGGGGGTCTTTTAGGGTAGTGCAGTGGTGTTCCGGTAGTGTAGGGTGTCGTGCAGGGGGTGGTGTTATAGGGTTTAGGGCAGTGAAGTGGTGTTCGGGAAGTGTGGGGGGTCGTGCTGGGGTAGAGTTTAAGGGTTTAGGGCAGTGCAGTGGTGTTGAGGCAGTGTAGGGGGTCATGCTGGGGTGGTGTTTCAGGGTTTAGGGCAGTGCAGTGGTGTTCGGGCAGTGTAGGGGGTCATGCTGGGGGTGGTGTTTCAGGGTTTAGGTCAGTGCAATGGTGTGCGGGTACTGTAGGGGTCGTGCTTTGGATGGTGTATCAGGGTTTAGGGCATTGCAGTGGTGTTCGTGCAGTGTAGGGGGTCGTGCTGGGGGTGGTGTTTAAGGGTTTAGGGCAGTGCAGTGGTGTTCGGGCAGTGTAGGGGGTCATGCTGGTGTTTTAGGTTTTAGGGCAGAGCAGTGGTGTTTGGGCAGTGTAGGGGTCGTGCTGGGCTGGTGTTTCAGGGTTTAGGGCAGTGCAGTGGTGTTTGGGCAGAGTAGGGGATCGTGCTGGGGGTGGTGTTTCAGGGTTTAGGGCAGTGCAGTGGTGTTTGGGCAATATAGGGGGTCTTTCAGGGGGTGGCATTTCAGGGTTTAGGACAGTGGTGCAGTGGTGTTCGGGCAGTGTAGAGGGTCTTGCAGGGGAAGGCGTTTCAGGGTTTAGGGTAGTGGTGTTCGGACAGTGGAGGAGGTCGTGCTGGGGGTGGTGTTTCAGGGTTTAGGGCAGTGCAGTGGTGTTTGGGCAGTGTAGGGGGGTCATGCAAGGGGTGGTGTTTCAGGGTTTAGGGCAGTGGAGTGGTTTTCGGGCAGTGTAGGTTGTCATGCTGGGGGTGGTGTTTCAGGGTTTAGGGCAGTGCAGTGGTGTTCGGGCAGTGTAGGGGGTCGTGCTGGGGGTGGTGTTTAAGGGTACAGGGCAGTGCAGATGTGTTCGGGCAGTGTAGGGGGTCTTGCTGGGGGTGGTGCTTCAGGGTTTAGGGCAGTGCAGTGGTGTTCGGGCAGTGTAGGGGGTCATCCTGGGAGTGGTGTTTCAGGGTTTAGGGCAGTGCAGTGGTGTTCGGGCAGTGTAGGGGGTCGTGCAAGGGGTGGTGTTTCAGGGTTTAGGGCAGTGGAGTGGTTTTCGGGCAGTGTAGGGGGTCATGCTGGGGGTGGTGTTTCAGGGTTTAGGGCAGTGCAGTGGTGTTCGGGCAGTGTAGGGGGTCGTGCTGGGGGTGGTGTTTAAGGGTACAGGGCAGTGCAGATGTGTTCGGGCAGTGTAGGGGGTCTTGCTGGGGTAGGTGCTTCAGGGTTTAGGGCAGTGCAGTGGTGTTCGGGCAGTGTTGAGGGTCATGCTGGGGGTGGTATTTTAGGGTAGTGCAGTGGAGTTAAAGGTAGTATAGGGTGTTGTGCAGGGGGTGGTGTTTTAGGGTTTAGGGCAGTGAAGTGGTGTTTGGGCAGTGTAGGGGATCATCCTGGGAGTGGTGTTTCAGGGTTTAGGGCAGTGCAGTGGTGTTCGGGCAGTGTAGGGGGTCGTGCAAGGGGTGGTGTTTCAGGGTTTAGGGCAGTGGAGTGGTTTTTGGGCAGTGTAGGGGGTCATGCTGGGGGTGGTGCTTCAGGGTTTAGGGCAGTGCAGATGTGTTCGGGCAGTGTAGGGGGTCGTGCTGGGGGTGGTGCTTCAGGGTTTAGGGCAGTGCAGTGGTGTTCGGGCAGTGTAGGGGGTTGTGCAGGGGGTGCTGTTTCAGGGTTTAGGGCAGTGCAGTGGTGTTCGGGCAGTGTGGTGGGTCATGCTGGGGTTGGTGTTTCAGGGTTTAGGGCAGTGCAGTGGTGTTCGGGCAGTGTAGGGGGTCATGCTGGGGCTGGTGTTTCAGGGTTTAGGGCAGTGCAGTGGTGTTCATGCAGTGTAGGGGGTCGTGGTGGGGCTGGTGTTTCAGGGTTTAGGGCCGTGCAGTGGTGTTCGGGCAGTGTGAGGGGTCGTGCTGGGGCTGATGTTTTAGGGTTAGGGCAGTGCAGTGGTGTTCGGCAGTGTAGGGGGTCGTGCTGGGGCTGGTGTTTTATGGTTTAGGGTAGTGCAGTGGTGTTCGGGCAGTGTTGAGGGTCATGCTGGGGGTGGTGTTTTAGGGTAGTGCAGTGGTGTTCCGGTAGTGTAGGGTGTCGTGCAGGGGGTGGTGTTTTAGGGTTTAGGGCAGTGAAGTGGTGTTCGGGCAGTGTGGGGGGTCATGCTGGGGGTAGTGTTTTAGGGTTTAGGGCAGTGCAGTGGTGTTCAGGCAGTGTAGGGGGTCGAGCTGGGGTGGTGTTTCAGGGTTTAGGGCAGTGCAGTGGTGTTTGGGCAGTGTAGGGGTTGTGCTGGGGGTGGTGTTTCAGGGTTTAGTTGCAGTGCAGTGGTTTTCGGGCAATATAGGGGGTCTTGCAGGGGGTGGCGTTTCAGGGTTTAGGGCAGTGGTGCAGTGGTGTTCGGGCAGTTTAGAGTGTCTTGCAGGGGGTGTTGTTTCAGGGTTTAGGGCAGTGCAGTGGTGTTCGGGCAGTGTAGAGGGTCGTGCTGGGGGTGGTATTTCAGGGTTTAGGGCAGTGCAGTAGTGTGCGGGTAGTGTAGGGGGTCGTGCTGTGGATGGTGTTTCAGGGTTTAGGGCATTGCAGTGGTGTACGTGCAGTGTAGGGGGTCGTGCTGGGGGTGGTGTTTAAGGGTTTAGGGCAGTGCAGTGGTGTGCGGGCAGTGTAGGGGGTCGTGCTGGGGCTGGTGTTTCAGGATTTAGGGCAGTGCAGTGGTGTTCGGGCAGTGTAGGGGGTCATGGTGGGGCTGGTGTTTCAGGGTCTAGGGCCGTGCAGTGGTGTTCGGGCAGTGTGAGGGGTCGTGCTAGGACTGGTTTTTTAGGGTTAGGGCAGTGCAGTGGAGTTTGGGCAGTGTAGGGGGTCGTGCTGGGGCTGGTGTTTTATGGTTTAGGGTAGTGCAGTGGTGTTCGGGCAGTGTTGAGGGTCATGCTGGGGGGGTCTTTTAGGGTAGTGCAGTGGTGTTCCGGTAGTGTAGGGTGTCGTGCAGGGGGTGGTGTTTTAGGGTTTAGGGCAGTGAAGTGGTGTTCGGGAAGTGTGGGGGGTCGTGCTGGGGTAGAGTTTTAGGGTTTAGGGCAGTGCAGTGGTGTTGAGGCAGTGTAGGGGGTCATGCTGGGGTGGTGTTTCAGGGTTTAGGGCAGTGCAGTGGTGTTCGGGCAGTGTAGGGGGTCATGCTGGGGGTGGTGTTTCAGGGTTTAGGTCAGTGCAATGGTGTGCGGGTACTGTAGGGGTCGTGCTTTGGATGGTGTATCAGGGTTTAGGGCATTGCAGTGGTGTTTGGGCAGTGTAGTGGTCATGCTGGGCTGGTGTTTCAGGGTTTAGGGCAGTGCAGTGGTGTTTGGGCAGTGTAGGGGATCGTGCTGGGGGTGGTGTTTCAGGGTTTAGGGCAGTGCAGTGGTGTTTGGGCAATATAGGGGGTCTTTCAGGGGGTGGCATTTCAGGGTTTAGGACAGTGGTGCAGTGGTGTTCGGGCAGTGTAGAGGGTCTTGCAGGGGAAGGCGTTTCAGGGTTTAGGGTAGTGGTGTTCGGACACTGGAGGGGGTCGTGCTGGGGGTGGTGTTTCAGGGTTTAGGGCAGTGCAGTGGTGTTCGGGCAGTGTAGGGGGTCGTGCAAGGGGTGGTGTTTCAGGGTTTAGGGCAGTGGAGTGGTTTTCGGGCAGTGTAGGGGGTCATGCTGGGGGTGGTGTTTCAGGGTTTAGGGCAGTGCAGTGGTGTTCGGGCAGTGTAGGGGGTCGTGCTGGGGGTGGTGTTTAAGGGTACAGGGCAGTGCATATGTGTTCGGGCAGTGTAGGGGGTCTTGCTGGGGGTGGTGCTTCAGGGTTTAGGGCAGTGCAGTGGTGTTCGGGCAGTGTAGGGGGTCATCCTGGGAGTGGTGTTTCAGGGTTTAGGGCAGTGCAGTGGTGTTCGGGCAGTGTAGGGGGTCGTGCAAGGGGTGGTGTTTCAGGGTTTAGGGCAGTGGAGTGGTTTTCGGGCAGTGTAGGGGGTCATGCTGGGGGTGGTGTTTCAGGGTTTAGGGCAGTGCAGTGGTGTTCGGGCAGTGTAGGGGGTTGTGCTGGGGGTGGTGTTTAAGGGTACAGGGCAGTGCAGATGTGTTCGGGCAGTGTAGGGGGTCTTGCTGGGGGTGGTGCTTCAGGGTTTAGGGCAGTGCAGTGGTGTTCGGGCAGTGTTGAGGGTCATGCTGGGGGTGGTATTTTAGGGTAGTGCAGTGGAGTTAAAGGTAATATAGGGTGTTGTGCAGGGGGTGGTGTTTTAGGGTTTAGGGCAGTGAAGTGGTGTTTGGGCAGTGTAGGGGGTCATCCTGGGGGTGGTGTTTCAGGGTTTAGGGCAGAGCAGATGTGTTCGGGCAGTGTAGGGGGTCGTGCTGGGGGTGGTGCTTCAGGGTTTAGGGCAGTGCAGTGGTGTTCGGGCAGTGTAGGGGGTTGTGCAGGGGGTGCTGTTTCAGGGTTTAGGGCAGTGCAGTGGTGTTCGGGCAGTGTGGTGGGTCATGCTGGGGGTGGTGTTTCAGGGTTTAGGGCAGTGCAGTGGTGTTCGGGCAGTGTAGGGGGTCATGCTGGGGCTGGTGTTTCAGGGTTTAGGGCAATGCAGTGGTGTTCATGCAGTGTAGGGGGTTGTGGTGGGGCTGGTGTTTCAGGGTTTAGGGCCGTGCAGTGGTGTTCGGGCAGTGTGAGGGGTCGTGCTGGGGCTGATGTTTTAGGGTTAGGGCAGTGCAGTGGTGTTCGGCAGTGTAGGGGGTCGTGCTGGGGCTGGTGTTTTATGGTTTAGGGTAGTGCAGTGGTGTTCGGGCAGTGTTGAGGGTCATGCTGGGGGTGGTGTTTTAGGGTAGTGCAGTGGTGTTCCGGTAGTGTAGGGTGTCGTGCAGGGGGTGGTGTTTTAGGGTTTAGGGCAGTGAAGTGGTGTTCGGGCAGTGTGGGGGGTCATGCTGGGGGTAGTGTTTTAGGGTTTAGGGCAGAGCAGTGGTGTTCAGGCAGTGTAGGGGGTCGAGCTGGGGTGGTGTTTCAGTGTTTAGGGCAGTGCAGTGGTGTTTGGGCAGTGTAGGGGTTGTGCTGGGGGTGGTGTTTCAGGGTTTAGTTGCAGTGCAGTGGTTTTCGGGCAATATAGGGGGTCTTGCAGGGGGTGGCGTTTCAGGGTTTAGGGCAGTGGTGCAGTGGTGTTCGGGCAGTTTAGAGTGTCTTGCAGGGGGTGTTGTTTCAGGGTTTAGGGCAGTGCAGTGGTGTTCGGGCAGTGTAGAGGGTCGTGCTGGGGGTGGTATTTCAGGGTTTAGGGCAGTGCAGTGGTGTGCGGGTAGTGTAGGGGGTTGTGCTGTGGATGGTGTTTCAGGGTTTAGGGCATTGCAGTGGTGTACGTGCAGTGTAGGGGGTCGTGCTGGGGGTGGTGTTTAAGGGTTTAGGGCAGTGCAGTGGTGTGCGGGCAGTGTAGGGGGTCGTGCTGGGGCTGGTGTTTCAGGATTTAGGGCAGTGCAGTGGTGTTCGGGCAGTGTAGGGGGTCGTGCTGGTGTTTTAGGGTTTAGGGCAGAGCAGTGGTGTTTGGGCAGTGTAGGGGGTCATGCTGGGGGTGGTGTTTCAGGGTTTAGGGTAGTGGTGTTCGGGCAGTGTAGGGGTCATGCTGGGGGTGTTGTTTCAGGGTTTAGGGCAGTGCAGTGGTGTTTGGGCAGTGTAGAGGGTCGTGCTGGGGGTGGTGTTTCAGGGTTTAGGGCAGTGCAGTGGTGTGCGGGTAGTATAGGGGGTCGTGCTGTGGATGGTGTTTCAGGGTTGAGGGCATTGCAGTGGTGTACGTGCAGTGTAGGGGGTCGTGCTGGGGGTGGTGTTTAAGGGTTTAGGGCAGTGCAGTGGTGTGCGGGCAGTGTAGGGGGTCGTGCGGGGGCTGGTGTTTCAGGATTAAGGGCAGTGCAGTGGTGTTCGGGCAGTGTAGGGGGTCGTGCTGGTGTTTTAGGGTTTAGGGCAGAGCAGTGGTGTTTGGGCAGTGTAGGGGGTCATCCTGGAAGTGGTGTTTTAGGGTTTAGGGCAGTGTAGTGGTATTTGGGCAGTGTAGGGGGTCGTGCAGGGGGTGGTGTTTCAGGGTTTAGGGCAGTGCAGTGGTTTTCGGGCAGCATAGGGTGTCTTGCTGGGGTGGTGTTTAAGGGTTTAGGGCAGTGGGGTTCAGGCAGTGTAGGGGGTCTTGCTGGGGGGGTGTTTCAGGGTTCAGGGCAGTGCAGAGGTGTTCGGACAGTGTAGGGGGTCTTGCTGGGGGTGGTGTTTCAGGGTTTTGGGCAGTGCAGTGGTGTTCGGGCAGTGTAGGGGGTCTTGCAGGGGGGTGGTGTTTCAGGGTTTAGGGCAGTGCTTTGGTTTTCGGGCAGTGTAGAGGGTCGTGCTGGGGGTGGTGTTTCAGGGTTTAGGGCAGTGCAGTGGTGTTCGGGCAGTGTAGAGGGTCGTGCTGGGGTGGTGTTTCAGGGTTTAGGGCAGTGCAGTGGTGTGCGGGTAGTGTAGGGGGTCGTGCTGTGGGTGGTGTTTCAGGGTTTAGGGCATTGCAGTGGTGTTCGTGCAGTGTAGGGGATCGTGCTGGGGGTGGTGTTTAAGGGTTTAGGGCAGTGCACTGGTGTGCGGGCAGTGTAGGGGGACATGCTGGGGCTGGTGTTTCAGGATTTAGGGTAGTGCAGTGGTGTTCGGGCAGTGTAGGGGGTCGTGCTGGTGTATTAGGGTTTAGGGCAGAGCAGTGGTGTTTGGGCAGTGTAGTGGGTCATCCTGGAAGTGGTGTTTCAGGGTTTAGGGCAGTGCAATGGTGTTCGGGCAGTGTAGGGGGTCATGCAGGGGGTGGTGTTTCAGGGTTTAGGGCAGTGCAGTGGAGTTCGGGCAGTGTAGGGGGTCATGCAGGGGGTGGTGTTTCAGGGTTTAGGGCAGTGCAGTGGTTTTCGGGCAGCGTAGGGTGTCTTGCTGGGGTGGTGTTTAAGGGATTTGGGCAGTGGTGTTCAGGCAGTGTAGGGGGTCTTGCTGGGGATGGTGTTTCAGGGTTCAGGGCAGTGCAGAGGTGTTCGGGCAGTGTCGGAGGTCTTGGTGGGGTGATGTTTCAGGGTTTAGGGCAGTGCAGTGGTGTTCAGGCAGTGTAGGGGGTCGTGCAGGGGGGTGGTGTTTCAGGGTTTAGGGCAGTGCTGTGGTTTTCGGGCAGTGTAGGGGGTCGTGCTGGGGGTGGTGTTTCAGGGTTTAGGGCAGTGCAGTGGTGTTCGGGCAGTGTAGGGGGTTGTGCAGGGGTTGGTGTTTCAGGGTTTAGGGCAGTGTGTTTGGGCACTGTAGGGGGTCGTGCAGGGGGTTGTGTTTCAGGGTTTAGGGCAGTGCAGTGGTTTTCGGGCAGCGTAGGGTGTCTTGCTGGGGTGGTGTTTAAGGGTTTAGGGCAGTATTCTTCAGGCAGTGTAAGGGGTTTTGTTGGAGGTGGTGTTTCAGGGTTCAGGGCAGTGCAGAGGTGTTCGGGCAGTGTAGGGGATCTTGCTGGGGATGGTGTTTCAGGATTTAGGGCAGAGCAGTGGTGTTCGGGCAGTGTAGGGGGTCATGCAGGGGGGTGGTGTTTCAGGGTTTAGGGCAGTGCAGTGGTGTTCGGGCAGTATAGTGGGTCGTGTTGGGGGTGGTGTTTCAGGGTTTAGGGCAGTGCAGTGGTGTTCGGGCAGTGTAGGGGGTCATTCTGGGGCTGGTGTTTCAGGGTTTAAGGCAGTGCAGTGGTGTTCGGGCAGTGTAGGGGGTCATGGTGGGGCTGGTGTTTCAGGGTCTAGGGCCGTGCAGTGGTGTTCGGGCAGTGTAGGGGGTCGTGCTAGGACTGGTTTTTTAGGGTTAGGGCAGTGCAGTGGAGTTTGGGCAGTGTAGGGGGTCGTGCTGGGGCTGGTGTTTTATGGTTTAGGGCAGTGCAGTGGTGTTCGGGCAGTGTAGGGGGTCGTGCTGGGGCTGGTGTTTCACGGTTTAGGGCAGTGCAGTGGTGTTCGGGCGGAATAGGAGGTCATGCTGGTGGTGGTGTTTCAGGGTTCATGGCAGGGCAGTGCAGTGGTGTTTGGGCCAGTATAGAGGGTTGTGCTGGGGGTGGTGTTTCAGGGTTTAGGGCAGTGCAGTGGTGTGCGGTTGTGTAGGGGGTCGTGCTGTGGATGGTGTTTCAGGGCTTAGGGCATTGCAGTGGTGTTCGTGCAGTGTAGGGGGTCATGCTGGGGGTGGTGTTTAAGGGTTTAGGGCAGTGCAGTGGTGTGCGGGCAGTGTAGGGGGTCGTGCTGGGGCTGGTGTTTCAGGATTTTATGGCAGTGCAGTGGTGTTTGGGCAGTGTAGGGGGTTGTGCTGGTGATTTAGGGTTTAGGGCAGAGCTGTGGTGTTTGGGCAGTGTAGGGGGTCATCCTGGAAGTGGTGTTTCAGGGTTTAGGGCAGTGCAGTGGTGTGCGGGTAGTGTAGGGGTCGTGCTGTGGGTGGTGTTTCAGGGTTTAGGGCAATGCAGTGGTGTTCGTGCAGTATAGGGGGTCGTGCTGGGGGTGGTGTTTAAGGGTTTAGGGCAGTCAACTGGTGTACGGGCAGTGTACGGGGTTATGCTGGGACTGGTGTTTCTGGGTTTAGGGCAGTGCAATTTTGTTCGGGCAGTGTAGGGGGTCATGCTGGTATTTCAGGGTTTAGGACAGAGCAGTGGTGTTCAGGCAGTGTAGGGGGATGTGCTGGGGGTGGTGTTTCAGGGCTGGGGTCAGAGCAGTGGTGTTCAGGCAGTGTAGGGGGTCATGCAGGGGGTGGTGTTTCAGGGTTTAGGGCAGTGCAGTGGTTTTCGGGCAGCGTAGAGTGTTTTGCTGGGGTGGTGTTTAAGGGTTTAGGGCAGTGGTGTTCAGTCAGTGTAGGGGGTCTTGCTGGGGGTAGTGTTTCAGGGTTCAGGGCAGTGCAGAGGTGTTCGGGTAGTGTAGGGGGTCGTGCTGGAGTTTTAGGGTTTAGGGCAGAGCAGTGGTGTTTGGGCAGTGTAGTGGGTATTCCTGGAAGTGGTATTTCAGTGTTTAGGGCAGTGCAGTGGTATTCGGGCAGTGTAGGGGGTTGTGCAGGGGGGTGGTGTTTCAGGGTTTAGGGCAGTGCTATGGTTTTCGGGCAGTGTAGAGGGTCGTGCTGGGGGCGGTGTTTCAGGGTTTAGGGCAGTGCAGTGGTGTTCGGGCAGTGTAGAGTGTCGTGCTGGGGGTGGTGTTTCAGGGTTTGGGGCAGTGCAGTGGTGTGCGGGTAGTGTAGGGGGTCATGCTGTGGGTGGTGTTTCAGGGTTTAGGACATTGCAGTGGTGTTCGTGCTGTGTAGGGGGTCATGCTGGGGGTGGTGTTTTACGGTTTAGGGCAGTGCAGTAGTGTTCGGGCAGAGTAGGGGGTCATGCTGAGGGTGGTATTTCAGGATTTAGGGCAGTGCAGTGGTGTTCAGGCGGTGTAGGATTCATGCTGGGGGTGATGTTTCAGGGTTTATGGCACTGCAGTGGTGTTCGGGCAGTGTAGGGGGTCTTTCTGGGGGTGACATTTCAGGGTTCAGGGCAGTGGTGCAGTGGTGTTCGGGAAGTGTAGAGGGTCTTGCAAGGGGTGGCGTTTCAGGGTTTAGAGCAGTGGTGTTCGGGCAGTGTAGGGGGTCTTGCTGGGGGTGGTGTTTCAGGGTTTAGGGCAGCGCAGTGGCGTGCGCGCAGTGTAGGGGGTCGTGCTGGGGATGGTGTTTCAGGGTTTAGGGCAGTGCAGTGGTGTTCGGGCAGTGTAGGGGGTTGTGCTGGTGTTTCAGGGTTTAGGGCAGAGCAGTGGTGTTCAGGCAGTGTAGGGGGACGTGCTGGGGGTGGTGTTTCAGGGTTTAGGGCAGAGCAGTGGTGTTCAGGCAGTGTAGGGCGTCGTGCTGGGGGTGGTGTTTCAGGAATTAGGGCAGTGCAGTGGTGTTCTGGCAGTGTAGTAGGACGTGCTGGGGGTGGTGTTTTAGGGTTTAGGGCAGAGCAGTGGTGTTTGGGCAGAATAGGGGTTCGTCCTGAGAGTGGTGTTTCAGGGTTTAGGGCAGTGCAGTGGTGATCGGGCAGTGTAGGGGATCATGCAGGGGGTGATGTTTCAGGGTTTAGGGCAGTGTAGTGGTGTTCGGGCATTCTAGGGTTTCTTGCTGGAGTGGTGTTTCAGGGATTAGGGCAGTGGTGTTCAGGCAGTGTAGGGGGTCCTGCTGGGGGTGGTGTTTCAGGGTTCAGGGAAGTGCAGAGGTGTTCGGGCAGTGTAGGGGGTCTTGCTGGGGGTGGTGTTTCAGGGTTTATGGCAGTGCAGTGGTGTTCGGGCAGTGTAGGGGGTCGTGCAGGGGGGTGGTGTTTCAGGTTTTAGGGCAGTGCAGTGGTTTTCGGGCATTGTATCGGGTCATGCTGGGTGGTGTTTAAGGGTTCAGGGCAGTGCAGAGGTGTTTGGGCAGTATAGGGTGTCTTGCTCGGGTGGTGTTTCAGGATTTAGGGCAGTGCATCGGTGTGCGGGCAGTGTACGGGGTCGTGCTGGGACTGGTGTTTCTGGGTTTAGGGCAGTGCAGTTTTGTTCGGGCAGTGTAGGGGGTCGTGCTGGTGTTTCAGGGTTTAGGACAGAGCAGTGGTGTTCAGGCAGTGTAGGGGGTTGTGCAGGGGGTGGTGTTTCAGGGTTTAGGTCAGAGCAGTGGTGTTCAGGCAGTGTAGGGGGTCGTGCAGGGGGTGGTGTTTCAGGGTTTAGGGCAGTGCAGTGGTTTTCGGGCAGCGTAGGGTGTCTTGCTGGGGTGGTGTTTAAGGGTTTAGGGCAGTGGTGTTCAGGCAGTGTAGGGGGTCTTGCTGGGGGTGGTGTTTCAGGGTTCAGGGCAGTGCAGAGGTGTTCGGACAGTGTAGGGGGTCATGCTGGGAGTGGTGTTTCAGGGTTTAAGGCAGTGCAGTGGTGTTCTGGCAGTGTAGGGGGTCGTGTAGGGGGGTACTGTTTCAGGCTTCAGGGCAGTGCTATGGTTTTTGGGCAGTGTAGAGGGTCGTGCTGGGGGTGGTGTTTCAGGGTTTAGGGCAGTGCAGTGGTGTTCCGGCAGTGTAGAGGGTCGTGCTGGGGGTGGTGTTTCAGGGTTTAGGGCAGTGCAGTGGTGTGCGGGTAGTGTAGGGGGTCATGCTGTGGGTGGTGTTTCAGGGTTTAGGACATTGCAGTGGTGTTCGTGCTGTGTAGGGGGTCGTGCAGGGAGTGGTGTTTTAGAGTTTAGGGCAGTGCAGTAATCTTCGGGCAGAGTAGGGGGTCATGCTGGTGGTGGTATTTCAGGGTTTAGGGCAGTGCAGTGGTGTTCAGGCAGTGTAGGATTCGTGCTGGGGGTGATGTTTCAGGGTTTAGGGCACTGCAGTGGTGTTCGGGCAGTGTAGGGGGTCTTTCAGGGGGTGGCGTTTCAGGGTTCAGGGCAGTGGTGCAGTCGTGTTCGGGAAGTGTAGAGGGTCTTGCAAGGGGTGGCGTTTCAGGGTTTAGAGCAGTGGTGTTTGGGCACTGTAGGGGGTCTTGCTGGGGGTGGTGTTTCAGGGATTAGGGCAGCGAAGTGGCATGCGGGCAGTGTAGGGGGTCGTGCTGGGGATGGTGTTTCAGGGTTTAGGGCAGTGCAGTAGTGTTCTGGCAGTGTAGGGGGTTGTGCTGGTGTTTCAGGGTTTAGGGCAGAGCAGTGGTGTTCAGGCAGTGTAGGGGGACGTGCTGGGGATGGAGTTTCAGGGTTTAGGGCAGAGCAGTGGTGTTTAGGCAGTGTAGGGCGTCGTGCTGGGGGTGGTGTTTCAGGAATTAGCGCAGTGCAGTGGTGTTCTGGCAGTGTAGGGGGACGTCCTGGGGGTGGTGTTTTAGGGTTTAGGGCAGAGCAGTGGTGTTTGGGCAGTATAGGGGTTCGTCCTGGGAGTGATGTTTCAGGGTTTAGGGCAGTGCAGTGGTGGTCGGGCAGTGTAGGGGGTCCTGCTGGGGTTGGTGCTTCAGGGTTTAAGGCAGTGCAGTGGTGTTCGGGCAGTGTAGGGGGTCGTGCAGGGGGGTGGTGTTTCAGGGTTCAGGGCAGTGCTATGGTTTTTGGGCAGTGTAGAGGGTCATGCTGGGGGTGGTGTTTCAGGGTTTAGGGCAGTGCAGTGGTGTTCCGGCAGTGTAGAGGGTCGTGCTGGGGGTGGTGTTTCAGGGTTTAGGGCAGTGCAGTGGTGTGCAGGTAGTGTAGGGGGTCATGCTGTGGGTGGTGTTTCAGGGTTTAGGACATTGCAGTGGTGTTCGTGCTGTGTAGGGGGTCGTGCAGGGGGGTGGTGTTTCAGGGTTTAGGGCAGTGCAGTGGTATTCGGGCAGTGTAGGGGGTCGTGCAGGGGGTGATGATTCAGGGTTTAGGGCAGTGCATTGGTGTTCGGGCAGTGTAGGGGGTCATGCAGGTGGTGGTGCTTCAGGGTTTAGGACAGTGCAGTGGTTTTCAGGCAGCATAGGGTGTCTTGCTGGTGTGGTGTTTAAGGGTTTAGGGCAGTGGTGTTCAGGCAGTGTAAGGGGTTTTGCTGGGGGTGGTGTTTCAGGGTTCAGGGCAGTGCAGAGGTGTTCGGGCAGTGTAGGGGATCTAGCTGGGGATGGTGTTTCAGGCTTCGGGGCAGTGCAGTGGTGTTTGGGCAGTGTAGGGGGGCGTGCAGGGGGGTGGTGTTTCAGGATTTAGGGCAGTGCAGTGGTTTTCGGGCAGTGTAGGGGGTCATGCTGGGGGTGGTGTTTCAGGCTTTAGGGCAGTGCAGTGGTGTTCGGGCAGTGTAGGGGGTCGTGCAGGGGGGTGGTGTTTCAGGGTTTAGGGCAGTGCAGTGGTGTTCGGGCAGTGTAGTGGGTCGTGTTGGGGGTGGTGTTTCAGGGTTTAGGGCAGTACAGAGGTGTTCGGGCAGTGTAGGGCGTGTTGCTGGGGGTGGTGTTTCCGGTTTTAGGGCAGTGCAGTGGTGTTCGGGCAGTGTAGGGGGTCGTGCAGGGGGGTGGTGTTTCAGGGTTTAGGGCAGTGCAGTGGTGTTCGGGCAGTGTAGTGGGTCGTGTTGGGGGTGGTGTTTCAGGGTTTAGGGTAGTGCAGTGGTGTTTTGGCAGTGTAGGGGGTCATGCTGGGGATGGTGTTTCAGGGTTTAGGGCAGTGCAGTGGTGTTCGGGCAGTGTAGGGGGTTGTGGTGGGGCTGGTGTTTCAGGGTTTAGGGCCGTGTAGTGGTATTCGGGCAGTGTGAGGAGTCGTGCTGGGGCTGGTGCTTTAGGGTTAGGGCAGTGCAATGGTGTTCGGGCAGTGTAGGGGGTCGTGCTGGGGCTGGTGTTTTATGGTTTAGGGTAGTGCAGTGGTGTTTTGGCAGTGTAGGGGGTCATGCTGGGGATGGTGTTTCAGGGTTTAGGGCAGTGAAGTGGTGTTCGGGCAGTGTGGGGGGTCGTGCTGGGGGTAGTGTTTTAGGGTTTAGGGCAGTGCAGTGGTGTTCAGGCAGTGTAGGGGGTCGTGCTGGGGTGGTGTTTCAGGATTTAGGGCAGTGCAGTGGTTTTCGGGCAGTGTAGGGGGTCGTGCTGTGGGTGGTGTTTCAGGCTTTAGGGCAGTGCAGTGGTGCTCGGGCAGTGTAGGGGGTCGTTCTGGGGGTGGTGTTTAGGGGTTCAGGGCAGTGCAGAGGTGTTCGGGCAGTGTAGGGGGTGTTGCTGGGGGTGGTGTTTCCGGTTTTAGGGCAGTGCAGTGGTGTTCGGGCAGTGTAGGGGGTCGTGCAGGGGGGTGGTGTTTCAGGGTTTAGGGCAGTGTAGTGGTGTTCGGGCAGTGTAGTGGGTCATGTTGGGGGTGGTGTTTCAGGGTTTAGGGCAGTTCAGTTGTGTGCGGGCAGTGTAGGGGGTCATGCTGGGGATGGTGTTTCAGGGTTTAGGGCAGTGCAGTGGTGTTCGGGCAGTGTAGGGGGTCGTGGTGGGGCTAGTGTTTCAGGGTTTAGGGCCGTGTAGTGGTGTTCGGGCAGTGTGAGGGGTCGTGCTGGGGCTGGTGTTTTAGGGTTAGGGCAGTGCAGTGGTGTTCGGGCAGTGTAGGGGGTCGTGCTGGGGCTGGTGTTTTATGGTTTAGGGTAGTGCAGTGGTGTTCGGGCAGTGTTGAGGGTCATGCTGGGGGGGTGTTTTAGGGTAGTGCAGTGGTGTTGTGGTAGAGTAGGGTGTCGTGCAGGTGGTGGTGTTTTAGGGTTTAAGGCAGTGAAGTGGTGTTCGGGCAGTGTGGGGGGTCATGCTGGTGGTAGTGTTTTAGGGTTTAGGGCAGTGCAGTGGTGTTCAGGCAGTGCAGGGGGTCGTGCTGGGGTGGTGTTTCAGGGTTTAGGCCAGTGCAGTGGTGTTCGGGCAATATAGGGGGTCTTGCAGGGGGTGGCATTTCAGGGTTTAGGGCAGTGGCGCAGTGGTGTTCGGGCAGTGTAGAGGGTCTTGCAGGGGAAGGCGTTTCAGGGTTTAGGGCAGTGCTGTTTGGGCAGTGGAGGGGGTCATGCTAGGGCTGGTGTTTAGGGGTTCAGGGCAGTGCAGAGGTGTTCGGGCAGTGTAGGGGGTGTTGCTGGGGGTGGTGTTTCTGGTTTTAGGGCAGTGCAGTGGTGTTTGGGCAGTGTAGGGGGTCATGTAGGGTGGTGGTGTTTCAGGTTTTAGGGCAGTGCAGTGGTGTTCGGGCAGTGTAGTGGGTCGTGTTGGGGGTGGTGTGTCAGGGTTTAGGGCAGTGTAGTGGTGTTTGGGCAGTGTAGGGGGTCATGCTGGGGATGGTGTTTCAGGGTTTAGGGCAGTGCAGTGGTGTTTGGGCAGTGTAGGGGGTCGTGGTGGGGCTGGTGTTTCAGGGTTTAGGGCCGTGTAGTGGTGTTCTGGCAGTGTGAGGGGTCGTGCTGGGGCTGGTGCTTTAGGGTTAGGGCAGTGCAGTGGTGTTCGGGCAGTGTAGGGGGTCGTGCTGGGGCTGGTGTTTTATGGTTTAGGGTAGTGCAGTGGTGTTCGGGCAGTGTTGAGGGTCATGCTGGGGGTGGTGTTTTAGGTTAGTGCAGTGGTGTTCTGGTAGTGTAGGGTGTCGTGCAGGGGGTGCTGTTTTAGGGTTTAGGGCAGTGAAGTGGTGTTCGGGCAGTGTGGGGGGTTGGGTCGTGCTGGTGGTAGTGTTTTAGGGTTTAGGGCAGTGCCGTGGTGTTCAGGCAGTATAGGGGGTCGTGCTGGGGTGGTGTTTCAGGGTTTAGGCCAGTGCAGTGGTGTTCGGGCAATATAGGGGGTCTTGCAGGGGGTGGCATTTCAGGGTTTAGGGCAGTGGTGCAGTGGTGTTCGGGCAGTGTAGAGGGTCTTGCAGGGGAAGGCGTTTCAGGGTTTAGGGCAGTGGTGTTTTTGGCAGTGGAGGGGGTCGTGCTGGAGCTGGTGTTTCAGGGTTTAGGGCAGTGCAGTGGTGCTCGGACAGTGTAGGGGGTCATTCTGGGGCTGGTGTTCTAGGGTTTAGGGCAGTGCAGTGGTTTTTGGGCAGTGTAGGGGGTCGTACTGGGGCTGGTGTTTTAGGGTTAGGGCAGTGCAGTGGTGTTCGGGAAGTGTAGGGGGTCGTGCTGGGGCTGGTGTTTTAGGGTTTAGGGTGGAGCAGTGGTGTTCGGGCAGTGTAGGGGGTCGTGCTGTGGGTGGTGATTTAGGGTTAGGGCAGTTCAGTGGTGTTCTGGCAGTGTAGGGGGTCGTGCTGGGGCTGGTGTTTTAGGGTTTAGGGTAGAGCAGTGGTGTTCGGGCAGAGTAGGGGGTCATGCTAGGGGTAGTGTTTCAGGGTTTATGGCAGTGGTGCAGTGGTGTTCGGGCAGTGTAGAGGGTCTTGCTGGAGGTGGCGTTTTAGGGTAGTGCAGTGGTGTTCAGGTAGTGTAGGGTGTCTTGCTGGGGGTAGTGTTTTAGGGTTTAGGGTGGAGCAGTGGTGTCCGGGCAGTGTAGGGGGTCGTGCTGGGGGTGGTGTTTTAGGGTGAGGGCAGTGCAGTGGTGTTCTGGCAGTGTAGGGGGTCATGCTGGGGCTGGTGTTTTGGGTTTAGGGTAGAGCAGTGGTGTTCGGGCAGTGTAGGGGGTCGTGCTGGGAGTGGTGTTTCAGGGTTTATGGCAGTGCAGTGGTGTTCGGGCAGTGTTGGGGGTCTTGCAGAGGGTGGCATTTCAGGGTTTAGGGCAGTGGTGCAGTGGTGTTCGGGCAGTGTAGAGGGTCTTGCAGGGAGTGGCATTTCAGGGTTTAGGGCAGTGGTGTTCGGGCAGTTTAGGGGGTCTTGCTGGAGGTTGCGTTTTAGGGTAGTGCAGTGGTGTTCAGGTAGTGTAGGGTGTCTTGCTGGAGGTAGTGTTTTAGGGTTTAGGGCAGTGAAGTGGTGTTCAGGCAGTGTGGGGGGTCGTGCTGGGGGTGGTGGTTTAGGGCAGTGCAGTGGTGTTCGGGCAGTGTAGGGGGTCATGCTGGGGGTGGTGTTTCAGGGTTTATGGTAGTGCAGTGGTGTTGGGGCAGTGTTGAGGGTCATGCTGGGGGGGTGTTTTAGGGTAGTGCAGTGGTGTTGTGGTAGAGTAGGGTGTCGTGCAGGTGGTGGTGTTTTAGGGTTTAAGGCAGTGAAGTGGTGTTCGGGCAGTGTGGGGGGTCATGCTGGTGGTAGTGTTTTAGGGTTTAGGGCAGAGTAGTGGTGTTCAGGCAGTGCAGGGGGTCATGCTGGGGTGGTGTTCGGGAAGTGTAGGGGGTCGTGCTGGGGCTGGTGTTTTGGGGTTTAGGGTGGAGCAGTGGTGTTCGGGCAGTGTAGGGGGTCGTGCTGTGGGTGGTGATTTAGGGTTAGGGCAGTTCAGTGGTGTTCTGGCAGTGTAGGGGGTCGTGCTGGGGCTGGTGTTTTAGGGTTGAGGGTAGAGCAGTGGTGTTCGGGCAGAGTAGGGGGTCATGCTAGGGGTAGTGTTTCAGGGTTTATGGCAGTGGTGCAGTGGTGTTCGGGCAGTGTAGAGGGTCTTGCTGGAGGTGGCGTTTTAGGGTAGTGCAGTGGTGTTCAGGTAGTGTAGGGTGTCTTGCTGGGGGTAGTGTTTTAGGGTTTAGGGTGGAGCAGTGGTGTCCGGGCAGTGTAGGGGGTCGTGCTGGGGGTGGTGTTTTAGGGTGAGGGCAGTGCAGTGGTGTTCTGGCAGTGTAGGGGGTCATGCTGGGGCTGGTGTTTTGGGTTTAGGGTAGAGCAGTGGTGTTCGGGCAGTGTAGGGGGTCGTGCTGGGAGTGGTGTTTCAGGGTTTATGGCAGTGCAGTGGTGTTCGGGCAGTGTTGGGGGTCTTGCAGAGGGTGGCATTTCAGGGTTTAGGGCAGTGGTGCAGTGGTGTTCGGGCAGTGTAGAGGGTCTTGCAGGGAGTGGCATTTCAGGGTTTAGGGCAGTGGTGTTCGGGCAGTTTAGGGGGTCTTGCTGGAGGTTGCGTTTTAGGGTAGTGCAGTGGTGTTCAGGTAGTGTAGGGTGTCTTGCTGGAGGTAGTGTTTTAGGGTTTAGGGCAGTGAAGTGGTGTTCAGGCAGTGTGGGGGGTCGTGCTGGGGGTGGTGGTTTAGGGCAGTGCAGTGGTGTTCGGGCAGTGTAGGGGGTCATGCTGGGGGTAGTGTTTCAGGGTTTATGGCAGTGCAGTGGTGTTCGGGCAGTGTTGGGGGTCTTGCAGAGGGTGGCATTTCAGGGTTTAGGGCAGTGGTGCAGTGGTGTTCGGGCAGTGTAGAGGGTCTTGCAGGGGAAGGCGTTTCAGGGTTTAGGGCAGTGGTGTTTGGGCAGTGGAGGGGGTCGTGCTGGGGCTGGTGTTTCAGGGTTTAGGGCAGTGCAGTGGTGTTCGGACAGTGTAGGGGGTCATTCTGGGGATGGTGTTCTAGGGTTTAGGGCAGTGCAGTGGTGTTTGGGCAGTGTAGAGGGTCTTGCTGGAGCTAGCGTTTTAGGGTAGTGCAGTGGTGTTCAGGTAGTGTAGGGTGTCTTGCTGGGGGTAGTGTTTTAGGGTTTAGGGCGGAGCAGTGGTGTCCGGGCAGTGTAGGGGGTCATGCTGGGGGTGGTGTTTTAGGGTTAGGGCAGTGCAGTGGTGTTCTGGCAGTGTAGGGGGTCATGCTGGGGCTGGTGTTTTGGGTTTAGGGTAGAGCAGTGGTGTTCGGGCAGTGTAGGGGGTCATGCTGGGGGTGGTGTTTCAGGGTTTATGGCAGTGCAGTGGTGTTCAGACAGTGTTGGGGGTCTTGCAGAGGGTGGCATTTCAGGGTTTAGGGCAGTGGTGCAGTGGTGTTCGGGCAGTGTAGAGGGTCTTGCAGGGGAAGGCGTTTCAGGGTTTAGGGCAGTGGTGTTTGGGCAGTGGAGGGGGTCGTGCTGGGGCTGGTGTTTCAGGGTTTAGGGCAGTGCAGTGGTGTTCGGACAGTGTAGGGGGTCATTCTGGGGATGGTGTTCTAGGGTTTAGGGCAGTGCAGTGGTGTTTGGGCAGTGTAGAGGGTCTTGCTGGAGCTAGCGTTTTAGGGTAGTGCAGTGGTGTTCAGGTAGTGTAGGGTGTCTTGCTGGGGGTAGTGTTTTAGGGTTTAGGGCGGAGCAGTGGTGTCCGGGCAGTGTAGGGGGTCATGCTGGGGGTGGTGTTTTAGGGTTAGGGCAGTGCAGTGGTGTTCTGGCAGTGTAGGGGGTCATGCTGGGGCTGGTGTTTCAGGGTTTATGGTAGTGCAGTGGTGTTGGGGCAGTGTTGAGGGTCATGCTGGGGGGGTGTTTTAGGGTAGTGCAGTGGTGTTGTGGTAGAGTAGGGTGTCGTGCAGGTGGTGGTGTTTTAGGGTTTAAGGCAGTGAAGTGGTGTTCGGGCAGTGTGGGGGGTCATGCTGGTGGTAGTGTTTTAGGGTTTAGGGCAGAGTAGTGGTGTTCAGGCAGTGCAGGGGGTCATGCTGGGGTGGTGTTCGGGAAGTGTAGGGGGTCGTGCTGGGGCTGGTGTTTTGGGGTTTAGGGTGGAGCAGTGGTGTTCGGGCAGTGTAGGGGGTCGTGCTGTGGGTGGTGATTTAGGGTTAGGGCAGTTCAGTGGTGTTCTGGCAGTGTAGGGGGTCGTGCTGGGGCTGGTGTTTTAGGGTTGAGGGTAGAGCAGTGGTGTTCGGGCAGAGTAGGGGGTCATGCTAGGGGTAGTGTTTCAGGGTTTATGGCAGTGGTGCAGTGGTGTTCGGGCAGTGTAGAGGGTCTTGCTGGAGGTGGCGTTTTAGGGTAGTGCAGTGGTGTTCAGGTAGTGTAGGGTGTCTTGCTGGGGGTAGTGTTTTAGGGTTTAGGGTGGAGCAGTGGTGTCCGGGCAGTGTAGGGGGTCGTGCTGGGGGTGGTGTTTTAGGGTGAGGGCAGTGCAGTGGTGTTCTGGCAGTGTAGGGGGTCATGCTGGGGCTGGTGTTTTGGGTTTAGGGTAGAGCAGTGGTGTTCGGGCAGTGTAGGGGGTCGTGCTGGGAGTGGTGTTTCAGGGTTTATGGCAGTGCAGTGGTGTTCGGGCAGTGTTGGGGGTCTTGCAGAGGGTGGCATTTCAGGGTTTAGGGCAGTGGTGCAGTGGTGTTCGGGCAGTGTAGAGGGTCTTGCAGGGAGTGGCATTTCAGGGTTTAGGGCAGTGGTGTTCGGGCAGTTTAGGGGGTCTTGCTGGAGGTTGCGTTTTAGGGTAGTGCAGTGGTGTTCAGGTAGTGTAGGGTGTCTTGCTGGAGGTAGTGTTTTAGGGTTTAGGGCAGTGAAGTGGTGTTCAGGCAGTGTGGGGGGTCGTGCTGGGGGTGGTGGTTTAGGGCAGTGCAGTGGTGTTCGGGCAGTGTAGGGGGTCATGCTGGGGGTGGTGTTTCAGGGTTTATGGTAGTGCAGTGGTGTTGGGGCAGTGTTGAGGGTCATGCTGGGGGGGTGTTTTAGGGTAGTGCAGTGGTGTTGTGGTAGAGTAGGGTGTCGTGCAGGTGGTGGTGTTTTAGGGTTTAAGGCAGTGAAGTGGTGTTCGGGCAGTGTGGGGGGTCATGCTGGTGGTAGTGTTTTAGGGTTTAGGGCAGAGTAGTGGTGTTCAGGCAGTGCAGGGGGTCAAGCTGGGGTGGTGTTTCAGGGTTTAGGCCAGTGCAGTGGTGTTCGGGCAATATAGGGGGTCTTGCAGGGGGTGGCATTTCAGGGTTTACGGCAGTGGTGCAGTGGTGTTCGGGCAGTGTAGAGGGTCTTGTAGGGGAAGGTGTTTCAGGGTTTAGGGCAGTGGTGTTTGGGCAGTGGAGGGGGTCATGCTGGGGCTGGTGTTTAGGGGTTCAGGGCAGTGCAGAGGTGTTCGGGCAGTGTAGGGGGTGTTGCTGGGGGTGGTGTTTCTGGTTTTAGGGCAGTGCAGTGGTGTTCGGGCAGTGTAGGGGGTCATGCAGGGGGGTGGTGTTTCAGGGTTTAGGGCAGTGCAGTGGTGTTCGGGCAGTGTATTGGGTCGTGTTGGGGGTGATGTTTCAGGGTTTAGGGCAGTGCAGTGGTGTTCGGGCAGTGTAGGGGGTCATGCTGGGGATGGTGTTTCAGGGTTTAGGGCAGTGCAGTGGTGTTTGGGCAGTGTAGGGGGTTGTGGTGGGGCTGGTGTTTTAGGGTTTAGGGCCGTGTAGTTATGTTCTGGCAGTGTGAGGGGTCGTGCTGGGGCTGGTGCTTTAGGGTTAGGGCAGTGCAGTGGTGTTCGGGCAGTGTAGGGGGTGTTGCTGGGGGTGGTGTTTCCGGTTTTAGGGCAGTGCAGTGGTGTTCGGGCAGTGTAGGGGGTCGTGCAGGGGGGTGGTGTTTCAGGGTTTAGGGCAGTGTAGTGGTGTTCGGGCAGTGTAGTGGGTCATGTTGGGGGTGGTGTTTCAGGGTTTAGGGCAGTTCAGTGGTGTGCGGGCAGTGTAGGGGGTCATGCTGGGGATGGTGTTTCAGGGTTTAGGGCAGTGCAGTGGTGTTCGGGCAGTGTAGGGGGTCGTGGTGGGGCTAGTGTTTCAGGGTTTAGGGCCGTGTAGTGGTGTTCGGGCAGTGTGAGGGGTCGTGCTGGGGCTGGTGTTTTAGGGTTAGGGCAGTGCAGTTGTGTTCGGGCAGTGTAGGGGGTCGTGCTGGGGCTGGTGTTTTATGGTTTAGGGTAGTGCAGTGGTGTTGGGGCAGTGTTGAGGGTCATGCTGGGGGGGTGTTTTAGGGTAGTGCAGTGGTGTTGTGGTAGAGTAGGGTGTCGTGCAGGTGGTGGTGTTTTAGGGTTTAAGGCAGTGAAGTGGTGTTCGGGCAGTGTGGGGGGTCATGCTGGTGGTAGTGTTTTAGGGTTTAGGGCAGAGTAGTGGTGTTCAGGCAGTGCAGGGGGTCATGCTGGGGTGGTGTTTCAGGGTTTAGGCCAGTGCAGTGGTGTTCGGGCAATATAGGGGGTCTTGCAGGGGGTGGCATTTCAGGGTTTAGGGCAGTGGTGCAGTGGTGTTCGGGCAGTGTAGAGGGTCTTGCAGGGGAAGGCGTTTCAGGGTTTAGGGCAGTGGTGTTTGGGCAGTGGAGGGGGTCATGCTAGGGCTGGTGTTTAGGGGTTCAGGGCAGTGCAGAGGTGTTCGGGCAGTGTAGGGGGTGTTGCTGGGGGTGGTGTTTCTGGTTTTAGGGCAGTGCAGTGGTGTTCGGGCAGTGTAGCGGGTCATGTAGGGGGGTGGTGTTTCAGGGTTTAGGGCAGTGCAGTCGTGTTCGGGCAGTGTAGTGGGTCGTGTTGGGGGTGGTGTGTCAGGGTTTAGGGCAGTGTAGTGGTGTTCGGGCAGTGTAGGGGGTCATGCTGGGGATGGTGTTTCAGGGTTTAGGGCAGTGCAGTGGTGTTTGGGCAGTGTAGGGGGTCGTGGTGGGCTGGTGTTTCAGGGTTTAGGGCCGTGTAGTGGTGTTCTGGCAGTGTGAGGGGTCGTGCTGGGGCTGGTGTTTTATGGTTTAGGGTAGTGCAGTGGTGTTCGGGCAGTGTTGAGGGTCATGCTGGGGGTGGTGTTTTAGGTTAGTGCAGTGGTGTTCTGGTAGTGTAGGGTGTCGTGCAGGGGGTGCTGTTTTAGGGTTTAGGGCAGTGAAGTGGTGTTCGGGCAGTGTGGGGGGTTGGGTCGTGCTGGTGGTAGTGTTTTAGGGTTTAGGGCAGTGCCGTGGTGTTCAGGGAGTATAGGGGGTCGTGCTGGGGTGGTGTTTCAGGGTTTAGGCCAGTGCAGTGGTGTTCGGGCAATATAGGGGGTCTTGCAGGGGGTGGCATTTCAGGGTTTAGGGCAGTGGTGCAGTGGTGTTCGGGCAGTGTGGAGGGTCTTGCAGGGGAAGGCGTTTCAGGGTTTAGGGCAGTGGTGTTTGGGCAGTGGAGGGGGTCGTGCTGGGGCTGGTGTTTCAGGGTTTAGGGCAGTGCAGTGGTGTTCGGACAGTGTAGGGGGTCATTCTGGGGCTGGTGTTCTAGGGTTTAGGGCAGTGCAGTGGTGTTTCGGCAGTGTAGGGGGTCGTACTGGGGCTGGTGTTTTAGGGTTAGGGCAGTGCAGTGGTGTTCGGGCAGTGTAGGGTCTCGTGCTGGGGCTGGTGTTTTAGGGTTTAGGGTGGAGCAGTGGTGTTCGGGCAGTGTAGGGGGTCGTGCTGTGGGTGGTGCTTTAGGGTTAGGGCAGTGCAGTGGTGTTCTGGCAGTGTAGGGGGTCGTGCTGGGGCTGGTGTTTTAGGGTTTAGGGTAGAGCAGTGGTGTTCGGGCAGAGTAGGGGGTCATGCTAGGGGTAGTGTTTCAGGGTTTATGGCAGTGGTGCAGTGGTGTTCGGGCAGTGTAGAGGGTCTTGCTGGAGGTGGCGTTTTAGGGTAGTGCAGTGGTGTTCAGGTAGTGTAGGGTGTCTTGCTGGGGGTAGTGTTTTAGGGTTTAGGGTGGAGCAGTGGTGTCCGGGCAGTGTAGGGGGTCGTGCTGGGGGTGGTGTTTTAGGGTGAGGGCAGTGCAGTGGTGTTCTGGCAGTGTAGGGGGTCATGCTGGGGCTGGTGTTTTGGGTTTAGGGTAGAGCAGTGGTGTTCGGGCAGTGTAGGGGGTCGTGCTGGGAGTGGTGTTTCAGGGTTTATGGCAGTGCAGTGGTGTTCGGGCAGTGTTGAGGGTCTTGCAGAGGGTGGCATTTCAGGGTTTAGGGCAGTGGTGCAGTGGTGTTCGGGCAGTGTAGAGGGTCTTGCAGGGAGTGGCATTTCAGGGTTTAGGGCAGTGGTGTTCGGGCAGTTTAGGGGGTCTTGCTGGAGGTTGCGTTTTAGGGTAGTGCAGTGGTGTTCAGGTAGTGTAGGGTGTCTTGCTGGGGGTAGTGTTTTAGGGTTTAGGGCAGTGAAGTGGTGTTCAGGCAGTGTGGGGGGTCGTGCTGGGGGTGGTGGTTTAGGGCAGTGCAGTGGTGTTCGGGCAGTGTAGGGGGTCATGCTGGGGGTGGTGTTTAGGGGTTCAGGGCAGTGCAGAGGTGTTCGGGCAGTGTAGGGGGTGTTGCTGGGGGTGGTGTTTCTGGTTTTAGGGCAGTGCAGTGGTGTTCGGGCAGAGTAGGGGGTCATGCAGGGGGGTGGTGTTTCAGGGTTTAGGGCAGTGCAGTGGAGTTCGGGCAGTGTATTGGGTCGTGTTGGGGGTGATGTTTCAGGGTTTAGGGCAGTGCAGTGGTGTTCGGGCAGTGTAGGGGGTCATGCTGGGGATGGTGTTTCAGGGTTTAGGGCAGTGCAGTGGTGTTTGGGCAGTGTAGGGGGTTGTGGTGGGGCTGGTGTTTTAGGGTTTAGGGCCGTGTAGTGATGTTATGGCAGTGTGAGGGGTCGTGCTGGGGCTGGTGCTTTAGGGTTAGGGCAGTGCAGTGGTGTTCGGGCAGTGTAGGGGGTCGTGCTGGGGCTGGTGTTTTATGGTTTAGGGTAGTGCAGTGGTGTTCGGGCAGTGTTGAGGGTCATGCTGGGGGTGGTGTTTTAGGTTAGTGCAGTGGTGTTCTGGTAGTGTAGGGTGTCGTGCAGGGGGTGCTGTTTTAGGGTTTAGGGCAGTGAAGTGGTGTTCGGGCAGTGTGGGGGGTCGGGTCGTGCTGGTGGTAGTGTTTTAGGGTTTAGGGCAGTGCTGTGGTGTTCAGGCAGTGTAGGGGGTCGTGCTGGGGTGGTGTTTCAGGGTTTAGGCCAGTGCAGTGGTGTTCGGGCAATATAGGGGGTCTTGCAGGGGGTGGCATTTCAGGGTTTAGGGCAGTGGTGCAGTGGTGTTCGGGCAGTGTAGAGGGTCTTGCAGGGGAAGGCGTTTCAGGGTTTAGGGCAGTGGTGTTTGGGCAGTGGAGGGGGTCGTGCTGGGGCTGGTGTTTCAGGGTTTAGGGCAGTGCAGTGGTGTTCGGACAGTGTAGGGGGTCATTCTGGGGATGGTGTTCTAGGGTTTAGGGCAGTGCAGTGGTGTTTGGGCAGTGTAGAGGGTCTTGCTGGAGCTAGCGTTTTAGGGTAGTGCAGTGGTGTTCAGGTAGTGTAGGGTGTCTTGCTGGGGGTAGTGTTTTAGGGTTTAGGGCGGAGCAGTGGTGTCCGGGCAGTGTAGGGGGTCATGCTGGGGGTGGTGTTTTAGGGTTAGGGCAGTGCAGTGGTGTTCTGGCAGTGTAGGGGGTCATGCTGGGGCTGGTGTTTTGGGTTTAGGGTAGAGCAGTGGTGTTCGGGCAGTGTAGGGGGTCATGCTGGGGGTGGTGTTTCAGGGTTTATGGCAGTGCAGTGGTGTTCGGACAGTGTTGGGGGTCTTGCAGAGGGTGGCATTTCAGGGTTTAGGGCAGTGGTGCAGTGGTGTTCTGGCAGTGTAGAGGGTCTTGCAGGGAGTGGCGTTTCAGGGTTTAGGGCAGTGGTGTTCGGGCAGTTTAGGGGGTCTTGCTGGAGATTGCGTTTTAGGGTAGTGCAGTGGTGTTCAGGTAGTGTAGGGTGTCTTGCTGGGGGTAGTGTTTTAGGGTTTAGGGCAGTGAAGTGGTGTTCAGGCAGTGTGGGGGGTCGTGCTGGGGGTGGTGGTTTAGGGCAGTGCAGTGGTGTTTGGGCAGTGTAGGGGGTCATGCTGGGGGTGGTGTTTCAAGGTTTATGACAGTGCAGTGGTGTTCGGGCAGTGTAGGGGGTCATGCTGGGAGTGGTGTTTCAGGGTTTAAGGCAGTGCAGTGGTGTTCGGGCAATGTAGGGGGTCTTGCAGGGGGTGGCATTTCAGGGTTTAGGGCAGTGGTGCAGTGGTGTTCGCGCAGTGTAGAGGGTTTTGCAGGGGGTGGCGTTTCAGGGTTTAGGGCAGTGGTGTTCGGGCAGTGTAGGGGGTCTTGCTGGAGGTGGCGTTTCAGGGTTTAGGGCAGTGGTGTTCAGGCATTGTAGGGGGTCTTGCTGGAGGTGGTGTTTCTGGGTTTAGGGCAGTGCAGTGGTGTTTGGGCAGTGTAGGGGGTCGTGCTGGGGTGGTGTTTCAGGGTTTAGGGCAGTGCAGTGGTGTTTAGGCAGTGTAGGGGGTCGTGATGGGGCTGGTGTTTCAGGCTTTAGGGCAGTGCAGTGGTGTTCGGGCAATTTAGGGGGTCATGCTGGGGCTGGTGTTTCAGGGTTTAGGGCAGTGCTGTGGTGTTCGGGCAGTGTAGGGGGTCGTGCTGGGGCTAGTGTTTCAGGGTTTAGGGCAGTGCAGTGGAGTTCGGTCAGTGTAGGGGGTCGTGCGGGACTGGTGTTTCAGGGTTTAGGGCAAAGAAGTGGTGTTCGGGCAGTGTAGGGGGTCGTGCTGTGGTGGCGTTTCATGGTTTTGGGCTGTGTAATGGTGTTCGGGCAGGGTAAGGTGTTTTGCAGACAGTGGCGTTTCAGGGTTTAGGGCAGTGGTGTTCGGGCAGTGTAGGGGGTCTTACAGGGGGTGGTGTTTCAGGGTTTACGGCAGTGCAGTGGTGTTTGGGCAGTTCAGGGGGTCGTGCTGGGAGTGGTGTTTCAAGGTTTAGGGCAGTGCATTGGTGTTCGGGCAGTGCAGGGGGTCATGCTGGGGGTGGTGTTTCAGGGTTTAGGGCAGTGCAGTGGTGTGCGGGTAGTGTAGGGGGTCGTGCTGTGGGTGGTGTTTCAGGGTTTAGGGCAGTGCAGTGGTGTTCGTGCAGTGTAGGGGGTCGAGTAGGGGGTGGTGGTTCAGGGTTTAGGGCAGTGCAGTGGTGTTCAGGCAGTGTAGGGGGTTATGCTAGTGTTTCAGGGTTTAGGGCAGAGAAGTAGTGTTTGGGCAGTGTAGGGGGTCATCCTGGAGGTGGCATTTTAGGGTAGTGCAGTGGTGTTCAGGTAGTGTAGTGTGTCTTTCTGGGGGCAGTGTTTTAGGGTTTAGGGTGGAGCAGTTGTGTTCGGGCAGTGTAGGGGGTCGTGCTGGGGCTGGTGTTTTGGGTTTAGGGTAGAGCAGTGGTGTTCGGGCAGTGTAGGGGGTCGTGCTGGGGGTGGTGTTTCAGGGTTTATGGCAGTGCAGTGGTGTTCGGGAAGTGTTGGGGTTCTTGCTGGAGGTGGTGTTTCATGGTTTAGGGCAGTGTAATGGTGTTCGGGCGGGGTAAGGGGTCTTGCAGACAGTGGCGTTTCAGTGTTTAGGGCAGTGGTGTTCGGGCAGTGTAGGGGGTCTTGCAGGGGGTGGTGTTTCAGGGTTTAGGGCAGTGCAGTGGTGTTCAGGCAGTGTAGGGGGTCTTGCAGGGAGTGATGTTTCAGGGTTTAGGGCAGTGCAGTGGTGTTCGGGCAGTTTAGGGGGTCGTGCTGGGGGTGGTGTTTCAAGGTTTAGGGCAGTGCATTGGTGTTCGGGCAGTGTAGGGGGTCGTGCTGGGGGTGGTGTTTCAGGGTTTAGGGCAGTGCAGGGGTGTGCGGGTAGTATAGGAGGTCGTGCTGTGGGTGGTGGTTCAGGGTTTAGGGCAGTGCAGTGGTGTGGTGTGCGGGCAATGTAGGGGCTAATGCTGGGGGTGGTGTTTCAGGGCTTAGGGCAGTGCAGTAGTGTTCGTGCAGTGTAGGGGGTCGAGTAGGGGGTGGTGGTTCAGGGTTTAGGGCAGTGCAGTGGTGTGGTGTGCGGGCAGTGTAGGGGCTAATGCTGGGGGTGGTGTTTCAGGGCTTAGGGCAGTGCAGTAGTGTTCGGGCAGTGTAGGGGCTCGTGCTGGGTGTGGTGTTTCAGGGTTTAGGGCAGTGCAGTGGTGTGCGGGTAGTGTAGGGGGTCATGCTGTGGGTGGTGTTTCAGGGTTTAGGGCATTGCAGTGGTGTTCGTGCAGTGTAGGGGGTCGTGCTGGGGCTGGTGTTTCAGGGTTTAGGGCAGTGCAGTGGTGTTCAGACAGTGTAGGGGGTCATGCTAGTGTTTCAGGGTTTAGGGCAGAGCAGTGCTGTTTGGGCAGTGTAGGGGGTCATCCTGGAGGTGGCGTTTTAGGGTAGTGCAGTGGTGTTCAGGTAGTGTAGGGTGTCTTGCTGGGGGTAGTGTTTTAGGGTTTAGGGTGGAGCAGTGCTGTTCGGGCAGTGTGGGGGGTCATGCTGGTGGTAGTGTTTTAGGGTTTAGGGCTGAGTAGTGGTGTTCAGGCAGTGCAGGGGGTCATGCTGGGGTGGTGTTTCAGGGTTTAGGTCAGTGCAGTGGTGTTCGGGCAATATAGGGGGTCTTGCAGGGGGTGGCATTTCAGGGTTTAGGGCAGTGGTGCAGTGGTGTTCGGGCAGTGTAGAGGGTCTTGCAGGGGAAGGCGTTTCAGGGTTTAGGGCAGTGGTGTTTGGGCAGTGGAAGGGGTCATGCTGGGGCTGGTGTTTAGGGGTTCAGGGCAGTGCAGAGGTGTTCGGGCAGTGTAGGGGGTGTTGCTGGGGGTGGTGTTTCTGGTTTTAGGGCAGTGCAGTGGTGTTCGGACAGTGTAGGGGGTCATTCTGGGGATGGTGTTCTAGGGTTTAGGGCAGTGCAGTGGTGTTTGGGCAGTGTAGAGGGTCTTGCTGGAGCTGGTGTTTTAGGGTAGTGCAGTGGTGTTCAGGTAGTGTAGGGTGTCTTGCTGGGGGTAGTGTTTTAGGGTTTAGGGCGGAGCAGTGGTGTCCGGGCAGTGTAGGGGGTCGTGCTGGGGGTGGTGTTTTAGGGTTAGGGCAGTGCAGTGGTGTTCTGGCAGTGTAGGGGGTCATGCTGGGGCTGGTGTTTTGGGTTTAGGGTAGAGCAGTGGTGTTCGGGCAGTGTAGGGGGTCATGCTGGGGGTGGTGTTTCAGGGTTTATGGCAGTGCAGTGGTGTTCTGACAGTGTTGGGGGTCTTGCAGAGGGTGGCATTTCAGGGTTTAGGGCAGTGGTGCAGTGGTGTTCGGGCAGTGTAGAGGGTCTTGCAGGGAGTGGCGTTTCAGGGTTTAGGGCAGTGGTGTTCGGGCAGTTTAGGGGGTCTTGCTGGAGATTGCGTTTTAGGGTAG
Organism: Triturus cristatus; assembly: GCF_964204655.1. NCBI lineage: Eukaryota > Metazoa > Chordata > Amphibia > Caudata > Salamandridae > Triturus > Triturus cristatus. Next base: position 1,123,045,448 of record NC_140579.1, read on the forward strand.
TGCAGTGGTGTTCAGGTAGTGTAGGGTGTCTTGCTGGGGGTAGTGTTTTAGGGTTTAGGGCAGTGAAGTGGTGTTCAGGCAGTGTGGGGGGTCGTGCTGGGGGTGGTGGTTTAGGGCAGTGCAGTGGTGTTCGGGCAGTGTAGGGGGTCATGCTGGGGGTGGTGTTTCAAGGTTTATGGCAGTGCAGTGGTGTTCGGGCAGTGTAGGGGGTCATGCTGGGAGTGGTGTTTCAGGGTTTAAGGCAGTGCAGTGGTGTTCGGGCAATGTAGGGGGTCTTGCAGGGGGTGGCATTTCAGGGTTTAGGGCAGTGGTGCAGTGGTGTTCGCGCAGTGTAGAGGGTTTTGCAGGGGGTGGCGTTTCAGGGTTTAGGGCAGTGGTGTTCGGGCAGTGTAGGGGGTCTTGCTGGAGGTGGCGTTTCAGGGTTTAGGGCAGTGGTGTTCAGGCATTGTAGGGGGTCTTGCTGGAGGTGGTGTTTCTGGGTTTAGGGCAGTGCAGTGGTGTTTGGGCAGTGTAGGGGGTCGTGCTGGGGTGGTGTTTCAGGGTTTAGGGCAGTGCAGTGGTGTTTAGGCAGTGTAGGGGGTCGTGATGGGGCTGGTGTTTCAGGCTTTAGGGCAGTGCAGTGGTGTTCGGGCAATTTAGGGGGTCATGCTGGGGCTGGTGTTTCAGGGTTTAGGGCAGTGCTGTGGTGTTCGGGCAGTGTAGGGGGTCGTGCTGGGGCTAGTGTTTCAGGGTTTAGGGCAGTGCAGTGGAGTTCGGTCAGTGTAGGGGGTCGTGCGGGACTGGTGTTTCAGGGTTTAGGGAAAGAAGTGGTGTTCGGGCAGTGTAGGGGGTCGTGCTGGGGTGGCGTTTCATGGTTTTGGGCTGTGTAATGGTGTTCGGGCAGGGTAAGGTGTTTTGCAGACAGTGGCGTTTCAGGGTTTAGGGCAGTGGTGTTCGGGCAGTGTAGGGGGTCTTACAGGGGGTGGTGTTTCAGGGTTTACGGCAGTGCAGTGGTGTTTGGGCAGTTCAGGGGGTCGTGCTGGGAGTGGTGTTTCAAGGTTTAGGGCAGTGCATTGGTGTTCGGGCAGTGCAGGGGGTCATGCTGGGGGTGGTGTTTCAGGGTTTAGGGCAGTGCAGTGGTGTGCGGGTAGTGTAGGGGGTCGTGCTGTGGGTGGTGTTTCAGGGTTTAGGGCAGTGCAGTGGTGTTCGTGCAGTGTAGGGGGTCGAGTAGGGGGTGGTGGTTCAGGGTTTAGGGCAGTGCAGTGGTGTTCAGGCAGTGTAGGGGGTTATGCTAGTGTTTCAGGGTTTAGGGCAGAGAAGTAGTGTTTGGGCAGTGTAGGGGGTCATCCTGGAGGTGGCATTTTAGGGTAGTGCAGTGGTGTTCAGGTAGTGTAGTGTGTCTTGCTGGGGGCAGTGTTTTAGGGTTTAGGGTGGAGCAGTTGTGTTCGGGCAGTGTAGGGGGTCGTGCTGGGGCTGGTGTTTTGGGTTTAGGGTAGAGCAGTGGTGTTCGGGCAGTGTAGGGGGTCGTGCTGGGGGTGGTGTTTCAGGGTTTATGGCAGTGCAGTGGTGTTCGGGAAGTGTTGGGGTTCTTGCTGGAGGTGGTGTTTCATGGTTTAGGGCAGTGTAATGGTGTTCGGGCGGGGTAAGGGGTCTTGCAGACAGTGGCGTTTCAGGGTTTAGGGCAGTGGTGTTCGGGCAGTGCAGGGGGTCTTGCAGGGGGTGGTGTTTCAGGGTTTAGGGCAGTGCAGTGGTGTTCGGGCAGTGTAGGGGGTCTTGCAGGGGGTGGTGTTTCAGGGTTTAGGGCAGTGCAGTGGTGTTCGGGCAGTTTAGGGGGTCGTGCTGGGGGTGGTGTTTCAAGGTTTAGGGCAGTGCATTGGTGTTCGGGCAGTGTAGGGGTCGTGCTGGGGGTGGTGTTTCAGGGTTTAGGGCAGTGCAGGGGTGTGCGGGTAGTGTAGGAGGTCGTGCTGTGGGTGGTGGTTCAGGGTTTAGGGCAGTGCAGTGGTGTGGTGTGCGGGCAGTGTAGGGGCTAATGCTGGGGGTGGTGTTTCAGGGCTTAGGGCAGTGCAGTAGTGTTCGTGCAGTGTAGGGGGTCGAGTAGGGGGTGGTGGTTCAGGGTTTAGGGCAGTGCAGTGGTGTGGTGTGCGGGCAGTGTAGGGGCTAATGCTGGGGGTGGTGTTTCAGGGCTTAGGGCAGTGCAGTAGTGTTCGGGCAGTGTAGGGGCTCGTGCTGGGTGTGGTGTTTCAGGGTTTAGGGCAGTGCAGTGGTGTGCGGGTAGTGTAGGGGGTCATGCTGTGGGTGGTGTTTCAGGGTTTAGGGCATTGCAGTGGTGTTCGTGCAGTGTAGGGGGTCGTGCTGGGGCTGGTGTTTCAGGGTTTAGGGCAGTGCAGTGGTGTTCAGACAGTGTAGGGGGTCATGCTAGTGTTTCAGGGTTTAGGGCAGAGCAGTGCTGTTTGGGCAGTGTAGGGGGTCATCCTGGAGGTGGCGTTTTAGGGTAGTGCAGTGGTGTTCAGGTAGTGTAGGGTGTCTTACTGGGGGTAGTGTTTTAGGGTTTAGGGTGGAGCAGTGCTGTTCGGGCAGTGTAGGGGGTCGTGCTGGGGGTGGTGCTTTAGGGTTAGGGCAGTGCAGTGGTGTTCTGGCAGTGTAGGGGGTCGTGCTGGGGCTGGTGTTTTAGGGTTTAGGGTAGAGCAGTGGTGTTCGGGCAGAGTAGGGGGTCATGCTAGGGGTGGTGTTTCACGGTTTATGGCAGTGCAGGGGTGTTCGGGCCGTGTTGGGGGTCTTGCAGAGGGTGGCATTTCAGGGTTTAGGGCAGTGGTGCAGTGGTGTTCGGGCAGTGTAGAGGGTCTTGCTGGAGGTGGCGTTTTAGGGTAGTGCAGTGGTGTTCAGGTAGTGTAGGGTGTCTTACTGGGGGTAGTGTTTTAGGGTTTAGGGTGGAGCAGTGGTGTCCGGGCAGTGTAGGGGGTCATGCTGGGGGTGCTGTTTTAGGGTTAGGGCAGTGCAGTGGTGTTCTGGCAGTGTAGGGGGTCATGCTGGGGCTGGTGTTTTGGGTTTAGGGTAGAGCAGTGGTGTTCGGGCAGTGTAGGAGGTCGTGCTGGGGGTGGTGTTTCAGGGTTTATGGCAGTGCAGTGGTGTTCGGGCAGTGTTGGGGGTCTTGCAGAGGGTGGCATTTCAGGGTTTAGGGCAGTGGTGCAGTGGTGTTCGGGCAGTGTAGAGGGTCTTGCAGGGAATGGCGTTTCAGGGTTTAGGGCAGTGGTGTTCGGGCAGTTTAGGGGGTCTGGCTGGAGGTTGCGTTTTAGGGTAGTGCAGTGGTGTTCAGGTAGTGTAGGGTGTCTTGCTGGGGGTAGTGTTTTAGGGTTTAGGGCAGTGAAGTGGTGTTCAGGCAGTGTGGGGGGTCGTGCTGGGGGTGGTGGTTTAGGGCAGTGCAGTGGTGTTCGGGCAGTATTGAGGGTCATGCTGGGGGGGTGTTTTAGGGTAGTGCAGTGGTGTTGTGGTAGAGTAGGGTGTCGTGCAGGTGGTGGTGTTTTAGGGTTTAAGGCAGTGAAGTGGTGTTCGGGCAGTGTGGGGGGTCATGCTGGTGGTAGTGTTTTAGGGTTTAGGGCAGAGTAGTGGTGTTCAGGCAGTGCAGGGGGTCATGCTGGGGTGGTGTTTCAGGGTTTAGGCCAGTGCAGTGGTGTTCGGGCAATATAGGGGGTCTTGCAGGGGGTGGCATTTCAGGGTTTAGGGCAGTGGTGCAGTGGTGTTCGGGCAGTGTAGAGGGTCTTGCAGGGGAAGGCGTTTCAGGGTTTAGGGCAGTGGTGTTTGGGCAGTGGAGGGGGTCATGCTGGGGCTGGTGTTCAGGGGTTCAGGGCAGTGCAGAGGTGTTCGGGCAGTGTAGGGGTGTTGCTGGGGGTGGTGTTTCTGGTTTTAGGGCAGTGCAGTGGTGTTCGGGCAGTGTAGGGGGTCATGCAGGGGGGTGGTGTTTCAGGGTTTAGGGCAGTGCAGTGGTGTTCGGGCAGTGTATTGGGTGGTGTTGGGGGTGATGTTTCAGGGTTTAGGGCAGTGCAGTGGTGTTCGGGCAGTGTAGGGGGTCATGCTGGGGATGGTGTTTCAGGGTTTAGGGCAGTGCAGTGGTGTTCGGGCAGTGTAGGGGGTCGTGCTGGGGTGGTGTTTCAGGGTTTAGGCCAGTGCAGTGGTGTTCGGGCAATATAGGGGGTCTTGCTGGGGGTAGTGTTTTAGGGTTTAGGGCAGTGAAGTGGTGTTCAGGCAGTGTGGGGGGTCGTGCTGGGGGTGGTGGTTTAGGGCAGTGCAGTGGTGTTCGGGCAGTGTAGGGGGTCATGCTGGGGGTGGTGTTTCAAGGTTTATGGCAGTGCAGTGGTGTTCGGGCAGTGTAGGGGGTCATGCTGGGAGTGGTGTTTCAGGTTTTAAGGCAGTGCAGTGGTGTTCGGGCAATGTAGGGGGTCTTGCAGGGGGTGGCATTTCAGGGTTTAGGGCAGTGGTGCAGTGGTGTTCGCGCAGTGTAGAGGGTTTTGCAGGGGGTGGCGTTTCAGGGTTTAGGGCAGTGGTGTTCGGGCAGTGTAGGGGGTCTTGCTGGAGGTGGCATTTCAGGGTTTAGGGCAGTGGTGTTCAGGCATTGTAGGGGGTCTTGCTGGAGGTGGTGTTTCAGGGTTTAGGGCAAAGAAGTGGTGTTCGGGCAGTGTAGGGGGTCGTGCTGGGGTGGCGTTTCATGGTTTTGGGCTGTGTAATGGTGTTCGGGAAGGGTAAGGGGTTTTGCAGACAGTGGCGTTTCAGGGTTTAGGGCAGTGGTGTTCGGGCAGCGTAGGGGGTCTTGCAGGGGGTGGTGTTTCAGGGTTTACGGCAGTGCAGTGGTGTTTGGGCAGTTCAGGGGGTCGTGCTGGGAGTGGTGTTTCAAGGTTTAGGGCAGTGCATTGGTGTTCGGGCAGTGCAGGGGGTCGTGCTGGGGGTGGTGTTTCAGGGTTTAGGGCAGTGCAGTGGTGTGCGGGTAGTGTAGGGGGTCGTGCTGTGGGTGGTGTTTCAGGGTTTAGGGCAGTGCAGTGGTGTTCGTGCAGTGTAGGGGGTCGAGTAGGGGGTGGTGGTTCAGGGTTTAGGGCAGTGCAGTGGTGTTCAGGCAGTGTAGGGGGTTATGCTAGTGTTTCAGGGTTTAGGGCAGAGAAGTGGTGTTTGGGCAGTGTAGGGGGTCATCCTGGAGGTGGCATTTTAGGGTAGTGCAGTGGTGTTCAGGTAGTGTAGTGTGTCTTGCTGGGGGCAGTGTTTTAGGGTTTAGGGTGGAGCAGTTGTGTTCGGGCAGTGTAGGGGGTCGTGCTGGGGCTGGTGTTTTGGGTTTAGGGTAGAGCAGTGGTGTTCGGGCAGTGTAGGGGGTCGTGCTGGGGGTGGTGTTTCAGGGTTTATGGCAGTGCAGTGGTGTTCGGGAAGTGTTGGGGTTCTTGCTGGAGGTGGTGTTTCATGGTTTAGGGCAGTGTAATGGTGTTCGGGCGGGGTAAGGGGTCTTGCAGACAGTGGCGTTTCAGGGTTTAGGGCAATGGTGTTCGGGCAGTGTAGGGGGTCTTGCAGGGGGTGGTGTTTCAGGGTTTAGGGCAGTGCAGTGGTGTTCGGGCAGTTTAGGGGGTCGTGCTGGGGGTGGTGTTTCAAGGTTTAGGGCAGTGCATTGGTGTTCGGGCAGTGTAGGGGGTCGTGCTGGGGGTGGTGTTTCAGGGTTTAGGGCAGTGCAGTGGTGTGCGGGTAGTGTAGGAGGTCGTGCTGTGGGTGGTGGTTCAGGGTTTAGGGCAGTGCAGTGGTGTGGTGTGCGGGCAGTGTAGGGGCTAATGCTGGGGGTGGTGTTTCAGGGCTTAGGGCAGTGCAGTAGTGTTCGTGCAGTGTAGGGGGTCGAGTAGGGGCTGGTGGTTCAGGGTTTAGGGCAGTGCAGTGGTGTGGTGTGCGGGCAGTGTAGGGGCTAATGCTGGGGGTGGTGTTTCAGGGCTTAGGGCAGTGCAGTAGTGTTCGGGCAGTGTAGGGGCTCGTGCTGGGTGTGGTGTTTCAGGGTTTAGGGCAGTGCAGTGGTGTGCGGGTAGTGTAGGGGGTCATGCTGTGGGTGGTGTTTCAGGGTTTAGGGCATTGCAGTGGTGTTCGTGCAGTGTAGGGGGTCGTGCTGGGGCTGGTGTTTCAGGGTTTAGGGCAGTGCAGTGGTGTTCAGACAGTGTAGGGGGTCATGCTAGTGTTTCAGGGTTTAGGGCAGAGCAGTGCTGTTTGGGCAGTGTAGGGGGTCATCCTGGAGGTGGTGTTTTAGGGTAGTGCAGTGGTGTTCAGGTAGTGTAGGGTGTCTTGCTGGGGGTAGTGTTTTAGGGTTTAGGGTGGAGCAGTGCTGTTCGGGCAGTGTAGGGGGTCGTGCTGGGGGTGGTGCTATAGGGTTAGGGCAGTGCAGTGGTGTTCTGGCAGTGTAGGGGGTCGTGCTGGGGCTGGTGTTTTAGGGTTTAGGGTAGAGCAGTGGTGTTCGGGCAGAGTAGGGGGTCATGCTAGGGGTGGTGTTTCACGGTTTATGGCAGTGCAGTGGTGTTCGGGCCGTGTTGGGGGTCTTGCAGAGGGTGGCATTTCAGGGTTTAGGGCAGTGGTGCAGTGGTGTTCGGGCAGTGTAGAGGGTCTTGCTGGAGGTGGCGTTTTAGGGTAGTGCAGTGGTGTTCAGGTAGTGTAGGGTGTCTTGCTGGGGGTAGTGTTTTAGGGTTTAGGGTGGAGCAGTGGTGTCCGGGCAGTGTAGGGGGTCGTGCTGGGGGTGCTGGTTTAGGGTTAGGGCAGGGCAGTGGTGTTCTGGCAGTGTAGGGGGTCATGCTGGGGCTGGTGTTTTGGGTTTAGGGTAGAGCAGTGGTGTTCGGGCAGTGTAGGAGGTCGTGCTGGGGGTGGTGTTTCAGGGTTTATGGCAGTGCAGTGGTGTTCGGGCAGTGTTGGGGGTCTTGCAGAGGGTGGCATTTCAGGGTTTAGGGCAGTGGTGCAGTGGTGTTCGGGCAGTGTAGAGGGACTTGCAGGGAGTGGCGTTTCAGGGTTTAGGGCAGTGGTGTTCGGGCAGTTTAGGGGGTCTGGCTGGAGGTTGCGTTTTAGGGTAGTGCAGTGGTGTTCAGGTAGTGTAGGGTGTCTTGCTGGGGGTAGTGTTTTAGGGTTTAGGGCAGTGAAGTGGTGTTCAGGCAGTGTGGGGGGTCGTGCTGGGGGTGGTGGTTTAGGGCAGTGCAGTGGTGTTCGGGCAGTGTAGGGGGTCATGCTGGGGGTGGTGTTTCAGGGTTTATGGTAGTGCAGTGGTGTTCGGGCAGTGTTGAGGGTCATGCAGGGGGGGTGTTTTAGGGTAGTGCAGTGGTGTTGTGGTAGAGAAGGGTGTCATGCAGGTGGTGGTGTTTTAGGGTTTAAGGCAGTGAAGTGGTGTTCGGGCAGTGTGGGGGGTCATGCTGGTGGTAGTGTTTTAGGGTTTAGGGCAGTGCAGTGGTGTTAGGCAGTGCAGGGGGTCATGCTGGGGTGGTGTTTTATGGTTTAGGGTAGTGCAGTGGTGTTCGGGCAGTGTTGAGGGTCATGCTGGGGGTGGTGTTTTAGGTTAGTGCAGTGGTGTTCTGGTAGTGTAGGTTGTCGTGCAGGGGGTGCTGTTTTAGGGTTTAGGGCAGTGAAGTGGTGTTCGGGCAGTGTGGGGGGTTGGGTCGTGCTGGTGGTAGTGTTTTAGGGTTTAGGGCAGTGCCGTGGTGTTCAGGCAGTGTAGGGGGTCGTGCTGGGGTGGTGTTTGAGGGTTTAGGCCAGTGCAGTGGTGTTCGGGCAATATAGGGGGTCTTGCAGGGGGTGGCATTTCAGGGTTTAGGGCAGTGGTGCAGTTGTGTTCGGGCAGTGTAGAGGGTCTTGCAGGGGAAGGCGTTTCAGGGTTTAGGGCAGTGGTGTTTGGGGGGTGGAGGGGGTCATGCTGGGGCTGGTGTTTAGGGGTTCAGGGCAGTGCAGAGGTGTTCGGGCAGTGTAGGGGGTGTTGCTGGGGGTGGTGTTTCTGGTTTTAGGGCAGTGCAGTGGTGTTCGGGCAGTGTAGGGGGTCATGCAGGGGGTGGTGTTTCAGGGTTTAGGGCAGTGCAGTGGTGTTCGGGCAGTGTATTGGGTCGTGTTGGGGTTGATGTTTCAGGGTTTAGGGCAGTGCAGTGGTGTTCGGGCAGTGTAGGGGGTCATGCTGGGGATGGTGTTTCAGGGTTTAGGGCAGTGCAGTGGTGTTTGGGCAGTGTAGGGGGTCGTGGTGGGGCTGGTGTTTCAGGGTTTAGGGCCGTGTAGTGGTGTTCTGGCAGTGTGAGGGGTCATGTTGGGGCTGGTGCTTTAGGGTTAGGGCAGTGCAGTGGTGTTCGGGCAGTGTAGGGCGTCGTGCTGGGGCTGGTGTTTTATGGTTTAGGGTAGTGCAGTGGTGTTCGGGCAGTGTTGAGGGTCATGCTGGGGGTGGTGTTTTAGGTTAGTGCAGTGGTGTTCTGGTAGTGTAGGGTGTCATGCAGGGGGTGCTGTTTTAGGGTTTAGGGCAGTGAAGTGGTGTTCGGGCAGTGTGGGGGGTCGGGTCGTGCTGGTGGTAGTGTTTTAGGGTTTAGGGCAGTGCCGTGGTGTTCAGGCAGTGTAGGGGGTCGTGCTGGGGTGGTGTTTCAGGGTTTAGGCCAGTGCAGTGGTGTTCGGGCAATATAGGGGTTCTTGCAGGGGGTGGCATTTCAGGGTTTAGGGCAGTGGTGCAGTGGTGTTCGGGCAGTGTAGAGGGTCTTGCAGGGGAAGGCGTTTCAGGGTTTAGGGCAGTGGTGTTTGGGCAGTGGAGGGGGTCGTGTTGGGGCTGGTGTTTCAGGGTTTAGGGCAGTGCAGTGGTGTTCGGACAGTGTAGGGGGTCGTGCTGGGGCTGGTGTTTTAGGGTTTAGGGTGGAGCAGTGGTGTTCGGGCAGTGTAGGGGGTCGTGCTCGGGGTGGTGCTTTAGGGTTAGGGCAGTGCAGTGGTGTTCTGGCAGTGTAGGGGGTCGTGCTGGGGCTGGTGTTTTAGGGTTTAGGGTAGAGCAGTGGTGTTCGGGCAGAGTAGGGGGTCATGCTAGGGGTGGTGTTTCAGGGTTTATGGCAGTGCAGTGGTGTTCGGGCCGTGTTGGGGGTCTTGCAGAGGGTGGCATTTCAGGGTTTAGGGCAGTGGTGCAGTGGTGTTCGGGCAGTGTAGAGGGTCTTGCTGGAGGTGGCGTTTTAGGGTAGTGCAGTGGTGTTCAGGTAGTGTAGGGTGTCTTGCTGGGGGTAGTGTTTTAGGGTTTAGGGCAGTGAAGTGGTGTTCAGGCAGTGTGGGGGGTCGTGCTGGGGGTGGTGGTTTAGGGCAGTGCAGTGGTGTTTGGGCAGTGTAGGGGGTCATGCTGGGGGTGGTGTTTCAGGGTTTATGGCAGTGCAGTGGTGTTCGGGCAGTGTAGGGGGTCATGCTGGGAGTGGTGTTTCAGGGTTTAAGGCAGTGCAGTGGTGTTCGGGCAATGTAGGGGGTCTTGCAGGGGGTGGCATTTCAGGGTTTAGGGCAGTGGTGCAGTGGTGTTCACGCAGTGTAGAGGGTTTTGCAGGGGGTGGTGTTTCAGGGTTTAGGGCAGTGCAGTGGTTTTCGGGCAGCGTAGGGTGTCTTGCTGGCTTGGTGTTTAAGGGTTTAGGGCAGTGGTGTTCAGGCAGTGTAGGGGGTCTTGCTGGAGGTGGCGTTTCAGAGTTTAGGGCAGTGCAGTGGTGTTCGGGCAGTGTAGGGGGTCGTGCTGGGGCTGGTGTTTCAGGGTTTAGGTAAGTGCAGTGGGGTTCGGGCAGTGTAGGGGGTCTTGCTGGGGGTGGTGTTTCAGCTTTCAGGGCAGTGCAGAGGTGTTCGGGCAGTGTAGGGGGTTGTGCTGGGGCTGGTGTTTTATGGTTTAGGGTAGTGCGGTGGTGTTCTGGCAGTGTTGGGGGTCATGCTGGGGGTGGTGTTTCAGGGTTTAGGGCAGTGCAGTGGTGTTCGGGTAATGTAGGGTGTCTTGAAGGGGGTGGCATTTCAGGCTTTAGAGAAGTGGTGCAGTGGTGTTCGAGCAGTGTAGGGGGTCGTGCAGGTGGTGGTGTTTCAGGGTTTACGGCAGTGCAGTGGTGTTCGGGCAGTGAAGGGGGTCATGCTGGGGGTGGTGTTTCAGGGTTTAGGTCAGAGCAGTGGTGTTCAGGCAGTGTAGGGGGTCGTGCTGGCGGTGGTGTTTCAGGGTTTAGAGCAGTGCAGTTGTGTTCGGGCAGTGAAGGGGGTCGTGCAGGGGGTGGTGTTTCAGGGTGTAGGGCAGTGCAGTGGTTTTCGGGCAGCGTAGGGTGTCTTGCTGGGGTGGTTTAAGGGTTTAGGGCAGTGGTATTCAGTCAGTGTAGGGGGTTGTGCTGGGGGTGGTGTTTCAGCTTTCAGGGCAGTGCAGAGGTTTTCGGGCAGTGTAGGGGGGCTTGCTGGGGTGGTGTTTCAGGGTTTAGGGCAGTGCAGTGGTGTTTGAGCAGTGTAGGGGGGTCGTGCAGGGGGGTGGTGTTTCAGGGTTTAGGGCAGTGCAGCGGTGTTCGTGCAGTGTAGGGGGTCGTGCTGGGGGTGGTGTTTAAGGGTTTAGGGCAGTGCAGTGGTGTGCGGGCAGTGTAGGGGGTCTTGCTGGGGTGGAGTTTCAGCTTTCAGGGCAGTGCAGAGGTGTTCGGGCAGTGTAGGGGGTTGTGCTGGGGCTGGTGTTTTATGGTTTAGGGTAGTGCGGTGGTATTCAGGCAGTGTTGGGGGTCATGCTGGGGGTGGTGTTTCAGGGTTTGGGGCAGTGCAGTGGTGTTCGGGTAATGTAGGGTGTCTTGAAGGGGGTGGCATTTCAGCTTTCAGGGCAGTTCAGAGGTGTTCGGGCAGTGTAGGGGGTTGTGCTGGGGCTGGCGTTTTATGGTTTAGGGTAGTGCGGTGGTGTTCGGGCAGTGTTGGGGGTCATGATGGGGGTGGTGTTTCAGGGTTTAGGGCAGTGCAGTGGTGTTCGGGTAATGTAGTGGGTCTTGAAGGGGGTGGCATTTCAGGGTTTAGGGAAGTGGTGCAGTGGTTTTTGGGCAGTTTAGAGGGTCTTGCAGGGGGTGGCGTTTCAGGGTTTAGGGCATTGTTGTTGAAGCAGTGTAGGGGGTCTTGCTGGAGGTGGCGTTTCAGGGTTTAGGGCTGTGATGTTCGGGCAGTGTAGGGGGCCGTGCTGGGGCTGGTGTTTCAGGGTTTATGGAAGTGCAGTGGTGTTCAGGCAGTGTAGGTGGTCGTGCTGGGGGTGGTGTTTTAGGGTTTAGGGCAGTGAAGTGGTGTTCGGGCAGTGTAGGGGGTCATGCAGGGGGTGGTGTTTCAGGGTTTCGGGCAGTGCATTGGTTTTCGGGCGGTTTAGGGGGTCTTGCTGGGGTGGTGTTTCAGGGTTTAGGGCAGTGGTGTTCAGGCAGTGTAGGGGGTCGTGCTGGGGCTGGTGTTTCAGGGTTTAGTGCAGTGCAGTGGTGTTCGGGCAGTGTAGGGGGTCGTGCTGGGGCTGGTGTTTTAGGGTTAGGGCAGTGCAGTGGTGGTCGGGCAGTGTAGGGGGTCGTGCTGGGGCTGGTGTTTTATGGTTTAGGGTAGTGCAGTGGTGTTCGAGCAGTGTTGAGTGTCATGCTGGGGGTGGTGTTTTAGGGTATTGCAGTGGTGTTAAAGGTTGTATATGGTGTTGTGCAGGGGGTGGTGTTTTAGGGTTTAGGGCAGTGAAGTGGTGTTCGGGCATTGTAGGGGGTCATCCTGGGAGTGGTATTTCAGGGTTTAGGGCAGTGCAGTCGTGTTCGGGCAGAGTAGGGGGTCGTGCTGGTGTTGGTGTTTCAGAGTTTAGGGCAGAGCAGTAGTGTTCGGGGAGTGTAGGGGGACGTGCAGGGGTGGTGTTTCAGGGTTTAGGGCAGAGCAGTTGTGTTCGGGTAGAGTAGGGGGTTGTGCTGGGGGTGGTGTTTCAGGATTTAGGGCAGAGCAGTGGTGTTCGGGCAATGTAGGGGGACGTGCTGGGTATTGTGTTTGAGGGTTTAGGGCAGAGCAGTGGTGTTCGGGCAGTGTAGGGGGTTGTGCTGGGGGTGGTCTTTCAGGGTTTACGGCAGTGCAGTGGTGTGCGGGTAGTGTAGGGGGTCGTGCTGTGGGTGGTGTTTCAGGGTTTAGGGCATTGCAGTGTTGTTCGGGCATTGTAGGGGGTCATCCTGGGAGTGGTGTTTCAGGGTTTAGGGCAGTGCAGTGGTGTTCGGACAGAGTAGGGGGTCGTGCTGGTGCTGGTGTTTCAGTTTTTAGGGCAGAGCAGTAGTGTTCGGGGAGTGTAGGGGGACGTGCTGGGGTGGTGTTTCAGGGTTTAGGGCAGAGCAAGTGTGTTCGGGTAGAGTAGGGGGTCGTGCTGGGGGTGGTGTTTCAGGATTTAGGGCAGAGCAGTGGTGTTCGGGCAATGTAGGGGGACTTGCTGGGTGTGGTGCTTGAGGGTTTAGGGCAGAGCAGTGGCGTTCGGGCAGTGTAGGGGGTTGTGCTGGGGGTGGTCTTTCAGGGTTTACGGCAGTGCAGTGGTGTGCGGGTAGTGTAGGGGGTCGTGCTGTGGGTGGTGTTTCAGGGTTTAGGGCATTGCAGTGGTGTTCGTGCAGTGTAGGGGGTCGTGCTGTGGGTGGTGTTTAAGGGTTCAGGGCAGTGCAGTGGTGTGCGGGCAGTGTACGGGGTCATGCTGGTACTGGTGTTTCTGGGTTTAGGGCAGTGCAGTTTTGTTCGGGCAGTGTAGGGGGTCGTGCTGGTGTTTCAGGGTTTAGGGCAGAGCAGTGGTGTTCAGGCAGTGTAGGGGGATGTGCTGGGGGTGGTGTTTCAGGGTTTAGGTCAGTGCAGTGGTGTTCAGGCAGTGTAGGGGGTCGTGCTGGCAGTGGTGTTTCAGGGTTTAGGGCAGCGCAGTGGTTTTCGGGCAGCGTAGGGTGTCTTGCTGGGGTGGTTTAAGGGTTTAGGGCAGTGGTATTCAGTCATTGTAGGGGGTCGTGCTGGGGCTGGTGTTTCAGCTTTCAGGGAAGTGCAGAAGTGTTCGGGCAGTGTAGGGGGTCTTGCTGGTGGTGGTGTTTCAGCTTTCAGGGCAGTGCAGAGGTGTTCGGGCAGTGTAGGGGGTCATCCTGGGAGTGGTGTTTCAGGGTTTAGGGCAGTGCAGTGGTGTTCGGACAGAGTAGGGGGTCGTGCTGGTGCTGGTGTTTCAGTTTTTAGGGCAGAGCAGTAGTGTTCGGGGAGTGTAGGGGGACGTGCTGGGGTGGTGTTTCAGGGTTTAGGGCAGAGCAAGTGTGTTCGGGTAGAGTAGGGGGTCGTGCTGGGGGTGGTGTTTCAGGATTTAGGGCAGAGCAGTGGTGTTCGGGCAATGTAGGGGGACTTGCTGGGTGTGGTGTTTGAGGGTTTAGGGCAGAGCAGTGGCGTTCGGGCAGTGTAGGGGGTTGTGCTGGGGGTGGTCTTTCAGGGTTTACGGCAGTGCAGTGGTGTGCGGGTAGTGTAGGGGGTCGTGCTGTGGGTGGTGTTTCAGGGTTTAGGGCATTGCAGTGGTGTTCGTGCAGTGTAGGGGGTCGTGCTGGGGGTGGTGTTTAAGGGTTCAGGGCAGTGCAGTGGTGTGCGGGCAGTGTACGGGGTCATGCTGGTACTGGTGTTTCTGGGTTTAGGGCAGTGCAGTTTTGTTCGGGCAGTGTAGGGGGTCGTGCTGGTGTTTCAGGGTTTAGGGCAGAGCAGTGGTGTTCAGGCAGTGTAGGGGGATGTGCTGGGGGTGGTGTTTCAGGGTTTAGGTCAGTGCAGTGGTGTTCAGGCAGTGTAGGGGGTCGTGCTGGCAGTGGTGTTTCAGGGTTTAGGGCAGCGCAGTGGTTTTCGGGCAGCGTAGGGTGTCTTGCTGGGGTGGTTTAAGGGTTTAGGGCAGTGGTATTCAGTCAGTGTAGGGGGTGGTGCTGGGGCTGGTGTTTCAGCTTTCAGGGAAGTGCAGAAGTGTTCGGGCAGTGTAGGGGGGCTTGCTGGCGTGGTGTTTCAGGGTTTAGGGCAGTGCAGTGGTGTTTGGGCAGTGTAGGGGGGTCGTGCAGGGGGGTGGTGTTTCAGGGTTTAGGGCAGTGCAGTGGTTTTCGGGCAGTGTAGGTGGTCGTGCTGGGGTGGTGTTTCAGGGTTTAGGGCAGTGCAGTGGTGTTCGGGCAGTGTAGGGGGTCGTGCTGCGGCTGTGGTTTCAGGGTTTAGGGCCATGCAGTGGTGTTCCAGCAGTGTGAGGGGTCATGCTGGGACTGATGTTTTAGGGTTTAGGGCCGTGCAGTGCTGTTCAGGCAGTGTAGTGTGTCGTGCTGGGGGTAGTGTTTTAGGGTTTAGGGCAGTGAAGTGGTGTTCGGGCAGTGTAGGGGTCGTGCAGGGGGTGGTGTTTCAGGGTTTAGGGCAGTGCAGAGGTGTTCGGGCAGTGTAGGGGGTCTTGCTGGTGGTGGTGTTTCAGCTTTCAGGGCAGTGCAGAGGTGTTCGGGCAGTGTAGTGGGACTTGCTGGGGTGGTGTTTCAGGGTTTAGGGCAGTGCAGTGGTGTTCGGGAAGTGTAGGGGGGTCGTGCAGGGGGGTGGTGTTTCAGGGTTTAGGGCAGTGCAGTGATTTTCGGGCAGTGTAGGTGGTCGTGCTGGGGGTGGTGTTTCAAGGTCTAGGGCAGTGCAATGGTGTTCGAGCAGTGTAGGGGGTCGTGCTGCGGCTGGTGTTTCAGGGTTTAGGGCCATGCAGTGGTGTTCGAGCAGTGTGAGGGGTCATGCTGGGGCTGATGTTTTAGGGTTCAGGGCAGTGCAGTGCTGTTCAGGCAGTGTAGGGGGGCTTGCTGGGGTGGTGTTTCAGGGTTTAGGGTTGTGCAGTGGTGTTCGGGCATTGTAGGGGGGTCGTGCAGGGCGGTGGTGTTTCAGGGTTTTGGGCAGTTCAGTGGTTTTCGGGCAGTGTAGGTGGTCGTGCTGGGGGTGGTGTTTCAGGGTTTAGGGCAGTGCAGTGGTGTTCGGGCAGTGTAGGGGGTCGTGCTGTGGCTGGTGTTTCAGGTTTTAGGGCCATGCAGTGGTGTTCGAGCAGTGTAAGGGGTGATGCTGGGGCTGATGTTTTAGGGTTTAGGGCAGTGCAGTGCTGTTCAGGCAGTGTAGGGTGTCATGCTGGGGGTAGTGTTTTAGGGTTTAGGGCAGTGAAGTGGTGTTTGGGCAGTGTAGGGGGTCTTGCTGGGGTGGTGTTTCAGGGTTTAGGGCAGTAGTGTTCAGGCAGTGTAGAGGGTCTTGCTGGGGGTGGTGTTTCAGGGTTCAGGGCAGGGCAAAGGTGTTTGGGAAATGTAGTGGGTCTTGCTGGGGGTGGTGTTTTAGGGTTTAGTGCAGTGCAGTGGTGTTCGGGCAGTGTAGGGGGTTGTACAGGGGGGTGGTGTTTCAGGGTTTAGGCCAGTGCAGTGGTGTTCGAGCAGTGTAGGGGGTCGTGCTGGGGCTGGTGTTTCAGGGTTTAGGGCCGTGCAGTGGTGTTCGGGCAGTGTGAGGGGTCGTGCTGGGACTGGTGTTTTAGGGTTAGGGCAGTGCAGTGGTGTTCGGGCAGTGTAGGGGGTCGTGCTGGGGCTGGTGTTTTATGGTTTAGGGTAGTGCAGTGTTGTTCGGGCAGTGTTGAGGGTCATGCTGGGGGTGGTATTTTAGGGTAGTGCAGTGGAGTTAAAGGTAGTATAGGGGGGTCGTGCTGGGGGTGGTGTTTCAGGATTTAGGGCAGAGCAGTGGTGTTCGGGCAATGTAGGGGGACTTGCTGGGTGTGGTGTTTGAGGGTTTAGGGCAGAGCAGTGGCGTTCGGGCAGTGTAGGGGGTTGTGCTGGGGGTGGTCTTTCAGGGTTTACGGCAGTGCAGTGGTGTGCGGGTAGTGAAGGGGGTCGTGCTGTGGGTGGTGTTTCAGGGTTTAGGGCATTGCAGTGGTGTTCGTGCAGTGTAGGGGGTCGTGCTGGGGGTGGTGTTTAAGGGTTCAGGGCAGTGCAGTGGTGTGCGGGCAGTGTACGGGGTCATGCTGGTACTGGTGTTTCTGGGTTTAGGGCAGTGCAGTTTTGTTCGGGCAGTGTAGGGGGTCGTGCTGGTGTTTCAGGGTTTAGGGCAGAGCAGTGGTGTTCAGGCAGTGTAGGGGGATGTGCTGGGGGTGGTGTTTCAGGGTTTAGGTCAGTGCAGTGGTGTTCAGGCAGTGTAGGGGGTCGTGCTGGCAGTGGTGTTTCAGGGTTTAGGGCAGCGCAGTGGTTTTCGGGCAGCGTAGGGTGTCTTGCTGGGGTGGTTTAAGGGTTTAGGGCAGTGGTATTCAGTCAGTGTAGGGGGTGGTGCTGGGGCTGGTGTTTCAGCTTTCAGGGAAGTGCAGAAGTGTTCGGGCAGTGTAGGGGGGCTTGCTGGCGTGGTGTTTCAGGGTTTAGGGCAGTGCAGTGGTGTTTGGGCAGTGTAGGGGGGTCGTGCAGGGGGGTGGTGTTTCAGGGTTTAGGGCAGTGCAGTGGTTTTCGGGCAGTGTAGGTGGTCGTGCTGGGGTGGTGTTTCAGGGTTTAGGGCAGTGCAGTGGTGTTCGGGCAGTGTAGGGGGTCGTGCTGCGGCTGTGGTTTCAGGGTTTAGGGCCATGCAGTGGTGTTCCAGCAGTGTGAGGGGTCATGCTGGGACTGATGTTTTAGGGTTTAGGGCCGTGCAGTGCTGTTCAGGCAGTGTAGTGTGTCGTGCTGGGGGTAGTGTTTTAGGGTTTAGGGCAGTGAAGTGGTGTTCGGGCAGTGTAGGGGTCGTGCAGGGGGTGGTGTTTCAGGGTTTAGGGCAGTGCAGAGGTGTTCGGGCAGTGTAGGGGGTCTTGCTGGTGGTGGTGTTTCAGCTTTCAGGGCAGTGCAGAGGTGTTCGGGCAGTGTAGTGGGACTTGCTGGGGTGGTGTTTCAGGGTTTAGGGCAGTGCAGTGGTGTTCGGGAAGTGTAGGGGGGTCGTGCAGGGGGGTGGTGTTTCAGGGTTTAGGGCAGTGCAGTGATTTTCGGGCAGTGTAGGTGGTCGTGCTGGGGGTGGTGTTTCAAGGTCTAGGGCAGTGCAATGGAGTTCGAGCAGTGTAGGGGGTCGTGCTGCGGCTGGTGTTTCAGGGTTTAGGGCCATGCAGTGGTGTTCGAGCAGTGTGAGGGGTCATGCTGGGGCTGATGTTTTAGGGTTCAGGGCAGTGCAGTGCTGTTCAGGCAGTGTAGGGGGGCTTGCTGGGGTGGTGTTTCAGGGTTTAGGGTTGTGCAGTGGTGTTCGGGCATTGTAGGGGGGTCGTGCAGGGCGGTGGTGTTTCAGGGTTTTGGGCAGTTCAGTGGTTTTCGGGCAGTGTAGGTGGTCGTGCTGGGGGTGGTGTTTCAGGGTTTAGGGCAGTGCAGTGGTGTTCGGGCAGTGTAGGGGGTTGTGCTGTGGCTGGTGTTTCAGGTTTTAGGGCCATGCAGTGGTGTTCGAGCAGTGTAAGGGGTGATGCTGGGGCTGATGTTTTAGGGTTTAGGGCAGTGCAGTGCTGTTCAGGCAGTGTAGGGTGTCATGCTGGGGGTAGTGTTTTAGGGTTTAGGGCAGTGAAGTGGTGTTTGGGTAGTGTAGGGGGTCTTGCTGGGGTGGTGTTTCAGGGTTTAGGGCAGTAGTGTTCAGGCAGTGTAGAGGGTCTTGCTGGGGGTGGTGTTTCAGGGTTCAGGGCAGGGCAAAGGTGTTTGGGAAATGTAGTGGGTCTTGCTGGGGGTGGTGTTTTAGGGTTTAGTGCAGTGCAGTGGTGTTCGGGCAGTGTAGGGGGTTGTACAGGGGGGTGGTGTTTCAGGGTTTAGGCCAGTGCAGTGGTGTTCGAGCAGTGTAGGGGGTCGTGCTGGGGCTGGTGTTTCAGGGTTTAGGGCCGTGCAGTGGTGTTCGGGCAGTGTGAGGGGTCGTGCTGGGACTGGTGTTTTAGGGTTAGGGCAGTGCAGTGGTGTTCGGGCAGTGTAGGGGGTCGTGCTGGGGCTGGTGTTTTATGGTTTAGGGTAGTGCAGTGTTGTTCGGGCAGTGTTGAGGGTCATGCTGGGGGTGGTATTTTAGGGTAGTGCAGTGGAGTTAAAGGTAGTATAGGGGGTCGTGCTGGGGGTGGTGTTTCAGGATTTAGGGCAGAGCAGTGGTGTTCGGGCAATGTAGGGGGACTTGCTGGGTGTGGTGTTTGAGGGTTTAGGGCAGAGCAGTGGCGTTCGGGCAGTGTAGGGGGTTGTGCTGGGGGTGGTCTTTCAGGGTTTACGGCAGTGCAGTGGTGTGCGGGTAGTGTAGGGGGTCGTGCTGTGGGTGGTGTTTCAGGGTTTAGGGCATTGCAGTGGTGTTCGTGCAGTGTAGGGGGTCGTGCTGGGGGTGGTGTTTAAGGGTTCAGGGCAGTGCAGTGGTGTGCGGGCAGTGTACGCGGTCATGCTGGTACTGGTGTTTCTGGGTTTAGGGCAGTGCAGTTTTGTTCGGGCAGTGTAGGGGGTCGTGCTGGTGTTTCAGGGTTTAGGGCAGAGCAGTGGTGTTCAGGCAGTGTAGGGGGATGTGCTGGGGGTGGTGTTTCAGGGTTTAGGTCAGTGCAGTGGTGTTCAGGCAGTGTAGGGGGTCGTGCTGGCAGTGGTGTTTCAGGGTTTAGGGCAGCGCAGTGGTTTTCGGGCAGCGTAGGGTGTCTTGCTGGGGTGGTTTAAGGGTTTAGGGCAGTGGTATTCAGTCAGTGTAGGGGGTGGTGCTGGGGCTGGTGTTTCAGCTTTCAGGGAAGTGCAGAAGTGTTCGGGCAGTGTAGGGGGGCTTGCTGGCGTGGTGTTTCAGGGTTTAGGGCAGTGCAGTGGTGTTTGGGCAGTGTAGGGGGGTCGTGCAGGGGGGTGGTGTTTCAGGGTGTAGGGCAGTGCAGTGGTTTTCGGGCAGTGTAGGTGGTCGTGCTGGGGTGGTGTTTCAGGGTTTAGGGCAGTGCAGTGGTGTTCGGGCAGTGTAGGGGGTCGTGCTGCGGCTGTGGTTTCAGGGTTTAGGGCCATGCAGTGGTGTTCCAGCAGTGTGAGGGGTCATGCTGGGACTGATGTTTTAGGGTTTAGGGCCGTGCAGTGCTGTTCAGGCAGTGTAGTGTGTCGTGCTGGGGGTAGTGTTTTAGGGTTTAGGGCAGTGAAGTGGTGTTCGGGCAGTGTAGGGGTCGTGCAGGGGGTGGTGTTTCAGGGTTTAGGGCAGTGCAGAGGTGTTCGGGCAGTGTAGGGGGTCTTGCTGGTGGTGGTGTTTCAGCTTTCAGGGCAGTGCAGAGGTGTTCGGGCAGTGTAGTGGGACTTGCTGGGGTGGTGTTTCAGGGTTTAGGGCAGTGCAGTGGTGTTCGGGAAGTGTAGGGGGGTCGTGCAGGGGGGTGGTGTTTCAGGGTTTAGGGCAGTGCAGTGATTTTCGGGCAGTGTAGGTGGTCGTGCTGGGGGTGGTGTTTCAAGGTCTAGGGCAGTGCAATGGTGTTCGAGCAGTGTAGGGGGTCGTGCTGCGGCTGGTGTTTCAGGGTTTAGGGCCATGCAGTGGTGTTCGAGCAGTGTGAGGGGTCATGCTGGGGCTGATGTTTTAGGGTTCAGGGCAGTGCAGTGCTGTTCAGGCAGTGTAGGGGGGCTTGCTGGGGTGGTGTTTCAGGGTTTAGGGTTGTGCAGTGGTGTTCGGGCATTGTAGGGGGGTCGTGCAGGGCGGTGATGTTTCAGGATTTTGGGCAGTTCAGTGGTTTTCGGGCAGTGTAGGTGGTCGTGCTGGGGGTGGTGTTTCAGGGTTTAGGGCAGTGCAGTGGTGTTCGGGCAGTGTAGGGGGTCGTGCTGTGGCTGGTGTTTCAGGTTTTAGGGCCATGCAGTGGTGTTCGAGCAGTGTAAGGGGTGATGCTGGGGCTGATGTTTTAGGGTTTAGGGCAGTGCAGTGCTGTTCAGGCAGTGTAGGGTGTCATGCTGGGGGTAGTGTTTTAGGGTTTAGGGCAGTGAAGTGGTGTTTGGGCAGTGTAGGGGGTCTTGCTGGGGTGGTGTTTCAGGGTTTAGGGCAGTAGTGTTCAGGCAGTGTAGAGGGTCTTGCTGGGGGTGGTGTTTCAGAGTTCAGGGCAGGGCAAAGGTGTTTGGGAAATGTAGTGGGTCTTGCTGGGGGTGGTGTTTTAGGGTTTAGTGCAGTGCAGTGGTGTTCGGGCAGTGTAGGGGGTTGTACAGGGGGGTGGTGTTTCAGGGTTTAGGCCAGTGCAGTGGTGTTCGAGCAGTGTAGGGGGTCATGCTGGGGCTGGTGTTTCAGGGTTTAGGGCCGTGCAGTGGTGTTCGGGCAGTGTGAGGGGTCGTGCTGGGACTGGTGTTTTAGGGTTAGGGCAGTGCAGTGGTGTTCGGGCAGTGTAGGGGGTCGTGCTGGGGCTGGTGTTTTATGGTTTAGGGTAGTGCAGTGTTGTTCGGGCAGTGTTTAGGGTCATGCTGGGGGTGGTATTTTAGGGTAGTGCAGTGGAGTTAAAGGTAGTATAGGGTGTTGTGCAGGGGGTGGTGTTTTAGGGTTTAGGGCAGTGAAGTGGTGTTTGGGCAGTGTAGGGGGTCGTGCAGGGGGTGGTGTTTCAGGGTTTAGGGCAGTGCAGTAGTTTTCGGGCAGCGTAGGGTGTCTTGCTGGGGTGGTGTTTAAGGGTTTAGGGCAGTGGGGTTCAGGCAGTGTAGGGGGTCTTGCTGGGGGGTGTTTCAGGGTTCAGGGCAGTGCAGTGCAGAGGTGTTCGGACAGTGTAGGGGTCTTGCTGGGGGTGGTGTTTCAGGGTTTTGGGCAGGGCAGTGGTGTTCGGGCAGTGTAGGGGGTCTTGCAGGGGGGTGGTGTTTCAGGGTTTAGGGCAGTGCTGTGGTTTTCGGGCAGTGTAGAGGGTCATGCTGGGGGTGGTGTTTCAGGGTTTAGGGCAGTGCAGTGGTGTTCGGGCAGTGTAGAGGGTTGTGCTGGGGTGGTGTTTCAGGGTTTAGGGCAGTGCAGTGGTGTGCGGGTAGTGTAGGGGGTCATGCTGTGGGTGGTGTTTCAGGGTTTAGGGCATTGCAGTGGTGTTCGTGCAGTGTAGGGGATCTTGCTGGGGGTGGTGTTTAAGGGTTTAGGGCAGTGCAGTGGTGTGCGGGCAGTGTAGGGGGTCATGCTGGGGCTGGTTGTTTTTCAGCATTTAGGGCAGTGCAGTGGTGTTCGGGCAGTGTAGGGGGTCGTGCTGGTGTTTTAGGGTTTAGGGCAGAGCAGTGGTGTTTGGGCAGTGTAGTGGGTCATCCTGGAAGTGGTTTTTCAGGGTTTAGGGCAGTGCAGTGGTATTCGGGCAGTGTAGGGGGTCATCCTGGGAGTGGTGTTTCAGGGTTTAGGGCAGTGCAGTGGTGTTCGGGCAGTGTAGGGGGTCGTGCAAGGGGTGGTGTTTCAGGGTTTAGGGCAGTGGAGTGGTTTTCGGGCAGTGTAGGGGGTCATGCTGGGGGTGGTGTTTCAGGATTTAGGGCAGTGCAGTGGTGTTCGGGCAGTGTAGGGGGTCGTGCTGGGGGTGGTGTTTAAAGGTACAGGGCAGTGCAGATGTGTTTGGGCAGTGTAGGGGGTCTTGCTGGGGGTGGTGCTTCAGGGTTTAGGGCAGTGCAGTGGTGTTCGGGCAGTGTTGAGGGTCATGCTGGGGGTGGTATTTTAGGGTAGTGCAGTGGAGTTAAAGGTAGTATAGGGTGTTGTGCAGGGGGTGGTGTTTTAGGGTTTAGGGCAGTGAAGTGGTGTTTGGGCAGTGTAGGGGGTCATCCTGGGAGTGGTGTTTCAGGGTTTAGGGCAGTGCAGTGGTGTTCAGGCAGTGTAGGGGGTCGTGCAAGGGGTGGTGTTTCAGGGTTTAGGGCAGTGGAGTGGTTTTCGGGCAGTGTAGGGGGTCATGCTGGGGGTGGTGTTTCAGGGTTTAGGGCAGTGCAGTAGTGTTCGGGCAGTGTAGGGGGTCGTGCTGGGGGTGGTGTTTAAGGGTACAGGGCAGTGCAGATGTGTTCGGGCAGTGTAGGGGGTCTTGCTGGGGGTGGTGCTTCAGGGTTTAGGGCAGTGCAGTGGTGTTTGGGCAGTGTAGGGGGTTGTGCAGGGGGGTGCTGTTTCAGGGTTTAGGGCAGTGCAGTGGTGTTCGGGCAGTGTGGTGGGTCATGCTGGGGGTGGTGTTTCAGGGTTTAGGGCAGTGCAGTGGTGTTCGGGCAGTGTAGGGGGTCATGCTGGGGCTGGTGTTTCAGGGTTTTGGGCAGTGCAGTGGTGTTCGTGCAGTGTAGGGGGTCGTGGTGGGGCTGGTGTTTCAGGGTTTAGGGCCGTGCAGTGGTGTTCGGGCAGTGTGAGGGGTCGTGCTGGGGCTGATGTTTTAGGGTTAGGGCAGTGCAGTGGTGTTCGGCAGTGTAGGGGGTCGTGCGAGGGCTGGTGTTTTATGTTTTAGGGTAGTGCAGTGGTGTTCGGGCAGTGTTGAGGGTCATGCTGGGGGTGGTGTTTTAGGGTAGTGCAGTGGTGTTCCGGTAGTGTAGGGTGTCGTGCAGGGGGTGGTGTTTTAGGGTTTAGGGCAGTGAAGTGGTGTTCGGGCAGTGTGGGGGGTCGTGCTGGGGGTAGTGTTTTAGGGTTTAGGGCAGTGCAGTGGTGTTCAGGCAGTGTAGGAGGTCGTGCTGGGGTGGTGTTTCAGGGTTTAGGGCAGTGCAGTGGTGTTTGGGCAGTGTAGGGGTTGGGCTGGGGGTGGTGTTTCAGGGTTTAGTTGCAGTGCAGTGGTTTTCGGGCAATATAGGGGGTCTTGCAGGGGGTGGCGTTTCAGGGTTTAGGGCAGTGGTGCAGTGGTGTTCGGGCAGTTTAGAGTGTCTTGCAGGGGGTGTTGTTTCAGGGTTTAGGGCAGTGCAGTGGTGTTAGGGCAGTGTAGAGGGTCATGCTGGGGGTGGTATTTCAGGGTTTAGGGCAGTGCAGTGGTGTGCGGGTAGTGTAGGGGGTCGTGCTGTGGATGGTGTTTCAGGGTTTAGGGCATTGCAGTGGTGTACGTGCAGTGTAGGGGGTCGTGCTGGGGGTGGTGTTTAAGGGTTTAGGGCAGTGCAGTGGTGTGCGGGCAGTGTAGGGGGTCGTGCTGGGGCTGGTGTTTCAGGATTTAGGGCAGTGCAGTGGTGTTCAGGCAGTGTAGGGGGTCGTGCTGGTGTTTTAGGGTTTAGGGCAGAGCAGTGGTGTTTGGGCAGTGTAGGGGGTCATGCTGGGGGTGGTGTTTCAGGGTTTAGGGTAGTGGTGTTTGGGCAGTGTAGGGGTCATGCTGGGGGTGTTGTTTCAGGGTTTAGGGCAGTGCAGTGGTGTTCGGGCAGTGTAGAGGGTCGTGCTGGGGGTGGTGTTTCAGGGTTTAGGGCAGTGCAGTGGTGTGCGGGTAGTGTAGGGGGTCGTGCTGTGGATGGTGTTTCAGGGTTTAGGGCATTGCAGTGGTGTACGTGCAGTGTAGGGGGTCGTGCTGGGGGTGGTGTTTAAGGGTTTAGGGCAGTGCAGTGGTGTGCGGGCAGTGTAGGGGGTCGTGCTGGGGCTGGTGTTTCAGGATTTAGGGCAGTGCAGTGGTGTTCGGGCAGTGTAGGTGGTCGTGCTGGTGTTTTAGGGTTTAGGGCAGAGCAGTGGTGTTTGGGCAGTGTAGGGGGTCATCCTGGAAGTGGTGTTTCAGGGTTTAGGGCAGTGTAGTGGTATTTGGGCAGTGTAGGGGGTCGTGCAGGGGGTGGTGTTTCAGGGTTTAGGGCAGTGAAGTGGTTTTCGGGCAGCGTAGGGTGTCTTGCTGGGGTGGTGTTTAAGGGTTTAGGGCAGTGGGGTTCAGGCAGTGTAGGGGGTCTTGCTGGGGGGGTGTTTCAGGGTTCAGGGCAGTGCAGAGGTGTTCGGACAGTGTAGGGGGTCTTGCTGGGGGTGGTGTTTCAGGGTTTTGGGCAGTGCAGTGGTGTTCGGGCAGTGTAGGGGGTCTTGCAGGGGGGTGGTGTTTCAGGGTTTAGGGCAGTGCTGTTGTTTTCGGGCAGTGTAGAGGGTCGTGCTGGGGGTGGTGTTTCAGGGTTTAGGGCAGTGCAGTGGTGTTCGGGCAGTGTAGAGGGTCGTGCTGGGGTGGTGTTTCAGGGTTTAGGGCAGTGCAGTGGTGTGCGGGTAGTGTAGGGGGTCGTGCTGTGGGTGGTGTTTCAGGGTTTAGGGCATTGCAGTGGTGTTCGTGCAGTGTAGGGGATCGTGCTGGGGTGGTGTTTAAGGGTTTAGGGCAGTGCACTGGTGTGCGGGCAGTGTAGGGGGTCATGCTGGGGCTGGTGTTTCAGGATTTAGGGCAGTGCAGTGGTGTTCGGGCAGTGTAGGGGGTCGTGCTGGTGTTTTAGGGTTTAGGGCAGAGCAGTGGTGTTTGGGCAGTGTAGTGGGTCATCCTGGAAGTGGTGTTTCAGGGTTTAGGGCAGTGCAGTGGTGTTCGGGCAGTGTAGGGTGTCATGCAGGGGGTGGTGTTTCAGGGTTTAGGGCAGTGCAGTGGAGTTCGGGCAGTGTAGGGGGTCGTGCAGGGGGTGGTGTTTCAGGGTTTAGGGCAGTGCAGTGGTTTTCGGGCAGCGTAGGGTGTCTTGCTGGGGTGGTGTTTAAGGGATTTGGGCAGTGGTGTTCAGGCAGTGTAGGGGGTCTTGCTGGGGATGGTGTTTCAGGGTTCAGGGCAGTGCAGAGGTGTTCGGGCAGTGTCGGAGGTCTTGGTGGGGTGGTGTTTCAGGGTTTAGGGCAGTGCAGTGGTGTTCAGGCAGTGTAGGGGGTCGTGCAGGGGGGTGGTGTTTCAGGGTTTAGGGCAGTGCTGTGGTTTTCGGGCAGTGTAGGGGGTCGTGCTGGGGGTGGTGTTTCAGGGTTTAGGGCAGTGCAGTGGTGTTCGGGCAGTGTAGGGGGTTGTGCAGGGGTTGGTGTTTCAGGGTTTAGGGCAGTGTGTTTGGGCACTGTAGGGGGTCATGCAGGGGGTGGTGTTTCAGGGTTTAGGGCAGTGCAGTGATTTTCGGGCAGCGTAGGGTGTCTTGCTGGGGTGGTGTTTAAGGGTTTAGGGCAGTATTCTTCAGGCAGTGTAAGGGGTTTTGTTGAAGGTGGTGTTTCAGGGTTCAGGGCAGTGCAGAGGTGTTCGGGCAGTGTAGGGGATCTTGCTGGGGATGGTGCTTCAGGATTTAGGGCAGTGCAGTGGTGTTCGGCCAGTGTAGGGGGTCGTGCAGGGGGGTGGTGTTTCAGGGTTTAGGGCAGTGCAGTGGTGTTCGGGCAGTGTAGTGGGTCGTGTTGGGGGTGGTGTTTCAGGGTTTAGGGCAGTGCAGTGGTGTTCGGGCAGTGTAGGGGGTCATTCTGGGGCTGGTGTTTCAGGGTTTAGGGCAGTGCAGTGGTGTTCGGGCAGTGTAGGGGGTCATGGTGGGGCTGGTGTTTCAGGGTCTAGGGCCGTGCAGTGGTGTTCGGGCAGTGTGAGGGGTCGTGCTAGGACTGGTTTTTTAGGGTTAGGGCAGTGCAGTGGAGTTTGGGCAGTGTAGGGGGTCATGCTGGGGGGGTCTTTTAGGGTAGTGCAGTGGTGTTCCGGTAGTGTAGGGTGTCGTGCAGGGGGTGGTGTTTCAGGGTTTAGGTCAGTGCAATGGTGTGCGGGTACTGTAGGGGTCGTGCTTTGGATGGTGTATCAGGGTTTAGGGCATTGCAGTGGTGTTCGTGCAGTGTAGGGGGTCGTGCTGGGGGTGGTGTTTAAGGGTTTAGGGCAGTGCAGTGGTGTTCGGGCAGTGTAGGGGGTCGTGCTGGTGTTTTAGGTTTTAGGGCAGAGCAGTGGTGTTTGGGCAGTGTAGGGGGTCGTGCTGGGCTGGTGTTTCAGGGTTTAGGGCAGTGCAGTGGTGTTTTGGCAGTGTAGGGGATCGTGCTGGGGTGGTGTTTCAGGGTTTAGGGCAGTGCAGTGGTGTTTGGGCAATATAGGGGGTCTTGCAGGGGGTGGCATTTCAGGGTTTAGGACAGTGGTGCAGTGGTGTTCAGGCAGTGTAGAGGGTCTTGCAGGGGAAGGCGTTTCAGGGTTTAGGGTAGTGGTGTTCGGACAGTGGAGGGGGTCGTGCTGGGGGTGGTGTTTCAGGGTTTAGGGCAGTGCAGTGGTGTTCGGGCAGTGTAGGGGGTCGTGCTGGGGCTGGTGTTTCACGGTTTAGGGCAGTGCAGTGGTGTTCGGGCAGAATAGGGGGTCATGCTGGTGGTGGTGTTTCAGGGTTTATGGCATGGCAGGGCAGTGCAGAGGTGTTCGGGCCAGTATAGAGGGTTGTGCTGGGGGTGGTGTTTCAGGGTTTAGGGCAGTGCAGTGGTGTGCGGTAGTGTAGGGGGTCATGCTGTGGATGGTGTTTCAGGGTTTAGGGCATTGCAGTGGTGTTCGTGCAGTGTAGGGGGTCATGCTGGGGGTGGTGTTTAAGGGTTTAGGGCAGTGCAGTGGTGTGCGGGCAGTGTAGGGGGTCGTGCTGGGGCTGGTGTTTCAGGATTTTATGGCAGTGCAGTGGTGTTCGGGCAGTGTAGGGGGTTGTGCTGGTGATTTAGGGTTTAGGGCAGAGCTGTGGTGTTCGTGCAGTGTAGGGGGTCATGCTGGGGGTGGTGTTTAAGGGTTTAGGGCAGTGCAGTGGTGTGCGGGTAGTGTAGGGGGTCGTGCTGTGGGTGGTGTTTCAGGGTTTAGGGCATTGCATTGGTGTTCGTGCAGTGTAGGGGGTCGTGCTGGGGGTGGTGTGTAAGGGTTTAGGGCAGTCAACTGGTGTGCGGGCAGTGTACGGGGTCATGCTGGGACTGGTGTTTCTGGGTTTAGGGCAGTGCAATTTTGTTCGGGCAGTGTAGGGGGTCGTGCTGGTGTTTCAGGGTTTAGGGCAGAGCAGTGGTGTTCAGGCAGTGTAGGGGGATGTGCTGGGGGTGGTGTTTCAGGGCTGGGGTCAGAGCAGTGGTGTTCAGGCAGTGTAGGGGGTCGTGCAGGGGGTGGTGTTTCAGGGTTTAGGGCAGTGCAGTGGTTTTCGGGCAGCGTAGAGTGTTTTGCTGGGGTGGTGTTTAAGGGTTTAGGGCAGTGGTGTTCAGGCAGTGTAGGGGGTCTTGCTGGGGGTGGTGTTTCAGGGTTCAGGGCAGTGCAGAGGTGTTCGGGCAGTGTAGGGGGTCGTGCTGGAGTTTTAGGGTTTAGGGCAGAGCAGTGGTGTTTGGGCAGTGTAGTGGGTAATCCTGGAAGTGGTATTTCAGTGTTTAGGGCAGTGCAGTGGTATTCGGGCAGTGTAGGGGGTTGTTGGACTTGGCCCTTCTGGCAGGTTCACCCCTGAACTTTTTTGCTTTTTACTGATGACGTGGTGTGGTGATTTTTTGGTTTCCTGCGCACTTTCCCTGTGTCCCAGGGTAAAGTGCGTGCGTGCTCTGAGTGCATGTGGTGAGATAGGCCTGCCCTCCTATAGGAATGCATGGGGAATGTATGTGTCCCTAGTAGTTCCTGATGTGTGGGGTGTGCAGGCCCGAGTTTGGTATGTGCGGACTCGTGGGAGTGAATGCTGCGCGATGATGTGTGCGGCGTGCATGTACCTAGTGTGGAAGTGCCACTTCTAGAAGTAGGCACTTCTGTGTGCAGTGTGTCTGTCGCGTGATTGGCTGGTCATGTCATGTGACGGGCTAGGGATTCCCCAGAGTCAGGATGAGTCACCCAGTGGTGAATGGGGAGATCAGCAGCTAGATGGGTGGGAGGAGTACACCTGGGTCCTGAATAGGACAGGGTTTTCCACACACAATGCTGGCCCCGCCCCCTGCGGTGCGACTGACGACCCTAGCCCTGCCAATGAATAGAGTGAGGGGCTGAGCACATCAAGGGTGCTCCCCAACCCCTGAAAACTGGTTTTCCCCCTCACCCTGAACCCAGAACAAAGGGGTTTGCTGTATAAAAATGGGGCTGTGTCCCCACAGAAACTGTTCACTTCCAGGATCCTGAGGGGGGCTGCTGCTGCTGGAAGCCAGGAGGAACCGCCACTTGGGACTGCCTTCCTGCCCTGGAGGGCCCAGTGAGCTGGCCCCTGGCCCAGCCTTGTCCCCCTGCCTACCTTCCTAGGAACTTTGCTGGACTTGGTGGATTATTTTGCCCCAAAGCGCTGGGAGCGCTTTATCTGTGTCCCTAAGCGCCTGGAAGCGCTTTGATTTGCCTTAAGCGCTCAGGAGCGCTTTATTGCTGCTAGCCGGTGCCCACCCGGCGTTTACCCCGCTTATTTAATTATTTAATCAAGCGGGAGCCCACCCCGCATTGTGGTGTGCTTGCGGGTGCCCACCCCGCTTATTTGGTTATTCTTACGGCGGGTGCCCACCCCGCCGTATATTGCATCATGGAGGGAGCCCACCCCTCTTTGCCACCGTAAAGAAAGTCACCGCCGCGGCCCCTGCCGAAACCCAGGAAGTCAGGCAGGCCTTTTGGGACGTGGGCGGGACTGCTAAAACAGGAAGCGGACGGGAGCCTACCCCGCGCTCCTGTGACGGAGATCAGGAGGTGGCGCCAGCGACTCGACGCCGCGCAGGGCTCCCGTGTGTCGAGGGAAGCCCCGCGCCGGGAAGAGGAACGCCGCCGAGAAGAGGTGCGAACAGGAGCAGGCGGGAGCCTACCCCGCGCTCCAGAAGTGCTGCCGGACGAAGAAAGAGCCTTCCCCGACGAGCCCGGTGAGTGAGGGCTCCGAGGGGGGGGTCCGGCCTGCATTTCGCTCCCGCCGAGGGGGGGGAGCTAGTTACTGTGTAAAGTGGCAGAGAAGGCACTACGTCTAGAAGTTCTTGGGCGGCCCCGTCTGTTAGCGGGCCGCCCCAGCGGGGGCCTTTCTATTCTCGTCCCAGAGTGGGACTCCAACCTTTCGGGGGCATTTCTTTGGAACCGAGGGCATTTCTATGGTGCGTGGAGCCCACGAGGCTCCCACGCGCCGCAGTGTCTCTGAGCCCCCGCGAGGCTCCAACGAAGGGGCCCGCATTATTTTCTCGAGCACTGGTGTGCTCCAACGACCCGCATTGGTTTGCCCTGAGCCCCGAGAAGGCTCCAACGTTACGGGGCCATTCTTGTTCCAGAGCCCAGAGAGGCTCCAACGACAGGGGCCTAATGGTTCACGGAGCCCCGTGAGGCTCTGATGTGGTGCTTATGTGGTTCCAGAGCCTGTGAGGCTCCAACGTTTGGGCATAGTACTTCCAGAGCCTAGGTGGCTCACGTGCTGCATATTTTTGTTTTGAAAGGCACAGGGGTGCCCCGGCTCCTTGTCCACAGTTGCCCAGCACTTAGTGGGCAACTGCCACGTTTAGGTTGTGCTTTGTGTTCCTGGCTTGCGCAGCCTGCGCAAGTGCGCCCTGACTCTGCTGGACCTAGGGCGTCCTTGCCCCTGAGAGGCCAGGTTGGCCTGGGGACAGTTCTTCTTGTGTTGTGCCCTCCCCTAGGGTACCCGATCATTATTCCTTGTGTATTTTTGCGCCTGCGCAATGTATTTAGGCGATGTCTCAGTCTAGTTGTGCCTATGCGTAGGAGAGGGTTTTTCCCGGTGTAGGTTAGGCTGATGTGTTCATGGTCCCCCCCTGCGTGATGTGTACCTAAGGTGTATTAGGATTGCGTAGGGTGTAATTGCCCAATACCAGTAGTTACTGGTTCTGTGATACCTGTGCTATTTTTGTGTGAACAGTAATTTCATATCATATTTCTACAAAGTGCTAATTCCTGACAGTGGTCCATGTGGCCCTGTCCCCTGTATATATAATCCCTTGTAAATTCTGCCCGTGCCTGTTGGCACATTGTAAAGTGTGTGTTTTTATCGAATGTGTTGTGTATAATACAAAGGTTATTTTTATATAATACCTTGTGTGGAGTTTCCTTTGTGGTGGGCCTTGGGTGTTGTTGCTGGGTGCACGCGCAAACGCTTTACACATCGCCTCAGAGATAAGCCTGACTGCTCGTGCCAAGCTACCAAGGGGGTGAGCAGGGGTTATCTTTGGCGTGTAACTCCCCAGCCCTGACTAGAGTGGTGGTTTCTGTCTGGCTTTTGGCGCAAGCCCTAGCCAACCAGAAATCCCATTTCTAACATTGGTGATCAGCGGTGGGATTTGGACTTGCGTTTGCGCTGTACCGCAGCGGCAACTGGCCGCACTACAAAACTCTGCATTTAGATAAATCACATGGTATAGGGATTATTGTTCTAAGTTTGTTTTTAATTGTCATTTCTTTGGAAATGTGTTTTTGTGCACTGTGAGTTAGGTGTCCCTAGCTCGGGAGGGTAGATCATCCCCCTTAGTGCATTGTGTTTTCTGGATTCACCAGAGGGTGGGATCCAGTGGTGGCAGCGTAATAGTGTCCTGTACATTTGTCCCCCGCCCTGCGCCCAGAGTTGGTACCTGTGTCACGTGGTGGTCAGGTTGAGGAATCAGGGGTGGTAGAAACTGCCTTACCAGTCCGAGGGGAGGGTTGTGTGTGGATGAGTGGTGTGTGGCACTATACAAGTGATTGTGAGTTCTCTGGGATAGAGAGCTTGCTGAATCCTTTGCGAATTGTGTACTACTGTGGTAAGCTCAGACCCCTAGGTTCCCTGTGTGATCTTTTCTCAAGAACGTCCGCCAAAATGGAGCCAGCTTTTTATTTCGGTGATCTGTTTGGGTACAGTATGTTGGAGTTGATAAGGTTCTGTGAAGAGAGAGACATAGGGGTGGATGAGTCAGACTCTCAGTCCGAACTTAGAAGCAGCCTGATCCTATGGCAAAAGGGTCAATGGGGTCTTGAGCGCAGTAGGATAAGGGCCCGGGCCTCACACCAGGAGGGTGGTGGGTCTGTAGGGAGCCCTGAAGATTTAGAAGAGGAGGAAGAAAGTAACCTGACAGGGACGCCAGTAGATAGTGGAGACCCCATAGATAGGGAGTCCCTTGCTGGGTCCAGTGTCAGGAGCAGCACCCCATCCCTTTCCCTGTCCCCAGAGGAGTGGGTAGATAGGAGGGAAGAAAGGGAGCATCAGCTGGCCATGGAGAAGCTCAGGATAGAGCATGCCAAGCTGGAGACCGAGAGGGTCTTAGCTCAGAAACAGATGGCGGAGGCTGAGCGGGCCTTTGCCACAGAGAAATTAGCTCTGGAGGGTAAGTTGTCCCCTGAGCGCAGTTGTAGTTGTCTGGGCTCCCCAGGGAGGGTTGAGTCCAGTGGTGACAGCGAGATAAAGTCCAGTGCAGGAAGTCCCATTCCCAGTTTACCCAGTCTGGTACCTGTTTCCCAAGAAGAGGAGTATAGGTTGAAATTAAGGGGCAGTAGGAAGCTGTCTCACTAGTCTTGGGACACGTTTGTGGGTGAATGCGAGGATGCACTGGATGATTGGGTAAGAGTAAACACGAAACGGGATTTTGAAGGACTGTATGCTCTGGTTATCAAAGAGCAGCTACTCAGTAGTTTTTACCCCGGGTTGCGCCAACACCTGTTGGGATATTACGATTTGGATGCTTGGGACCTTGCAAAAAGAGCAGACCGATGGGAAGGGGTCCCAAGTTCTGATGAGGAATGGGAGAGTGATTCCAACAGTAGTGGTTCAGAGATCCTCCAGCCCAGCGTGGTGGAGGAGGCTCAGTGTAGCCCAGCTAGGTCCCCGGATAGCGAGGAGGGTGTAGGGGCTTACGGCCTGGCTCAGTGGAGCGGGAGTAAGTGGGTGACCGAGGGTCCCCAGACGCACGAAACCCTGCCTCATGACTTGGATGGTTTCATGAGGGAACACCAAGTCTGGGACCTAGGCTGTCCTGTTAGTCCATTTGAGGAGGATCACCTAGTGTATGGAGGACCTGGAGCATCTGTAAATAAAGCTCCAGTGGTTCTGATGTCTGGCAGTACCGCTCCAGTAGGGAGGGTACAGAAGTCCAGCGAGAGGAGTGGCATGGGGCGGTGTTCCCCGGTGGAGGAGCCAGTGGGTCAGGGACCAGCCGGGAGGGCTGAGTCTCCTCGAGGTGACCATGGTGACCACACGTCTGTCCTGGGGGATCTTCGCGTACTGTCAGGTGGACAGGGGACGGGAGATCTGCGCCAGGCAGACTGTCATGCAACATATGAGGCATATTTTCCTCTTGGGGGGATGGTGTGTAAGTCCCCCGAAGTCCTGGAGTGCCAGGCAAGTATTCCACCAAAGGTTCTAGACCCGAGGTTGGGAGGCCAGGTTCAGGATCAGCCTGACCTGAAGGGTAGGACGACTGTAACCAGTGTCCTGACCGGTTCTTCTTCCAGAGGTACCGCCCCAGTTGGTAGGGAGCAGGACTCTGGAAGGGGGTGCAGAGGGTGGGAGAGCCCACCTCTGACCCCAGTGCAACCTGAGGGGTTAAACCCTAGGTTGGGAGACCAGTTCTCAGGGAGGGGTCCTGAGCTGGTAGGTGAATTGCGTTACGGGGTCGCCTCTCAGAGGAAGAGAGGGCGGAACCCCAGAAGAAGAGGTAGGGGGAGGAGAGACTCACCCGTGACTTTTGGTCAGCTTGAGGGTACAGACCCTAGGCTGGAGGATCAGTGGCAGTTTAGATCTGCCCTGATGAGGGGTAGAGTGGAGAATGGCCGCTATGTGCCAGGGGTTACTACCCCCCACTCTATGGTTAGGCAAAGACCAGTGGCACCTGGGTGGCCTAGGGCCTGGTCTTGGCCGCGGACAGCTTGGGAGTACCAGTGGGGTAGCCCAGTTGGTCCAGACAGTGGTGTTAGAAAGAATTCCATGGGTTCACCGTGGCGTAGAACCGGAGGGTGTCCCTGCAGTTGCGGGCCCGCGTCCGTGTTCTATCGCCCCAAGCAGGGAAGTCCATCACGGTGGTGATTGGGCTGCCGTGCGTTTTGGCTGGAAGGGGGTTGTGTTGGACTTGGCCCTTCTGGCAGGTTCACCCCTGAACTTTTTTGCTTTTTACTGATGACGTGGTGTGGTGATTTTTTGGTTTCCTGCGCACTTTCCCTGTGTCCCAGGGTAAAGTGCGTGCGTGCTCTGAGTGCATGTGGTGAGATAGGCCTGCCCTCCCATAGGAATGCATGGGGAATGTATGTGTCCCTAGTAGTTCCTGATGCGTGGGGTGTGCAGGCCCGAGTTTGGTATGTGCGGACTCGTGGGAGTGAATGCTGCGCGATGATGTGTGCGGCGTGCATGTACCTAGTGTGGAAGTGCCACTTCTAGAAGTGGGCACTTCTGTGTGCAGTGTGTCTGTCGCGTGATTGGCTGGTCATGTCATGTGATGGGCTAGGGATTCCCCAGAGTCAGGATGAGTCACCCAGTGGTGAATGGGGAGATCAGCAGCTAGATGGGTGGGAGGAGTACACCTGGGTCCTGAATAGGACAGGGTTTTCCACACACAATGCTGGCCCCGCCCCCTGCGGTGCGACTGACGACCCTAGCCCTGCCAATGAATAGAGTGAGGGGCTGAGCACATCAAGGGTGCTCCCCAACCAGCTGCGACTGGTTTTCCCCCTCACCCTGAACCCAGAACAAAGGGGTTTGCTGTATAAAAATGGGGCTGTGTCCCTACAGAAACTGTTCACTTCCAGGATCCTGAGGGGGGCTGCTGCTGCTGGAAGCCAGGAGGAACCGCCACTTGGGACTGCCTTCCTGCCCTGGAGGGCCCAGTGAGCTGGCCCCTGGCCCAGCCTTGTCCCCCTGCCTACCTTCCTAGGAACTTTGCTGGACTTGGTGGATTATTTTGCCCCAAAGCGCTAGGAGCGCTTTATCTGTGTCCCTAAGCGCCTGGAAGCGCTTTGATTTGCCTTAAGCACTCAGGAGCGCTTTATTGCTGCTAGCCGGTGCCCACCCGGCATTTACCCCGCTTATTTAATTATTTAATCAAGCGGGAGCCCACCCCGCATTGTGGTGTGCTTGCGGGTGCCCATCCCGCTTATTTGGTTATTCTCACGGCGGGTGCCCACCCCGCCGTATATTGCATCATGGAGGGAGCCCACCCCTCTTTGCCACCGTAAAGAAAGTCACCGCCGCGGCCCCTGCCGAAACCCAGGAAGTCAGGCAGGCCTTTTGGGACGTGGGCGGGACTGCTAAAACAGGAAGCGGACGGGAGCCTACCCCGCGCTCCTGTGACGGAGATCAGGAGGTGGCGCCAGCGACTCGACGCCGCGCAGGGCTCCCGTGTGTCGAGGGAAGCCCCGCGCCGGGAAGAGGAACGCCGCCGAGAAGAGGTGCGAACAGGAGCAGGCGGGAGCCTACCCCGCGCTCCAGAAGTGCTGCCGGACGAAGAAAGAGCCTTCCCCGACGAGCCCGGTGAGTGAGGGCTCCGAGGGGGGGTCCGGCCTGCATTTCGCTCCCGCCGAGGGGGGGGAGCCAGTAACTGTGTAAAGTGCCAGAGAAGGCACTACGTCTAGAAGTTCTTGGGCGGCCCCGTCTGTTAGCGGGCCGCCCCAGCGGGGGCCTTTCTATTCTCGTCCCAGAGTGAGACTCCAACCTTTCGGGGGCATTTCTTTGGAACCGAGGGCATTTCTATGGTGCGTGGAGCCCACGAGGCTCCCACGCGCCGCAGTGTCTCTGAGCCCCCGCGAGGCTCCAACGAAGGGGCCCGCATTATTTTCTCGAGCACTGGTGTGCTCCAACGACCCGCATTGGTTTGCCCTGAGCCCCGAGAAGGCTCCAACGTTACGGGGCCATTCTTGTTCCAGAGCCCAGAGAGGCTCCAACGACAGGGGCCTAATGGTTCACGGAGCCCCGTGAGGCTCTGATGTGGTGCTTATGTGGTTCCAGAGCCTGTGAGGCTCCAACGTTTGGGCATAGTACTTCCAGAGCCTAGGTGGCTCACGTGCTGCATATTTTTGTTTTGAAAGGCACAGGGGTGCCCCGGCTCCTTGTCCACAGTTGCCCAGCACTTAGTGGGCAACTGCCACGTTTAGGTTGTGCTTTGTGTTCCTGGCTTGCGCAGCCTGCGCAAGTGCGCCCTGACTCTGCTGGACCTAGGGCGTCCTTGCCCCTGAGAGGCCAGGTTGGCCTGGGGACAGTTCTTCTTGTGTTGTGCCCTCCCCTAGGGTACCCGATCATTATTCCTTGTGTATTTTTGCGCCTACGCAATGTATTTAGGCGATGTCTCAGTCTAGTTGTGCCTATGCGTAGGAGAGGGGTTTTCCCGGTGTAGGTTAGGCTGATGTGTTCATGGTCCCCCCCTGCGTGATGTGTACCTAAGGTGTATTAGGATTGCGTAGGGTGTAATTGCCCAATACCAGTAGTTACTGGTTCTGTGATACCTGTGCTATTTTTGTGTGAACAGTAATTTCATATCATATTTCTACAAAGTGCTAATTCCTGACAGTGGTCCATGTGGCCCTGTCCCCTGTATATATAATCCCTTGTAAATTCTGCCCGTGCCTGTTGGCACATTGTAAAGTGTGTGTTTTTATTGAATGTGTTGTGTATAATAAAAAGGTTATTTTTATATAATACCTTGTGTGGAGTTTCCTTTGTGGTGGGCCTTGGGTGTTGTTGCTGGGTGCGCGCGCAAACGCTTTACACATCGCCTCAGAGATAAGCCTGACTGCTCGTGCCAAGCTACCAAGGGGGTGAGCAGGGGTTATCTTTGGCGTGTAACTCCCCAGCCCTGACTAGAGTGGTGGTTTCTGTCTGGCTTTTGGCGCAAGCCCTAGCCAACCAGAAATCCCATTTCTAACAGGGGTTGTGCAGGGGGGTGGTGTTTCAGGGTTTAGGGCAGTGCTATGGTTTTCGGGCAGTGTAGAGGGTCGTGCTGGGGGCGGTGTTTCAGGGTTTAGGGCAGTGCAGTGGTGTTCGGGCAGTGTAGAGTGTCGTGCTGGGGGTGGTGTTTCAGGGTTTAGGGCAGTGCAGTGGTGTGCGGGTAGTGTAGGGGGTCATGCTGTGGGTGGTGTTTCAGGGTTTAGGACATTGCAGTGGTGTTCGTGCTGTGTAGAGGGTCGTGCTGGGGGTGGTGTTTTACGGTTTAGGGCAGTGCAGTAGTGTTCGGGCAGAGTAGGGGGTCATGCTGAGGGTGGTATTTCAGGATTTAGGGCAGTGCAGTGGTGTTCAGGCGGTGTAGGATTCATGCTGGGGGTGATGTTTCAGAGTTTAGGGCACTGCAGTGGTGTTCGGGCAGTGTAGGGGGTCTTTCTGGGGGTGACATTTCAGGGTTCAGGGCAGTGGTGCAGTGGTGTTCGGGAAGTGTAGAGGGTCTTGCAAGGGGTGGCGTTTCAGGGTTTAGAGCAGTGGTGTTCGGGCAGTGTAGGGGGTCTTGCTGGGGGTGGTGTTTCAGGGTTTAGAGCAGCGCAGTGGCATGTGGGCAGTGTAGGGGGTCGTGCTGGGGATGAAATTTCAGGGTTTAGGGCAGTGCAGTGGTGTTCGGGCAGTGTAGGGGGTTGTGCTGGTGTTTCAGGGTTTAGAGCAGAGCAGTGGTGTTCAGGCAGTGTAGGGGGACGTGCTGGGGGTGGTGTTTCAGGGTTTAGGGCAGAGCAGTGGTGTTCAGGCAGTGTAGGGCGTCGTGCTGGGGGTGGTGTTTCAGGAATTAGGGCAGTGCAGTGGTGTTCTGGCAGTGTAGTAGGACGTGCTGGGGGTGGTGTTTTAGGGTTTAGGGCAGAGCAGTGGTGTTTGGGCAGTGTAGGGGTTCGTCCTGGGAGTGGTGTTTCAGGGTTTAGGGCAGTGCAGTGGTGATCGGGCAGTGTAGGGGATCATGCAGGGGGTGATGTTTCAGGGTTTAGGGCAGTGTAGTGGTGTTCGGGCAGTACAGGGGGCCGTGCAGGGGGTGGTGTTTCAGGGTTTAGGGCAGTGCAGTGATTTTCGGGCATTCTAGGGTTTCTTGCTGGAGTGGTGTTTCAGGGATTAGGGCAGTGGTGTTCAGGCAGTGTAGGGGGTCCTGCTGGGGGTGGTGTTTCAGGGTTCAGGGCAGTGCAGAGGTGTTCGGGCAGTGTAGGGGGTCTTGCTGGGGGTGGTGTTTCAGGGTTTATGGCAGTGCAGTGGTGTTCGGGCAGTGTAGGGGGTCGTGCAGGGGGTGGTGTTTCAGGTTTTAGGGCAGTGCAGTGGTTTTCGGGCAGTGTAGGGGGTCATGCTGGGTGGTGTTTAAGGGTTCAGGGCAGTGCAGAGGTGTTTGGGCAGTATAGGGGGTCTTGCTCGGGGTGGTGTTTCAGGATTTAGGGCAGTGCAGTGGTGTGCGGGCAGTGTACGGGGTCGTGCTGGGACTGGTGTTTCTGGGTTTAGGGCAGTGCAGTTTTGTTCGGGCAGTGTAGGGGGTCGTGCTGGTGTTTCAGGGTTTAGGACAGAACAGTGGTGTTCAGGCAGTGTAGGGGGTCGTGCAGGGGGTGGTGTTTCAGGGTTTAGGTCAGAGCAGAGGTGTTCAGGCAGTGTAGGGGGTCGTGCAGGGGGTGGTGTTTCAGGGTTTAGGGCAGTGCAGTGGTTTTTGGGCAGTGTAGGGTGTCTTGCTGGGGTGGTGTTTAAGGGTTTAGGGCAGTGGTGTTCAGGCAGTGTAGGGGGTCTTGCTGGGTGTGGTGTTTCAGGGTTCAGGGCAGTGCAGAGGTGTTCGGACAGTGTATGGGGTCATGCTGGGAGTGGTGTTTCAGGGTTTAAGGCAGTGCAGTGGTGTTCGGGCAGTGTAGGGGGTCGTGCAGGGGGGTGCTGTTTCAGGGTTCAGGGCAGTGCTATGGTTTTTGGGCAGTGTAGAGGGTCGTGCTGGGGGTGGTGTTTCAGGGTTTAGGGCAGTGCAGTGGTGTTCCGGCAGTGTAGAGGGTCGTGCTGGGGGTGGTGTTTCAGAGTATAGGGCAGTGCAGTGGTGTGCGGGTAGTGTAGGGGGTCATGCTGTGGGTGGTGTTTCAGGGTTTAGGACATTGCAGTGGTGTTCGTGCTGTGTAGGGGGTCGTGCTGGGGGTGGTGTTTTAGGGTTTAGGGCAGTGCAGTAGTCTTCGGGCAGAGAGGGGGTCATGTTGGTGGTGGTATTTCAGGGGTTAGGGCAGTGCAGTGGTGTTCAGGCAGTGTAGGATTCGTGCTGGGGGTGATGTTTCAGGGTTTAGGGCACTGCAGTGGTGTTCGGGCAGTGTAGGGGGTCTTTCAGGGGGTGGCGTTTCAGGGTTCAGGGCAGTGGTGCAGTTGTGTTCGGGAAGTGTAGAGGGTCTTGCAAGGGGTGGCGTTTCAGGGTTTAGAGCAGTGGTGTTTGGGCACTGTAGGGGGTCTTGCTGGGGGTGGTGTTTCAGGGATTAGGGCAGCGAAGTGGCGTGCGGGCAGTGTAGGGGGTCGTGCTGGGGATGGTGTTTCAGGGTTTAGGGCAGTGCAGTAGTGTTCGGGCAGTGTAGGGGGTTGTGCTGGTGTTTCAGGGTTTAGGGCAGAGCAGTGGTGTTCAGGCAGTGTAGGGGGACGTGCTGGGGATGGAGTTTCAGGGTTTAGGGCAGAGCAGTGGTGTTCAGGCAGTGTAGGGGGTCGTGCAGGGGGGTGCTGTTTCAGGGTTCAGGGCAGTGCTATGGTTTTTGGGCAGTGTAGAGGGTCGTGCTGGGGGTGGTGTTTCAGGGTTTAGGGCAGTGCAGTGGTGTTCCGGCAGTGTAGAGGGTCGTGCTGGGGGTGGTGTTTCAGAGTTTAGGG
Organism: Triturus cristatus; assembly: GCF_964204655.1. Lineage (NCBI taxonomy): Eukaryota > Metazoa > Chordata > Amphibia > Caudata > Salamandridae > Triturus > Triturus cristatus. Next base: position 1,123,083,730 of record NC_140579.1, read on the forward strand.
CAGTGCAGTGGTGTGCGGGTAGTGTAGGGGGTCATGCTGTGGGTGGTGTTTCAGGGTTTAGGACATTGCAGTAGTGTTCGTGCTGTGTAGGGGGTCGTGCTGGGGGTGGTGTTTTAGGGTTTAGGGCAGTGCAGTAGTCTTCGGGCAGAGAGGGGGTCATGCTGGTGGTGGTATTTCAGGGTTTAGGGCAGTGCAGTGGTGTTCAGGCAGTGTAGGATTTGTGCTGGGGGTGATGTTTCAGGGTTTAGGGCACTGCAGTGGTGTTCGGGCAGTGTAGGGGGTCTTTCAGGGGGTGGCGTTTCAGGGTTCAGGGCAGTGGTGCAGTCGTGTTCGGGAAGTGTAGAGGGTCTTGCAAGGGGTGGCGTTTCAGGGTTTAGAGCAGTGGTGTTTGGGCACTGTAGGGGGTCTTGCTGGGGGTGGTGTTTCAGGGATTAGGGCAGCGAAGTGGCGTGCGGGCAGTGTAGGGGTTCATGCTGGGGATGGTGTTTCAGGGTTTAGGGCAGTGCAGTAGTGTTCGGGCAGTGTAGGGGGTTGTGCTGGTGTTTCAGGGTTTAGGGCAGAGCAGTGGTGTTCAGGCAGTGTAGGGGGACGTGCTGGGGATGGAGTTTCAGGGTTTAGGGCAGAGCAGTGGTGTTCAGGCAGTGTAGGGCGTCGTGCTGGGGGTGGTGTTTCATGAATTAGGGCAGTGCAGTGGTGTTCTGGCAGTGTAGGGGGACGTCCTGGGGGTGGTGTTTTAGGGTTTAGGGCAGAGCAGTGGTGTTTGGGCAGTATAGGGGTTCGTCCTGGGAGTGATGTTTCAGGGTTTAGGGCAGTGCAGTGGTGGTCGGGCAGTGTAGGGGGTCCTGCTGGGGTTGGTGCTTCAGGGTTTAAGGCAGTGCAGTGGTGTTCGGGCAGTGTAGGGGGTCGTGCAGGGGGGTGGTGTTTCAGGGTTCAGGGCAGTGCTATGGTTTTTGGGCAGTGTAGAGGGTCGTGCTGGGGGTGGTGTTTCAGGGTTTAGGGCAGTGCAGTGGTGTTCCGGCAGTGTAGAGGGTCGTGCTGGGGGTGGTGTTTCAGGGTTTAGGGCAGTGCAGTGGTGTGCAGGTAGTGTAGGGGGTCATGCTGTGGGTGGTGTTTCAGGGTTTAGGACATTGCAGTGGTGTTCGTGCTGTGTAGGGGGTCGTGCAGGGGGGTGGTGTTTCAGGGTTTAGGGCAGTGCAGTGGTATTCAGGCAGTGGAGGGGGTCGTGCAGGGGCTGATGATTCAGGGTTTAGGGCAGTGCATTGGTGTTCGGGCAGTGTAGGGGGTCATGCAGGTGGTGGTGCTTCAGGGTTTAGGACAGTGCAGTGGTTTTCAGGCAGCATAGGGTGTCTTGCTGGTGTGGTGTTTAAGGGTTTAGGGCAGTGGTGTTCAGGCAGTGTAAGGGGTTTTGCTGGGGGTGGTGTTTCAGGGTTCAGGGCAGTGCAGAGGTGTTCGGGCAGTGTAGGGGATCTTGCTGGGGATGGTGTTTCAGGCTTCAGGGCAGTGCAGTGGTGTTTGGGCAGTGTAGGGGGCGTGCAGGGGGGTGGTGTTTCAGGATTTAGGGCAGTGCAGTGGTTTTCGGGCAGTGTAGGGGGTCATGCTGGGGGTGGTGTTTCAGGCTTTAGGGCAGTGCAATGGTGTTCGGGCAGTGTAGGGGGTTGTGCTGGGGGTGGTGTTTAGGGGTTCAGGGCAGTGCAGAGGTGTTCGGGCAGAGTAGGGCGTGTTGCTGGGGGTGGTGTTTCCGGTTTTAGGGCAGTGCAGTGGTGTTCCGGCAGTGTAGGGGGTCGAGCAGGGGGGTGGTGTTTCAGGGTTTAGGGCAGTGCAGTGGTGTTCGGGCAGTGTAGTGGGTCGTGTTGGGGGTGGTGTTTCAGGGTTTAGGGCAGTGCAGATGTGTTCGGGCAGTGTAGGGCGTGTTGCTGGGGGTGGTGTTTCCGGTTTTAGGGCAGTGCAGTGGTGTTCGGGCAGTGTAGGGGGTCGTGCAGGGGGGTGGTGTTTCAGGGTTTAGGGCAGTGCAGTGGTGTTCGGGCAGTGTAGTGGGTCGTGTTGGGGGTGGTGTTTCAGGGTTTAGGGTAGTGCAGTGGTGTTTTGGCAGTGTAGGGGGTCATGCTGGGGATGGTGTTTCAGGGTTTAGGGCAGTGCAGTGGTGTTTGGGCAGTGTAGGGGGTCGTGGTGGGGCTGGTGTTTCAGGGTTTAGGGCCGTGTAGTGGTGTTCGGGCAGTGTGAGGAGTCGTGCTGGGGCTGGTCCTTTAGGGTTAGGGCAGTGCAGTGGTGTTCGGGCAGTGTAGGGGGTCGTGCTGGGGCTGGTGTTTTATGGTTTAGGGTAGTGCAGTGGTGTTCGGGCAGTGTTGAGGGTCATGCTGGGGGTGGTGTTTCAGGGTTTATGGCAGTGCAGTGGTGTTCGGGCAGTTTAAGGGGTCGTGCAGGGGGGTGGTGTTTCAGGTTTTAATGCAGTGCAGTGGTTTTCGGGCAGTGTAGGGGGTCTTGCTGGGGGCGGTATTTAAGGGCTCAGGGCAGTGCAGAAGTGTTCGGGCAGTATAGGGGTCTTGCTCAGGGTGGTGTTTCAGGATTTAGGGCAGTGCAGTGGTTTTCAGGCATTGTAGGGGGTCGTGCTGGGGGTGGTGTTTCAGGCTTTAGGGCAGTGCAGTGGTGTTCGGGCAGTGTAGGGGGTCGTTCTGGGGGTGGTGTTTAGGGGTTCAGGGCAGTGCAGAGGTGTTCGGGCAGTGTAGGGGGTGTTGCTGGGGGTGGTGTTTCCGGTTTTAGGGCAGTGCAGTGGTGTTCGGGCAGTGTAGGGGGTCGTGCAGGGGGGTGGTGTTTCAGGGTTTAGGGCAGTGTAGTGGTGTTCGGGCAGTGTAGTGGGTCATGTTGGGGGTGGTGTTTCAGGGTTTAGGGCAGTTCAGTGGTGTGCGGGCAGTGTAGGGGGTCATGCTGGGGATGGTGTTTCAGGGTTTAGGGCAGTGCAGTGGTGTTCGGGCAGTGTAGGGGGTCGTGGTGGGGCTAGTGTTTCAGGGTTTAGGGCCGTGTAGAGGTGTTCGGGCAGTGAGAGGGGTCGTGCTGGGGCTGGTGTTTTAGGGTTAGGGCAGTGCAGTGGTGTTCGGGCAGTATAGGGGGTCGTGCTGGGGCTGGAGTTTTATGGTTTAGGGTAGTGCAGTGGTGTTCGGGCAGTGTTGAGGGTCATGCTGGGGGGGTGTTTTAGGGTAGTGCAGTGGTGTTGTGGTAGAGTAGGGTGTCGTGCAGGTGGTGGTGTTTTAGGGTTTAAGGCAGTGAAGTGGTGTTCGGGCAGTGTGGGGGGTCATGCTGGTGGTAGTGTTTTAGGGTTTAGGGCAGTGCAGTGGTGTTCAGGCAGTGCAGGGGGTCATGCTGGGGTGGTGTTTCAGGGTTTAGGCCAGTGCAGTGGTGTTCGGGCAATATAGGGGGTCTTGCAGGGTGTGGCATTTCAGGGTTTAGGGCAGTGGTGCAGTGGTGTTTGGGCAGTGTAGAGGGTCTTGCAGGGGAAGGCGTTTCAGGGTTTAGGGCAGTGGTGTTTGGGCAGTGGAGGGGGTCATGCTAGGGCTGGTGTTTAGGGGTTCAGGGCAGTGCAGAGGTGTTCGGGCAGTGTAGGGGGTGTTGCTGGGGGTGGTGTTCTGGTTTTAGGGCAGTGCAGTGGTGTTCGGGCAGTGTAGGGCGTCATGTAGGGGGGTGGTGTTTCAGGGTTTAGGGCAGTGCAGTGGTGTTCGGGCAGTGTAGTGGGTCGTGTTGGGGGTGGTGTGTCAGGGTTTAGGGCAGTGTAGTGGTGTTCGGGCAGTGTAGGGGGTCATGCTGGGGATGGTGTTTCAGGGTTTAGGGCAGTGCAGTGGTGTTTGGGCAGTGTAGGGGGTCGTGGTGGGGCTGGTGTTTCAGGGTTTAGGGCCGTGTAGTGGTGTTCTGGCAGTGTGAGGGGTCGTGCTGGGGCTGGTGCTTTAGGGTTAGGGCAGTGCAGTGGTGTTCGAGCAGTGTAGGGGGTCGTACTGGGGCTGGTGTTTTATGGTTTAGGGTAGTGCAGTGGTGTCCGGGCAGTGTTGAGGGTCATGCTGGGGGTGGTGTTTTAGGTTAGTGCAGTGGTGTTCTGGTAGTGTAGGGTGTCTTGCAGGGGGTGCTGTTTTAGGGTTTAGGGCAGTGAAGTGGTGTTCGGGCAGTGTGGGGGATTGGGTCGTGCTGGTGGTAGTGTTTCAGGGTTTAGGGCAGTGCCGTGGTGTTCAGGCAGTATAGGGGGTTGTGCTGGGGTGGTGTTTCAGGGTTTAGGCCAGTGCAGTGGTGTTCGGGCAATATAGGGGGTCTTGCAGGGGGTGGCATTTCAGGGTTTAGGGCAGTGGTGCAGTGGTGTTCGGGCAGTGTAGAGGGTCTTGCAGGGGAAGGCGTTTCAGGGTTTAGGGCAGTGGTGTTTGGGCAGTGGAGGGGGTTGTGCTGGGGCTGGTGTTTCAGGGTTTAGGGCAGTGCAGTGGTGTTCGGACAGTGTAGGGGGTCATTCTGGGGCTGGTGTTCTAGGGTTTAGGGCAGTGCAGTGGTGTTTGGGAAGTGTAGGGGGTCGTACTGGGGCTGGTGTTTTAGGGTTAGGGCAGTGCAGTGGTGTTCGGGCAGTGTAGGGGGTCGTGCTGGGGCTGGTATTTTAGGGTTTAGGGTGGAGCAGTGGTGTTTGGGCAGTGTAGGGGGTCATGCTGGGGGTGGTGCTTTAGGGTTAGGGCAGTGCAGTGGTGTTCTGGCAGTGTAGGGGGTCGTGCTGGGGCTGGTGTTTTAGGGTTTAGGGTAGAGCAGTGGTGTTCGGGCAGAGTAGGGGGTCATGCTAGGGGTAGTGTTTCAGGGTTTATGGCAGTGCAGTGGTGTTCGGGCCGTGTTGGGGGTCTTGCAGAGGGTGGCATTTCAGGGTTTAGGGCAGTGGTGCAGTGGTGTTCGGGCAGTGTAGAGGGTCTTGCTGGAGGTGGCGTTTTAGGGTAGTGCAGTGGTGTTCAGGTAGTGTAGGGTGTCTTGCTGGGGGTAGTGTTTTAGGGTTTAGGGTGGAGCAGTGGTGTCCGGGAAGTGTAGGGGGTCGTGCTGGGGGTGGTGTTTTAGGGTGAGGGCAGTGCAGTGGTGTTCTGGCAGTGTAGGGGGTCATGCTGGGGCTGGTGTTTTGGGTTTAGGGTAGAGCAGTGGTGTTCGGGCAGTGTAGGGGGTCGTGCTGGGGCTGGTGTTTTGGGTTTAAGGTAGAGCAGTGGTGTTCGGGCAGTGTAGGGGGTCGTGCTGGGGGTGGTGTTTCAGGGTTTATGGCAGTGCAGTGGTGTTCGGGCAGTGTTGGGGGTCTTGCAGAGGGTGGCATTTCAGGGTTTAGGGCAGTGGTGCAGTGGTGTTCGGGCAGTGTAGAGGGTCTTGCAGGGAGTGGCATTTCAGGGTTTAGGGCAGTGGTGTTCGGGCAGTTTAGGGAGTCTTGCTGGAGGTTGCATTTTAGGGTAGTGCAGTGGTGTTCAGGTAGTGTAGGGTGTCTTGCTGGGGGTAGTGTTTTAGGGTTTAGGGCAGTGAAGTGGTGTTCAGGCAGTGTGGGGGGTCGTGCTGGGGGTGGTGGTTTAGGGCAGTGCAGTGGTGTTCGGCAGTGTAGGGGGTCATGCTGGGGGTGGTGTATCAGGGTTTATGGTAGTGCAGTGGTGTTCGGGCAGTGTTGAGGGTCATGCTGGGGGGGTGTTTTAGGGTAGTGCAGTGGTGTTGTGGTAGAGTAGGGTGTCGTGCAGGTGGTGGTGTTTTAGGGTTTAAGGCAGTGAAGTGGTATTCGGGCAGTGTGGGGGGTCATGCTGGTGGTTGTGTTTTAGGGTTTAGGGCAGAGCAGTGGTGTTCAGGCAGTGCAGGGGGTCATGCTGGGGTGGTGTTTCAGGGTTTAGGCCAGTGCAGTGGTGTTCGGGCAATATAGGGGGTCTTGCAGGGGGTGGCATTTCAGGGTTTAGGGCAGTGGTGCAGTGGTGTTCGGGCAGTGTATAGGGTCTTGCAGGGGAAGGCGTTTCAGGGTTTAGGGCAGTGGTGTTTGGGCAGTGGAGGAGGTCATGCTGGGGCTGGTGTTTAGGGGTTCAGGGCAGTGCAGAGGTGTTCGGGCAGTGTAGGGGGTGTTGCTGGGGGTGGTGTTTCTGGTTTTAGGGCAGTGCAGTGGTGTTCGGGCAGTGTAGGGGGTCATGCAGGGGGGTGGTGTTTCAGGGTTTAGGGCAGTGCAGTGGTGTTCGGGCAGTGTATTGGGTCGTGTTGGGGGTGATGTTTCAGGGTTTAGGGCAGTGCAGTGGTGTTCGGGCAGTTTAGGGGGTCATGCTGGGGATGGTGTTTCAGGGTTTAGGGCAGTGCAGTGGTGTTTGGGCAGTGTAGGGGGTTGTGGTGGGGCTGGTGTTTTAGGGTTTAGGGCCGTGTAGTGATGTTCTGGCAGTGTGAGGGGTCGTGCTGGGGCTGGTGCTTTAGGGTTAGGGCAGTGCAGTGGTGTTCGGGCAGTGTAGGGGGTCGTGCTGGGGCTGGTGTTTTATGGTTTAGGGTAGTGCAGTGGTGTTCGGGCAGTGTTGAGGGTCATGCTGGGGGTGGTGTTTTAGGTTAGTGCAGTGGTGTTCTGGTAGTGTAGGGTGTCGTGCAGGGGGTGCTGTTTTAGGGTTTAGGGCAGTGAAGTGGTGTTCGGGCAGTGTGGGGGGTCGGGTCGTGCTGGTGGTAGTGTTTTAGGGTTTAGGGCAGTGCCGTGGTGTTCAGGCAGAGTAGGGGGTCGTGCTGGGGTGGTGTTTCAGGGTTTAGGCCAGTGCAGTGGTGTTCGGGCAATATAGGGGGTCTTGCAGCGGGTGGCATTTCAGGGTTTAGGGCAGTGGTGCAGTGGTGTTCGGGCAGTGTAGAGGGTCTTGCAGGGGAAGGCGTTTCAAGGTTTAGGGCAGTGGTGTTTGGGCAGTGGAGGGGGTCGTGCTGGGGCTGGTGTTTCAGGGTTTAGGGCAGTGCAGTGGTGTTCGGACAGTGTAGGGGGTCATTCTTGGGATGGTGTTCTAGGGTTTAGGGCAGTGCAGTGGTGTTTGGGCAGTGTAGGGGGTCGTACTGGATCTGGTGTTTTAGGGTTAGGGCAGTGCAGTGGTGTTCGGGCAGTGTAGGGGGTCGTGCTGGGGCTGGTGTTTTAGGGTTTAGGGTGGAGCAGTGGTGTTCGGGCAGTGTAGGGGGTCGTGCTGGGGGTGGTGTTTTAGGGTTAGGGCAGTGCAGTGGTGTTCTGGCAGTGTAGGGGGTCGTGCTGGGGCTGGTGTTTTAGGGTTTAGGGTAGAGCAGTGGTGTTCGGGCAGAGTAGGGGGTCAAGCTAGGGGTGGTGTTTCAGGGTTTATGGCAGTGCAGTGGTGTTCGGGCCGTGTTGGGGGTCTTGCAGAGGGTGGCATTTCAGGGTTTAGGGCAGTGGTGCAGTGGTGTTCGGGCAGTGTAGAGGGTCTTGCTGGAGCTGGCGTTTTAGGGTAGTGCAGTGGTGTTCAGGTAGTGTAGGGTGTCTTGCTGGGGGTAGTGTTTTAGGGTTTAGGGTGGAGCAGTGGTGTCCGGGCAGTGTAGGGGGTCGTGCTGGGGGTGGTGTTTTAGGCTTAGGGCAGTGCAGTGGTGTTCTGGCAGTGTAGGGGGTCATGCTGGGGCTGGTGTTTTGGGTTTAGGGTAGAGCAGTGGTGTTCGGGCAGTATAGGGGGTCGTGCTGGGGGTGGTGTTTCAGGGTTTATGGCAGTGCAGTGATGTTCGGGCAGTGTTGGGGGTCTTGCAGAGGGTGGCATTTCAGGGTTTAGGGCAGTGGTGCAGTGGTGTTCGGGCAGTGTAAAGGGTCTTGCAGGGAGTGGCGTTTCAGGTTTTAGGGCAGTGGTGTTCGGGCAGTTTAGGGGGTCTTGCTGGAGATTGCGTTTTAGGGTAGTGCAGTGGTGTTCAGGTAGTGTAGGGTGTCTTGCTGGGGGTAGTGTTTTAGGGTTTAGGGCAGTGAAGTGGTGTTCAGGCAGTGTGGGGGGTCGTGCTGGGGGTGGTGGTTTAGGGCAGTGCAGTGGTGTTCGGGCAGTGTAGGGGGTCATGCTGGGGGTGGTGTTTCAGGGTTTAAGGCAGTGCAGTGGTGTTCGGGCAGTGTAGGGGGTCATGCTGGGAGTGGTGTTTCAGGGTTTAAGGCAGTGCAGTGGTGTTCGGGCAATGTAGGGGGTCTTGCAGGGGGTGGCATTTCAGGGTTTAGGGCAGTGGTGCAGTGGTGTTCGCGCAGTGTAGTGGGTTTTGCAGGGGGTGGCGTTTCAGGGTTTAGGGCAGTGGTGTTCGGGCAGTGTAGGGGGTCTTGCTGGAGGTGGCATTTCAGGGTTTAGGGCAGTGGTGTTCAGGCATTGTAGGGGGTCTTGCTGGAGGTGGTGTTTCTGGGTTTAGGGCAGTGCAGTTGTGTTTGGGCAGTGTAGGGGGTCGTGCTGGGGTGGTGTTTCAGGGTTTAGGGCAGTGCAGTGGTGTTTAGGCAGTGTAGGGGGTCGTGATGGGGCTGGTGTTTCAGGCTTTAGGGCAGTGCAGTGGTGTTCGGGCAATTTAGGGGGTCATGCTGGGGCTGGTGTTTCAGGGTTTAGGGCAGTGCTGTGGTGTTCGGGCAGTGTAGGGGGTCGTGCTGGGGCTAGTTTTTCAGGGTTTAGGGCAGTGCAGTGGAGTTCGTTCAGTGTAGGGGGTCGTGCGGGACTGGTGTTTCAGGGTTTAGGGCAAAGAAGTGGTGTTCGGGCAGTGTAGGGGGTCATGCTGGGGTGGCGTTTCATGGTTTTGGGCTGTGTAATGGTGTTCGGGCAGGGTAAGGGGTCTTGCAGACAGTGGCGTTTCAGGGTTTAGGGCAGTGGTGTTCGGGCAGTGTAGGGGGTCTTGCAGGGGGTGGTGTTTCAGGGTTTACGGCAGTGCAGTGGTGTTTGGGCAGTTCAGGGGGTCGTGCTGGGAGTGGTGTTTCAAGGTTTAGGGCAGTGCATTGGTGTTCGGGCAGTGCAGGGGGTCGTGCTGGGGGTGGTGTTTCAGGGTTTAGGGCAGTGCAGTGGTGTGCGGGTAGTGTAGGGGGTCGTGCTGTGGGTGGTGTTTCAGGGTTTAGGGCAGTGCAGATGTGTTCGGGCAGTGTAGGGCGTGTTGCTGGGGGTGGTGTTTCCGGTTTTAGGGCAGTGCAGTGGTGTTCGGGCAGTGTAGGGGGTCGTGCAGGGGGGTGGTGTTTCAGGGTTTAGGGCAGTGCAGTGGTGTTCAGGCAGTGTAGTGGGTCGTGTTGGGGGTGGTGTTTCAGGGTTTAGGGTAGTGCAGTGGTGTTTAGGCAGTGTAGGGGGTCATGCTGGGGATGGTGTTTCAGGGTTTAGGGCAGTGCAGTGGTGTTCGGGCAGTGTAGGGGGTCGTGGTGGGGCTGGTGTTTCAGGGTTTAGGGCCGTGTAGTGGTGTTCGGGCAGTGTGAGGAGTCGTGCTGGGGCTGGTCCTTTAGGGTTAGGGCAGTGCAGTGGTGTTCGGGCAGTGCAGGGGGTCGTGCTGGGGCTGGTGTTTTATGGTTTAGGGTAGTGCAGTGGTGTTCGGGCAGTGTTGAGGGTCATGCTGGGGGTGGTGTTTCAGGGTTTATGGCAGTGCAGTGGTGTTCGGGCAGTTTAAGGGGTCGTGCAGGGGGGTGGTGTTTCAGGTTTTAATGCAGTGCAGTGGTTTTCGGGCAGTGTAGGGGGTCATGCTGGGTGGTGTTTCAGGGTTTAGGGCAGTGGTGTTCAGGCAGTGTAGGGGGTCTTGCTGGGGGCGGTATTTAAGGGCTCAGGGCAGTGCAGAAGTGGTCGGGCAGTATAGGGGTCTTGCTCGGGGTGGTGTTTCAGGATTTAGGGCAGTGCAGTGGTTTTCAGGCAGTGTAGGGGGTCGTGCTGGGGGTGGTTTTTCAGGCTTTAGGGCAGTGCAGTGGTGTTCGGGCAGTGTAGGGGGTCGTTCTGGGGGTGGTGTTTAGGGGTTCAGGGCAGTGCAGAGGTGTTCGGGCAGTGTAGGGGGTGTTGCTGGGGGTGGTGTTTCCGGTTTTAGGGCAGTGCAGTGGTGTTCGGGCAGTGTAGGGGGTCGTGCAGGGGGGTGGTGTTTCAGGGTTTAGGGCAGTGTAGTGGTGTTCGGGCAGTGTAGTGGGTCATGTTGGGGGTGGTGTTTCAGGGTTTAGGGCAGTTCAGTGGTGTGCGGGCAGTGTAGGGGGTCATGCTGGGGATGGTGTTTCAGGGTTTAGGGCAGTGCAGTGGTGTTCGGGCAGTGTAGGGGGTCGTGGTGGGGCTAGTGTTTCAGGGTTTAGGGCCGTGTAGAGGTGTTCGGGCAGTGAGAGGGGTCGTGCTGGGGCTGGTGTTTTAGGGTTAGGGCAGTGCAGTGGTGTTCGGGCAGTATAGGGGGTCGTGCTGGGGCTGGAGTTTTATGGTTTAGGGTAGTGCAGTGGTGTTCGGGCAGTGTTGAGGGTCATGCTGGGGGGGTGTTTTAGGGTAGTGCAGTGGTGTTGTGGTAGAGTAGGGTGTCGTGCAGGTGGTGGTGTTTTAGGGTTTAAGGCAGTGAAGTGGTGTTCGGGCAGTGTGGGGGGTCATGCTGGTGGTAGTGTTTTAGGGTTTAGGGAAGTGCAGTGGTGTTCAGGCAGTGCAGGGGGTCGTGCTGGGTGGTGTTTCAGGGTTTAGGCCAGTGCAGTGGTGTTCGGGCAATATAGGGGGTCTTGCAGGGTGTGGCATTTCAGGGTTTAGGGCAGTGGTGCAGTGGTGTTTGGGCAGTGTAGAGGGTCTTGCAGGGGAAGGCGTTTCAGGGTTTAGGGCAGTGGTGTTTGGGCAGTGGAGGGGGTCATGCTAGGGCTGGTGTTTAGGGGTTCAGGGCAGCAGTGCAGAGGTGTTCGGGCAGTGTAGGGGGTGTTGCTGGGGGTGGTGTTCTGGTTTTAGGGCAGTGCAGTGGTGTTCGGGCAGTGTAGGGCGTCATGTAGGGGGGTGGTGTTTCAGGGTTTAGGGCAGTGCAGTGGTGTTCGGGCAGTGTAGTGGGTCGTGTTGGGGGTGGTGTGTCAGGGTTTAGGGCAGTGTAGTGGTGTTCGGGCAGTGTAGGGGGTCATGCTGGGGATGGTGTTTCAGGGTTTAGGGCAGTGCAGTGGTGTTTGGGCAGTGTAGGGGGTCGTGGTGGGGCTGGTGTTTCAGGGTTTAGGGCCGTGTAGTGGTGTTCTGGCAGTGTGAGGGGTCGTGCTGGGGCTGGTGCTTTAGGGTTAGGGCAGTGCAGTGGTGTTCGAGCAGTGTAGGGGGTCGTACTGGGGCTGGTGTTTTATGGTTTAGGGTAGTGCAGTGGTGTCCGGGCAGTGTTGAGGGTCATGCTGGGGGTGGTGTTTTAGGTTAGTGCAGTGGTGTTCTGGTGGTGTAGGGTGTCTTGCAGGGGGTGCTGTTTTAGGGTTTAGGGCAGTGAAGTGGTGTTCGGGCAGTGTGGGGGATTGGGTCGTGCTGGTGGTAGTGTTTCAGGGTTTAGGGCAGTGCCGTGGTGTTCAGGCAGTATAGGGGGTTGTGCTGGGGTGGTGTTTCAGGGTTTAGGCCAGTGCAGTGGTGTTCGGGCAATATAGGGGGTCTTGCAGGGGGTGGCATTTCAGGGTTTAGGGCAGTGGTGTTTGGGCAGTGGAGGGGGTCGTGCTGGGGCTGGTGTTTCAGGGTTTAGGGCAGTGCAGTGGTGTTCGGAGAGTGTAGGGGGTCATTCTGGGGCTGGTGTTCTAGGGTTTAGGGCAGTGCAGTGGTGTTTGGGCAGTGTAGGGGGTCGTACTGGGGCTGGTGTTTTAGGGTTAGGGCAGTGCAGTGGTGTTCGGGCAGTGTAGGGGGTCGTGCTGGGGCTGGTGTTTTAGGGTTTAGGGTGGAGCAGTGGTGTTTGGGCAGTGTAGGGGGTCATGCTGGGGGTGGTGCTTTAGGGTTAGGGCAGTGCAGTGGTGTTCTGGCAGTGTAGGGGGTTGTGCTGGGGCTGGTGTTTTAGGGTTTAGGGTAGAGCAGTGGTGTTCGGGCAGAGTAGGGGGTCATGCTAGGGGTAGTGTTTCAGGGTTTATGGCAGTGCAGTGGTGTTCGGGCCGTGTTGGGGGTCTTGCAGAGGGTGGCATTTCAGGGTTTAGGGCAGTGGTGCAGTGGTGTTCGGGCAGTGTAGAGTGTCTTGCTGGAGGTGGCGTTTTAGGGTAGTGCAGTGGTGTTCAGGTAGTGTAGGGTGTCTTGCTGGGGGTAGTGTTTTAGGGTTTAGGGTGGAGCAGTGGTGTCCGGGCAGTGTAGGGGGTCATGCTGGGGGTGGTGTTTTAGGGTGAGGGCAGTGCAGTGGTGTTCTGGCAGTGTAGGGGGTCATGCTGGGGCTGGTGTTTTGGGTTTAGGGTAGAGCAGTGGTGTTCGGGCAGTGTAGGGGGTCGTGCTGGGGCTGGTGTTTTGGGTTTAGGGTAGAGCAGTGGTGTTCGGGCAGTGTAGGGGGTCGTGCTGGGGGTGGTGTTTCAGGGTTTATGGCAGTGCAGTGGTGTTCGGGCAGTGTTGGGGGTCTTGCAGAGGGTGGCATTTCAGGGTTTAGGGCAGTGGTGCAGTGGTGTTCGGGCAGTGTAGAGGGTCTTGCAGGGAGTGGCATTTCAGGGTTTAGGGCAGTGGTGTTCGGGCAGTTTAGGGAGTCTTGCTGGAGGTTGCGTTTTAGGGTAGTGCAGTGGTGTTCAGGTAGTGTAGGGTGTCTTGCTGGGGGTAGTGTTTTAGGGTTTAGGGCAGTGAAGTGGTGTTCAGGCAGTGTGGGGGGTCGTGCTGGGGGTGGTGGTTTAGGGCAGTGCAGTGGTGTTCGGCAGTGTAGGGGGTCATGCTGGGGGTGGTGTATCAGGGTTTATGGTAGTGCAGTGGTGTTCGGGCAGTGTTGAGGGTCATGCTGGGTGGGTGTTTTAGGGTAGTGCAGTGGTGTTGTGGTAGAGTAGGGTGTCGTGCAGGTGGTGGTGTTTTAGGGTTTAAGGCAGTGAAGTGGTATTCGGGCAGTATGGGGGGTCATGCTGGTGGTTGTGTTTTAGGGTTTAGGGCAGAGCAGTGGTGTTCAGGCAGTGCAGGGGGTCATGCTGGGGTGGTGTTTCAGGGTTTAGGCCAGTGCAGTGGTTTTTGGGCAAAATAGGGGGTCTTGCAGGGGGTGGCATTTCAGGGTTTAGGGCAGTGGTGCAGTGGTGTTCGGGCAGTGTATAGGGTCTTGCAGGGGAAGGCGTTTCAGGGTTTAGGGCAGTGGTGTTTGGGCAGTGGAGGAGGTCATGCTGGGGCTGGTGTTTAGGGGTTCAGAGCAGTGCAGAGGTGTTCGGGCAGTGTAGGGGGTGTTGCTGGGGGTGGTGTTTCTGGTTTTAGGGCAGTGCAGTGGTGTTCGGGCAGTGTAGGGGGTCATGCAGGGGGGTGGTGTTTCAGGGTTTAGGGCAGTGCAGTGGTGTTCGGGCAGTGTATTGGGTCGTGTTGGGGGTGATGTTTCAGGGTTTAGGGCAGTGCAGTGGTGTTCGGGCAGTTTAGGGGGTCATGCTGGGGATGGTGTTTCAGGGTTTAGGGCAGTGCAGTGGTGTTTGGGCAGTGTAGGGGGTTGTGGTGGGGCTGGTGTTTTAGGGTTTAGGGCCGTGTAGTGATGTTCTGGCAGTGTGAGGGGTCGTGCTGGGGCTGGTGCTTTAGGGTTAGGGCAGTGCAGTGGTGTTCGGGCAGTGTAAGGGGTCGTGCTGGGGCTGGTGTTTTATGGTTTAGGGTAGTGCAGTGGTGTTCGGGCAGTGTTGAGGGTCATGCTGGGGGTGGTGTTTTAGGTTAGTGCAGTGGTGTTCTGGTAGTGTAGGGTGTCGTGCAGGGGGTGCTGTTTTAGGGTTTAGGGCAGTGAAGTGGTGTTCGGGCAGTGTGGGGGGTCGGGTCGTGCTGGTGGTAGTGTTTTAGGGTTTAGGGCAGTGCCGTGGTGTTCAGGCAGAGTAGGGGGTCGTGCTGGGGTGGTGTTTCAGGGTTTAGGCCAGTGCAGTGGTGTTCGGGCAATATAGGGGGTCTTGCAGGGGGTGGCATTTCAGGGTTTAGGGCAGTGGTGCAGTGGTGTTCGGGCAGTGTAGAGGGTCTTGCAGGGGAAGGCGTTTCAGGGTTTAGGGCAGTGGTGTTTGGGCAGTGGAGGGGGTCGTGCTGGGGCTGGTGTTTCAGGGTTTAGGGCAGTGCAGTGGTGTTCGGACAGTGTAGGGGGTCATTCTTGGGATGGTGTTCTAGGGTTTAGGGCAGTGCAGTGGTGTTTGGGCAGTGTAGGGGGTCGTACTGGAGCTGGTGTTTTAGGGTTAGGGCAGTGCAGTGGTGTTCGGGCAGTGTAGGGGGTCGTGCTGGGGCTGGTGTTTTAGGGTTTAGGGTGGAGCAGTGGTGTTCGGGCAGTGTAGGGGGTCGTGCTGGGGGTGGTGTTTTAGGGTTAGGGCAGTGCAGTGGTGTTCTGGCAGTGTAGGGGGTCGTGCTGGGGCTGGTGTTTTAGGGTTTAGGGTAGAGCAGTGGTGTTCGGGCAGAGTAGGGGGTCATGCTAGGGATGGTGTTTCAGGGTTTATGGCAGTGCAGTGGTGTTCGGGCCGTGTTGGGGGTCTTGCAGAGGGTAGCATTTCAGGGTTTAGGGCAGTGGTGCAGTGGTGTTCGGGCAGTGTAGAGGGTCTTGCTGGAGCTGGCGTTTTAGGGTAGTGCAGTGGTGTTCAGGTAGTGTAGGGTGTCTTGCTGGGGGTAGTGTTTTAGGGTTTAGGGTGGAGCAGTGGTGTCCGGGCAGTGTAGGGGGTCGTGCTGGGGGTGGTGTTTTAGGCTTAGGGCAGTGCAGTGGTGTTCTGGCAGTGTAGGGGGTCATGCTGGGGCTGGTGTTTTGGGTTTAGGGTAGAGCAGTGGTGTTCGGGCAGTGTAGGGGGTCGTGCTGGGGGTGGTGTTTCAGGGTTTATGGCAGTGCAGTGATGTTCGGGCAGTGTTGGGGGTCTTGCAGAGGGTGGCATTTCAGGGTTTAGGGCAGTGGTGCAGTGGTGTTCGGGCAGTGTAGAGGGTCTTGCAGGGAGTGGCGTTTCAGGGTTTAGGGCAGTGGTGTTCGGGCAGTTTAGGGGGTCTTGCTGGAGATTGCGTTTTAGGGTAGTGCAGTGGTGTTCAGGTAGTGTAGGGTGTCTTGCTGGGGGTAGTGTTTTAGGGTTTAGGGCAGTGAAGTGGTGTTCAGGCAGTGTGGGGGGTCGTGCTGGGGGTGGTGGTTTAGGGCAGTGCAGTGGTGTTCGGGCAGTGTAGGGGGTCATGCTGGGGGTGGTGTTTCAGGGTTTAAGGCAGTGCAGTGGTGTTCGGGCAGTGTAGGGGGTCATGCTGGGAGTGGTGTTTCAGGGTTTAAGGCAGTGCAGTGGTGTTCGGGCAATGTAGGGGGTCTTGCAGGGGGTGGCATTTCAGGGTTTAGGGCAGTGGTGCAGTGGTGTTCGCGCAGTGTAGTGGGTTTTGCAGGGGGTGGCGTTTCAGGGTTTAGGGCAGTGGTGTTCGGGCAGTGTAGGGGGTCTTGCTGGAGGTGGCATTTCAGGGTTTAGGGCAGTGGTGTTCAGGCATTGTAGGGGGTCTTGCTGGAGGTGGTGTTTCTGGGTTTAGGGCAGTGCAGTGGTGTTTGGGCAGTGTAGGGGGTCGTGCTGGGGTGGTGTTTCAGGGTTTAGGGCAGTGCAGTGGTGTTTAGGCAGTGTAGGGGGTCGTGATGGGGCTGGTGTTTCAGGCTTTAGGGCAGTGCAGTGGTGTTCGGGCAATTTAGGGGGTCATGCTGGGGCTGGTGTTTCAGGGTTTAGGGCAGTGCTGTGGTGTTCGGGCAGTGTAGGGGGTCGTGCTGGGGCTAGTTTTTCAGGGTTTAGGGCAGTGCAGTGGAGTTCGTTCAGTGTAGGGGGTCGTGCGGGACTGGTGTTTCAGGGTTTAGGGCAAAGAAGTGGTGTTCGGGCAGTGTAGGGGGTCATGCTGGGGTGGCGTTTCATGGTTTTGGGCTGTGTAATGGTGTTCGGGCAGGGTAAGGGGTCTTGCAGACAGTGGCGTTTCAGGGTTTAGGGCAGTGGTGTTCGGGCAGTGTAGGGGGTCTTGCAGGGGGTGGTGTTTCAGGGTTTACGGCAGTGCAGTGGTGTTTGGGCAGTTCAGGGGGTTGTGCTGGGAGTGGTGTTTCAAGGTTTAGGGCAGTGCATTGGTGTTCGGGCAGTGCAGGGGGTCGTGCTGGGGGTGGTGTTTCAGGGTTTAGGGCAGTGCAGTGGTGTGCGGGTAGTGTAGGGGGTCGTGCTGTGGGTGGTGTTTCAGGGTTTAGGGCAGTGCAGTGGTGTTCGTGCAGTGTAGGGGGTCGAGTAGGGGGTGGTGGTTCAGGGTTTAGGGCAGTGCAGTGGTGTTCAGGCAGTGTAGGGGGTTATGCTAGTGTTTCAGGGTTTAGGGCAGAGAAGTGGTGTTTGGGCAGTGTAGAGGCTCATCCTGGAGGTGGCATTTTAGGGTAGTGCAGTGGTGTTCAGGTAGTGTAGGGTGTCTTGCTGGGGGCAGTGTTTTAGGGTTTAGGGTGGAGCAGTTGTGTTCGGGCAGTGTAGGGGGTCGTGCTGGGGCTGGTGTTTTGGGTTTAGGGTAGAGCAGTGGTGTTCGGGCAGTGTAGGGGGTCGTGCTGGGGGTGGTGTTTCAGGGTTTATGGCAGTGCAGTGGTGTTCGGGCAGTGTTGGGGTTCTTGCTGGAGGTGGTGTTTCATGGTTTAGGGCAGTGTAATGGTGTTCGGGCGGGGTAAGGGGTCTTGCAGACAGTGGCGTTTCAGGGTTTAGGGCAGTGGTGTTCGGGCAGTGTAGGGGGTCTTGCAGGGGGTGGTGTTTAAGGGTTTAGGGCAGTGCAGTGGTGTTCGGGCAGTTTAGGGGGTCGTGCTGGGGGTGGTGTTTCAAGGTTTAGGGCAGTGCATTGGTGTTCGGGCAGTGTAGGGGGTCGTGCTGGGGGTGGTGTTTCAGGGTTTAGGGCAGTGCAGTGGTGTGCGGGTAGTGTAGGGGGTCCTGCTGTGGGTGGTGTTTCAGGGTTTAGGGCAGTGCAGTGGTGTTCCTGCAGTGTAGGGGGTCGAGTAGGGGGTGGTGGTTCAGGGTTTAGGGCAGTGCAGTGGTGTGCGGGCAGTGTAGAGGGTCGTGCTGGGGCTGGTGTTTCAGGGTTTAGGGCAGTGCAGTGGTGTTCAGACAGTGTAGGGGGTCATGCTAGTGTTTCAGGGTTTAGGGCAGAGCAGTGCTGTTTGGGCAGTGTAGGGGGTCATCCTGGAGGTGGCATTTTAGGGTAGTGCAGTGGTGTTCAGGTAGTGTAGGGTGTCTTGCTGGGGGTAGTGTTTTAGGGTTTAGTGTGGAGCAGTGGTGTTCGGGCAGTGTAGGGGTCGTGCTGGGGATGGTGCTTTAGGGTTAGGGCAGTGCAGTGGTGTTCTGGCAGTGTAGGGGGTCGTGCTGGGGCTGGTGTTTTAGGGTTTAGGGTAGAGCAGTGGTGTTCGGGCAGAGTAGGGGGTCATGCTAGGGGTGGTGTTTCAGGGTTTATGGCAGTGCAGTGGTGTTCGGGCCGTGTTGGGGGTCTTGCAGAGGGTGGCATTTCAGGGTTTAGGGCAGTGGTGCAGTGGTGTTCGGGCAGTGTAGAGGGTCTTGCTGGAGGTGGCGTTTTAGGGTAGTGCAGTGGTGTTCAGGTAGTGTAGGGTGTCTTGCTGGGGGCAGTGTTTTAGGGTTTAGGGTGGAGCAGTGGTGTCCGGGCAGTGTAGGGGGTCGTGCTGGGGGTGCTGTTTTAGGGTTAGGGCAGTGCAGTGGTGTTCTGGCAGTGTAGGGGGTCATGCTGGGGCTGGTGTTTTGGGTTTAGGGTAGAGCAGTGGTGTTCGGGCAGTGTTGGGGGTCGTGCTGGGGGTGGTGTTTCAGGGTTTATGGCAGTGCAGTGGTGTTCGGGCAGTGTTGGGGGTCTTGCAGAGGGTGGCATTTCAGTGTTTAGGGCAGTGGTGCAGTGGTGTTCGGGCAGTGTAGAGGGTCTTGCAGGGAGTGGCGTTTCAGGGTTTAGGGCAGTGGTGTTCGGGCAGTTTAGGGGGTCTTGCTAGGGCTGGTGTTTAGGGGTTCAGGGCAGTGCAGAGGTGTTCGGGCAGTGTTGGGGATCGTGCTGGGGGTGCTGTTTTAGGGTTAGGGCAGTGCAGTGGTGTTCTGGCAGTGTAGGGGGTCATGCTGGGGCTGGTGTTTTGGGTTTAGGGTAGAGCAGTGGTGTTCGGGCAGTGTAGGGGGTCGTGCTGGGGGTGGTGTTTCAGGGTTTATGGCAGTGCAGTGGTGTTCGGGCAGTGTTGGGGGTCTTGCAGAGGGTGGCATTTCAGGGTTTAGGGCAGTGGTGCAGTGGTGTTCGGGCAGTGTAGAGGGTCATGCTGTGGGTGGTTTTTCAGGGTTTAGGGCAGTGCAGTGGTGTTCCTGCAGTGTAGGGGGTCGAGTAGGGGGTGGTGGTTCAGGGTTTAGGGCAGTGCAGTGGTGTGCGGGCAGTGTAGAGGGTCGTGCTGGGGCTGGTGTTTCAGGGTTTAGGGCAGTGCAGTGGTGTTCAGACAGTGTAGGGGGTCATGCTAGTGTTTCAGGGTTTAGGGCAGAGCAGTGCTGTTTGGGCAGTGTAGGGGGTCATCCTGGAGGTGGCATTTTAGGGTAGTGCAGTGGTGTTCAGGTAGTGTAGGGTGTCTTGCTGGGGGTAGTGTTTTAGGGTTTAGTGTGGAGCAGTGGTGTTCGGGCAGTGTAGGGGGTCGTGCTGGGGATGGTGCTTTAGCGTTAGGGCAGTGCAGTGGTGTTCTGGCAGTGTAGGGGGTCGTGCTGGGGCTGGTGTTTTAGGGTTTAGGGTAGAGCAGTGGTGTTCGGGCAGAGTAGGGGGTCATGCTAGGGGTGGTGTTTCAGGGTTTATGGCAGTGCAGTGGTGTTCGGGCCGTGTTGGGGGTCTTGCAGAGGGTGGCATTTCAGGGTTTAGGGCAGTGGTGCAGTGGTGTTCGGGCAGTGTAGAGGGTCTTGCTGGAGGTGGCGTTTTAGGGTAGTGCAGTGGTGTTCAGGTAGTGTAGGGTGTCTTGCTGGGGGTAGTGTTTTAGGGTTTAGGGTGGAGCAGTGGTGTCCGGGCAGTGTAGGGGGTCGTGCTGGGGGTGCTGTTTTAGGGTTAGGGCAGTGCAGTGGTGTTCTGGCAGTGTAGGGGGTCATGCTGGGGCTGGTGTTTTGGGTTTAGGGTAGAGCAGTGGTGTTCGGGCAGTGTTGGGGGTCGTGCTGGGGGTGGTGTTTCAGGGTTTATGGCAGTGCAGTGGTGTTCGGGCAGTGTTGGGGGTCTTGCAGAGGGTGGCATTTCAGGGTTTAGGGCAGTGGTGCAGTGGTGTTCGGGCAGTGTAGAGGGTCTTGCAGGGAGTGGCGTTTCAGGGTTTAGGGCAGTGGTGTTCGGGCAGTTTAGGGGGTCTTGCTAGGGCTGGTGTTTAGGGGTTCAGGGCAGTGCAGAGGTGTTCGGGCAGTGTAGGGGGTCGTGCTGGGGGTGCTTTTTTAGGGTTAGGGCAGTGCAGTGGTGTTCTGGCAGTGTAGGGGGTCATGCTGGGGCTGGTGTTTTGGGTTTAGGGTAGAGCAGTGGTGTTCGGGCAGTGTAGGGGGTCGTGCTGGGGGTGGTGTTTCAGGGTTTATGGCAGTGCAGTGGTGTTCGGGCAGTGTTGGGGGTCTTGCAGAGGGTGGCATTTCAGGGTTTAGGGCAGTGGTGCAGTGGTGTCCGGGCAGTGTAGAGGGTCTTGCAGGGGAAGGCGTTTTAGGGTTTAGGGCAGTGGTGTTTGGGCAGTGGAGGGGGTCATGCTAGGGCTGGTGTTTAGGGGTTCAGGGCAGAGCAGAGGTGTTCGGGCAGTGTAGGGGGTGTTGCTGGGGGTGGTGTTCTGGTTTTAG
Organism: Triturus cristatus; assembly: GCF_964204655.1. NCBI lineage: Eukaryota > Metazoa > Chordata > Amphibia > Caudata > Salamandridae > Triturus > Triturus cristatus. The sequence goes on from NC_140579.1 coordinate 1,123,103,477, forward strand.
GGCAGTGCAGTGGTGTTCGGGCAGTGTAGGGGGTCATGTAGGGGGGTGGTGTTTCAGGGTTTAGGGCAGTGCAGTGGTGTTCGGGCAGTGTAGTGGGTCGTGTTGGGGGTGGTGTGTCAGGGTTTAGGGCAGTGTAGTGGTGTTCGGGCAGTGTAGGGGGTCATGCTGGGGATGGTGTTTCAGGGTTTAGGGCAGTGCAGTGGTGTTTGGGCAGTGTAGAGGGTCGTGGTGGGGCTGGTGTTTCAGGGTTTAGGGCCGTGTAGTGGTGTTCTGGCAGTGTGAGGGGTCGTGCTGGGGCTGGTGCTTTAGGGTTAGGGCAGTGCAGTGGTGTTCGGGCAGTGTAGGGGGTCGTGCTGGGGCTGGTGTTTTATGGTTTAGGGTAGTGCAGTGGTGTTCGGGCAGTGTTGAGGGTCATGCTGGGGGTGGTGTTTTAGGGTAGTGCAGTGGTGTTGTGGTAGAGTAGGGTGTCGTGCAGGTGGTGGTGTTTTAGGGTTTAAGGCAGTGAAGTGGTGTTCGGGCAGTGTGGGGGGTCATACTGGTGGTAGTGTTTTAGGGTTTAGGGCAGAGCAGTGGTGTTCAGGCAGTGCAGGGGGTCATGCTGGGGTGGTGTTTCAGGGTTTAGGCCAGTGCAGTGGTGTTCGGGCAATATAGGGGGTCTTGCAGGGGGTGGCATTTCAGGGTTTAGGGCAGTGGTGCAGTGGTGTTCGGGCAGTGTAGAGGGTCTTGCAGGGGAAGGCGTTTCAGGGTTTAGGGCAGTGGTGTTTGGGCAGTGGAGGGGGTCATGCTGGGGCTGGTGTTTAGGGGTTCAGGGCAGTGCAGAGGTGTTCGGGCAGTGTAGGGGGTGTTGCTGGGGGTGGTGTTTCTGGTTTTAGGGCAGTGCAGTGGTGTTCGGGCAGTGTAGGGGGTCATGCAGGGGGGTGGTGTTTCAGGGTTTAGGGCAGTGCAGTGGTGTTCGGGCAGTGTATTGGGTCGTGTTGGGGGTGATGTTTCAGGGTTTAGGGCAGTGCAGTGGTGTTCGGGCAGTGTAGGGGGTCATGCTGGGGATGGTGTTTCAGGGTTTAGGGCAGTGCAGTGGTGTTTGGGCAGTGTAGGGGGTTGTGGTGGGGCTGGGGTTTTAGGGTTTAGGGCCGTGTAGTGATGTTCTGGCAGTGTGAGGGGTCGTGCTGGGGCTGGTGCTTTAGGGTTAGGGCAGTGCAGTGGTGTTCGGGCAGTGTAGGGGGTCGTGCTGGGGCTGGTGTTTTATGGTTTAGGGTAGTGCAGTGGTGTTCGGGCAGTGTTGAGGGTCATGCTGGGGTGGTGTTTTAGGGTAGTGCAGTGGTGTTGTGGTAGAGTAGGGTGTCGTGCAGGTGGTGGTGTTTTAGGGTTTAAGGCAGTGAAGTGGTGTTCGGGCAGTGTGGGGGGTCATGCTGGTGGTAGTGTTTTAGGGTTTAGGGCAGAGCAGTGGTGTTCAGGCAGTGCAGGGGGTCATGTTGGGGTGGTGTTTCAGGGTTTAGGCCAGTGCAGTGGTGTTCGGGCAATATAGGGGGTCTTGCAGGGGGTGGCATTTCAGGGTTTAGGGCAGTGGTGCAGTGGTGTTCGGACAGTGTAGAGGGTCTTGCAGGGGAAGGCGTTTCAGGGTTTAGGGCAGTGGTGTTTGGGCAGTGGAGGGGGTCATGCTGGGGCTGGTGTTTAGGGGTTCAGGGCAGTGCAGAGGTGTTCGGGCAGTGTAGGGGGTGTTGCTGGGGGTGGTGTTTCTGGTTTTAGGGCAGTGCAGTGGTGTTCGGGCAGTGTAGGGGGTCATGCAGGGGGGTGGTGTTTCAGGGTTTAGGGCAGTGCAGTGGTGTTCGGGCAGTGTATTGGGTCGTGTTGGGGGTGATGTTTCAGGGTTTAGGGCAGTGCAGTGGTGTTCGGGCAGTGTAGGGGGTCATGCTGGGGATGGTGTTTCAGGGTTTAGGGCAGTGCAGTGGTGTTTGGGCAGTGTAGGGGGTTGTGGTGGGGCTGGTGTTTTAGGGTTTAGGGCCGTGTAGTGATGTTCTGGCAGTGTGAGGGGTCGTGCTGGGGCTGGTGCTTTAGGGTTAGGGCAGTGCAGTGGTGTTCAGGCAGTGTAGGGGGTCGTGGTGGGGCTGGTGTTTTATGGTTTAGGGTAGTGCAGTGGTGTTCGGGCAGTGTTGAGGGTCATGCTGGGGGTGGTGTTTCAGGGTTTATGGCAGTGCAGTGGTGTTCGGGCCGTGTTGGGGGTCTTGCAGAGGGTGGCATTTCAGGGTTTAGGGCAGTGGTGCAGTGGTGTTCGGGCAGTGTAGAGGGTCTTGCAGGGGAAGGCGTTTCAGGGTTTAGGGCAGTGGTGTTTGGGCAGTGGAGGGGGTCATGCTGGGGCTGGTGTTTCAGGGTTTAGGGCAGTGCAGTGGTGTTCGGACAGTGTAGGGGGTCATTCTGGGGCTGGTGTTCTAGGGTTTAGGGCAGTGCAGTGGTGTTTGGGCAGTGTAGGGGGTCGTACAATGGCTGGTGTTTTAGGGTTAGGGCAGTGCAGTGGTGTTCGGGCAGTGTAGGGGGTCGTGCTGGGGCTGGTGTTTTAGGGTTTAGGGTGGAGCAGTGGTGTTCGGGCAGTGTAGGGGGTCGTGCTGGGGGTGGTGCTTTAGGGTTAGGGCAGTGCAGTGGTGTTCTGGCAGTGTAGGGGGTCGTGCTGGGGCTGGTGTTTTAGGGTTTAGGGTAGAGCAGTGGTGTTCGGGCAGAGTAGGGGGGTCATGCTAGGGGTGGTGTTTCAGGGTTTATGGCAGTGCAGTGGTGTTCGGGCCGTGTTGGGGGTCTTGCAGAGGGTGGCATTTCAGGGTTTAGGGCAGTGGTGCAGTGGTGTTCGGGCAGTGTAGAGGGTCTTGCTGGAGCTGGCGTTTTTAGGGTAGTGCAGTGGTGTTCAGGTAGTGTAGGGTGTCTTGCTGGGGGTAGTGTTTTAGGGTTTAGGGTGGAGCAGTGGTGTCCGGGCAGTGTAGGGGGTCGTGCTGGGGGTGGTGTTTTAGGGTTAGGGCAGTGCAGTGGTGTTCTGGCAGTGTAGGGGGTCATGCTGGGGCTGTTGTTTTGGGTTTAGGGTAGAGCATTGTTGTTCGGGCAGTGTAGGGGGTCGTGCTGGGGGTGGTGTTTCAGGGTTTATGGCAGTGCAGTGATGTTCGGGCAGTGTTGGGGGTCTTGCAGAGGGTGGCATTTCAGGGTTTAGGGCAGTGGTGCAGTGGTGTTCGGGCAGTGTAGAGGGTCTTGCAGGGAGTGGCGTTTCAGGGTTTAGGGCAGTGGTGTTCAGGCAGTTTAGGGGGTCTTGCTGGAGATTGCGTTTTAGGGTAGTGCAGTGGTGTTCAGGTAGTGTAGGGTGTCTTGCTGGGGGTAGTGTTTTAGGGTTTAGGGCAGTGAAGTGGTGTTCAGGCAGTGTGGGGGGTCGTGCTGGGGGTGGTGGTTTAGGGCAGTGCAGTGGTGTTCGGGCAGTGTAGGGGGTCATGCTGGGGGTGGTGTTTCAGGGTTTATGGCAGTGCAGTGGTGTTCGGGCAGTGTAGGGGGTCATGCTGGGAGTGGTGTTTCAGGGTTTAAGGCAGTGCAGTGGTGTTCGGGCAATGTAGGGGGTCTTGCAGGGGGTGGCATTTCAGGGTTTAGGGCAGTGGTGCAGTGGTGTTCGCGCAGTGTAGAGGGTTTTGCAGGGGGTGGCGTTTCAGGGTTTAGGGCAGTGGTGTTCGGGCAGTGTAGGGGGTCTTGCTGGAGGTGGCGTTTCAGGGTTTAGGGCAGTGGTGTTCAGGCATTGTAGGGGGTCTTGCTGGAGGTGGTGTTTCTGGGTTTAGGGCAGTGCAGTGGTGTTTGGGCAGTGTAGGGGGTCGTGCTGGGGTGGTGTTTTAGGGTTTAGGGCAGTGCAGTGGTGTTTAGGCAGTGTAGGGGGTCTTGCAGAGGGTGGCATTGCAGGGTTTAGGGCAGTGGTGCAGTGGTGTTTGGGCAGTGTAGGGGGTCGTGCTGGGGTGGTGTTTCAGGGTTTAGGGCAGTGCAGTGGTGTTGAGGCAGTGTAGGGGGTCGTGATGGGGCTGGTGTTACAGGCTTTAGGGCACTGCAGTGGTGTTCGGGCAATTTAGGGGGTCATGCTGGGGCTGGTGTTTCAGGGTTTAGGGCAGTGCTGTGGTGTTCGGGCAGTGTAGGGGGTCGTGCTGGAGCTAGTGTTTCAGGGTTTAGGGCAGTGCAGTGGAGTTCGGTCAGTGTAGGGGGTCGTGCGGGACTGGTGTTTCAGGGTTTAGGGCAAAGAAGTGGTGTTCGGGCAGTGTAGGGGGTCGTGCTGGGGTGGCGTTTCATGGTTTTGGGCTGTGTAATGGTGTTCGGGCAGGGTAAGGGGTCTTGCAGACAGTGGCGTTTCAGGGTTTAGGGCAGTGGTGTTCGGGCAGTGTAGGGGGTCTTGCAGGGGGTGGTGTTTCAGGGTTTACGGCAGTGCAGTGGTGTTTGGGCAGTTCAGGGGGTCGTGCTGGGAGTGGTGTTTCAAGGTTTAGGGCAGTGCATTGGTGTTCGGGCAGTGCAGGGGGTCGTGCTGGGGGTGGTGTTTCAGGGTTTAGGGCAGTGCAGTGGTGTGCGGGTAGTGTAGGGGGTCGTGCTGTGGGTGGGGTTTCAGGGTTTAGGGCAGTGCAGTGGTGTTCGTGCAGTGTAGGGGGTCGAGTAGGGGGTGGTGGTTCAGGGTTTAGGGCAGTGCAGTGGTGTTCAGGCAGTGTAGGGGGTTATGCTAGTGTTTCAGGGTTTAGGGCAGAGAAGTGGTGTTTGGGCAGTGTAGGGGGTCATCCTGGAGGTGGCATTTTAGGGTAGTGCAGTGGTGTTCAGGTAGTGTAGGGTGTCTTACTGGGGGCAGTGTTTTAGGGTTTAGGGTGGAGCAGTTGTGTTCGGGCAGTGTAGGGGGTCGTGCTGGGGCTGGTGTTTTGGGTTTAGGTTAGAGCAGTGGTGTTCAGGCAGTGTAGGGGGTCGTGCTGGGGGTGGTGTTTCAGGGTTTATGGCAGTGCAGTGGTGTTCGGGCAGTGTTGGGGTTCTTGCTGGAGGTGGTGTTTCATGGTTTAGGGCAGTGTAATGGTGTTCGGGCGGGGTAAGGAGTCTTGCAGACAGTGGCGTTTTAGGGTTTAAGGGCAGTGGTGTTCGGGCAGTGTAGGGGGTCTTGCAGGGGGTGGTGTTTCAGGGTTTAGGGCAGTGCAGTGGTGTTCGGGCAGTTTAGGGGGTCGTGCTGGGGGTGGTGTTTCAAGGTTTAGGGCAGTGCATTGGTGTTCGGGCAGTGTAGGGGGTCGTGCTGGGGGTGGTGTTTCAGGGTTTAGGGCAGTGCAGTGGTGTGCGGGTAGTGTAGGGGGTCGTGCTGTGGGTGGTGTTTCAGGGTTTAGGGCAGTGCAGTGGTGTTCGTGCAGTGTAGGGGGTCAAGTAGGGGGTGGTGGTTCAGGGTTTAGGGCAGTGCAGTTGTGTGCGGGCAGTGTGGGGGGTCGTGCTGGGGCTGGTGTTTCAGGGTTTAGGGCAGTGCAGTGGTGTTCAGACAGTGTAGGGGGTCATGCTAATGTTTCAGGGTTTAGGGCAGAGCAGTGCTGTTTGGGCAGTGTAGGGGGTCATCCTGGAGGTGGCGTTTTAGGGTAGTGCAGTGGTGTTCAGGTAGTGTAGGGTGTCTTGCTGGGGGTAGTGTTTTAGGGTTTAGGGTGGAGCAGTGGTGTTCGGGCAGTGTAGGGGGTCGTGCTGGGGGTGGTGCTTTAGGGTTAGGGCAGTGCAGTGGTGTTCTGGCAGTGTAGGGGGTCGTGCTGGGGCTGGTGTTTTAGGGTTTAGGGTAGAGCAGTGGTGTTCGGGCAGAGTAGGGGGTCATGCTAGGGGTGGTGTTTCAGGGTTTATGGCAGTGCAGTGGTGTTCGGGCCGTGTTGGGGGTCTTGCAGAGGGTGGCATTTCAGGGTTTAGGGCAGTGGTGCAGTGGTGTTCGGGCAGTGTAGAGGGTCTTGCTGGAGGTGGCGTTTTAGGGTAGTGCAGTGGTGTTCAGGTAGTGTAGGGTGTCTTGCTGGGGGTAGTGTTTTAGGGATTAGGGTGGAGCTGTGGTGTCCGGCAGTGTAGGGGGTCGTGCTGGGGGTGCTGTTTTAGGGTTAGGGCAGTGCAGTGGTGTTCTGGCAGTGTAGGGGGTCATGCTGGGGCTGGTGTTTTGGGTTTATGGCAGTGCAGTGGTGTTCGGGCAGTGTTGGGGGTCTTGCAGAGGGTGGCATTTCAGGGTTTAGGGCAGTGGTGCAGTGGTGTTCGGGCAGTGTAGAGGGTCTTGCAGGGAGTGGCGTTTCAGGGTTTAGGGCAGTGGTGTTCGGGCAGTTTAGGGGGTCTTGCTGGAGGTTGCGTTTTAGGGTAGTGCAGTGGTGTTCAGGTAGTGTAGGGTGTCTTGCTGGGGGTAGTGTTTGAGGGTTTAGGGCAGTGAAGTGGTGTTCAGGCAGTGTGGGGGGTCGTGCTGGGGGTGGTGGTTTAGGGCAGTGCAGTGGTGTTCGGGCAGTGTAGGGGGTCATGCTGGGGGTGGTGTTTCAGGGTTTATGGTAGTGCAGTGGTGTTCGGGCAGTGTTGAGGGTCATGCAGGGGGGTCGTTTTAGGGTAGTGCAGTGGTGTTGTGGTAGAGAAGGGTGTCGTGCAGGTGGTGGTGTTTTAGGGTTTAAGGCAGTGAAGTGGTGTTCGGGCAGTGTGGGGGGTCATGCTGGTGGTAGTGTTTTAGGGTTTAGGGCAGTGCAGTGGTGTTCAGGCAGTGTTGACGGTCATGCTGGGGGTGGTGTTTTAGGTTAGTGCAGTGGTGTTCTGGTAGTGTAGGGTGTCGTGCAGGGGGTGCTGTTTTAGGGTTTAGGGCAGTGAAGTGGTGGTCGGGCAGTGTGGGGGGTTGGGTCGTGCTGGTGGTAGTGTTTTAGGGTTTAGGGCAGTGCCGTGGTGTTCAGGCAGTGTAGGGGGTCGTGCTGGGGTGGTGTTTGAGGGTTTAGGCCAGTGCAGTGGTGTTCGGGCAATATAGGGGGTCTTGCAGGGGGTGGCATTTCAGGGTTTAGGGCAGTGGTGCAGTGGTGTTCGGGCAGTGTAGAGGGTCTTGCAGGGGAAGGCGTTTCAGGGTTTAGGGCAGTGGTGTTTGGGCAGTGGAGGGGGTCATGCTGGGGCTGGTGTTTAGGGGTTCAGGGCAGTGCAGAGGTGTTCGGGCAGTGTAGGGGGTGTTGCTGGGGGTGGTGTTTCTGGTTTTAGGGCAGTGCAGTGGTGTTCGGGCAGTGTAGGGGGTCATGCAGGGGGGTGGTGTTTCAGGGTTTAGGGCAGTGCAGTGGTGTTCGGGCAGTGTAGGGGGTCATGCTGGGGATGGTGTTTCAGGGTTTAGGGCAGTGCAGTGGTGTTTGGGCAGTGTAGGAGGTCGTGGTGGGGCTGGTGTTTCAGGGTTTAGGGCCGTGTAGTGGTGTTCTGGCAGTGTGAGGGGTCGTGCTGGGGCTGGTGCTTTAGGGTTAGGGCAGTGCAGTGCAGTGGTGTTCGGGCAGTGTGGGGCGTCGTGCTGGGGCTGGTGTTTTATGGTTTAGGGTAGTGCAGTGGTGTTCGGGCAGTGTTTAGGGTCATTCTGGGGGTTGTGTTTTAGGTTAGTGCAGTGGTGTTCTGGTAGTGTAGGGTGTCATGCAGGGGGTGCTGTTTTAGGGTTTAGGGCAGTGAGGTGGTGTTTGGGCAGTGTGGGGAGTCGGGTCGTGCTAGTGGTAGTGTTTTAGGGTTTAGGGCAGTGCCGTGGTGTTCAGGCAGTGTAGGGGGTCGTGCTGGGGTGGTGTTTCAGGGTTTAGGGCAGTGCAGTGGTGTTCGGGCAGTGTATTGGGTCATGTTGGGGGTGATGTTTCAGGGTTTAGGGCAGTGCAGTGGTGTTCGGGCAGTGTAGGGGGTCATGCTGGGGATGGTGTTTCAGGGTTTAGGGCAGTGCAGTGGTGTTTGGGCAGTGTAGGGGTCGTGGTGGGGCTGGTGTTTCAGGGTTTAGGGCCGTGTAGTGGTGTTCTGGCAGTGTAAGGGGTCGTGCTGGGGCTGGTGCTTTAGGGTTAGGGCAGTGCAGTGGTGTTCGGGCAGTGTAGGGCGTCGTGCTGGGGCTGGTGTTTTATGGTTTAGGGTAGTGCAGTGGTGTTCGGGCAGTGTTGAGGGTCATGCTGGGGTGGTGTTTTAGGTTAGTGCAGTGGTGTTCTGGTAGTGTAGGGTGTCATGCAGGGGGTGCTGTTTTAGGGTTTAGGGCAGTGAAGTGGTGTTCGGTAGGCCTGGGCAAAAATTTCGTTCCGTTCGCGGAAATTGCGATAATTTGACATTTTTGCGTTCCGCGGAGAGCGCGAAAATGTCAAAAATTCCGGTTTCCGCAGCTTGGCGATAATTTGTTTCTTGCTCGCGCTGTAAAATGATACATTCTCACGCGCGCGCGATCGCCTTACCTGAATCCCTGCGTTCGCCGACAAGTTTTCTTGATCCGGTCGCGTTCTCCATGAGATGTTGTATTGTTTTTAGCCATTTGCGCTGTCTCGCGACAGTTCGCGCCCGCAGTGACGTCATGCGTCGCGCGATCACGTCTTTCTTCTCGCGATCATGCACCGCGAGAACAACTCAAAACAAGATGGCCGCGCCCGCAAGCAACCACATGGGTAAGTTGGCGACCCGCAACCATGCAGAAAATCTCGCGAACATGCCGGAAAAAAACTTCCGCATCTTCGCGATATTTCTGCTTGTTTGCGATAATTTTAAACATTCTCGCGATAATTTGCGAAGGTTAATTCCGCAAATTCCGCCCACCCCTAGTGTTCGGGCAGTGTGGGGGGTCGGGTCGTGCTGGTGGTAGTGTTTTAGGGTTTAGGGCAGTGCCGTGGTGTTCAGGCAGTGTAGGGGGTCGTGCTGGGGTGGTGTTTCAGGGTTTAGGCCAGTGCAGTGGTGTTCGGGCAATATAGGGGGTCTTGCAGGGGGTGGCATTTCAGGGTTTAGGGCAGTGGTGCAGTGGTGTTCGGGCAGTGTAGAGGGTCTTGCAGGGGAAGGCGTTTCAGGGTTTAGGGCAGTGGTGTTTGGGCAGTGGAGGGGGTCGTGCTGGGGCTGGTGTTTCAGGGTTTAGGGCAGTGCAGTGGTGTTCGGACAGTGTAGGGGGTCATTCTGGGGATGGTGTTCTAGGGTTTAGGGCAGTGCAGTGGTGTTTGGGCAGTGTAGGGGGTCGTACTGGGGCTGATGTTTTAGGGTTAGGGCAGTGCAGTGGTTTACGGGCAGTGTAGGGGGTCGTGCTGGGGCTGGTGTTTTAGGGTTTAGGGTGGAGCAGTGGTGTTCGGGCAGTGGAGGGTGTCGTGCTGGGGGTGGTGCTTTAGGGTTAGGGCAGTGCAGTGGTGTTCTGGCAGTGTAGTGGGTCGTGCTGGGGCTGGTGTTTTAGGGTTTAGGGTAGAGCAGTGGTGTTCGGGCAGAGTAGGGGGTCATGCTAGGGGTGGTGTTTCAGGGTTTATGGCAGTGCAGTGGTGTTCGGGCCATGTTGGGGGTCTTGCAGAGGGTGGCATTTCAGGGTTTAGGGCAGTGGTGCAGTGGTGTTCGGGCAGTGTAGAGGGTCTTGCTAGAGGTGGTGTTTTAGGGTAGTGCAGTGGTGTTCAGGTAGTGTAGGGTGTCTTGCTGGGGGTAGTGTTTTAGGGTTTAGGGTGGAGCAGTGGTGTCCGGGCAGTGTAGGGGGTCGTGCTGGGGGTGGTGTTTTAGGGTTAGGGCAGTGCAGTGGTGTTCTGGCAGTGTAGGGGGTCATGCTCGGGCTGGTGTTTTGGGTTTAGGGTAGAGCAGTGGTGTTCGGGCAGTGTAGGGGGTCGTGCTGGGGGTGGTGTTTCAGGGTTTATGGCAGTGCAGTGGTGTTCGGGCAGTGTTGGGGGTCTTGCAGAGGGTGGCATTTCAGGGTTTAGGGCAGTGGTGCAGTGGTGTTCGGGCAGGGTAGAGGGTCTTGCAGGGAGTGGCGTTTCAGGGTTTAGGGCAGTGGTGTTCGGGCAGTTTAGGGGGTCTTGCTGGAGGTTGCGTTTTAGGGTAGTGCAGTGGTGTTCAGGTAGTGTAGGGTGTCTTGCTGGGGGTAGTGTTTTAGGGTTTAGGGCAGTGAAGTGGTGTTCAGGCAGTTTGGGGGGTCGTGCTGGGGGTGGTGGTTTAGGGCAGTGCAGTGGTGTTCGGGCAGTGTAGGGGGTCATGCTGGGGGTGGTGTTTCAGGGTTTATGGCAGTGCAGTGGTGTTTGGGCAGTGTAGGGGGTCATGCTGGGAGTGGCGTTTCAGGGTTTAAGGCAGTGCAGTAGTGTTCGGGCAATGTAGGGGGTCTTGCAGGGGGTGGCATTTCAGGGTTTAGGGCAGTGGTGCAGTGGTGTTCACGCAGTGTAGAGGGTTTTGCAGGGGGTGGCGTTTCAGGGTTTAGGGCAGTGGTGTTCAGGCAGTGTAGGGGGTCTTGCTGGAGGTGGCGTTTCAGGGTTTAGGGCAGTGGTGTTCAGGCATTGTAGGGGGTCTTGCTGGAGGTGGCGTTTTAGGGTAGTGCAGTGGTGTTCAGGTAGTGTAGGGTGTCTTGCTGGGGGTAGTGTTTTAGGGTTTAGGGTGGAGCAGTGGTGTCCGGGCAGTGTAGGGGGTCGTGCTGGGGGTGATGTTTTAGGGTTAGGGCAGTGCAGTGGTGTTCTGGCAGTGTAGGGGGTCGTGTTGGGGGTGGTGTTTTAGGGTTAGGGCAGTGCAGTGGTGTTTGGGCAGTGTAGGGGGTCGTGCTGGGGTGGTGTTTCAGGGTTTAGGGCAGTGCAGTGGTGTTGAGGCAGTGTAGGGGGTCGTGATGGGGCTGGTGTTTCAGGCTTTAGGGCAGTGCAGTGGTGTTCGGGCAATTTAGGGGGTCATGCTGGGGCTGGTGTTTCAGGGTTTAGGGCAGTGCTGTGGTGTTCGGGCAGTGTAGGGGGTCGTGCTGGGGCTAGTGTTTCAGGGTTTAGGGCAGTGCAGTGCAGTTCGGTCAGTGTAGGGGGTCGTGCGGGACTGGTGTTTCAGGGTTTAGGGCAAAGAAGTGGTGTTTGGGCAGTGTAGGGGGTCGTGCTGGGGTGGCGTTTCATGGTTTTGGGCTGTGTAATGGTGTTCGGGCAGGGTAAGGGGTCTTGCAGACAGTGGCGTTTCAGGGTTTAGGGCAGTGGTGTTCGGGCAGTGTAGGGGGTCTTGCAGGGGGTGGTGTTTCAGGGTTTAGGGCAGTGCAGTGGTGTGCGGGTAGTGTAGGGGGTCGTGCTGTGGGTGGTGTTTCAGGGTTTAGGGCAGTGCAGTGGTGTTCAGGTAGTGTAGGGTGTCTTGCTGGGGGTAGTGTTTTAGGGTTTAGGGTGGAGCAGTGGTGTTCGGGCAGTGTAGGGGGTCGTGCTGGGGGTGGTGTTTTAGGGTTAGGGCAGTGCAGTGGTGTTCTGGCAGTGTAGGGGGTCGTGCTGGGGCTGGTATTTTGGGTTTAGGGTAGAGCAGTGGTGTTCGGGCAGTGTAGGGGGTCGTGCTGGGGGTGGTGTTTCAGGGTTTATGGCAATGCAGTGGTGTTCGGGCAGTGTTGGGGGTCTTGCAGATTGTGGCGTTTCATGGTTTAGGGCAGTGTAATGGTGTTCGGGCGGGGTAAGGGGTCTTACAGACAGTGGCGTTTCAGGGTTTAGGGCAGTGGTGTTCGGGCAGTGTAGGGGGTCTTGCAGGGGGTGGTGTTTCAGGGTTTAGGGCAGTGCAGTGGTGTTCGGGCAGTTTAGGGGGTCGTGCTGGGGGTGGTGTTTCAAGGTTTAGGGCAGTGCATTGGTGTTCGGGCAGTGTAGGGGGTCGTGCTGGGGGTGGTGTTTCAGGGTTTAGGGCAGTGTAGTGGTGTGCGGGTAGTGTAGGGGGTTGTGCTGTGGGTAGTGTTTCAGGGTTTAGGGCAGTGCAGTGGTGTTCGTGCAGTGTAGGGGGTCGAGTAGGGGGTGGTGGTTCAGGGTTTAGGGCAGTGCAGTGGTGTGCGGGCAGTGTAGGGGCTAATGCTGGGGGTGGGGTTTCAGGGCTTAGGGCAGTGCAGTAGTGTTCGGGCAGTGTAGGGGCTCGTGCTGGGTGTGGTGTTTCAGGGTTTAGGGCAGTGCAGTGGTGTGCGGGTAGTGTAGGGGGTCATGCTGTGGGTGGTGTTTCAGGGTTTAGGGCATTGCAGTGGTGTTCGTGCAGTGTAGGGGGTCGTGCTGGGGCTGGTGTTTCAGGGTTTAGGGCAGTGCAGTGGTGTTCAGGCAGTGTAGGGGGTCATGCTAGTGTTTCAGGGTTTAGGGCAGAGCAGTGGTGTTTGGGCAGTGTAGGGGGTCTTCCTGGAGGTGGCGTTTTAAGGTAGTGCAGTGGTGTTCAGGTAGTGTAGGGTGTCTTGCTGGGGGTAGTGTTTTAGGGTTTAGGGTGGAGCAGTGGTGTTCGGGCAGTGTAGGGGGTCGTGCTGGGGGTGGTGTTTTAGGGTTAGGGCAGTGCAGTGGTGTTCTGGCAGTGTAGGGGGTCGTGCTGGGGCTGGTGTTTTGGGTTTAGGGTAGAGCAGTGGTGTTCGGGCAGTGTAGGGGGTTGTGCTGGGGGTGGTGTTGCAGGGTTTATGGCAGTGCAGTGGTGTTCGGGCAGTGTTGGGGTCTTGCTGGAGGTGGCGTTTTAGGGTAGTGCAGTGGTGTTCAGGTAGTGTAGGGTGTCTTGCTGGGGGTAGTGTTTTAGGGTTTAGGGTGGAGCAGTGGTGTTCGGGCAGTGAAGGGGGTCGTGCTGGGGGTGGTGTTTTAGGGTTAGGGAAGTGCAGTGGTGTTCTGGCAGTGTGGGGGGTCGTGCTGGGGCTGGTGTTTTGGGTTTAGGGTAGAGCATTGGTGTTCGGGCACTGTAGGGGGTCATCCTGGGAGTGGTGTTTCAGGGTTTAGGGCAGTGCAGTGGTGTTCGGGCAGTGTAGGGGGTCGTGCAGGGGGTGGTGTTTCAGGGTTTAGGGCAGTGCAGTGGTGTTTGGGCAGTGTAGGGGGTCATCCTGGGAGTGGTGTTTCAGGGTTTAGGGCAGTGCAGGGGTGTTCGGGCAGTGTAGGGGGTCGTGCAGGGGGTGGTGTTTCAGGGTTTAGGGCAGTGCAGTGGTGTTCGGGCAGTGTAGGGGGTCGCGCAGGGGTGGTGTTTCAGGGTTTAGGGCAGTGCAGTGGTTTTCGGGCAGCGTAGGGTGACTTGCTGGGGTGGTGTTTAAGAGTTTAGGGCTGTGGTGTTCAGGCAGTGTAAGGGGTTTTGCTGGGGGTGGTGTTTCAGGGTTCAGGGCAGTGCAGAGGTGTTGGGGCAGTGCAGGGGATCTAGCTGGGGATGGTGTTTCAGGGTTTAGGGCAGTGCAGTGGTGTTCGGGCAGAGTAGAGGATCGTGCAGGGGGGTGGTGGTTCAGGGTTTAGGGCATTGCAGTGGGGTTCGGGCAGTATAGGGGGTCGTGCAGGAGGGTGGTGTGTCAGGGTTTAGGGCAGTGCAGTGGTGTTCGTGCAGTGTAGTGGGACGTGTTGGGGTGGTGTTTCAGGGTATAGGGCAGTGCAGTGGTGTTCGGGCAGTGTAGGTGGTCATGCTGGGGCTGGTGTTTCAGGGTTTAGGGCAGTGCAGTGGTGTTCCGGCAGTGTAGGGGGTCGTGGTGGGGCTATTGTTTCAGGGTTTATGGCCATGCAGTGGTGTTCAGGAAGTGTGAGGGGTCGTGCTTCGGCTGGTGTTTTAGGGTTAGGGCAATGCAGTGGTGTTCGGGCAGTGTAGGGGATCATGCTGGGGCTGGTGTTTTATGGTTTAGGGAAGTGCAGTGGTGTTCGGGCAGTGTTGTGGGTCATGCTGGGGGTGGTGTTTTAGGGTAGTGCAGTGGTGTTCCGGTAGTGTACGTTGTCGTGCAGGGGGTGGTGTTTTAGGGTTTAGGGCAGTGAAGTGGTGTTCAGGCAGTGTGGGGGGTCGTGCTGTGGCTAGTGTTTTAGGGTTTACGGCAGTGCAGTGGTGTTCAGGTAGTGTATGAGGTCATGCTGGGGTGGTGTTTCAGGGTTTAGGGCAGTGTAGTGGTGTTCGGGCAGTGTAGGGGGTCGTGCTGGAGGTGGTGTTTCAGGTTTTAGGGCAGTGCAGTGGTGTTCGGGCAATATAGGGGGTTTTGCAGGGGGTGGCATTTCAGGGTTTAGGGGAGTGGTGCAGTGGTGTTCGGGCAGTGTAGAGGGTCTTGCAGGGGAAGGCGTTTCAGGGTTTAGGGCAGTGCAGTGGTGTTCAGGCAGTGTAGGGGGTCGTGCTGGGGCTGGTGTTTTATGGTTTAGGGTAGTGCAGTTGTGTTCGTGCAGTGTAGGGGGTCGTGCTGGGGGTGGTGTTTAAGGGTTTAGGGCAGTGCTGCAGTGGTGTTTGGGCAGTGTGGAGGGTCTTGCAGGGGAATGCGTTACAGGGTTTAGAGCAGTTGCGTTCTGGCAGTGGAGGGGGTCGTTCTGGGGCTGGTGTTTCAGGGTTTAGGGCAGTGCAGTGGTGTTCGGGCAGTGTAGGGGGTCGTGCTGGGTCTGGTGTTTCACAGTTTAGGGCAGTGCAGGTGTGTTCGGGCAGTGTAGGGGGTCGTGCTGGGGATAGTGTTTCAGGGTTTAGGGCAGTGCAGTGGTGTTCGGGCAGTTTAGGGGGTCATGCTGGGGGTGGTGTTTCAGGGTTTAGGGCAGTGCAGTGGTTTTCGGGCAGTGTAGGGGGTCGTGCTGGGGGTGGTGTTTCAGGGTTTAGGGCAGTGCTGTTTTTTTTCGGCATTCTAGGGGTTCTTGCTGGGGTGGCGTTTCAGGGTTTAGGGGAGTGGTGTTCGGGCAGTGTAGGGGGACTTACAGGGAGTGGTGTTTCAGGGTTCAGGGCAGTGCAGAGGTGTTCGGGCAGTGTAGGGGATCTTGCTGGGGGTTGGTGTTTCAGGGTTTAGGGCAGTGCAGTGGTGTTCTGGCAGTGTAGGGGGTCGTGCTGGGGCTGGTATTTTGGGTTTAGGGTAGAGCAGTGGTGTTCGGGCAGTGTAGGGGGTCGTGCTGGGGGTGGTGTTTCAGGGTTTATGGCAGTGTAGTGGTGTTCGGGCAGTGTTGGGGGTCTTGCAGATTGTGGCATTTCAGGGTTTAGGGCAGTGGTGCAGTGGTGTTCGGGCAGTGTAGAGGGTCTTGCAGGGAGTGGTGTTTCAGGGTTTAGGGCAGTGGTGTTCGGGCAGTGTAGGGGGTCTTGCTGGGGTGGCATTTCATGGTTTAGGGCAGTGTAATGGTGTTCGGGCGGGGTAAGGGGTCTTGCAGACAGTGGCGTTTCAGGGTTTAGGGCAGTGTAGGGGGTCTTGCAGGGGGTGGTGTTTCAGGGTTTAGGGCAGTGCAGTGGTGTTCGTGCAGTGTAGGGGTCGAGTAGGGGGTGGTGGTTCAGGGTTTAGGGCAGTGCAGTGGTGTGCGGGCAGAGTAGGGGCTAATGTTGGGGGTGGTGTTTCAGGGCTTAGGGCAGTGCAGTAGTGTTCGGGCAGTGTAGTGGCTCGTGCTGGGTGTGGTGTTTCAGGGTTTAGGGCAGTGCAGTGGTGTGCGGGTAGTGTAGGGGGTCATGCTGTGGGTGGTGTTTCAGGGTTTAGGGCATTGCAGTGGTGTTCGTGCAGTGTAGGGGGTCGTGCTGGGGCTGGTGTTTCAGGGTTTAGGGCAGTGCAGTGGTGTTCAGACAGTGTAGGGGGTCATGCTAGTGTTTCAGGGTTTAGGGCAGAGCAGTGGTGTTTGGGCAGTGTAGGGGGTCATCCTGGAGGTGGCGTTTTAGGGTAGTGCAGAGGTGTTCAGGTAGTGTAGGGTGTCTTGCTGGGGGTAGTGTTTTAGGGTTTAGGGTGGAGCAGTGGTGTTCGGGCAGTGTAGGGGGTCGTGCTGGGGGTGGTGTTTTAGGGTTAGGGCAGTGCAGTGGTGTTCTGGCAGTGTAGGGGGTCGTGCTGCGGCTGGTGTTTTGGGTTTAGGGTAGAGCAGTGGTGTTCGGGCAGTGTAGGGGGTCGTGCTGGGGGTGGTGTTGCAGGGTTTATGGCAGTGCAGTGGTGTTCGGGCAGTGTTGGGGGTCTTGCTGGAGGTGGCGTTTTAGGGTAGTGCAGTGGTGTTCAGGTAGTGTAGGGTGTCTTGCTGGGGGTAGTGTTTTAGGGTTTAGGGTGGAGCAGTGGTGTTCGGGCAGTGAAGGGGGTCGTGCTGGGGGTGGTGTTTTAGGGTTAGGGAAGTGCAGTGGGGTTCTGGCAGTGTGGGGGGTCGTGCTGGGGCTGGTGTTTTGGGTTTAGGGTAGAGCATTGGTGTTCGGGCAGTGTAGGGGGTCATCCTGGGAGTGGTGTTTCAGGGTTTAGGGCAGTGCAGTGGTGTTCGGGCAGTGTAGGGGGTCGTTCAGGGGGTAGTGTTTCAGGGTTTAGGGCAGTGCAGTGGTGTTTGGGCAGTGTAGGGGGGGATCCTGGGAGTGGTGTTTCAGGGTTTAGGGCAGTGCAGTGGTGTTCGGGCAGTGTAGGGGGTCGTGCAGGGGGTGGTGTTTCAGGGTTTACAGCAGTGCAGTGGTGTTTGGGCAGTTCAGGGGGTCGTGCTGGGGGTGGTGTTTCAAGGTTTAGGGCAGTGCATTGGTGTTCGGGCAGTGTAGGGGGTCGTGCTGGGGGTGGTGTTTCAGGGTTTAGGGCAGTGCAGTGGTGTGCGGGTAGTGTAGGGGGTCGTGCTGTGGGTGGTGTTTCAGGGTTTAGGGCAGTGCAGTGGTGTTCAGGTAGTGTAGGGTGTCTTGCTGGGGGTAGTGTTTTAGGGTTTAGGGTGGAGCAGTGGTGTTCGGGCAGTGTAGGGGGTCGTGCTGGGGGTGGTGTTTTAGGGTTAGGGCAGTGCAGTGGTGTTCTGGCAGTGTAGGGGGTCGTTCTGGGGCTGGTATTTTGGGTTTAGGGTAGAGCAGTGGTGTTCGGGCAGTGTAGGGGGTCGTGCTGGGGGTGGTGTTTCAGGGTTTATGGCAGTGCAGTGGTGTTCGGGCAGTGTTGGGGGTCTTGCAGATTGTGGCGTTTCATGGTTTAGGGCAGTGTAATGGTGTTCGGGTGGGGTAAGGGGTCTTGCAGACAGTGGCGTTTCAGGGTTTAGGGCAGTGGTGTTCGGGCAGTGTAGGGGGTCTTGCAGGGGGTGGTGTTTCAGGGTTTAGGGCAGTGCAGTGGTGTTCGGGCAGTTTAGGGGGTCGTGCTGGGGGTGGTGTTTCAAGGTTTAGGGCAGTGCATTGGTGTTTGGGCAGTGTAGGGGGTCGTGCTGGGGGTGGTGTTTCAGGGTTTAGGGCAGTGTAGTGGTGTGCGGGTAGTGTAGGGGGTTGTGCTGTGGGTAGTGTTTCAGGGTTTAGGGCAGTGCAGTGGTGTTCGTGCAGTGTAGGGGGTCGAGTAGGGGGTGGTGGTTCAGGGTTTAGGGCAGTGCAGTGGTGTGCGGGCAGTGTAGGGGCTAATGCTGGGGGTGGGGTTTCAGGGCTTAGGGCAGTGCAGTAGTGTTCGGGCAGTGTAGGGGCTCGTGCTGGGTGTGGTGTTTCAGGGTTTAGGGCAGTGCAGTGGTGTGCGGGTAGTGTAGGGGGTCATGCTGTGGGTGGTGTTTCAGGGTTTAGGGCATTGCAGTGGTGATCGTGCAGTGTAGGGGGTCGTGCTGGGGCTGGTGTTTCAGGGTTTAGGGCAGTGCAGTGGTGTTCAGGCAGTGTAGGGGGTCATGCTAGTGTTTCAGGGTTTAGGGCAGAGCAGTGGTGTTTGGGCAGTGTAGGGGGTCTTCCTGGAGGTGGCGTTTTAGGGTAGTGCAGTGGTGTTCAGGTAGTGTAGGGTGTCTTGCTGGGGGTAGTGTTTTAGGGTTTAGGGTGGAGCAGTGGTGTTCGGGCAGTGTAGGGGGTCGTGCTGGGGGTGGTGTTTTAGGGTTAGGGCAGTGCAGTGGTGTTCTGGCAGTGTAGGGGGTCGTGCTGGGGCTGGTGTTTTGGGTTTAGGGTAGAGCAGTGGTGTTCGGGCAGTGTAGGGGGTCGTGCTGGGGGTGGTGTTGCAGGGTTTATGGCAGTGCAGTGGTGTTCGGGCAGTGTTGGGGTCTTGCTGGAGGTGGCGTTTTAGGGTAGTGCAGTGGTGTTCAGGTAGTGTAGGGTGTCTTGCTGGGGGTAGTGTTTTAGGGTTTAGGGTGGAGCAGTGGTGTTCGGGCAGTGAAGGGGGTCGTGCTGGGGGTGGTGTTTTAGGGTTAGGGAAGTGCAGTGGTGTTCTGGCAGTGTGGGGGGTCGTGCTGGGGCTGGTGTTTTGGGTTTAGGGTAGAGCATTGGTGTTCGGGCACTGTAGGGGGTCATCCTGGGAGTGGTGTTTCAGGGTTTAGGGCAGTGCAGTGGTGTTCGGGCAGTGTAGGGGGTCGTGCAGGGGGTGGTGTTTCAGGGTTTAGGGCAGTGCAGTGTTGTTTGGGCAGTGTAGGGGGTCATCCTGGGAGTGGTGTTTCAGGGTTTAGGGCAGTGCAGTGGTGTTCGGGCAGTGTAGGGGGTCGTGCAGGGGGTGGTGTTTCACGGTTTAGGGCAGAGCAGTGGTGTTCGGGCAGTGTAGGGGGTCGCGCAGGGGTGGTGTTTCAGGGTTTAGGGCAGTGCAGTGGTTTTCGGGCAGCGTAGGGTGACTTGCTGGGGTGGTGTTTAAGAGTTTAGGGCTGTGGTGTTCAGGCAGTGTAAGGGGTTTTGCTGGGGGTGGTGTTTCAGGGTTCAGGGCAGTGCAGAGGTGTTGGGGCAGTGCAGGGGATCTAGCTGGGGATGGTGTTTCAGGGTTTAGGGCAGTGCAGTGGTGTTCGGGCAGAGTAGAGGATCGTGCAGGGGGGTGGTGGTTCAGGGTTTAGGGCATTGCAGTGGGGTTCGGGCAGTATAGGGGGTCGTGCAGGAGGGTGGTGTGTCAGGGTTTAGGGCAGTGCAGTGGTGTTCGTGCAGTGTAGTGGGACGTGTTGGGGTGGTGTTTCAGGGTATAGGGCAGTGCAGTGGTGTTCGGGCAGTGTAGGTGGTCATGCTGGGGCTGGTGTTTCAGGGTTTAGGGCAGTGCAGTGGTGTTCCGGCAGTGTAGGGGGTCGTGGTGGGGCTATTGTTTCAGGGTTTATGGCCATGCAGTGGTGTTCAGGAAGTGTGAGGGGTCGTGCTTCGGCTGGTGTTTTAGGGTTAGGGCAATGCAGTGGTGTTCGGGCAGTGTAGGGGGTCATGCTGGGGCTGGTGTTTTATGGTTTAGGGAAGTGCAGTGGTGTTCGGGCAGTGTTGTGGGTCATGCTGGGGGTGGTGTTTTAGGGTAGTGCAGTGGTGTTCCGGTAGTGTACGTTGTCATGCAGCGGGTGGTGTTTTAGGGTTTAGGGCAGTGAAGTGGTGTTCAGGCAGTGTGGGGGGTCGTGCTGTGGCTAGTGTTTTAGGGTTTACGGCAGTGCAGTGGTGTTCAGGTAGTGTATGAGGTCATGCTGGGGTGGCGTTTCAGGGTTTAGGGCAGTGCAGTGGTGTTCAGGCAGTGTAGGGGGTCGTGCTGGGGCTGGTGTTTTATGGTTTAGGGTAGTGCAGTTGTGTTCGTGCAGTGTAGGGGGTCGTGCTGGGGGTGGTGTTTAAGGGTTTAGGGCAGTGCTGCAGTGGTGTTTGGGCAGTGTGGAGGGTCTTGCAGGGGAATGCGTTACAGGGTTTAGAGCAGTTGCGTTCTGGCAGTGGAGGGGGTCGTTCTGGGGCTGGTGTTTCAGGGTTTAGGGCAGTGCAGTGGTGTTCGGGCAGTGTAGGGGGTCGTGCTGGGTCTGGTGTTTCACAGTTTAGGGCAGTGCAGGTGTGTTCGGGCAGTGTAGGGGGTCGTGCTGGGGATAGTGTTTCAGGGTTTAGGGCAGTGCAGTGGTGTTCGGGCAGTTTAGGGGGTCATGCTGGGGGTGGTGTTTCAGGGTTTAGGGCAGTGCAGTGGTTTTCGGGCAGTGTAGGGGGTCGTGCTGGGGGTGGTGTTTCAGGGTTTAGGGCAGTGCTGTTTTTTTTCGGCATTCTAGGGGTTCTTGCTGGGGTGGCGTTTCAGGGTTTAGGGGAGTGGTGTTCGGGCAGTGTAGGGGGACTTACAGGGAGTGGTGTTTCAGGGTTCAGGGCAGTGCAGAGGTGTTCGGGCAGTGTAGGGGATCTTGCTGGGGGTTGGTGTTTCAGGGTTTAGGGCAGTGCAGTGGTGTTCTGGCAGTGTAGGGGGTCGTGCTGGGGCTGGTATTTTGGGTTTAGGGTAGAGCAGTGGTGTTCGGGCAGTGTAGGGGGTCGTGCTGGGGGTGGTGTTTCAGGGTTTATGGCAGTGTAGTGGTGTTCGGGCAGTGTTGGGGGTCTTGCAGATTGTGGCATTTCAGGGTTTAGGGCAGTGGTGCAGTGGTGTTCGGGCAGTGTAGAGGGTCTTGCAGGGAGTGGTGTTTCAGGGTTTAGGGCAGTGGTGTTCGGGCAGTGTAGGGGGTCTTGCTGGGGTGGCATTTCATGGTTTAGGGCAGTGTAATGGTGTTCGGGCGGGGTAAGGGGTCTTGCAGACAGTGGCGTTTCAGGGTTTAGGGCAGTGTAGGGGGTCTTGCAGGGGGTGGTGTTTCAGGGTTTAGGGCAGTGCAGTGGTGTTCGTGCAGTGTAGGGGTCGAGTAGGGGGTGGTGGTTCAGGGTTTAGGGCAGTGCAGTGGTGTGCGGGCAGTGTAGGGGCTAATGTTGGGGGTGGTGTTTCAGGGCTTAGGGCAGTGCAGTAGTGTTCGGGCAGTGTAGTGGCTCGTGCTGGGTGTGGTGTTTCAGGGTTTAGGGCAGTGCAGTGGTGTGCGGGTAGTGTAGGGGGTCATGCTGTGGGTGGTGTTTCAGGGTTTAGGGCATTGCAGTGGTGTTCGTGCAGTGTAGGGGGTCGTGCTGGGGCTGGTGTTTCAGGGTTTAGGGCAGTGCAGTGGTGTTCAGACAGTGTAGGGGGTCATGCTAGTGTTTCAGGGTTTAGGGCAGAGCAGTGGTGTTTGGGCAGTGTAGGGGGTCATCCTGGAGGTGGCGTTTTAGGGTAGTGCAGAGGTGTTCAGGTAGTGTAGGGTGTCTTGCTGGGGGTAGTGTTTTAGGGTTTAGGGTGGAGCAGTGGTGTTCGGGCAGTGTAGGGGGTCGTGCTGGGGGTGGTGTTTTAGGGTTAGGGCAGTGCAGTGGTGTTCTGGCAGTGTAGGGGGTCGTGCTGCGGCTGGTGTTTTGGGTTTAGGGTAGAGCAGTGGTGTTCGGGCAGTGTAGGGGGTCGTGCTGGGGGTGGTGTTGCAGGGTTTATGGCAGTGCAGTGGTGTTCGGGCAGTGTTGGGGGTCTTGCTGGAGGTGGCGTTTTAGGGTAGTGCAGTGGTGTTCAGGTAGTGTAGGGTGTCTTGCTGGGGGTAGTGTTTTAGGGTTTAGGGTGGAGCAGTGGTGTTCGGGCAGTGAAGGGGGTCGTGCTGGGGTTGGTGTTTTAGGGTTAGGGAAGTGCAGTGGGGTTCTGGCAGTGTGGGGGGTCGTGCTGGGGCTGGTGTTTTGGGTTTAGGGTAGAGCATTGGTGTTCGGGCAGTGTAGGGGGTCATCCTGGGAGTGGTGTTTCAGGGTTTAGGGCAGTGCAGTGGTGTTCGGGCAGTGTAGGGGGTCGTTCAGGGGGTAGTGTTTCAGGGTTTAGGGCAGTGCAGTGGTGTTTGGGCAGTGTAGGGGGGGATCCTGGGAGTGGTGTTTCAGGGTTTAGGGCAGTGCAGTGGTGTTCGGGCAGTGTAGGGGGTCGTGCAGGGGGTGGTGTTTCAGGGTTTACAGCAGTGCAGTGGTGTTTGGGCAGTTCAGGGGGTCGTGCTGGGGGTGGTGTTTCAAGGTTTAGGGCAGTGCATTGGTGTTCGGGCAGTGTAGGGGGTCGTGCTGGGGGTGGTGTTTCAGGGTTTAGGGCAGTGCAGTGGTGTGCGGGTAGTGTAGGGGGTCGTGCTGTGGGTGGTGTTTCAGGGTTTAGGGCAGTGCAGTGGTGTTCAGGTAGTGTAGGGTGTCTTGCTGGGGGTAGTGTTTTAGGGTTTAGGGTGGAGCAGTGGTGTTCGGGCAGTGTATGGGGTCGTGCTGGGGGTGGTGTTTTAGGGTTAGGGCAGTGCAGTGGTGTTCTGGCAGTGTAGGGGGTCGTTCTGGGGCTGGTATTTTGGGTTTAGGGTAGAGCAGTGGTGTTCGGGCAGTGTAGGGGGTCGTGCTGGGGGTGGTGTTTCAGGGTTTATGGCAGTGCAGTGGTGTTCGGGCAGTGTTGGGGGTCTTGCAGATTGTGGCGTTTCATGGTTTAGGGCAGTGTAATGGTGTTCGGGTGGGGTAAGGGGTCTTGCAGACAGTGGCGTTTCAGGGTTTAGGGCAGTGGTGTTCGGGCAGTGTAGGGGGTCTTGCAGGGGGTGGTGTTTCAGGGTTTAGGGCAGTGCAGTGGTGTTCGGGCAGTTTAGGGGGTCGTGCTGGGGGTGGTGTTTCAAGGTTTAGGGCAGTGCATTGGTGTTTGGGCAGTGTAGGGGGTCGTGCTGGGGGTGGTGTTTCAGGGTTTAGGGCAGTGTAGTGGTGTGCGGGTAGTGTAGGGGGTTGTGCTGTGGGTAGTGTTTCAGGGTTTAGGGCAGTGCAGTGGTGTTCGTGCAGTGTAGGGGGTCGAGTAGGGGGTGGTGGTTCAGGGTTTAGGGCAGTGCAGTGGTGTGCGGGCAGTGTAGGGGCTAATGCTGGGGGTGGGGTTTCAGGGCTTAGGGCAGTGCAGTAGTGTTCGGGCAGTGTAGGGGCTCGTGCTGGGTGTGGTGTTTCAGGGTTTAGGGCAGTGCAGTGGTGTGCGGGTAGTGTAGGGGGTCATGCTGTGGGTGGTGTTTCAGGGTTTAGGGCATTGCAGTGGTGATCGTGCAGTGTAGGGGGTCGTGCTGGGGCTGGTGTTTCAGGGTTTAGGGCAGTGCAGTGGTGTTCAGGCAGTGTAGGGGGTCATGCTAGTGTTTCAGGGTTTAGGGCAGAGCAGTGGTGTTTGGGCAGTGTAGGGGGTCTTCCTGGAGGTGGCGTTTTAGGGTAGTGCAGTGGTGTTCAGGTAGTGTAGGGTGTCTTGCTGGGGGTAGTGTTTTAGGGTTTAGGGTGGAGCAGTGGTGTTCGGGCAGTGTAGGGGGTCGTGCTGGGGGTGGTGTTTTAGGGTTAGGGCAGTGCAGTGGTGTTCTGGCAGTGTAGGGGGTCGTGCTGGGGCTGGTGTTTTGGGTTTAGGGTAGAGCAGTGGTGTTCGGGCAGTGTAGGGGGTCGTGCTGGGGGTGGTGTTGCAGGGTTTATGGCAGTGCAGTGGTGTTCGGGCAGTGTTGGGGTCTTGCTGGAGGTGGCGTTTTAGGGTAGTGCAGTGGTGTTCAGGTAGTGTAGGGTGTCTTGCTGGGGGTAGTGTTTTAGGGTTTAGGGTGGAGCAGTGGTGTTCGGGCAGTGAAGGGGGTCGTGCTGGGGGTGGTGTTTTAGGGTTAGGGAAGTGCAGTGGTGTTCTGGCAGTGTGGGGGGTCGTGCTGGGGCTGGTGTTTTGGGTTTAGGGTAGAGCATTGGTGTTCGGGCACTGTAGGGGGTCATCCTGGGAGTGGTGTTTCAGGGTTTAGGGCAGTGCAGTGGTGTTCGGGCAGTGTAGGGGGTCGTGCAGGGGGTGGTGTTTCAGGGTTTAGGGCAGTGCAGTGTTGTTTGGGCAGTGTAGGGGGTCATCCTGGGAGTGGTGTTTCAGGGTTTAGGGCAGTGCAGTGGTGTTCGGGCAGTGTAGGGGGTCGTGCAGGGGGTGGTGTTTCAGGGTTTAGGGCAGAGCAGTGGTGTTCGGGCAGTGTAGGGGGTCGCGCAGGGGTGGTGTTTCAGGGTTTAGGGCAGTGCAGTGGTTTTCGGGCAGCGTAGGGTGACTTGCTGGGGTGGTGTTTAAGAGTTTAGGGCTGTGGTGTTCAGGCAGTGTAAGGGGTTTTGCTGGGGGTGGTGTTTCAGGGTTCAGGGCAGTGCAGAGGTGTTGGGGCAGTGCAGGGGATCTAGCTGGGGATGGTGTTTCAGGGTTTAGGGCAGTGCAGTGGTGTTCGGGCAGAGTAGAGGATCGTGCAGGGGGGTGGTGGTTCAGGGTTTAGGGCATTGCAGTGGGGTTCGGGCAGTATAGGGGGTCGTGCAGGAGGGTGGTGTGTCAGGGTTTAGGGCAGTGCAGTGGTGTTCGTGCAGTGTAGTGGGACGTGTTGGGGTGGTGTTTCAGGGTATAGGGCAGTGCAGTGGTGTTCGGGCAGTGTAGGTGGTCATGCTGGGGCTGGTGTTTCAGGGTTTAGGGCAGTGCAGTGGTGTTCCGGCAGTGTAGGGGGTCGTGGTGGGGCTATTGTTTCAGGGTTTATGGCCATGCAGTGGTGTTCAGGAAGTGTGAGGGGTCGTGCTTCGGCTGGTGTTTTAGGGTTAGGGCAATGCAGTGGTGTTCGGGCAGTGTAGGGGGTCATGCTGGGGCTGGTGTTTTATGGTTTAGGGAAGTGCAGTGGTGTTCGGGCAGTGTTGTGGGTCATGCTGGGGGTGGTGTTTTAGGGTAGTGCAGTGGTGTTCCGGTAGTGTACGTTGTCGTGCAGCGGGTGGTGTTTTAGGGTTTAGGGCAGTGAAGTGGTGTTCAGGCAGTGTGGGGGGTCGTGCTGTGGCTAGTGTTTTAGGGTTTACGGCAGTGCAGTGGTGTTCAGGTAGTGTATGAGGTCATGCTGGGGTGGTGTTTCAGGGTTTAGGGCAGTGTAGTGGTGTTCGGGCAGTGTAGGGGGTCGTGCTGGAGGTGGTGTTTCAGGGTTTAGGGCAGTGCAGTGGTGTTCGGGCAATATAGGGGGTTTTGCAGGGGGTGGCATTTCAGGGTTTAGGGGAGTGGTGCAGTGGTGTTCGGGCAGTGTAGAGGGTCTTGCAGGGGAAGGCGTTTCAGGGTTTAGGGCAGTGGTGTTCGGGCAGTGGATGGGGTCGTGCTGGGGCTAGTGTTTCAGGGTTTAGGGCAGTGCAGTGGTGTTCAGGCAGTGTAGGGGGTCGTGCTGGGGCTGGTGTTTTATGGTTTAGGGTAGTGCAGTTGTGTTCGTGCAGTGTAGGGGGTCATGCTGGGGGTGGTGTTTAAGGGTTTAGGGCAGTGCTGCAGTGGTGTTTGGGCAGTGTGGAGGGTCTTGCAGGGGAAGGCGTTACAGGGTTTAGAGCAGTTGCGTTCTGGCAGTGGAGGGGGTCGTTCTGGGGCTGGTGTTTCAGGGTTTAGGGCAGTGCAGTGGTGTTCGGGCAGTGTAGGGGGTCGTGCTGGGTCTGGTGTTTCACGGTTTAGGGCAGTGCAGGTGTGTTCGGGCAGTGTAGGGGGTCGTGCTGGGGATAGTGTTTCAGGGTTTAGGGCAGTGCAGTGGTGTTCGGGCAGTTTAGGGGGTCATGCTGGGGGTGGTGTTTCAGGGTTTAGGGCAGTGCAGTGGTTTTCGGGCAGTGTAGGGGGTCGTGCTGGGGGTGGTGTTTCAGGGTTTAGGGCAGTGCTGTTTTTTTCCGGCATTCTAGGGGTTCTTGCTGGGGTGGCGTTTCAGGGTTTAGGGGAGTGGTGTTCGGGCAGTGTAGGGGGACTTACAGGGAGTGGTGTTTCAGGGTTCAGGGCAGTGCAGAGGTGTTCGGGCAGTGTAGGGGATCTTGCTGGGGGTTGGTGTTTCAGGGTTTATGGCAGTGCAGTGGTGTTCTGGCAGTGTAGGGGGTCGTGCTGGGGCTGGTATTTTGGGTTTAGGGTAGAGCAGTGGTGTTCGGGCATTGTAGGGGGTCGTGCTGGGGGTGGTGTTTCAGGGTTTATGGCAGTGCAGTGGTGTTCGGGCAGTGTTGGGGGTCTTGCAGATTGTGGCATTTCAGGGTTTAGGGCAGTGGTGCAGTGGTGTTCGGGCAGTGTAGAGGGTCTTGCAGGGAGTGGTGTTTCAGGGTTTAGGGCAGTGGTGTTCGGGCAGTGTAGGGGGTCTTGCTGGGGTGGCATTTCATGGTTTAGGGCAGTGTAATGGTGTTCGGGCGGGGTAAGGGGTCTTGCAGACAGTGGCGTTTCAGGGTTTAGGGCAGTGTAGGGGGTCTTGCAGGGGGTGGTGTTTCAGGGTTTAGGGCAGTGCAGTGGTGTTCGTGCAGTGTAGGGGTCGAGTAGGGGGTGGTGGTTCAGGGTTTAGGGCAGTGCAGTGGTGTGCGGGCAGTGTAGGGGCTAATGTTGGGGGTGGTGTTTCAGGGCTTAGGGCAGTGCAGTAGTGTTCGGGCAGTGTAGTGGCTCGTGCTGGGTGTGGTGTTTCAGGGTTTAGGGCAGTGCAGTGGTGTGCGGGTAGTGTAGGGGGTCATGCTGTGGGTGGTGTTTCAGGGTTTAGGGCATTGCAGTGGTGTTCGTGCAGTGTAGGGGTTCGTGCTGGGGCTGGTGTTTCAGGGTTTAGGGCAGTGCAGTGGTGTTCAGACAGTGTAGGGGGTCATGCTAGTGTTTCAGGGTTT
Organism: Triturus cristatus; assembly: GCF_964204655.1. Classification (NCBI taxonomy): domain Eukaryota; kingdom Metazoa; phylum Chordata; class Amphibia; order Caudata; family Salamandridae; genus Triturus; species Triturus cristatus. The sequence goes on from NC_140579.1 coordinate 1,123,129,694, forward strand.
AGGGCAGAGCAGTGGTGTTTGGGCAGTGTAGGGGGTCATCCTGGAGGTGGCGTTTTAGGGTAGTGCAGAGGTGTTCAGGTAGTGTAGGGTGTCTTGCTGGGGGTAGTGTTTTAGGGTTTAGGGTGGAGCAGTGGTGTTCGGGCAGTGTAGGGGGTCGTGCTGGGGGTGGTGTTTTAGGGTTAGGGCAGTGCAGTGGTGTTCTGGCAGTGTAGGGGGTCGTGCTGCGGCTGGTGTTTTGGGTTTAGGGTAGAGCAGTGGTGTTCGGGCAGTGTAGGGGGTCGTGCTGGGGGTGGTGTTGCAGGGTTTATGGCAGTGCAGTGGTGTTCGGGCAGTGTTGGGGGTCTTGCTGGAGGTGGCGTTTTAGGGTAGTGCAGTGGTGTTCAGGTAGTGTAGGGTGTCTTGCTGGGGGTAGTGTTTCAGGGTTTAGGGCAGTGCAGCGGTGTTCGGGCAGTGTAGGGGTTCGCGCAGGGGTGGTGTTTCAGGGTTTAGGGCAGTGCAGTGGTTTTCGGGCAGCGTAGGGTGTCTTGCTGGGGTGGTGTTTAAGAGTTTAGGGCAGTGGTGTTCAGGCAGTGTAAGGGGTTTTGCTGGGGGTGGTGTTTCAGGGTTCAGGGCAGTGCAGAGGTGTTGGGGCAGTGCAGGGGATCTTGCTGGGGATGGTGTTTCAGGGTTTAGGGCAGTGCAGTGGTGTTCGGGCAGAGTAGAGGATCGTGCAGGGGGGTGGTGGTTCAGGGTTTAGGGCAGTGCAGTGGGGTTCGGGCAGTGTAGGGGGTCGTGCAGGAGGGTGGTGTGTCAGGATTTAGGGCAGTGCAGTGGTGTTCGGGCAGTGTAGTGGGACGTGTTGGGGGTGGTGTTTCAGGGTATAGGGCAGTGCAGTGGTGTTCGGGCAGTGTAGGTGGTCATGCTGGGGCTGGTGTTTCAGGGTTTAGGGCAGTGCAGTGGTGTTCCGGCAGTGTAGGGGGTTGTGGTGGGGCTATTGTTTCAGGGTTTATGGCTGTGCAGTGGTGTTCAGGAAGTGTGAGGGGTCGTGCTTCGGCTGGTGTTTTAGGGTTAGGGCAATGCAGTGGTGTTCGGGCAGTGTAGGGGGTCATGCTGGGGCTGGTGTTTTATGGTTTAGGGTAGTGCAGTGGTGTTCGGGCAGTGTTGCGGGTCATGCTGGGGGTGGTGTTTTAGGGTAGTGCAGTGGTGTTCCGGTAGTGTACGGTGTTGTGCAGGGGGTGGTGTTTTAGGGTTTAGGGCAGTGAAGTGGTGTTCAGGCAGTGTGGGGGGTCATGCTGGGGCTAGTGTTTTAGGGTTTACGGCAGTGCAGTGTGTTCAGGTAGTGTATGAGGTCATGCTGGGGTGGTGTTTCAGGGTTTAGGGCAGTGTAGTGGTGTTCGGGCAGTGTAGGGGGTCGTGCTGGGGGTGGTGTTTCAGGGTTTAGGGCAGTGCAGTGGTGTTCGGGCAATATAGGGGGTTTTGCAGGGGGTGGCATTTCAGGGTTTAGGGGAGTGGTGCAGTGGTGTTCGGGCAGTGTAGAGGGTCTTGCAGGGGAAGGCGTTTCAGGGTTTAGGGCAGTGGTGTTCGGGCAGTGGATGGGGTCGTGCTGGGGCTAGTGTTTCAGGGTTTAGGGCAGTGCAGTGGTGTTCAGGCAGTGTAGGGGTTCGTGCTGGGGCTGGTGTTTTATGGTTTAGGGCAGTGCAGTTGTGTTCGTGCAGTGTAGGGGGTCGTGCTGGGGGTGGTGTTTAAGGGTTTAGGGCAGTGCAGTGGTGTGTGGGCAGTGTAAGGGGTCGTGCTGGGGCTGCTTTTTCAGGGTTTAGGGCAGTGTAGTGGTATTTGGGCAGTGTAGGGGGTCGTGCAGGGGGTGGTGTTTCAGGGTTTAGGGCAGTGCAGTGGTTTTCAGGCAGCGTGGGGTGTCTTGCTGGGGTGGTGTTTAAGGGTTTAGGGCAATGGTGTTCAGGCAGTGTAGGGGGTCTTGCTGGGGGTGGTGTTTCAGGGTTCAGGGCAGTGCAGAGGTGTTCGGGCAGTGTAGGGGGTCTTACTGGGAGTGGTGTTTCAGGGTTTAGGGCAGTGCAGTGGTGTTCGGGCAGTGTAGGGGGTCGTGCAGGGGGTGGTGTGTCAGGGTTTAGGGCAGCGCAGTGGTTTTCGGGCAGCGTAGGGTGTCTTGCTGGTGTGGTGTTTAAGGGTTTAGGGCAGTGGTGTTCAGGCAGTGTAAGGGGTTTCGCTGGGGGTGGTGTTTCAGGGTTCAGGGCAGTGCAGAGGTGTTCGGGCAGTGTAGGGGATCTTGCTGGGAATGGTGTTTCAGGGTTTAGGGCAGTGCAGTGGTGTTCGGGCAGTGTAGTGGGTTGTGTTGGGGGTGGTGTTTCCGGGTTTAGGGAAGTGCAGTGGTGTTCGGGCAGTGTAGGTGGTCATGCTGGGGCTGGTGTTTCAGGGTTTAGGGCAGTGCAGTGGTGTTCCGGCAGTGTAGGGTGTCGAGGTAGGGCTGGTGTTTCAGGGTTTATGGCCGTGCAGTGGTGATCGGGCAGTGTGAGGGGTCATGCTGGGGCTGGTGTTTTATGGTTTAGGGTAGTGCAGTGGTGTTCAGGCAGTGTTGAGGGTCATGCTGGGGGTGGTGTTTTAGGGTTTAGGGCAGTGCAGTGCAGTGGTGTTCGGGCAGTATAGGGGGTCATGCTGGGGGTGGTATTAAAGGGTTTAGGGCAGTGCAGTGGTGCTCGGACAGTGTAGGGGGTCATGCTGGGGGTGGTGTTTCAGGGTTTATGGCAGTGCAGTGGTGTTCGGGCAGTGTAGGGGGTCTTGCAAGGGGTGGCTTTTCAGGGTTTAGGGCAGTGGTGTTCGGGCAGTGTAGGGGGTCTTGCTGGGGGTGGTGTTTCAGGGTTTAGGATGGTGCAGTGGTGTTCGGGCAGTTTAGGGGGTCATGCTGGTGGTGGTGTTTCAGGGTTTAGGGCAGTGCAATGGTGTTCGGAGAATATAGGGGGTCTTGCAGGGGGTGGCATTTCAGGGTTTAGGGCAGTGGTGCAGTGGTGTTCGGGCAGTGTAGAGGGTCTTGCAGGAGAAGGCGTTTCAGGTTTTAGGGCAGTGGTGTTCGGGCAGTGGAGGGGGTCGTGCTGGGGCTGGTGTTTTACGGTTTAGGTCAGTGCAGTGGTGTTCGGGCAGTGTAGGGGGTCATGCTGGGGATGGTGTTTCAGGGTTTAGGGCAGTGCAGTGGTGTTTGGGCAGTGTAGGGGGTCATGCTGGAGGTGGTGTTTCAGGGTTTAGGGCAGTGCAGTGGTGTGCGGGTAGTGTAGGGGGTCGTTCTGTGGGTGGTGTTTCAGCGTTTAGGGCATTGCAGTGCTGTTCGTGCAGTGTAGGGGTTCGTGCTGTAGGTGGTGTTTAAGGGTTTAGGGCAGAGCAGTGCTGTTTGGGCAGTGTAGGGGGTCATCCTGGGAGTAGTATTTCAGGGTTTAGGGCAGTGCAGTGGTGTTCGGGCAGTGTAGGGGGTCATGCAGGGGGTGGTGTTTCAGGGTTTAGGGCAGTGCAGTGGTGTTTGGGCGGTGTAGGGGGTCGTGCAGGGGTTGGTGTTTCAGGGTTAAGGGTAGTGCAGTGGTTTTCGGGCAGCATAGGGTGTCTTGCTGCGGGTGGTGTTTCAGGGTTCAGGGAAGTGCAGAGGTGTTCGGGCAGTGTAGGGGGTCTTGCTGGGAGTGGTGTTTCAGGGTTTAGGGCAGTGCAGGGGTGTTCGGGCAGTGCAGGGGGGTGGTGTTTCAGGGTTTAGGGCAGTGCAGTGGTTTTCTGACAGTGTAGGGGGTCGTGCTGGGGTTGGTGTTTCGGGGTTTAGGGCAGTGCAGTGGTGTACGGGCAGTGTAGGGGGTCGTGCTGCAGTTGGTGTTATAGGGTTTAGGGCCGTGCAGTGGTGTTCGAGCAGTGTGAGGGGTCAAATCTGGGGCTGGTGTTTTAGGGTTAGGGCAGTGCACTGTGTTCGGGCAGTGTAGGGGGTTGTGCTGGGGCTGGTGTTTTATGCTTTAGGGTAGTGCAGTGGTGTTCGGGCAGTGTTGGGGGTCATGCTGGGGGTGGTGTTTCAGGGTTTAGGGCAGTGCAGTGGTATTTGGGCAATGTAGGGGTTCTTGCAGGGGGTGGCATTTCAGGCGTTAGGGCAGTGGTTCAGTGGTGTTCGGGCAGTGTAGAGGGTCTTGCAAGGGGTGGCGTTTCAGGGTTTAGGGCAGTGGTGTTCAGGCAGTGTAGGGGGTCTTGCTGGAGGTGGCGTTTCAGGGTTTAGGGCAGTGGTGTTCGGGCAGTGTAGGGGGTCGTGGTGGGGCTGGTGTTTCAGGGTTTAGGGCAGTGCAGTGGTGTTCGGGCAGTGTAGGGGGTCATCCTGGGGCTGGTGTTTCAGGGTTTAGGGAAGTGCAGTGGGGTTCGGGCAGTGTAGGGGGTCATGCTGGGGGTGGTGTTTCAGGGTTTAGGGCAGTGCAGTGGTGTTCGGGCAGTGTAGGGTGTCATGCTGGGGTTGGTGTTTCAAGGTTTAGGGCAGAGGAGTGGTGTTCGGGCAGTGTAGGGTGTTGTGCTTGTGCTGGTGTTTCAGAGTTTAGGGCAAAGCAGTAGTGTTCGGGGAGTGTAGGGGGATGTGCTGGGGTGGTGTTTTAGGGTTTAGGGCAGAGCAGTGGTGTTCGGGCAGAGTAGGGGGTCGTGCTGGGTGTTGTGTTTCAGGGTTTAGGGCAGTGGTGTTCGGGCAGTGTAGGGGGTCTTGCAGGGGGTGGTGTTTCAGGGTTTAGGGCAGTGCAGTGGTGTTCGGGCAGTTTAGGGGGTCATGCTGGGGGTGGTGTTTCAAAGTTTAGGGCAGTGCAGTGGTGTTCAGGCAGTATAGGGGGTCATGCTGGGGGTGGTGTTTCAGGGTTTAGGGCAGTGCAGTGGTGTTCGGGCAATATAGGGGGTTTTGCAGGGGGTGGCAATTCAGGGTTTAGGGGAGTGGTGCAGTGGTGTTCGGGCAGTGTGGAGGGTCTTGCAGGGGAAGGCATTTCAGGGTTTCAGGGTTTAGGGCAGTGGTGTTCGGGCAGTGAATGGGGTCGTGCTGGGGCTGGTGTTTCAGGGTTTAGGGCAGTGCAGTGGTGTTTGGGCAGTGTAGGGGGTCGTGCTGGGGCTGGTGTTTTATGGTTTAGGGCAGTGCAGTTGTGTTCGTGCAGTGTAGGGGGTCGTGCTGGGGTGGTGTTTAAGGGTTTAGGGCAGTGCAGTGGTGTGCGGGCAGTGTAGGGGGTCGTGCTGGGGCTGCTGTTTCAGGGTTTAGGGCAGTGTAGTGGTGTTCGGGCAGTGTAGGGGGTCGTGCTGGTGTTTTAGGGTTTAGGGCAGAGCAGGGCTGTTTGGGCAGTGTAGGGGGTCATCCTGGGAGTGGTGTTTCAGGGTTTAGGGCAGTGCAGTGGTGTTCGGGCAGTGTGGGGGGGTCATGCAGGGGGTGGTGTTTCAGGGTTTAGGGCAGTGCAGTGGTGTTCGGGCAGTGTAGGGGGTCGTGCAGGGGGTGGTGTTTCAGGGTTTAGGGCAGTGCAGTGGTTTTCAGGTAGCGTAGGGTGTCTTGCTGGGGTGGTGTTTAAGGGTTCAGGGCAGTGGTGTTCAGGCAGTGTAGGGGGTCTTGCTAGGGGTGGTGTTTCAGGGTTCAGGGCAGTGCAGAGGTGTTCGGGCAGTGTAGGGGGTCTAACTGGGAGTGGTGTTTCAGGGTTTAGGGCAGTGCAGTGGTGTTCGGGCAGTTTAGGGGTTCGTGCAGGGGTTGGCGTTTCAGGGTTCAGGGCAGCGCAGTGGTTTTCGGGCAGCGTAGGGTGTCTTGCTGGGGTGGTGTTTAAGGGTTTAGGGCAGTGGTATTCAGGCAGTGTAAGGGGTTTCGGTGGGGGTGGTGTTTCAGGGTTCAGGGCAGTGCAGAGGTGTTCGGGCAGTGTAGGGGATCTTGCTGGGAATAGTGTTTCAGGGTTTAGGGCAGTGCAGTGGTGTTCGGGGAGTGTAGGGGATCGTGCAGGGGGTGGTGTTTTAGGTTTTAGGGCAGTGCAGTGGTGTTCCGGCAGTGTAGGGTGTCGAGGTAGGGCTGGTGTTTCAGGGTTTATGGCCGTGCAGTGGTGATCGGGCAGTGTGAGGGGTCATGCTGGGGCTGGTGTTTTATGGTTTAGGGTAGTGCAGTGGTGTTCAGGCAGTGTTGAGGGTCATGCTGGGGGTGGTGTTTTAGGGTTTAGGGCAGTGCAGTGCAGTGGTGTTCGGGCAGTATAGGGGGTCATGCTGGGGGTGGTATTAAAGGGTTTAGGGCAGTGCAGTGGTGCTCGGACAGTGTAGGGGGTCATGCTGGGGGTGGTGTTTCAGGGTTTATGGCAGTGCAGTGGTGTTCGGGCAGTGTAGGGGGTCTTGCAAGGGGTGGCTTTTCAGGGTTTAGGGCAGTGGTGTTCGGGCAGTGTAGGGGGTCTTGCTGGGGGTGGTGTTTCAGGGTTTATGATGGTGCAGTGGTGTTCGGGCAGTTTAGGGGGTCATGCTGGTGGTGGTGTTTCAGGGTTTAGGGCAGTGCAGTGGTGTTCGGAGAATATAGGGGGTTTTGCAGGGGGTGGCATTTCAGGGTTTAGGGCAGTGGTGCAGTGGTGTTCGGGCAGTGTAGAGGGTCTTGCAGGAGAAGGCGTTTCAGGTTTTAGGGCAGTGGTGTTCGGGCAGTGGAGGGGGTCGTGCTGGGGCTGGTCTTTCAGGGTTTAGGGCAGTGCAGTGGTGTTCGGGCAGTGTAGGGGGTCGTGCTGGGGCTGGTGTTTTACGGTTTAGGTCAGTGCAGTGGTGTTCGGGCAGTGTAGGGGGTCATGCTGGGGGTGGTGTTTCAGGGTTTAGGGCAGTGCAGTGGTGTTTGGGCAGTGTAGGGGGTCATGCTGGGGGTGGTGTTTCAGGGTTTAGGGCAGTGCAGTGGTGTGCGGGTAGTGTAGGGGGTCGTTTTGTGGGTGGTGTTTCAGCGTTTAGGGCATTGCAGTGCTGTTCGTGCAGTGTAGGGGGTCGTGCTGTAGGTGGTGTTTAAGGGTTTAGGGCAGAGCAGTGCTGTTTGGGCAGTGTAGGGGGTCATCCTGGGAGTGGTATTTCAGGGTTTAGGGCAGTGCAGTGGTGTTCGGGCAGTGTAGGGGGTCATGCAGGGGGTGGTGTTTCAGGGTTTAGGGCAGTGCAGTGGTGTTTGGGCGGTGTAGGGGGTCGTGCAGGGGGTGGTGTTTCAGGGTAAGGGTAGTGCAGTGGTTTTCGGGCAGCATAGGGTGTTTTGCTGCGGGTGGTGTTTTAGGGTTCAGGGAAGTGCAGAGGTGTTCGGGCAGTGTAGGGGGTCTTGCTGGGAGTGGTGTTTCAGGGTTTAGGGCAGTGCAGGGGTGTTCGGGCAGTGCAGGGGGGTGGTGATTCAGGGTTTAGGGCAGTGCAGTGGTTTTCTGACAGTGTAGGGGGTCGTGCTGGGGTTGGTGTTTCGGGGTTTAGGGCAGTGCAGTGGTGTACGGGCAGTGTAGGGGGTCGTGCTGCAGCTGGTGTTATAGGGTTTAGGGCCGTGCAGTGGTGTTCGAGCAGTGTGAGGGGTCAAATCTGGGGCTGGTGTTTTAGGGTTAGGGCAGTGCAGTGTGTTCGGGCAGTGTAGGGGGTTGTGCTGGGGCTGGTGTTTTATGGTTTAGGGTAGTGCAGTGGTGTTCGGGCAGTGTTGGGGGTCATGCTGGGGGTGGTGTTTCAGGGTTTAGGGCAGTGCAGTGGTATTCTGGCAATGTAGGGGGTCTTGCAGGGGGTGGCATTTCAGGTGTTAGGGCAGTGGTTCAGGGGTGTTCGGGCAGTGTAGAGGGTCTTGCAAGGGGTGGCGTTTCAGGGTTTAGGGCAGTGGTGTTCAGGCAGTGTAGGGGGTCTTGCTGGAGGTGGCGTTTCAGCGTTTAGGGCAGTGGTGTTCGGGCAGTGTAGGGGGTCGTGGTGGGGCTGGTGTTTCAGGGTTTAGGGCAGTGCAGTGGTGTTCGGGCAGTGTAGGGGGTCATCCTGGGGCTGGTGTTTCAGGGTTTAGGGAAGTGCAGTAAGGTTCGGGCAGTGTAGGGGGTCATGCTGGGGGTAGTGTTTCAGGGTTTAGAGCAGTGCAGTGGTGTTCGGGCAGTGTAGGGTGTCATGCTGGTGTTGGTGTTTCAAGGTTTAGGGCAGAGGAGTGGTGTTCTGGCAGTGTAGGGTGTTGTGCTGGTGCTGGTGTTTCAGAGTTTAGGGCAAAACAGTAGTGTTCGGGGAGTGTAGGGGACGTGCTGGGGTGGTGTTTTAGGGTTTAGGGCAGAGCAGTGGTGTTCGGGCAGAGTAGGGGGTCGTGCTGGGTGTTGTGTTTCAGGGTTTAGGGCAGTGGTGTTCGGGCAGTGTAGGGGGTCTTGCAGGGGGTGGTGTTTCAGGGTTTAGGGCAGTGCAGTGGTGTTCGGGCAGTTTAGGGGGTCATGCTGGGGGTGGTGTTTCAAAGTTTAGGGCAGTGCAGTGGTGTTCAGGCAGTATAGGGGGTCATGCTGGGGGTGGTGTTTCAGGGTTTAGGGCAGTGCAGTGGTGTTCGGGCAATATAGGGGGTTTTGCAGGGGGTGGCATTTCAGGGTTTAGGGGAGTGGTGCAGTGATGTTCGGGCAGTGTGGAGGGTCTTGCAGGGGAAGGCATTTCAGGGTTTCAGGGTTTAGGGCAGTGGTGTTCGGGCAGTGGATGGGGTCGTGCTGGGGCTGGTGTTTCAGGGTTTAGGGCAGTGCAGTGGTGTTTGGGCAGTGTAGGGGGTCGTGCTGGGGCTGGTGTTTTATGGTTTAGGGCAGTGCAGTTGTGTTCGTGCAGTGTAGGGGGTCGTGCTGGGGTGGTGTTTAAGGGTTTAGGGCAGTGCAGTGGTGTGCGGGCAGTGTAGGGGGTCGTGCTGGGGCTGCTGTTTCAGGGTTTAGGGCAGTGTAGTGGTGTTCGGGCAGTGTAGGGGGTCGTGCTGGTGTTTTAGGGTTTAGGACAGAGCAGGGCTGTTTGGGCAGTGTAGGGGGTCATCCTGGGAGTGGTGTTTCAGGGTTTAGGGCAGTGCAGTGGTGTTCGGGCAGTGTGGGGGGTCATGCAGGGGGTGGTGTTTAAGGGTTCAGGGCAGTGGTGTTCAGGCAGTGTAGGGGGTCTTGCTAGGGGTGGTGTTTCAGGGTTCAGGGCAGTGCAGAGGTGTTCGGGCAGTGTAGGGGGTCTTACTGGGAGTGGTGTTTCAGGGTTTAGGGCAGTGCAGTGGTGTTCGGGCAGTTTAGGGGTTCGTGCAGGGGTTGGTGTTTCAGGGTTTAGGGCAGTGCAGTGGGGTTTGGTCAGTGTAGGGGGTCATGCAGGGGGGTGGTGTTTCAGGGTTTAGGGCAGTGCAGTGGTGTTCGGGCAGTGTAGTGGGTCGTGTTGGGGGTGGTGTTTCAGGGTTTAGGGCAGTGCAGTGGTGTTCGGGCAGTGTAGGTGGTCATGCTGGGGCTGGTGTTTCAGGGTTTAGGGCAGTGCAGTGGTGTTCCGGCAGTGTAGGGGGTCGAGGTGGGGCTGGTGTTTCAGGGTTTATGGCCGTGCAGTGGTGATCGGGCAGTGTGAGGGGTCATGCTGGGGCTGGTGTTTTAGGGTTAGGGCAATGCAGTGGTGTTCGGGCAGTGTAGGGTTCGTGCTGGGGCTGGTGTTTTATGGTTTAGGGTAGTGCAGTGGTGTTCGGGCAGTGTTGAGGGTCATGCTGGAGGTGGTGTTTTAGGGTTTAGGGCAGTGCAGTGCAGTGGTGTTCGGGCAGTATAGGGGGTCATGCTGGTGGTTGTATTACAGGGTTTAGGGCAGTGCAGTGGTGTTCGGGCAGTGTAGGGGGTCATGCTGGGGGTGGTGTTTCAGGGTTTATGGCAGTGCAGTGGTGTTCGGGCAGTGTAGGGGTCTTGCAAGGGGTGGTGTTTCAGGATTTAGGACGGTGCAGTGGTGTTTGGGCAGTTTAGGGGGTCATGCTGGTGGTGGTGTTTCAGGGTTTAGGGCAGTGCAGTGGTGTTCGGGGAATATAGGGGGTCTTGCAGAGGGTGGCATTTCAGGGTTTAGGGCAGTGGTGCAGTGGTGTTCGGGCAGTGGAGGGGGTCGTGCTGGGGCTGGTCTTTCAGGGTTTAGGGCAGTGCAGTGGTATTCGGGCAGTGTAGGGGGTCGTGCTGGGGCTGGTGTTTTACGGTTTAGGTCAGTGCAGTGGTGTTCGGGCAGTGTAGGGGGTCATGCTGGGGGTGGTGTTTCAGGGTTTAGGGCAGTGGTGTTCGGGCAGTGGAGGGGGTCGTACTGGGGCTGGTCTTTCAGGGTTTAGGGCAGTGCAGTGGTATTCGGGCAGTGTAGGGGGTCGTGCTGGGGCTGGTGTTTTACGGTTTAGGTCAGTGCAGTGGTGTTCGGGCAGTGTAGGGGGTCATGCTGGGGGTGGTGTTTCAGGGTGTAGGGCAGTGCAGTGGTGTTCGGGCAGTGTAGGGGGTCATGCTGGGGGTGGTGTTTCAGGGTTTAGGGCAGTGCAGTGGTGTGCGGGTAGTGTACGGGGTCGTGCTGTGGGTGGTGTTTCAGCGTTTAGGGCATTGCAGTGCTGTTCGTGCAGTGTAGGGGGTCGTGCTGGAGGTGGTGTTTAAGGGTTTAGGGCAATGCAGTGGTGTGCGGGCAGTGTAGGGGACGTACTGGGGCTGGTGTTTCAGGGTTTAGGGCAGTGCAGTGGTGTTCGGGCAGTGTAGGGGGTTGTGCTGGTGTTTTAGGGCATTGCAGTGGTGTTTGGGCGGTGTTGGGGGTCGTGCAGGGGGTGGTGTTTCAGGGTTTAGGGCAGTGCAGTGGTTTTCGGGCAGTGTAGGGTGTCTTGCTGGGGGTGGTGTTTCAGGGTTCAGGGAAGTGCAGAGGTGTTCGGGCAGTGTAGGGGGTCTTGCTGGGAGTGGTGTTTCAGGGTTTAGGGCAGTGCAGGGGTGTTCGGGCAGTGCAGGAGGGTGGTGTTTCAGGGTTTAGGGCAGTGCAGTGGTTTTCTGGCAGTGTAGGGGGTCGTGCTGGGGGTGGTGTTTTGGGGTTTAGGGCAGTGCAGTGGTGTTCGGGCAGTGTAGGGGGTTGTGCTGCAGCTGGTGTTTCAGGGTTTAGGGCCGTGCAGTGGTGTTCGAGCAGTGTGAGGGGTCATGCTGGGTGTTGGACTTGGCCCTTCTGGCAGGTTCACCCCTGAACTTTTTTCTTTTTATTGGTGACTTGGTGTGGTGATTTTTGGTTTCTGCGCACTTTCCCTGTGTCCCAGAGGAAAGTGCGTGCACATTCTGAGTGCATGTGGTGAGATAGGCCTGCCCTCCCATAGGAATGCATGGGGAATGTATGTGTCCCTGGTAGTTCCTGATGCGTGGGGTGTGGAGGCTCGAGTTTGGTATGTGCGGACTCGTGTGATTGAATGCTGCGCGATCATGTGTGCGGCGTGCATGTACCTAGTGTGGAAGTGCCACTTCTAGAAGTGGGCACTTCGGTGTGCAGTGTAAAATGTGTGCCTTGTCGCGTGATTGGCTGGCTGAGGTCATGTGACGGGCTAGGGATTCCCCAGAGTCAGGAGGAGTCACCCGGTGGTGAATAGGGAGATTAGCATGCTGATGGCTGGGGAGGTGTGCACCCTGGACCTGAATAGGGCAGGGCTTTCCCCACACAATCCTGTGGTGCGACTGACGACCCTAGCCCTGCCAGTGAATAGAGTGAGGGGCTGAGCACATTAAGGGTGCTCCCCAACCAGCTGCGGCTGGTTTTCCCCCTCACCCTGAACCAAGAACAAAGGGTTTTACTGTATAAAAATGGGGCTGTGTCCCCACAGAAGTTGTTCTCTGCCAGGATCTTACCTGAGGGGGGCTGCTGCTGCTGCTGGACCAGAGGACCGCCACTTGGACTACCTCCCTGCCTGGAGGCCCAGTGAGCTGGCTCTGGGTCCAGCCTTGCCCCCCACCCCTGCCCTGCTGTATGCAGGGAAGAACTTTGCCGGACTTTGTGGTTCTTTTGTCCCTAAAGCGCTGGGAGAGCTTTATTTGTGTCCCCAAAGCGCCTGGAAGCGCTTTTATTCGCCCTTAGCGCTCAGGAGCGCTTTATTACTGCCAGCCGGTGCCCACCCGGCATTTGCCCCGTCTTTACCGACCGAGCGGGAGCCACCCCACTCATTTAATTATTTAATTGGCGGGTGCCCACCCCGCATTGGGGTGTGCTTGCGGGTGCCCACCCCGCTTATTTGATTATACTTACGGCGGGTGCCCACCCCGCCGGATATCTCATCTAACGAGGGAGCCTACCCCTCTGTGGACCGAGTTTGGAGATCACCGCCGCGGCCGGGCTTGCAGGAAGTCAGGCAGGCCGAGGGCGGGACTCCGGGACAACCGGAAACGGATCTAGGAGGGCGGGAGCCTACCCCGCCTCCTTCCAAAGCATCGCGGCTGCCCTGAGCCCCGGAGCCGGCAGGAGCCTACCCTGCACCCCGGGGCACTCTGCCTAGAAGAGGAAGCAGCGCCGTGACTGCCCCAGCCCCGCCGCGAGAGAAGTGACGGTGAGTGCTGCCGGCCCCGGAGCGGAGACAACAGAGGCGACGCGGGAGTCCCCAGAACAACAGCCCGGTGAGATGCGGAAGGTCTGGGGGGGGGACTCCGTGTGCGCACTGGCTGGGAGCGCTAGTGCGCTCCAAAGACGAGGCCCGCATCCCAAAGAGTCCCCCGTGTGGGACTCCGACGTCTAGGGGGCCTGTCATTTGTTTCTCGAGCACCAGGAAGTCTCCACCAACGAACGGCAGATATTTGTTCAGAGCCGTGAAGTCTCCAACGAACGGCAGATATTTGTTCAGAGCCTAGAGGGCTCCAACGTTACCGGGGCATTTCTTACGTGTTTGAGTGGCCCCAGATGGCAGCGGGCCACTCCCACCTTGCCCCACATTAGTTACAGAGCCACAGAGGCTTAGGGGGCTTGTGTTGTTGTTTAGAGCCCCGAGGCTCCAAAAAGGCGCACTGTTTGGATTAGAGAGTCCCGAGAGGCCCCACGTGACTGTGATTTGTGTTCAAAGGGCACAGTGGTGCCCACGCTCCTTTTCCCAGCTGCCCAGCACTTAGTGGGCAGCTGCAACGTTTAGGTTGTGCGCCCTGGTTTGCGCAGCCTGCGCAGGCGCGCCCTGACTCTGCTGGACACAGGGCGTCCTTGCCCCTTCACGGCCAGTTGGCCTAGGGACTGCCACAGTGGTGGCTAATGTGAGTTTGGCACTTTTCTTGTCCTGCACCTCTGAATGTATTTTATGCATCATGTGTTTTCCTTTCCTACACCTCTGAATGTGATGCATCATGTGTAATGTGCGTTTACCCCTATAGGTATTGTGATACTTAGGTGGTTGTTTTCTCCCTAGTACAGGTGGTGCTAGTGAGGTCCTGATTCCCTGCGTAATATTTTCCTAAGGTGGTTAGAGTTGCGTAGGTGGTACTTGCCTGATACCAGTAGTTACTGGTTGTGTGCTACATGTTATTTGGTGCTACAGTAGTTTTCTATGCTAAGTTCTAAGAGTGCTAATTCCTGACAGCGGTCCCTGTGGCCCTGTCCCCTGTACATATAATCCCTTGTAAATTCTGCCTGTGCCTGTTGGCACATTGTAGAGTGTGTGTTTTTTATCTAATGTATTGTGGTATAATACAAAGGTTATTTTTATATAATACCTTGTGTGGAGTTTCCTTTGTGGTGGCCCTTGGGTGTTGTTGCTGGGTGCGCGCACAAACGCTTTACACATCGCCTCCGGGATAAGCCTGACTGCTCGTGCCAAGCTACCAAGGGGGTGAGCAGGGGTTATATTTGGCGTGTAACTTCCTTGCCCTGACTAGAGTGGTGGTTTCTGCCTGGCTTTGGCGCAAGCCCTAGCCAACCAGAAATCCCATTTCTAACATTGGTGATCAGCGGTGGGATTTGGACTTGCGTTTGCGCTGTACCGCAGCAGCAACTGGCCGCACTACAAAACTCTGCATTTAGATAATTACATGGTATAGGGATTATTGTTCTAAGTTTGCTTTTAAGTGTCATTTCTGTGGAAATGTGTTTCTGGATTCCCCAGTAAGGGTGGGATCCAGTGCTGGCAGCATAATAGTGTCCTGTACATTTGTCCCCCGCCCTGCGCCCAGAGTTTGGTACCTGTGTCACTTGTGGTCAGGTTGAGGAATCAGGGGTGGTAGAAACTGCCTTACCAGTCCGAGGGGAGGGTTGTGTGTGGATGAAGGGTGTGTGGCACTAGGCAAGTGAGTGTGAGTTCTCTGGGTTAGAGAGCTTGCTGAATCCTTTTTGTGAATTGTGTACCCTGTGTTGAAGCTCAGACCCCTAGGTTCCCTGTATAATCTTTTCACCAGAACGTCCGCCAGAATGGAGCCTGCTTTTGAGCCCTGTGATGTGTTTGGGTACAGTAGGCAGGAGTTGGAAAGGGCCTGTAGAGAGAGAGGTATTAGGGTGAGAGAGTCAGAAACCCTGTACGAACTTAGGGACCACCTGTTCCTAGGCCCAGAGGGTCAATGGGTTCTTGAGCTCAGTGAGGAAGAAAGGGCCCGGGCCTCACACCTGGAGGGTGGTGGGTCTGTGGGGAGCCCTGAAGATTCAGAGGAGGAAGAAGATGACAGTACCTGGACGCCAGTAGAGAGTGAAGACCTCATAGGTAGGGCGTCCCTTGCTGGGTCCAGCGTAGGAGGCAGCGCCTCATCCCTTTCCCTGTCCCCAAAGGAGTGGGAAGATAGGAGGAAAGAAAGGGAACACCAGCTGGCGTTAGAAAAGCTCAGGTTAGAGCATGCTCAGGCTATGGCGCAGCTGGAGGTCAAGAAGCAACAGCTAGAGACCGAGAGGGTCTTGGCGCAGGAGAGGATAGAGGAGGCTGAGAGGGCCTCCACCAGAGGCAAAGTAGCTCTGGAGGGTAGACTATCCCCTGCGCGCAGTTTTAATTTTCTGGGCTCCCCAGGGAGGGTTGAGTCCAGTGGTGGTAGCAATATAGATTCCAGTGTAGGAAATCCCAATCCCAGTCCCCCCAGTCTGGTACCTGTTTCCCAGGAGGAGGAGTTAAGGTTGAAATTCAGGGGCAGTAGGAAGCTTTCTCACCAGTCTTGGGAGGAGTTTGTGGATGACTGTCAGGATGCACTGGTGGAGTGGCTGATGGTTAACCCGGAAGAGGATTTGAAGGCAGTGGTCAAAATGATTATCAAAGAACAGATGCTCAGTAGTTGTTCTCCAGGGTTGCGCCAACACCTGCAGAGGTACGACTCTTTTTGTCCTTGGGAGCTTGCAGAGGAAGCAGAGCGCTGGGAAAGTGCTAGAGGTTCTCTAGAGTCATTAGGGAGTGACTCCAAAAGTAGTGGGTCAGGTATCTTCCAGCCCAGCGTGGTGGAAGAGGCTCAGTGTAGCCCAGCTAGGTCCCAGGATAGCGAGGAGGGTGTAGGGGCTTATGGCCTGGCTCAGTGGAGCGGGAGTAAGTGGGTGACCGAGGGTCCCCAGACGTACGAAACCCTGCCTCAGGACTTGGATGGTTTCATGAGGGAACACCAAGTTGGGGACCTAGGCTGTCCTGTTACTCCACTTGAGGAAGATCTCTTAGTGAGTAGAGGACCTGGAGCACCTGTAACCAGGGCTCCTGTGGTTCTAGAGGCTGGCAGTACAGCTCCGGTAGGGAGGGTACAGGAGTCCAGTGTGAGGAGTGATTGGGGGATGAGTTCGCCAGTGGAAGAACCAGTGGGTCAGGGACTTCCCAGTTGAGCTAGGATCCCGTGTAGTGACCATGGGGACACCACTTCTGTTCTGGGGGATCTCCGCGCACTGTCAGGTGGACAGGGGACGGGAGATCAGCGCCAGACAGACAGTCGCTCGACATATGTGTCATTTGATAGCCTCAGGGGGATGGAGTGTAAATCCCCCAAAGTCCTGGAGTGCCAGGCGATTATTCCACCAAAGGTTCTAGGCCGGAGGTTGGAAGGCCAGGTTCAGGATTAGCCTGACCTGAAGAGTGGGACGTCTGTAACCAGCGTCCCGACCGGTTCTTCTTCCATAGGTACCGCCCCAGTTGGTAGGGAGCAGGGCTCTGGAAGGGGGTGCAGAGGGTGGGAGAGCCCACCTCTGGCCCAGGTACAACCTGAGGGGTTAAACCCTGGGTTGGAATGGCGTTCTAGGTGTACCCCTCGCCAGAGGAGGAGGAACCGTAGGAGAAGAGGTAGGGGGAGGAGAGCCTTCCCTGAGATTCCTGGTCCGCCTGAGGGTGCAGACCCTAGGCTGGAGAACCAGTGGCAGTCTAGTCCTGTCTTGCAGACAGGAAGAGTGGAGAATGGACGCTATGTGCCAGGGGTTCCTACCCCCCACTCTATGGTTAGGCAAAGACCGGTGGCACCTGGGTGGCCTAGGGCCTGGTCTTGGCCGCGGACAGCTTGGGAGTACCAGTAGGGTAGCCCAGTTGGTCCAGACAGTGGTGTTTGAAAGAATTCCATGGGTTCACCGTGGCGTAGAACCGGAGGGTGTCCCTGCAGTTGCGGGCCCGCGTCCGTGTTCTATCGCCCCAAGCAGGGAAGTCCATCACGGTGGTGATTGGTCTGCCCTGCGTTTTGGCTGGAAGGGGGTTGTGTTGGACTTGGTCCTTCTGGCAGGTTCACCCCTGAACCTTTTGCTTTTTATTGGTGACTTGGTGTGGTGATTTTTGGTTTCTGCGCACTTTCCCTGTGTCCCAGAGGAAAGTGCGTGCGCATTCTGAGTGCATGTGGTGAGATAGGCCTGCACTCCCATAGGAATGCATGGGGAATGTATGTGTCCCTGGTAGTTCCTGATGCGTGGGGTGTGCAGGCTCGAGTTTGGTATGTGCGGACTCGTGTGATTGAATGCTGCGCGATGATGTGTGCGGCGTGCATGTACCTAGTGTGGAAGTGCCACTTCTAGAAGTGGGCACTTCGGTGTGCAGTGTAAAATGTGTGCCTTGTCGCGTGATTGGCTGGCTGAGGTCAGGTGACGGGCTAGGGATTCCCCAGAGTCAGGAGGAGTCACCCGGTGGTGAATAGGGAGATTAGCATGCTGATGGCTGGGGAGGAGTGCACCCTGGACCTGAATAGGGCAGGGCTTTCCCCACACAATGCTGGCTCCGCCCCCTGTGGTGCGACTGACGACCCTAGCCCTGCCAGTGAATAGAGTGAGGGGCTGAGCACATCAAGGGTGCTCCCCAACCAGCTGCGACTGGTTTTCCCCCTCACCCTGAACCAAGAACAAAGGGTTTTACTGTATAAAAATGGGGCTGTGTCCCCACAGAAGTTGTTCTCTGCCAGGATCTTACCTGAGGGGGGCTGCTGCTGGATCAGAGGACCGCGACTTGGACTACCTCCCTGCCTGGAGGCCCAGTGAGCTGGCTCTGGGTCCAGCTTTGCCCCCCACCCCTGCCCTGCTGTATGCAGGGAAGAACTTTGCCGGACTTTGTGGTTCTTTTGTCCCTAAAGCGCTGGGAGCGCTTTATTTGTGTCCCCAAAGCGCCTGGAAGCGCTTTTATTCGCCCTTAGCGCTCAGGAGCGCTTTATTACTGCCAGCCGGTGCCCACCCGGCATTTGCCCCGTCTTTACCGACCGAGCGGGAGCCACCCCGCTCATTTAATTATTTAATTGGCGGGTGCCCACCCCGCATTGTGGTGTGCTTGCGGGTGCCCACCCCGCCTATTTGATTATACTTACGGCGGGTGCCCACACCGCCGGATATCACATCTAACGAGGGAGCCTACCCCTCTGTGGACCGAGTTTGGAGATCACCGCCGCGGCCGGGCTTGCAGGAAGTCAGGCAGGCCGAAGGCAGGACTCCGGGACAACCGGAAACGGATCTAGGAGGGCGGGAGCCTACCCCGCCTCCTTCCAAAGCATCGCGGCTGCCCTGAGCCCCGGAGCCGGCAGGAGCCTACCCTGCGCCCCGGGGCACTCTGCCTAGAAGAGGAAGCAGCGCCGTGACTGCCCCAGCCCCGCCGCGAGAGAAGTGACGGTGAGTGCTGCCGGCCCGGGAGTGGAGAAAACAGAGGCGACGCGGGAGTCCCCAGAGCGACAGCCCGGTGAGTGCGGAAGGGCTGGGGGGGGGGGACTCCGTGTGTGCACTGGCTGGGAGCGCTAGTGCGCTCCAAAGACGAGGCCCGCATCCCAAAGAGTCCCCCGTGTGGGACTCCGACGTCTAGGGGGCCTGTCATTTGTTTCTCGAGCCCCAGGAAGTCTCCACCAACGAACGGCAGATATTTGTTCAGAGCCGTGAAGGCTCCAACAAACGGCAGATATTTGTTCAGAGCCTAGAGGGCTCCAACGTTACCGGGGCATTTCTTACGTGTTTGAGTGGCCCCAGATGGCAGCGGGCCACTCCCACCTTGCCCCACATTAGTTACAGAGCCACAGAGGCTTAGGGGGCTTGTGTTGTTGTTTAGAGACCCGAGGCTCCAAAAAGGCGCACTGTTTGGATTAGAGAGTCCCGAGAGGCCCCACGTGACTGTGATTTGTGTTCAAAGGGCACAGTGGTGCCCACGCTCCTTTTCCCAGCTGCCCACCACTTAGTGGGCAGCTGCAACGTTTAGGTTGTGCGCCCTGGTTTGCGCAGCCTGCGCAGGCGCGCCCTGACTCTGCTGGACACAGGGCGTCCTTGCCCCTTCACGGCCAGTTGGCCTAGGGACTGCCACAGTGGTGGCTAATGTGAGTTTGGCACTTTTCTTGTCCTGCACCTCTGAATGTATTTTATGCATCATGTGTTTTCCTTTCCTACACCTCTGAATGTGATGCATCATGTGTAATGTGCGTTTACCCCTATAGGTATTGTGATACTTAGGTGGTTGTTTTCTCCCTAGTACAGGTGGTGCTAGTGAGGTCCTGATTCCCTGCGTAATATTTTCCGAAGGTGGTTAGAGTTGCGTAGGTGGTACTTGCCTGATACCAGTAGTTACTGGTTGTGTGCTACATGTTATTTGGTGCTACAGTTGTTTTCTATGCTAAGTTCTAAGAGTGCTAATTCCTGACAGCGGTCCCTGTGGCCCTGTCCCCTGTACATATAATCCCTTGTAAATTCTGCCTGTGCCTGTTGGCACATTGTAGAGTGTGTGTTTTTTATCTAATGTATTGTGGTATAATACAAAGGTTATTTTTATATAATACCTTGTGTGGAGTTTCCTTTGTGGTGGGCCTTGGGTGTTGTTGCTGGGTGCGCGCGCAAACGCTTTACACATCGCCTCCGGGATAAGCCTGACTGCTCGTGCCAAGCTACCAAGGGGGTGAGCAGGGGTTATCTTTGGCGTGTAACTTCCTTGCCCTGACTAGAGTGGTGGTTTCTGCCTGGCTTTGGCGCAAGCCCTAGCCAACCAGAAATCCCATTTCTAACACTGGGTCTCATGTTTTAGGGTTTAGGGCAGTGCAGTGGTGTTCGGGCAGTGTAGGGGGTCAAATCTGGGGCTGGTGTTTTAGGGTTAGGGCAGTGCAGTGGTGTTCGGGCAGTGTAGGGGGTTGTGCTGGGGCTGGTGTTTTATGGTTTAGGGTAGTGCAGTGGTGTTTGGGCAGTGTTGGGCGTCATGCTGGGGGTGGTGTTTCAGGGTTTAGGGCAGTGCAGTGGTATTCGGGCAATGTAGGGGGTCTTGCAGGGGGTGGCATTTCAGGGTTTAGGGCAGTGGTTCAGTGGTGTTTGGGCAGTGTAGAGGGTCTTGAAGGGGGTGGCGTTTCAGGGTTTAGGGCAGTGGTGTTCAGGCAGTGTAGGGGGTCTTGCTGGAGGTGGCGTTTCAGGGTTTAGGGCAGTGGTGTTCGGGCAGTGTAGGGGGTCGTGGTGGGGATGGTGTTTCAGGGTTTAGGGCAGTGCAGTGGGGTTCCGGCAGTGTAGGGGGTCATGCTGGGGGTGGTGTTTCAGGGTTTAGGGCAGTGCAGTGGTGTTCGGGCAGTGTAGGGTGTCATGCTGGGGTTGGTGTTTCAAGGTTTAGGGCAGAGGTGTGGTGTTCGGGCAGTGTAGGGTGTTGTGCTGGTGCTGGTGTTTCAGAGTTTAGGGCAAAGCAGTTGTGTTCGGGGAGTGTAGGGGGACGTGCTGGGGTGGTGTTTTAGTGTTTAGGGCAGAGCAGTGGTGTTCGGGCAGAGTAGGGGGTCGTGCTGGGGGTTGTGTTTCAGGGTTTAGGGCAGTGGTGTTCGGGCAGTGTAGGGGGTCTTGCAGGGGGTGGTGTTTCAGGGTTTAGGGCAGTGCAGTGGTGTTCGGGCAGTTTAGGAGGTCATGCTGGGGGTGGTGTTTCAAAGTTTAGGGCAGTGCAGTGGTGTTCAGGCAGTGTAGGGGGTCATGCTGGGGGTGGTGTTTCAGGGTTTAGGTCAGTGCAGTGGTGTGCAGGTAGTGTAGGGGGTCGTGCTGAGGGTGGTGTTTTAGGGTTTAGGGCAGTGAAGTGGTGTTCAGGCAGTGTGGGGGGTCGTGCTGGGGCTAGTGTTTTAGGGTTTACGGCAGTGCAGTGGTGTTCAGGTACTGTATGAGGTCATGCTGGGGTGGTGTTTCAGGGTTTAGGGCAGTGTAGTGGTGTTCGGGCAGTGTAGGGGGTCGTGCTGGGGGTGGTGTTTCAGGGTTTAGGGCAGTTCAGTGGTGTTCGGGCAATATAGGGGGTTTTGCAGGGGGTGGCATTTCAGGGTTTAGGGGAGTGGTGCAGTGGTGTTCGGGCAGTGTAGAGGGTCTTGCAGGGGAAGGCATTTCAGGGTTTAGGGCAGTGGTGTTCGGGCAGTGGATGGGGTCGTGCTGGGGCTAGTGTTTCAGGGTTTAGGGCAGTGCAGTGGTGTTCGGGCAGTGTAGGGGGTCGTGCTGGGGCTGGTGTTTTATGGTTTAGGGCAGTGCAGTTGTGTTCGTGCAGTGTAGGGGGTCGTGCTGGGGGTGGTGTTTAAGGGTTTAGGGCAGTGCAGTGGTGTGCAGGCAGTTTAGGGGGTCGTGCTGGGGCTGCTGTTTCAGGGTTTAGGGCAGTGTAGTGGTGTTTGGGCAGTGTAGGGGGTCGTGCTGGTGTTTTAGGGTTTAGGGCAGAGCAGGGCTGTTTGGGCAGTGTAGGGGGTCATCCTGGGAGTGGTGTTTCAGGGTTTAGGGCAGTGCAGTGGTGTTCGGGCAGTGTGGGGGGTCATGCAGGGGGTGGTGTTTCAGGGTTTAGGGCAGTGCAGTGGTGTTCGGGCGGTGTAGGGGGTCGTGCAGGGGGTGGTGTTTCAGGGTTTAGGGCAGTGCAGTGGTTTTCAGGCAGCGTAGGGTGTCTTGCTGGGGTGGTGTTTAAGGGTTTAGGGTAATGGTGTTCAGGCAGTGTAGGGGGTCTTGCTGGGGGTGGTGTTTCAGGGTTCAGGGCAGTGCAGAGGTGTTCGGGCAGTGTAGGGGGTCTTACTGGGAGTGGTGTTTCAGGGTTTAGGGCAGTGCAGTGGTGTTCGGGCAGTGTAGGGGGTCATGCATGGGGTGGTGTTTCAGGGTTTAGGGCAGCGCAGTGGTTTTCGGGCAGCGTAGGGTGTCTTGCTGGTGTGGTGTTTAAGGGTTTAGGGCAGTGGTGTTCAGGCAGTGTAAGGGGTTTCGCTGGGGGTGGTGTTTCAGGGTTCAGGGCAGTGCAGAGGTGTTCGGGCAGTGTAGGGGATCTTGCTGGGAATGGTGTTTCAGGATTTAGGGTAGTGCAGTGGTGTTCGGGCAGTGTAGGGGATCGTGCAGGGGGTGGCGTTTCAGGGTTTAGGGCAGTGCAGTGGGGTTTGGTCAGTGTAGGGGGTCATGCAGGGGGGTGGTGTTTCAGGGTTTGGACAGTGCAGTGGTGTTCAGGCAGTGTAGTGGGTCGTGTTGGGGGTGGTGTTTCAGGGTTTAGGGCAGTGCAGTGGTGTTCGGGCAGTGTAGGTGGTCATGCTGGGGCTGGTGTTTCAGGGTTTAGGGCAGTGCAGTGGTGTTCCGGCAGTGTAGGGTGTCGAGGTGGGGCTGGTGTTTCAGGGTTTATGGCCGTGCAGTGGTGATCGGGCAGTGTGAGGGGTCATGCTGGGGCTGGTGTTTTAGGGTTAGGGTAATGCAGTGGTGTTCGGGCAGTGTAGGGGGTCGTGCTGGGGCTGGTGTTTTATGGTTTAGGGTAGTGCAGTGGTGTTCGGGCAGTGTTGAGGGTCATGCTGGGGGTGGTGTTTTAGGGTTTAGGGCAGTGCAGTGCAGTGGTGTTCGGGCAGTATAGGGGGTCATGCTGGGGGTGGTATTACAGGGTTTAGGGCAGTGCAGTGGTGTTCGGGCAGTGTAGGGGGTCATGCTGGGGGTGGTGTTTCAGGGTTTATGGCAGTGCAGTGGTGTTCGGGCAGTGTAGGGGGTCTTGCAAGGGGTGGCTTTTCAGAGTTTAGGGCAGTGGTGTTCAGGCAGTGTAGGGGGTCTTGCTGGGGGTGGTGTTTCAGGGTTTAGGATGGTGCAGTGGTGTTTGGGCAGTTTAGGGGGTCAGGCTGGTGGTGATGTTTCAGGGTTTAGGGCAGTGCAGTGGTGTTCAGAGAATATAGGGGGTCTTGCAGGGGGTGGCATTTCAGGGTTTAGGGCAGTCGTGCAGTGGTGTTCGGGCAGTGTAGAGGGTCTTGCAGGAGAAGGCGTTTCAGGTTTTAGGGCAGTGGTGTTCGGGCAGTGGAGGGGGTCGTGCTGGGGCTGGTCTTTCAGGGTTTAGGGCAGTGCAGTGGTGTTCGGGCAGTGTAGGGGGTCGTGCTGGGGCTGGTGTTTTACGGTTTAGGTCAGTGCAGTGGTATTCGGGCAGTGTAGGGGGTCATGCTGGGGGTGGTGTTTCAGGGTTTAGGGCAGTGCAGTGGTGTTCGGGCAGTGTAGGGGGTCATGCTGGGGGTGGTGTTTCAGGGTTTAGGGCAGTGCAGTGGTGTGCGGGTAGTGTAGGGGGTCGTGCTGTGGGTGGTGTTTCAGCGTTTAGGGCATTGCAGTGCTGTTTGTGCAGTGTAGGGGGTCGTGCTGTAGGTGGTGTTTAAGGGTTTAGGGCAGAGCAGTGCTGTTTGGGCAGTGTAGGGGGTCATCCTGGGAGTGGTATTTCAGGGTTTAGGGCAGTGCAGTGGTGTTCGGGCAGTGTAGGGGGTCATGCAGGGGGTGGTGTTTCAGGGTTTAGGGCAGTGCAGTGGTGTTTGGGCAGTGTAGGGGGTCATGCAGGGGGTGGTGTTTCAGGGTTTAGGGCAGTGCAGTGGTTTTCGGGCAGCATAGGGTGTCTTGCCGGGGGTGGTGTTTCAGGGTTCAGGGAAGTGCAGAGGTGTTCGGGCAGTGTAGGGGTTCTTGCTGGGAGTGGTGTTTCAGGGTTTAGGGCAGTGCAGGGGTGTTCGGGCAGTGCAGGGGGGTGGTGTTTCAGGGTTTAGGGCAGTGCAGTGGTTTTCTGGCAGTGTAGGGGGTCATGCTGGGGGTGGTGTTTCGGGGTTTAGGGCAGTGTAGTGGTGTACGGGCAGTGTAGGGGGTCGTGCTGCAGCTGGTGTTTCAGGGTTTAGGGCCGTGCAGTGGTGTTCGAGCAGTGTGAGGGGTCATGCTGGGTCTGATGTTTTAGGGTTTAGGGCAGTGCAGTGGTGTTCGGGCAGTGTAGGGGGTCAAATCTGGGGCTGGTGTTTTAGGGTTAGGGCAGTGCAGTGTGTTCGGTCAGTGTAGGGGGTTGTGCTGGGGCTGGTGTTTTATGGTTTAGGGTAGTGCAGTAGTGTTTGGGCAGTGTTGGGGGTCATGCTGGGGGTGGTGTTTCAGGGTTTAGGGCAGTGCAGTGGTATTCGGGCAATGTAGGGGGTGGCATTTCAGGGTTTAGGGCAGTGGTTTAGTGGTGTTCGGGCAGTGTAGAGGGTCTTGCAGGGGGTGGCGTTTCAGGGTTTAGGGCAGTGGTGTTCAGGCAGTGTAGGGGGTCTTGCTGGAGGTGGCGTTTCAGGCTTTAGGGCAGTGGTGTTCGGGCAGTGTAGGGGGTCGTGGTGGGGCTGGTGTTTCAGGCTTTAGGGCAGTGCAGTGGTGTTCGGGCAGTGTAGGGGTCATCCTGGGGCTGGTGTTTCAAGGTTTAGGGAAGTGCAGTGGGGTTCGGGCAGTGTAGGGGGTCATGCTGGGGGTGGTGTTTCAGGGTTTAGGACAGTGCAGTGGTGTTCGGGCAGTGTAGAGGGCTGGTGTACCCCAGGACCGGATTGAACTGGCATATGCACCGAGGCTCTTGTGAGCCTCAGGCATGTCTGGTTTCTTTCAAGCCCTACCTGACCAATACACAAAATCCTGTCTGGGGTGGTGCTCGCACCTCCCCTGGCAGGAAACCCTTTGTCCACGTCTCCCAAGCTGGAAGGACTCCCAGCAGCAGGAGGGCAGACTTGTGTCTGTGGTGGCAGCATCCATTTTGTGGAGCTGAGGCCATGTCTGATGTTACCCGGGTTTCAGGTACTGTACATGTCGTGTCCCTCTAGAAGGGTGGAATGCTAACCCCGTCGCCAGAATTGGCGAGGGGTTAGTATTCCAATTCGTATGACACCTTACTCGACATGTTTTGATAAAGCCAAACCAAATATAGCATTTAACCGCGAGGTTCATAATGCACTTAAGAGTATATGGTATGACGATATCTGGAAACAGTAGAAGGAAGTGGTTCCGACCACTGCAGACAGGCTCAGCTCATGCCAGAGCACTATCTCACATGGAACCAAGCACTCTGCCTTCAGGATTGTCAAGGCCTGCCATCAGTGACTTATAGGTTACCAGGTGTCCCATTTAAGGTTAGGTATAGGTATACTACACCTAAGTAAGAGGTGGTTACACCAACTTACCCCAGCTGAGTGATCAGCCAGTTGTGTCAAATTTGTTAGGCCAGGCCAGGGGTGGCATAATACATGCTTCAGCCCCTGGTAGGCCTTAGATACACCAATGCCCTGGGTACCTAGTGTACACTGGTACAGGGGCTCACAGGGTGATCCACTTCCAATTGGTTATGCACCTAGGGTGCATAGTGTCAATTTAGTTAGAGAGAACAGCAGGCTGGGGGTCTGATTAGCAGGCCCACAGCCTTAATATGTCAAAAACCAGTGAAGCAAAAAGCAAAAATTTGGGGTGACCATAGGATAGCAGACCCTACTCTCCTACACAACCCCCCCCCCAAACGCAGGGACATTAAACTAGCCTTGACCAGTCTCGTCTTCATGTCCTAAGTGGAAGTACCTGGAGAGACCATCTGCATTCCCATGGTCTGTACCTGGCCGGTGCTCCACTGTAAAGTCCATACCATGTAGGGAAATGGACCACCTAAGCAGTTTGGGGTTTTCACCCTTCATCTGATTTAGCCACAAGAGGGGCTTATGGTCGGTCTGAATCTTGAAGTGAGTGCCAAACAAGTATGGCCTCAGCTTCTTCAGGGCCCACACCACAGCAAAGGCCTCCCTCTCAATAGCTGACCAATTCTTCTCTCTGGGGGTCAACCTTCTGCTAATAAAAGCAATGGGTTGGTCTTGACCATCTACATTAAGTTGTGACAGCACAGCTCCCACACCCAACTCAGAAGCATCTGTTTGGACAATAAACTCTTTGGAGTAGTCAGGACTTTTCAGGATAGGTGCAGAGCACATGGCCTTCTTCAGGTCATCAAATACCTTTTGACAGCTTACTGTCCACTGAACCTTTTTGGGCATCTTCTTGGATGTCAGATTATTAAGAGGAGTCACAATGGACCCATAGTTCTTAACAAACTTCCTGTAGTACCCAGTCAAGCCCAAGAAAGCTCTAACTTGAGTCTGGGTGGTTGGAGGGGACCAGTCATTGATGGATTGTATCTTACTCTCCAGTGGTTGAACTTGGCCTCGACCTACAAGGTGGCCCAAGTACACAACCTTACTCTGCCCTATCTGGCACTTAGTAGCCTTGATAGTGAGGCCTGCCTTTTGCAGAGCCTCAAGTACCTTCTTCAGGTGGATCAGGTGATCCTCCCAGGTGGAGCTAAAGACAGCAATGTCATCAAGATATGCTGCACAAAAGTCATCCAACCCAGTAAGGACTTAATTCACCAACCTTTGGAAGGTGGCAGGTGCATTGTTCAGACCAAAGGGCATCACCAAAAATTGATAATGCCCACCTGGAGTTGAGAATGCTGTTTTGGCCTTAGACTCCTCAGCTAATCTGATTTGCCAATAGCCAGCTGTCAAGTCAAATGTGCTCAAAAACTTAGCAGAAGCTAGTTTGTCTATGAGCTCATCTGCCCTTGGAATAGGATGTGCATCTGTCCTAGTGACAGCATTGAGTCCTCTGTAATCCACACAGAACCTCATATCTCTCTTGCCATCTTTGGTGTGAGGTTTGGGGACCAGAACCACTGGGCTAGCCCAGGGGCTCTCTGAGGGTTCAATGACACCCAGTTCCAGCATCTTTGTACCTCAGCCTTTATACAGTCCCTGACGTGGTCAGGTTGTCTGTAAAGTTTGTTCTTTACAGGCAGACTGTCACCAGTGTCCACCACATGGGTACACCAGTCAGTTTGACTAGGTATCAAGGAAAACATGTGTTGAAATGATTGTAGAACCTGTCTACATTCCATCTGCTGATGATCAGTGAGGTTGCCTCCAAGGGTCACTCCTTCAACTGAGCCATCTTCAGGGTTCTGAGACAACAAGTCTGGGAGAGGGTCGCTCTCTTCCTCCTGTCCCTCATCTGTAGACATGAGCAAGCCCATGTCTGCCCTGTCAACATATGCTTTTAACCTGTTAACATGGAGTACCCTGTGGGGACTCCTGGGAGTTCCTAGGTCCACCAAGAAGGTGACCTCTCCCTTCTTTTCCAGGATTGTATGGGGTCCAGACCATTTGTCTTGGAGTGCTGCTGGGGCCACTGGCTCCAACACCCATACCTTCTGTCCTGGCTGAAACTCAACCAAGACAGCCTTTTGGTCATGCCAAGCTTTCTGTAAGGCCTGGCTTGCATCAAGGTTTTTGTATGCCTTCTCCATATACTCATCCATCCTGGAGCGGAGACCAAGTGCATAGTCCACTATGTCTTGTTTAGGCTTTTTGAGAGGTAACTCCCATCCTTCCTTCACTAAACACAGTGGGCCTCTTACAGGGTGCCCAAACAACAATTCAAAGGGGCTGTAGCCAACTCCTTTTTGTGGGACCTCTCTGTAAGCAAACAGAAGGCAGGGTAGAAGGATGTCCCATCTTCGCCTGAGCTTTTCAGGTAATCCTTTGATCATACCCTTTAGGGTCTTGTTGAATCTCTCAACAAGCCCATTGCATTGTGGGTGATAAGGAGTGGTGAACTTGTAGTTGACACCACATTCCTTCCACATAGCTGTCAAGTATCCTGACATGAAGTTGGTACCTCTGTCAGAAACCACCTCCTTAGGAAACCCCACTCTGGAGAATACTCCCAGCAGGGCCCTGGCCACAACAGGAGCTGTAGTGGTCCTAAGGGGATTTGCCTCTGGATACCTGGTGGCATGATCCACTACCACCAGTATAAACCTGTGCCCAGATGCAGTGGGAGGATCCATGGGACCCACTATATCTATTCCCACTCTTTCAAAGGGGACCCCCACCACAGGTAGTGGTATTAGGGGGGCCTTTGTTGTGCCACCTGATTTGCCACTGGCTTGGCAGGTCTCACAGGAGCGACAAAACTCCTTGGTATCTTCATTCATGTGAGGCCAGTGAAAGTGAGGGACAAGCCTGTCCCAAGTCTTGTTCTGGCCTAAGTGTCCTGCTAGAGGAATATCATGGGCCAAGGTAAGAAGGAAGCCCCTAAATTGCAGAGGTATAACCAACCTCCTGGTTGCACCAGGTTTTGGGTCTCTAGCCTCTGAATAAAGGAGCCCTTCATCCCAATACACTTTATGGGTACCTTGAGCATTCCCAGCAGCCTCAGCAGCAGCCAGCTGTCTGAGGGGTTCAAGAGATGGACAGGTTAACTGAGCCTGCCCCAAGTCAGCACTGGAAGGTCCCCCTGTCCCCAGAAACACAACCTGATCAGGTTCAAGCTCTTCAGGGACAGTTCCTTCAGGGTCCTCTAGATCATCTTCCTGGGAAGGCTGATCATCACCTTGAGGCAGGGGGGAAGGCACAGCCTTAACCCTCCTGTTCTTCTTCTTGGTAGGTGCTTGGTCCATTGTTCCAGGATCCAAGACCTGTGGTTCAGTAAGGCACTTTTTGGCCTGTGACCTGGTCACAGCAAGGACATGTGATGATATACCTAACATCTCTGCATGTGTCCTGTACTCCACTTCTGACCATAGAGAACTCTCTAGGTCATTGCCCAACAAACATTCTACTGGGAGGTCTGCACTAACCACAACCCTTTTGAGGCCAGTTACCCCTCCCCATGAGAAGTTAACAACTGCCACACTATGTGAAGTAGTGGCATTGCTGGCATTGGTCACCAGGTAATTCTCACCTGGTATGTACTGTCCAGGATCCACAAATCCTGGTGTCACCATAGTGACACTGGCACATGTGTCCCTGTAGGCTTGAGCCACTTTTTCATTAATTAAAGGAGTCTGTCTGTACTTGCCCAGGTTACTGGGGCTCACAGTCAGGGACAAATCCATGTCTCCATCACAGATCAAGACTGCCTGTGTCAGGGTTCTGTCTAAGTCAGAATCTCCTTCAGTTCCCATAGTGATTCCCACTACACCCTTTGTTTGGGTACCAACACTGCTAACAGTAGTACTGGGAGCAGGTGTCTTAGGGGCAACAGTGTTCGGGGGCTCCACCCTTCCTACAATCACTAGTCCAGTGAGTTGTATTCTTGCAATGTTTGCACCAGGGTTTCTTTGGACCTTCTTTCTTCTTCCCTTTAGGCTGGGACCCACCCTCGTTAGTACTAGTTTGGGGCCCTGTTGAAGACTTCTGGCCTTTAGATTTCTGATCTCCACCCTTCTGGTCTGTTTTCTTCTGATCACCCCCTTGGCCCTGGTTCTGGTTCTTTTGCTTAACCCTGGTTCTGACCCATTTGTCTGCCTTCTTTCCCAATTCTTGGGGAGAGGTCAGATCTGAGTCAACCAAGTGTTGATGCAGTTGCTGGTTCTGACAGTTA
This sequence comes from Triturus cristatus, assembly GCF_964204655.1. Lineage (NCBI taxonomy): Eukaryota > Metazoa > Chordata > Amphibia > Caudata > Salamandridae > Triturus > Triturus cristatus. Next base: position 1,123,158,542 of record NC_140579.1, read on the forward strand.
TTTAAAATCTGTTCTCTCATCATCAAATTGTACAATCCTGTATAATCAGATACCTTACTTCCCAGCAACCAACCCTCCAAAGCCTTAGTGGCACATTCAATGTATTCAGACCAGTCCTGAGTCTGTGTCTTCTGGGTGTCTCTGAACATTAACATGTACTTTTGAGTGGTTAAGCCTAACCCATCAACTAGGACACTCTTCAGGACTCTGTAGTTTCTGACATCCTCCTCCCTAACAGTGAGGAGTCTATCTCTGCCTCTTCCTTCAAAGGAGAGCCAGAGGATTGCTGCCCACTGGTCTTCAGGAACCTGCTGCACTTTGCAGGCTCTCTCAAGAGCAGTCATCCATTTGTGGATGTCATCCCTACTTTTGTAGGGGGGCACAACCTTGGACAGGTTCCTATTGTCAAAGACCCTATCCTTGTCCTTAGGGACAATGCTGCCACCAGTGGGTATAGACCCACTCTCTTTAGGTTGCCTAGCCTTACTCAGTTTCTCCTCCATGAGAGCTACTTCTAGCTCCTGTTTCCTGATTCTCAGCTGAGCTTCCTGCATTCTGGCCTCATGCTCCCTCCTCTGAGGGGTGGTCATCCTTCTCCTGGGGTGACCTTGAGAGCCTCTAGAGGTATGAGAAGCATTAGATTCACCTGAGTGATTCCTTTGCCTCCCAAGCCCCTGGTTAAGTCCACTGGGGAGATCCAATGGGATGATCCCATTGTCAGCCCCCAATAGCCTTAGGTTAGCTGGGCCACGTATAACACTTGGCACTGGGCTAGTTCTCCCTTCATCCTCACTACCTTCTGTATCAGTACCCTTCTGACTTTCATCCTCTGTAGTATGAATCTCATCTAAGGGGTGACTATTGGAAAGGGGTACCTCAGTAGCATCTTCAGAAGGGGGGGCTCCTGTTCTAGTCCCTAAGGGGCCTAACTGGGAGGCTTTCTTGAGAGCTTTTTGATCTTCATCAGCTTGTAAAAGCTCCCTGAGTTCAGCAGAAGTAGGATTCTTGGGCTGTTTAAGGCCCCTGATATTTGCCAACTGCCTGAGCTCATTTTGATTTAGGGTAGCAAAGAGAGTTGGTGCCCTCTGGGGGTCACTCTCGACAGAGATGGGTACCTTGGACCCCTCTGCCCCCTCCATTGCTCTTAAGTGTGGGTGGATGTGTTGCAATCTACCTACACTTGGGTTTACCTACTAAACCTACCTAGTAGTTGTAGTCAGGGTGTGCTACTCCCTTTGCTCTACAACAACTAAGTTCAGTAGAACTTAAGTATATCTATCTTGTTTTATATGTACCTACAGGTACCTATGTGATCTTTCAATTGGTAACCAAGAGATTACAATGGTAAAACACAGCAAGCTCAAATCCAACCGCTGCTCACCAATGTAAGAAGTTGGCCTGGTATATGATGTTCACTAGTTAAAGTGACCACCTTGTACCATGCCAAGCAACCCTTATGGTGTGGTTGTAAATCAACCTTTTCGGACTAGCTGCCCTAGTGGTAGAGTAGGCTAAGCAGTCTTTGAGGCTAAACTCGTTAAAGCGTGTTAAGCAGGCTGTTTTACCAAATGTAACCCCCTTTTATACCAATGAAAGGACACCACACAGATATATTCAAAATATATATGTATTTATTTCTCAAAGTAACCCCTAGACTCTTTATGAGCACAGGAGCACAAATCGTTAAACAAGACAATATTATAATACACAGAAGTTGCACTTTATATGGATGGGCCCTGGTGGCCACTCAAACCATATACTAAAATAGTGGTATAAGTACCATGAACAGGAAAGGGAAAAGGCCTAGGGCCTCTAGAATCGCTGGGCCTACAAGGAGCTAACTTTAGTTAGTGACCAGGAGGTCCACGGGTTGCGTGTGCAGTGAGGAAAGTCACACGCGTGCTCCCATAGGTTTTCAATGGGTGCGTAAAAGTTATAAAGTTACTGCAGAAAGGGTCTTCTGGTTGGACTACGATCTCAAGATTCGAAACACAGACACTAGAGATGATTCTCTACACTTGGGCACCGGAGTGCCAGCTTTACCTCACCCACAGGAAGCGGGTAAATAGGTCTCGAAGTGCGTCGGGTTTCTTCTATCGATTCAATGGAGCCTGATGACAAAGATGCTGCAGGCGGTCGGTCCAGAAGAGATGCGTTGGATCCAAGGGTGGATCGGAGTTGTAGAAGACCTGAAAGCAGAGGGGACAGTGTTCACAGTCACTAGCCAGTGACCGGCGTGGCACCAGGTAGGTACCAGGCGATGTCGGGTGCAAACAGGTGGTTAGGTGTAGCTTGTCTCCGCAGCCACGTGGTCCCTGAAGGTCGACGACGTCCAGGAGTCGAGTCACAAGCTGTCCCACGCAGGCTCTCGCTGTCGGCGGTGTCAGCGACTTGAAAGAAGCAAACAAGCCTTGGCAAAGGCAGGAGTCGTGGAAAGAGAGGAAAGCTGATTGTTCTGACCAGCAAGGTCAGAGGGGCTGCTCTTTTGGAGAGCAGCTAGGGCCAGTCTGGAGCAACCAGAACAGCATTGTTAGTTTCAAGTTTCGTCGCCAAAATGGCCACTAGCCAACGGGCCAGTGACCGGGCAGGCGCGTCGAGGTGCAAAGTGCAGAGGGGCCCCACGCAGATCGTGGAGATGCTGGAGGGCTCACCTTTGGTGCAGATGCTGCTCGATGGTTGGGCTTCTCAGGACCCAAAGCACAACTTGGAGGGAGCATCTGTTGTTGCGCTTGCAGCTTGTCGTCGGTCTTCCAAGATGGCTGGCTCCACGTGTCTCGGTGCCTCCACGGGTTCCTTCTTTGCAGGGACTGTGGATCGGGCGGTGAGAGGTCTGGAGGTCCAGGTCTTGTCGGGCCCTGGGCTCAGGCTCCGGCAGGAGGCGGCGGCAAAGCAGACGTTCAATAGCTGGTTGGTGCTTGCGTTAGCAAGATGGTCACTCCCTGACCATAGGGGAGATTTCCTTCAGTCCTCTGTGCAGCAGAGCGTCAAAGTTCCCGTCTTCTTCTTGTGGTTAAGTTGATTCCAGGATGTCTGAAGTTTTAGGACACAGCTCCTACCTTTAAGCGGATTATAGGGGCTGGACTACCTGCTAGGTCCCTCCCTAAGGGTGGGACCAGGAAGGGGGGTGGTTACACCCCAAATCCTTTGTCCAGCTCACCCCAGGTCCAGGGCTGGTGTGCCCCAGGACCGGATTGAACTGGCATATGCACCGAGGCTCCTTGTGAGCCTCAGGCATGTCTGGTTTCTTTCAAGCCCTACCTGACCAATACACAAAATCCTGTCTGGGGTGGTGCTCGCACCTCCCCTGGCAGGAAACCCTTTGTCCACGTCTCCCAAGCTGGAAGGACTCCCAGCAGCAGGAGGGCAGACTTGTGTCTGTGGTGGCAGCATCCATTTTGTGGAGCTGAGGCTATGTCTGATTTTACTCGGGTTTCAGGTACTGTACATGTTGTGTCCCTCTAGAAGGGTGGAATGCTAACCCCGTCACCAGAATTGGCGAGGGGTTAGTATTCCAATTCGTATGACACCTTACTCGACATGTTTTGATAAAGCCAAACCAAAGATAGCATTTAACCGCGAGGTTCATAATGCACTTAAGAGTATATGGTATGACGATATCTGGAAACAGTAGTAGGAAGTGGTTCCGACCACTGCAGACAGGCTCAGCTCATGCCAGAGAACTATCTCACATGGAACCAAGCACTCTGCCTTCAGGATTGTCAAGTCCTGCCATAGGAGTGACTTATAGGTTACCAGGTGTCCCATTTAAGGTTAGGTATAGGTATACTACACCTAAGTAAGAGGTGGTTACACCAACTTACCCCAGCTGAGTGATCAGCCAGTTGTGTCAAATTTGTTAGGACAGGCCAGGGGTGGCATAATACATGCTTCAGCCCCTGGTAGGCCTTAGATACACCAATGCCCTGGGTACCTAGTGTACACTGGTACAGGGGCTCACAGGGTGATCCACTTCCAATTGGTTATGCACCTAGGGTGCATAGTGTCAATTTAGTTAGAGAGAACAGCAGGCTGGGGGTCTGATTAGCAGGCCCACAGCCTCAATATGTCAAAAACCAGTGAAGCAAAAAGCAAAAATTTGGGGTGACCATAGGATAGCAGACCCTACTCTCCTACACAACCCCCCCCCCCCAAACGCAGGGACATTAAACTAGCCTTGACCAGTCTCGTCTTCATGTCCTAAGTGGAAGTACCTGGAGAGACCATCTGCATTCCCATGGTCTGTACCTGGCCGGTGCTCCACTGTAAAGTCCATACCCTGTAGGGAAATGGACCACCTAAGCAGTTTGGGGTTTTCACCCTTCATCTGATTTAGCCACAAGAGGGGCTTATGGTCGGTCTGAATCTTGAAGTGAGTGCCAAACAAGTATGGCCTCAGCTTCTTCAGGGCCCACACCACAGCAAAGGCCTCCCTCTCAATAGCTGACCAATTCTTCTCTCTGGGGGTCAACCTTCTGCTAATAAAAGCAATGGGTTGGTCTTGACCATCTACATTAAGTTGTGACAGCACAGCTCCCACACCCAACTCAGAAGCATCTGTTTGGACAATAAACTCTTTGGAGTAGTCAGGACTTTTCAGGATAGGTGCAGAGCACATGGCCTTCTTCAGGTCATCAAATACCTTTTGACAGCTTACTGTCCACTGAACCTTTTTGGGCATCTTCTTGGATGTCAGATCATTAAGAGGAGTCACAATGGACCCATAGTTCTTAACAAACTTCCTGTAGTACCCAGTCAAGCCCAAGAAAGCTCGAACATGAGTCTGGGTGGTTGGAGGGGACCAGTCCTCGATGGATTGTATCTTACTCTCCAGTGGTTGAACTTGGCCTCCACCTACAAGGTGGCCCAAGTACACAACCTTACTCTGCCCTATCTGGCACTTAGTAGCCTTGATAGTGAGGCCTGCCTTTTGCAGAGCCTCAAGTACCTTCTTCAGGTGGATCAGGTGATCCTCCCAGGTGGAGCTAAAGACAGCAATGTCATCAAGATATGCTGCACAAAAGTCATCCAACCCAGTAAGGACTTGATTCACCAACCTTTGGAAGGTGGCAGGTGCATTCTTCAGACCAAAGGGCATCACCAAAAATTGATAATGCCCACCTGGGGTTGAGAATGCTGTTTTGGCCTTAGACTCCTCAGCTAATCTGATTTGCCAATAGCCAGCTGTCAAGTCAAATGTGCTCAAAAACTTAGCAGAAGCTAGTTTGTCTATGAGCTCATCTGCCCTTGGAATAGGATGTGCATCTGTCCTAGTGACAGCATTGAGTCCTCTGTAATCCACACAGAACCTCATCTCTCTCTTGCCATCTTTGGTGTGAGGTTTGGGGACCAGAACCACTGGGCTAGCCCAGGGGCTCTCTGAGGGTTCAATGACACCCAGTTCCAGCATTTTGTGTACCTCAGCCTTTATACAGTCCCTGACGTGGTCAGGTTGTCTGTAAAGTTTGTTCTTTACAGGTAGACTGTCACCAGTGTCCACCACATGGATACACCAGTCAGTTTGACTAGGTATCAAGGAAAACATGTGTTGAAATGATTGTAGAACCTGTCTACATTCCATCTGCTGATGATCAGTGAGGTTGCCTCCAAGGGTCACTCCTTCAACTGAGCCATCTTCAGGGTTCTGAGACAACAAGTCTGGGAGAGGGTCGCTCTCTTCCTCCTGTCCCTCATCTGTAGCCATGAGCAAGCCCATGTCTGCCCTGTCAACATATGCTTTTAACCTGTTAACATGGAGTACCCTGTGGGGACTCCTGGGAGTTCCTAGGTCCACCAAGTAGTTGACCTCTCCCTTCTTTTCCAGGATTGTATGGGGTCCAGACCATTTGTCTTGGAGTGCTGCTGGGGCCACTGGCTCCAACACCCATACCTTCTGTCCTGGCTGAAACTCAACCAAGACAGCCTTTTGGCCATGCCAAGCTTTCTGTAAGGCCTGGCTTGCCTCAAGGTTTTTGGATGCCTTCTCCATATGCTCAGCCATCCTGGAGCGGAGACCAAGTACATAGTCCACTCTGTCTTGTTTAGGCTTTTTGAGAGGTAACTCCCATCCTTCCTTCACTAAACACAGTGGGCCTCTTACAGGGTGCCCAAACAACAATTCAAAGGGGCTGTAGCCAACTCCTTTTTGTGGGACCTCTCTGTAAGCAAACAGAAGGCAGGGTAGAAGGATGTCCCATCTTCGCCTGAGCTTTTCAGGTAATCCTTTGATCATACCCTTTAGGGTCTTGTTGAATCTCTCAACAAGCCCATTGCATTGTGGGTGATAAGGAGTGGTGAACTTGTACTTGACACCACATTCCTTCCACATAGCTGTCAAGTATCCTGACATGAAGTTGGTACCTCTGTCAGAAACCACCTCCTTAGGAAACCCCACTCTGGAGAATACTCCCAGCAGGGCCCTGGCCACAACAGGAGCTGTAGTGGTCCTAAGGGGAATTGCCTCTGGATACTTGGTGGCATGATCCACTACCACCAGTATAAACCTGTGCCCAGATGCAGTGGGAGGATCCATGGGACCCACTATATCTATTCCCACTCTTTCAAAGGGGACCCCCACCACAGGTAGTGGTATTAGGGGGGCCTTTGTTGTGCCACCTGATTTGCCACTGGCTTGGCAGGTCACACAGGAGCGACAAAACTCCTTGGTATCTTCATTCATGTGAGGCCAGTGAAAGTGAGGGAAAAGCCTGTCCCAAGTCTTGTTCTGGCCTAAGTGTCCTGCTAGAGGAATATCATGGGCCAAGGTAAGAAGGAAGCCCCTAAATTGCAGAGGTATAACCAACCTCCTGGTTGCACCAGGTTTTGGGTCTCTAGCCTCTGAATAAAGGAGCCCTTCATCCCAATACACTTTATGGGTACCTTGAGCATTCCCAGCAGCCTCAGCAGCAGCCAGCTGTCTGAGGGGTTCAAGAGATGGACAGGTTAACTGAGCCTGCCCCAAGTCATCCCTGGAAGGTCCCCCTGTCCCCAGAAACTCAACCTAATCAGGTTCAAGCTCTTCAGGGACAGTTCCTTCAGGGTCCTCTAGATCATCTTCCTGGGAAGGCTGATCATCACCTTGAGGCAGGGGGGACGGCACAGCCTTAACCCTCCTGTTCTTCTTCTTGGTAGGTGCTTGGTCCATTGTTCCAGGATCCAAGACCTGTGGTTCAGTAAGGCACTTTTTGGCCTGTGACCTGGTCACAGCAAGGACAGTGGTGATATACCTAACATCTCTGCATGTGTCCTGTACTCCACTTCTGACCATAGAGAACTCTCTAGGTCATTGCCCAACAAACATTCTACTGGGAGGTCTGCACTAACCACAACCCTTTTGAGGCCAGTTACCCCTCCCCATGAGAAGTTAACAACTGCCACACTATGTGAAGTAGTGGCATTGCTGGCATTGGTCACCAGGTAATTTTCACCTGGTATGTACTGTCCAGGATCCACAAAGCCTGGTGTCACCATAGTGACACTGGCACATGTGTCCCTGTAGGCTTGAGCCACTTTTTCATTAATTAAAGGAGTCTGTCTGTACTTGCCCAGGTTACTGGGGCTCACAGTCAGGGACAAATCCATGTCTCCATCACAGATCAAGACTGCCTGTGTCAGGGTTCTGTCTAAGTCAGAATCTCCTTCAGTTCCCATAGTGATTCCCACTACACCCTTTGTTTGGGGACCAACACTGCTAACAGTAGTACTGGGAGCAGGTGCCTTAGGGGCAACAGTGTTCGGGGGCTCCACCCTTCCTACAATCACTAGTCCAGTGAGTTGTATTCTTGCAATGTTTGCACCAGGGTTTCTTTGGACCTTCTTTCTTCTTCCCTTTAGGCTGGGACCCACCCTCGTTAGTACTAGTTTGGGGCCCTGTTGAAGACTTCTGGTCTTTAGATTTCTGATCTCCACCCTTCTGGTCTGTTTTCTTCTGATCACCCCCTTGGCCCTGGTTCTGGTTCTTTTGCTTAACCCTGGTTCTGACCCATTTGTCTGCCTTCTTTCCCAATTCTTGGGGAGAGGTCAGATCTGAGTCAACCAAGTGTTGATGCAGTTGCTGGTTCTGACAGTTATTTAAAATCTGTTCTCTCATCATCAAATTGTACAATCCTGTATAATCAGATACCTTACTTCCCAGCAACCAACCTTCCAAAGCCTTAGTGGCACATTCAATGTATTCAGACCAGTCCTGAGTCTGTGTCTTCTGGGTGTCTCTGAACATTAACATGTACTTTTCAGTGGTTAAGCCTAACCCATCAACTAGGACACTCTTCAGGACTCTGTAGTTTCTGACATCCTCCTCCCTAACAGTTAGGAGTCTATCTCTGCCTCTTCCTTCAAAGGAGAGCCAGAGGATTGCTGCCCACTGGTCTTCAGGAACCTGCTGCACTTTGCAGGCTCTCTCAAGAGCAGTCATCTATTTGTGGATGTCATCCCCACTTTTGTAGGGGGGCACAACCTTGGACAGGTTCCTATTGTCAAAGACCCTATCCTTGTCCTTAGGGACAATGCTGCCACCAGTGGGTATAGACCCACTCTCTTTAGGTTGCCTAGCCTTACTCAGTTTCTCCTCCATGAGAGCTACTTCTAGCTCCTGTTTCCTGATTCTCAGCTGAGCTTCCTGCATTCTGGCCTCATGCTCCCTCCTCTGAGGGGTGGTCATCCTTCTCCTGGAGTGACCTTGAGAGCCTCTAGAGGTATGAGAAGCATTAGATTCACCTGAGTGATTCCTTTGCCTCCCCAGCCCCTGGTTAAGTCCACTGGGGAGATCCAATGGGATGATCCCATTGTCAGCCCCCAATAGCCTTAGGTTAGCTGGGCCACGTATAACACTTGGCACTGGGCTAGTTCTCCCTTCATCCTCACCACCTTCTGTATCAGTACCCTTCTCACTTTCATCCTCTGTAGTATGAATCTCATCTAAGGGGTGACTATTGGAAAGGGGTACCTCAGTAGCATCTTCAGAAGGGGGGCCTCCTGTTCTAGTCCCTAAGGGGCCTAACTGGGAGGCTTTCTTGAGAGCTTTTTGATCTTCATCAGCTTGTAAAAGCTCCCTGAGTTCAGCAGAAGTAGGATTCTTGGGCTGTTTAAGGCCCCTGATATTTGCCAACTGCCTGAGCTCATTTTGATTTAGGGTAGCAAAGAGAGTTGGTGCCCTCTGGGGGTCACTCTCGACAGAGATGGGTACCTTGGACCCCTCTGCCCCCTCCATTGCTCTTAAGTGTAGGTGGATGTGTTGCAATCTACCTACACTTGGGTTTACCTACTAAACCTATCTAGTAGTTGTAGTCAGGGTGTGCTACTCCCTTTGCTCTACAACAACTAAGTTCAGTAGAACTTAAGTATATCTATCTTGTTTTATATGTACCTACAGGTACCTATGTGATCTTTCAATTGGTAACCAAGAGATTACAATGGTAAAACACAGCAAGCTCAAATCCAACCGCTGCTCACCAATGTGATAAGTTGGCCTGGTATATGATGTTCACTAGTTAAAGTGACCACCTTGTACCATGCCAAGCAACCCTTATGGTGTGGTTGTAAGTCAACCTTTTCGGACTAGCTGCCCTAGTGGCAGCGTAGGCTAAGCAGTCTTTGAGGCTAAACTCGTTAAAGCGTGTTAAGCAGGCTGTTTTACCAAATGTAACCCCCTTTTATACCAATGAAAGGACACCACACAGATATATTCAAAATATATATGTATTTATTTCTCAAAGTAACCCCTAGACTCTTTATGAGCACAGGAGCACAAATCGTTAAACAAGACAATATTATAATACACAGAAGTTGCACTTTATATGGATGGGCCCTGGTGGCCACTCAAACCATATACTAAAATAGTGGTATAAGTACCATGAACAGGAAAGGGAAAAGGCCTAGGGCCTCTAGAATCGCTGGGCCTACAAGGAGCTAACTTTAGTTAGTGACCAGGAGGTCCACGGGTTGCGTGTGCAGTGAGGAAAGTCACACGCGTGCTCCCATAGGTTTTCAATGGGTGCGTAAAAGTTATAAAGTTACTGCAGAAAGGGTCTTCTGGTTGGACTACGATCTCAAGATTCGAAACACAGACACTAGAGATGATTCTCTACACTTGGGCACCGGAGTGCCAGCTTTACCTCACCCACAGGAAGCGGGTGCATAGGTCTCGAAGTGCGTCGGGTTTCTTCTATCGATTCAATGGAGCCTGATGACAAAGATGCTGCAGGCGGTCGGTCCAGAAGAGATGCGTTGGATCCAAGGGTGGATCGGAGTTGTAGAAGACCTGAAAGCAGAGGGGACAGTGTTCACAGTCACTAGCCAGTGACCGGCGTGGCACCAGGTAGGTACCAGGCGATGTTGGGTGCAAACAGGTGGTTAGGTGTAGCTTGTCTCCGCAGCCACGTGGTCCCTGAAGGTCGACGACGTCCAGGAGTCGAGTCACGAGCTGTCCCACGCAGGCTCTCGCTGTCGGCGGTGTCGGCGACTCGAAAGAAGCAAACAAGCCTTGGCAACGGCAGGAGTCGTGGAAAGAGAGGAAAGCTGATTGTTCTGACCAGCAAGGTCAGAGGGGCTGCTCTTTTGGAGAGCAGCTAGGGCCAGTCTGGAGCAACCAGACCAGCATTGTTAGTTTCAAGTTTCGTCGCCAAAATGGCCACTAGCCAACGGGCCAGGGACCGGGCAGGCGCGTCGAGGTGCAAAGTGCAGAGGGGCCCCACGCAGATCGTGGAGATGCTGGAGGGCTCACCTTTGGTGCAGATGCTGCTCGATGGTTGGGCTTCTCAGGACCCAAAGCACAACTTGGAGGGAGCATCTGTTGTTGCGCTTGCAGCTTGTCGTCGGTCTTCCAAGATGGCTGGCTCCACGTGTCTCGGTGCCTCCACGGGTTCCTTCTTTGCAGGGACTGTGGATCGGGCGGTGAGAGGTCTGGAGGTCCAGGTCTTGTCGGGCCCTGGGCTCGGGCTCCGGCAGGAGGCGGCGGCAAAGCAGACGTTCAATAGCTGGTTGGTGCTTGCGTTAGCAAGATGGTCACTCCCTGACCATAGGGGAGATTTCCTTCAGTCCTCTGTGCAGCAGAGCGTCAAAGTTCCCGTCTTCTTCTTGTGGTTAAGTTGATTCCAGGATGTCTGAAGTCTTAGGACACAGCTCCTACATTTAAGCGGATTCTAGGGGCCGGACTACCTGCTAGGTCCCTCCCTAAGGGTGGGACCAGGAAGGGGGGTGGTTACACCCCCAATCCTTTGTCCAGCTCGCCCCAGGTCCAGGGCTGGTGTGCCCCAGGACCGGATTGAACTGGCATATGCACCGAGGCTCCTTGTGAGCCTCAGGCATGTCTGGTTTCTTTCAAGCCCTACCTGACCAATACACAAAATCCTGTCTGGGGTGGTGCTCGCACCTCCCCTGGCAGGAAACCCTTTGTCCACGTCTCCCAAGCTGGAAGGACTCCCAGCAGCAGGAGGGCAGACTTGTGTCTGTGGTGGCAGCATCCATTTTGTGGAGCTGAGGCCATGTCTGATGTTACCCGGGTTTCAGGTACTGTACATGTCGTGTCCCTCTAGAAGGGTGGAATGCTAACCCCGTCGCCAGAATTGGCGAGGGGTTAGTATTCCAATTCGTATGACACCTTACTCGACATGTTTTGATAAAGCCAAACCAAAGATAGCATTTAACCGCGAGATTCATAATGCACTTAAGAGTATATGGTATGACGATATCTGAAAACAGTAGTAGGAAGTGGTTCCGACCACTGCAGACAGGCTCAGCTCATGCCAGAGCACTATCTCACATGGAACCAAGCACTCTGCCTTCAGGATTGTCAAGGCCTGCCATAGGAGTGACTTATAGGTTACCAGGTGTCCCATTTAAGGTTAGGTATAGGTATACTACACCTAAGTAAGAGGTGGTTACACCAACTTACCCCAGCTGAGTGATCAGCCAGTTGTGTCAAATTTGTTAGGCCAGGCCAGGGGTGGCATAATACATGCTTCAGCCCCTGGTAGGCCTTAGATACACCAATGCCCTATGTACCTAGTGTACACTGGTACAGGGGCTCACAGGGTGATCCACTTCCAATTGGTTATGCACCTAGGGTGCATAGTGTCAATTTAGTTAGAGAGAACAGCAGGCTGGGGGTCTGATTAGCAGGCCCACAGCCTCAATATGTCAAAAACCAGTGAAGCAAAAAGCAAAAATTTGGGGTGACCATAGGATAGCAGACCCTACTCTCCTACACAACCCCCCCCCCAAACGCAGGGACATTAAACTAGCCTTGACCAGTCTCGTCTTCATGTCCTAAGTGGAAGTACCTGGAGAGACCATCTGCATTCCCATGGTCTGTACCTGGCCGGTGCTCCACTGTAAAGTCCATACCCTGTAGGGAAATGGACCACCTAAGCAGTTTGGGGTTTTCACCCTTCATCTGATTTAGCCACAAGAGGGGCTTATGGTCGGTCTGAATCTTGAAGTGAGTGCCAAACAAGTATGGCCTCAGCTTCTTCAGGGCCCACACCACAGCAAAGGCCTCCCTCTCAATAGCTGACCAATTCTTCTCTCTGGGGGTCAACCTTCTGCTAATAAAAGCAATGGGTTGGTCTTGACCATCTACATTAAGTTGTGACAGCACAGCTCCCACACCCAACTCAGAAGCATGTGTTTGGACAATAAACTCTTTGGAGTAGTCAGGACATTTCAGGATAGGTGCAGAGCACATGGCCTTCTTCAGGTCATCAAATGCCTTTTGACAGCTTACTGTCCACTGAACCTTTTTGGGCATCTTCTTGGATGTCAGATCATTAAGAGGAGTCACAATGGACCCATAGTTCTTAACAAACTTCCTGTAGTACCCAGTCAAGCCCAAGAAAGCTCGAACTTGAGTCTGGGTGGTTGGAGGGGACCAGTCCTTGATGGATTGTATCTTACTCTCCAGTGGTTGAACTTGGCCTCCACCTACAAGGTGGCCCAAGTACACAACCTTACTCTGCCCTATCTGGCACTTAGTAGCCTTGATAGTGAGGCCTGCCTTTTGCAGAGCCTCAAGTACCTTCTTCAGGTGGATCAGGTGATCCTCCCAGGTGGAGCTAAAGACAGCAATGTCATCAAGATATGCTGCACAAAAGTCATCCAACCCAGTAAGGACTTGATTCACCAACCTTTGGAAGGTGGCAGGTGCATTCTTCAGACCAAAGGGCATCACCAAAAATTGATAATGCCCACCTGGGGTTGAGAATGCTGTTTTGGCCTTAGACTCCTCAGCTAATCTGATTTGCCAATAGCCAGCTGTCAAGTCAAATGTGCTCAAAAACTTAGCAGAAGCTAGTTTGTCCATGAGCTCATCTGCCCTTGGAATAGGATGTGCATCTGTCCTAGTGACAGCATTGAGTCCTCTGTAATCCACACAGAACCTCATCTCTCTCTTGCCATCTTTGGTGTGAGGTTTGGGGACCAGAACCACTGGGCTAGCCCAGGGGCTCTCTGAGGGTTCAATGACACCCAGTTCCAGCATTTTGTGTACCTCAGCCTTTATACAGTCCCTGACGTGGTCAGGTTGTCTGTAAAGTTTGTTCTTTACAGGCAGACTGTCATCAGTGTCCACCACATGGGTACACCAGTCAGTTTGACTAGGTATCAAGGAAAACATGTGTTGAAATGATTGTAGAACCTGTCTACATTCCATCTGCTGATGATCAGTGAGGTTGCCTCCAAGGGTCACTCCTTCAACTGAGCCATCTTCAGGGTTCTGAGACAACAAGTCTGGGAGAGAGTCGCTCTCTTCCTCCTGTCCCTCATCTGTAGCCATGAGCAAGCCCATGTCTGCCCTGTCAACATATGCTTTTAACCTTTTAACATGGAGCACCCTGTGGGGACTCCTGGGAGTTCCTAGGTCCACCAAGTAGGTGACCTCTCCCTTCTTTTCCAGGATTGTATGGGGTCCAGACCATTTGTCTTGGAGTGCTGCTGGGGCCACTGGCTCCAACACCCATACCTTCTGTCCTGGCTGAAACTCAACCAAGACAGCCTTTTGGTCATGCCAAGCTTTCTGTAAGGCCTGGCTTGCCTCAAGGTTTTTGGATGCCTTCTCCATATGCTCAGCCATCCTGGAGCGGAGACCAAGTACATAGTCCACTATGTCTTGTTTAGGCTTTTTGAGAGGTAACTCCCATCCTTCCTTCACTAAACACAGTAGGCCTCTTACAGGGTGCCCAAACAACAATTCAAAGGGGCTGTAGCCAACTCCTTTTTGTGGGACCTCTCTGTAAGCAAACAGAAGGCAGGGTAGAAGGATGTCCCATCTTCGCCTGAGCTTTTCAGGTAATCCTTTGATCATACCCTTTAGGGTCTTGTTGAATCTCTCAACAAGCCCATTGCATTGTGGGTGATAAGGAGTGGTGAACTTGTAGTTGACACCACATTCCTTCCACATAGCTGTCAAGTATCCTGACTTGAAGTTGGTACCTCTGTCAGAAACCACCTCCTTAGGAAACCCCACTCTGGAGAATACTCCCAGCAGGGCCCTGGCCACAACAGGAGCTGTAGTGGTCCTAAGGGGAATTGCCTCTGGATACCTGGTGGCATGATCCACTACCACCAGTATAAACCTGTGCCCAGATGCAGTGGGAGGATCCATGGGACCCACTATATCTATTCCCACTCTTTCAAAGGGGACCCCCACCACAGGTAGTGGTATTAGGGGGGCCTTTGTTGTGCCACCTGATTTGCCACTGGCTTGGCAGGTCACACAGGAGCGACAAAACTCCTTGGTATCTTCATTCATGTGAGGCCAGTGAAAGTGAGGGACAAGCCTGTCCCAAGTCTTGTTCTGGCCTAAGTGTCCTGCTAGAGGAATATCATGGGCCAAGGTAAGAAGGAAGCCCCTAAATTGCAGAGGTATAACCAACCTCCTGGTTGCACCAGGTTTTGGGTCTCTAGCCTCTGAATAAAGGAGCCCTTCATCCCAATACACTTTATGGGTACCTTGAGCATTCCCAGCAGCCTCAGCAGCAGCCAGCTGTCTGAGGGGTTCAAGAGATGGACAGGTTAACTGAGCCTGCCCCAAGTCAGCCCTGGAAGGTCCCCCTGTCCCCAGAAACTCAACCTGATCAGGTTCAAGCTCTTCAGGGACAGTTCCTTCAGGATCCTCTAGATCATCTTCCTGGGAAGGCTGATCATCACCTTGAGGCAGGGGGGAAGGCACAGCCTTAACCCTCCTGTTCTTCTTCTTGGTAGGTGCTTGGTCCATTGTTCCAGGATCCAAGACCTGTGGTTCAGTAAGGCACTTTTTGGCCTGTGACCTGGTCACAGCAAGGACATGTGGTGATATACCTAACATCTCTGCATGTGTCCTGTACTCCACTTCTGACCATAGAGAACTCTCTAGGTCATTGCCCAACAAACATTCTACTGGGAGGTCTGCACTAACCACAACCCTTTTGAGGCCAGTTACCCCTCCCCATGAGAAGTTAACAACTGCCACACTATGTGAAGTAGTGGCATTGCTGGCATTGGTCACCAGGTAATTCTCACCTGGTATGTACTGTCCAGGATCCACAAAGCCTGGTGTCACCATAGTGACACTGGCACATGTGTCCCTGTAGGCTTGAGCCACTTTTTCATTAATTAAAGGAGTCTGTCTGTACTTGCCCAGGTTACTGGGGCTCACAGTCAGGGACAAATCCATGTCTCCATCACAGATCAAGACTGCCTGTGTCAGGGTTCTGTCTAAGTCAGAATCTCCTTCAGTTCCCATAGTGATTCCCACTACACCCTTTGTTTGGGGACCAACACTGCTAACAGTAGTACTGGGAGCAGGTGCCTTAGGGGCAACAGTGTTCGGGGGCTCCACCCTTCCTACAATCACTAGTCCAGTGAGTTGTATTCTTGCAATGTTTGCACCAGGGTTTCTTTGGACCTTCTTTCTTCTTCCCTTTAGGCTGGGACCCACCCTCGTTAGTACTAGTTTGGGGCCCTGTTGAAGACTTCTGGTCTTTAGATTTCTGATCTCCACCCTTCTGGTCTGTTTTCTTCTGATCACCCCCTTGGCCCTGGTTCTGGTTCTTTTGCTTAACCCTGGTTCTGACCCATTTGTCTGCCTTCTTTCCCAATTCTTGGGGAGAGGTCAGATCTGAGTCAACCAAGTGTTGATGCAGTTGCTGGTTCTGACAGTTAATTAAAATCTGTTCTCTCATCATCAAATTGTACAATCCTGTATAATCAGATACCTTACTTCCCAGCAACCAACCTTCCAAAGCCTTAGTGGCACATTCAATGTATTCAGACCAGTCCTGAGTCTGTGTCTTCTGGGTGTCTCTGAACATTAACATGTACTTTTCAGTGGTTAAGCCTAACCCATCAACTAGGACACTCTTCAGGACTCTGTAGTTTCTGACATCCTCCTCCCTAACAGTTAGGAGTCTATCTCTGCCTCTTCCTTCAAAGGAGAGCCAGAGGATTGCTGCCCACTGGTCTTCAGGAACCTGCTGCACTTTGCAGGCTCTCTCAAGAGCAGTCATCTATTTGTGGATGTCATCCCCACTTTTGTAGGGGGGCACAACCTTGGACAGGTTCCTATTGTCAAAGACCCTATCCTTGTCCTTAGGGACAATGCTGCCACCAGTGGGTATAGACCCACTCTCTTTAGGTTGCCTAGCCTTACTCAGTTTCTCCTCCATGAGAGCTACTTCTAGCTCCTGTTTCCTGATTCTCAGCTGAGCTTCCTGCATTCTGGCCTCATGCTCCCTCCTCTGAGGGGTGGTCATCCTTCTCCTGGAGTGACCTTGAGAGCCTCTAGAGGTATGAGAAGCATTAGATTCACCTGAGTGATTCCTTTGCCTCCCCAGCCCCTGGTTAAGTCCACTGGGGAGATCCAATGGGATGATCCCATTGTCAGCCCCCAATAGCCTTAGGTTAGCTGGGCCACGTATAACACTTGGCACTGGGCTAGTTCTCCCTTCATCCTCACCACCTTCTGTATCAGTACCCTTCTCACTTTCATCCTCTGTAGTATGAATCTCATCTAAGGGGTGACTATTGGAAAGGGGTACCTCAGTAGCATCTTCAGAAGGGGGGCCTCCTGTTCTAGTCCCTAAGGGGCCTAACTGGGAGGCTTTCTTGAGAGCTTTTTGATCTTCATCAGCTTGTAAAAGCTCCCTGAGTTCAGCAGAAGTAGGATTCTTGGGCTGTTTAAGGCCCCTGATATTTGCCAACTGCCTGAGCTCATTTTGATTTAGGGTAGCAAAGAGAGTTGGTGCCCTCTGGGGGTCACTCTCGACAGAGATGGGTACCTTGGACCCCTCTGCCCCCTCCATTGCTCTTAAGTGTAGGTGGATGTGTTGCAATCTACCTACACTTGGGTTTACCTACTAAACCTATCTAGTAGTTGTAGTCAGGGTGTGCTACTCCCTTTGCTCTACAACAACTAAGTTCAGTAGAACTTAAGTATATCTATCTTGTTTTATATGTACCTACAGGTACCTATGTGATCTTTCAATTGGTAACCAAGAGATTACAATGGTAAAACACAGCAAGCTCAAATCCAACCGCTGCTCACCAATGTGATAAGTTGGCCTGGTATATGATGTTCACTAGTTAAAGTGACCACCTTGTACCATGCCAAGCAACCCTTATGGTGTGGTTGTAAGTCAACCTTTTCGGACTAGCTGCCCTAGTGGCAGCGTAGGCTAAGCAGTCTTTGAGGCTAAACTCGTTAAAGCGTGTTAAGCAGGCTGTTTTACCAAATGTAACCCCCTTTTATACCAATGAAAGGACACCACACAGATATATTCAAAATATATATGTATTTATTTCTCAAAGTAACCCCTAGACTCTTTATGAGCACAGGAGCACAAATCGTTAAACAAGACAATATTATAATACACAGAAGTTGCACTTTATATGGATGGGCCCTGGTGGCCACTCAAACCATATACTAAAATAGTGGTATAAGTACCATGAACAGGAAAGGGAAAAGGCCTAGGGCCTCTAGAATCGCTGGGCCTACAAGGAGCTAACTTTAGTTAGTGACCAGGAGGTCCACGGGTTGCGTGTGCAGTGAGGAAAGTCACACGCGTGCTCCCATAGGTTTTCAATGGGTGCGTAAAAGTTATAAAGTTACTGCAGAAAGGGTCTTCTGGTTGGACTACGATCTCAAGATTCGAAACACAGACACTAGAGATGATTCTCTACACTTGGGCACCGGAGTGCCAGCTTTACCTCACCCACAGGAAGCGGGTGCATAGGTCTCGAAGTGCGTCGGGTTTCTTCTATCGATTCAATGGAGCCTGATGACAAAGATGCTGCAGGCGGTCGGTCCAGAAGAGATGCGTTGGATCCAAGGGTGGATCGGAGTTGTAGAAGACCTGAAAGCAGAGGGGACAGTGTTCACAGTCACTAGCCAGTGACCGGCGTGGCACCAGGTAGGTACCAGGCGATGTTGGGTGCAAACAGGTGGTTAGGTGTAGCTTGTCTCCGCAGCCACGTGGTCCCTGAAGGTCGACGACGTCCAGGAGTCGAGTCACGAGCTGTCCCACGCAGGCTCTCGCTGTCGGCGGTGTCGGCGACTCGAAAGAAGCAAACAAGCCTTGGCAACGGCAGGAGTCGTGGAAAGAGAGGAAAGCTGATTGTTCTGACCAGCAAGGTCAGAGGGGCTGCTCTTTTGGAGAGCAGCTAGGGCCAGTCTGGAGCAACCAGACCAGCATTGTTAGTTTCAAGTTTCGTCGCCAAAATGGCCACTAGCCAACGGGCCAGGGACCGGGCAGGCGCGTCGAGGTGCAAAGTGCAGAGGGGCCCCACGCAGATCGTGGAGATGCTGGAGGGCTCACCTTTGGTGCAGATGCTGCTCGATGGTTGGGCTTCTCAGGACCCAAAGCACAACTTGGAGGGAGCATCTGTTGTTGCGCTTGCAGCTTGTCGTCGGTCTTCCAAGATGGCTGGCTCCACGTGTCTCGGTGCCTCCACGGGTTCCTTCTTTGCAGGGACTGTGGATCGGGCGGTGAGAGGTCTGGAGGTCCAGGTCTTGTCGGGCCCTGGGCTCGGGCTCCGGCAGGAGGCGGCGGCAAAGCAGACGTTCAATAGCTGGTTGGTGCTTGCGTTAGCAAGATGGTCACTCCCTGACCATAGGGGAGATTTCCTTCAGTCCTCTGTGCAGCAGAGCGTCAAAGTTCCCGTCTTCTTCTTGTGGTTAAGTTGATTCCAGGATGTCTGAAGTCTTAGGACACAGCTCCTACATTTAAGCGGATTCTAGGGGCCGGACTACCTGCTAGGTCCCTCCCTAAGGGTGGGACCAGGAAGGGGGGTGGTTACACCCCCAATCCTTTGTCCAGCTCGCCCCAGGTCCAGGGCTGGTGTGCCCCAGGACCGGATTGAACTGGCATATGCACCGAGGCTCCTTGTGAGCCTCAGGCATGTCTGGTTTCTTTCAAGCCCTACCTGACCAATACACAAAATCCTGTCTGGGGTGGTGCTCGCACCTCCCCTGGCAGGAAACCCTTTGTCCACGTCTCCCAAGCTGGAAGGACTCCCAGCAGCAGGAGGGCAGACTTGTGTCTGTGGTGGCAGCATCCATTTTGTGGAGCTGAGGCCATGTCTGATGTTACCCGGGTTTCAGGTACTGTACATGTCGTGTCCCTCTAGAAGGGTGGAATGCTAACCCCGTCGCCAGAATTGGCGAGGGGTTAGTATTCCAATTCGTATGACACCTTACTCGACATGTTTTGATAAAGCCAAACCAAAGATAGCATTTAACCGCGAGATTCATAATGCACTTAAGAGTATATGGTATGACGATATCTGAAAACAGTAGTAGGAAGTGGTTCCGACCACTGCAGACAGGCTCAGCTCATGCCAGAGCACTATCTCACATGGAACCAAGCACTCTGCCTTCAGGATTGTCAAGGCCTGCCATAGGAGTGACTTATAGGTTACCAGGTGTCCCATTTAAGGTTAGGTATAGGTATACTACACCTAAGTAAGAGGTGGTTACACCAACTTACCCCAGCTGAGTGATCAGCCAGTTGTGTCAAATTTGTTAGGCCAGGCCAGGGGTGGCATAATACATGCTTCAGCCCCTGGTAGGCCTTAGATACACCAATGCCCTATGTACCTAGTGTACACTGGTACAGGGGCTCACAGGGTGATCCACTTCCAATTGGTTATGCACCTAGGGTGCATAGTGTCAATTTAGTTAGAGAGAACAGCAGGCTGGGGGTCTGATTAGCAGGCCCACAGCCTCAATATGTCAAAAACCAGTGAAGCAAAAAGCAAAAATTTGGGGTGACCATAGGATAGCAGACCCTACTCTCCTACACAACCCCCCCCCCAAACGCAGGGACATTAAACTAGCCTTGACCAGTCTCGTCTTCATGTCCTAAGTGGAAGTACCTGGAGAGACCATCTGCATTCCCATGGTCTGTACCTGGCCGGTGCTCCACTGTAAAGTCCATACCCTGTAGGGAAATGGACCACCTAAGCAGTTTGGGGTTTTCACCCTTCATCTGATTTAGCCACAAGAGGGGCTTATGGTCGGTCTGAATCTTGAAGTGAGTGCCAAACAAGTATGGCCTCAGCTTCTTCAGGGCCCACACCACAGCAAAGGCCTCCCTCTCAATAGCTGACCAATTCTTCTCTCTGGGGGTCAACCTTCTGCTAATAAAAGCAATGGGTTGGTCTTGACCATCTACATTAAGTTGTGACAGCACAGCTCCCACACCCAACTCAGAAGCATGTGTTTGGACAATAAACTCTTTGGAGTAGTCAGGACATTTCAGGATAGGTGCAGAGCACATGGCCTTCTTCAGGTCATCAAATGCCTTTTGACAGCTTACTGTCCACTGAACCTTTTTGGGCATCTTCTTGGATGTCAGATCATTAAGAGGAGTCACAATGGACCCATAGTTCTTAACAAACTTCCTGTAGTACCCAGTCAAGCCCAAGAAAGCTCGAACTTGAGTCTGGGTGGTTGGAGGGGACCAGTCCTTGATGGATTGTATCTTACTCTCCAGTGGTTGAACTTGGCCTCCACCTACAAGGTGGCCCAAGTACACAACCTTACTCTGCCCTATCTGGCACTTAGTAGCCTTGATAGTGAGGCCTGCCTTTTGCAGAGCCTCAAGTACCTTCTTCAGGTGGATCAGGTGATCCTCCCAGGTGGAGCTAAAGACAGCAATGTCATCAAGATATGCTGCACAAAAGTCATCCAACCCAGTAAGGACTTGATTCACCAACCTTTGGAAGGTGGCAGGTGCATTCTTCAGACCAAAGGGCATCACCAAAAATTGATAATGCCCACCTGGGGTTGAGAATGCTGTTTTGGCCTTAGACTCCTCAGCTAATCTGATTTGCCAATAGCCAGCTGTCAAGTCAAATGTGCTCAAAAACTTAGCAGAAGCTAGTTTGTCCATGAGCTCATCTGCCCTTGGAATAGGATGTGCATCTGTCCTAGTGACAGCATTGAGTCCTCTGTAATCCACACAGAACCTCATCTCTCTCTTGCCATCTTTGGTGTGAGGTTTGGGGACCAGAACCACTGGGCTAGCCCAGGGGCTCTCTGAGGGTTCAATGACACCCAGTTCCAGCATTTTGTGTACCTCAGCCTTTATACAGTCCCTGACGTGGTCAGGTTGTCTGTAAAGTTTGTTCTTTACAGGCAGACTGTCATCAGTGTCCACCACATGGGTACACCAGTCAGTTTGACTAGGTATCAAGGAAAACATGTGTTGAAATGATTGTAGAACCTGTCTACATTCCATCTGCTGATGATCAGTGAGGTTGCCTCCAAGGGTCACTCCTTCAACTGAGCCATCTTCAGGGTTCTGAGACAACAAGTCTGGGAGAGAGTCGCTCTCTTCCTCCTGTCCCTCATCTGTAGCCATGAGCAAGCCCATGTCTGCCCTGTCAACATATGCTTTTAACCTTTTAACATGGAGCACCCTGTGGGGACTCCTGGGAGTTCCTAGGTCCACCAAGTAGGTGACCTCTCCCTTCTTTTCCAGGATTGTATGGGGTCCAGACCATTTGTCTTGGAGTGCTGCTGGGGCCACTGGCTCCAACACCCATACCTTCTGTCCTGGCTGAAACTCAACCAAGACAGCCTTTTGGTCATGCCAAGCTTTCTGTAAGGCCTGGCTTGCCTCAAGGTTTTTGGATGCCTTCTCCATATGCTCAGCCATCCTGGAGCGGAGACCAAGTACATAGTCCACTATGTCTTGTTTAGGCTTTTTGAGAGGTAACTCCCATCCTTCCTTCACTAAACACAGTAGGCCTCTTACAGGGTGCCCAAACAACAATTCAAAGGGGCTGTAGCCAACTCCTTTTTGTGGGACCTCTCTGTAAGCAAACAGAAGGCAGGGTAGAAGGATGTCCCATCTTCGCCTGAGCTTTTCAGGTAATCCTTTGATCATACCCTTTAGGGTCTTGTTGAATCTCTCAACAAGCCCATTGCATTGTGGGTGATAAGGAGTGGTGAACTTGTAGTTGACACCACATTCCTTCCACATAGCTGTCAAGTATCCTGACTTGAAGTTGGTACCTCTGTCAGAAACCACCTCCTTAGGAAACCCCACTCTGGAGAATACTCCCAGCAGGGCCCTGGCCACAACAGGAGCTGTAGTGGTCCTAAGGGGAATTGCCTCTGGATACCTGGTGGCATGATCCACTACCACCAGTATAAACCTGTGCCCAGATGCAGTGGGAGGATCCATGGGACCCACTATATCTATTCCCACTCTTTCAAAGGGGACCCCCACCACAGGTAGTGGTATTAGGGGGGCCTTTGTTGTGCCACCTGATTTGCCACTGGCTTGGCAGGTCACACAGGAGCGACAAAACTCCTTGGTATCTTCATTCATGTGAGGCCAGTGAAAGTGAGGGACAAGCCTGTCCCAAGTCTTGTTCTGGCCTAAGTGTCCTGCTAGAGGAATATCATGGGCCAAGGTAAGAAGGAAGCCCCTAAATTGCAGAGGTATAACCAACCTCCTGGTTGCACCAGGTTTTGGGTCTCTAGCCTCTGAATAAAGGAGCCCTTCATCCCAATACACTTTATGGGTACCTTGAGCATTCCCAGCAGCCTCAGCAGCAGCCAGCTGTCTGAGGGGTTCAAGAGATGGACAGGTTAACTGAGCCTGCCCCAAGTCAGCCCTGGAAGGTCCCCCTGTCCCCAGAAACTCAACCTGATCAGGTTCAAGCTCTTCAGGGACAGTTCCTTCAGGATCCTCTAGATCATCTTCCTGGGAAGGCTGATCATCACCTTGAGGCAGGGGGGAAGGCACAGCCTTAACCCTCCTGTTCTTCTTCTTGGTAGGTGCTTGGTCCATTGTTCCAGGATCCAAGACCTGTGGTTCAGTAAGGCACTTTTTGGCCTGTGACCTGGTCACAGCAAGGACATGTGGTGATATACCTAACATCTCTGCATGTGTCCTGTACTCCACTTCTGACCATAGAGAACTCTCTAGGTCATTGCCCAACAAACATTCTACTGGGAGGTCTGCACTAACCACAACCCTTTTGAGGCCAGTTACCCCTCCCCATGAGAAGTTAACAACTGCCACACTATGTGAAGTAGTGGCATTGCTGGCATTGGTCACCAGGTAATTCTCACCTGGTATGTACTGTCCAGGATCCACAAAGCCTGGTGTCACCATAGTGACACTGGCACATGTGTCCCTGTAGGCTTGAGCCACTTTTTCATTAATTAAAGGAGTCTGTCTGTACTTGCCCAGGTTACTGGGGCTCACAGTCAGGGACAAATCCATGTCTCCATCACAGATCAAGACTGCCTGTGTCAGGGTTCTGTCTAAGTCAGAATCTCCTTCAGTTCCCATAGTGATTCCCACTACACCCTTTGTTTGGGGACCAACACTGCTAACAGTAGTACTGGGAGCAGGTGCCTTAGGGGCAACAGTGTTCGGGGGCTCCACCCTTCCTACAATCACTAGTCCAGTGAGTTGTATTCTTGCAATGTTTGCACCAGGGTTTCTTTGGACCTTCTTTCTTCTTCCCTTTAGGCTGGGACCCACCCTCGTTAGTACTAGTTTGGGGCCCTGTTGAAGACTTCTGGTCTTTAGATTTCTGATCTCCACCCTTCTGGTCTGTTTTCTTCTGATCACCCCCTTGGCCCTGGTTCTGGTTCTTTTGCTTAACCCTGGTTCTGACCCATTTGTCTGCCTTCTTTCCCAATTCTTGGGGAGAGGTCAGATCTGAGTCAACCAAGTGTTGATGCAGTTGCTGGTTCTGACAGTTAATTAAAATCTGTTCTCTCATCATCAAATTGTACAATCCTGTATAATCAGATACCTTACTTCCCAGCAACCAACCCTCCAAAGCCTTAGTGGCACATTCAATGTATTCAGACCAGTCCTGAGTCTGTGTCTTCTGGGTGTCTCTGAACATTAACCTGTACTGTTCAGTGGTTAAGCCTAACCCATCAACTAGGACACTCTTCAGGACTCTGTAATTTCTGACATCCTCCTCCCTAACTGTGAGGAGTCTATCTCTGCCTCTTCCTTCAAAGGTTTGGGAATGAATCTCGTAATTCTCTGTATTTCTTTAATGACTGTCTTTTCAAAAATGCTGACTTCGGGGCCTACCATGTCAAGGGTCGGTGTAAAATTCGATGGAGGTTTAAAGCCTGAGTAGTTTGTATCTTGTTCTTCTAAGTCTGCAATAGAAAAGTATTTTTTTTACCTTATTTTTCGAAAAAACGATTTAAGTGGTGTACTGGGTACAATTGACAGGCCTTTACTAAGAAGTTTGATTTCTTCTGAAGAAAGCTCATGTTTGGATAGATTGAAGATTGGTATTTGCTCATTTGTGGAGGATTTTATCATTTCCAATACTGCTGGTTCCTTGTCCTCATATGTGGCTGCTGATGTGGAGGGTCTGTTGGTTGGTAGTAATTTCTCTCTGGTCTCAAGAATCTTACCCTCATTCTGCCTCTGCCTCTCGATAAAAAAGGCGAGGATTGTTGGCCTCTGTGGTATTGTTCTGTGATATGGCCTCTTTGGTTCCTATCATTATAATGAGGGTCTTCTCCTGTACTGTGTCCCTCTAGATCAGAGTCATACGAGTTAGTTTAGGGCAGTGGTGTTCAGGCAGTGTAGGGGGTCTTGCAGGGGGTGGTGTTTCAGTGTTTAGGGCAGTGCAGTGGTGTTCGGGCAGTTTAGGGGGTGGTGCTTGGTTTGGTGTTTCAAGGTTTAGACAGTGCAGTGGTGTTCGGGCAGTGTAGGGGGTCATGCTGGGGTGGTGTTTCAGGGTTTAGGGCAGTGCAGTGGTGTGCGGGTAGTGTAGGGGGTCGTGCTGTGGGTGGTGTTGCAAGGTTTAGGGCAGTGCAGTGCTGTTCTGGCATTGTAGGGGGACATGCTGGGGGTGGTGTTTTAGGGATTAGGGCAGAGCAGTGGTATTTGAGCAGTGTAGGGGGTCATCCTGGGAATGGTGTTTCAGGGTTTAGGGCAGTGCAGTGGTGTTCAGGCAGTGTAGGGGATTGTGCTGGCAGTGGTGTTTCAGGAATTAGGGCAGTGCAGTGGTGTTCTGGCAGTGTAGGGGGACGTGCTGGGGGTGGTGTTTTAGGGTTTAGGGCAGAGCAGTGGTGTTTGAGCAGTGTAGGGGGTCATCCTGGGAATGGTGTTTCAGGGTTTAGGGCAGTGCAGTGGTGTTCAGGCAGTGTAGGGGGTCGTGCAGGGGGTGGTGTTTCAGGGTTTATGGCAGTGCATTGGTTTTTGGGCGGTGTAGGGGATCTTGCTGGGGTGGTGTTTCAGGGTTTAGGGCAGTGGTGTTCAGGCAATGTAGAGGGTCTTGCTGGGGGTGGTGTTTCAGGGTTCAGGGCTGTGCAGAGGTGTTCGGAAAATGTAGGGGGTCTTGCTTGGGGTGGTGTCTCAGGGTTTAGGGCAGTGCAGTGGTGTTCGGACAGTGTAGGGGGTCGTGCAGGGGGTGGTGTTTCAGGGTTTATGGCAGTGCACTGGTTTTCGGGCAGTGTAGGGGGTCTTGCTGGGGTGGTGTTTCAGGGTTTATGGCAGTGGTGTTCAGGCAAGGTAGAGGGTCTTGTTGGGGGTGGTGTTTCAGGGTTCAGGGCTGTGCAGAGGTGTTTGGGCAATGTAGGGGGTCTTGCTGGGGGTGGTGTTTCAGGGTTTAGGGCAGTGCAGTGGTGTTCGGGCAGTGTGGGGGGTCGTGTAGGGGGGTGGTGATTCAGGGTTTAGGGCAGTGCAGTGTTGTTCGGGCAGTGTAGGGGGTCATGCTGGGGGTGGTGTTTCAGGGTTTAGGGCAGTACAGTGGTGTTCGGGCAGTGTCGGTGGTAGTGCTGGGGCTGGTGTTTCAGGTTTTAGGGGAGTGAAGGGGTGTTCGGGCAGTGTTGAGGGTCATATTGGGGGTGGTGTTTTAGGGCAGTGCAGTGGTGTTCGGGCAGTGTAGGGGGTCGTGCTGGGGGTGGTGTTTCAGGGTTTAGGGCAGTGCAGTGGTGTTCGGGCAATATAGGGGTCTTGCAGGGGTTGCATTTCAGGGTTTAGGGCAGTGGTGCAGTGGTGTTCAGGCAGTGTAGAGGGTCTTGCAGGGGAAAGCGTTTCAGGGTTTAGGGCAGTGGTTTTCGGGCAGTGGAGGGGGTCGTTCTGAGGCTGGTGTTTCAGGATTTAGAGCAGTGCAGTGGTGTTCGGGCAGTGTAGGGGGTCGTGATGGGGGTGGTGTTTCAGGTCTTAGGGCAGAGCAGTGGTGTTCAGGCAGTGTAGTGGTCGTGCTGGCGGTGGTGTTTCAGGGTTTAGAGCAGTGCAGTGGTGTTCGGGCAGTGTAGGGGGTCATGCAGGGAGTGGTGTTTCAGGGTTTAGGGCAGTGCAGTGGTGTTCTGGCAGTGTAGGGGGTCATGCAGGGGGTGGTGTTTCAGGGTTTAGGGTAGTGCAGTGATTTTCGGGGAGCGTAGGGTGTCTTGCTGGGGTGGTGTTTAAGGGTTTAGGGCAGTGTTGTTCAGGCAGTGTAGGGGGTCTTGCTGGGGGTGGTGTTTTATCTTTCAGGGCAGTGCAGAGGTGTTCGGGCAGTGTAGGGGGTCTTGCTGGGGTGGTGTTTCAGGGTTTAGGGCAGTGCAGTGGCGTTCGGGCAGTTTAGGGGGGTCGTGCAGGGGGTGGTGTTTCAGTGTTTAGGGCAGTGCACTGGTTTTCGGGCAGTGTAGGTGGTCTTGCTGGGGGTGGTGTTTCAGGGTTTAGGGCAGTGCAGTGGTGTTCAGGCAGTGTAGGGGGTCATGCTGCGGCTGGTGTTTCAGGGTTTAGGGCCGTGCAGTGGTTTTCGAGCAGTGTGAGGGGTCATGCTGGGGCTGATGTTTTAGGGTTTAGGGCAGTGCAGTGGTGTTCGGGCAGTGTAGGGGCTCATGCTGGGGCTGGTGTTTAAGGGTTAGGGCAGTGCAGTGGTGTTCGGGCAGTGTAGGGGTTGTGCTGGGGCTGGTGTTTTATGGTTTAGGGTAGTGCAGTGGTGTTCGGGCATTGTTGGGGTTCATGCTGGGGTGGTGTTTTAGGGTAGTGCAGTGGTGTTCAGGTAGTGTAGGGGGTCGTGCTTGGGGTAGTGTTTTAGGGTTTAGGGCAGTGAAGTGGTGTTCCGGCAGTGTAGGGGGTCGTGCAGGGGGTGGTGTTTCAGGGTTTAGGGCAGTGCATTGGTTTTTGGGCAGTGTAGGGGGTCTTGCTGGGGTGGTGTTTCAGGGTTTAGGGCAGTGGTGTTCAGGCAATGTAGAGGGTCTTGCTGGGGGTGGTGTTTCAGGGTTCAGGGCTGTGCAGAGGTGTTCGGAAAATGTAGGCGGTCTTGCTTGGGGTGGTGTTTCAGGGTTTAGGGCAGAGCAGTGGTGTTTGGACAGTGTAGGGGGTCGTGCAGGGGGTGGTGTTTCAGGGTTTATGGCAGTGCACTGGTTTTCGGGCAGTGTATGGGGTCTTGCTGGGGTGGTGTTTCAGGGTTTAGGGCAGTGGTGTTCAGGCAAGGTAGAGGGTCTTGTTGGGGGTGGTGTTTCAGGGTTCAGGGCTGTGCAGAGGTGTTTTGGCAATGTAGGGGGTCTTGCTGGGGGTGGTGTTTCAGGGTTTAGGGCAGTGCAGTAGTGTTCGGGCAGTGTGGGGGGTCGTGTAGGGGGGTGGTGATTCAGGGTTTAGGGCAGTGCAGTGTTGTTCGGGCAGTGTAGGGGGTCATGCTGGGGGTGGTGTTTCAGGGTTTAGGGCAGTACAGTGGTGTTCGGGCAGTGTCGGTGGTAGTGCTGGGGCTGGTGTTTCAGGTTTTAGGGGAGTGAAGGGGTGTTCGGGCAGTGTTGAGGGTCATATTGTGGGTGGTGTTTTAGGGCAGTGCAGTGGTGTTCGGGCAGTGTAGGGGGTCGTGGTGGGGGTGGTGTTTCAGGGTTTAGGGCAGTGCAGTGGTGTTCGGGCAATATAGGGGTCTTGCAGGGGTTGCATTTCAGGGTTTAGGGCAGTGGTGCAGTGGTGTTCGGGCTGTGTAGAGGGTCTTGCAGGGGAAAGCGTTTCAGGGTTTAGGGCAGTGGTTTTCGGGCAGTGGAGGGGGTCGTTCTGGGGCTGGTGTTTCAGGATTTAGTTCAGTGCAGTGGTGTTCGGGCAGTGTAGGGGGTCGTGATGGGGGTGGTGTTTCAGGTCTTAGGGCAGAGCAGTGGTGTTCAGGCAGTGTAGTGGTCGTGCTGGCGGTGGTGTTTCAGGGTTTAGAGCAGTGCAGTGGTGTTTGGGCAGTGTAGGGGGTCATGCAGGGAGTGGTGTTTCAGGGTTTAGGGCAGTGCAGTGGTGTTCTGGCAGTGTAGGGGGTCATGCAGGGGGTGGTGTTTCAGGGTTTAGGGTAGTGCAGTGATTTTCGGGGAGCGTAGGGTGTCTTGCTGGGGTGGTGTTTAAGGGTTTAGGGCAGTGTTGTTCAGGCAGTGTAGGAGGTCTTGCTGGGGGTGGTGTTTTATCTTTCAGGGCAGTGCAGAGGTGTTCGGGCAGTGTAGGGGGTCTTGCTGGGGTGGTGTTTCAGGGTTTAGGGCAGTGCAGTGGCGTTCAGGCAGTTTAGGGGGGTCGTGCAGGGGGTGGTGTTTCAGTGTTTAGGGCAGTGCAGTGGTTTTCGGGCAGTGTAGGTGGTCTTGCTGGGGGTGGTGTTTCAGGGTTTAGGGCAGTGCAGTAGTGTTCAGGCAGTGTAGGGGGTCATGCTGCGGCTGGTGTTTCAGGGTTTAGGGCCGTGCAGTGGTTTTCGAGCAGTGTGAGGGGTCATGCTGGGGCTGATGTTTTAGGGTTTAGGGTAGTGCAGTGGTGTTCAGGTAGTGTAGGGGGTCGTGCTTGGGGTAGTGTTTTAGGGTTTAGGGCAGTGAAGTGGTGTTCCGGCAGTGTAGGGGGTCGTGCAGGGGGTGGTGTTTCAGGGTTTAGGGCAGTGCATTGGTTTTTGGGCGGTGTAGGGGGTCTTGCTGGGGTGGTGTTTCAGGGTTTAGGGCAGTGGTGTTCAGGCAGTGTAGAGGGTCTTGCTGGGGGTGGTGTTTCAGGGTTCAGGGCAGTGCAGAGGTGTTCGGGCAATGTAGGGGGTCTTGCTGGGGGTGGTGTTTCAGGGTTTAGGGCAGTGCAGTAGCGTTCGGGCAGTGTAGAGGGTCGTACAGGGGGGTGGTGTTTCAGGGTTTAGGGCAGTGCAGTGGTGTTCGGGCAGTGTAGGGGGTCGTGCTGGGGGTGGTGTTTCAGGGTTTAGGACAGTGCAGTGGTGTTCGGGCAGTGTAGGGGGCCGTGCTGGGGCTGGTGTTTTAGGGTTTAGGGCAGTGCAGTGGTGTTCGGGCAGTGTAGGGGGTCATGCTGGGGCTGGTGTTTTATGGTTTGGGGTAGTGCAGTCATGTTCGGGCAGTGTAGGGTGTCGTGATGGGGTGGTGTTTTAGGGTTTAGGGCAGTGCAGTAGTGTTCGGGCAGTGTAGGGGGTCATGCTGGGGAAGGTATTTCAGGGTTTAGGGCAGTGCAGTGGTGTTCGGGCAGTGAAGGAGTCCTGCTGGGGGTTATGTTTCAGGGTTTAGGGCAGTGCAGTGGTGTTCAGCCAGTGTAGGGGGTCATGCTGCGGCTGGTGTTTCAGGGTTTAGGGCCGTGCAGTGGTGTTCGAGCAGAGTGAGGGGTCATGCTGGGGCTGATGTTTTAGGGTTTAGGGCAGTGCATTGGTGTTCAGGCAGTGTAGAGGGTCTTACTGGGAGTGGTGTTTCAGGGTTCAGGGCAGTGCAGAGGTGTTCGGGCAATGTAGGGGGTCTTGCTGGGGGTGGTGTTTCAGGGTTTAGGGCAGTGCAGTGGTGTTCGGGCAGTGTAGGGGGTTGTGCTGGGGGTGGCGTTTCAGGGTTTAGCACAGTGCAGTGGTGTTCGGGCAGTGTAGGGGGCTGCGCTGGGGCTGGTGTTTTAGGGTTTAGGGCAGTGCAGTGGTGTTCTGGCAGTGTAGGGGGTCGTGCTGGGGCTGATTTTTCAGGGTTTAGGGCCGTGCAGTGGTGTTCGGGCAGTGTGAGGGGTCGTGCTGGGGCTGGTGTTTTAGGGTTAGG
The DNA here is from genome assembly GCF_964204655.1 of Triturus cristatus. NCBI lineage: Eukaryota > Metazoa > Chordata > Amphibia > Caudata > Salamandridae > Triturus > Triturus cristatus. The sequence continues at coordinate 1,123,188,972 of NC_140579.1, forward strand.
GCAGTTCAGTGGTGTTCGGGCAGTGTAGGGGGTCGTGCTGGGGCTGGTGTTTTATGGTTTAGGGTAGTGCAGTGGTGTTCGGGCAGTGTAGGGTGTCGTGATGGGGTGGTGTTTTAGGGTTTAGGGCAGTGCAGTGGTGTTCGGGCAGTGTGGGGGGTCGTGCTGGGGGTAGTGTTTTAGGGTTAAGGCAGTGCAGTAGTGTTCGGGGCATGTAGGGGGTCATGCTGGGGGTGGTATTTCAGGGTTTAGGGCAGTGCAGTGGTGTTCGGGCAGTGTAGGAGTCCTGCTGGGGGTGATGTTTCAAGTTTTAGGGCAGTGCAGTGGTGTTTGGGCAGTGTAGGGGGTCTTGCAGGGGGTGGCGTTTTAGGGTTCAGGGCAGTGGTGCAGTGGTGTTAGGGCAGTGTAGAGGGTCTTGCAGGGGGTGGCGTTTCAGGGTTTAGAGCAGTGGTGTTTGAGCAGTGGAGGGGGTCTTGTTGGGGGTTGTGTTTCAGAGTATAGAGCAGCGTAGTGGCGTGCAGGCAGTTTAGGGGGTCATGCTGGGCATGGTGTTTCAGGGTTTAGGGCAGTGCAGTGGTGTCCGGGCAGTGTAGGGGGTTGTGCTGGTGTTTCAGGGTTTAGGGCAGAGCAGTGGTGTTCAGGCAGTGTAGTGGGACGTGCTGGGGGTGGTGTTTCAGGGTTTAGGGCAGAGCAGTGGTGTTCAGGCAGTGTAGGAGGTCGTGCTGGGGGTGGTGTTTCAGGAATTAGGGCAGTGCAGTGGTGTTATGGCAGTGTAGGGAGACGTGGTGGGGGTGGTGTTTTAGGGTTTAGGGCAGAGCAGTGGTGTTTGGGCAGTGTAGGGGTTCGTCCTGGGAGTGGTGTTTCAGGGTTTAGGGCAGTGCAGTGGTGTTCTGGCAGTGTAGGGGGATCGTGCAGGGGGTGGTGTTTCAGGATTTAGGGCAGTGCAGTGGTGTTCGGGCAGTGCAGGGGGCCGTGCAGGGGGTGGTGTTTTAGGGTTTAGGGCAGTGCAGTTGTTTTCGGGCAGTGTAGGGGGTCATGCTGGGGGAGGTATTTCAGGAATTAGGGCAGTGCAGTGGTGTTCTGGCAGTGTAGGGGGACATGCTGGGGGTGGTGTTTTAGGGTTTAGGGCAGAGCAGTGGTGTTTGAGCAGTGTAGGGGGTCATCCTGGGAATGGTGTTTCAGGGTTTAGGGCAGTGCAGTGGTGTTCAGGCAGTGTAGGGGGTCGTGCAGGGGGTGGTGTTTCAGGGTTTATGGCAGTGCATTGGTTTTTGGGCGGTGTAGGGGATCTTGCTGGGTTGGTGTTTCAGGGTTTAGGGCAGTGGTGTTCAGGCAATGTAGAGGGTCTTGCTGGGGGTGGTGTTTCAGGGTTTAGGGCTGTGCAGAGGTGTTCGGGAAATGTAGGGGGTCTTGCTTGTGGTGGTGTTTCAGGGTTTAGGGCAGTGCAGTGGTGTTCGGACAGTGTAGGGGGTCGTGCAGGGGGTGGTGTTTCAGGGTTTATGGCAGTTCACTGGTTTTCGGGCAGTGTAGGGGGTCTTGCGGGGGTGGTGTTTCAGGGTTTAGGGCAGTGGTGTTCAGGCAATGTAGAGGGTCTTGTTGGGGGTGGTGTTTCAGGGTTCAGGGCTGTGCAGAGGTGTTTGGGCAATGTAGGGGGTCTTGCTGGGGGTGGTGTTTCAGGGTTTAGGGCAGTGCAGTGGTGTTCGGGCAGTGTGGGGGGTCGTGTAGGGGGGTGGTGATTCAGGGTTTAGGGCAGTGCAGTGGTGTTCGGGCAGTGTAGGGGGTCATGCTGTGGGTGGTGTTTCAGGGTTTAGGGCAGTACAGTGGTGTTCGGGCAGTGTCGGTTGTAGTGCTGGGGCTGGTGTTTCAGGTTTTAGGGTAGTGAAGGGGTGTTCAGGCAGTGTTGAGGGTCATATTGGGGGTGGTGTTTTAGGGCAGTGCAGTGGTGTTCGGGCAGTGTAGGGGGTCGTGCTGGGGGTGGTGTTTCAGGGTTTAGGGCAGTGCAGTGGTGTTCGGGCAATATAGGGGTCTTGCAGGGGTTGCATTTCAGGGTTTAGGGCAGTGGTGCAGTGGTGTTCGGGCAGTGTAGAGGGTCTTGCAGGGGAAAGCGTTTTAGGGTTTAGGGCAGTGGTGTTCGGGCAGTGGAGGGGGTCGTGCTGGGGCTGGTGTTTCAGGGTTTAGGGCAGTGCAGTGGTGTTCGGGCAGTGTGGGGGGTCGTCTAGGGGGGTGGTGATTCAGGGTTTAGGGCAGTGCAGTGTTGTTCGGGCAGTGTAGGGGGTCATGCTGGGGGTGGTGTTTCAGGGTTTAGGGCAGTACAGTGGTGTTCGGGCAGTGTCGGTGGTAGTGCTGGGGCTGGTGTTTCAGGTTTTAGGGGAGTGAAGGGGTGTTCGGGCAGTGTTGAAGGTCATATTGGGGGTGGTGTTTTAGGGCAGTGCAGTGGTGTTCGGGCAGTGTAGGGGGTCGTGCTGGGGGTGGTGTTTCAGGGTTTAGGGCAGTGCAGTGGTGTTCGGGCAATATAGGGGTCTTGCAGGGGTTGCATTTCAGGGTTTAGGGCAGTGGTGCAGTGGTGTTCGGGCAGTGTAGAGGGTCTTGCAGGGGAACGCGTTTCAGGGTTTAGGGCAGTGGTTTTCGGGCAGTGGAGGGGGTCGTTCTGGGGCTGGTGTTTCAGGATTTAGGGCAGTGCAGTGGTGTTCGGGCAGTGTAGGGGGTCGTGATGGGGGTGGTGTTTCAGGTCTTAGGGCAGAGCAGTGGTGTTCAGGCAGTGTAGTGGTCGTGCTGGCGGTGGTGTTTCAGGGTTTAGAGCAGTGCAGTGGTGTTCGGGCAGTGTAGGGGGTCATGCAGGGAGTGGTGTTTCAGGGTTTAGGGCAGTGCAGTGGTGTTCTGGCAGTGTAGGGGGTCATGCAGGGGGTGGTGTTTCAGGGTTTAGGGTAGTGCAGTGATTTTCGGGGAGCGTAGGGTGTCTTGCTGGGGTGGTGTTTAAGGGTTTAGGGCAGTGTTGTTCAGGCAGTGTAGGGGGTCTTGCTGGGGGTGGTGTTTTATCTTTCAGGGCAGTGCAGAGGTGTTCGGGCAGTGTAGGGGGTCTTGCTGGGGTGGTGTTTCAGGGTTTAGGGCAGTGCAGTGGCGTTCGGGCAGTTTAGGGGGGTCGTGCAGGTGGTGGTGTTTCAGTGTTTAGGGCAGTGCACTGGTTTTCGGGCAGTGTAGGTGGTCTTGCTGGGGGTGGTGTTTCAGGGTTTAGGGCAGTGCAGTGGTGTTCAGGCAGTGTAGGGGGTCATGCTGCGGCTGGTGTTTCAGGGTTTAGGGCCGTGCAGTGGTTTTCGAGCAGTGTGAGGGGTCATGCTGGGGCTGATGTTTTAGGGTTTAGGGCAGTGCAGTGGTGTTCGGGCAGTGTAGGGGCTCATGCTGGGGCTGGTGTTTAAGGGTTAGGGCAGTGCAGTGGTGTTCGGGCAGTGTAGGGGTTGTGCTGGGGCTGGTGTTTTATGGTTTAGGGTAGGGCAGTGGTGTTCGGGCATTGTTGGGGTTCATGCTGGGGTGGTGTTTTAGGGTAGTGCAGTGGTGTTCAGGTAGTGTAGGGGGTCGTGCTTGGGGTAGTGTTTTAGGGTTTAGGGCAGTGAAGTTGTGTTCCGGCAGTGTAGGGGGTCGTGCAGGGGGTGGTGTTTCAGGGTTTAGGGCAGTGCATTGGTTTTTGGGCGGTGTAGGGGGTCTTGCTGGGGTGGTGTTTCAGGGTTTAGGGCAGTGGTGTTCAGGCAATGTAGATGGTCTTGCTGGGGGTGGTGTTTCAGGGTTCAGGGCTGTGCAGAGGTGTTCAGAAAATGTAGGGGGTCTTGCTTGGGGTGGTGTTTCAGGGTTTAGGGCAGTGCAGTGGTGTTCGGACAGTGTAGGGGTCGTGCAGGGGGTGGTGTTTCAGGGTTTATGGCAGTGCACTGGTTTTCGGGCAGTGTAGGGGGTCTTGCTGGGGTGGTGTTTCAGGGTTTAGGGCAGTGCAGAGGTGTTTGGGCAATGTAGGGGGTCTTGCTGGGGGTGGTGTTTCAGGGTTTAGGGCAATGCAGTGGTATTCGGGCAGTGTGGGGGGTCGTGTAGGGGGTGGTGATTCAGGGTTTAGGGCAGTGCAGTGTTGTTCGGGCAGTGTAGGGGGTCATGCTGGGGGTGGTGTTTCAGGGTTTAGGGCAGTACAGTGGTGTTCGGGCAGTGTCGGTGGTAGTGCTGGGGCTGGTGTTTCAGGTTTTAGGGGAGTGAAGGGGTGTTCGGGCAGTGTTGAGGGCCATATTGGGGGTGGTGTTTTAGGGCAGTGCAGTGGTGTTCGGGCAGTGTAGGGTGTCGTGCTGGGGGTGGTGTTTCAGGGTTTAGGGCAGTGCAGTGGTGTTCGGGCAATATAGGGGTCTTGCAGGGGTTGCATTTCAGGGTTTAGGGCAGTGGTGCAGTGGTGTTCGGGCAGTGTAGAGGGTCTTGCAGGAGAAAGCGTTTCAGGGTTTAGGGCAGTGGTTTTCGGGCAGTGGAGGGGGTCGTTCTGAGGCTGGTGTTTCAGGATTTAGAGCAGTGCAGTGGTGTTCGGGCAGTGTAGGGGGTCGTGATGGGGGTGGTGTTTCAGGTCTTAGGGCAGAGCAGTGGTGTTCAGGCAGTGTAGTGGTCGTGCTGGCGGTGGTGTTTCAGGGTTTAGAGCAGTGCAGTGGTGTTCGGGCAGTGTAGGGGGTCATGCAGGGAGTGGTGTTTCAGGGTTTAGGGCAGTGCAGTGGTGTTCTGGCAGTGTAGGGGGTCATGCAGGGGGTGGTGTTTCAGGGTTTAGGGTAGTGCAGTGATTTTCGGGGAGCGTAGGGTGTCTTGCTGGGGTGGTGTTTAAGGGTTTAGGGCAGTGTTGTTCAGGCAGTGTAGGGGGTCTTGCTGGGGGTGGTGTTTTATCTTTCAGGGCAGTGCAGAGGTGTTCGGGCAGTGCAGGGGGTCTTGCTGGGGTGGTGTTTCAGGGTTTAGGGCAGTGCAGTGGCGTTCGGGCAGTTTAGGGGGGTCGTGCAGGGGATGGTGTTTCAGTGTTTAGGGCAGTGCAGTGGTTTTCGGGCAGTGTAGGTGGTCTTGCTGGGGGTGGTGTTTCAGGGTTTAGGGCAGTGCAGTGGTGTTCAGGCAGTGTAGGGGGTCATGCTGCGGCTGGTGTTTCAGGGTTTAGGGCCGTGCAGTGGCTTTCGAGCAGTGTGAGGGGTCATGCTGGGGCTGATGTTTTAGGGTTTAGGGCAGTGCAGTGGTGTTCAGGCAGTGTAGGGGCTCATGCTGGGGCTGGTGTTTAAGGGTTAGGGCAGTGCAGTGGTGTTCGGGCAGTGTAGGGGTTGTGCTGGGGCTGGTGTTTTATGGTTTAGGGTAGTGCAGTGGTGTTCGGGCATTGTTGGGGTTCATGCTGGGGTGGTGTTTTAGGGTAGTGCAGTGGTGTTCAGGTAGTGTAGGGGGTCGTGCTTGGGGTAGTGTTTTAGGGTTTAGGGCAGTGAAGTGGTGTTCCGGCAGTGTAGGGGGTCGTGCAGGGGGTGGTGTTTCAGGGTTTAGGGCAGTGCATTGGTTTTTGGGCGGTGTAGGGGGTCTTGATGGGGTGGTGTTTCAGGGTTTAGGGCAGTGGTGTTCAGGCAGTGTAGAGGGTCTTGCTGGGGGTGGTGTTTCACGGTTCAGGGCAGTGCAGAGGTGTTCGGGCAATGTAGGGGGTCTTGCTGGGGGTGGTGTTTCAGGGTTTAGGGCAGTGCAGTAGCGTTCGGGCAGTGTAGAGGGTCGTACAGGGGGGTGGTGTTTCAGGGTTTAGGGCAGTGCAGTGGTGTTCGGGCAGTGTAGGGGGTCGTGCTGGTGGTGGTGTTTCAGGGTTCAGGACAGTGCAGTGGTGTTCGGGCAGTGTAGGGGGCCGTGCTGGGGCTGGTGTTTTAGGGTTTAGGGCAGTGTAGTGGTGTTCGGGCAGTGTGAGGGGTCGTGCTGGGTGTGGAATTTCAGGGTTTAGGGCAGTGCAGTGGTGTTCGGGCAGTGTAGGAGTCCTGCTGGGGGTGATGTTTCAGGGTTTAGGGCAGTGCAGTTGTATTTGGGCAGTGTAGAGGGTCTTGCAGGGGGTGGCGTTTCAGGGTTTTAGAACAGTGGTGTTCGAGCAGTGTAGGGGGTCTTGCTGGGGGTGGTGTTTCAGGGTATAGAGCAGCGCAGTGGCGTGCGGGCAGTGTAGGGGGTCGTGCTGGGGATGGTGTTTCAGGGTTTAGGGCAGTGCAGTGGTGTCCGGGCAGTGTAGGGGGTCGTGCTGGTGTTTCAGGGTTTAGGGCAGAGCAGTGGTGTTTGGGCAGTGTAGGGGTTCGTCCTGGGAGTGGTGTTTCAGGGTTTAGGTCAGTGCAGTGGTGTTCGGGCAGTGTAGGGGATCGTGCAGGGGGTGGTGTTTCAGGGTTTAGGGCAGTGCAGTGGTGTTCGGGCAGTGCAGGGGGCCGTGCAGGGGGTGGTGTTTCAGGGTTTAGGGCAGTGCAGTGGTTTTCGGGCATTCTAGGGGTTCTTGCTGGGGTGGTGTTTCAGGGATTAGGGCAGTGGTATTCAGGCAGTGTAGGGGGTACTGCTGGGGGTGGAGTTTCAGGGTTCAGGGCATTGCAGAGGTGTTCGGGCAGTGTAGGGGGTCTTGCTGGGGGTGGTGTTTCAGGGTTTATGGCAGTGCAGTGGTGTTCGGGCAGTGTAGAGGGTCGTGCTGGGGGTGGTGTTTCAGGGTTTAGGGCAGTGCAGTGGTGTTGGGGCAGTGTAGGGGGTCGTGCTGGGGGTGGTGTTTTAGGGTTTAGGGCAGTGCAGTGGTGTTCGGGCAGTGTAGGGGGTCGTGCTGGGGCTGGTGTTTCAGGGTTTAGGGCCGTGCAGTGGTGTTCGGGCAGTGTGAGGGGTGGTGCTGGGGCTGGTGTTTTAGGGTTAGGTCAGTGCAGTGGTGTTCGGGCAGTGTAGGGGGTCGTGCTGGGGCTGGTGTTTTATGGTTTAGGGTAGTGCAGTCATGTTCGGGCAGTGTAGGGGGTCATGCTGGGTGTGGTGTTTCAGCGTTTAGGGCAGTGCAGTAGGGTTCGGGCAGTGTAGGGGGTCGTGCTGGGGATGGTGTTTCAGGGTTTAGGGCAGTGCAGTAGTGTTCGGGCAGTGTAGGGGGTCGTGCTGGGGATGGTGTTTCAGGGTTTAGCACAGTGCAGTGGTGTTCGGGCAGTGTAGGGGGCCGTGCTGGGGCTGGTGTTTTAGGGTTTAGGGCTGTGCAGTGGTGTTCGGGAAGTGTAGGGGGTCGTGCTGGGGCTGGTGTTTCAGGGTTTAGGGCCGTGCAGTGGTGTTCGGGCAGTGTGAGGGGTCGTACTGGGGCTGGTGTTTTAGGGTTAGGGCAGTGCAGTGTTGTTCGGGCAGTGTAGGGGGTCATGCTGGGGCTGGTGTTTTATGGTTTGGGGTAGTGCAGTCATGTTCGGGCAGTGTAGGGTGTCGTGATGGGGTGGTGTTTTAGGGTTTAGGGCAGTGCAGTAGTGTTCGGGCAGTGTAGGGGGTCATGCTGGGGGAGGTATTTCAGGGTTTAGGGCAGTGCAGTGGTGTTCGGGCAGTGAAGGAGTCCTGCTGGGGGTTATGTTTCAGTGTTTAGGGCAGTGCAGTGGTGTTCAGCCAGTGTAGGGGGTCATGCTGCGGCTGGTGTTTCAGGGTTTAGGGCCGTGCAGTGGTGTTCGAGCAGAGTGAGGGGTCATGCTGGGGCTTATGTTTTAGGGTTTCGGGCAGTGCATTGGTGTTCAGGCAGTGTAGAGGGTCTTACTGGGAGTGGTGTTTCAGTGTTCAGGGCAGTGCAGAGGTGTTCGGGCAATGTAGGGGGTCTTGCTGGGGGTGGTGTTTCAGGGTTTAGGGCAGTGCAGTAGTGTTCGGGCAATGTAGGGGGTCGTTTAGGGGGGTGGTGTTTCAGGGTTTAGGGCAGTGCAGTGGTGTTCGGGCAGTGTAGGGGGTTGTGCTGGGGGTGGCGTTTCAGGGTTTAGCAAAGTGCAGTGGTGTTCTGGCAGTGTATGGGGTCGTGCTGGGTCTGATTTTTCAGGGTTTAGGGCCGTGCAGTGGTGTTCGGGCAGTGTGAGGGGTCGTGCTGGGGCTGGTGTTTTAGGGTTAGGGCTGTTCAGTGGTGTTCGGGCAGTGTAGGGGGTCGTGCTGGGGCTGGTGTTTTATGGTTTAGGGTAGTGCAGTGGTGTTCGGGCAGTGTAGGGTGTCGTGATGGGGTGGTGTTTTAGGGTTTAGGGCAGTGCAGTGGTGTTCGGGCAGTGTGGGGGGTTGTGCTGGGGTAGTGTTTTAGGGTTAAGGCAGTGCAGTAGTGTTCGGGGCATGTAGGGGGTCATGCTGGGGGTGGTATTTCAGGGTTTAGGGCAGTGCAGTGGTGTTCGGGCAGTGTAGGAGTCCTGCTGGTGGTGATGTTTCAGGTTTTAGGGCAGTGCAGTGGTGTTTGGGCAGTGTAGGGGGTCTTGCAGGGGGTGGCGTTTTAGGGTTCAGGGCAGTGGTGCAGTGGTGTTAGGGCAGTGTAGAGGGTCTTGCAGGGGGTGGCGTTTCAGGGTTTAGAGCAGTGGTGTTCGAGCAGTGGAGGGGGTCTTGTTGGGGGTGGTGTTTCAGAGTATAGAGCAGCGTAGTGGCGTGCGGGCAGTTTAGGGGGTCGTGCTGGGCATGGTGTTTCAGGGTTTAGGGCAGTGCAGTGGTGTCCGGGCAGTGTAGGGGGTTGTGCTGGTGTTTCAGGGTTTAGGGCAGAGCAGTGGTGTTCAGGCAGTGTAGTGGGACGTGCTGGGGGTGGTGTTTCAGGGTTTAGGGCAGAGCAGTGGTGTTCAGGCAGTGTAGGGGGTCGTGCTGGGGGTGGTGTTTCAGGAATTAGGGCAGTGCAGTGGTGTTATGGCAGTGTAGGGAGACGTGGTGGGGGTGGTGTTTTAGGGTTTAGGGCAGAGCAGTGGTGTTTGGGCAGTGTAGGGGTTCGTCCTGGTAGTGGTGTTTCAGGGTTTAGGGCAGTGCAGTGGTGTTCTGGCAGTGTATTGGGATCGTGCAGGGGGTGGTGTTTCAGGATTTAGGGCAGTGCAGTGGTGTTCGGGCAGTGCAGGGGGCCGTGCAGGGGGTGGTGTTTTAGGGTTTAGGGCAGTGCAGTTGTTTTCGGGCAGTGTAGGGGGTCATGCTGGGGGAGGTATTTCAGGAATTAGGGCAGTGCAGTGGTGTTCTGGCAGAGTAGGGGGACATGCTGGGGGTGGTGTTTTAGGGTTTAGGGCAGAGCAGTGGTGTTTGAGCAGTGTAGGGGGTCATCCTGGGAATGGTGTTTCAGGGTTTAGGGCAGTGCAGTGGTGTTCAGGCAGTGTAGGGGGTCGTGCAGGGGGTGGTGTTTCAGGGTTTATGGCAGTGCATTGGTTTTTGGGCGGTGTAGGGGATCTTGCTGGGTTGGTGTTTCAGGGTTTAGGGCAGTGGTGTTCAGGCAATGTAGAGGGTCTTGCTGGGGGTGGTGTTTCAGGGTTCAGGGCTGTGCAGAGGTGTTCGGGAAATGTAGGGGGTCTTGCTTGTGGTGGTGTTTCAGGGTTTAGGGCAGTGCAGTGGTGTTCGGACAGTGTAGGGGGTCGTGCAGGGGGTGGTGTTTCAGGGTTTATGGCAGTTCACTGGTTTTCGGGCAGTGTAGGGGGTCTTGCTGGGGTGGTGTTTCAGGGTTTAGGGCAGTGGTGTTCAGGCAATGTAGAGGGTCTTGTTGGGGGTGGTGTTTCAGGGTTCAGGGCTGTGCAGAGGTGTTTGGGCAATGTAGGGGGTCTTGCTGGGGGTGGTGTTTCAGGGTTTAGGGCAGTGCAGTGGTGTTCGGGCAGTGTGGGGGGTCGTGTAGGGGGGTGGTGATTCAGGGTTTAGGGCAGTGCAGTGGTGTTCGGGCAGTGTAGGGGGTCATGCTGTGGGTGGTGTTTCAGGGTTTAGGGCAGTACAGTGGTGTTCGGGCAGTGTCGGTTGTAGTGCTGGGGCTGGTGTTTCAGGTTTTAGGGTAGTGAAGGGGTGTTCAGGCAGTGTTGAGGGTCATATTGGGGGTGGTGTTTTAGGGCAGTGCAGTGGTGTTCGGGCAGTGTAGGGGGTCGTGCTGGGGGTGGTGTTTCAGGGTTTAGGGCAGTGCAGTGGTGTTCGGGCAATATAGGGGTCTTGCAGGGGTTGCATTTCAGGGTTTAGGGCAGTGGTGCAGTGGTGTTCGGGCAGTGTAGAGAGTCTTGCAGGGGAAAGCGTTTCAGGGTTTAGGGCATTGGTGTTCGGGCAGTGGAGGGGGTCGTGCTGGGGCTGGTGTTTCAGGGTTTAGGGCAGTGCAGTGGTGTTCTGGCAGTGTAGGGGGTCGTGCTGGGGGTGGTGTTTCAGGGTTTAGGGCAGAGCAGTGGTGTTCAGGCAGTGTAGTGGTCGTGCTGGCGGTGGTGTTTCAGGGTTTAGAGCAGTGCAGTGGTGTTCGGGCAGTGTAGGGGGTCGTGCAGGGAGTGGTGTTTCAGGGTTTAGGGCAGTGCAGTGGTGTTCTGGCAGTGTAGGGGGTCATGCAGGGGGTGGTGTTTCAGGGTTTAGGGTAGTGCAGTGATTTTCGGGGAGCGTAGGGTGTCTTGCTGGGGTGGTGTTTAAGGGTTTAGGGCAGTGTTGTTCAGGCAGTGTAGGGGGTCTTGCTGGGGGTGGTGTTTTAAATTTCAGGGCAGTGCAGAGGTGTTCGGGCAGTGTAGGAGGTCTTGCTGGGGTGGTGTTTCACGGTTTAGGGCAGTGCAGTGGCGTTCGGGCAGTTTAGGGGGGTCGTGCAGGGGGGTGGTGTTTCAGTGTTTCGGGCAGTGCAGTGGTTTTCGGGCAGTGTAGGTGGTCGTGCTGGGGGTGGTGTTTCAGGGTTTAGGGCAGTGCAGTGGTGTTCAGGCAGTATAGGGGGTCATGCTGCGGCTGGTGTTTCAGGGTTTAGGGCCGTGCAGTGGTTTTCGAGCAGTGTAGGGGTCATGCTGGGGCTGATGTTTTAGGGTTTAGGGCAGTGCAGTGGTGTTCGGGCAGTGTAGGGGCTCATGCTGGGGCTGGTGTTTAAGGGTTAGGGCAGTGCAGTAGTGTTCGGGCAGTGTAGGGGGTTGTGCTGGGGCTGGTGTTTTATGGTTTAGGGTAGTGCAGTGGTGTTCGGGCAGTGTTGGGGTTCATGCTGGGGTGGTGTTTTAGGGTAGTGCAGTGGTGTTCAGGTAGTGTAGGGGGTCGTGCTTGGGGTAGTGTTTTAGGGTTTAGGGCAGTGAAGTGGTGTTCCGGCAGTGTAGAGGGTCGTGCAGGGGGTGGTATTTCAGGGTTTAGGGCAGTGCATTGGTTTTTGGGCGGTGTAGGGGGTCTTGCTGAGGTGGTGTTTCAGGGTTTAGGGCAGTGGTGTTCAGGCAGTGTAGAGGGTCTTGCTGGGGGTGGTGTTTCAGGGTTCAGGGCAGTGCAGAGGTGTTCGGGCAATGTAGGGTGTCTTGCTGGGGGTGGTGTTTCAGGGTTTAGGGCAGTGCAGTAGTGTTCGGGCAGTGTAGAGGGTCGTACAGGGGGTGGTGTTTCAGGGTTTAGGGCAGTGCAGTGGTGTTCGGGCAGTGTAGGGGGTCGTGCTGGCGGTGGTGTTTCAGGGTTTAGGACAGTGCAGTGGTGTTCGGGCAGTGTAGGGGGCCGTGCTGGGGCTGGTGTTTTAGAGTTTAGGGCAGTGCAGTGGTGTTCGGGCAGTGTGAGGGGTCGTGCTGGGTGTGGAATTTCAGGGTTTAGGGCAGTGCAGTGGTGTTCGGGCAGTGTAGGAGTCCTGCTGGGGGTGATGTTTCAGGGTTTAGGGCAGTGCAGTGGTGTTTGGGCAGTGTAGAGGGTCTTGCAGGGGGTGGCGTTTCAGGGTTTAGAGCAGTGGTGTTCGAGCAGTTTAGGGGGTCTTGTTGGGGGTGGTGTTTCAGAGTATAGAGCAGCGTAGTGGCGTGCGGGCAGTTTAGGGGGTCTTGCTGGGCATGGTGTTTCAGGGTTTAGGGCAGTGCAGTGGTGTCCGGGCAGTGTGGGGGGTTGTGCTGGTGTTTCAGGGTTTAGGGCAGAGCAGTGGTGTTCGGGCAGTGTAGGGGGTCGTACAGGGGGGTGGTGTTTCAGGGTTTAGGGCAGTGCAGTGGTGTTCGGGCAGTGTAGGGGGTCGTGCTGGGGATGGTGTTTCAGGGTTTAGCACAGTGCAGTGGTGTTCGGGCAGTGTAGGGGGCCATGCTGGGGCTGGTGTTTTAGGGTTTAGGGCTGTGCAGTGGTGTTCGGGAAGTGTAGGGGGTCGTGCTGGGGCTGGTGTTTCAGGGTTTAGGGCCGTGCAGTGGTGTTCGGGCAGTGTGAGGGGTAGTACTGGGGCTGGTGTTTTAGGGTTAGGGCAGTGCAGTGGTGTTCGGGCAGTGTAGGGGGTCGTGCTGGGGCTGGTGTTTTATGGTTTAGGGTAGTGCAGTGGTGTTCGGGCAGTGTAGGGTGTCGTGATGGGGAGGTGTTTTAGGGTTTAGGGCAGTGCTGTGGTGTTCGGGCAGTGTAGGGGGTCTTGCAGGGGGTGGCGATTTAGGGTTCAGGGCAATGGTGCAGTGGTGTTCGGGCAGTGTAGAGTGTCTTGCAGGGGGTGGCGTTTCAGGGTTTAGAGCAGTGGTGTTCGAGCAGTGTAGGAGGTCTTGCTGGGGGTGGTCTTCAGGGTATAGAGCAGCGTAGTGGCGTGCGGGCAGTGTAGGGCTTCGTGCTGGGCACTGTGTTTCAGGGTTTAGGGCAGTGCAGTGGTGTCCGGGCAGTGTAGGGGGTCGTGCTGGTGTTTCAGGGTTTAGGGCAGAGCAGTGGTGTTCAGGCAGTGTAGGGGGACGTGCTGGGGGTGGTGTTTCGGGGTTTAGGGCAGAGCAGTGGTGTTCAGGCAGTGTAGGGGGTCGTGATGGGGTGGTGTTTCAGGAATTAGGGCAGTGCCGTGGTGTTATGGCAGTGTAGGGGGACGTGGTGGGGGTGGTGTTTTAGGGTTTAGGGCAGAGCAGTGGTGTTTGGGCAGTGTAGGGGTTCGTCCTGGGAGTGGTGTTTCAGGGTTTAGGACAGTGCAGTGGTGTTCGGGCAGTGTAGGAGGTCGTGCTGGGGGTGGTGTTTCAGGGTCTAGGGCAGTACAGTGGTGTTCGGGCAGTGTAGGGGGTCGTGCTGGGGGTGGTGTTTTAGGGTTTAGGGCAGTGCAGTGGTGTTCGGGCAGTGTAGGGGGTCGTGCTGGGGCTGGTGTTTCAGGGTTTAGGGCAGTGCAGTGGTGTTCGGGCATTGTAGGAGGTCGTGCTGGGGGTGGTGTTTCAGGGTTTAGGGCAGTACAGTGGTGTTCGGGCAGTGTAGGGGGTCATGCTGGGGCTGGTGTTTCAGGGTTTAGGGCAGTGCAGTGGTGTTCGGGCAGTGTAGGGGGTCGTAAAGGGGGGTGGTGTTTCAGGGTTTTGGGCAGTGCAGTGGTGTTCGGGCAGTGTAGGGGGTCATGGTGGGGCTGGTGTTTCAGGGTTTAGAGCCGTGCAGTGGTGTTCGGGCAGTGTGAGTGGTCGTGCTGGAGCTGGTGTTTTAGGGTTATGGCAGTACAGTGGTATTCGGGTAGTGTAGGGGGTCGTGCTGGGGCTGGTGTTTTATGGTTTAGGGCAGTGCAGTGGTGTTTGAGCAGTGTAGGGTGTCGTGAATCGTGATGGGGTGGTGTTTTAGGGTTTAGGGCAGTGCAGTGGTGTTTGGGCAGTGTGGGGGTCGTGCTGTGGGTGGTGTTTTAGGGTATAGGGTTTTGCAGTAGTGTTCGGGCAGTGTAGGGGATCATGCTGGGGGTGGTATTTCAGGGTTTAGGGCAGTGCAGTGGTGTTCGGGCAGTGTAGGAGTCGTGCTGGGGGTGGTGTTTTATGGTTTAGGGTAGTGCAGTGGTGTTCGGGCAGTGTTGAGGGTCATGCTGGGGGTGGTGTTTTAGGTTAGTGCAGTGGTGTTCCGGTAGTGTAGGGTGTCGTGCAGGGGGTGGTGTTTTAGGGTGTAGGGCAGTGAAGTGGTGTTCGGGCAGTGTGGGAGGGTCGTGCTGGGGGTTGTGTTTTAGGGTTTTGGGCAGTGCAGTGGTGTTCGGGCAGTGTACGGGGTCGTGCTGGGGTGGTGTTTCAGGGTTTAGGGCAGTGCAGTGGTGTTCGAGCAGTGTAAGGTGTCGTGATGGGGTGGGGTTTTAGGGTTTAGGGCAGTGCAGTGGTGTTTGGGCAGTGTGGGGGTCGTGCTGGGGGTGGTGTTTTAGGGTATAGGGCAGTGCAGTAGTGTTCGGGCAGTGTAGGGGATCATGCTGGGGGTGGTATTTCAGGGTTTAGGGCAGTGCAGTGGTGTTCGGGCAGTGTAGGAGTCGTGCTGGGGTTGATGTTTCAGGGTTTAGGGCAGTGCAGTGGTGTTCGGGCAGTGTAGGGGGTCTTGCAGGAGGTGGCGTTTTAGGGTTCAGGGCAGTGGTGCAGTGGTGTTCGGGCAGTGTAGAGGGTCTTGCAGGGGGTGGCGTTTCAGGGTTTAGAGCAGTGGTGTTCGAGCAGTGTAGGGGGTATTGCTGGGGGTGGTGTTTCAGGGTATAGAGCAGCGCAGTGGCATGCGGGCAGTGTAGGGGGTCGTGCTGGGGATGGTGTTTCAGGGTATAGGGCAGTGCAGTGGTGTTCGGGCAGTGTAGGGGTCGTGCTGGTGTTTCAGGGTTCAGGGCAGAGCAGTGGTGTTCAGGGAGTGTAGGGGGACGTGCTGGGGGTGGTGTTACAGGGTTTAGAGCAGAGCAGTGGTGTTCAGGCAGTGTAGGGGGTTGCGCTGGGGGTGGTATTTCAGGAATTAGGGCAGTGCAGTGGTGTTCTGGCAGTGTAGGGGGACGTGGTGGGGGTGGTGTTTTAGGGTTTAGGGCAGTGCAGTGGTGTTCGGGCAGTGTAGGGCGTCTTGCTGGGGTTGGTGTTTCAGGGTTTATGGCAGTGCAGTGGTGTTCGGGCAGTGTAGGGGGTCATGCTGTGGGTGGTGTTTCAGGGTTTAGGGCAGTGCAGTGGTGTTTAGACAGTGTAGGGGGTCGTGCTGGGGTGGTGTTTCAGGGTTTAGGGCAGTGCGGTGGTGTGCGGGTAGTGTAGGGGGTTGTATTGTGGGTGGTGTTTCAGGGTTTAAGGCAGTGCAGTGGTGTTCGGGCAGTGTAGGGGGTCATGTTGGGTGTGGTGTTTCAGGGTTTAGGGCAGTGCAGTGGTGTTCGGGCAATGTAGGGGGTCTTGCAGGGGGTGGCGTTTCAGGGTTTAGGGCAGTGGTGTTCGGGCAGTGTAGGGGGTCTTGCTGGGGGTGGCCTTTCAGGGTTTAGGGCAGTGCAGTGGTGTTCGGGCAGTGTAGGGGTTCGTGCTGGGGCTGGTGTTTCAGGGTTTAGGGCAGTGCAGTGGTGTTCGGGCAGTGTGAGGGGTCGTGCTGGGGCTGGTGTTTTAGGGTTAGGGCAGTGCAGTGGTGTTTGGGCAGTGTAGCGGGTCCTGCTGGGGGTGGTGTTTCAGGGTTCAGGGCATTGCAGAGGTGTTCGGGCAGTATAGGGGGTCATGCTGGGGGTGACGTTTCAGGGTTTATGGCAGTGCAGTGATGTTCGGGCAGTGTAGGGGGTCGTGCTGGGGGTGGTGTTTGAGGGTTTGGGGCAGTGCAGTGGTGTTTGGGCAGTGTAGGGGGTCATGCTGGGGTGGTGTTTCAGGGTTTAAGGCAGTGCAGTGGTGTTCGGGCAGTGTAGGGGGTCATGCTGGGTGTGGTGTTTCAGGGTTTAGGGCAGTGCAGTGGTGTTCGGGCAATGTAGGGGGTCTTTCAGGGAGTGGCATTTCAGGGTTTAGGGCAGTGGTGCAGTGGTGTTCGGGCAGTGAAGAGGGTCTTGCAGGGGGTGGCGTTTCAGGGTTTAGGGCAGTGGTGTTCGGGCAGTGTAGGGGGTCTTGCTGGGGGTGGCATTTCAGGGTTTAGGGCAGTGCAGTGGTGTTCGGACAGTGTAGGGGGTCATGCTGGGGCTGGTGTTTCAGGGTTTAGGGCAGTGCAGTGGTGTTCGGGCAGTGTAGGGGGTCGTACAGGGGGGTGGTGTTTCAGGGTTTAGGGCAGTGCAGTGGTGTTCGGGCAGTGTAGGGGGTCATGCTGGGGCTGGTGTTTCAGTGTTTAGAGCAGTGCAGTGGTGTTCGGGCAGTGTGAGGGGTCGTGCTGGGGCTGGTGTTTTAGGGTTAGGGCAGTGCAGTGGTATTCGGGTAGTGTAGGGGGTCGCGCTGGGGCTGGTGTTTTATGGTTTAGGGTAGTGCAGTGGTGTTCGGGCAGTGTTGAGGGTCATGCTGGGGGTGGTGTTTTAGGTTAGTGCAGTGGTGTTCCGGTAGTGTAGGGTGTCGTGCAGGGGGTCGTGTTTTAGGGTTTAGGGCAGTGAAGCGGTGTTCGGGCAGTGTGGGGGGTCGTGCTGGGGGTAGTGTTTTAGGGTTTAGGGCAGTGCAGTGTTGTTAAGGCAGTGTATGGGGTCGTGCTGGGGTGGTGTTTCAGGGTTTAGGGCAGTGCAGTGGTGTTCGAGCAGTGTAGGGTGTCGTGAATCGTGATGGGGTGGTGTTTTAGGGTTTAGGGCAGTGCAGTGGTGTTTGGGCAGTGTGGGGGTCATGCTGGGGGTGGTGTTTTAGGGTATAGGGTTGTGCAGTAGTGTTTGGGCAGTGTAGGGGATCATGCTGGGGGTGGTATTTCAGGGTTTAGGGCAGTGCAGTGGTGTTCGGGCAGTGTAGGAGTCGTGCTGGGGGTGATGTGTCAGGGTTTAGAGCAGTGCAGTGGTGTTCGGGCAGTGAAGGGGGTCTTGCAAGGGGTGGCGTTTTAGGGTTCAGGGCAGTGGTGCAGTGGTGTTTGGGCAGTGTAGAGGGTCTTGCAGGGGGTGGCGTTTAAGGGTTTAGAGCAGTGGTGTTCGAGCAGTGTAGGGGGTATTGCTGGGGGTGGTGTTTCAGGGTATAGAGCAGCGCAGTGGCGTGCGGGCAGTGTAGGGGGTCGTGCTGGGGATGGTGTTTCAGGGTTTACGGCAGTGCAGTGGTGTTCGGGCAGTGTAGGGGTCGTGCTGGTGTTTCAGGGTTCAGGGCAGAGCAGTGGTGTTCAGGCAGTGTAGGGGGACGTGCTGGGGTGGTGTTTCAGGGTTTAGAGCAGAGCAGTGGTGTTCAGGCAGTGTAGGGGGTTGTGCTAGGGGTGGTATTTCAGGAATTAGGGCAGTGCAGTGGTGTTCTGGCAGTGTAGGGGGTCGTGCTGGGGGTAATGTTTTAGGGTTTAGGGCAGTGCAGTGGTGTTTGGGCAGTGTAGGGGGTCGTGCTGGGGCTGGTGTTTCAGGGTTTAGGGCCGTGCAGTGGTGTTTGGGCAGTGTGAGGGGTCGTGCTGGGGCTGGTGATTTATGGTTTAGGGTAGTGCAGTGGTATTCGGGCAGTGTTGAGGGTCATGCTGGGGGTGGTGTTTTAGGGTAGTGCAGTGGTGTTCCGGTAGTGTAGGGTGTCGTGCAGGAGGGGTGTTTTAGGGTTTAGGGCAGTAAAGTGGTGTTCAGGCAGTGTGGGGGGTCGTGCTGGGGGTAGTGTTTTAGTGTTTTGGGCAGTGCAGTGGTGTTCGGGCAGTGTAAGGGGTCGTGCTGGGGTGGCGTTTCAGGGTTTAGGGCAGTGCAGTGGTGTTCGAGCAGTGTAGGGTGTCGCGATGGGGTGGTGTTTTACGGTTTAGGGCTGTGCAGTGGCGTTCGGGCAGTGTAGGGGGTCATGCTGGGTGTGGTGTTTCAGGGTTTAGGGCAGTGCAGTGGTGTTCGGGCAGTGTAGGGGGTCATGCTGGGTGTGGTGTTTCAGGGTTTAGGGCAGTGCAGTGGTGTTCGGTGAATGTAGGGGGTCTTTCAGGGGTGGCATTTCAGGGTTTAGGGCAGTGGTGCAGTGATGTTCGGGCAGTGTAGAGGGTCTTGCAGGGGGTGGTGTTTCAGGGTTTAGGGCAGTGGTGTTCAGGCAGTGTAGGGGGTCTTGCTAGAGGTGGCGTTTCAGGGTTTAGGGCAGTGGTGTTCAGTCAGTGTAGGGGGTCTTGCTGGGGGTGACGTTTCAGGGTTTAGGGCAGTGCAGTGGTGTTCGGGCAGTGTAGGGGGTAGTGCTGGGGCTGGTGTTTCAGGGTTTAGGGCAGTGCAGTGGTGTTCGGGCAGTGTAGGGGGTCGAACAGGGGGGTGGTGTTTCAGGGTTTAGGGCAGTGCAGTGGTGTTCGAGCAGTGTAGGGGGTCGTGCTGGGGCTCGTGTTTCAGTGTTTAGGGCTGTGCAGTGGTGTTCGGGCAGTGTGAGGGGTCGTGCTGGGGCTGGTGTTTTAGGGTTAGGGCAGTGCTGTGGTATTCGGGTAGTGTAGGGGGTCGTGCTGGGGCTGGTGTTTTATGGTTTAGGGTAGTGCAGTTGTGTTCGGGCAGTGTTGAGGGTCATGCTGGGGGTGGTGTTTTAGGATAGTGCAGTGGTGTTCCGGTAGTGTGGGGTGTCATGCAGGGGGTGGTGTTTTAGGGTTTAGGGCAGTGAAGTGGTGTTCGGGCAGTGTGGGGGTCGTGCTGGGGGTAGTGTTTTAGGGATTAGGGAAGTGCAGTGGAGTTCGGGCAGTGTAAGGGGTCGTGCTGGGGTGGTGTTTCAGGGTTTAGGGCAGTGCAGTGGTGTTCAAGCAGTGTAGGGTGTCGTTATGGGGTGGTGTTTTAGGGTTTAGGGCAGTGCAGTGGTGTTCGGGCAGTGTGGGGGGTCATGCTGGGGGTGGTGTTTTAGGGTTTACGGCAGTGCAGTAGTGTTCGGGCCGTGTAGGGGGTCATGCTGGGGGTGGTATTTCAGGGTTTAGGGCAGTGCAGTGGTGTTCGAGCAGTGTAGGAGTCGTGCTGGGGGTGATGTTTCAGGATTTAGGGCAGTGCAGTGGTGTTCGGGCAGTGAAGGGGGTCTTGCAGGGGGTGGCGTTTTAGGGTTCAGGGCAGTGGTGCAGTGGTGTTTGGGCAGTGTAGAGCATCTTGCAGGGGGTGGCGTTTCAAGGTTTAGAGCAGTGGTGTTCGAGCAGTGTAGGGGGCCTTGCTGGGGGTGGTGTTTCAGGGTATAGAGCAGCGCAGTGGCGTGCGGGCAGTGTAGGGGGTCGTGCTGGGGATGGTGTTTCAGGGTTTAGGGCAGTGCAGTGGTGTTCGGGCAGTGTAGGGGTCGTGCTGGTGTTTCAGGGTTCAGGGCAGAGCAGTGGTGTTCAGGCAGTGTAGGAGTTTGTGCTGGGGGTGGTATTTCAGTAATTAGGGCAGTGCAGTGGTGTTCTGGCAGTGTTGGTGGATGTGGTGGGGGTGGTGTTTTAGGGTTTAGGGCAGTACAGTGGTGTTCGGGCAGTGTAGGGGGTCTTGCTGAGGGTGGTGTTTCAGGGTTTATGGCAGTGCAGTGGTGTTCAGGCAGTGTAGGGGGTCGTGCTGGGGTGGTGTTTCAGGGTTTAGGGCAGTGCGGTGGTGTGCAGGTAGTGTAGGGGGTCAAGCTGTGGGTGGTGTTTCAGGGTTTAAGGCAGTGCAGTGGTGTTCGAGTAGTATAGGGTGTCCTGCTGGGTGTGGTGTTTCAGGGTTTAGGGCAGTGCAGTGGTGTTCGGGCAATGTAGGGGGTCTTGCAGGGGGTGGGATTTCAGGGTTTAGGGCAGTGGTGCAGTGGTGTTCGGGCAGTGTAGAGGGCTTTGCAGGGGGTGGCATTACAGGGTTTAGGGCAGTGGTGTTCGGGCAGTGTAGGGGGTCTTGCTGGGGGTGGTGTTTCAGTGTTTAGGGCAGTGCAGAGGTGTTTGGGCAGTGTAGGGGGTCATGCTGGGGCTGGTGTTTCAGGGTTTAGGGCCGTGCAGTGGTGTTCGGGCAGTGTGAGGGGTTGGCTGGGGCTGGTGTTTTATGGTTTAGGGTAGTGCAGTGGTATTCAGGCAGTGTTGAGGGTCATGCTGGGGGTGGTGTTTTAGGGTAGTGCAGTGGTGTTCCGGTAGTGTAGGGTGTCGTGCAGGGGGAGGGTTTTAAGGGTTTAGGGCAGTAAAGTGGTGTTCGGGCAGTGTAGGGGTTCGTGCTGGGGCTGGTGTTTCAGGGTTTAGGGCAGTGCAGTGGTGTTCGGGCAGTGTGAGGGGTCGTGCTGGGGCTGCTGTTTTAGGGTTAGGGCAGTGCAATGGTGTTCGGGCAGTGTAGGGGGTCGTGCTGGGGCTGGTGTTTTATGGTTTAGGGTAGTGCAGAGGTGTTCAGGCAGTGTTGAGGGTCATATTGGGGGTCGTGTTTTAGGGTAGTGCAGTGGTGTTCCAGTAGTGTAGGGTGTCGTGCAGGGGGTGGTGTTTTAGGGTTTAGGGCAGTGAAGTGGTGTTCGGGCAGTGTGGGGGGTCGTGCAGGGGCTGGTGTTTCAGGGTTTAGGGCCGTGCAGTGGTGTTCGGGCAGTGTGAGGGGTTGGCTGGGGCTGGTGTTTTATGGTTTAGGGTAGTGCAGTGGTATTCAGGCAGTGTTGAGGGTCATGCTGGGGGTGGTGTTTTAGGGTAGTGCAGTGGTGTTCCGGTAGTGTAGGGTGTCGTGCAGGGGGAGGGTTTTAAGGGTTTAGGGCAGTAAAGTGGTGTTCGGGCAGTGTAGGGGTTCGTGCGGGGGCTGGTGTTTCAGGGTTTAGGGCAGTGCAGTGGTGTTCGGGCAGTGTGAGGGGTCGTGCTGGGGCTGCTGTTTTAGGGTTAGGGCAGTGCAATGGTGTTCGGGCAGTGTAGGGGGTCGTGCTGGGGCTGGTGTTTTATGGTTTAGGGTAGTGCAGAGGTGTTCAGGCAGTGTTGAGGGTCATATTGGGGGTCGTGTTTTAGGGTAGTGCAGTGGTGTTCCAATAGTGTAGGGTGTCGTGCAGGGGGTGGTGTTTTAGGGTTTAGGGCAGTGAAGTGGTGTTCGGGCAGTGTGGGGGGTCGTGCAGGGGCTGGTGTTTCAGGGTTTAGGGCCGTGCAGTGGTGTTTGGGCAGTGTGAGGGGTCATGCTGGGGCTGGTGTTTTATGGTTTAGGGTAGTGCAGTGTTATTCGGGCAGTGTTGAGGGTCATGCTGGGGGTGGTGTTTTAGGGTAGTGCAGTGGTGTTCCGGTAGTGTAGGGTGTCGCGCAGGGGGTTGTTTTAGGGTTTAGGGCAGTAAAGTGGTGTTCAGGCAGTGTGGGGGGTCGTGCTGGGGGTAGTGTTTTAGGGTTTAGGGCAGTGCAGTGGTGTTCGGGCAGTGTAAGGGGTCGTGCTGGGGTGGTGTTTCAGGGTTTAGGTCAGTGCAGTGGTGTTCGAGCAGTGTAGGGTGTCGTGATGGGGTGGGGTTTTAGGGTTTAGGGCAGTGCAGTGGTGTTCGGGCAGTGTAGGGGGTCATGCTGGGTGTGGTGTTTCAGGGTTTAGGGCAGTGCAGTGGTGTTCGGGCAGTGTAGGGGGTCATGCTGGGTGTGGTGCTTCAGGGTTTAGGGCAGTGAAGTTGTGTTCAGGGAATGTAGGGGGTCGTGCTGGGGCTGGTGTTTCAGGGTTTAGGGCAGTGCAGTGGTGTTCGGGCAGTGTAGGGGGTCATACAGGGGGGTGGTGTTTCAGGGTTTAGGGCAGTGCAGTGGTGTTCGGGCAGTGTAGGGGGTCGTGCTGGGGCTGGTGTTTCAGGGTTTATGGCCGTGTAGTGGTTTTCGGGCAGTGTGAGTTGTCGTGCTGGGGCTGGTGTTTTAGGGTTAGGGCAGTGCAGTGGTATTCGGGTAGTGTAGGGGGTCGTGCTGGGGCTGGTGTTTTATGGTTTAGGGTAGTGCAGTGGTGTTCGGGCAGTGTTGAGGGTCATGCTGGGGGTGGTGTTTTAGGGTAGTGCAGTGGTGTTCCGGTAGTGTAGGGTGTCATGCAGGGGGTGGTGTTTTAGGGTTTAGGGCAGTGAAGTGGTGTTCGGGCAGTGTGGGGGTCGTGCTGGGGGTAGTTTTTTAGGGTTTAGGGCAGTGCAGTGGTGTTCAGGCAGTGTAAGGGGTTGTGCTGGGGTGGTGTTTCAGGGTTTAGGGCAGTGCAGTGGTGTTCAAGCAGTGTAGGGTGTCGTGATGGGGTGGTGTTTTAGGGTTTAGGGCAGTGCAGTGGTGTTCGGGCAGTGTGGGGGGTCATGCTGGGGGTGGTGTTTTAGGGTTTAGGGCAGTGCAGTAGTGTTCGGGCAGTGTAGGGGGTCATGCTGGGGTGATATTTCAGGGTTAAGGATGGTGCAGTGGTGTTCGGGCAGTTTAGGGGGTCATGCTGGGGGTGGTGTTTCAGGGTTTAGGGCAGTGCAGTGGTGTTCGGAGAATATAGGGGGTCTTGCAGGGGGTGGCATTTCAGGGTTTAGGGCAGTGGTGCAGTGGTGTTCGGGCAGTGTAGAGGGTCTTGCAGGAGAAGGCGTTTCAGGTTTTAGGGCAGTGGTGTTCGGGCAGTGGAGGGGGTCGTGCTGGGGCTGGTCTTTCAGGGTTTAGGGCAGTGCAGTGGTGTTCGGGCAGTGTAGGGGGTCTTGCAGGGGGTGGCGTTTTAGGGTTCAGGGCAGTGGTGCAGTGGTGTTCGGGCAGTGTAGAGCGTCTTGCAAGGGGTGGCGTTTCAGGGTTTAGAGCAGTGGTGTTCGAGCAGTGTAGGGGGTCTTGCTGGGTGTGGTGTTTCAGGGAATAGAGCAGCGCAGTGGCGTGCGGGCAGTGTAGGGGGTCGTGCTGGGGATGGTGTTTTAGGGTTTAGGGCAGTGCAGTGGTTTTCGGGCAGTGTAGGGGTCGTTCTGGTGTTTCAGGGTTCAGGGCAGAGCAGTGGTGTTCAGGCAGTGTATGGGGACTTGCTGGGGGTGGTGTTTCAGGGTTTAGGGCAGAACAGTGGTGTTCAGGCAGTGTAGAGGGTTGTGCTGGGGGTGGTATTTCAGGAATTAGGGCAGTGCAGTGGTGTTCTGGATGTGTAGGGGGACGTGGTGGGGGTGGTGTTTTAGGGTTTAGGGCCGTGGTGCAGTGGTGTTCGGGCAGTGTAGAGGGTCTTGCAGGGGGTGGTGTTTCAGGGTTTAGGGCAGTGGTGTTCGGGCAGTGTAGGGGGTCTTACTGGGGGTGGTGTTTCAGGGTTTAGGGCAGTGCAGTGGTGTTCGGGCAGTGTTGGGGGTCGTGCTGGGGCTGATGTTTCAGGGTTTAGGGCAGTGCAGTGGTGTTTGGGCAGTGAGAGGGGTCATGCTGGGGCTGGTGTTTTAGGGTTAGGGCAGTGCAGTGGTGTTCGGGCAGTGTAGGGGGTCGTGCTGGGGCTGGTGTTTTATGGTTTAGGGTAGTGCAGTGGTGTTCGGGCAGTGTTGAGGGTCATATTGGGGGTGGTGTTTTAGGGTAGTGCAGTGGTGTTCCGATAGTGTAGGGTGTCGTGGATGGGGTAGTGTTTTAGGGTTTAGGGCAGTGCAGTGGTGTTCGGGCAGTGTAAAGGGTCGTGCTGGGGAGGTATTCCAGGGTTTAGGGCAGTGCAGTGGTGTTCGATCAGTGTAGGTTGTCGTGATGGGGTGGTGTTTTAGGGTTTAGAGCAGTGCAGTGGTGTTCGGGCAGTGTAGGGGGTCGTGCTGGGGGTGGTGTTTTAGGGATTAGGGCAGTGCAGTGGTGTTCGGGCAGTGTAGGGGGTCATGCTGGGTGTGGTGTTTCAGGGTTTAGGGCAGTGTAGTGGTGTTCGGGCAATGTAGGGGGTCTTTGAGGGGTGGCGTTTCAGGGTTTAGGGCAGTGGTGCAGTGGTGTTCGGGCAGTGTAGAGGGTCTTGCAGGGGGTGGCGTTTCAGGGTTTAGGGCAGTGGTGTTCGGGCAGTGTAAGGGGTCTTGCTAGAGGTGGCGTTTCAGGGTTTAGGGCAGTGGTGTTCAGGCAGTGTAGGGGGTCTTGCTGGGGGTGGAGTTTCAGGGTTTAGGGCAGTGCAGTGGTGTTCGGGCAGTGTAGGGGGTCATGCCGGGGCTGGTGTTCATGGTTTAGGGCAGTGCAGTGGTGTTCGGGCAGTGTAGGGGGTCGTACAGGGGGGTGGTGTTTCAGGGTTTAGGGCAGTGCAGGGGTGTTCGGGCAGTGTAGGGGGTCGTGCTGGGGCTGGTGTTTCAGGGTTTAGGGCCGTGCAGTTGTGTTCGGGCAGTGTGAGGGGTCATGCTGTGGCTGGTGTTTTAGGGTTAGGGCAGTGCAGTGTTGTTCGGGTAGTGTAGGGGGTCGTGCTGGGGCTGATGTTTTATGGTTTAGGGTAGTGCAGTGGTGTTTGGGCAGTGTTGAGGGTCATGCTGGGGGTGGTGTTTTAGGGTAGTGCAGTGGTGTTCCGGTAGTGTAAGGTGTCGTGCAGGGAGTGGTGTTTTAGAGTTTAGGGCAGTGGTGTTCGGGCAGTGTAGGGGGTCTTGCTAGAGGTGGCGTTTCAGGGTTTAGGGCAGTGGTGTTCAGGCAGTGTAGGGGGTCTTGCTGGGGGTGGCGTTTCAGGGTTTAGGGCAGTGCAGTGGTGTTCGGGCAGTGTAGGGGGTCGTGCTGGGGCTGGTGTTTTAGGGTTAGGGCAGTGGAGTGGTGTTCGGGCAGTGTAGGGTCTCGTGCTGGGGCTGATGTTTTATGGTTTAGGGTAGTGCTTGGGTTTTCAGGCAGTGTTGAGGGTAATATTGGGGGTGGTATTTTAGGGTAGTGCAGTGGTGTTCGGGTAGTGTAGGGTGTCGTGCAGGGGTGGTGTTTTAGGGTTTAGGGCAGTGAAGTGGTATTCGGGCAGTGTAGGGGGTCTTGCTGGGGGTGGTGTTTCAGGGTTTATGGCAGTGCAGTGGTGTTCGGGCAGTGTAGGGGGTCGTGCTGGGGGTGCTGTTTCAGGGTTTAGGGCCGTGCAGTGGTGTTCGGGCAGTGTAGGGGGTCATGCTGGGGTGGTGTTTCAGGGTTTAGGGCAGTGCGGTGGTGTGCGGGTAGTGTAAGGGGTCGTGCTGTGGGTGGTGTTTCAGGGTTTAAGGCAGTGCAGTGGTGTTCGGGCAGTGTAGGGGGTCATGCTGGGTGTGGTGTTTCAGGGTTTAGGGCAGTGCAGTGGTGTTCGGGCAATGTAGGGGGTCTTGCAGGGGGTGGCATTTTAGGGTTTAGGGCAGTGGTGCAGTGGTGTTCAGGCAGTGTAGAGGGTCTTGCAGGGGGTGGCGTTTCAGGGTTTAGGGCAGTGGTGTTCGGGCAGTGTAGGGGGTCTTGCTGGGGGTGGCCTTTCAGGGTTTAGGGCAGTGCAGTGGTGTTCGGGCAGTGTAGGGGGTCATGCTGGGGCTGGTGTTTCAGGCTTTAGGGCAGTGCAGTGGTGTTCGGGCAGTGAGCGGGGTCATGCTGGGGCTGGTGTTTTAGGGTTAGGGCAGTGCAGTGGTGTTCGGGCAGTGTAGGGGGTAGTGCTGGGGCTGGTGTTTTATGGTTTAGGGTAGTGCAGTGGTGTTCGGGCAGTATTGAGGGTCATATTGGGGGTGGTGTTTTAGGGTAGTGCAGTGGTGTTCCGGTAGTGTAGGGTGTCGTGCAGGGGGTGGTGTTTTAGGGTTTAGGGCAGTGAAGTGGTGTTCGGGCAGTGTAAGGGGTCATGCTGGGGAGGTATTCCAGGGTTAAGGGCAGTGCAGTGGTGTTCGAGCAGTGTAGGGTGTCTTGATGGGGTGGTGTTTCAGGGTTTAGGGCAGTGCAGGGGTGTTCGGGCAGTGTAGGGGGTCGTGCTGGGGCTGGTGTTTCAGGGTTTAGGGCCGTGCAGTTGTGTTCGGGCAGTGTGAGGGGTCATGCTGTGGCTGGTGTTTTAGGGTTAGGGCAGTGCAGTGTTGTTCGGGTAGTGTAGGGGGTCGTGCTGGGGCTGATGTTTTATGGTTTAGGGTAGTGCAGTGGTGTTCGGGCAGTGTTGAGGGTCATGCTGGGGGTGGTGTTTTAGGGTAGTGCAGTGGTGTTCCGGTAGTGTAAGGTGTCGTGCAGGGAGTGGTGTTTTAGAGTTTAGGGCAGTGGTGTTCGGGCAGTGTAGGGGGTCTTGCTAGAGGTGGCGTTTCAGGGTTTAGGGCAGTGGTGTTCAGGCAGTGTAGGGGGTCTTGCTGGGGGTGGCGTTTCAGGGTTTAGGGCAGTGCAGTGGTGTTCGGGCAGTGTAGGGGGTCGTGCTGGGGCTGGTGTTTTAGGGTTAGGGCAGTGGAGTGGTGTTCGGGCAGTGTAGGGGCTCGTGCTGGGGCTGATGTTTTATGGTTTAGGGTAGTGCTTGGGTTTTCAGGCAGTGTTGAGGGTAATATTGGGGGTGGTATTTTAGGGTAGTGCAGTGGTGTTCGGGTAGTATAGGGTGTCGTGCAGGGGTGGTGTTTTAGGGTTTAGGGCAGTGAAGTGGTATTCGGGCAGTGTAGGGGGTCTTGCTGGGGGTGGTGTTTCAGGGTTTATGGCAGTGCAGTGGTGTTCGGGCAGTGTAGGGGGTCGTGCTGGGGGTGCTGTTTCAGGGTTTAGGGCCGTGCAGTGGTGTTCGGGCAGTGTAGGGGGTCATGCTGGGGTGGTGTTTCAGGGTTTAGGGCAGTGCGGTGGTGTGCGGGTAGTGTAAGGGGTCGTGCTGTGGGTGGTGTTTCAGGGTTTAAGGCAGTGCAGTGGTGTTCGGGCAGTGTAGGGGGTCATGCTGGGTGTGGTGTTTCAGGGATTAGGGCAGTGCAGTGGTGTTCGGGCAATGTAGGGGGTCTTGCAGGGGGTGGCATTTTAGGGTTTAGGGCAGTGGTGCAGTGGTGTTCAGGCAGTGTAGAGGGTCTTGCAGGGGGTGGCGTTTCAGGGTTTAGGGCAGTGGTGTTCGGGCAGTGTAGGGGGTCTTGCTGGGGGTGGCCTTTCAGGGTTTAGGGCAGTGCAGTGGTGTTCGGGCAGTGTAGGGGGTCATGCTGGGGCTGGTGTTTCAGGCTTTAGGGCAGTGCAGTGGTGTTCGGGCAGTGAGCGGGGTCATGCTGGGGCTGGTGTTTTAGGGTTAGGGCAGTGCAGTGGTGTTCGGGCAGTGTAGGGGGTCGTGCTGGGGCTGGTGTTTTATGGTTTAGGGTAGTGCAGTGGTGTTCGGGCAGTATTGAGGGTCATATTGGGGGTGGTGTTTTAGGGTAGTGCAGTGGTGTTCCGGTAGTGTAGGGTGTCGTGCAGGGGGTGGTGTTTTAGGGTTTAGGGCAGTGAAGTGGTGTTCGGGCAGTGTAAGGGGTCATGCTGGGGAGGTATTCCAGGGTTAAGGGCAGTGCAGTGGTGTTCGAGCAGTGTAGGGTGTCTTGATGGGGTGGTGTTTTAGGGTTTAGGGCAGTGCAGTGGTGTTCGGGCAGTGTGGGGGGTCGTGCTGGGGGTGGTGTTTTAGGGTTTAGGGCAGTGCAGTGGTGTTCGGGCAGTGTAGGGGGTCATGCTGGGTGTGGTGTTTCAGGGTTTAGGGCAGTGCAGTGGTGTTCAGGCAATATAGGGGGTCTTTAAGGAGTGGCGTTTCAGGGTTTAGGGCAGTGGTGCAGTGGTGTTCGGGCAGTGTAGAGGGTCTTGCAGGGGGTGGCGTTTCAGGGTTTAGGGCAGTGGTGTTCGGGCAGTGTAGGGGGTCTTGCTAGAGGTGGCGTTTCAGGGTTTAGGGCAGTGGTGTTCAGGCAGTGTAGGGGGTCTTGCTGGGGGTGGCGTTTCAGGGTTTAGGGCAGTGCAGTGGTGTTCGGGCAGTGTAGGGGGTCGTGCCGGGGCTGGTGTTTCAGGGTTTAGGGCAGTGCAGTGGTGTTCGGGCAGTGTAGGGGGTCGTACAGGGGGGTGGTGTTTCAGGGTTTAGGGCAGTGCAGGGGTGTTCGGGCAGTGTAGGGGGTCATGCTGGGGCTGGTGTTTCAGGGTTTAGGGCCATGCAGTGGTGTTCGGGCAGTGTGAGGGGTCATGCTGGGGCTGGTGTTTTAGGGTTAGGGCAGTGCAGTGGTGTTCGGGTAGTGTAGGGGGTCGTGCTGGGGCTAGTGTTTTATGGTTTAGGGTAGTGCAGTGGTGTTCGGGCAGTGTTGAGGGTCATGCTGGGGGTGGTGTTTTAGGGTAGTGCAGTGGTGTTCCGGTAGAGTAGGGTGTCGTGCAGGGAGTGGTGTTTTAGAGTTTAGGGCAGTGGTGTTCAGGCAGTGTAGGGGGTCTTGCTAGAGGTGGCGTTTCAGGGTTTAGGGCAGTGGTGTTCAGGCAGTGTAGGGGGTCTTGCTGGGGGTGGCGTTTCAGGGTTTAGGGCAGTGCAGTGGTGTTCGGGCAGTGTAGGGGGTCGTGCTGGGGCTGGTGTTTTAGGGTTAGGGCAGTGCAGTGGTGTTTGGGCAGTGTAGGGGCTCGTGCTGGGGCTGGTGTTTTATGGTTTAGGGTAGTGCTTGGGTGTTTGGGCAGTGTTGAGGGTAATATTGGGGGTGGTGTTTTAGGGTAGTGCAGTGGTGTTCCGGTAGTGTAGGGTGTCGTGCAGGGGGTGGTGTTTTAGGGTTAGGGCAGTGAAGTGGTGTTCGGGCAGTGTGGGGGGTCGTGCTGGGGGTAGTGTTTTAGGGTTTAAGGCAGTGCAGTGGTGTTTGGGCAGTGTAGGGGGTTGTGCTGGGGCTGGTGTTTTATGGTTTAGGGTAGTGCAGTGGTGTTCGGGCAGTGTTGGGGGTCATGCTGGGGGTGGTGTTTTAGGGTAGTGCAGTGGTGTTCAGGTAGTGTAGGGTGTTGTGCTGGGGGTAGTGTTTTAGGGTTTAGGGCAGTGAAGTTGTGTTTGGGCAGTGTAGGTGGTCGTGCAAGGGGTGGTGTTTCAGGGTTTAGGGCAGTGTAGGGGGTCATGCTGCGGCTGGTGTTTCAGGGCTTACGGCTGTGCAGTGATGTTCAAGCAGTGTGAGGGGTAATGCTTGGGCTGATGTTTTAGGGTTTAGGGCAGTGCAGTGGTGTTCGGGCAGTGTAGGGGGTCGTGCTGGGGCTGGTGTTTAAGGGTTAGGGCAGTGCAGTGGTGTTCGGGCAGTGTAGGGGGTTGTGCTGGGGCTGGTGTTTTATGGTTTAGGGTAGTGCAGTGGTGTTCGGGCAGTGTTGGGGGTCAGGCTGGGGGTGGTGTTTTAGGGTAGTGCAGTGGTGTTCAGGTAGTGTAGGGTGTTGTGCTGGGGGTAGTGTTTTAGGGTTTAGGGCAGTGAAGTTGTGTTTGGGCAGTGTAGGTGGTCGTGCAAGGGGTGGTGTTTCAGGGTTTAGGGCAGTGCATTGGTTTTCGGGCGGTGTAGGGGGTCTTGCTGGGGTGGTGTTTCAGGGTTTAGGGCAGTGGTGTTCGGGCAGTGTTGAGGGTCATGCTGGGGTGGTGTTTTAGGGTAGTGCAGTGGTGTTCCGGTAGTGTAGGGTGTTGTGCAGGGGGTGGTGTTTTAGGGTTTAGGGCAGTGAAGTGGTGTTCGGGCAGTGTGGGGGGTCATGCTGGGGGTAGTGTTTTAGGGTTTAGGGCAGTGCAGTGGTGTTCGGGCAGTGTAAGGGGTCGTGCTGGGGTGGTGTTTCAGGGTTTAGGGCAGTGCAGTGGTGTTCGAGCAGTGTAGGGTGTCGTGATGGGGTGGTGTTTTAGGGTTTAGGGCAGTGCAGTGGTGTTAGGGCAGTGTGGGGGGTCGTGCTGGGGGTGGTGTTTTAGGGTTTAGGGCAGTGCAGTAGTGAAGTAAAATCACAGGGCTAGCGGAATCCCACTGAGACAGCACCGGATTTAAGAATGACTCAATCTAGTAATAAGGTGAAACATTTTTTTTACTTATTCACCAGGGGTGTGCACTATTGGTTAGCACCCGCCAGCACAATGCCGTTCCAATACTTGGAATATACATATGAAAAAACACAGCACCAAATGCACCACTCAATTCATATAATACAAATAAGTCCAAGTCTTCAAAGTAGTACGTATTCCAAAAAGGTTCTTCTTTATTGTTCAATTTAAAATGTGAATTTTTTGACAACAGCAAAAGCAGCCGACGCGTTTTGTCCAACTTTGGACTTCTTCAGGGCTGCAACAAATTTTTATTCACAAAACACGAAAAGTAAGTGACATACATAAAGACAGAAGCACAAATAGCACATGCAGTACATTTATAAATATTAAAAAAACATGTTAAACAAGAGCATATTGTTATCAAATAGTGACAGGCTCGTATGAGCACATCATAATGCGGCTAAAAAGGCTACAACGATAACCAACAACATTACAGTAAAATACTGTATACATTGAAATATCAAATCAATGTTATAGTGAGGCATAGGGGCACTCCTCAGCATATGTCACATGTTTAGGATGACCCTTGAAACATATTACGGGGAACGAAGGACTGGGGAAAAAATATGGGTGAAAGAACGAGAAAAAAGGAAAGACATCACCCAAGTGAGATAAGGAGAAAGCAGTCAAGTGAAGGGAAACCAGCTAGTGGTGATAAAACTAACAAATAAGAAAGAGACGAAGACAGCGTCTATAGCCAGATAAACACTCAATCTGTACCCACCTAAGATCGTAGTTTGAAATATAAGCACATATGGTTCTGATTGGCTCAAATAGAGAGTCTAACACAATCCAGTCGGATATGGTATATCCTTGGTATAAGATCACAGTCCCTGAAAGGGAAAGAGGGTCACATCAGAGGTTCTATGGGGAAACAAGAAAATTCACCAGAACGATTGTCGTAAAAGGGTCAGAGTATAAACCTACTTACTGTGTAAAAAAGGAAATGAATAATACTAATTAGAATTTGGATGTTCAGAAACGATGTTCCTAAACCATCAGTGACAAGCCATAGTCGAATGGTCGGTATAAACGTAAATTCCTCCAATGATAAGAACGAATTTGTCTTATCGTGGGATACCTATGAAAAAAGGGGGACATGTTTGAGGCATGTTTCTCACGAGGGATGGACGTTTTACAGTTAAAATGAAACGAGGCAGAGAGAGTCTAGCCAGAGTCCTTGAAGGTCAAGAACGTGAACAAGGGTAAAAAGGTGTGTAACAATAACATCAATGTCAGTGATAGCCATGAATTAAGCCTATCCTGCGCAAAGCAAGATAAAAAGTGCCAAGAATTCTGTAAAACCTACGTTTAGCAAACAGGGAGTGTCTAAGAGGTGACGGTTATTTAAATAAATAAAACATAACCTCAAAAACTATCCGTAACGCGCTATTATCATCATGCACCATGACCCTCCATGAAGGCATGATAGAAAGCTTCTTACCCGATTCAGTATCCAAGAACGAAGTCAAAGGGAAGCGTCCGCCCCGTCCGGTAATAGCGACATCAACTAGTCAGGAAAACTTGTTTAAATAGTGTAAGGTATCAGGCTGAGATAGATAACACCTGTGAGCAATTCCCATGTGTCGGGAGTCCAAACCATGGGTCTGGCGTCAGCCGAAGGGGCAAAGTATCGAACAGCCGGTCGCCATGATGGAACGATGACCAAAGCCTGTAAACTAGTTACCCGTATCGTCCACAGAGCACCTGGGAGGCTGGAGAAGGCCTGTTCAATGGCAGAAGAGACCCAACTGGCCCGGACGCTCATACCTTCTGCATGCATGTCAAAGCCAGCCGTGCAATAACATGTGACCATGAGAAGTATTCATCGCAGAACTCCATATCATAGGAATTCGCCATCACATAAGGAGCTTATTCAATATATACATGAGCCCTGAAGAAGTCTCGTGTGAGACGAAACGCGTTGGCTACGGTTATGAGAATATATGAATTACAAGATATCTGCGATCAAGATAAATAAAGAAGAAAAACTCTACAATTTGTGTCACATGCTCTGATTATATGAGAAGTGTATAGTGTATAGTGCTGAACCACTTGTGTTCATATAGTCAGGAAAACTTGTTTAAATAGTGTAAGGTATCAGGCTGAGATAGATAACACCTGTGAGCAATTCCCATGTGTCGGGAGTCCAAACCATGGGTCTGGCGTCAGCCGAAGGGGCAAAGTATCGAACAGCCGGTCGCCATGATGGAACGATGACCAAAGCCTGTAAACTAGTTACCCGTATCGTCACGTTAACGGAAAAATCATAATCATAAGTATGCAGAAACACTCTCCATTACACCTAATGTAAGTTCCCAGAATAGTGTAGGGTCACCTGTAAGCAGTGCAGTAATAAAAGAAACTTTGATTCAATTAGTATATATATTATAACAAAAACGAACTGCTTTTCTAGACACGACCATTATAAGCCGTCCATACCCAAGTCTGAACCGGGTTAATATCTGAAACTACTAATCATCATAAAGTATGTGTGAAGCGTACGTGGTTGTATGGAGAAAAAACGGTCGCCACAAACGTGTGTCCTAAGTCCGCCGCCATCTTTAAGTGGCCAGAATACAGATAGTATATATATTATTACAAAAACGAACTGCTTTTCTAGACACGACCATTATAAGCTGTCCATACCCATGTGTGAACCGGGTTAATATCTGGAACTACTAATCATCCTAGAGTATGTGTGAAGCGTGCGTGGTTGTATGGAGAAACAACGGTCTCCACCAACATATGTCCTAAGTCCGCCGCCATCTTAAGTGGCCAGAATACAGATCGCTTCCGTATAATTGATGCCTCAAAAGCGTCGAGTGCGCTACCCTGAAGGGGTAAATCCATGATTAACAATAACCCAATAATTGATGCCTCAAGTGCGTCGAGTGCGCTACCCTAGAGAGGTGGCGGACGCCCATAAGTTTGCCAACGTAAGGGAAGAGAATAAGCTGGATATATCTTAGTAAGCAGGCATGACAAAAAAGGAAACCAAGTTGAGAAACACGGTCAGTCACAGGTAGACCAGGTGCAAAATATCAGGGGGGCGAATGAAACCAGAAAGCCCACCGGGGAAACGGTAAGGGGACAATCAAGAAATATCCCCAAAACCGGTCATGTACATTGCAGGGCAACAGTCCCAAAGTTATAGTACCCATGAGTCATATGTCATATGGCAAGGGGTGCCCAGAGGAACAAAATGGGACGGGACGGGAATACAATTAAGGGAACAGAGCATGGTTAAAGAATGGAATGTCATCACATAAATATGTTAAGCATTGTGTCCAGCAAGGACATTAGTGACGTCATTAGAAAACATATCTGATTCGAATACAGATTAGAAACACAGAGGTCATCTGGAGAGGGAAACGGTTGGGTGGTCTTGTAGATTTCAGAGAAAATAATGCATTTCGGATTCAGTGTTGTGACCCATCTCTACGCATCGAAGTCTACAAATCCAACTTGCTTCATTTCTCCTCAGGTCCTGTTCCCTATTCCCACCCCTAGGGGAGATCCGTATGTGATCAATGCCAAAAAACCACAGCTCATCCAAATTATGTTGCTGTTCCTGGCAGTGCAATGTTAGAGGGTATCTCAGATCCCCATTCTTGACTGCCCTCAGATGTTCCTGTATCCTGACTTTTAATTCTCTCTTCGTGCTACCTACATATATCTTATTGCATGGGCATCCCAGTATATATGTCACGAATTTAGTTCTACACGTAATGATGTGTTTAATCGTATGCACTCTGCCGGTGTTAAATTCAAAGGTGCGAGTTCTGTTTTTACCTACTTTGCAGACGGAACACTGGGTACATGTGAAAAACCCACCCTGGCCATCCCTCATCCAATTAGGGGCTTTGGGTGACAGAACCAAGCTGGGGCAAAGCATATTTCTTAAGTTTTTTCCCCGTCTGTAGGTAACCTTTGGGTGTTTGGTGATCTCATTCCTGAGGCCTGGGACCTCCTCAAGTAATCTCCAATGTTTACGTAGGATGTTATAAATTCTGCTACTGTCCCTGTTGTAACCCGTTACTAGGGCAGTAGGTGAGCTTCTCCCTGTCATACTTGGTGTTCTCACTGCAAGTGTGCTTTCCCGCTTGATATTCAATGCCCTTTTTTCAGTTTTATCCATCAGGCTGGCAGGATAACCTCTTTCCAAGAACCTTTTTTTCGTTTCTGTTAGATTTTGAACAAATGACTCATGGGTACTACAGACCCTTCTCATTCTCACCATTTCACCGAATGGGATGTTGTTAACCACATGTCGGGGGTGAGCACTGTCATAGTGTAAAACACTGTTGCAGGCTGTAGATTTGCGATGGATAGTACTTTGTATTGTATTGTTGTTAATAAAAAATTGGATGTCTAGGAAATCAATCCTCTCTTTGTTCCAGTTTATGGTCAGTCGGATATTGTACGGATTATCATTTAGATAGTTATAGTATTCCATGAGTTCTGGGACAGGTCCATTCCAGATGATGATAATATCGTCGATGTACCTGCCCCAGAATAATACATAATCCGTCCATGCAGAAGAGTGTCTGCCCCAGGCATGCACCCGCTCATACCAGCCCATAAAAAGGCCGGCATAAGCGGGTGCAAACCTAGAGCCCATTGCAGTGCCCTGTATCTGTTGGTACCACCCATTGTCATGCATGAAATAGTTTTTAGAGAGAATTATGTCCGTCATCTCCATCAACATCTCATTGTGGCCCAGGTGGTCGGCCGTTCTTTGTCCCAGAAAGAACTCCATGGCCCTAACGCCAAACTCCTTTTTGATGCTGGTGTAGAGGCTAGTGACATCAAAGGTCACAAAAATCATTGAATCCAACCACTCCAGGCCCTCAAATTTCGAAAGGATATCCTTACTGTCCTTTATATATGCAGGCAGTTGTTGTACCAGTGGTTGGAGAAAGCCATCCACGTACTCAGATAATCTTTCCGTGGGGGAATTGATACCTGAGATTATTGGGCGCCCCGGGGGGAAGGGGCCACCCTTGTGGACCTTGGGTAGGATGTATATACATGGAAAGGTGGGTTCCATGACCGTCAGATATCTACACTCTTTCTCGTCAATGAGCCCAATCTCAGTGCAGTAGTGTTCGGTCAGTGTAGGGGGTCATGCTGGGGGTGGTATTTCAGGGTTTAGGGCAGTGCAGTGGTTTTCGGGCAGTGTAGGGGGTCTTGCACGGGGTGGCGTTTTAGGGTTCAGGGCAGTGGTGCAGTGGTGTTCGGGCAGTGTAGGGGGTCTTGGTGGGGTGGTGTTTCAGGGTATAGGGCAGCGCAGCGGGGTGCGGGCAGTGTAGGGGGTCATGCTGGGGATGGTGTTTCAGGGTTTAGGGCAGAGCAGTGGTGTTCTGGCAGTGTAGGGGGACCTGCTGGGGGTGGTGTTTTAGGGTTTAGGGCAGAGCAGTGGTGTTTGGGCAGTGTAGGGGTTCGTCCTGGGAGTGGTGTTTCAGGGTTTAGGGCAGTGCAGTGGTGTTCGGGCAGTGTAGGGGATTGTGCTGGGGGTGGTGTTTTAGGGTTTAGGGCAGAGCAGTGGTGTTTGGGCAGTGTAGGGGTTCGTCCTGGGAGTGGTGTTTCAGGTTTTAGGGCAGTGCAGTGGTGTTCGGGCAGTGTAGGGGATCGTGCAGGGGGTGGTGTTTTAGGGTTTAGGGCAGTGCAGTGGTGTTCAGGCAGTGTAGGTGGTCCTGCTGGGGGTGGTGTTTCAGGGTTCAGGGCAGTGCAGAGGTGTTCGGGCAGTGTAGGGGGTCTTACTGGGGATGGTGTTTCAGGGTGTAGGGCAGTGCAGTGGTGTTCGGGCAGTGTAGGGGGTCTTGCAGGGGGTGGCGTTTTAGGGTTCAGGGCAGTGGTGCAGTGGTGTTCGGGCAGTGTAGGGGGTCTTGGTGGGGGTGGTGTTTCAGGGTATAGGGCAGCGCAGTGGGGTGCGGGCAGTGTAGGGGGTCATGCTGGGGATGGTGTTTCAGGGTTTAGGGCAGAGCAGTGGTGTTCTGGCAGTGTAGGGGGACCTGCTGGGGGTGGTGTTTTAGGGTTTAGGGCAGAGCAGTGGTGTTTGGGCAGTGTAGGGGTTCGTCCTGGGAGTGGTGTTTCAGGGTTTAGGGCAGTGCAGTGGTGTTCGGGCAGTGTAGGGGATTGTGCTGGGGGTGGTGTTTTAGGGTTTAGGGCAGAGCAGTGGTGTTTGGGCAGTGTAGGGGTTCGTCCTGGGAGTGGTGTTTCAGGTTTTAGGGCAGTGCAGTGGTGTTCGGGCAGTGTAGGGGATCGTGCAGGGGGTGGTGTTTTAGGGTTTAGGGCAGTGCAGTGGTGTTCAGGCAGTGTAGGTGGTCCTGCTGGGGGTGGTGTTTCAGGGTTCAGGGCAGTGCAGAGGTGTTCGGGCAGTGTAGGGGGTCTTACTGGGGGTGGTGTTTCAGAGTTTATGGCAGTGCAGTGGTGTTCGGGCAGTGTAGGGTGTCGTGCTGGGGCTGGTGTTTCAGGCTTTAGGGCAGTGCAGTGGTGTTCGGGCAGTGAGCGGGGTCATGCTGGGGCTGGTGTTTTAGGGTTAGGGCAGTGCAGTGGTGTTCGGGCAGTGTAGGGGGTCGTGCTGGGGCTGGTGTTTTATGGTTTAGGGTAGTGCAGTGGTGTTCGGGCAGTGTTGAGGGTCATATTGGGGGTGGTGTTTTAGGGTAGTGCAGTGGTGTTCCGGTAGTGTAGGGTGTCGTGCAGGGGGTGGTGTTTTAGGGTTTAGGGCAGTGAAGTGGTGTTCGGGCAGTGTAAGGGGTCATGCTGGGGAGGTATTCCAGGGTTTAGGGCAGTGCAGTGGTGTTCGAGCAGTGTAGGGTGTCGTGATGGGGTGGTGTTTTAGGGTTTAGGGCAGTGCAGTGGTGTTCGGGCAGTGTGGGGGGTCGTGCTGGGGGTGGTGTTTTAGGGTTTAGGGCAGAGCAGTGGTGTTTGGGCAGTGTAGGGGTTCGTCCTGGGAGTGGTGTTTCAGGTTTTAGGGCAGTGCAGTGGTGTTCGGGCAGTGTAGGGGATCGTGCAGGGGGTGGTGTTTTAGGGTTTAGGGCAGTGCAGTGGTGTTCAGGCAGTGTAGGTGGTCCTGCTGGGGGTGGTGTTTCAGGGTTCAGGGCAGTGCAGAGGTGTTCGGGCAGTGTAGGGGGTCTTACTGGGGATGGTGTTTCAGGGTGTAGGGCAGTGCAGTGGTGTTCGGGCAGTGTAGGGGGTCTTGCAGGGGGTGGCGTTTTAGGGTTCAGGGCAGTGGTGCAGTGGTGTTCGGGCAGTGTAGGGGGTCTTGGTGGGGGTGGTGTTTCAGGGTATAGGGCAGCGCAGTGGGGTGCGGGCAGTGTAGGGGGTCATGCTGGGGATGGTGTTTCAGGGTTTAGGGCAGAGCAGTGGTGTTCTGGCAGTGTAGGGGGACCTGCTGGGGGTGGTGTTTTAGGGTTTAGGGCAGAGCAGTGGTGTTTGGGCAGTGTAGGGGTTCGTCCTGGGAGTGGTGTTTCAGGGTTTAGGGCAGTGCAGTGGTGTTCGGGCAGTGTAGGGGATTGTGCTGGGGGTGGTGTTTTAGGGTTTAGGGCAGAGCAGTGGTGTTTGGGCAGTGTAGGGGTTCGTCCTGGGAGTGGTGTTTCAGGTTTTAGGGCAGTGCAGTGGTGTTCGGGCAGTGTAGGGGATCGTGCAGGGGGTGGTGTTTTAGGGTTTAGGGCAGTGCAGTGGTGTTCAGGCAGTGTAGGTGGTCCTGCTGGGGGTGGTGTTTCAGGGTTCAGGGCAGTGCAGAGGTGTTCGGGCAGTGTAGGGGGTCTTACTGGGGGTGGTGTTTCAGAGTTTATGGCAGTGCAGTGGTGTTCGGGCAGTGTAGGGTGTCGTGCTGGGGCTGGTGTTTCAGGCTTTAGGGCAGTGCAGTGGTGTTCGGGCAGTGAGCGGGGTCATGCTGGGGCTGGTGTTTTAGGGTTAGGGCAGTGCAGTGGTGTTCGGGCAGTGTAGGGGGTCGTGCTGGGGCTGGTGTTTTATGGTTTAGGGTAGTGCAGTGGTGTTCGGGCAGTGTTGAGGGTCATATTGGGGGTGGTGTTTTAGGGTAGTGCAGTGGTGTTCCGGTAGTGTAGGGTGTCGTGCAGGGGGTGGTGTTTTAGGGTTTAGGGCAGTGAAGTGGTGTTCGGGCAGTGTAAGGGGTCATGCTGGGGAGGTATTCCAGGGTTTAGGGCAGTGCAGTGGTGTTCGAGCAGTGTAGGGTGTCGTGATGGGGT
Source organism: Triturus cristatus (assembly GCF_964204655.1). Classification (NCBI taxonomy): domain Eukaryota; kingdom Metazoa; phylum Chordata; class Amphibia; order Caudata; family Salamandridae; genus Triturus; species Triturus cristatus. The sequence goes on from NC_140579.1 coordinate 1,123,226,643, forward strand.
GGTGTTTTTAGGGTTTAGGGCAGTGCAGTGGTGTTCGGGCAGTGTGGGGGGTCGTGCTGGGGGTGGTGTTTTAGGGTTTAGGGCAGTGCAGTGGTGTTCGGGCAGTGTAGGGGGTCATGCTGGGTGTGGTGTTTCAGGGTTTAGGGCAGTGCAGTGGTGTTCAGGCAATATAGGGGGTCTTTAAGGAGTGGCGTTTCAGGGTTTAGGGCAGTGGTGCAGTGGTGTTCGGGCAGTGTAGAGGGTCTTGCAGGGGGTGGCGTTTCAGGGTTTAGGGCAGTGGTGTTCGGGCAGTGTAGGGGGTCTTGCTAGAGGTGGCGTTTCAGGGTTTAGGGCAGTGGTGTTCAGGAAGTGTAGGAGGTCTTGCTGGGGGTGGCGTTTCAGGGTTTAGGGCAGTGCAGTGGTGTTCGGGCAGTGTAGGGGTTCATGCCGGGGCTGGTGTTTCAGGGTTTAGGGCAGTGCAGTGGTGTTCGGGCAGTGTAGGGGGTCGTACAGGGGGGTGGTGTTTCAGGGTTTAGGGCAGTGCAGGGGTGTTCGGGCAGTGTAGGGGGTCGTGCTGGGGCTGGTGTTTCAGGGTTTAGGGCCATGCAGTGGTGTTCGGGCAGTGTGAGGGGTCATGCTGGGGCTGGTGTTTTAGGGTTAGGGCAGTGCAGTGGTGTTCGGGTAGTGTAGGGGGTCGTGCTGGGGCTGGTGTTTTATGGTTTAGGGTAGTGCAGTGGTGTTCGGGCAGTGTTGAGGGTCATGCTGGGGGTGGTGTTTTAGGGTAGTGCAGTGGTGTTCCGGTAGAGTAGGGTGTCGTGCAGGGAGTGGTGTTTTAGAGTTTAGGGCAGTGGTGTTCGGGCAGTGTAGGGGGTCTTGCTAGAGGTGGCGTTTCAGGGTTTAGGGCAGTGGTGTTCAGGCAGTGTAGGGGGTCTTGCTAGGGGTGGCGTTTCAGGGTTTAGGGCAGTGCAGTGGTGTTCGGGCAGTGTAGGGGGTCGTGCTGGGGCTGGTGTTTTAGGGTTAGGGCAGTGCAGTGGTGTTCGGGCAGTGTAGGGGCTCGTGCTGGGGCTGGTGTTTTATGGTTTAGGGTAGTGCTTGGGTGTTTGGGCAGTGTTGAGGGTAATATTGGGGGTGGTGTTTTAGGGTAGTGCAGTGGTGTTCCGGTAGTGTAGGGTGTCGTGCAGGGGGTGGTGTTTTAGGGTTAGGGCAGTGAAGTGGTGTTCGGGCAGTGTGGGGGATCGTGCTGGGGGTAGTGTTTTAGGGTTTAAGGCAGGGCAGTGGTGTTTGGGCAGTGTAGGGGGTTGTGCTGGGGCTGGTGTTTTATGGTTTAGGGTAGTGCAGTGGTGTTCGGGCAGTATTGGGGGTCATGCTGGGGGTGGTGTTTTAGGGTAGTGCAGTGGTGTTCAGGGAGTGTAGGGTGTCGTGCTGGGGGTAGTTTTTTAGGGTTTAGGGCAGTGCAGTGGTGTTCAGGCAGTGTAGGGGGTCATGCTGCGGCTGGTGTTTCAGGGCTAACGGCTGTGCAGTGGTGTTCGGGCAGTGTAGGGGGTTGTGCTGGGGCTGGTGTTTTATGGTTTAGGGTAGTGCAGTGGTGTTCGGGCAGTGTTGGGGGTCATGCTGGGGGTGGTGTTTTAGGGTAGTGCAGTGGTGTTCAGGTAGTGTAGGGTGTTGTGCTGGGGGTAGTGTTTTAGGGTTTAGGGCAGTGAAGTTGTGTTTGGGCAGTGTAGGTGGTCGTGCAAGGGGTGGTGTTTCAGGGTTTAGGGCAGTGCATTGGTTTTCGGGCGGTGTAGGGGGTTTTGCTGGGGTGGTATTTCAGGGTTTAGGGCAGTGGTGTTCGGGCAGTGTTGAGGGTCATGCTGGGGTGGTGTTTTAGGGTAGTGCAGTGGTGTTCCGGTAGTGTAGGGTGTTGTGCAGGGGGTGGTGTTTTAGGGTTTAGGGCAGTGAAGTGGTGTTCGGGCAGTGTGGGGGGTCATGCTGGGGGTAGTGTTTCAGGGTTTAGGGCAGTGCAGTGGTGTTCGAGCAGTGTAGGGTGTCGTGATGGGGTGGTGTTTTAGGGTTTAGGGCAGTGCAGTGGTGTTAGGGCAGTGTGGGGGGTCGTGCTGGGGGTGGTGTTTTAGGGTTTAGGGCAGTGCAGTAGTGTTCGGTCAGTGTAGGGGGTCATGCTGGGGGTGGTATTTCAGGGTTTAGGGCAGTGCAGTGGTGTTCGGGCAGTGTAGGGGGTCTTGCACGGGGTGGCGTTTTAGGGTTCAGGGCAGTGGTGCAGTGGTGTTCGGGCAGTGTAGGGGGTCTTGGTGGGGGTGGTGTTTCAGGGTATAGGGCAGCGCAGCGGGGTGCGGGCAGTGTAGGGGGTCATGCTGGGGATGGTGTTTCAGGGTTTAGGGCAGAGCAGTGGTGTTCTGGCAGTGTAGGGGGACCTGCTGGGGGTGGTGTTTTAGGGTTTAGGGCAGAGCAGTGGTGTTTGGGCAGTGGAGGGGTTCGTCCTGGGAGTGGTGTTTCAGGGTTTAGGACAGTGCAGTGGTGTTCGGGCAGTGTAGGGGATTGTGCTGGGGGTGGTGTTTTAGGGTTTAGGGCAGAGCAGTGGTGTTTGGGCAGTGTAGGGGTTCGTCCTGGGAGTGGTGTTTCAGGTTTTAGGGCAGTGCAGTGGTGTTCGGGCAGTGTAGGGGATCATGCAGGGGGTGGTGTTTTAGGGTTTAGGGCAGTGCAGTGGTGTTCAGGCAGTGTAGGTGGTCCTGCTGGGGGTGGTGTTTCAGGGTTCAGGGCAGTGCAGAGGTGTTCGGGCAGTGTAGGGGGTCTTACTGGGGATGGTGTTTCAGGGTGTAGGGCAGTGCAGTGGTGTTCGGGCAGTGTAGGGGGTCTTGCAGGGGGTGGCGTTTTAGGGTTCAGGGCATTGGTGCAGTGGTTTTCGGGCAGTGTAGGGGGTCTTGGTGGGGGTGGTGTTTCAGGGTATAGGGCAGCGCAGTGGGGTGCGGGCAGTGTAGGGGGTCATGCTGGGGAAGGTGTTTCAGGGTTTAGGGCAGAGCAGTGGTGTTCTGGCAGTGTAGGGGGACCTGCTGGGGGTGGTGTTTTAGGGTTTAGGGCAGAGCAGTGGTGTTTGGGCAGTGTAGGGGTTCGTCCTGGGAGTGGTGTTTCAGGGTTTAGGGCAGTGCAGTGGTGTTCGGGCAGTGTAGGGATTGTGCTGGGGGTGGTGTTTTAGGGTTTAGGGCAGAGCAGTGGTGTTTGGGCAGTGTAGGGGTTCGTCCTGGGAGTGGTGTTTCAGGTTTTAGGGCAGTGCAGTGGTGTTCGGGCAGTGTAGGGGATCGTGCAGGGGGTGGTGTTTTAGGGTTTAGGGCAGTGCAGTGGTGTTCAGGCAGTGTAGGTGGTCCTGCTGGAAGTGGTGTTTCAGGGTTCAGGGCAGTGCAGAGGTGTTCGGGCAGTGTAGGGGGTCTTACTGGGGGTGGTGTTTCAGAGTTTATGGAAGTGCAGTGGTGTTCGGGCAGTGTAGGGTGTCGTGCTGGGGGTGGTGTTTCAGGGTTTAAGGCAGTGCAGTGGTGTTCAGGCAGTGTAGGGGGTCGTGCTGGGGTGGTGTTTCAGGGTTTAGGGCAGTGCAGTGGTGTGCGGGTAGTGTAGTGGGTCATGCTGTGGGTGGTGCTTCAGGGTTTAAGGCAGTGCAGTCATGTTCGGGCAATGTAGGGGGTCTTTTAGGGGGTGGCATTTCAAGGTTTAGGACAGTGGTGCAGTGGTGTTCGGGCAGTGTAGAAGGTCTTGCAGGGGGTGGCGTTTCAGGGTTTAGGGTAGTGCAGTGGTGTTCGGGCAGTGTAGGTGGGTCATGCAGGGGGGTGGTGTTTCAGTGTTTAGGGCAGTGCAGTGGTTTTCGGGCAGTGTAGGTGGTCGTGCTGTGGGTGGTGTTTCAGGGTTTAGGGCAGTGCAGTGGTGTTCAGGCAGTGTAGGTGGTCCTGCTGGGGGTGGTGTTTCAGGGTTCAGGGCAGTGCAGAGGTGTTCGGGCAGTGTAGGGGGTCTTACTGGGGATGGTGTTTCAGGGTGTAGGGCAGTGCAGTGGTGTTCGGGCAGTGTAGGGGGTCTTGCAGGGGGTGGCGTTTTAGGGTTCAGGGCAGTGGTGCAGTGGTTTTCGGGCAGTGTAGGGGGTCTTGGTGGGGGTGGTGTTTCAGGGTATAGGGCAGCGCAGTGGGGTGCGGGCAGTGTAGGGGGTCATGCTGGGGATGGTGTTTCAGGGTTTAGGGCAGAGCAGTGGTGTTCTGGCAGTGTAGGGGGACCTGCTGGGGGTGGTGTTTTAGGGTTTAGGGCAGAGCAGTGGTGTTTGGGAAGTGTAGGGGTTCGTCCTGGGAGTGGTGTTTCAGGGTTTAGGGCAGTGCAGTGGTGTTCGGGCAGTGTAGGGATTGTGCTGGGGGTGGTGTTTTAGGGTTTAGGGCAGAGCAGTGGTGTTTGGGCAGTGTAGGGGTTCGTCCTGGGAGTGGTGTTTCAGGTTTTAGGGCAGTGCAGTGGTGTTCGGGCAGTGTAGGGGATCATGCAGGGGGTGGTGTTTTAGGGTTTAGGGCAGTGCAGTGGTGTTCAGGCAGTGTAGGTGGTCCTGCTGGGGGTGGTGTTTCAGGGTTCAGGGCAGTGCAGAGGTGTTCGGGCAGTGTAGGGGGTCTTACTGGGGATGGTGTTTCAGGGTGTAGGGCAGTGCAGTGGTGTTCGGGCAGTGTAGGGGGTCTTGCAGGGGGTGGCGTTTTAGGGTTCAGGGCATTGGTGCAGTGGTTTTCGGGCAGTGTAGGGGGTCTTGGTGGGGGTGGTGTTTCAGGGTATAGGGCAGCGCAGTGGGGTGCGGGCAGTGTAGGGGGTCATGCTGGGGAAGGTGTTTCAGGGTTTAGGGCAGAGCAGTGGTGTTCTGGCAGTGTAGGGGGACCTGCTGGGGGTGGTGTTTTAGGGTTTAGGGCAGAGCAGTGGTGTTTGGGCAGTGTAGGGGTTCGTCCTGGGAGTGGTGTTTCAGGGTTTAGGGCAGTGCAGTGGTGTTCGGGCAGTGTAGGGATTGTGCTGGGGGTGGTGTTTTAGGGTTTAGGGCAGAGCAGTGGTGTTTGGGCAGTGTAGGGGTTCGTCCTGGGAGTGGTGTTTCAGGTTTTAGGGCAGTGCAGTGGTGTTCGGGCAGTGTAGGGGATCGTGCAGGGGGTGGTGTTTTAGGGTTTAGGGCAGTGCAGTGGTGTTCAGGCAGTGTAGGTGGTCCTGCTGGAAGTGGTGTTTCAGGGTTCAGGGCAGTGCAGAGGTGTTCGGGCAGTGTAGGGGGTCTTACTGGGGGTGGTGTTTCAGAGTTTATGGAAGTGCAGTGGTGTTCGGGCAGTGTAGGGTGTCGTGCTGGGGGTGGTGTTTCAGGGTTTAAGGCAGTGCAGTGGTGTTCAGGCAGTGTAGGGGGTCGTGCTGGGGTGGTGTTTCAGGGTTTAGGGCAGTGCAGTGGTGTGCGGGTAGTGTAGTGGGTCATGCTGTGGGTGGTGCTTCAGGGTTTAAGGCAGTGCAGTCATGTTCGGGCAATGTAGGGGGTCTTTTAGGGGGTGGCATTTCAAGGTTTAGGACAGTGGTGCAGTGGTGTTCGGGCAGTGTAGAAGGTCTTGCAGGGGGTGGCGTTTCAGGGTTTAGGGTAGTGCAGTGGTGTTCGGGCAGTGTAGGTGGGTCATGCAGGGGGGTGGTGTTTCAGTGTTTAGGGCAGTGCAGTGGTTTTCGGGCAGTGTAGGTGGTCGTGCTGTGGGTGGTGTTTCAGGGTTTAGGGCAGTGCAGTGGTGTTCAGGCAGTGTAGGTGGTCCTGCTGGGGGTGGTGTTTCAGGGTTCAGGGCAGTGCAGAGGTGTTCGGGCAGTGTAGGGGGTCTTACTGGGGATGGTGTTTCAGGGTGTAGGGCAGTGCAGTGGTGTTCGGGCAGTGTAGGGGGTCTTGCAGGGGGTGGCGTTTTAGGGTTCAGGGCAGTGGTGCAGTGGTTTTCGGGCAGTGTAGGGGGTCTTGGTGGGGGTGGTGTTTCAGGGTATAGGGCAGCGCAGTGGGGTGCGGGCAGTGTAGGGGGTCATGCTGGGGATGGTGTTTCAGGGTTTAGGGCAGAGCAGTGGTGTTCTGGCAGTGTAGGGGGACCTGCTGGGGGTGGTGTTTTAGGGTTTAGGGCAGAGCAGTGGTGTTTGGGAAGTGTAGGGGTTCGTCCTGGGAGTGGTGTTTCAGGGTTTAGGGCAGTGCAGTGGTGTTCGGGCAGTGTAGGGATTGTGCTGGGGGTGGTGTTTTAGGGTTTAGGGCAGAGCAGTGGTGTTTGGGCAGTGTAGGGGTTCGTCCTGGGAGTGGTGTTTCAGGTTTTAGGGCAGTGCAGTGGTGTTCGGGCAGTGTAGGGGATCGTGCAGGGGGTGGTGTTTTAGGGTTTAGGGCAGTGCAGTGGTGTTCAGGCAGTGTAGGTGGTCCTGCTGGAAGTGGTGTTTCAGGGTTCAGGGCAGTGCAGAGGTGTTCGGGCAGTGTAGGGGGTCTTACTGGGGGTGGTGTTTCAGAGTTTATGGCAGTGCAGTGGTGTTCGGGCAGTGTAGGGTGTCGTGCTGGGGGTGGTGTTTCAGGGTTTAAGGCAGTGCAGTGGTGTTCAGGCAGTGTAAGGGGTCGTGCTGGGGTGGTGTTTCAGGGTTTAGGGCAGTGCAGTGGTTTGCGGGTAGTGTAGTGGGTCATGCTGTGGGTGGTGCTTCAGGGTTTAAGGCAGTGCAGTCATGTTCGGGCAATGTAGGGGGTCTTTTAGGGGGTGGCATTTCAAGGTTTAGGACAGTGGTGCAGTGGTGTTCGGGCAGTGTAGAAGGTCTTGCAGGGGGTGGCGTTTCAGGGTTTAGGGTAGTGCAGTGGTGTTCGGGCAGTGTAGGTGGGTCATGCAGGGGGGTGGTGTTTCAGTGTTTAGGGCAGTGCAGTGGTTTTCGGGCAGTGTAGGTGGTCGTGCTGGGGGTGGTGTTTCAGGGTTTAGGGCAGTGCAGTGGTGTTCAGGCAGTGTAGGGGGTCATGCTGCAGCTGGTGTTTCAGGGTTTAGGGCCGTGCAGTGGTGTTTGAGCAGTGTTTGGTGTCATGCTGGGGCTGATTTTAGGAGTGTAGGATCTGCACTTGTGTTGCCCCCACTTTTTTTCTGATGTATACACTGGTTTCTGGCTGTAGTCTGGCTGGGTCCCTGCTAATCAGGGCCCCAGTCTAACTGATCTCTCTAAACAACTTGGTGTGCATATTAGATGCACTAGTGATTGGATACTGTGGTACCTTATGAGCCCCTAGTATATGGTACCTTAGGTACCTAGGGCATTGGTACTTCACAGGCCTACCAGGGGCTGCAGCATGTATTATGCCACCCCTGGGAAGCACTCACAATCTGACACCACAGGCCTGCTACTGCAGCCTGTGTGAGGTAGTGTTAGCACTCCTCACTGAGGTATAGGTTCCTATATCTCACCATACACACACATATAAACCTATCAGTCACCCCTATGGTAGGCCCTATCAATCCCAAGGGCAGGGTGCATGGTTTACTATGTGAGGGGGTGCTTCTGCCTGAGCAGGACCCCTCTGCAGCTGGCAGAGTCTATTCTCTGCTGCTGTTTGTGGATGCGGTTAAACCATATACTCTTAAGTGCATTATAACCTCGCGGTAAATGCTAACTTTGGAATGACTGCATCAAAACATGTCGTGTTTGGTGTCAAACAACTTGGAATCCTACCCCCACACCAGTAACTGGTGTGGGAGTAGGATCCCACCCTTCTAGAGGGGCGACATGTGTACACTGTACTACACGGTAGAAATCATCTAGAGCCCTGGCATCACAAAATGGATGCCACCAGCACAGACACCGGGCTGCCCTCCTGCTGCTGACCGAAACTCGCAGTGGAGGGAGCTCAACAAAGGGTTTCCTGTCACAGGGAGGTGTCACCACCTCCCAGACAGGATTTAGTGTATTGGAGCTGGGTGGGTGCACTCTTAGAGTGCTTTGAAGTCCTGCACTGGGGGAGCAGTAGGCTCCTCTGTGCATATGCCAGCTCAAACCGGTTCAGGGTCTACCTGCCCCTGCTCTGGCACGAAACTGAACAAAGGGAAGTGGGTGTAACCACCCACTACCCTGACCCTCCTAGAGGAGTGGTCATAGAGCTAGTCCCTCCCATCTTTTCACTATAAGATACCACACATTGCCAATGCAATTTAGATTACACCTGGACGACGCTCTACGAAGAAGAATCCTGGCCCTTCAACTTTCTACTATCTCTAGAAAACCGAAGGATCTCCCTTGGAGTCAAGGAGTGACTCCCCTGCTTGGCAGGCACCAAAACTACTGAACTACGGTTGCAAACTTTACCGCTCCCGCCGGAGCCCGAAGTCCCTGCGTCCCCTGAAGCAGATTTCCTGACCTCTCGATGGCCATTTTGAGTCCCCAGTGAAGCTGTGGCATCTGGACCCCACGAGTGACGAGGAACAGCAATACCAGGGAACCATGCACTGAATTCGAGTGCAAGCCCTAATCTATGTGCTACAACTTTGTGCTTTTGGCCACTTGATGTCCAAGTCCCTAGCAGGTCTAGTCCCGAAAATCAGCTGCCTACCTCGTCCCGAGTGACCGTGGGCTACTGGTCAACTTTTCCTGCAAAGGCATCTTTGCGGTTGCTTGCCTGTTGGCTAGTAACTCTCCAGAAGACTTCTGCTTCAACTTCAAGGGCTCGCCTAGTTGCTCTGGGCCTGCCCTCACTTACCCTCACTGGGTAAGTCCATCGGACCTTGCTGGTCTGATCCATTGACAATCTTCTATCCACACAAGAATTGCAGTTGCCAAGGCTTGTTGGCTCCAAACTGAGTGCCGACACCGTCAACAGCTGCAGACGATGTAGGACCCTCCGAATCCAGCTGCTGGTCATCCTCAATCCCTCCTGGACCTCGTGAGTGAAGATACAAAACAACATCAGCAACCTGAAGCGACACGACAGCTGTGGTCATCCATCTCGCTGGCCACCGGTCACTGGCAAGTGACTTTGAACTCTGTCCCCTCAATTTCTAGGTCTTCTACAACTCCAATCCATCTTTGGATTCCAGCGGACACTTCTCTCGACGACACAAGCAGCAAGTCTTCAGTGATTCCCATTGAAAACAGCATCGCGACCCGACACCTAAGGACACCTATGCACCCGGCTTCCCTGGGTGAGGTAACTCTTGCATGAAGGTGTCCAAGTGTGCATTGGCTATCGAAATACTTACCCTGTAAGTTGTTTGCTTGTTGTCCACTCCGAAGTGCCCTAGAACTATAAAATACAAACCGCGACATTTGCCATTGAAACGTATGAGAATCCCGCGTGTGTGTTTAGACACTGCACGCTTCTCTTGTGGGCTGATTACTTACCTGCTAACACTGCAGAAGTGAAGCCCCAGTGATTCCCAAGGCCCTAGGCCTCTTACTTTTGCAAGTCGAGTTTGTTAACCCACTATTTTAGTATATGGTCTGGTACGCCCCTAGGGCTACAGCCATATTTGTGCTCAATTTATTGAGAACTGTTGGTCTTTTGAATGTTTACCTGACTCTAATCTCATAAAGAGATTAGTAGAGTATATTTAGAAATAAATACATATATATTTGATATATATACCTGTGTGGTGTCTTTTCATTTGGTAATTCAAGAGATTATAAGGTAAAACAAGCTGCTTTACATTCCTCAGAGACTTAGCCTGAAGACTGCTCTCCACAGCTACCACTAGGATAGCTTTCTTTAAAAGGTTGTCTTTAACCCTTTCCGTGCTTGTGACAGAGCGGTTCCGTCATGCGCGACTGTCGCGCTGTGCGCATGACGGAACCGCTCCGTCATGGCCACGCCCGCACACGGAACCTTCAGCGTGGCGCGGAAATCCGCGCCGCGCTGAAGGGGTTAAACCTATCTACCAAGAGTCGAATTGGACTGGTGCAAGGTGGCCACTATAACTAGTGACCAGCATATGCCAGGCCAACTTCTCACATTGGTGGGCAGCGTGTGGGATTCCAGCTTGCCATTGCTTTACCAGAAAATCTCTATTTGAATTACAAACTGAAAACCACTTAAGGTACTCAAGGTACATATAAAGTCAAGCTAGTATCAATAAGTTCTACTGAACTTAGAGCTGTTTGTGAAGGGACAAGCACACCCTTGCTACAGCTCAAGCTAGGTCCAGTAGGCCTCAACTAGTGTAGGTAGTACAACACTGCACAACACTAGTATGTCTCACCAGGGTGGAGCCAGTGGGTCCACCCCATCTCAGTACAAAGATATAGCCTACACTGAACTGATGGCTTTATGCTTTGAAAGAAATCTGAGGGTGGGCAGGAGTCCCTCATCACAACACCTGATAGATCTGTTAGTAGCAGATGACCTGAGACAAGCTCTAGGAGCTAGTGGGTCTGCATCAGGGGGTGGGTCACACATAGTCTCTGGGTCTGATGATGACAATCAAGATGACCTGGACTCTGTGGGTGAAGGGCCAGACCCAGAAGGGTCTGAAGAGAATAGAGGAAATCTCCCTAAGAGAGCTGAAAGAGTTGGAGACAGGCCTAGGTCCCTCTCAAGGGACTCTGACAGGTCATATCACTCTGGAAGAGAATCTATTCCACAGAGGAACTCCAACTTTCCCAGGGAGACCTCCTCTGAAAGAAGGTTCAAGATGCTCCAGTATGAGGAAGCTAGGCTTGCCCTCAGAACCAAGCAATTGGCCTTAGATAGGGAAGCCTTCGAGCTCCAAAGAGCTTCAAAGAAGGAGGGGTTAGATGCCCTTGGTGGCAGCAACAGTGTCCCTAGAGGCAGAGATTACATGCCAGATCATAGGAACCTGTCCAAGGTTGTTCCTCCCTACCAGAGTGGGGATGATATCCACAAATGGATAACTGCTATGGAGAGGGCCTGTAAAGTTCAACAGGTCCCTCAGAAACAGTGGGCAGCAATCTTGTGGCTCTCCTTTTCAGACAAAGGGAGAGACAAGCTCCTCACTGTTAGAGAAGAGGATGCTAATGATTATGAAGCCCTGAAGAGTGCTTTGATAGATGGGTTTGGCTTAACCACTGAACAGTACAGGTTGAAGTTCAGAGACACTCAGAAAGCACAGACTCAGGATTGGACTGACTTTGTTGATTGTGCAACCAAGGCTCTAAAAGGTTGGCTGGTGGGTAGTAGAGTAACTGATTTTAAGGGATTGTATAATCTTATAATGAGAGAACAGATCCTTAATAATTGCCAGAACCAGTTGTTGCATCAGTACCTGGTGGACGACTCTGATCTGACCTCTCCCCAAGAATTGGGAAAGAAGGCAGACAAATGGGTCAGAACCAGGGTGAGGACACTAAGAAGCAAGATCCTAAAGGCTCAGATAAGGGTGGGGATAAATCTAAAGATCAGAAGTCTTCACAAGGGCCCCAAAAATCTGCATCTGGTGGGGAGTCACAATCTGCAAAGGGAAAGGCCAAAAGAAGCCCTGGTGCAAATTCTGTAAACAGAAAGGGCACTGGACTTCTGACTGTACAAAGTCCAAAGACCAAACCACCACCACTCCAGCCCCTAAGGCAACTGTTCCCCCTAGTACAGCAAGTGGTGGAGGTAATACTCAGAATAAGGGTGTAGTAGGGTTGACCCTGGGTTCTGATGTGGACTCTGGCCTAGTCAGAGTACCAACACAGGCAATGCTAGTTTGTGAGGGAGACCTTGATATGTCCTTCCTAGTGAGCCCCAGTAATCTGGGCCAATACAAACAGCAGCCTATCATAAATGGCAAACAGGCTTTGGCATTTAGGGACACAGGTGCTAGTGTCACCATGGTGGCAGAGGACCTAGTGGACCCTACACAGATCATCCTGGGTGAAATGTACCAGGTAACCAACGCAAGCAACACCAGGGCCAACCATAGCCTGGCTGTTGTGAATTTCTCCTGGGGAGGGGTAACTGGCCTCAAAAAGGTAGTAGTCAGTGCAGACCTCCCTGTCGAATGTTTGTTGGGCAATGATCTAGAGACTTCAGCCTGGTCTGAAGTAGAATTATGGACTCATGCTGAGATGTTGGGCATAACTGCAGAGGTATTTGCTGTGACCAGGTCACAAGCCAAAATGCATAAAGCTGAACCAGCTCTGGATCCTGAAACTATGGACCAGGTGCTACCCAAGAGGAAGAGCAGTAGGGTTAAGGCTGGGCCTTCCCCTCTGTCTCAGATCTCAGATTCCCCCCCTGAGGGAGGAGCAGCAGAGCCTGTAGAAGGAACTGCCCCAGAGGAACTTGAGCCTGGTCAGGTTGAGTTCTTGGGGGCAGGGGGCCCTTCCAGGGAAGATCTGAGCAAAGAGCAACAGTGCTGCTCCACTCTTGAACCCCTCAGACTGCTGGCTGCTGCTGAGGCTGCTGGGAGTGCTAGTGGGTCCCATAAGGTTTATTGGGATGAGGGGCTCCTATATTCTGAGGCTAGAGATCCTACCCCTGGAGCCACCAGGAGGCTGGTAATTCCTCAGAAGTTTAGGGGGTTCCTCTTGACCCTAGCACATGATATCCCATTGGCAGGTCACTTGGGCCAAAACAAGACCTGGGACAGGCTTGTACCACATTTTCATTGGCCACACATGTCTGAAGACACAAAGGAGTTGTGTCGCTCCTGTGTCACTTGTCAAGCCAGTGGCAAGACAGGTGGCACCACAAAGGCCCCCTGATACCACTACCTGTGGTGGGGGTTCCCTTTGAAAGGGTAGGGATTGACATTGTTGGTCCCCTTGACCCACCAACAGCATCTGGGCACAGATGTATACTGGTGGTAGTGGACCATGCCACCAGGTATCCAGAAGCTATACCCCTAAGGACTACCACAGCTCCTGTGGTAGCAAGAGCCCTCATTGGAGTCTTCTCCAGGGTGGGTTTTCCAAAGGAGGTCATCTCTGACAGAGGTTCTAACTTTATATCAGGATATCTAACTGCAATGTGGAAGGAGTGTGGTGTAAACTACAAATTCACTACTCCCTATCACCCACAATGCAATGGGTTAGTTGAGAGATTCAACAAAACCCTAAAGGGAATGATTAAAGGACTCCGAGAGAAGCTTAGGTGAAAATGGGACCTTTTACTTCCCTGCCTTCTGTTTGCATACAGGGAGGTTCCTCAGAAGGGGGTTGGCTACAGCCCTTTTGAACTTCTGTTTGGGCACCCTGTTAGAGGACCATTATGTCTGGTGAAGGAGGGATGGGAGTTACCTCTCAAACCTCCCAAGCAAGATGTAGTGGACTATGTACTTGGTCTCCGCTCCAGGATGGCTGAGTACATGAAGAAGGCCAGTAAAAACCTTGAGGCAAGCCAAGAACTCCAAAAAGCTTGGCATGACCAAAAGGCTGTCTTGACTGTTTACCAGCCAGGCCAGAAAGTGTGGGTGTTGGAGCCTGTGACCCCAGCAGCTCTCCAGGACAAATGGAGTGGCCCCCATACAATTGTTGAAAAGAAGGGAGAGGTCACCTACTTGGTAGATCTTGGCACTCCCATGGAGCTCCAATGTGAGCTCTCTGTGGTCAGAGAACTCACCCTCACACAGGTGTTGTCATAGCTCTGGAAAACAGGGACTTACAATATGCTCTTCCACAATTGGATCACACAGCCCCCTAGCAGGGTTAACCAAACTATCCTTCACCTTACCATCCAGTGCCTCACACACGTACTCCACACCACTCTCCTGAGACTGGCAAGACAGTATCTGACTGTCTCTGTCACACAACCCACACTCTTCTGGGCGGTCTTCACACTCACCCACCAGGACTTCAATTTTGGGGGAACCCCTCTCCCTGCACCTCTCAGCTAGAGTCAGTAGAGTGTCCCTCCCTCCACTAGGACCATGAACCCCTGCGCCAGTTATCCTATTCCCTTCAGGCATACTGCGCACTACTGGAGCTACCTCATGCCCTTGAACCTCCTGGTGTATGTTAACCCCCTCCTTCAAGTCAGGCGCCATATCTCTGGGTGTGCGTACTACTCTCTCAGCACTAGAAAATTCAATATTGCTGCCACCATCTGAGCTGGATTCCTCTTCCCACTCAGAAAAGCTCAATCTCTGAGCTACGCTCATTTCTTGTTGCTGGGCTGAGACACTCATGGCCTCAAGCCTCTGGAGCTCCATATCATATTTCCTCATTATAAAGTCATGCTCCATTTGCATTTTCTTTTCTTCCAGAGCCAGCTTCTTGCTTTCTAGCTCCAATTGGCTTTTTACTTCCAGCTCTGCCAACTTCAATTCATGATCCCTGGTGGCCTGTCTGTCTGCCAGCTCCTCTGGCGACAGGCCTCTGCCAAAACTGCGACCGCTTTCCGCTGGTTTCAATGGTGTAACTTCCTTAGTTGCACCCCTTGATTCAATCCAGGCTTTGAGCGCCTTGTAAAGATCTGATTTGTTCTTGCATCCTGCATGTGGAACCTTGAGCTTCCTGCAGAAGTGCTTGAGTTCAGTTTTCTTGTAGCTATCCAGTTTTGACTCATCCCATTCCATCTCTCCTCCTTCAGAGGTTTCAGAGGTCGTTTTCTCAATGCTGTTTGGGCCAGGCATGACTCCAAACACAAGGGATCTTTTTTCTTGGCAAGCAAAATTTAATTTTTAAAAGTTCTGTGGCTCAAGCTACTGGACTGTCCTCACAGTGCAATGGCTAGTAACTACTGCGTAGACACCAAGAACGCAAATCCGTAAATCCACACCGCTGCCACCAATGTTAGAATCCGGGGTCTCTGGTTGGCGCAGGTATACACTTGCGACAAGCAGGGACCCTTTTCATCTAAGTCAGGGCGTAGGATTACCTCTTTAAAAATAACCCCTGCTCACCCTCTAGGTAACGTGGCGCGAGCAGTCAGGCTAGATTTCCAGAGGGCATTAGGTTAAGCGATCAAGATATCCCACACAATAATCACCACCCCACCACACAGAGATACAAGGCTGTATTTATGGAAATATAGTTATTTATATAAATCTCTTATGCAGGCTTCAAATACAGTCTTTTCTCTTTAAATAAGGTTCCTGTTACTTTCAATGCTTTTAGGCAGTCCACAGATGTAAAAATGGCAATGTTCTACTTCAAATAGCTCTCTTGGGGTGTCTGTGCACTTCGTAGCGCCTCTAGTACGCTCCGTACCAAGTTTTGGACGTGCCTTGCCGTTTCCCACGCTTCTCGCGTGAGCACGCGTACTCGGGACGTGAACCGTACGGACCATACCCTCGTAGGTACGTGTCGTACACGTTCGGTACGCCTCTTTCAAAACCTCACGCTTCTTGCGTGAGCAACGTCCTATACTTTAAATGGAGTACGGTTCGTACCTTTCCGGGTCGCCTCGCACAGCTGCTACGAAGGTTGCAAAACTTCACGCTTCACGCGTGAACAGCGTAGCGGGTCTAAAGCGCCAGTACGGCCTGGACCAAGCAACGGACGGGTCGTACTTCAGCGCGCTGCACACAGTACCTTAAATTCTTGAAGGGCAAAGTTCCTGGCGGCACCAGAAGTCTGTGAGGGGTGTCCCACATCGCGCTGCTGTCCCTTGAGGTTAGGGGATGGCGATGCTTCATGGGGCACGTCTAGGCTTCCGGACTCGCACCAGAGGTCAGAAGCAGGAGGGGAAGCTCGGGGGCAATTTCTTCAGCGCATCGCGCTGCCGGTTTCACTCAGAGGACGCACAGTGATTCGAAGGTCCTTACAGGGCTTCCACGGCCAGGGGGGTCGCAGAGGCTCGGCGCTCTGAGCCTAGTCAGTCTCTTCTTTGCGGTGCGAGCTACGGCTCGGGGGGCAGTTGCTTGCGGTGCTTGGACCAGGTGGACAGGTCTTTGCGGTGCTCGCAGTAGCCCCGGTGGCAGATGTCCCGGTGCTCAGATGAGGGGCGCACAGGTCTTCTGGGGTCAGCGTTACAGGATCGCCTCCAGCAGCTTCTCCTCTTCTTGGGGAAAGGTAGCGCCCACTGTTCCTGGGGCGCAGTTCAGGGGGCAAGTTCACAAGCAAGCCCTTGGAGATTGTTTGTAAGCACAAAGTCTTTTCTTCTCAAGTCTTTTCTTCCTCTCCTTCTTGCAGCAAGGCACCCACCACAGGCCAGTCTCACAGGTCAGAGACAGTATTCCTCCATGCAGCTTTCCCAGGTCCTTCTCTTCGGGCAGAGTTTCTTCTTGGCGCAAACAGGATCTGATTTCTTAGGAGCAGGGCTCCTTCTTTTATAGCACCATTTTTTTGTTCTTTGTCGCCAGGGGGCCAGGGCCTGGCTCAGTCCAGTTTTGGAGCACTTTGTTATGGTGACTCTGCTCTTTCCTTTCAGCAGCAGGGCAGAGACATCAGCCGCTCCACAGGGGGCGGAGCCGGCATTGTGGTGGCAGAGCACAGGTCCATTCAGAGTCAAAGGTGTACTCCTCCCACCCATCCTGGTGTAATCTCTCTACCCACCACCTGGCAGCCAGCCTGTCTCCTGGAATTCCCCAGCCCTGCTCCTCACTGAAACTAGGCAGCACACACACACACAGCAGAGGCGGACTGAAATGGCTAAGCAAGTAAATACTAACTTTCTAAAAGTAGTATTTACAAACACAGGATATTAAAATAAACTTTACTAAAAGAAGTATTTTATTATTCTGAGTTCAGGCATACTAAACTTGACTTTCTACCATGCTCTCTGAGTCCGCTGGGATTATAGCGTGTAATAATTCCAGCAGCCCATTCTGGCCTATGGAGAGCAGGTAGCCTGCAATAGTGAAAAACGAAAATGGCTGTAATTCACTATTAGGACATGCCACACACATCAGGGCATGTCCTACCTTATGCTTACAATGCACTCTGCCCTTGGGCCTACCAGAGGGGTGACTAATATGTAGTTAAAGGAAGGTTTGGGGACTGGCAAGTGGGTGCACTTGCGCAGTCAGCGCGACAGTACCAGACTGCACGCAGTTTCTGCAGTGGCAGACCTTAGACACATTTTACTAGGCCGCTTCTGTGGGTGGCACAACCAGTGCTGCAAGCCCACCAGCAGCATTTGTATTTAAAAGCCCTAGCACTCCTGGTGCACTTTACTAGGGGCTGATAGTAAACCAAATAAGCCAAACATGGACACCAATCAATGTATACATTTTACCATAGGGAGAGCATATGCACCTTAGCACTGATCAGCAGTGGTAAGGTGCCCAGAGTCATAAAACAGCCAACAACAGGTCAGAAAAAATATAGGAGGAAGGCAACAAGTTTAGGGATGACCCTGAAAAAACGGCCAGGTCCAACACGCCCTAAACCCTAAAACACCACCCCCTGCACAACACCCTATACTACCTTTAACTCCACTGCACTACCCTAAAACACCAGCCCCAGCACGAACCCCTACACTGCCCGAACACCACTGCACTGCCCTAACCCTGAAACATCACCCCCAGCACGACCCCCTACACTGCCCGAACACCACTGCACTGCCCTAAACACTGAAATACCACCCCCAGCATGACCCCCTACACTGCCCGAACACTACTGCACTGCCCTAAATCCTAAAACACCACCCCCATCACGACCCCCCCACACTACCCGAACACCACTGCACTGCCCTAAACCCTAAAATACCACCCCATCACGACACCCTACACTGCCCGAACACCACTGCACTACCCTAAACCATAAAACACCAGCCCCAGCACGACCCCCTACACTGCCGAACACCACTCCACTGCCCTAACCCTCAAACACCAGCCCCAGCACGACCCCTCACACTGCTCGAACACCACTGCACTGTCCTAAACCCTCAAACACCAGCCACAGCATGACCCCCTACACTGCCCGAACACCACTGAACTGCCCTAAACCCTGAAACACCACCCCCCTGTACGACCCCCTACACTGCCCGAACACCACTGCACTGCACTAAACCCTGAAACACCACCCCCAGCAAGACCCCCTACATTGACCAAACACCTCTGCACTGCCCTGAACCCTGAAACACCACCCCCAGCAAGACCCTCTACACTGCCTTAACACCACTGCCCTAAACCCTGAAACACCACCCCAGCATGACCCCCTACACCGCCCGAACACCACTTCACTGCCCTAAACCCTAAAACACTACCCCCAGCATGACACTCTACACTGCCTGAACAGCACTGCACTACCCTAAACCCTAAAACATCAACCCCAGCATGACCCCTCACACTGCTTGAACACCACTGCATGGCCCTAAACCCTGAAATACCATCCGCAGCACGACCCCTTACACTGCCTGAACACCACTACACTGCCCTAAACCCTGAAACACAACCCCCAGCACGGCCACCTACACTGCCCGAAAACCACTGCACTGCCCTAAACCCTGAAACACCACCCCCCTGCACGACCCCCCTTCACTGCCCGAACACCACTGCACTGCCCTAAACCCTGAAACACCACCCCAGCAAGCCCCCCTACACTGCCCGAACACCTCTGCACTGCCCTGAAAGCTGAAACACCACCCCCAGCAAGACCCCCCACACAGCCCGAACACCTCTGCACTGCCCTAAACCCTGAAACACCACCCCCTGCACGACCCCTACACTGCCCAAACACCACTTCACTGCCCTAAACCCTAAAACATCAGCCCCAGCACGACCCCTACACTGCCCGAACACCACTGCACTGCCCTAAACACTGAAACACCACCCCCAGCAAGACCCTCTACACTGCCTGAACACCACTGCCTTAAACCCTGAAACACCACCCCAGCATGACCCCCTATGCCGCCCAAACACCACTTCACTGCCCTAAACCCTAAAACACTACCCCCAGCACGACACCCTACACTGCCTGAACAGCACTGCACTACCCTAAACCCTAAAACATCAGCCCCAGCATGACCCCTCACACTGCTCGAACACCACTGCATGGCCCTAAACCCTGAAACACCAGCCGCAGCACGACCCCCTACACTACCTGAACACCACTGCACTGCCCTAAACCCTGAAACACCACCCCCAGCACGGTCACCGACACTGCCCGAAAACCACTGCACTGCCCTAAACCCTGAAACAGCACCCCCCTGCACGACCCCCCTTCACTGCCCGAACACCACTGCACTGCCCTAAACCCTGAAACACCACCCCAGGAAGCCCCCCTACACTGCCCGAACACCTCTGCACTGCCCTGAAAGCTGAAACACCACCCCCAGCAAGACCCCCTACACTGCCCAAACACCTCTGCACTGCCCTAAACCCTGAAACACCACCCCCTGCACGACCCCTACACTGCCCAAACACCACTTCACTGCCCTAAACCCTAAAACATCAGCCCCAGAACGACCCCTACACTGCCCAAACACCACTGCACTGCCCTAAACCCTGAAAAACCACCCACTGCACGACCCCTACACTGCCCAAACACCACTTCACTGCCCTAAACCCTAAAACATCAGCCCCAGCAGGACCACCTACACTGCCTGAAAAACACTGCACTGCCCTAATCCCTGAAACACCACCCCCTGCACGACCCCTACACTGCTCAAACACCACTTCACTGCCCTAAACCCTAAAACATCAGCCCCAGCACGACCACCTACACTGCCCGAAAACCACCTACACTGCCCGAAAACCACTGCACTGCCCTAAACCCTGAAACACCACCCCCCTGCACGACCCCCCTACACTGCCCAAACACCACTGCACTGCCCTAAACCCTGAAATACCACCCCAGCAAGCACCCCTACACTGCCTGAACACCTCTGCACTGCCCTGAAAGCTGAAACACCACCCCCAGCAAGACCCCCTACACTGCCTGAACACCACTGCCCTAAACCCTTAAACACCACCCCAGGAAGACACCCTACGCTGCCCGAAAACCACTGCACTGCCCTAAACCCTGAAACACCACCCCCTGCACGACCCCCTTCACTACCCGAACACCACTGCACTGCTCTTAAGCCTGAAACACCACCCCCAGCACATCCCCCTACACTGCCTGAACACCACTGCTCTGCCCAAACCCTGAAACACCAGCACGACCCCCTACACTGCCCGAACAAAACTGCACTGCCCTAAACCCAGAAACACCAGTCCCAGCATGACCCCGTAAACTGCCCGCACACCACTGCACTGCCCTAACCCCTTAAACACCACCCCCAGCATGACCCCCTACACTGCACGAACACCACTGCAATGCCCTAAACCCTGAAACACCACCCACAGCACGACCCCCTACATTACCCGCACACCACTGCACTGCCCTAAACCCTGAAAGGCCACCCCCAGCACAACCCCCTACACTGTCCGAACACCACTGCTCTGCCCTAAACCCTCAAACACCACACCCAGGACGTCCCCCTACATTGCCTGAACACCACTGCTCTGCCCTAAGCCCTTAAACACCACCCCAGCACCTCCCCCTACACTGCCCGAACACCACTGCACTGCCCTAACCTTAAAACACCTGCCCCAGCACGACCCCTCACACTGCCCGAACACCACTGCACAGCCCTAAACCCTGAAACACCAGCCCCAGCACAACCCCCTACACTGCCCGAACACCACTGCACTGTCCTAAACCCTGAAACACCAGCCACAGCATGACCCCCTACACTGCCCGAACACCACTGCACTGCCCTAAACCCTGAAACACCACCCCCCTTTACGACGCCCTACACTGCCCGAACACCACTGCACTGCACTAAACCCTGAAACATCACCCGCAGCAAGACCCCCTACATTGACCAAACACCTCTGCACTGCCCTGAACCCTGAAACACCACCCCCAGCAAGACCCTCTACACTGCCTGAACACCACTGCCCTAAACCCTGAAACACCACCCCAGCACGACCCCCTACACCGCCTGAACACCACTTCACTGCCCTAAACCCTAAAACACTACCCCCAGCACGACACCCTACACTGCCTGAACAGCATTGCACTACCCTAAACCCTAAAACATCAGCCCCAGCATGACCCCTCACACTGCTCGAACACCACTGCATGGCCCTAAACCCTGAAACACCAGCCGCAGCACGACCCCCTACACTGCCTGAACACCACTGCACTGCCCTAAACCACGAAACACCACCCCCAGCACGGCCACCTACACTACCCGAAAACCATTGCACTGCCCTAAACCCCGAAACACCACCCCCCTGCACGACCCCCCTTCACTGCCCGAACACCACTGCACTGCCCTAAACCCTGAAACACCACCCCAGCAAGCCCCCCTACACTGCCCGAACACCTCTGCACTGCCCTGAAAGCTGAAACACCACCCCAGCAAGACCCCCTACACTGCCTGAACACCTCTGCACTGCCCTAAACCCTGAAACACCACCTCTGCACGACCCCTACACTGCCCAAACACCACTTCACTGCCCTAAACCCTAAAACAGCAGCCCCAGCATGACCCCTACACTGCCCGAACACCACTGCACTGCCCTAAACCCTGAAACACTACCCCCAGCACGACACCCTACACTGCCTGAACAGCACTACACTACCATAAACTCTAAAACATCAGCCCCAGCATGATCCCTCACACTGCTCGAACACCACTGCATGGCCCTAAACCCTGAAACACCAGCCGCAGCACGACCCCCTACACTGCCTGAACACCACTGTACTGCCCTAAACCCTGAAACACCACCCCCAGCACGGCCACCGACACTGCCCGAAAACCACTGCACTGCCCTAAACCCTGAAACACCACCCCCCTGCACGACCCCCCTTCACTGCCCGAACACCACTGCACTGCCCTAAACCCTGAAACACCACCCCAGCAAGCCCCCCTACACTGCCCGAACACCTCTGCACTGCCCTGCAAGCTAAAACACCACCCCCAGCAAGACCCCCTACACTGCCCGAACACTTCTCCACTGCCCTAAACCCTGAAACACCACCCACTGCACGACCCCTACACTGCCCAAACACCACTTCACTGCCCTAAACCCTAAAACATCAGCCCCAGCACGACCCCTACACTGCCCGAACACCACTGCATTGCCCCAAACCCTGAAACACCACCCCCTGCACGACCCCTACACTGCCCAAACACCACTTCACTGCCATAAACTCTAAAACATCAGCCCCAGCACGACCACCTACACTGCCCGAAAAACACAGCACTGCCCTAATCCCTGAAACACCACCCCCTGCACGACCCCTACACTGCCCAAACACCACTTCACTGCCCTAAACCATAAAACATCAGCCCCAGTACGACCACCTACACTGCCCGAAAACCACTGCACTGCCCTAAACCCTGAAACACCACCCCCTGCACGACCCCCCTACACTGCCAAAACACCACTGCACTGCTCTAAACCCTGAAACACCACCCCAGAAAGCCCGCCAAACTGCCTGAACACCTCTGCACTGCCCTGAAAGATGAAACACCAACCCCAGCAAGACCCCCTACACTGTCTGAACACCACTGCCCTAAACCCTTAAACACCACCCCAGGAAGACACCCTACGCTGCCCGAACACCACTGCACTGCTCTAAACCCTGAAACACCACCCCCAGCACATCCCCCTACACTGCCTGAACACCACTGCTCTGCCCAAACCCTGAAACACCAGCACGACCCCCTACACTGCCCGAACAAAACTGCACTGCCCTAAACCCAGAAACACCAGTCCCAGCACGACCCCGTACACTGCCCGCACACCACTGCACTGCCCTACACCCTTAAACACCACCCCCAGCATGACCCCCTACACTGCACGAACACCACTGCAATGCCCTAAACCCTGAAACACCAACCACAGCACGACCCCCTACACTACCCGCACACCACTGCACTGCCCTAAACCCTGAAACACCACCCCCCTGCACGACCCCCCTTCACTGCCCGAACACCACTGCACTGCCCTAAACCCTGAAACACCACCCCAGCAAGCCCCCCTACATTGCCCGAACACCTCTGCACTGCCCTGAAAGCTGAAACACCACCCCAGCAAGACCCCCTACACTGCCCGAACACCTCTGCACTGCCCTAAACCCTGAAACACCACCTCTGCACGACCCCTACACTGCCCAAACACCACTTCACTGCCCTAAACCCTAAAACAGCAGCCCCAGCATGACCCCTACACTGCCCGAACACCACTGCACTGCCCTAAACCCTGAAACACCACCCCAGCACGACCCCCTACGCCGCCCGAACAACACTTCACTGCCCTAAACCCTAAAACACTACCCCCAGCACGACACCCTACACTGCCTGAACAGCACTACACTACCATAAACTCTAAAACATCAGCCCCAGCATGATCCCTCACACTGCTCGAACACCACTGCATGGCCCTAAACCCTGAAACACCAGCCGCAGCACGACCCCCTACACTGCCTGAACACCACTGTACTGCCCTAAACCCTGAAACACCACCCCCAGCACGGCCACCGACACTGCCCGAAAACCACTGCACTGCCCTAAACCCTGAAACACCACCCCCCTGCACGACCCCCCTTCACTGCCCGAACACCACTGCACTGCCCTAAACCCTGAAACACCACCCCAGCAAGCCCCCCTACACTGCCCGAACACCTCTGCACTGCCCTGCAAGCTAAAACACCACCCCCAGCAAGACCCCCTACACTGCCCGAACACTTCTCCACTGCCCTAAACCCTGAAACACCACCCACTGCACGACCCCTACACTACCCAAACACCACTTCACTGCCCTAAACCCTAAAACATCAGCCCCAGCACGACCCCTACACTGCCCGAACACCACTGCATTGCCCCAAACCCTGAAACACCACCCCCTGCACGACCCCTACACTGCCCAAACACCACTTCACTGCCATAAACCCTAAAACATCAGCCCCAGCACGACCACCTACACTGCCCGAAAAACACTGCACTGCCCTAATCCCTGAAACACCACCCCCTGCACGACCCCTACACTGCCCAAACACCACTTCACTGCCCTAAACCATAAAACATCAGCCCCAGTACGACCACCTACACTGCCCGAAAACCACTGCACTGCCCTAAACCCTGAAACACCACCCCCTGCACGACCCCCCTACACTGCCAAAACACCACTGCACTGCTCTAAACCCTGAAACACCACCCCAGAAAGCCCGCCAAACTGCCTGAACACCTCTGCACTGCCCTGAAAGATGAAACACCAACCCCAGCAAGACCCCCTACACTGTCTGAACACCACTGCCCTAAACCCTTAAACACCACCCCAGGAAGACACCCTACGCTGCCCGAACACCACTGCACTGCTCTAAACCCTGAAACACCACCCCCAGCACATCCCCCTACACTGCCTGAACACCACTGCTCTGCCCAAACCCTGAAACACCAGCACGACCCCCTACACTGCCCGAACAAAACTGCACTGCCCTAAACCCAGAAACACCAGTCCCAGCACGACCCTGTACACTGCCCGCACACCACTGCACTGCCCTACACCCTTAAACACCACCCCCAGCATGACCCCCTACACTGCACGAACACCACTGCAATGCCCTAAACCCTGAAACACCAACCACAGCACGACCCCCTACACTACCCGCACACCACTGCACTGCCCTAAACCCTGAAACACCACCCCCCTGCACGACCCCCCTTCACTGCCCGAACACCACTGCACTGCCCTAAACCCTGAAACACCACCCCAGCAAGCCCCCCTACACTGCCCGAACACCTCTGCACTGCCCTGAAAGCTGAAACACCACCCCAGCAAGACCCCCTACACTGCCCGAACACCTCTGCACTGCCCTAAACCCTGAAACACCACCTCTGCACGACCCCTACACTGCCCAAACACCACTTCACTGCCCTAAACCCTAAAACAGCAGCCCCAGCATGACCCCTACACTGCCCGAACACCACTGCACTGCCCTAAACCCTGAAACACCACCCCAGCACGACCCCCTACGCCGCCCGAACAACACTTCACTGCCCTAAACCCTAAAACACTACCCCCAGCACGACACCCTACACTGCCTGAACAGCACTACACTACCATAAACTCTAAAACATCAGCCCCAGCATGATCCCTCACACTGCTCGAACACCACTGCATGGCCCTAAACCCTGAAACACCAGCCGCAGCACGACCCCCTACACTGCCTGAACACCACTGTACTGCCCTAAACCCTGAAACACCACCCCCAGCACGGCCACCGACACTGCCCGAAAACCACTGCACTGCCCTAAACCCTGAAACACCACCCCCCTGCACGACCCCCCTTCACTGCCCGAACACCACTGCACTGCCCTAAACCCTGAAACACCACCCCAGCAAGCCCCCCTACACTGCCCGAACACCTCTGCACTGCCCTGCAAGCTAAAACACCACCCCCAGCAAGACCCCCTACACTGCCCGAACACTTCTCCACTGCCCTAAACCCTGAAACACCACCCACTGCACGACCCCTACACTGCCCAAACACCACTTCACTGCCCTAAACCCTAAAACATCAGCCCCAGCACGACCCCTACACTGCCCGAACACCACTGCATTGCCCCAAACCCTGAAACACCACCCCCTGCACGACCCCTACACTGCCCAAACACCACTTCACTGCCATAAACCCTAAAACATCAGCCCCAGCACGACCACCTACACTGCCCGAAAAACACTGCACTGCCCTAATCCCTGAAACACCACCCCCTGCACGACCCCTACACTGCCCAAACACCACTTCACTGCCCTAAACCATAAAACATCAGCCCCAGTACGACCACCTACACTGCCCGAAAACCACCTACACTGCCCGAAAACCACTGCACTGCCCTAAACCCTGAAACACCACCCCCTGCACGACCCCCCTACACTGCCAAAACACCACTGCACTGCTCTAAACCCTGAAACACCACCCCAGAAAGCCCGCCAAACTGCCTGAACACCTCTGCACTGCCCTGAAAGATGAAACACCAACCCCAGCAAGACCCCCTACACTGTCTGAACACCACTGCCCTAAACCCTTAAACACCACCCCAGGAAGACACCCTACGCTGCCCGAACACCACTGCACTGCTCTAAACCCTGAAACACCACCCCCAGCACATCCCCCTACACTGCCTGAACACCACTGCTCTGCCCAAACCCTGAAACACCAGCACGACCCCCTACACTGCCCGAACAAAACTGCACTGCCCTAAACCCAGAAACACCAGTCCCAGCACGACCCCGTACACTGCCCGCACACCACTGCACTGCCCTACACCCTTAAACACCACCCCCAGCATGACCCCCTACACTGCACGAACACCACTGCAATGCCCTAAACCCTGAAACACCAACCACAGCACGACCCCCTACACTACCCGCACACCACTGCACTGCCCTAAACCCTGAAACACCACCCCAGCATGTCCCTCTACACTCCCCGAACACTACTGCTCTGCCCTAAACTCTGAAACACCAGCACCAGCACGACCCCCTACTCTGCCCGAACACCACTGCACTGCCCTAAACCCTTTAACACCACTCACAGGATGACCCCCTACAATGCCCGAACACCACTTCACTGCCCTAAACCCTAAAACACCACCCCCTGCACAACACCCTATACAACCTTTAACACCACTGCACTACTTTAAAACACCACCCCCAGCATGACCCTCAACACTGCCCGAACACCACTGCACTACCGAAAACCATAATACACCAGCCCCAGCACGACCCCCTACACTGCCCGACCACCACTGCACTGCCCTAACCCTAAAACATCAGCCCCAGCATGACCCCTCACACTGCCCGAACACCACTACACGGCCCTAAACCCTGAAACACCAGCCCCAGCACGACCCCCTACACTGCACGAACACCACTGCACTGCCCTAAACCCTGAAACACCAGCCACAGCATGACCCCCTACAATGCCTGAACACCACTGCACTGCCCTAAACCCTGAAACACCACCCCCCTGTACGACCCCCTACACTGACTGAACACCACTGCACTGCACTAAACCCTGAAACACCACCCCCAGCAAGACCCCCTACATTGCCCGAACACCTCTGCACTGCCCTGAACCCTGAAACACCACCCCCAGCAAGACCCTCTACACTGCCTGAACACCGCTGCCCTAAACCCTGAAACACCACCCCAGCAAGACCCCCTACACCGCCCGAAAACCAATGCACTGCCCGAAACCCTGAAACACCACCCCCTGCATGACCCCCTACACTGCCCGAACACCACTTCACTGCCCTAAACCCTAAAACTCTACCCCCAGCACAACACCCTACACTGCCTGAACAGCACTGCACTGCCCTAAACCCTAAAACATCAGCCCCAGCATGACTCCTCACACTGCTCGAACACCACTGCACGGCCCTAAACCCTGAAACACCATCCGCAGCATGACCCCCTACACTGCCCGAACACCACTGCACTGCCCTAAACCCTGAAACACCACCCCCAGCATGACCACCTACACTGCCCGAAAACCACTGCAGTGCCCTAAACCCTGAAACACCACCCCCCTGCACGACCCCCCTACACTGCCCGAACACCACTGCACTGCCCTAAACCCTGAAACACCACCCCAGCAAGCCCCCCTACACTGCCCGAACATCTCTGCACTGCCCTGAAAGCTGAAACACCACCCCCAGCAAGAACCCCTACACTGCCTGAACACCACTGCCCTACACCCTTAAACACCACCCCAGCAAGACACCCTACGATGCCCGAAAACCACTGCACTGCCCTAAACCCTGAAACACCACCCCCTGCATGACCCCCTTCACTGCCCGAACACCACTGCACTGCCATAAACCCTGAAACACCACCCCCTGCACGACCCCCTACACTGCCCGAACACCACTGCACTGCTCTAAACCCTGAAACAGCACCGCCAGCACAACCCCCTACACTGCCTGAACACCACTGCTCTACCCTATACCCTGAAACACCACCCCCAGCACATCCCCCTACACTTCCTGAACACTACTGCTCTGCCCTAAACCCTGAAACACCAGCCCGACCCCCTACACTGCCCGAACACCACTGCACTGCCCTAAACCCAGAAACACCAGTCCCAGCATGACCCCGTACACTGCCCGCACACCACTGCAATGCCCTAAACCCTGAAACACCACCCACAGAGCGACCCCCTACACTATTCGCACACCACTGCACTGTCGTAAACCCTGAAAGACCACCCCCAGCACAACCCCCTACACTGCCTGAACACCACTACTCTGCCCTAAACCCTAAAACACCACTCCCAGCACGTCCCCCTACATTGCCCGAACACCAATGCTCTGCCCTTAATCCTGAAACACCACCCTCAGCACGAACCCCTACTCTGCCCGAACACCACTGCTCTGCCCTAAACCCTGAAACACCACCCCAGCACGTCCCCCTACACTCCCCGAACACTACTGCTCTGCCCTAAACTCTGAAACACCAGCACCAGCACGACACCCTACACTGCCTGAACACCACTGCACTGCCATAAACCCTGAAACACCACCCCCAGCATGACCCCCTACACTGCCCGAACACCACTGCACTGCCCTAAACCCTAAAACACCACCCCCAGCACGATCCCCCACACTGCCCGAACACCACTTCACTGCCCTAAAACCTAAAACACTACCCCAAGCAAGACACCCTACACTACCTGAAAACCACTGCACTACCCTAAAACGCCACCTCCAGCAAGACCCCCTACACTGCCCGAACACCACTGCCTTACACCCTTAAACACCACCCCAGCAAGACACCCTACGATGCCCGAAAACCACTGCACTGCCCCAAACACTGAAACACCATCCCCTGCATGACCCCCTTCACTGCCCGAACACCACTGCACTGCCATAAACCCTGAAACACCACCCCCTGCAGGACCCCCCTACACTGCCCAAACACCACTGCACTGCCCTAAACCCTGAAACACCACCCCAGCAAGCCCCCCTACACTGCCTGAACACCTCTGCACTGCCCTGAAAGCTGAAACACCACCCCCAGCAAGACCCCCTACATTGCCCGAACACCAATGCTCTGCCCTTAATCCTGAAACACCACCCTCAGCACGAACCCCTACTCTGCCCGAAAACCACTGCACTGCCCTAAACCCTGAAACACCACCCCCTGCACGACCCCCTTCACTACCCGAACACCACTGCACTGCTCTAAACCCTGAATCACCACCCCCAGCACATCCCCCTACACTGCCTGAACACCACTGCTCTGCCCAAACCCTGAAACACCAGCACGACCCCCTACACTGCCCGAACAAAACTGCGCTGCCCTAAACCCAGAAACAGCAGTCCCAGCACGACCCCGTACACTGCCCGCACACCACTGCACTGCCCTAAACCCTTAAACACCACCCCCAGCACGACCCCCTACACTGCACGAACACCACTGCAATGCCCTAAACCCTGAAACACCACCCACAGCACGACCCCCTACACTACCCGCACACCACTGCACTGCCCTAAACCCTGAAAGACCACCCCCAGCACAACCCCCTACACTGTCCGAACACCACTGCTCTGCCCTAAACCCTCAAACACCACACCCAGCACGTCCCCTACATTGCCCGAACACCACTGCTCTGCCCTAAACCCTGAAACACCACCCGAGCACGTCCCCCTACACTGCCCGAACACCACTGCACTGCCCTAACCCTAAAACACCAGCCCCAGCACGACCCCTCACACTGCCCGAACACCACTACACAGCACTAAACCCTGAAACACCAACCCGAGCACGACCCCCTACACTGCCCGAACACCACTGCACTGTCCTAAACCCTGAAACACCAGCCACAGCATGACCCCCTACACTGCCCGAACACCAATGCACTGCCCTAAACCCTGAAACACCACCCCCCTGTACGACCCCCTACACTGGCCGAACACCACTGCACTGCACTAAACCCTGAAACACCACCCCAGCAAGACCCCCTACATTGACCAAACACCTCTGCACTGCCCTGAACCCTGAAACACCACCCCCAGCAAGACCCTCTACACTGCCTGAACACCACTGCCCTAAACCCTGAAACACCACCCCATCACGACCCCTTACACCGCCCGAACACCACTTCACTGCCCTAAACCCTAAAACACTACCCCCAGCACGACACCCTACACTGCCTGAACAGCACTGCACTACCCTAAACCCTAAAACATCAGCCCCAGCATGACCCCTCACACTGCTCGAACACCACTGCATGGCCCTAAACCCTGAAACACCACCCACAGAACGACGCCCTACACTATTCGCACACCACTGCACTGTCGTAAACCCTGAAAGACCACCCCCAGCACAACCCTCTACACTGCCCAAACACCACTACTCTGCCCTAAACCCTAAAACACCACTCCCAGCACGTCCCCCTACATTGCCCGAACACCACTGCTCTGCCCTAAATCCAGAAACACCACCCTTAGCACGACCCCCTACTCTGCCCGAACACTACTGCTCTGCCCTAAACTCTGAAACACCAGCACCAGCACGACACCCTACACTGCCCAAACACCACTGCACTGCCATAAACCCTAAAACACCACCCCAAGAATGACCCCCTACACTGCCCGAACACCACTGCACTGCCCTAAACCCTAAAACACCACCCCCAGCACGACCCCCCACACTGCCCGAACACCACTTCACTGCCCTAAAGCCTAAAACACTACCCCAAGCAAGACACCCTACACTACCTGAAAACCACTGCACTACCCTAAAACGCCACCTCCAGCAAGACCCCCTACACTGCCCGAACACCACTGCCTTACACCCTTAAACACCACCCCAGCAAGACACCCTACGATGCCCGAAAACCACTGCACTGCCCCAAACCCTGAAACACCACCCCCTGCATGACCCCCTTCACTGCCCGAACACCACTGCACTGCCATAAACCCTGAAACACTACCCCCTGCAGGACCCCCCTACACTGCCCAAACACCACTGCACTGCCCTAAACCCTGAAACACCACCCCAGCAAGCCCCCCTACACTGCCTGAACACCTCTGCACTGCCCTGAAAGCTGAAATACCACCCCCAGCAAGATCCCCTACACTGCCTGAACACCACTGCCCTAAACCCTTAAACACCACCCCAGGAAGACACCCTACGCTGCCAGAAAACCACTGCACTGCCCTAAACCCTGAAACACCACCCCCTGCACGACCCCCTTCACTACACGAACACCACTGCACTGCTCTAAACCCTGAAACACCACCCCCAGCACATCCCCCTACAATGCCTGAACACCACTGCTCTGCCCAAACCCTGAAACACCAGCACGACCCCCTACACTGCCCGAACAAAACTGCACTGCCCTAAACCCAGAAACACCAGTCCCAGCACGACCCCGTACACTGCCCGCACACCACTGCACTGCCCTAAACCCTTAAACACCACCCCCAGTACGACCCCCTACACTGCACGAACACCACTGCAATGCCCTAAACCCTCAAACACCACACCCAGCCCTTCCCCCTACATTGCCCGAACACCACTGCTCTGCCCTAAACCCTGAAACACCACCCCAGCACGTCCCCCTACACTGCCCGAACACCACTGCACTGCCCTAACCCTAAAACACCAGCCCCAGCACGACCCCTCACACTGCCCGAACACCACTGCACAGCCCTAAACCCTGAAACACCAGCCCGAGCACGACCCCCTACACTGCCCGAACACCACTGCACTGTCCTAAACCCTGAAACACCATCCACAGCATGACCCCCTACACTGCCCGAACACCAATGCACTGCCCTAAACCCTGAAACACCACCCCCCTGTACGACCCCCTACACTGCCCGAACACCACTGCACTGCACTAAACCCTGAAATACCACCCCCAGCAAGACCCCCTACATTGACCAAACACCTCTGCACTGCCCTGAACCCTGAAACACCACCCCCAGCAAGACCCTCTACACTGCCTGAACACCACTGCCCTAAACCCTGAAACACCACCTCAGCACGACCCCTTACACCGCCCGAACACCACTTCACTGCCCTAAACCCTAAAACACTACCCCCAGCACGACACCCTGCACTGCCTGAACAGCACTGCACAACCCTAAACCCTAAAACATCAGCCCCAGCATGACCCCTCACACTGCTCGAACACCACTGCATGGCCCTAAAGCCTGAAACACCAGCCGCAGCACGACCCCCTACACTGTCTGAACACCACTGCACTGCCCTAAACCCTGAAACACCACCCCCAGCATGGCCACCTACACTGCCTGAAAACCATTGCATGGCCCTAAACCC
Source organism: Triturus cristatus (assembly GCF_964204655.1). NCBI lineage: Eukaryota > Metazoa > Chordata > Amphibia > Caudata > Salamandridae > Triturus > Triturus cristatus. The sequence continues at coordinate 1,123,258,730 of NC_140579.1, forward strand.
TGAAACACCAGCCGCAGCACGACCCCCTACACTGTCTGAACACCACTGCACTGCCCTAAACCCTGAAACACCACCCCCAGCACGGCCACCTACACTGCCCGAACACCTCTGCACTGCCCTAAACCCTGAAACACCACCCCCTGCACGACCCCTACACTGCCCAAACACCACTTCACTGCCCTAAACCCTAAAACATCAGACTCAGCACGACCCCTACACTGCCCGAACACCACTGCACTGCCCCAAACCCTGAAACACCACCCGCTGCACGACCTCTACACTGCCCAAACACCACTTCACTGCCATAAACCCTAAAACATCAGCCCCAGCACGACCACCTACACTGCCCGAAAAACACTGCACTGCCCTAATCCCTGAAACACCACCCCCTGCACGACCCCTACACTGCCCAAACACCACTTCACTGCCCTAAACCCTAAAACATCAGCCCCAGAATGACCACCTACACTGCCCGAAAACCACCTACACTGCCCGAAAACCACTGCACTGCCCTTAACCCTGAAACACCACCCCCCTGCACGACCCCCCTACACTGCCAAAACACCACTGCACTGCCCTAAACCCTGAAACACCACCCCAGCAAGCCCCCCTACACTGCCTGAACACCTCTGCACTGCCCTGAAAGCTGAAACACCACCCCCAGCAAGACCCCCTACACTGCCTGAACACCACTGCCCTAAACCCTGAAACACCACCCAAGGAAGACACCCTACGCTGCCCGAAAACCACTGCACTGCCCTAAACCCTGAAACACCACCCCCTGCACGACCCCCTTCACTACCCGAAAACCACTGCACTGCTCTAAACCCTGAAACACCACCCCCAGCACATCCCCCTACACTGCCTGAACACCACTGCTCTGCCCAAACCCTGAAACACCAGCACGACCCCCTACACTGCCCGAACAAAACTGCACTGCCCTAAACCAGAAACACCAGTCCCAGCACGACCCCGTACACTGCCCGCACACCACTGCACTGCCCTAAACCCTTAAACACCACCCCCAGCACGACCCCCTACACTGCACGAACACCACTGCAATGCCCTAAACCCTGAAACACCACCCACAGCACGACCCCCTACACTACCCGCACACCACTGCACTGCCCTAAACCCTGAAAGACCACCCCCAGCACAACCCCCTACACTGTCCGAACACCACTGCTCTGCCCTAAACCCTGAAACACCAGCCCGACCCCCTAAACTGCCCGAACACCACTGCACTGCCCTAAACCCAGAAACACCAGTCCCAGCATGACCCGTACACTGCCCGCACACCACTGCAATGCCCTAAACCCTGAAACACCACCCCCTGCATGACCCCCTTCACTGCCCGAACACCACTGCACTGCCATAAACCCTGAAACACCACCCCCTGCATGACCCCCTACACTGCCCGAACACCACTGCACTGCTCTAAACCCTAAAACACCACCACCAGCACAACCCCCTACACTGCCTGAACTCCACTGCTCTACCCTAAACCCTGAAACACCACCCCCAGCACATCCCCCTACACTGCCTGAACACCACTGCTCTGCCCTAAACCCTGAAACACCAGCCCGACCCCCTACACTGCCTGAACACCACTGCACTGCCCTAAACCCAGAAACACCAGTCCCAGCATGACCCCGTACACTGCCCGCACACCACTGCAATGCCCTAAACCCTGAAACACCACCCACAGCACGACCCCCTACACTATTCGCACACCACTGCACTGTCGTAAACCCTGAAAGACCACCCCCAGCACAACCCCCTACACTGCCCGAACACCACTACTCTGCCCTAAACCCTAAAACACCACTCCCAGCATGTCCCCCTACATTGCCCGAACACCACTGCTCTGCCCTAAATCCTGAAACACCACCCCCAGCACGACCCCCTACTCTGCCCGAACACCACTGCTCTGCCCTAAACCCTGAAACACCACCCCAGCACGTCCCCCTACACTCCCCGAACACTACTGCTCTGCTCTAAACTCTGAAACACCAGCACCAGCACGACACCCTACACTGCCCGAACACCACTGCACTGCCATAAACCCTGAAACACCACCCCCAGCATGACCCCCTACACTGCCCGAACACCACTGCACTGCCCTAAACCCTAAAACAGCACCCCCAGCACGACCCCCCACACTGCCCGAACACCACTTCACTCCCTAAAGCCTAAAACACTACCCCAAGCAAGACACCCTACACTACCGGAACACCACTGCACTACCCTAAAACGCCACCTCCAGCAAGACCCCCTACACTGCCCGAACACCACTGCCTTACACCCTTAAACACCACCCCAGCAAGACACCCTACGATGCCCGAAAACCACTGCACTGCCCTAAACCCTGAAACACCACCCCCTGCATGACCCCCTTCACTGCCCGAACACCACTGCACTGCCATAAACCCTGAAACAAAACACCCTGCACGACCCCCTACACTGCCCGAACACCACTGCACTGCTCTAAACCCTGAAACACCACCGCCAGCAAAACCCCCTACACTGCCTGAACACCACTGCTCTACCCTAAACCCTGAAACACCACCCCCAGCACATCCCCCTACACTGCCTGAACACCACTGCTCTGCCCTAAACCCTGAAACACCAGCCCGACCCCCGACACTGCCCGAACACCACTGCACTGCCCTAAACCCAGAAACACCAGTCCCAGTATGACCCCGTACACTGCCCGCACACCACTGCACTGCCCTAAACCCTTAAACACCACCCCAGCACGAGCCCTACACTGCACGAACACCACTGCAATGCCCTAAACCCTGAAACACCACCCACAGCACGACCCCCTACACTATTCGCACACCACTGCACTGTCGTAAACCCTGAAAGACCACCCCCAGCACAACCCCCTACACTGCCCGAACACCACTGCTCTGCCCTACACCCTCAAACACCACTCCCAGCACATCCCCCTACATTGCCCGAACACCACTGCTCTGCCCTAAATCCTGAAACACCACCCCCAGCACGACCCCCTACTCTGCCCGAACACCACTGCTCTGCCCTAAACCCTGAAACACCACCCCAGCACGTCCCCCTACACTCCCAGAACACTACTGCTCTGCCCTAAACTCTGAAACACCAGCACCAGCACGACACCCTACAATGCCCGAACACCACTGCACTGCCATAAACCCTGAAACACCACCCCAGCAAGCCCCCTTATACTGCCCGAAAACCACTGCACTGCCCTAAACCCTGAAACACCACCCCCTGCACGACCCCCTTCACTACCCGAACACCACTGCACTGCTCTAAACCCTGAAACACCACTGCCAGCACGACCCCCTACACTGCCTGAACACCACTGCTTTGACCAAAACCCTGAAACACCACCCCCAGCACATCCCCCTACACTGCCTGAACACCACTGCTCAGCCCTAAATCCTGAAACACCACCCCCAGCATGACCCCCTACTCTGCCCGAACACCACTGCTCTGCCCTAAACCCTAAAACACCATCCCAGCACATCCCCCTACACTCCCCGAACACTACTGCTCTGCCCTAAACTCTGAAACACCAGCACCAGCACGACAACCTACACTGCCCGAACACCACTGCACTGCCATAAATCCTGAAACACCACCCCCAGCATGACCCCCTACACTGCCCGAACACCACTGCACTGCCCTAAACCCTAAAACACCACCCCCAGCACGACCCCCCACACTGCCCGAACACCACATCACTGCCCTAAACCCTAAAACACTACCCCAAGCAAGACACCCTACACTACCTGAACACCACTGCACTACCCTAAAACGCCACCTCCAGCAAGACCCCCTACACTGCCCGAACACCACTGCCCTAAACCCTGAAATGCCACCCCCTGCAAGACCCTCTACACTGCTCGAACACCACTGCACCACTGCCCTAAACCCTGAAATGCCACCCTCTGCAAGACCCCCTACACTGCCCGAACACCACTGCATTGCCCTAAACCCTAAAACACTACCCCAGCACGAAACCCTACACTGCCTGTACAGCACTGCACTGCCCTACACCCTAAAACATCAGCCCCAGCATGACCCCTCACACTGCTTGAACACCACTGCACGGCCCTAAACCCTGAAACACCAGCCGCAGCACGACCCCCTACACTGCCCGAACACCACTGCACTGCCCTAAACCCTGAAAAACCACCCCCAGCACGACCACCTACACTGCCCCAAAACCACTGCACTGCCCTAAACCCTGAAACACCACCCCCCTGCACGACCCCCCTACACTGCCCGAACACCACTGCACTGCCCTGAACCCTGAAACACCACCCCAGCAAGCCCCCCTACACTGCCCGAACATCTCTGCACTGCCCTGAAAGCTGAAACACCACCCCAGCACGTCCCCCTACACTCCCCGAACACTACTGCTCTGCCCTAATCTCTGAAACACCAGCCACAGCATGACCCCCTACACTGCCCGAACACCACTGCACTGCCCTAAACCCTGAAACACCACTCCCCTGTACGACCCCCTACACTGCCCACACACCACTGCACTGCACTAAACTCTGAAACGCCACCCCCAGCAAGACCCCCTACATTGCCCGAACACCTCTGCACTGCCCTGAACCCTGAAACACCACCCCCAGCAAGACCCTCTACACTGCCTGAACACCACTGCCCTAAACCCTGAAACACTACCCCAGCAAGACCCCCTGCACCGCCCGAAAACCAATGCACTGCCCTAAACCCTGAAACACCACCCCTTGCATGACCCCCTACATTGCCCGAACACCACTTCACTGCCCTAAACCCTAAAACACTACCCCCAGCACAACACCCTACACTGCCTGAACACCACTGCTCTACCCTAAACCCTGAAACACCACCCCCAGCACATCCCCCTACACTGCCTGAACCCCACCGCTCTGCCCTAAACCCTGAAACACCAGCCCGACCCCCTACACTGCCCGAACACCACTGCACTGCCCTATACCCTAAAACATCAGCCCCAGCATGACCCCTCACACTGCTCAAACACCACTGCACGGCCCTAAACCCTGAAACACCAGCCGCAGCACGACCCCCTCCACTGCCCGAACACCACTGCACTGCCCTAAACCCTGAAACACCACCCCAGCAAGCCCCCTACACTGCCCGAACACCTCTGCACTGCCCTGAAAGCTGAAACACCACCCCCAGCAAGAACCCCTACACTGCCTGAACACCACTGCCCTAAACCCTTAAACACCACCCCAGCAAGACACCCTACGATGCCCGAAAACCACTGCACTGCCCTAAACCCTGAAACACCACCCCCTGCACGATCCCCTACACTGCCCGAACACCACTGCACTGCTCTAAACCCTGAAACACCACCCCCAGCACATCCCCCTACACTGCCTGAACACCACCGCTCTGCCCTAAACCCTGAAACACCAGCCCGACCCCCTACACTGCCCGAACACCACTGCACTGCCCTAAACCCAGAAACACCAGTCCCAGCATGACCCCGTACACTGCCCGCACACCACTGCACTGCCCTAAACCCTTAAACACCACCCCAGGACGAGCCCTACACTGCACGAACACCACTGCAATCCCCTAAACCCTGAAACACCACCCACAGCAGGACCCACTACACTATTCGCACACCACTGCACTGTCGTAAACCCTGAAAGACCACCCCAAGCACAACCCCCTACACTGCCCAAACACCACTGCTCTGCCCTAAACCCTCAAACACCACTCCCAGCACATCCCCCTACATTGCCCGAACACCACTGCTCTGCCCTAAACCCTGAAACACCACCCCTATATGACCCCCTTCACTGCCCGAACACCACTGCACTGCCATAAACCCGGAAACACCACCCCCTGCACGATCCCCTACACTGCCCGAACACCACTGCACTGCTCTAAACCCTGAAACACCACCGCCAGCACAACCCCCTACACTGCCTGAACACCACTGCTCTGCCCTAAACCCTGAAACACCACCCCCAGCACATCCCCCTACACTGCCTGAACACCACTGCTCTGCCCTAAACCCTGAAACACCAGCCCGACCCCCTACACTGCCCGAACACCACTGCACTGCCATAAACCCAGAAACACCAGTCCCAGCACGACCCCGTACACTGCCCGCACACCACTGCACTGCCCTAAACCCTTAAACACCACCCCCAGCACGAGCCCTACACTGCACGAACACCACTGCAATGCCCTAAACCCTGAAACACCACCCACAGCACAACCCCCTACACTATTCGCACACCACTGCACTGTTGTAAACCCTGAAAGACCACCCCCAGCACAACCCCCTACACTGCCCGAACACCACTGCTCTGCCCTAAACCCTCAAACACCACTCCCAGCACATCCCCCTACATTGCCCGAACACCACTGCTCTGCCCTAAATCCTGAAACACCACCCCCAGCACGACCCCCTACTCTGCCCGAACACCACTGCTCTGCCCTAAACCCTGAAACACCACCCCAGCACGTCCCCCTACACTCCCCGAACACAACTGCTCTGCCCTAAACTCTGAAACACCAGCACCAGCACGACACCCTACACTGCCCGAACACAACTGCACTGCCATAAACCCTGAAACACCACCCCCAGCATGACCCTCTACACTGCCCGAACACCACTGCACTGCCCTAAACCCAAAAAAAAACACCACCCCCAGCACAACCCCCCACACTACCCGAACAACACTTCACTGCATTAAACCCTAAAACACTACCCCCAGCAAGACACCCTACATTACCTGAACACCACTGCACTACCCTAAAACGCCACCTCCAGCAAGACCCCCTACACTACCCGAACACTACTGCCCTAAACTATGAAACGCCACCCCCTGCAAGACCCTCTACACTGCCCGAACACCACTGCACCACTGCCCTAAACCCTGAAATGCCACCCTCTGCAAGACCCCCTACACTGCCCGAACACCACTGCACTGCCATAATCCCTGAAACACCAGCCCCAGTACGACCCCCTACACTGCCCGAACACCACAGCACTGCCCTAAACCCTAAAGCACCAGCCCCAGCATGACCCGTCACACTGCCCGAACACCACTGCACGGCCCCAAACGCTGAAACACCAGCCCCAGCACGACCCCCTACACTACCCGAACACCACGGCACTGCCCTAAACCCTGAAACACCACCCCAGCACATCCCCCTACATTACCCAAACACCACTGCTCTGCCCTAAACCCTGAAACACCACCCCAGCACATCCCCCTACACTCCCCGAACACTACTGCTTTGCCCTAAACTCTGAAACACCAGCACGACACCCTACACTGCCCGAACACCAATACTCTGCCCTAAACCTTGAAACACCACGCCCAGCATGACCCCCTATACTGCCCGAACACCACTGCACTGTCCTAAACCCTGAAACACCACCCCCAGCACGACCCCCTACACTGCCCGAACACCACTGCACAGCCCTAAATCCTGAAACACCAGCCCCAGCACGACCCCCTACACTGCCCGAACACCACTGCCCTAAACCCTGAAACGCCACCTCCAGCAAGACCCCCTACACTGCCTGAAAACCACTTCCCAAAACACTGAAACGCCACCCCCTGCAAGACCCTCTAAACTGCCCGAACACCACTGCACCACTTCCCTAAACCCTGAAATGCCACCCCCTGCAAGACCCCCTACATTACCCGAACACTACTGCACTGCCCTAAACCCTGAAACACCACCCCCAGCATGACCCCCAACACTGCCCGAACACCACCGCACTACCCTAAACCATAAAACACCAGCCCCAGCACAACCCCCTACACTGCCCGAACACCTCTGCACTGCCCTGAAAGCTGAAACACCACCCCCAGCAAGACCCCCTACACTGCTTGAACACCACTGCCCTAAACCCTTAAACACCACCCCAGCAAGATACCCTACGCTGCCCGAAAACCACTGCACTGCCCTAAACCCTGAAACACCACCCCCTGCATGACCCCCTTCACTGCCTGATAACCAATGCACTGCTCTAAACCCTGAAACACCAGCGCCATCATGACCCCCTACACTGCCTGAACACCACTGCTCTGCCCTAAACCCTGAAACACCACCCCAGCACATCCCCCTACACTGCCCGAACACCACTGCACTGCTCTAAACCCTGAAACACCAGCGCCAGCATGACCCCCTATACTGCCTGAACACCACTGCTCTGCCCTAAACCCTGAAACACCACCCCAGCACATCCCCCTACACTGCCTGAACACCACTGCTCTGCCCTAAACCCTGAAACACCACCACAACCCCCTACACTGCCCGAACACCACTGCACTGCCCTGAACCACCAGTCCCAGCAAGACCGCGTACACTGCCCGCACACCACTGCACTGCCCTAAACCCTTAAACAACACCCCCAGCACGACCCCCTACACTGCACGAACACCACTGCAATGCCCTAAACCCTGAAACACCACCCACAGCACGACCCTCTAGACTACCCACTCACCACTGCACTGCCGTAAACCCTGAAAGACCAACCCAAGCACAACCCCCTACACTGCCCGAACACCACTGCTCTGCCCCAAACCCTCAAACACCACGCCCAGCACGTCCCCCTACATTGACCGAACACCACTGCTCTGCCCTAAATCCTGAAACACCACCCCCAGCACGACCCCCTACTCTGCCCGAACACCACTGCTCTGCCCTAAACCCTGAAACACCACCCCAGCACGTCCCCCTACACTCCCCGAACACTACTGCTCTGCCCTAAACTCTGAAACACCAGCACCAGCACGACACCCTACACTGCCCGAACACCACTGCACTGCCATAAACCCTAAAACACCACCCCCAGCATGACACCCTACACTGCCCGAACACCACTGTACTGCCCTAAACCCTAAAACACCACCTCCAGCATGACCCCCCACACTGCCCGAACACCAGTTCACTGCCCTAAAGCCTAAAACACTACCCCAAGCAAGACACCCTACACTCCCTGAACACCACTGCACTACCCTAAAACGCCACCTTCAGCAAGACCCCCTACACTGCCCGAACACCACTGCCCTAAACCCTGAAACGCCACCCCCTGCAAGACCCTCTACACTGCCCGAACACCACTGCACTACTGCCCTAAACCCTGAAATGCCACCCTCTGCAAGACCCCCTACACTGCCCGAACACCACTGCATTGCCATAATCACTGAAACACCAGCCCCAGTACAACCCCCTACACTGCCCGAACACCACTGCACTGCCCTAAACCCTAAAACACTACCCCCAGCACGACACCCTACACTGCCTGAACAGCACTGCACTGCCCTAACCCTAAAACACCAGCCCCAGCACGACCCCTCACACTGCCCGAACACCACTGCACGGCCCTAAACCCTGAAACACCAGCCCCAGCACGACCCCCTACACTGCCCGAACACCACTGCACTGCCCTAACCCTAAAACACCAGCCCCAGCACGACCCCTCACACTGCCCGAACACCACTGCACGGCCCTAAAACCTGAAACACCAGCCCCAGCACGACCCCCTACACTGCCCGAACACCACTGCACTGCCCTAAACCCTGAAACACCACCCCAGCAAGACCCCCTGCACCGCCCGAAAACCAATGCACTGCCCGAAACCCTGAAACACCACCCCTTGCATGACCCCCTACATTGCCCGAACACCACTTCACTGCCCTAAACCCTAAAACACTACCCCCAGCACGACACCTTACACTGCCTGAACAGCACTGCACTGCCCTATACCCTAAAACATCAGCCCCAGCATGACTCCTCACACTGCACGAACACCACTGCACGGCCCTAAACCCTGAAACACCAGCCGCAGCACGAACCCCTACACTGCCCGAACACCACTGCACTGCCCTAAACCCTGAAACACCACCCCAGCATGACCACCTACACTGCCCGAAAACCACTGCACTGCCCTAATCCCTGAAACACCACCCCCCTGCACGACCCCCCTACACTGCCCGAACACCACTGCACTGCCCTAAACCCTGAAACACCACCCCAGCAAGCCCCCCTACACTGCCCAAACACCTCTGCACTGCCCAGAAAGCTGAAACACCACCCCCAGCAAGAACCCCTACACTGCCTAAACACCACTGCCCTAAACCCTTAACCACACCCCAGCAAAACACCCTACGCTGCCCGAAAACCACTGCACTGCCCTAAAGCCTTAAACACCACCCCCTGCATGACCCCCTTCACTACCCGAACACCACTGCACTGCTCTAAACCCTGAAACACCACTGCCAGCACGACCCCCTACACTGCCTGAACACACTGCTCTGACCTAAACCCTGAAACACCACCACCAGCACATCCCCCTACACTGCCTGAACACCACTGCTCTGCCCTAAACCCTGAAACACCAGCACAACCCCCTATACTGCCCGAACACCACTGCTCTGCCCTAAACCCTCAAACACCACGCCCAGCACGTCCCCCTACATTGCTCAAACACCACTGCTCTACCCTAAATCCTGAAACACCACCCCTAGCACAACCCCCTACTCTGCCCAAACACCACTGCTCTGCCCTAAACCCTAAAACACCACCCCAGCACGTCCCCCTACACTCCCCAAACACTACAGCTCTGCCCTAAACTCTGAAACACCAGCACCAGCAAGACACCCTACACTGCCCGAACACCACTGCACTGCCATACATCCTGAAACACCACCCCCAGCATGACCCCCTACACTGCCCGAACACCACTGCACTGCCCTAAACCCTAAAACACCACCCCCAGCAAGACCCCCTACACTGCCCGAACACCACTGCCCTAAACCCTGACATGCCACCCCCTGCAAGACCCTCTACACTGCTTGAACACCACTGCACCACTGCCCTACACCTTGAAATGCCACCCTCTGCAAGACCCCCTACACTGCCCGAACACCACTGCATTGCCATAATCCCTGAAACACCAGCCCCAGTATGACCCCCTACACTGCCTGAACACCACTGCACTGCCCTAAACCCTAAAACACTACCCCCAGCACGACACCCCACACTGCCTGAACAGCACTGAACTGCCCTAAACCCTAAAACATCAGCCCCAGCATGACCCCTCACACTGCTCGAACACCACTGCACGGCCCTAAACCCTGAAACACCACCCCCAGCACGACCACCTACACTGCCCGAAAACCACTGCACTGCCCTGAAAGCTGAAACACCACCCCCAGCAAGACCCCCTACACTGCCTGAACACCAATGCCCTAAACCCTTAAACACCACCCCAGCAAGACACCCTACGCTGCCCGAAAACCACTGCACTGCCCTAAACCCTGAAACACCACCCCCTGCACGACCCCCTTCACTAACCGAACACCACTGCACTGTTTTAAACCCTGAAGCAACACTGCCAGCATGACCCCCTACACTGCCTGAACACCACTGCTCTGCCCTAAACCCTGAAACACCAGCACGACCCCCTACACTGCCCGAACAAAACTGCACTGCCCTAAACCCAGAAACACCAGTCCCAGCACGACCCCGTACACTGCCCGCACACCACTGCACTGCCCTAAACCCTTAAACACCACCCCCAGCACGACCCCCTACACTGCACAAACACCACTGCAATGCCCTAAACCCTGAAACACCACCCACAGCGTGACCCCCTACACTACCTGCACATCACTGCACTGCCGTAAACCCTGAAAGATCACCCCCAGCACAACCCCCTACACTGTCCGAACACCACTACTCTGCCCTAAACCCTCAAACACCACACCCAGCACGTCCCCCTACATTGCCCGAACACCACTGCTCTGCCCTAAATCCTAAAACACCACCCCCTGCACGACCCCCTACTCTGCCCGAACACCACTGCTCTGCCCTAAACCCTGAAACACCACCACAGCACGTCCCCCTACACTCCCCGAACACTACTGCTCTGCCCTAAACTCTGAAACACCAGCACCAGCCCGACCCCCTACTCTGCCCGAACACCACTGCACTGCCCTAAACCCTTTAACACCACTCCCAGGATGACCCCCTACAATGCCCGAACACCACTTCACTGCCCTAAACCCTAAAACACCACCACCCGGAAAACAACACCCTATACAACCTTTAACACCACTGCACTACTCTAAAACACCACCCCCAGCATGACCCTCAACACTGCCCGAACACCACTGCACTACCCAAAACCATAAAACACCAGCCCCAGTACGACCCCCTACACTGCCCGACCACCACTGCACTGCCCTAACCCTAAAACACCAGCCCCAGCACGACCCCTCACACTGCCCGAACACCACTGCACGGCCCTAAACCCTGAAACACCAGCCCCAGCACGACCCCCTACACTGCCCGATCACTGCACTGCCCTAAACCCTGAAACACCACCCCAGCAAGACCCCCTACACCGCCCAAAAACCAATGCACTGCCCAAAACCCTGAAACACCACCCCTTGCATGACCCCCTACATTGCCCGAACACCACTTCACTGCCCTAAACCCTAAAACACTACCCCCAGCACGAAACCCTACACTGCCTGAACAGCACTGCACTGCCCTATACCCTAAAACATCAGCCCCAGCATGACCCCTCACACTGCTCGAACACCACTGCACGGCCCTAAAGCCTGAAACACCAGCCGCAGCACGACCCCCTACACTGCCCGAACACCACTGCACTGCCCTAAACCCTGAAACACCACCCCCAGCACGACCACCTACACTGCCCGAAAACCACTGCACTGCCCTAAACCCTGAAACACCACCCCCCTGCACGACCCCCCTACACTGCCCGAACACCACTGCACTGCCCTAAACCCTAAAACACCACCCCAGCAAGCCCCCCTACACTGCCCGAACACCTCTGCACTGCCCTGAAAGCTGAAACACCACCCCCAGCAAGAACCCCTACACTGCCTGAACACCACTGCCCTAAACCCTTAAACACCACCCCAGCAAGACACCCTACGATGCCCGAAAACCACTGCACTGCCCTAAACCCTGAAACACCACCCCTATATGACCCCCTTCACTGCCCGAACACCACTGCACTGCCATAAACCCTGAAACACCCCCCCCTGCACGATCCCCTACACTGCCCGAACACCACTGCACTGCTCTAAACCCTGAAACACCACCGCCAGCACAACCCCCTACACTGCCTGAACACCACTGCTCTGCCCTAAACCCTGAAACACCACCCCCAGCACATCCCCCTACACTGCCTGAACACCACTGATCTGCCCTAAACCCTGAAACACCAGCCCGACCCCCTACACTGCCCGAACACCACTGCACTGCCATAAACCCAGAAACACCAGTCCCAGCACGACCCCGTACACTGCCCGCACACCACTGCACTGCCCTAAACCCTTAAACACCACCCCCAGCACGAGCCCTACACTGCACGAACACCACTGCAATGCCCTAAACCCTGAAACACCACCCACAGCACAACCCCCTACACTATTCGCACACCACTGCACTGTTGTAAACTGTAGGAGAGTAGGGTCTGCTATCCTATGGTCACCCCAAATTTTTGCTTTTTGCTTCACTGGTTTTTGACATATTGAGGCTGTGGGCCTGCCAATCAGACCCCCAGCCTGCTGTTCTCTCTACTAAATTAAAACTATGCACCCTAGGTGCATAACCAATTGGAAGTGGATCACCCTGTCAGCCCCTGTACCAGTGTACACTAGGTACCCAGGGCATTGGTGTACCCAAGGCCTGCCAGGGGCTGCAGCATGTATTATGCCACCCCAGGCTTGGCCTAACAATCGGACACAACTGGCTGATCACTCAGCTGGGGTAAGTTGGTGTAATCACCTCTTACTTAGGTGTAGTATACCTATACCTAACCCTAAATGGGACACCTGGTAACCTATAAGTCACTCCTATGGCAGGCCTTAACAATCCTGAAGGCAGAGTGCTTGGTTCCATGTGAGATGGTGCTCTGGCATGAGCTGAGCCTGTCTGCAGTGGTCGGAACAACTTCCTTCTACTGTTTCCAGATATCGTCATACCATATACTCTTAAGTGCATTATGAACCTCGCGGTTAAATGCTATCTTTGGTTTGGCTTTATCAAAACATGTCGAGTAAGGTGTCATACGAATTGGAATACTAACCCCTCGCCAATTCTGGCGACGGGGTTAGCATTCCACCCTTCTAGAGGGACACGACATGTACAGTACCTGAAACCCGGGTAAAATCAGACATAGCCTCAGCTCCACAAAATGGATGCTGCCACCACAGACACAAGTCTGCCCTCCTGCTGCTGGGAGTCCTTCCAGCTTGGGAGGTGTGGACAAAGGGTTTCCTGCCAGGGGAGGTGCGTGCACCACCCCAGACAGGATTTTGTGTATTGGTCAGGTAGGGCTTGAAAGAAACCAGACATGCCTGTGGCTCACAAGGAGCCTCGGTGCATATGCCAGTTCAAACCGGTCCTGGGGCACACCAGTCCCGGGCCTGGGGCGAGCTGGACAAAGGATTGGGGGTGTAACCACCCCCCTTCCTGGTCCCACCCATAGGGAGGGACCTAGCAGGTAGTCCGGCCCCTAGAATCCGAATAAAGGTAGGAGCTGTGTCCTAAGACTTCAGACATCCTGGAATCAACTTGAAACTAAGAAGAAGACGGGAACTTCGACATTCTGCTGCACAGAAGACTGAAGAAAATCTCCCCTGTGGTCAGGGAGTGACCACCTTGCTAACGCAAGCACCATCCAGCGAATCACCGTCTGCTTTGCCGCCGCCTCCCGCCGGAGCCCGAGCCCAGAGACTGACAAGACCTGGACCTCCAGACCTCTCACCGCCCGATCCACAGTCCCTGAAAGGAGGAGACCCGTGGAGGCACCGAGACACGTGGAGCCAGCCATCTTGGAACGACTACGACAAGCTGACAAGTGCAACAACCGAGGCTCCCTCCAAGTTGTGCTTTGGGTCCTGAGAAGCCCAACCCTCGAGCAGCATCTGCACCAAAGGTGAGCCCTCCAGCATCTCCACGATCTGCGTGGGGCCCTTCTGCATTTTGCCACTCGACGCGCCTAACCGGTTGCTGGCCCGCTGGCTAGTGGCCATCTTGGCGACGAAATCTACGACAAACACCGCTGGTCTGGTTGCTCCAGACTGGCCCTTGCTCCCCTCCAAAGGAGCAATCCCTCTGACCTTGCTGGTCAGAACCAACAGCTGATTTCCGAATCCTTCTACAATTGCTTTTGCCAAGGCTTGTTTGCTTCGATCAAGTCGCCGACACCGCCGACAGCGAGAGCCTGCGTGGGACAGCTCGTGAGCCGACTCCTGGACGTCGTCGACCTTCAGGGACCACGTGGCTGCGGAGACAAGCTACCCCTCATCACCTGTTTGCGCCCGACATCGCCTGGTACCCACCTGGTGCCACGCTGGTCACTGGCTAGTGACTGTGAACACTGTCCCCTCTGCTTACAGGTCTTCAACATCTCCGATCCACTCTTGGATCCACTGCATCTCTTCCCGACCGACCGCCTGCAGCACTTTTGTCTACAGGCCCCACGGAACAGATAGAAGAAACCCGACGCACTTCGAGGCCTATGCACCCGCTTCCTGTGGGTGAGGTAAAGCTGGCACACCTGTGCCCAAGTGTAGTATTACATCTCTAGTGCCTGTGTTCCAAATCTTAAGTTCCTAGGTCATCCGGAAGATTCCTTTTGCAGTAACTTTGTACTTTTTACGCACCCATTGAAACCTATGGGAGCACGCGTGTGACTATTTGCTCTGCACACGCCACCCGTGGACCTCCTGGTCACTAACTGACGTTAGCTCCTTGTAGGCCCAGCGATTCTAGAGGCCCTAGGCCTTTTCCCTTTTCTGTTCGTGGTACTTATACCACTATTTTAGTATATGGTTCGAGTGGCCACCAGGGCCTATCCATATAAAGTGCAACTTCTGTGTATTATGTGATAATCTTGTTTGACGATTTGTGCTCCTGTGCTCATAAAGAGACTAGGGGTTACTTTGAGAAATAAATACATATATATTTTGAATATATATCTGTGTGGTGTCCTTTCATTGGTATAAAAGGGGGTTACTATTGGTAAAACAGCTTGCTTAACACGCTTCACGAGTTTAGCCTCAAAGACTGCTTAGCCTACGCTACCACTAGGGCAGCTAGTCCAAAAAGGTTGACTTACAACCACACCATAAGGGTTGCTTGGCATGGTACAAGGTGGTCACTAGAACTAGTGAACAGCATATACCAGGCCAACTTCTCACATTGGTGAGCAGCGGTTGGATTTGAGCTTGCTGTGTTTTACCATTGTAATCTCTTGGTTACCAATTGAAAGATCACATAGGTACCTGTAGGTACATATAAAACAAGATTAGATATACATAAGTTCTACTGAACTTAGTTGTTGTAGAGCAAAGGGAGTAGCACACCCTGACTACAACTACTAGATAGGTTTAGTAGGTAAACCCAAGTGTAGGTAGATTGCAACACATCCACCCACACTTAAGAGCAATGGCCGGGGCAGAGGGGTCCACTGTACCCATCTCTGTTGAGAGTGACCCCCAGAGGGCACCATCCAGCTTTGCTACCCTTAATCAGAATGAGCTCAGGCATTTGGCAACTCTTAGAGTCCTTAAACAGCCCAAGAACCCAAACTCTGCTGAGCTCAGAGAGCTCTTACAGAATGATGAGAATCAGAGAGCACTCAAGAAAGCTTCCCAGTTAGCCCCCTTAGGGACAGGAACAGGAGGCCCCCCTTCTAAAGATGCCACTGAAGTACCCCTTCCCAATAGTCACCCCTTAGATGGGATGCCTACCACAGAGGATGAGAGTGAAAAGGATACTGACAGTAGTGAGGATGAAGGGAGAACTAGCCCAGTGCCAAGTGTTATACTTGGCCCAGCTAAACCAAGGCTATTGGGGACTGACAGTGGGTTCAACCCACTGGATCTCCCCAGTGGACTTAACACAGGGCTGGGAAGGCAAAGGAATCGCTCAGGTGACTCCAATGCTTCCCATGGCTCTAGAGGCTCTCAAGGTCACTCCAGGAGAAGGATGACCACCCCTCAGAGGAGGGAACATGAGGCCAAGATGCAAGAGGCCCAGCTGAGGATCAGGAAGCAGGAGCTAGAAGTAGCCCTGATGGAAGAGAAACTTAGCAAGGCTAGACAGCATAAAGAGAGTGGGTCTATACCCACTGGTGGCAGCATTGTCCCTAAGGACAAAGATAGGGTTTTCGACAATAGAAACCTGTCTAAGGTTGTGCCCCCCTACAAAAGTGGGGATGACATCCACAAGTGGATAACTGCTCTTGAGAGAGCCTGCAAAGTACAGCAGGTTCCTGAAGATCAGTGGGCAGCAATCCTCTGGCTCTCCTTTGAAGGAAGAGGCAGAGACAGACTCCTCACTGTTAGAGAAGAGGATGTCAGAAACTACAGAGTCCTGAAGAGTGTTCTAGTTGATGGGTTAGGCTTAACCACTGAGCAGTACAGGTTAATGTTCAGAGACACCCAAAAGACACAGACTCAGGACTGGTCTGAATACATTGAATGTGCCACTAAGGCTTTGGAGGGTTGGTTGCTGGGAAGTAAGGTATCTGATTTTACAGGATTGTATAATTTGATGATGAGAGAACAGATTTTAAATAACTGTCAAAACCAGCAACTGCATCAACACTTGGTTGACTCTGATCTGACCTCTCCCCAAGAATTGGGAAAGAAGGCAGACAAATGGGTCAGAACCAGGGTTAAGCAAAAGAACCAGAACCAGGGCCAAGGGGGTGATCAGAAGAAAACAGACCAAAAGGGTGGAGATCAGAAACCTAAAGACCAGAAGTCTTCAACAGGGCCCCAAACTACTACTAAGGAGGGTGGGTCCCAACAGTCCAAAAAGAAGAAAGAAGGTCAAAAGAAACCCTGGTGCAATCATTGTAAAAATACAACTCACTGGACTAGTGATTGCAAAAAGGGTGGAGCCCCCAACACTGTTGCCCCTAAGGCACCTGCTCCCAGTACTACTGTTAGCAGTGTTGGTCCCCAGACAAAGGGTGTAGTGGGAATCACTATGGGAACTGAAGGAGATTCTGACTTAGACAGAACCCTTACACAGGCAGTCTTGATCTGTGATGGCGACATTGATTTGTCCCTGACTGTGAGCCCCAGTAACCTGGGCAAGTACAGACAGACTCCTTTAATTAATGACAAAGTGGCTCAAGCCTACAGGGACACATGTGCCAGTGTCACTATGGTGACACCAGGCTTTGTGGACCCTGGACAGTACATACCAGGTGAGAACTACCTGGTGACCAATGCCAGCAATGCCACTACTTCACACAGTGTGGCAGTTGTTAACTTCTCATGGGGAGGGGTAACTGGCCTCAAAAGGGTTGTGGTTAGTGCAGACCTCCCAGTAGAATGTTTGTTGGGCAATGACCTAGAGAGTTCTCTATGGTCAGAAGTGGAGTACAGGACTCATGCAGAGATGTTAGGTATATCATCACATGTCCTTGCTGTGACCAGGTCACAGGCCAAAAAGTGCCTCACTGAACCACAGGTCTTGGATCCTGGAACAATGGACCAAGCACCTACCAAGAAGAAGAACAGGAGGGTCAAGGCTGTGCCTTCCCCCCTGCCTCAGAGTGATGATCAGCCTTCCCAGGAAGCTGATCTAGAGGACCCTGAAGGAACTGTCCCTGAAGAGCTTGAACCTGATCAGGTTGAGTTTCTGGGGACAGGGGGACCTTCAAGGGCTGACTTGAGGCAGGCTCAGTTATCCTGTCCCTCTCTTGAACCCCTCAGACAGCTGGCTGCTGCTGAGGCTGCTGGGAATGCTCAAGGTACCCATAAAGTGTATTGGGATGAAGGGCTCCTTTATTCAGAGGCTAGAGACCCCAAGCCTGGTGCAACCAGGAGGTTGGTTATACCTCTGCAATTTAGGGGCTTCCTCCTTACCTTGGCCCATGATATTCCTTTAGCAGGACACCTAGGCCAGAACAAGACCTGGGACAGACTTGTCCCTCACTTTCACTGGCCCCATATGAATGAAGATACAAAGGAGTTTTGTCGCTCCTGTGTTACCTGCCAAGCCAGTGGCAAATCAGGTGGCACAACAAAGGCCCCCCTGATACCACTACCTGTGGTGGGGGTTCCCTTTGAAAGAGTGGGAATAGACATAGTGGGTCCCATGGATCCTCCCACTGCATCTGGGCACAGATTTATACTGGTGGTAGTGGATCATGCCACCAGGTATCCAGAGGCAATTCCCCTTAGGACCACTACAGCTCCTGTTGTGGCCAGGGCCCTGCTGGGAGTATTCTCCAGAGTGGGGTTTCCTAAGGAGGTAGTATCTGACAGAGGTACCAACTTTATGTCAGGATACTTAACAGCTATGTGGAAGGAATGTGGTGTCAACTACAAGTTCACCACCCCTTATCACCCACAATGCAATGGGCTTGTTGAGAGATTCAACAAGACCCTAAAGGGTATGATCAAAGGATTACCTGAAAAGCTCAGGCGAAGATGGGATATCCTTCTACCCTGCCTTCTGTTTGCTTACAGAGAGGTCCCACAAAAAGGAGTTGGCTACAGCCCCTTTGAATTGTTGTTTGGGCACCCTGTGAGAGGCCCACTGTGTTTGGTGAAGGAAGGATGGGAGTTACCTCTCAAAAAGCCTAAGCTAGACATAGTGGACTATGTACTTGGTCTCCGCTCCAGGATGGCTGAGTATATGGAGAAGGCATCTAAAAACCTTGAGGCAAGCCAGGCCTTACAGAAAGCTTGGCATGACCAAAAGGCTGTCTTGGTTGAGTATCAGCCAGGACAGAAGGTATGGGTGTTGGAGCCAGTGGCCCCAGCAGCACTCCAAGACAAATGGTCTGGACCCCATACAATCCTGGAAAAGAAGGGAGAGGTCACCTACTTGGTGGACCTAGGAACTCCCAGGAGTCCCCACAGGGTACTCCATGTTAACAGGCTTAAAGCATATGTTGACAGGGCAGACATGGGCTTGCTCATGGCTACAGATGAGGGACAGGAGGAAGAGAGTGACCCTCTCCCAGACCTGTTGTCTCAGAACCCTGAAGATGGCTCAGTTGAAGGAGTGACCCTTGGAGGCAACCTCACTGCCCATCAGCAGACTGAATGTAGGCAGGTTCTACAATCATTTTCACATATGTTTTCCTTGATACCTAGTCAAACTGACTGGTGTACCCATGTTGTGGACACTGGTGACAGTCTGCCTGTAAAGAACAAACTTTACAGACAACCTGACCACGTCAGGGACTGTATAAAGGCTGAGGTACATAAAATGCTGGAATTAGGTGTCATTGAACCCTCAGAGAGCCCCTGGGCTAGCCCAGTGGTTCTGGTCCCCAAACCTCACACCAAAGATGGCAAGAGAGAGATGAGGTTCTGTGTGGACTACAGAGGACTCAATGCTGTCACCAGGACAGATGCACACCCTATTCCAAGGACAGATGAGCTCATAGACAAACTAGCTTCTGCAAAGTTTTTGAGCACATTTGACTTGACAGCTGGCTTTTGGCAAATCAGGTTAGCTGAGGAGTCTAAGGCCAAAACAGCATTCTCAACCCCAGGTGGGCATTATCAGTTTGTGGTGATGCCCTTTGGTCTGAAGAATGCACCTGCCACCTTCCAAAGGCTGGTGAACCAAGTCCTTACTGGGTTGGATGACTTTTGCGCAGCATATCTTGATGACATTGCTGTCTTTAGTTCCACCTGGGAGGATCACCTGATCCACCTGAAGAAGGCTCTTGAGGCTCTGCAAAGGGCAGGCCTCACTATCAAGGCTACTAAGTGCCAGATAGGGCAGAGTAAGGTTGTGTATTTGGGCCACCTTGTAGGTGGGGGCCAAGTTCAACCACTGGAGAGTAAGAGACAGTCCATCAAGGATTGGTCCCCTCCAACCACCCAGACTCAAGTTCGAGCTTTCTTGGGCTTGACTGGGTATTACAGGAAGTTTGTTAAGAACTATGGGTCCATTGTGACTCCTCTTAATGATCTGACATCCAAGAAGATGCCCAAAAAGGTTCAGTGGACAGTAAGCTGTCAAAAGGCATTTGATGACCTGAAGGAGGCCATGTGCTCTGCACCTATCCTGAAAAGTCCTGACTACTCCAAAGAGTTTATTGTCCAAACAGATGCTTCTGAGTTGGGTGTGGGAGCTGTGCTGTCACAACTTAATGTAGATGGTCAAGACCAACCCATTGCTTTTATTAGCAGAAGGTTGACCCCCAGAGAGAAGAATTGGTCAGCTATTGAGAGGGAGGCCTTTGCTGTGGTGTGGGCCCTGAAGAAGCTGAGGCCATACTTGTTTGGCACTCACTTCAAGATTCAGACCGACCATAAGCCCCTCTTGTGGCTAAATCAGATGAAGGGTGAAAACCCCAAACTGCTTAGGTGGTCCATTTCCCTACAGGGGATGGACTTTACAGTGGAGCACCGGCCAGGTACTGACCATGGGAATGCAGATGGTCTCTCCAGGTACTTCCACTTAGGACATGAAGACGAGACTGGTCAAGGCTAGTTTAATGTCCCAGCGTTTGGGGGGGGGTTGTGTAGGAGAGTAGGGTCTGCTATCCTATGGTCACCCCAAATTTTTGCTTTTTGCTTCACTGGTTTTTGACATATTGAGGCTGTGGGCCTGCCAATCAGACCCCCAGCTTGCTGTTCTCTCTACTAAATTAAAACTATGCACCCTAGGTGCATAACCAATTGGAAGTGGATCACCCTGTCAGCCCCTGTACCAGTGTACACTAGGTACCCAGGGCATTGGTGTACCCAAGGCCTGCCAGGGGCTGCAGCATGTATTATGCCACCCCAGGCTTGGCCTAACAATCTGACACAACTGGCTGATCACTCAGCTGGGGTAAGTTGGTGTAATCACCTCTTACTTAGGTGTAGTATACCTATACCTAACCCTAAATGGGACACCTGGTAACCTATAAGTCACTCCTATGGCAGGCCTTAACAATCCTGAAGGCAGAGTGCTTGGTTCCATGTGAGATGGTGCTCTGGCATGAGCTGAGCCTGTCTGCAGTGGTCGGAACAACTTCCTTCTACTGTTTCCAGATATCGTCATACCATATACTCTTAAGTGCATTATGAACCTCGCGGTTAAATGCTATCTTTGGTTTGGCTTTATCAAAACATGTCGAGTAAGGTGTCATACGAATTGGAATACTAACCCCTCGCCAATTCTGGCGACGGGGTTAGCATTCCACCCTTCTAGAGGGACACGACATGTACAGTACCTGAAACCCGGGTAAAATCAGACATAGCCTCAGCTCCACAAAATGGATGCTGCCACCACAGACACAAGTCTGCCCTCCTGCTGCTGGGAGTCCTTCCAGCTTGGGAGGTGTGGACAAAGGGTTTCCTGCCAGGGGAGGTGCGTGCACCACCCCAGACAGGATTTTGTGTATTGGTCAGGTAGGGCTTGAAAGAAACCAGACATGCCTGTGGCTCACAAGGAGCCTCGGTGCATATGCCAGTTCAAACCGGTCCTGGGGCACACCAGTCCCGGGCCTGGGGCGAGCTGGACAAAGGATTGGGGGTGTAACCACCCCCCTTCCTGGTCCCACCCATAGGGAGGGACCTAGCAGGTAGTCCGGCCCCTAGAATCCGAATAAAGGTAGGAGCTGTGTCCTAAGACTTCAGACATCCTGGAATCAACTTGAAACTAAGAAGAAGACGGGAACTTCGACATTCTGCTGCACAGAAGACTGAAGAAAATCTCCCCTGTGGTCAGGGAGTGACCACCTTGCTAACGCAAGCACCATCCAGCGAATCACCGTCTGCTTTGCCGCCGCCTCCCGCCGGAGCCCGAGCCCAGAGACTGACAAGACCTGGACCTCCAGACCTCTCACCGCCCGATCCACAGTCCCTGAAAGGAGGAGACCCGTGGAGGCACCGAGACACGTGGAGCCAGCCATCTTGGAACGACTACGACAAGCTGACAAGTGCAACAACCGAGGCTCCCTCCAAGTTGTGCTTTGGGTCCTGAGAAGCCCAACCCTCGAGCAGCATCTGCACCAAAGGTGAGCCCTCCAGCATCTCCACGATCTGCGTGGGGCCCTTCTGCATTTTGCCACTCGACGCGCCTAACCGGTTGCTGGCCCGCTGGCTAGTGGCCATCTTGGCGACGAAATCTACGACAAACACCGCTGGTCTGGTTGCTCCAGACTGGCCCTTGCTCCCCTCCAAAGGAGCAATCCCTCTGACCTTGCTGGTCAGAACCAACAGCTGATTTCCGAATCCTTCTACAATTGCTTTTGCCAAGGCTTGTTTGCTTCGATCAAGTCGCCGACACCGCCGACAGCGAGAGCCTGCGTGGGACAGCTCGTGAGCCGACTCCTGGACGTCGTCGACCTTCAGGGACCACGTGGCTGCGGAGACAAGCTACCCCTCATCACCTGTTTGCGCCCGACATCGCCTGGTACCCACCTGGTGCCACGCTGGTCACTGGCTAGTGACTGTGAACACTGTCCCCTCTGCTTACAGGTCTTCAACATCTCCGATCCACTCTTGGATCCACTGCATCTCTTCCCGACCGACCGCCTGCAGCACTTTTGTCTACAGGCCCCACGGAACAGATAGAAGAAACCCGACGCACTTCGAGGCCTATGCACCCGCTTCCTGTGGGTGAGGTAAAGCTGGCACACCTGTGCCCAAGTGTAGTATTACATCTCTAGTGCCTGTGTTCCAAATCTTAAGTTCCTAGGTCATCCGGAAGATTCCTTTTGCAGTAACTTTGTACTTTTTACGCACCCATTGAAACCTATGGGAGCACGCGTGTGACTATTTGCTCTGCACACGCCACCCGTGGACCTCCTGGTCACTAACTGACGTTAGCTCCTTGTAGGCCCAGCGATTCTAGAGGCCCTAGGCCTTTTCCCTTTTCTGTTCGTGGTACTTATACCACTATTTTAGTATATGGTTCGAGTGGCCACCAGGGCCTATCCATATAAAGTGCAACTTCTGTGTATTATGTGATAATCTTGTTTGACGATTTGTGCTCCTGTGCTCATAAAGAGACTAGGGGTTACTTTGAGAAATAAATACATATATATTTTGAATATATATCTGTGTGGTGTCCTTTCATTGGTATAAAAGGGGGTTACTATTGGTAAAACAGCTTGCTTAACACGCTTCACGAGTTTAGCCTCAAAGACTGCTTAGCCTACGCTACCACTAGGGCAGCTAGTCCAAAAAGGTTGACTTACAACCACACCATAAGGGTTGCTTGGCATGGTACAAGGTGGTCACTAGAACTAGTGAACAGCATATACCAGGCCAACTTCTCACATAAACCCTGAAAGACCACCCCCAGCACAACCCCCTACACTGCCCGAACACCACTGCTCTGCCCTAAACCCTCAAACACCACTCCCAGCACATCCCCCTACATTGCCCGAACACCACTGCTCTGCCCTAAATCCTGAAACACCACCCCCAGCACGACCCCCTACTCTGCCCGAACACCACTGCTCTGCCCTAAACCCTGAAACACCACCCCAGCACGTCCCCCTACACTCCCCGAACACAACTGCTCTGCCCTAAACTCTGAAACACCAGCACCAGCACGACACCCTACACTGCCCGAACACCACTGCACTGCCATAAACCCTGAAACACCACCCCCAGCATGACCCTCTACACTGCCCGAACACCACTGCACTGCCCTAAACCCAAAAAAAAACACCACCCCCAGCACAACCCCCCACACTGCCCGAACAACACTTCACTGCATTAAACCCTAAAACACTACCCCCAGCAAGACACCCTACATTACCTGAACACCACTGCACTACCCTAAAACGCCACCTCCAGCAAGACCCCCTACACTACCCGAACACTACTGCCCTAAACGATGAAACGCCACCCCCTGCAAGACCCTCTACACTGCCCGAACACCACTGCACCACTGCCCTAAACCCTGAAATGCCACCCTCTGCAAGACCCCCTACACTGCCCGAACACCACTGCACTGCCATAATCCCTGAAACACCAGCCCCAGTACGACCCCCTACACTGCCCGAACACCACTGCACTGCCCTAAACCCTAAAGCACCAGCCCCAGCATGACCCGTCACACTGCCCGAACACCACTGCACGGCCCCAAACGCTGAAACACCAGCCCCAGCACGACCCCCTACACTACCCGAACACCACGGCACTGCCATAAACCCTGAAAGACCACCCCCAGCACAACCACCTACACTGTCCGAACACCACTGCTCTGCCCTAAACCCTCAAACACCACGCCCAGCACGTCCCCCTACATTACCCAAACACCACTGCTCTGCCCTAAACCCTGAAACACCACCCCAGCACATCCCCCTACACTCCCCGAACACTACTGCTTTGCCCTAAACTCTGAAACACCAGCACGACACCCTACACTGCCCGAACACCAATACTCTGCCCTAAACCTTGAAACACCACGCCCAGCATGACCCCCTATACTGCCCGAACACCACTGCACTGTCCTAAACCCTGAAACACCACCCCCAGCACGACCCCCTACACTGCCCGAACACCACTGCACTGCCCTAAACCCTGAAACACCAGCCCCAGCACGACCCCCTACACTGCCCGAACACCACTGCCCTAAACCCTGAAACGCCACCTCCAGCAAGACCCCCTACACTGCCTGAAAACCACTTCCCAAAACACTGAAACGCCACCCCCTGCAAGACCCTCTAAACTGCCCGAACATCACTGCACCACTTCCCTAAACCCTGAAATGCCACCCCCTGCAAGACCCCCTACATTACCCGAACACTACTGCACTGCCCTAAACCCTGAAACACCACCCCCAGCATGACCTTCAACACTGCCCGAACACCACCGCACTACCCTAAACCATAAAACACCAGCCCCAGCACAACCCCCTACACTGCCCGAACACCTCTGCACTGCCCTGAAAGCTGAAACACCACCCCCAGCAAGACCCCCTACACTGCTTGAACACCACTGCCCTAAACCCTTAAACACCACCCCAGCAAGATACCCTACGCTGCCCGAAAACCACTGCACTGCCCTAAACCCTGAAACACCACCCCCTGCACGACCCCCTTCACTGCCTGATAACCAATGCACTGCTCTAAACCCTGAAACACCAGCGCCATCATGACCCCCTACACTGCCTGAACACCACTGCTCTGCCCTAAACCCTGAAACACCACCCCAGCACATCCCCCTACACTGCCCGAACACCACTGCACTGCTCTAAATCCTGAAACACCAGCGCCAGCATGACCCCCTACACTGCCTGAACACCACTGCTCTGCCCTAAACCCTGAAACACCACCCCAGCACATCCCCCTACACTGCCTGAACACCACTGCTCTGCCCTAAACCCTGAAACACCACCACAACCCCCTACACTGCCCGAACACCACTGCACTGCCCTGAACCACCAGTCCCAGCAAGACCGCGTACACTGCCCGCACACCACTGCACTGCCCTAAACCCTTAAACAACACCCCCAGCACGACCCCCTACACTGCACGAACACCACTGCAATGCCC